>NC_069659.1:183649166-184948750 GCF_027244095.1 Hemicordylus capensis | reverse complement strand
TAAGGTTTTACATCCCCCCATCTTGAGGATACTTCAGCTATGGTGTGACTTACTTAAATCAGTGCAGCCATGATAAAAGGAGCCTAGCAGGCTGTGTACCTCAAGGGAAGTCACAGTATTGCCAGAACATTTGCTCTAAGAGACTTCAGGGGTGTTGGTCCATTATAGAGGTTGCACCATCATGCTAGAGGACAGAGCTAATGAAAAATATTTTGCATATCTCTGTGTCTCTTTATTCCTGTCTTCTTTACTTGACTCTCTGGCCTCTCCCTTCATTCTCCTTTTTCTTTTCTCTCTAGCAGTATTGAAATTGAGATGTTAAAAGAATCTGTCTTTTTGCTTGTTGCTCTGGAAGAGCCACCAGAGGATGAAGCACCAGAAAAAAATATTGGGCGACACACTGAAAGGGCAAAGTTTATTTTGTGGTGCCAGGGAGGTGAGCTTTGTTCCACAGGTTTCTGGAAGAGAAATAATGGTATGTTTCACATTAGCATTCCCATCCTAAAGATAGGATGGGGAACTGCTCATTATATATTTGCTGCTCTTTATATATACGGAAGGGTGATAATAATAAAGAAAAGGACTCTGAGTATGTGAAAAGTAGGAATGTGCAAGAACCCTCAGTTTGGTCTGGTTTGTTAGCAGATCTTGAGAACACAAGCTTCAGACCAGGGGAGATTTGTGAACAGGAGATTGCTAACAGATATCAAAAGAGTTTTGCATGGAGTTTAGTGGGAAAGTGTGCAGGGAGGTGCACAACTGGTCCCCCTTTATCACAAAGAAGACACCCAACATGAGGAGAAAGTGAATACTACCCCACTTTTGTAATTTTCTTGAAGGACAGAGCTTAAAACCCTTAATTAGCTAACAATTTCAGCTAAGATCTGGCTTTCAAGTAAACAAGCTTTGTATATTACAAATAGCCAATAAAACCAGTTATGAGGGTAGAATTCCAGCAGGCGAGGCAGTGCTTCCCATTGTATTGCACAGAGTGTTGCATGTATGACTATCTGCTTTGTCGTTTGTGAGCGCTCAGTTCAAAGAGCTCCTGGCTAGCTTTCAGGGAACAAGTTCATTCCCTTGAAACCAAGGTGGCTGACCTGAAGAAGCTCAGGGAGGCAGAGAAGTATGTAGATGAGACCCTCAGGGATGTGATCAAGGCATCCCACTCCCAGGCTGACAGCTCCTCTGCTGTTATGGAGAATGCAGGTCTTAGGGAAGGAGGACATCAGTCTGAAGAAGAGGGTAATGCTCCCATAGAGGGGCCCCTTCCTTGCGTGCTGCACTCATATTCTCTTGCACAGAGGATACTCTGGGGGTTGGGGGCCTCATAGTTATGGGTGTTTTGATTGTTGAGGGCACAGAAAGATTGGTTTGTGACCCGTGTGTAGACTGAACAGTGACTTGCTTGCCTGGTGCGAAGGTTGTGGGTGTCATGTAGCGTCTAGAGAGGCTGTTAGACAGTGCTGGGGAGGAATTAGCTGTTGTGGTGCACGTCAACACAAATGATGTTGGGAAATGCAGTCAGGAGGTCCTGGAAGCCAAATTTAGGCTGTTGGGTAGTTTATGGAAGTCTAGGACCCTCAGGGTAGCGTTCTATGAAGAGCTACCTGTTCCATGAGCAGGGCCAACAAGACAGGCAGAGCCGAGGTTCTCAATGCATGGATGAGACAGTGGTGCCAGGAGGAGGGGTTTAGATTTGCTAGGCACTGGGATACATTTTGGGGCAAGCAAGGCCTGTACAAAAGGGATTGGCTCCATTTGAAACTAAGATGGAACCTGACTGCTCATGCTTAAAATCAAAAAGGTCACAGAGCAGCTTTTAAAATAAAGCCTGGGGGGTTGCCAACAGGTATTGGGTGGTATCTGGTTTGGCAAGCAAAATCTCCTAAGATGTGAGGGTGCAAATATTTCAGATAAACCAGAAGGGGACAGAGTAGAACCAGGAGAGCAGATGGAAACACATGACAGCTGGTCAAAAAGGTCAAATCACAGTAAAGGAGATAGCATGTGACAAGGCCAGGTCAGAGACTTGGTGTATTGGTGTTTATATACAAATGCCAGAAGCCTCCAAGCCAAGATGGGCAAGTTGGAGTACTTGGTTGCTAATGAAAACATAGATACAGTGGGCATAATGGAAACTGGTGGAAAGGTGAGAACCAGCGGGACACTGTTATTCCGGATACAAATGCTACTGAAACGACAGTGAAGGGTGGACTGGGGATAGAGTAGCACTGTATATTAAAGAATCCAACAAGCTAAAAAACCTAGGAAGATCAGAGTCCTCCACAGAACCATTATGGGTGGCAATACGAGGACTGAAGGGAACTCTGTTAGGAGGGATGTGCTATTGCTCTCTGGATCAAAATGCTGAGAGTGACCAGGATTTGGAGAAGCAAATCAGAGAGGCATCAAAGAGAGACAGGGCAGTAATAATGGGTGACTTCAATTACCCTCACATAGACTGGGCAATTCATGTGCAGGTATTGACAGAGAGGCCAAATTTCTAGATATGCTAAATGACTGTGCCTTAGAAGAGTTGATCATGGAACCAACCAGAAAGAAGGTGACATTGGACTTAATCCTGAGTGGTGCCCAGGACCTGGTGCGATATGTCAAACTTGTAGAACCGCTGGGGAACAGTGACCATAGCATAATACAGTTCAGCTTATATGCGATTGGAGCACTGCCAAGGAAGTCCAATACAGATGCATTGGACTTCAGAAGAGGAAACATCTCAAAAATGAGGGGACTGGTAAAAAGGAAGCTGAAAGGGAAAGTCAGGAGTGTCAAATCTCTCCAGAAAGCATGGAACTTATTTAAAGCCACTATAATAGAAAGTAGGTAATGTAATGCTGGGTAAATTGATGGAAAGCATACCTAAGGATAAAATTGTTAAACATATAGAAGAACAGGCCTTGCTGAAGGAGAACCAGCATGGTTCCACAAGGGTAAGTCACCAGCCTTTTGGAGTTCTTTGAGAGTGTTAACAGGCATGTGACTAAAAGTGATCTGGTTGACATAGTATACTTGGACTTCCAAAAAGCTTTTGACAATGTTCTCCAGCAAAGGCTGTTGAGTAAACTTAGCAGTCATGGGATAAGGGGACAGGTTAATATGTGTGCTTCTGGAAGAAGGACAGGAAACGGAGGGTAGGAATAAAAGGACATTTTTCACAATGGAGGGAACAAACAAGTGGGGTTCCCAAGGGATCTGTGCTGGGATCAGTGCCCTTTAAATTGTTCCTGGGAACAGTGTCTTTTAACTTGTTCATACTTCTAGAAGTTGGTGTAACCAGTGAAGTGGCAGATTTGCAAATTGCACCAAAGCAGATTGTGAGGAGCTCCAAAAGGTTCTCTCCTAATTGGGTAAGTGGGTGACAAAATGGCAAATGAGATTCAATGTAAGCAAGTTTAAAGTGATGTATATTGGGGGGAGAGGGGAACCCAGCTTCACATATACACTGATGGGGTCTGAGCTGTCGGTGTCTGATCAGGATTGAGATCTTGGGGTCATAGTGGAAAGCTCATTGAAAGTGTTGACTCAATGCTTGGCAGCTGTGAAAAAAGGCCAGTTCCATGCTAGGGATCATTAGGAAGGGGACTGAAAATTAAAATGTTAATATTATAATGCCCTTATACAAATCTATAGTGTGGTCACATTTGGAGTACTGTGTACAGTTCTAGTCACTGTATCTTAAGGAGGACATTGTAGAACTGGAAAAGGTGTAGAAGAGGACAACCAAGATGATCAGGGGCCTGGAGCACCTTCCTTATGAGATAAGGCTACAGCATCTGGGGCTTTTTTGTTTGGAAAAGAGGTGACTACAGGGAGACATGATATAGGTGTATAAAACTATGCACAGAATAGAGTAGACAGAGTTAAATTTTTCTCCCTTTCTCACATCACTAGAACCAGGGGTCAACCCATGAAACTGAAGGCTGGGAAATTTAGGACCAACAAAAGGAAGTACTTTTTCACACAGTGCATAATTAATCTATGGAATTATCTGCTACAGGATGTGGTGATGGCCACTAGCGGTAGGCACAGGAGAAGATCCAGCAGGTGTCCTGGCAGGGGCAGGGCAAGAAGAAAATGCCACAACTTTATGCATGCATGCATACATATGAATAATCTCACTGGAATTAATAGGATACTCTTGCGTAAATATACCTCAGACTGAGATGCTTCTCAGCCTTTCACACTATTGTATGTGTATGTGACTGGAGTAGGAGAAATAGTCAGGCAGTCAGGTGAAGAAATATAAATTGTAATAATAGCGGTTAATAATAAACTGCCAATTAGCAGTTTTTGCCAGTAGGTACTGCTGGGTGGGGGAACCAGTCCACACACCATGGACTGGGACTGGGTCTACAAATCCTGTTGGCAACCCTGCAAATGTGCCTTTAAGTAATTACAGAAATGTTCAGCCCAGAAATATTGGGGGCAGGTAGGAGTTGCTTTTGCTTCTCACCTTCCCTTTTGTAACAATAGTATTAGAAGCAGCAACAAGGAGGTGGAGTTTAGAGGAGGAACAGGAAGTGAAGGGGTGGAGTGAATCGCTCAGAAGATTTAGAGAAAGAGTATGCAGTAGCTGTATTAGCTGCAGAAGCATTCGATAAATAAAGAGAAAATCTTTACTTAATCTTCAGTGGCATTATTATTATTAATAATAACAACAATAATAATTCGATTTCTATACCGCCCTTCCAAAAATGGCTCAGAGAAATAATAAATAAAGAAGATGGATCCCTGTCCCTAAAGGGCTCACAATCTAAAAAGAAACATAAGGCAGACACCAGCAACAGTCACTGGAGGTACTATTCTGGGGGTGGATCAGTCCAGTTACTGTCCCCGGCTAAAGAGAATCACCACATTAAAAAGGTGCCTCTTTGCCCAGTTAGCAGGGGTGTATGAAGTATGGTGTAAGACAAGAGGACACATTTGATGCCACGTATTACACTGGTGCACTGTATTCAAAATACTTAGTATTTATTATGGCTATTCACATGAGCAGCCCAACCCAAGCTAGAGAAGCCCAACCTGGGTTGGGCTGTTCATGTGGAGTGCTGGGATTGCTCCCTATCTAGCCTGAGTTTAAACCCTGGCCCTTAACTGAGGTTAGAGGATGCAGCTCGAGTGGACTCAGAGCCAGGCACCTAGAGTGCCCGACTCATGGGCTATTTCCCCAATGTACACTGAGTGGTGCATTGTGGGATACCTGGGGGCTGGGTTGCATTTTTCCAGCCTCCAGAACTCCATGCTGCCAGCTGCAGCATGGATCGTGTGGGTGTGCAAGCTGTGTGTCCCACACATGGACCTTGCTTCTCTAGTGGGGTGGGAAGCTGGATCTTGCCTTTCCCCCGCACCCTCCCTGCCCACCAACAATGGTCGTGTGCACAACCTTATTATGTTAGGCAGCGTGGTGTAGTGGTTAGAGTGCTGGACAAGGACTGGGGAGAACCGAGTTCAAATCCCCATTCAGCCATGATACTAGCTGGGTGACTCTGGGCCAGTCACTTCTCTTTCAGCCTAACCTACTTCACAGGGTTGTTGTGAGGAGAAACTTAAGTATGTAGTACACCGCTCTAGGCTCCTTGGAGGAAGAGCGGGATATAAAATGTGAATCATCATCATCATCATCATCATCATCATCATCATCATCATCATCATGTTTTTCAGTGTTCAATGCACTTTCCCTATATTATCAATGCACTCTCCCTATATTACCCGAGTTATCTTAGAGAGCGCCTTCTTCTACACGATTCCCACCGCATATTAAGGTCATCTGAGGAGGTCCGTCTTCAGTTACCACCAACATATCTGTTGGTGACTCAGAGGCGGGCCTTCTCAGTAGCTGCTCTTTGGCTGTGGAATGCATTCCCGGCAGAAATCCGTAATCTGAGTTCATTATTGGACTTCAGGAGAGACCTTAAGACCTATCTGTTTGGCCTGGCCTTCCAGGGTTTTTAAACTGTTTTAAAACCGTAAAGGTTTGGCCTGGTTTTAAAAACTGTTTTATGTTGTTTTTACAGTTTTTGATTAATTGATTTTAGTTCAATTATCTAAACTGCCCTGAGCCATTTTTGGAAGGGCAGTACAGAAATCTAATAAACAAATAAATATAAATAAATATATTATTTTGCCTATATTATCATCTGGCTAGGTCATGGCAGGAGTGAGAAAGCCTCACACAATGAATCAGCGCAGCCCATCTGGGCTTGTATGCAGGTGTGTATCTCAGCAATGTTGGATCTCAGCACTGAAAATTAGCTCACACGCTTCAAGAGGTAATGTGAGTGGAACCAGGCAGCCAGATTACCAAGTGGTTAGAGACATACAAACAGGAGAAAAGTGCTTCTGGATCAGACCAAAGGTCCATGCTGTTCATCATCCTGTTGTTTACAGTAGCCAGTCAGCTTCCAGGAGGCCCACAAGCATGGGATAGAAGGCAATAGTAGGGATATACACAAATCAATTTTTTAAAATTATATATGTACTCTAATTAGGAACATAGGAAACTGCCATATACTGAGTCAGACCATTGGTCTATCTAGCTCAGTATTGTCTTCACAGACTGGCAGTGGCTTCTCCAAGGTTGCAGGCAGGAATCTCTCTCAGCCCTATCTTCGAGAAGCCAGGGAGGGAACTTGAAACCTGCTCTTCCCAGAGCGGCTTCATCCCCTGAGGGGAATATCCCACAGTGCTCACACATCAAGTCTCCCATTCATATGCAACCAGGGTGGACCCTGCTTAGCTATGGGGACAAGTCATGCTTGCTACCACAAGGCCAGCTCTCCTCTCAAATCACCCCTGATTTGTTTTGGGTCCAAATCTGGCCAGCTAGCACAGGGGTGATTTGTTTTGTCTACAAATTGCCCAAACCCAGTAGATTTGGGTACAAATTGTTTTGTACCTGAATTGATTCACACAGACAGCAGGTGCAGGCAGTGATTCTCTCAGCAACAGGAAAGTGGTGGAAAAAATTATCTTCTCTTTTCCTCAATCAGGAAAACAGGAACAAAATGCAGTGAATCTATTCCAGGCAGCAGGCAGGCAGGCAGGCAGGCGGGCAAGGCAAAGCAAAGCAAAGCTCTTCTGGCTCTCTCTCTCTCTTCTCTCATGAGACAGACAGGCAGAATTGTGGCTGCCTACCTCCTTAAGTACATTTGAAAATCCCTCCTTTGAACTCTCTCCACCCTTGTCTCTTCTTTGACCCTTCCCCTAGCCAAAAGGGGTGTGAATGGAACAAGCTGGTCTGGTTCAGTTTGAGTCTGGACTGGGCCAGTTTGGTCCAGCACCACCTCAACCCCACCCCCCCAGTCTGGTTTGGTCTGGGGGGAGCGGTTCACAAACATTATTTTTTTAAAAAAGTATGTGAACCCTCCGAACAGTCGGGGGGGGGGGGGGGTTGGTCTGGGGTCAGACCGAGCAGGGGATGGTTCAGTTTGACCCTTAGTGGTCGGACTGAACCCATTCAACACTGAACACGTTCAATGCCAAACCTGTTTGCTCATCCCTACTAGCCAATGCTGAGTCAGTCATCCCTGGCAACACAAGCTTTGAATGGAAACTAGCCAATCTGGAACCAGGGAAGAATTGCCAGCCAAACCGTTGCACACTGTAAGCCACTAATCTGAAGCTTGGGAGTGTGGGATTTTCAAAAAAATTCCTGACACAAAATGCAGACAGCAAGAGAAATTGCCACAAAATGGAGATCCGAATCTATGAATTTTTCAGGTCCAAAATCCAGGCAATTTGTTTTGGACCCGAATCTGGCTAGCTTGCACAGGGGTGATTTGTTTTGTCCACAAATTGCCCGAAACAGGTAGATTTGTACCCAAATCAATTTGCACATCCCTAGGCAATAGCTCTCCCCTGTCATTTGGCCCCCAGCAACTGGTATTCAGTGGCAAAATGTGTCTGAAGATGTAAGTTCCATTTAGATATCCTGCTAAGAAGACATTGTCAGATCTATCATTCATGAATATGCCTAACCTCCCTTTAAAGCTTATAAGCCAGTGGCCATATCTTGTGGTAATCAGTTTCATAAATTGTTTTGTATGGAGAAATACAGTAGTTACTTTTTTCTGTCCTGAATCTACTGCCAATCAATTCCACTGCATGATCCTGTTTCCCCATACGATACCTAATTTTAGAAATCACTATCACGTCCCCCTTAAACACACAACCTCGTTTATTATTTATTAACCTTAAACCTTGCAGTTAACCTTATAAGTTACCACCTTGTAAATGATTGACTTTATTCATCCGGAGATAGAGAAGAACAGGAAGTACAAGGCACTGATGCTTCCTGTTCTCTTTACAACTTTTCATGGTCAAAGCCACCCTTAGTGTCTAGAGCTTTGGTAATTGAAATGTTAGACTTTTGAAAATGGAACGAGCCTTGTTATTTTTCTTCTTAGCATGACACTCTAGGTTTTATGCTTTTAATCACCATCTGCTGTTCAATAAATGCCAAATTGCTCCTAATGGTCTCTCCAAGCATCGGGTTTTTAATTTGCTTTTGCACTCAATGTTCATTATTGGCAATTCAGTGCCTCTCATATAAGGTTTTCATTTATCATATAGTACCTTGGGTCCTTTTGAGGCAAATAGTGGCTGCATATTTCTTTTTTAAAAATCATATATATATATATACAAACACACACATTTTATTCTCCAAGGCAGTAAAAGGATGTAGAGAGTCGATAAAATGTTCTCTTAGCAACACCAGTGATAGCAGTTTCCCCTACAGAGCATAAAAGAGTGCATAGAAAAGACCTCTAGAAAGTCTTGTGAGAGTCACTGTGGTATCAGATTATATTAGAAAGTGAAATATAGAAAGAAATTAAGAAGATGGTGCCTCCTGGATGAGGATCATGGTCCAGTGAGAGAATATTTTTGCTAGTGCCCTATATGTCCCCAAGTAATGTTCAAGATAGGTTGCATCCTGGTGGATTTGCTTACATCTAGCAAATTATATCTTGCTATTGGTCAGAATACCCCAAAGAGATTAAAGTGGAAGTTACAGTTGCATAGGTTTTATGGAGCAAACACCAGAAGCCCCACACTAAGGCCTTATTTATGAGTTACATACCATCTCCTCCAAGATTGCCCCAATGCCACTTCAGGTATCATCTATATCCTCTGCTCACATGGGTGCCCTTTAGATCAGGGATTCTCAACGTTGGGTCAACAGATGTTATTGGACTTCAACTCTCATAATCCCCAACCAAAGGCCACTGGGGCTGGGGATTATGGGAGTTGAAGTCCAATAACATCTGGGGACCCAATGCTGAGAATCCTTGCTTTAGATAGTTCCCATCTGCATGGAAGCCTCTTATTCATAAGCATCTGGAAGAACCTTTAAATAACCCAACCATGTGGTAGGGTTTCGCATGGAACTGGCTGGTATGGTTAGAGTCCAAACCAGACCTGAACTGGTCCTAGCCAGTTTGGTCCGTCACCCCCTCGAGCCCCGCCCCCCCAGTTTGGTTCGGTATGGGGTTTATATATTTTTCATTAGTTTTTTTTTAACTTACCCCCTCTGGGGGACTTGCTCTAAGTTGAGAGGTGTGTGTGTCCGTGGGGGTTCCCCTCCCCCTGCCAGCCTCTTTGCCCGTTTGGCCAGCGATTTGGCCCGTTCAGGCCTTCCCCATCCAGCACAGTGGCCATTTTGGAGGCCGCTGTGCCTGCGCAATTGGCTTCTGTATGGCCTGGCATTTGGGCCAATGGAGTTGTGGGTGTGTGTGTGTGAATTTTTTGGGGGTAACTTCTCGGCTGCCTTGTGCAAATCCACCAGCAGGGGGAAGCACCATTCCAAAACAAAAATCTAACTTTGCCTTGTATCGTTCTAGTTTTGCACAAGTAATAACTGGGGAAATCCCCCCGACAAAAGGGGGAGTGGGGTGCATGAGGAGATCCAGTGAAAGGGAACCATGTGGTGACAAGCCAGGAAGGGGGAAAGACAGGAACTGGCACACCTCCAGAGAAATAAATAAATAAATAGGTAAATAAGGAAGCGGAGGTGAGGTGAGCATTCCTCCAGTGAGGGCTGTGGGATTGCACAGAAGTAAATGAATCATGATTCAGCTCAATGGGCTTTCTTTTAAGTAAGTGACTGTTCTCTCTCCCTGCCCTTTGCCTTGTAGTAAGCAAGTGGGATTGCACAGAAGTAAATGATTTAGTTCGATGGGCTTCCTCTTCAGTAAAATTGCACAAGAAAGGGTTGGATTCAGAAATCTGCTCAGCTGCACTAGTATGAGTCTCTGGCCAGAGTAGCAAATTAAAAGGGGAATGCACAAAATAACCCCAGTGGGAAAATAAAATAATAATAATAATAATAATAATAATAATAATAATAATACCCTCTGATCTCCTCCCTCCCGCTCTGTTTCCCCTCCCCTTCTGTGTTGACAAGCTTAAGTTATATTGGAAACATGCAGAGGAGGTAGGAGATGTGGGATTTGGGATCTGAGGGGAGGAAAGGAGGGGAAAGCTGAGATTTCTCCCTGTCTGCATCTCTCCCCGCAGCGAGGGGGCAGAGGAAGCAAGCATGGTGGTGGCGGGCAGTGGGGAGAAGAACCGCCCATACTGCAACATGCTGCAATGAATAAACTTCATTGCAAGCCTCCCTACCATGGAAAAATACAGCTGCTTTCCTGCAATGCTATTATCACGTTATAGGGCCATAGCACATCATTAAAATTCGAAACAAGGCATCGGAAATATGGACAGCACCCTGCTGACAGTGCAGCGAGTGTGATGTCAAAACACTGGCAATACGGAGGGGCACTTATGGGACACATGGCGGCATGTAATCTGGAAAATGCCCTGCTTGGGAATTTAAGTCAAGTGAATATTCTGCTTTCCCCAAAGCTTTTGCAAATCCATCAGAGAGGTTTTGTCACTCATCAAGGACAGGAAGAGTAACTCTTCTTCTTTTGATGTTTCACTGCCAACTCACCTTCTGGATCAGCGATATGTTTGACTGCTTAAATTAGATTAAACCCTTCTAAGACCTATTTCAAAAGAGACTGGGAAGGACTGGGATCAAGTAGTTAGAAATTTGGCTAACTGTGACTTAAGAAGGCCACATCTTCATTTATTAGCCTAATATAATTTGGTTCTCAAAGGCTTTAAATGGATTAAAAATACTCCAGAATCCTGTAATAGTGTAAAGTATTTAGAGACTGAATAAAAATGTTGATGTGAATCAGCCAGCCAGCATGGATCTAGGGCAGAATCCATCGAAAGAGAAGGGCTGACATCCAGAATCATGTCACGCACAGGGAAGAACGTTTCCCAAATGC
Organism: Hemicordylus capensis; assembly: GCF_027244095.1. Lineage (NCBI taxonomy): Eukaryota > Metazoa > Chordata > Lepidosauria > Squamata > Cordylidae > Hemicordylus > Hemicordylus capensis. The sequence continues at coordinate 184,937,435 of NC_069659.1, read as the reverse complement.
AATGGGGGAGCGTGATTTTTGCCAACTCCCCTGTCTCTCAGCAGTCACCTGTGCCTCCCAAAAATATGCCCCGGAGGATGCCAAAATCTTTTGGGAGGCACAGATTGCTGTAGAGAGAAGAGAGGATCTGTAAAAATCTCCCCGCCCCCACCTTGTGCATGCAAAAAGTTATTCTGTGTGCATGACATTAGTATGGATGTTGGCCAAGGGCTTATAATTACAGTGTGGTATAGTAATTTCTACAGTGTTGTGTGGTGGATAGTGTGTCAGACTTGGACAGGGAAGACAGAAGTCTAAATATTGCTCATAAGGCTCATTGTGTGACCTTCCTCCAGCTTCTGTCAGCTGAACCAAACTAGCAATATTATTATGAAGATAAACGGAGCTCAAGAAGGGCAGAATTCAAATCGTTCCCATTGATTTCAACTTCAAACTCTCCCATAGACATCAATGGGCAAATGCTTAGCTTTGACTAGTATAGATTTAACAAATTGAACATGCTTGAGATGAAGGGAAAGGAAGGAGAGAACAGGAAAGAAGTCAGAGAAAACTATTTTAAACCTTTCCCTCCAACAGGCAGCGGAAATGATAGGAGGTGCAAACAATGGAAGAATATTAAATTGGTATCTGATTTCCTTTTAAAATATATTTATTATTAGTTAATTCATTAAGTGTTGAGCTTATAAAATAGAAAAAAGTAACTCATTTGCAAGTAATTAATAGAGAATTACTTTGGCAGTACAATTTCACATACCAATGAAACATTTATATTTGAATCACTTTTAATCCACTTGAAAGACAAACTTAGATGTTTCATCAGCAGATAAATTGGCTATTTTGTTAATTACCAATTAACCAATATTCCAGTTCAACTCCTGCATTCAAGGGGAAATTAAGGGTTTTTCTTATCTACAGAAATTGAAGCCTTGTGTGGAGCCTTGATCTTGGATTCGTAAACAAATAGCTTCCTGCTGCCTCCTGTGGGTTGAGTTTGTGCCCAGACTCTATGACTGATTGATTACTGCAGTCATTCTCATTTCATAGAGGTTTTTTGGTAGATGTTCACAGATTTTAGCTTTAAGGCAATGTTATAGTTCTTATGCTATCACCTTTTAACCTTATAGTTTTTATTTGCCTTTAGACATAGACCTTACGGTTATTAACATCATAGTTTTTAGCTTTATAGCTTCTATGTTCCTTCTACCTTATGCTGGTCAAAGTCTGACATAGAGACATTGAAATTGAGGAGGAGGACTGAGATTAAGAAAGAGAAGAGTTTGAGACAAGAAAAGGATGGGCAGAGGCAGAACATTTGAAAAGGAGAAGAAGAACAGTAGCTTTCTCTCCAACATCTTTCAGTCACAGAGTCAGCACCAGGGGCCAGGGAGACCGGACCTAAGAACTGCAGAAAAGCTTGAGGAGTGGCTGCTTCACCTGTTTGGGTACCAGTTTTGTAACCCTCTCCTAGTTCTCCCAGAGTCCATACTCCAGAGATCATTACTGAAAAGGATTCAGAGGGAAATTCAGTAATTAAAGGGATCAAACGTAATCAACCTAAAGAAAATCACATTCTACACATGTAATACACACATATATTTAAAGCAAAAACCCTAGTCCCCAGTTAAGAAGAATAGAAGCCAGTGAGGCTATTGTGACGATCAGTAGAAACCAGGCTAAGGGAGCCTAGCCCGGTTTCTATTGATTGTTAAAACCACCGGGCTTGCCCGCGAGCCCAGTAGTCCCATAGTGGCTAGCCCGGCTAGGAACCCCTCCCCTTAAATGAGGTTAACAAAGCGCTCACTCTGTTAACTGTGTTTTTGTGGTCGTGAGACACCGTGGGGTGGCTTCGCGCCACAACAACTCTCATGGAGACCCTCGCCGGGAGGGTCCAACAAGCCTCCTGGCCTCGGGGATGTCTCCAGGATGCCCTGGATGCACTTGCACGGGGCACCCTGGGACTTCTGGGGGCCAGCTGGCCTCCGAACCCCGCTGCCCCTGCCAGCTCCGTGATGGAGCCGGCAATCACGTGGGCGGCTGATACGGCCACCCAGAGATGCCACCCTGCCCGTGTGTGGGGAGAGCAGACTAAGCCTGCTCTCCCTGCACAAACCCTAACACCACTTCACACTAATCGTGTGTAGCACCTCAGTAAAACAAAAAAGACTACAGGAGTCTCACAGATTTTTGTAATCCACACAGGATGGATGAAGCAGCCATAAAGGAGAGAGAGAGAGAGAGAGAGAGAGAGAAGATATATATATATATATATATATATATATATATATATATATATATATATATATTTTTAAATGTTACAGTAATCTTAGCAGCCCACCTTGCCTGAAACTTGTGCTGCTAAATGCCTGGTCAATAAATGGGAAGACCTTGGCCTTTCGGGAGAATATCCTGGATGAGTATGCTGACTTCAACTGTATCACGGAGACCTGGTCGGAGGAAGAAGGTGGTGTAAACCTTCCTCAGTTGTGTGTCCACCAGGTTTCTGTATCCAGCACCAGTCGAGGTAGGGTGGGCAGGAAGGTGGGGTTGCCCTGGTCTATTGGGAGACCGTCTTCCTCACCAGACAGACGGTCTGCCAGTCTGATCATTTTGAGTGCCTGCATGTGGTGTTGGGATCACGAGACAAAGTTGGGATTCTGTTAATATACCACCCACTCTGCTGTCTCCCTGACCAAGCTGTTTGAAGTGGTCTTGGATGGGGTGTTGAGGACCCTCAGTTTTGGGGTACTTTAATGTCCATGCAAAGACTTCCTTGTCTGGTGCAGCTTGGGACTTCATGTCCTCCATGATTACCATGGGCTTTTCTCAGCTATCTTGTCCCACACATGTGGCAGGTCATACACTTGATTTGGTCTTTGGGTCATCGATGAACAGTGGTGCTCTTTGGATTTTCTAGGAGGCTTTAATACTATTGTCATGGATGGATCACTAACTGGCGAAGATTGTGCAGAGGGTAGACCCAGCACACCTCTGCAAGGGTAGGACCACTTAGGATGGTCCGCCCTCGGAGGCTTATGGATCCTAATGGATTCCTGATGGCTCTGGGAGATATTCCTGCTGAGAGAGCAGATGATCTTGTCAGTGTCCTGGTCTCTCCCTGGTATGATGAGATGAGCTGGCGATTGACATGATTGTGCCTAGGTGTCCTGTCCTGACTTGCCGAGCCCAAGAGGCCCCTTGGTATGCAGGAGAGTTGTGAGTGATAACACAGAGCAATAGATGGTTCGATCGCTGTTGGTGGAAAACTTGGAGTGAACATGATCAAACACAGGCTAGAGTCCATCTTAGAGCCTATTCTGTGAAGGTGATGGCAGTGAAGAAATGTTACTTTTCTGCCACCATTATGTCCACTCAGTTTTGTCCAGCAGAGCTTTTCAAGTGGTTTGGGAGCTACTCAGTGAGGGCCCCAAAGACCATCAAATTGAGCCTTCGTTAGCCCACTGTGACCAATGTGCATTATATTTTGCAGATAAAACTGCTTGTATCCTGGCCGACTTGGATATTCATATTTTTGCGGAAACAGAACTGAATGTTGCCAATGGCCATCTGGCCCTATTAGATTTCAGATTGTGTTGCCTGAGGAGGTCAATAGGCTGCTTGGAAGTCTAAGACCTACTATATATTTGATTGATTTTGCCCTTTGTGGGTGGTTAGACAATCAGAGGAACTGGATCTCTGGCTGCCAGGGATGGTAAATGCCTTCCTGAATCAGAGGGTGGTGCCCTCCATGTTAAAGGTGGCAGTAATTAGAACACTCCTAGAAAATCCCTCTTCGGACCCGACCATCTTAAACAACTTCAGGTCAGTTTCTAACCTTCCATTCTTGGGCAAGGTATTGGAGCATCTGGCTTCTGGCCTGGATATGGAACAGAAACTGCCTTGGTCACCTTGTTGGATGTCCTACATCAGGAGATAGATGGGGGAGTGTGACCCTGTTGATTCTCCTAGATCTTTCAGCAGTTTTCAATACCATTGACCATGGTATCCTTTTGGACCACCCCTCTGGGTTGGGACTTGGGGGCACTGTGATACAGTGGCTCTGGTCTTACCTTGAGGGTTGCACCTAGAAGGTGATGCTGGGGGGTGCCTGTTCTAGCCTTGGCAATTGGCGGATAGGGTACTGCAGGGCTAGGTGGCCAGATTTGGCTTTTTAAAAAGCCAAATTCTGACTTACGGCCCATTTGACCCACAAGTATACCCCTTAGGTTTTGGCCACCCTGCTGCAGCGTTCTATTTTGTCCCCAAGGCTGTTTAACATCTACATGAAACCACTGGGAGAGGTCATCGGTAGGTATGGGCTACAGAGTCATCAACATGCTGATGATATCCAGCTCTACCTATCATTTAATTCACCTCACACCAGGGAGGCAGTGGATGTCCTGAAATGGTGTCTGCAGGCTGTTCTTGATTGGGTGGGCACAAACAAACTGAGACTTAATCCAAATAAGATGGAAGTACTCTGGGTCGGTAAAACTGATTATCCAAGTGGTGAGGTAAATCTGGTCCTGGTTGGGGTTACACTCCACCTGAATGACCAAGTTGGCAGCTTGATGATTCTGGACTCAATGCTGTCCTTGGAGGCAGAGGTTTGCCTTTTACTAGCTATGGCTGTTACACCAGCTGCGACCTTACTTAGAGAAGTGAGACCTGACTCTATTTGGAGAAGTCAGTCATTCATGCTTAGGCTACTGCAATGCACTCTATGTGGGGCTGTCCCTGAAGATGGTTTGGAAGCTTCAGCTGGTCCAGAATGCTGCTGCAAGGATGCTCGTGGCTGCTAGTCACTCTTGAGGCCTAGCTGTGGGAGCTTCACTGGTTGCCAGTTTGCTCCTGGGCCCGATTCAAAGTGCTGGTCTTGACCTTTAAAGCCCTAAAATGGCTTGGGGCCAGGGTATCTGCATTCACCCATATGAATCTGCCAAGACTCTTCTTTCATAATCTTGAACCCTGATCGCAGCCCCACCACTGACTGAGATTTGATTGGCAGGGACAAGAGACAGGACTTTCTTGGCTGTGGCCCCTTGGCTATGGAATACTTTCCCAGAAGAACTTTGTCACACTTCCTTAGGATTTTAAAAAAGCTCTCAAAACCCATCTGTTTAGAGAGACTATTAAAATCTCTTAATGATAAATAGATGGGCTTCTTCTTTTTAATTTGTTTTTAACAAATGAGCTTGTTTTAATTAATGTTACTCTATGCTGTGCTTTATTTGTTTCATTGTTTTAAACTTTATGTTATTTTTATTGTTGTTAGCCTCCCTGAGCAGTATTGTAGTGGAGGGGCAGGGAATAAATATTCTAAATACATACATACATAAAATCAATGAGACAGGCTACTTTAGTCACTGGCTTACATCCAGTCTAAGCTGGATGAGTACCAATCATGAGTACTTCCACTGCAATTTATGGAAGTAAATTTATTTAAAATTTATTTATGAATTTCAGTGGGAGTACTCGCTAATGTTCTGAAGCCTGTCAGGCTGAGGGGAAGGGTCTGCTGAGCACCAGCATGTAGCCAGCCAATGAGGAGAAGAGGAGGTGGGTCTTCACCTCCTCCCTCCCCTTCTCCAGTGGACACATTGCTGAGGATTCATTGACTTCAAGATGGTGATCCTCTGATGGTGAACAAATAGCATAACTGCTTTGTGAGGAGGCAGGGGGCTCTGAGTATCCCCTTAGAGTCCTTCAAGTTCCCTTAGTGGTACTAGTACCCCCTGTTGTGAACTCTGCACTAGAATATGATGGAATGTCGGGAGCTGACTTTTATATAAAACATTTTACAGAATTAGGTGGCTGGGTACATTGTACAGAGTTACAGTGCCAACAGGAGTATGCCAGGAAACCCTGCTTTCTGCTTGCTTATTCACAGGCAGGACCTTTCCCAAAGTACAACTTTTGCTTCTGCACTATATGAGCGGAAACAGGAGCCTGTTTAAAGAGCGTGTTAATGCCCAGTGGGTTGCCTAACTGGTACACTTCTATTGGTACTGTAACCATACACAGTGCATACTACTTCATAACACCTGCAAAGGGCTATAAAGAGTTTGGAGAGTGAAACTGATTTCCCCCAATACTTGTTGAATGCATGTGTCTACTTAAGTTTATTTTTTTTATTTAAGTTTAAATTTAAAAAGTATGTTTGTGGGAAATGTCCCACTTCACTTTTTCTAGGTGTGTCATACAGTATGTTTCAGATGTTACCACAACTTTGTACTGGCCCTCATCACTATCAAACATGCATCTCCTTGGGAAATAGGGAACCCTTCTATGGATGAAGTTCGCTCAAGGATCCATGAGGTTGAAGCTGCTCTATAACCGTGCAGCCCACAATGAATATATCTGAAAGTGCCAAGGACAATTTGTCCTACAAAGTCAAGCATCTGCCAAACCCATTCCTGCTGGTGTGAAGCTGATTGTGATGTGCTCCCCAACTCTCCCCACAAAATAAAAATAAAAATTAACAGACTTATAAAACAGGGGTTAATAATGAAATCCTGACCCAGAATGGAGTTCAGTATTTGATAAGTCCTGCTCTAATTCTTTGCAATAAAATGTTACAGAGAGAAACAGAAAATAATATTTGATGTGACATATTAGCCACCAGCCGTTTTCTAGTCCACAGTTGAGGGGGAGAAAAAATATTAGGACAAGAATATTTCCCCACCATATGAGAAAAGTTGACAGCCTGCAGCATTCCCTCAGAACGTATGTGCTGTTTTGATCGTGTGGTTGGGTAATTTTTGTTTTGGTTTTTGTAGGCTAGACATGGAGCACCAGCCTTGATGTCAAACTGGATAATGAACAGCAACATTCCTCCTCAGAAAAAACATTCAAATAACTGTCATATTGAATTAGAGTGCTTGTTGGGAGGAAGAAAGTCTGTTAAGCCCATGGAGTTGTTCTTGGGGTGTAAATTCTGCAGAGGTTCAGAATTTCTGAAGCATATTTTTTCTTTTGCTCTTTCATTTCTCCATTTTTATTTACAAGGTTTATTTATTTAGGTTTGTGTATCGCCTTTCATTATAACATTTGACAGCAATGTACAACGTAGATCTCTTCATAACATACGTTGGGTCTCTTGATCCACAATACCACCTACAAGCAATAAATAATCTTATGGCATATTAAAGATGACATGATAAAGATGTAAATATTGTTTAACATTTAAATTGCTGAAATCTTATTTTTTGCTTAAGCATTAACATGGTCAGATCCATTTTTTTAATACTACCTACAAGCAATAAATAATCTTATGGCATATTAAGGATGACATGATAAAGATGTAAATATTGTTTAATAAATTTAACATTTAAGTTGCTGAAATCTTATTTGCTTAAGCATTAACATGGTCAGCTCCATATTTTTTATAAAATAAAAACACCCAATCCCCCAATAGGGGGGGAAAACCCACTTGCAACTCCAATAGCAAAAACAAAACAAAACACAAACAAATAAAAGGTTTCAGTTCATATCCACTTCTCATGCTGCTGCATTAACTGTACTGTTGATTTATGTTGGTAATGGGTATTATACCTAATTTCCACATACAGGGCATCAAATGTGTACATTAAACATGTACAGAGGACTGTAGAATCTATAAGTTCTGTTCCAATGTCAACGTTATGGAAATATGTCACATTTTGGTAGCATTGGCAACATCAAGTAGATTATTGCCATGCAGATTTTTGGAAACTAATCATGTTTGGAAACTAATCATGAGAATCTCCATGGAGTAATCCAGAAGACAGAGCAATTGATGAGTGATAAGAATTGGTTGTAAAATTTTTAATGAAATTTTTAACTGGTAAGACATTACACATTTAGTCATTTAGGGTTTGGCGCCTGTGTACCTTCAGGACCACCTCTCCCATACAACTTTGACCCACCCTGTGAGGTTGTCTCAGGTGGTGCAAGGCCTAGGGGAGGTACATGAGGCCCGGGCTTGCAGGAGGGCCTTCTCCGTTTCAGCCCCCTCCTTATGGAACACACTGCCTCCTGAGATCCATAATGCCCCCTCCCTTCTGTCCTTTAAGAAGCTTTTGAAAACTTATCTATTTTGCCAGGCTTTTAGTTTTGTGTGTGGGAGGGTTTTCTCTTCTCTTCTCTTCTCCTTTTTCACTGTTGCTTTAGTTTATGTAAACCAACTTGAGTCTAAGGAAATCAGGTGGTCAATAAATTTGCTAAATAAATAAAAATAAATAAATTTAGTGCTTAACATCGTAAGAACATAAGGAAAGCCCTGCTGGATCAGGCCCAAAGCCTATTTAGTCCAGCATCCTGTTTTACACAGTGACCCACCAGATGCCTCTGGGAAGCCCACAGGCAAGAGCTGAGGGCATGCCCTCTCTCCTACAGTTACTCCCCTGCAATGGGTATTGAGAGGCATCTTGCTTCTGAGGCTGGAGGTGGCCTATAACCCTCAGACTAGTAGTCATTAATAGACCTGTCCTCCATGAACATCCCTGCTACATGGGCCAAAATCTTAAAGATGGAGCAATCCTCAGCAAGACCTAACTTCTGTTAGAAAGTGTAGAGGGGAGATTTGTTTATCTAATCCAGCTGCAGCAGAAGTGCTAATTAATTTTGTCTGAAGACATGGAGTTAAAATTCTAAATAAAGTAGGTTATTTAGGAAATACATGCGGGAGATAGATAAGCCTTCACGCCTAGCTGGTTGCTACATATAGGAAGAGGGGAAGGGAGAAGACAAAATTCCCTTTCTCCGGGAAGTTATTCGCACTTGACTCCAGGCTTCGGGGTAAACGTTGAGTGAAGCCACTTCGAAGTACACCCACAGTATTGAGGGAAGCAGCCCCTCTCCTCTGCTCTCATTTTTCTTTTGAAACAAGTCCACATGGGAGGCGTCAGGGTTTTCCTCCTAATCGATGGGAGGGGGAGAAAGAGGGAGCTCCCTGCAGAGATAGATCTGCATTTGTAAAGAGAGTATCCTTCTTATCATGCTAATGATTCTATGTCAGCGCCTCTACCATTTTCCAGCGTTTTCAGAAAAAGCAGCTTAAAACCAGCATTTAAAAAACCTGGACGTACATCGAGAAGAGCTAGAATTCTCACCACAAAGCCAGGTTTGTGTGTGGAGTGGGTCCAAAAATCTCAAAGGGACTTTGAGGTAAGTTTGGCTGGTATGTGAATGCACACACTGAAGCAGATTTGGGGCAGAAGCCCTGTGTGTAAAACCTCCAAGTGGGAGAATGAAACCCGAGAATATCATTCTAACAAAGGGGATTCAGAAATAGAGAAAGCATAGTCAGAGAGGGAATGCCCTTACTGGCTGTCTCTATCCCTAATACTAAAGGGAGGCGAAAAGAGAGTTTGAGGAACATTTAGCTAACGGCATCAAGGGGAATAACAAAAACTTCTTTAAATACATCAGATGCAGGAAACCTGCCAGGGAGGAGGTTGGACCATTAGACAATGAGGGACTGAAAAGAGATTATTAAGGAGGATAATATATGGAGGTTGCAGAGAAGCTAAATGAGTTCTTTGTGTCTGTCTTCATGGCAGAGGATATTGAGCGTATACCTGTTCCTGAACCAGGCTTTTCGGAGATGGAGGCTAATGGACAGAGTCAGATAGAACTGACAAGAGATGATGTTCTAAACCGTCTGGAAAAACGGAAAACTAGCAAATCGCCAGGGCCGGATGGCATCCATCCAAGAGTACTCAAACGACTCAAATATGAAATTGCTGACCTTGCTAAAATATATCACTTATCCCTACAATCAGGCTCTGTACCGGAGGACAGGAAAGTAGCCAATGTAACACCGATTTTCAAAAAGGGATCCAGGGGTTATCCGGGAAATTACAGGCTGGTTAGCGTAAGGTCCATTCCAGGCAAATTGATGGAAGGCATCCTCAAGGATAAAATTGTAAAGCACATAGAAGAACAGGCCCTGCTGGGAGAGAACCAGCATGGCTTCTGCAAAGGTAAATCTTGCCTCACAAACCTTTTGGAGTTCTTTGAGAGTGTCAACAAGTGTGTGGATCAAGATGATCCAGTTGACATAGTATACATGGACTTCAAAGAAGCAATCGACAAAGTTTCTCATCAAAGACTCCTGAGAAAACGTAGCAGTCATGGGATAAGGGGACAAGTACATGTGTGGATTGCTAACTGGTTGAACGACAGGAAACAGAGGGTAGGGATAAATGGAGAGTTTTTACAGTGTAGGAAAGTAAGAAGTGGGGTCCCCCAGGGATCTGTACTGGGACCAGTGCCTTTTAATTTATTCAGAAATGATCTAGAAGTAGGGGTAAGCAGTGAGATGGCCAAACTTGCAGTTGATACCAAACTCTTTCAGGTAGTGAAATCCATAACTGATTGTGAGGAGCTCCAAAAGGATCTCTCCAAACTGGGTTATTGGGCGACAAAGTGGCAAATGCGGATCAGTGTTAGCAAGTGTAAAGTGATGCACATTGGGACGAAGAACCCCAACTTCAAGTATATGTTGATGGGATCCGAGCTGCTGGTGACTGACCAGGAGAGGGATCTTGGGGTCATGGTGGACAGCTCGTTGAAAGTGTTGACTCAATGTGTGGCAGCTGTGAAAAAGGCCAATTTCATGCTAGGGATCATTAGGAAGGGGCAGGGGCGTAACTATAATAGGGCAAGGGGAGACAGTTGTCACTGCCTTGGGGGGGCCCCAGAGGCAAGTCACATGACTGACTCCCCCAGCTGCGCACCCGCCCGGGCTTCCTTCAGTTGTGGGTGTCCACAATTTACAAAGCCTTAAAAAAATAATTTAGGGTGTGTGTGTGTGTGTGTGTGTCTGTATGGCCCTATCCACCCCCAGCACAGTACTTCCAGTGACTGTTGCTGGTATCTATCTTATGTTGTTTTAGATTGTGAGCCCTTTGGGACAGGGTTCCATCTTATTTATTTATTATTTCTCTGTGTAAACCGCCCTGAACCATTTTTGGAAGGGCAGTATAGAAATTGAATTAATAATAATAATAATAATAATAATAATAATAATAATTAATAATTTGTTTGTTATTTCTCTGTGTAAACCGCCTCAAGCCATTTTTGGAAGGGCGATGTGTATGTGTGTACACACGCGCACACACACACACACACACACACACACACACACTTCATGAGCTGAGCTTCAGTGAGGGGGGCCCCATTTTAAAATCTTGTCTCTGGGCCCCCTCCAACCTTGCTACGCCTCTGGGAAGGGGATTGAAAATAAAATGGCTAATATTATCACGCCCTTATACAAAACGATGGTGTGGCCACACCTGTAGTACTGCATGCAATTCTGGTAACCACATCTAAAAAAGGACATTGTAGAACTGGAAAAGGTGCAGAAGAGGTCAACCAAGATGATCAGGGGCCTAGAGCACCTTTCTTATGAGGCAAGGCTACAACACCTGGGGCTATTTAGTTTAGAAATAGTCAACTGCGGGGAGACATGATAGAGGTCTATTAATCATGCATGGTGTGGAGAAAGTGGATAGAGAGAAATTCTTCTCCCTCTCATATACCACTAGAATCAGGGGTCATCCCATGAAATTGATTGTGATGAAATTTAGGACCAGCAAATGGAGGTACCTTTTCATACAACACATAATCAACTTGTGGAATTCTCTGCCACAAGTGTGGTGACAGCCAACAACCTGGATAGCTTTAAGAGGGGTTTGGATAACTTCATGGAGGAGAGGTCTATCAACCGACTAGTTGGAGGGCTATAGGCCACCTCCATCCTCAAAGGCAGGATGTATAAATATGTATAAATAATAAATATCCTCTTATGACCCATATATAAAAACAATAAATATCACCTAATAAACACATATCCATAAAATAACACAAATTTTACCATCGGAACCACTAATATCAATATACAAAAAATATGGGAACTTGCAAATCAGTCTTTCATATGGCAAGTTTCTCAATAAATAATAGTTAAGTGTAGATATAAGAAAGATCCAATGGTTCTTGAATTTGATGGTCCAATAGGTTCTGAGTCTTATATGACACTAGCATTCATTACAACCCAGAAATGTATTCACTTTCACCAGACACGTTTCAGCCTATATCAGGCCTTCTTCAATGGCATTGTAATGCAAATTCCTGTAGTGTCCAAATAGTGTCTGTGCTTCTCATATGGAGCCCAATGTCAAATCCACAGTTAATCACATTTCAAATTTTCTTATAAGTTGATAAAAATCTCTCCTTCCAGCATGGCTGTATGTCGATGTCTCCCATTCACAACTGGTGGTTCTGATGGTAAAATTTGTGTAATTGTATGGATATGTGTTTTTAATTAGGTGATATTTATTGTTTATATATATATGGGTCATAAGGGCATATTTATTAAATATCCAGTTGTTCCATCCCTTGTTTTTATGAGTATTAGATATTTTTTTACTATTTGTAGCTTTGAAAGTTTTCACCATCTTCCATGTAATACCCCCAGTGGCCAATCGGGTTGCTGGTGCTAAGAGTTGATGCTATCAGGAGCTGCATCTCCAACAACTTCTTCCCTCCCTACCCTGCAGCAGTGTCCTGCCCTTTCATGGACCTTGTGGCTTTTCTCCTCTTTTTTTTTTTTTTTTTTTAAAAAAACATTTTAACTTAGTTCTTTGCTGGGTGCTCCTTCCAGAGCTAAGAGACATATCACTTCTTAAAAGACAGTGAAAAGGAGAACGCTGTCCGAATCAGTTCAGCCATCCCTGGCAAACATTACATGGGGTCAGCATGATGTGCAACTGGGTCAGTGGCAGCTGGTGAGGGCAGCGCATTGCGCAAGGTATCTTTGACAAGTGATTACTGGCTTGCAGCCGGCACCTACAGTACACTGCAAGTAGTGGTGCCCCACCTGGCATCCTGTGTGGCGGCTGCCCTGGTTCCGGCACTCATGTGGCCTCTGTGTATGTGTGGAGTCTATTTGTGTGGCCGGTATGCACAGAGGCCAGGTGAGTGCCAGCGGACGTTCTCTTAGCCCTGGACTTCGGGGCCTGGGCCTCCACACCCCTGGGGACCCCCAAACCCTCTTTAGTCTGTCCTGGGTGGTATAGTTTGTGCCCTCATGAACCTACATGTTAAAAAATGATGCTTAACTTGCAGTGGGGGGGGGGGCGCCTCCAAAGGCCTTTCGGTCCAGGCTCCAAAATTACCTAGGTGCACCTCTGAGTGCCAGAGCTGTGGCAGCTGCTGCACGGGATGCTGGGTGGGGTGGCAGGCAGGTGCCAGCTGCAGGTGGTAAGGTACCTCTCATGCCCACCCACCCCCACCAGTGCCGCCCTCACTGGCCACTGCTGGACTGGGGCTGGATTTAGCTGCGCTCCAGATATAAGCCCTATTTTCATGAAATCTTCCCTGCATCTAGTAAGCATGGGGAAATGGGGGCCCTGCCCATTGGCAACATCCTTTAGTGCAGATATGCCTATTGGTTAGTCCTCCCATGGTTGCACATTGCTATTTGTCTGCAAAGGGCAGGCAAAGCAGGCATGATCTCCCTCCTGCATCTCCCTGTATTTACAGTATATCGGTAGCAATTGTTGAGAACAGAGCTCAACAAAATTAACCTCAATATTAGCATCATCCTCAGACAAAGCCCCAACATGCTTGCACTTGGTTTTCAAGAGGAAAGAATAACTATATTCAAGCTTCAGCTGCAACCAACCAACCAACCAATCAATCAGTCACCTCAGCTGAATGTTGAAAATATCAAGAAACATCCTGATGATTGCTGGCATTATATGTAATGTCATGGATTAATAGAAGAAGAAAAAAGTGGCCCTCATTGAACCAGTTCCTGAAAATGTTTCCAGTTGTTTTGGTTTTGTTATATTTTAAGTAAAGGACCACTCTTGGTCCTATCAAAAATGTGTCACAAAGAATCCCCCTAACCCTAACACCACCACCCCTGCCCACAATTGAGCAGTGTTGTAATATCATAGATATGTCTTCTAACTTCTAAGATGACAGAGATCAGCTTCTCACAAAGAAAACCAAATGGTTTACTTGCAAGCTTCTGCGGTCCAGGAATTGCTTCTAGTTATTGTTGCAAGTAACAACTGCATTCCAGAGCCACTCACTGCAGTAAGCAACAGCCACCTTACAAACCTTTCAGCTGCTACTGCTCCTCCTTCCCAAGTTGCACCAGGAGGTAAATTGCCCTTTTGTTCACATATTAACTCTCAATTCACCAAACAATATTGTTGCACATACCCCCCCCCTCCACCACCAAACAACAATTCCCAGAACTAGGCAGAGGAAACAAATAACAGTTAAATTACTGAATTCAGATGTAACAGGAAACCAGAGGTCCCTTCACATCTGGTTTGCTTGGAAACATACCTGTAAGGGGGAGAGTAACTGGCCCTATCCACCCCCAGCACAGTACTTCCAGTGACCGTTGCTGGTTTCTATCTTATTTTTCTTTTTAGATTGTGAGCTCTTTGGGGACAGAGAGCCATCTTATTAATTAATTAATTAATTAATTATCTCTGTAAACAGCTTTGGAAACTTTTGTTGAAAAGTGGTATATAAATATTTGTTGTTGTATTCGGGAAACTGCAGAGAAGGGACCCACAATTTCCTTCCCTGACCTCCAATCTGAACCTTTGATTTAGAGTGGAGTTGGGGCACCCCAACCCGTTCTGTGGTGCTAGCGTTACAACTGAACCACACTTTTGGCCCCACGGCATCACAGTTTCATCTCCACAGAGCCAGAGTTGAGAGAGGAAGCTCCTCCTTCACTCCGGCACGATTGGCTGTGTAGGCTGTCCTTCTGTCAAGAAAGAAGCCTGCACAGCCAGCTCCCCTGCCTCTCTGCAGTCTTGTTGATTTCAGAGAGGCAGCTCTCCTGCACATCTGAAGAGCAGGGGGAAGGGGTCATGGAACCACGGCTCCATTGGACCCATGGTTCCACGTTACGTCTGATGATGGCCTCTGTGTGGATACATCCCAAGAATGTCTTTATTTTTTGGCATGCTGTGCTCTCACTTATCTTTCAAAGTACATCAGTATGGGGGCAGTTCTGTCCTCTTAAATACTGGCAACTTTACTGCATAGTCTGAAAGCAGCACCACAGCTTCTACTGCATTGTTGCACGGAATCATGGGGCATCCCTCATGGATAACACAATGCAGCTACAAAAGGCCTAGGGCTGGCCCTTCTGCCTAGTGCCTAAAGGGGAAAAAATAGGGTTACACAAATCTTTGCTACACATTCATATTGCCCCACTCCCTGCAAAAGCATGAACAGATTTGAAAAGGACAAAGAAGTCATGTGACAAAGAAGCATAGGAATTTGCACAGCCATAAACATAAACATACCATGTACCACCAACATTTTGCTATCTCCTATGCTATGAACCAGCTTTCTCGGGGCCAAACATGAAGTACAAGATGCATGATCAGGATCTCCTATGTTAAGATATTATTCTCAATGGTGTCCCCCTGCTTCCTCAAATCAGTTCAGCATCATGCTGGTGTGTGTGTCTTAATCCTTCCCCCTTGTGTCATTTCACAGATAACACCCCCCCCCCAAAATCTGCTATTTGCTTCATGGGGCCAAATCATATAGGTGATGTCAGGTTTCTTTATGTGAAACCTGACAGTAAGAGAGTGTGACCAGTTCAGAACTTGAGTCAACTGTTATTTAGCTTTCTTCGCCAGAATCCCCACTCTGTCTGAAGGGCTATGGGCAGGTTAGATATATCCTTTGTTCAACATCAGCCCTGTAAAATACTCTAGACAGATAGACTGCTACATAGGGCTGGTTTGGACAATACTTCCTGAAATGGCCCACACGGTTAAGGAGGATGTGCTGAGAGTGAGCCCATTCCAATGTCTTTCCTAGTGTCCTGATGTAGTCATAGGAACACAGGAAGCTGCCATATATTGAGTCAGACCATAGGTCCATCTCACTCAGTATTGTCTACACAGACTGGCAGCGGCTTCTCCAAGGTTGCAGGCAGGAATCTCTCTCAGCCCTATCTTGGAGAAGCCAGGGAGGGAACTTGGAACCTAGATGCAATTCCTAGAGTGGCTCCATCCCCTAAGGGGAATATCTTACAGTGCTCACACTTCTAGTCTCCCTTTCATATGCAACCAGGGCAGACCCTGCCTATCTAAGGGGACAAGTCATGCTTGCTACAACATGACCAGCTCTCTTCCCTACATACAAGTCCTTGTGTGTTCTTTTATTTGTGGAGAGGATAACTTGTTAGAACCACTGTTCTGTCTGTCATCCAAATACTAGTTTAAACTAATATTTAATTAAGTTTAAACAAGTCTCTCTTCTTAACCATGTAGGCTGGTTCTAGGCAGAAAGATATCATCTGAAACAGCCTATAGAAAACTACCACATCAGTGAGTGGGCTGCAATCTCCTCCCATGTCCCACCCTGATGTCTAGTTTTTTTTTAATATTCAAGGAATATTTCTGGATAGAGGAACATCAGTCATGTGATCCCCTATCTGTAGCCTCAAATGATGCTGCCCAGACACAGGTTTACTACCTCTAAACTGGGAGAGAACTAGGCCTCAAAGAGCATCTTCTTGTGAAGAGGGGAGCCTTTAGAAAAACATGTTTCTTGAATAGTATAATAATAAATAACGGTTGCTCGGCATTTAATGATTAGGTTGCATTTGAAAAACAGGAACACAGACTGCTGTATTGTTTGGTTTGTGTTCCCTGCTTTCTTATTTGTCACCCTTTTGTTTACACAAGCATTGTGCATTTCCTGTGCTCAATGTGTACTCAGAAAGAATATTAAAAGAGCCAATCTAAATCCTGGGTAAAAGGTGCAGCTAATCTTGAAATGCAGATGCTGTTTGTTCATGCGGAACGGAGGCATTCCCCTGGGTGAAATTACTGTCATGGGGAAATAACCTGGGGTAGTCTGCCTCATGCAGATGAGTTCTGGCTTTTCAGAACTGGCTGTTACTGCAGGAAAAACACTTTGTTGCTTGTAAATGAAGCAAATGTCATATGTAAATCAAAGAGGCGCGATAAATGTACAGCTTCATGCGCCACATTCATAATGCTGCCTTTTGGAATCCGGCCATTCTTGGAGGGGCAGCTTGCGATTTCCTTCATGCAATCTGACATCACGGAGCAAACAAGCACTTTGACAGAGGGAATTGCCTATCATTGAAACAGATGTTTTTTTCAATTTGCATTTCCCTCTCAACTAGTTAGCAGGCATTTTCTGGTAAAATATTGTAATGTATGCAGAGATGATGATGTTAAATGTGCAAAGTACTTTCATAAGACATGTCCTGTGGTTTTTATGATAATAATTTTCAGTCAGTTGTGTTTTATGGAGGGATAAATAGAATAGTCTGATTTATTACTTTTTGCAGCATGGAGTTTTCTTCCTTTCAGTCCTCTGCTTGATGAGAGCTTCATTTTTAAACTTCTACATTATATTAAGGTATTTAACATCATTTTAAAATGAAATATTCTCCTTTTTATGACCTCTTTCCACACGTGCAGCATATTCTGGAGCATTCCACACGTTCAGCATATTCTGGAAAGGTCTCCACATACAAGCGTTTTTGTGTGGCTTGGTTCATTCATTTGTCTTTGGCAAATCCTGCTTATATTTACTGACAAATGGAAGGTCAGCATGCACACGTTTGTTCACCACAAGTCTGCTGTGTGTTCCTTGCCCCTGTTGGTATGTGGGGAGCAGGAAGAGATCAGGTCTCCATCCCTCAGGGGTGTAGCTACCAGTGTTCAAAGGTTTACAATGAATATAGCCCCCACATTCCCTCCCCACTTCCATGGCATGCCTCCTGCCCTGCTGCTCCTTGCCACTCCTCATCACTGCTGCTCCTTCCCTCTGCTGCTCCTTGTTTCTGCCACTGGGTAACTGGTTCACACAGCAGTGGTGAGTGTATTCCATGGCTTCTCTCCTCACCTGAATGAGGATAGAAGCCACAGAACCCCTCAGTGCTGTGTGAGTCAGCTAAGAAATTGAAGGTCCACATGTCTAGTCCAGATGCATGCACACCCTCCATTTTGTAACCAGTCACACAGTGGTAAGGGGTTCTATGGCTTCTCTCCTCCAGGGCTGTCCTTAGAGAGCTCTGGTGGAGTGCAGGACCCAGGGCAAATCAGCCAGTGCAGGGCCCCTTCCAGTAAATTTTAATGGGGGTTAAAAGAATCGGGGCCTGGGGCGGTTGCCCTGCTTGCCCTGCCCTAAGGATAGCTCTGCTTTCCTCAGTCAAGCAAGGAGAGAAGCCAGGGAACCCTCCTCCCACCACTGTGTGAACTGCCAGTGGTGAGGAGCAGTGGGGGCAAGGAGTGGCAGGAGGCAAGTGGTAAGGAGTGATGGAGGCAGCAGCAGGAGGAGGAGAAGCAGCAGCAATGGCAGTGATAGCAGTAGGTAAAACAAATAAAGTAAAAAATAAAATAAATTTGTGGCACCACAAATAAAATTTTATTTCATGCCCCTCCCATGTTCATTTATTGAATACAGGGCCTTGCTATGGATGTGCACGAATCAGTTCAGAGGCCCTTTTACAGGCCTCTGAACTGGTTAGATAGACCAGCGGCACCGGTTCAAAGGTGGGGGGATAGCTTTAAGGAAGGGGGAGTATGCACCTACACCCCCCGCTGCGCTTCCCACTCCAGCATTCTTTTAAAAAATAGTCCGGCAGGGCAGCAGTGTACCTCCTTGCCGCCCTATTGATATCCCACTGGAAGTGGCCAGAAGTGCCCGGCGCGCACGACATCGCACACATGGATGTGCACGTCGCATACATGCATGACGTGCATGTGTATGCACATGCCTGCCTGCAACATGTGCATGCACATTGGGCACTTCCAGCCACTTCTGGCCGGGGGATCAACGGGGCAGCAAGGAGGTATGCTGGCACCCCACCAGACTATATTTACACATAGTGCCAGAGGGGGAAGGATGCCGGGGGGGGGGAGTGCACCCTCCCCCATCCTTAAAACGACCCCCCTTCCACCTTTGGCATGAAGGGCACTGGTTCCGTGCACACCACTAGCTCTTGCTGACTTTGCTTTACCCTAGGGATGTGCAAAAAATTTCGGGCACAGAATGATCTGTGCCCGAAACGAGCAATTTCGGGTGATTTGGGGCCAAACCGAATCACCCCCGATGTCCCCCCGATATTTTTCGGGCCCGAGCCAAATCACCCAAATTTCGGGCACAAAAAATTTGGGTGATTCAGTTCATGGTTGATTTGGGGGGATTTTTTGAAATTTTAGTGACTTCAGGGCAGTTTGGGGGCATAGCATGGGATCTGGGCAAAAAGAGTGGGGTGGGGTGGTATTGCCCAATGGGTTCAGGCTACCACCCCAATTTCAGGGGGGTTGGGCAAAGGGCTGATTTTTGGGGAATTTCTGAAGTTTTCATGTTGTTGGGGCAGATTGGGGCAGATTGGGGCAGAAAGTGGGGACTGGGGCAGAATAGTGGGGTGGAGTGGTAGTGCCTAATGGGTGGAGGCTACCACCCCAATTTCAGGGGGATTGGACAACGGGCTGATATTTTGAGAATTTTTGAAGTTTTAGTGACTTTGGGGCAGTTTGGGGCAGAAAGTGGATCTGCCCCAAAAGAGTGGGGTGGGGTGGTAGTGCCTAATGGCTGGAGAGTACCACCCCAATTTCAGGGGGATTGGGCAGAGGCCTGATTTTTTGGGAATATTTGAAGTTTTGGTGTCTTTGGGGCAGATTGGGGGCAGAAAGTGGATCTGCCCCAAAGGAGTGGGGTGGGCTGGTAGATAGTGCCTAATGGGTGGAGGCTACCACCTGTCCCCAACTTCAGAGTGATTGGGCAGAGGGGTGAATTTTGGTGAATTCTGAGGTTTGTCTTCATAAGGTGAAGTGTGCTAAATTGATTACTTCCTCATATTCATAGTAATTGAGAGTGTGAAAAAGTGAAAGTGGGGCCATGAGAGTTGTCTAATTGAAAAAAATCTCATTTGCTATGATAGAATGAGAATTCACACCTCAGAAAAAACAATTAGACAACTCTCATGACCCCACTTTCACTTTTTCACACTCTCAATTACTATGAATATGAGGAAGTAATCAATTTAGCACACTTCACCTTATGAAGACAAACCTCAGAATTCACCAAAATTCACCCCTCTGCCCAATCACTCTGAAGTTGGGGACGGGTGGTAGCCTCCACCCATTAGGCACTATCTACCAGCCCACCCCACTCCTTTGGGGCAGATCCACTTTCTGCCCCCAATCTGCCCCAAAGACACCAAAACTTCAAATATTCCCAAAAAATCAGGCCTCTGCCCAATCCCCCTGAAATTGGGGTGGTACTCTCCAGCCATTAGGCAATACCACCCCACCCCACTCTTTTGGGGCAGATCCACTTTCTGCCCCAAACTGCCCCAAAGTCACTAAAACTTCAAAAATTCTCAAAATATCAGCCCGTTGTCCAATCCCCCTGAAATTGGGGTGGTAGCCTCCACCCATTAGGCACTACCACCCCACCCCAATATTCTGCCCCAGTCCCCACTTTCTGCCCCAATCTGCCCCAACAACATGAAAACTTCAGAAATTCCCCAAAAATCAGCCCTTTGCCCAATCCCCTTGAAATTGGGGTGGTAGCCTGAACCCATTGGGAACTACCACCCCACCCCACTCTTTTTGCCCAGATCCCATGCCATGCTCCCAAACTGCCCTGAAGTCACTAAAATTTCAAAAATTCCCAAAAAATCAGCCCTTTGCCCAATTCCCCTGAAATTGGGGTGGTAGACTCCACCCATTGGGCGCTACCACCCCACCCCAAAATTTTGCCCCTGGGCCCCTTTTTTACCCCTGAATCGATTTGGATTCAGATTCGGATTAAATCTGAATCCGAACCGAATCAAGGGTGATTCAGGTGGCCCATATTCGGGCACAAAACAGAACAGGGGTGATTCGGTTCGGGTCCCGAACCAAATCACCGAATTCCCGAATTGCACACCCCTACTTGACCCTTTCCATTCCTAGATATGTTAACTGCAAACTGGAGGAGTGTGTATGATCTCCCCAGAGTTGAGGGGACAGAGGGGGCTGGGCAGCCCCCACTAGATTGGCCAGTTGTGGCTGAGCCCCCCTCCCCCCAAACAGACCAAAAAAATAGACTGCTGTTATAGTTAAGGCTGATAAATAAAGGATAGGGAGAGATGCAGACAGTTCTTTAGGACTCAACAGATACTGTAACTGCAGATGTTTGTTTACTGTGCCTTGGGAAAAGAGTTTAGCTATAACCAGAGGGAGGAGCTGAGCAGAGGGGAGAGAGAGAGAGAAAGAAAGAGAGGAGTTTGATAGATCAAGTACCAGACAGTTCTTCTTTCATTCATTAACATGGCCTTTTCAGTTGAGATATTTCAATTTTTTATTTACTCTTAAACCAGATTACAGTCTGCTTTCACATCTTGAAATAGAGCAGATTATGAAGCCAAGTTGTATACAGGTGTACTCAGGAGTAAGACTCACTGTGTTCAGTAGGCTTACTCCCAGGTAATTGTCCATAGGCTATCTGAATATAAGGCTGTGCTGGCCTCAGCCAGTGCTGGGTAACTTGTGCTGTCTCAAACTGGAGAGAAGCAAGGTAGTCTCCAATGTGCATGCTTGCACATACTTGTGCTTTCTCTCTCTCACACACAGACACAAACACACATGCAGAAAATAAATCCCAGAGTAGGTGAAGTTCCTCTATTAAAAGCCAAACATTGCATGAGATCTGCCTCTAATGACTGGGGGAGGGGGAGAAAAACAACAACAACAAAGACATAGTGGCTGACATCCCATACAAGGAAATGTGGGTGACTGGAGCACCGTGCACACACATGCACACATATAAGCTCTGCCAATGGGGCTGCAATGTTGAGAAGCAGCACTCCATAGTAAGCATGTCATAACCATAGTTGTGCAATCTGACACTCATTGGAAATAAAGGGTGTTGCATTGCAGAACTCCATTCAAGGAACAGTTTGAGGGTGGAATTATTCAAAACCAAGCAAGTATGTATAACAAATGCAGTGCTGGACTGAGGCACCTTCTGGATGCTACTTACAATGCCCCCTGACTGTTAACTTCCGCTGATGCTTGCACCTGAAAAGGTGGGTAATTGGAAGAACAAAAGAGATAATTAGAAATCTTTTAATGCAGGAGGAAACCCACTCAAAACGGGTCTAGTATGCCAGATATTATTAATGGTCCTGGCTGTTGCTTTTATTGCATTATAGGGCATGGTTGCTCACATTCTCAGGGAAGTCCTTTTGTTGATAACCCACCTTTTTGTGCCATCTGGAATTTGGATTCATTAAGGATTCAAATATTCAAGGTGGTGCCCAACCTCTTAGCACTGTTGCACCAACTTAATTTGCATGATTTTGCTGTCTGATCCAAAGGAAGGCCGATTTCCTCTTGGTACAAAATACTTGTCCCTGCAAACCAGTTCACTCACTCGCTCAGGGTCAAAAGCCAGAGTTCCGAGATGGAGGGGAGGTTGTCTGGCAACAGTTGCCTACAAAGCCCCCTCCAACATGATTATCCAATTTCTGACCATTACTCTAAAAATTATATGGTAATTTATACTGCAGAGCTCCTACAGTAATGAATGCTGAGATGTCTTTAAAATCCAGTATTCAATATCAAAATTAACTTTTTTCCCTTGCTTATTTAGGTTAGGTTACCCAAATAGTAAGTACAAGGTACTCTCTTCTTAGTTGATTAAGTGCCATCAAGTCGGTGTCGGCTCTTAGTGACCACATAGATAGATTCTCTGCAGGATGATCTGTCTTCAAATTGGCCTTTAAGGTCTCTCAGTGGTACATTCATTGCTCTTGTAATCGAGTCCATCCACCTTGCTGCTGGTCGTCGTCTTCTTCTCTTTCCTTCAACTTTTCCCAGCATTATGGACTTCTCAAGGGAGCTAGGTCTTCGCATAATGTGTCCATAGTATGATAGTTTGAGCCTGGTCATTTGTGCCTTGAATTAAAATTCTGGATTGATTTGTTCTGTGATCCATTTGTTTGTTTCCCTGGCTGTGCAGGGTAACCTCAAAAGTCTTCTCCAGCACCAAAGTTCAAAAGTGTCAATAATTTTTCTATCCTGCTATTTCAAAGTCCTAATCTTTGTAGGCATAGAAACATCACTACATCTAAATATCCTTTTCAAGGCCTTCATTGCAACCCTACCAAGTGCTAGTCTGTGGCATATTTCTTGACTGCTGGATCCTTTACTGTTGATGGCCGATCCTAAAAGGCAGAAGCTATCCACCTATCTTCATTATCAATTCTGAGGCTGGTTACTGTACCTGTTGTCATTAGTTTGGTCTTCTTTACATTTAGTTGTAGTCTTATTTTATTTTTTACTGTCACTACTTTCACTACTAGATCTTGCAGATCATCCACATTCTCAGCTATCAGAGCAGTGTCATCAGCATATCGCAGGTCCTCGCTCCAACTTTAAAGCCACGCTGTACCCGTTGTATTTAGTTTAGTTTTCTTTATATTTAGTCGTAGCCTCATTTTTTCACTGTACTTCTTGACTTTCATTACTAGAGCTTGCTGTTCATCTGCATTCTCAGCTATCAGAGTAGTAGATTATCAGCATAGCGCAAGTTATTGATGTTTCTTCCTCCAACTTTAAAACTTTAAAACCACGCTCAACTTCTTCCATTCCAGCTTCCCTCAGTATATGTTCAGCATAGAAACTGAATAAATAAGGAGAAAGTATACAGCCTTGTTTAACTCCTTTGCCAATCTGGATCCAGTCTGTTTCACCATGGTCCGTCTAGACTGTGGCTTCTTGTCCTGTGTATAGGTTTCTCATGAGAACAAATCAAAGGCTCTTCTGTTGTCAATAAAGCTCATATTGACTTCTTTTTGGTATTCTTTGGCTTTCTCAATTATCCAGAGTGCATCAGCAATTATGTCTCTTGTTCCTTGGTCTTTTCTGAAACCAGCTTGAACATCCAGCATTTTCCTTTCTACGTAGGGCTCTAATCTGCATTGGATGATCCTGAGCATTATTTTGCTAGGGTGTGAAATTAAGGATATTGTGTGATGGTTTGTGCAATCTGTTAAATCTCCTTTCTTTGGTATGGGTATGTAGACTGACCTCTTCCAGTCTTTGGCCACTGTGTTGTTCTCCAGATTTGCTGGCATAGTTTGGTTAGAGCCTTGACTGATTCTTCTTCTGTTGCCTACCTTATTTCTGTAGCTATTCCATCAATTCCTGTAGCCTTCCGACTTGGTAAGATTGGAGTGCTGATCTAACTTCATCTTCCCATACTAGAAGTTCTTGCAAGTAAGGAATATCTTCTAGAGTATCTTGAATGTTGACGTCCTGCTGTACAGATTTTCAGTATACTCCTTCCATCTCTGTTTGATATTCTCTGTATCAGTTACTATCTGTCCTTTGGCATCCCTTAACATACCAATTCAAGGTTGGAACCTCTTTCTGAGTTCAGAGACCTTTTGGAAAACCTTCCTTGTTTTTCCATGTCTATTCCCACCCTCAAGGTCTTTACAGATGTCATTGTAGTACTGCTCCTTGTCTCTAACAACTTTCTGAAATTCCCTATTAAGTCCCTTCCTGAGGTCTTTATCTTTCTTGATTTTGGCTTCTCCCCTCTTCTGGGCAATTTCCATCATCTGTTCTGACATCCATTTTGCTTTCTTCTGTTTCTTGGTCTTCGGCAGTCTCTTTTCACATTCGTTCTTAACAACTTCTTTGATTTCATTCCACAGTTCCTCTGGTTCCCTATCAATGAAGTTCAGAACTTCAAAGTGGTTCCTGATGTTCTCCTTGAAGATGGTGGGTACATTTTCAAGATCATATAATGGAAACTGGATAGCTTTGTTTTTCTGCTTTAGTTTGACTTGGAGCTTGCGCATGAGCAGTTTGTGATCTGTTCCGCAATCGGCCACTGGCCATGTCTTTGCAGTTATGACTGAACTCTTCCACCTCCTTGCACCAATAATTTAATGTATTTGATTTCTGTGTACTCCATCTGATGATGTCCATGTGTATAGGCCACTTTGGTTATTTGAAAAATGTGTTAGCAATGAAGAAATCCTTGAATTGGCAGAAACAGTCTGTGAAGACAATACTGCGCTAGATAGACCAATGGTCTGACTCCGTAAATGGCAGCTTCCTATGTTCCTATGTCATTCTCCTGCTTCATTTCTGTTTCCTAGGCCATACAGTCCTTACCATTTCCAACTTTGGCATTTCAGTCTCCAGCCACCACCAGGACATCTTGCTTGCATGTTCTGTCAATTTCAGACTGAACCTGAGCATAAAACTCATCAAGTTCCTCTTCTTCTGCATTAGTTTTTGGGGCATAGACTTGAAAGACTGTCATGTTAAAGGGTTGTCTGCAAAATCTAATTGATATTAGATTAGTACAGAATTCAATATTTACCTTTCCTACCAGCTTTTCCATTACTTTGATTACTATGACCCCCAAAGGGTTATTTAAGACTCTGTCAAACTGATACAGCGATTTTTCATGCGTAATATAAGATGCCATGATTTTAGCAGAGCTGTCTTTTCTCAAGAAGGGCAATTTCCTTCAAAGTTGGCCATTGTGTGTGTGAGCTCTGCTGCCCACTAGAAACACTGCACTGGATCAAATGATCAAACATAGTTTAACTGTAGCATTGATCTGACTATGACTGGCCTGAGAAGTAGCAGCTATGTCTATGGAAACGTGTAAGATCACTTCCCCCCGCCGTAATCTAGTAGTTGTTAATTACTGTTGGCCATCTGAAAGTACAACTGATTTCTATAGCAATCTCATGAGAGGCTTAAGTAGTTTGGGATTCCAGTAAGCCGAATTTGAGCAGTGTCAGTCTCAAAACAAGACTGGTCAGCCATCTGTTAGGGATCGTGTAGCAGATTCCTGCAGTGAGCCGGGGAGTGGACGAGAAGGCCTCCAAGGCCCTTTTTGACTCAAAAATGCTGTAATTCTATGTTTCTAATTAAATGTGGAATTTTTATGTGTCCAATCCATACCATCACTCTCTGAATACATTGCCAGAGTCTTAGTGACCGAACTGCTACCATCTGCTGGTTGCTTGAAGCCACAGGTAAACTAACTGCACTGAAATGATGAAGATGAAAAACAAATCTGGCTTCTTCTTCTTCTTCTTCTTTTGTATAACCATATAAGTAATTTGGGCAGATGAAAAGGTTATATTTCAGTTCAGTAAATGTATCCTTATATTAAATTTATCCCTATATTTAATAGCCCTATATTAAATTTATCTATCCTATCTCTCACATCCAGGATGGGTAGGAGTATATTTTCAGGGGGAGTAAATCTATTTGTCAACCTTGAAATACATGCCTGAGCATATGAATTTTTCTTACACTGGATCAGACCGTAGATCGGTCTAGCTCCGTTTATTGTCTACTTTGACCAATGGCAACACTGTAGGATATCAGGCAGAAATCTTTCCCAGCCATACTTACCTGGGATCCCTTGGCTTGAGATGCTGAGGATGAAACCTGGGACTTGCATGCGAAGAATGTGCCCTACCACTGAGCTCTGGCCGCTCCTTAAAACAGCCTTTAGCCCATCCCTTTTCAGTGTCCGGATGAAAACATTGGCTGACATCCAGAGCAACAAACTGCTTGTGGAATGAGCACAGTTGCTGTAGTTCAAGAAGAGCGCTGTTATGCTTGAGTGCTCTTGCACAGAAGTTCCCATTGCAGAATAGGCGGCATTCCACAGTTCTGCAGCCACAGATATGCTTGCAGTAGCACAATGCTAGTCTGGAGTGTATGCACCAGACTTACTGCTACGAGCTAGCACAACAGTTTGTGCTAACATAAAGTTTTCCCACAAGTGTTTTGTTGCTCTGGATGTCAGCCAATGAGGCTGTTCTCACGTCCGGGTGAAACTGGGTTAAGGAAACCCAGCCCGGCTTCGCTTGCATGTGAGAACTGCTGAGAGCCACTTGGCTGCTGGCGGCAGCACAGCGACAAGCCTGCCTCTGGAGCCTGCCTACAAAATGAGGTTCAGGGAGCCAGTGCTCCCGTAACCTTGTTTTGGTGATCGTCTGCCAGCCCCGGCTGCTTGCAGCCAGGACTGGGAATCTAGGAGGCTGCCACGACTGGGAGACTGCGGGGACACTGCTGTTGGGGGGGGGATCCCCATAATGCCCTGTGCACTAGCATGGGGCATTATGGGAGTTCTGGAGGGTGGGGAGACATTCTCAGCCCCCCAATCCTCCACACTGCCTGTGGAGACACCTGCGCATATGAGCGCATGATCTCCGCACCCAGACTCTTCAAGAGGATTTTCTGTGGAGGAGGTAAGCTTTTGAAGGCTTCCTCTCCTCGTGCCTTTGAGCCCTTTCTCTGATCGTGCGAAAAGAGCTCATTATAGGCTACTTCAGGAAGCTGCTGGGGCTTATGCAGACCACTGGATTAAAAGAGTTCCAGAACGTATTTTAAAAGTGTTTCTGAAAGATTATGCTGTGGGTATCAAATGTGTCTGTTTTTGTGCATAGTACTTGCCTGTGGAGCTGACTGGCTAGCCTTGGGCCATTCACCATCTCTCAGCCTAGAGTAACAGCTCCATCTGTGACATCCTGAGCTCCAAGAGAGGACTGCAGGGTACTGATTTTACAGACACACAAAGTGGAAAGCATTTAGTGTTGTAGAAAAACATCCGTAGGTGCACAAACTGAAGCTTTTTCTGAAAAGCACAGGAAATAAATATCATGGCTTTTTTTTTTTTTTTTGACATGAGCTGGGATCCAAAGACCTGTTTGAGCCATGCCTATGGGCTTAGGTCATCCAGTGGGTGGTTTGGACGCCCCCCACCCCGCCCCGACCACCTTTGAATGGCACTCCACAACATATAACAAATGATTTTTGAATTTCCTCTTTGTTTCAAAAACAGTTTGCCGTGAAGCATTGGGGGCTGTGTCTGGGAATCAGAAGCCCGAAGTCCCCCTTGAGCATATGGGACTTGTTCCACAGTTCTTTGGATCCCAGCCATGGAATCTTTGGCAAGGCAGGGAGAAATGTGCTCAGTGTATGGTGACAATTTCAATAATGTAATCATTTACAGCGCTCTGCTTGAATAGGTTTGAAATGGTCATCAGTGGTTTTATTTGTTATTTTTTTCACTTCCTCATTTTGCAAATGCCTATTTTAAACTCCTGTTGTGCAAAGAGGCACCCTTTTAACGTAGTGATTCTCTTTATTTAGCAGGGGGAGAGCAACTGGCTCTATCTGCCCCCAGCACAGTATCTCCAGTGACTGTTGCTGGTGTTCATCTTATGTTATTTTTTTAGATTGTGAGCCCTTTGGGGACAGGGAGCCATCTTATTTATTTATTTTTTATTTCTCTATGGAAATCGCTTTGGAAACTTGTGTTGAAAAGTGGTATATAAATATCTGTTGTAGTTGTATTTGATTTTTGTATTAGTATCTGTTTGTATTAGTATTTTTTGTATTTCTATTGTTGTATTTGATTTTTGTATTTGATTTTTGGAACGTCCTACCTGAAGAGCTTTGTCATGCTCCCTCCTTCAGTGTTTTTTTAAAAACCAACTAAAACACATCTTTTAAAAGAGGCCTTTAAATATCTGGTAGGTTCTTTAGTTTTTAGTTTTTATAATTATTAGTTTTTAACTTTTTAAAGAATTTAATTTGAAATTTTTTAAAAACTAATTCTGATTGTTGTTTTAGCTTGGATTTTTAACTTGTTTAATTTGGTTAATTTTATTAGTCTGATTTTATATTGTAACTATTTTATAAATGTTGTGAGCTGCCCCGAGCAGTAATGTACTGGAGGGGCGGGGTATAAATATATCAAATAAGTAAGTCAGTAAGTCAGTAAGTCTTGGCATGTTGGTCACACAACCATCCCCTTGTTGTTTTATATCCTGACATAAAGTATTTGTAATACAATCAAATTCAGTTTAAAAAAACAACACCTCAATATTTCTTTTAAAGGAGAACTTTTGGGGCAGATCTGTGAATTGTCAATATCTGTGCTAACTGAGCAAGGAGGCCACTCTGTTTCTCATATTTAGCAGGGGGAGAACAACTGTCTTTATTAATCCAGCAAAGCGTCCCTCCAGTGGAAGTTGCTGGTGCCAGGGGCGTAACTATAGTAGGGCAAGGGGAGACAGTTGTCTGGGGGCCAACTGCCTTGGGGGGCCCCCCAGAGGCAAGTCACATGACTGACTCCCCCAGTCGCATACCCACCCGGGCTTCCTTCAGTTGTATTCATCCTCCGAAATTGATGTGAGTGTTAAGACCTGGAGCTACCAGAACAGCATGTCTTTCTCTAGTACCATTACATGACTTGCATCGTCCAAAATTTACAAAACCTTTAAAAAAATAATCTAGGATTAAGTTCTATTGTGGCACATAGGTGTGTGTGTGTGTGTGTGTGTGTGTGTGTGTGAGTGTGTGTGTATAAATTTTACTATGCTTTTTGTTACCACTATTCAGCCTCATTTAAGATGTTTTTACTTCATGAGCTGAGCTTCAGTGAGGTAGGGGGGCATTTTAAACTCTTGTCTCTGAGCCCACTCCAACCTTGCTACGCCCCTGTCTGGTGCCTTTTTAAATTATAAGAGCTTTTGGGGAAAGGGAGACACCGTCTCATTCCTTTTGCTATGGAAACCAGTTTACTAGCATTTTTTGTTTGAAAAGCAGTATATAAATATTCTAAATAATAATACCCCCCAGATTCTCCTGCACTCGGAATATTTCAAGCAAATTAGCTTTTTTCTTTTCTTGTCCACATGGTATTAAAGATTGTAGTGTTTTGGCTATCATGTCTGATTTCTGCTGTACACAGGGAAAGAGTTCTTTGTGGCATTGCCAGAGAGCTGTGTGGAAAGAGTATCGAGAGTTAATGGCTGTGTCCTGCATTTCAAGTACTGAATGAAAAACCTGTGATGAAAGGGCTTCCAGGAAATCTTCAGTATGCTGTTTGTACCTGTTCATCACTATAGCTTGAGCAAGAAGATCAGCTTCCAAAATTCTCCAGGCTCTCTGACTCCATGTCAGAAGCCATCTATTAATACTTCTGAATTATGTCATTCTAGCGATGACAGAAAATTGTCACTCCTATAGGCCAAAATAGATGTGCTGTTGGGAGGTCCATGACTGAGTCACCCGTGGTTTTTAAAAATTGAATAGCAACCATGATTGGGGGGAGAGGACGAGAAGATTGAGATCAGAACCAGGGTGGTGGAGAGCAGGTATCCTTTATGCTTTTGTTGCTTTCTAAATGAAAATCACCCCTTGGAACTACTATTTGCCTCCTAAGGCAACATACAGGTCCCACAGGTTCACCAATCCAACAAAGAGAGACTGAGGTCATTTTCACAATAAAAAAACTGAAATCATTCATACAATCAAAAACTGTGTTCTAGCCGGGTTTAGGAGCAATGTGTGCTCTCAATTTTTGGTTGTGTGGAAGCAAGGTTAGAGGAAAAACTGGATAAAAGTGATTGCGTGGAAGCAAGGTAGGAGGAAAAGCTGCCCAACTTTTCCTCCTACCTTGCTTTCAAACAACCACTTTTACCAAGGTGTTCCTCTAACCTTGCTTCCACACAACTGAAAATTGGGAGTACACACAGCTCCCAAACATGGGTAGAAGAAAGTTTTTGATTGTGTGAATGACCTCATAGTATTCTACCTGGGTTTAGTAGCTACCTGCTCAAATTGAGCAGTTCCTGACCCAACTACCAGATTACGATTTTTAGCAGGTCTTTGTTCAGGGCCCCCAGACCATTGAGGAAGCTGGAGAGCTGGCACAGAAAATGGCTGACTGGAAAGCCAGGGGGACAGACGAGGCGCCTCAATGGGACTGACCCAAGTATGACCCAAGGCGGGAGGAGTCTCAGCATCTGCCCAAGGAGGAGCCCAGGAGTCATACCAAGGTGAGCCCAGGGGACACAAGTC
This sequence comes from Hemicordylus capensis, assembly GCF_027244095.1. NCBI lineage: Eukaryota > Metazoa > Chordata > Lepidosauria > Squamata > Cordylidae > Hemicordylus > Hemicordylus capensis. The sequence continues at coordinate 184,906,509 of NC_069659.1, read as the reverse complement.
ACACCCCACCTGCTACACCACAAGGGGGAAGACCAACTGAGCAGGCCAGCCTCAGGTGTTTTAAGTGTGGAGCTACTGGACACAAATTCCCTCTTTCCTACATGCACTGACTCTGCCTGGCTTTAGTCACACCTTAACATAAGAAACGTAAGAACAGCCCTGCTGGATCAGGCCCAAGGCCCATCTAGTCCAGCATCCTGTTTCGCACAGTGGCCCACAAGATGCCGCTGGAAGCCACAGACAGAAGTTGAGGGCGTGCCCTCTCACCTGCCATTACTCCCCTGCAACTGGTACTCAGAGACATCCTGCCTTTGAGGCTGGAGGTGGCCCACAGTCCTCCGACTAGTAGCCATTGATAGACCTCTCCTCCATGAAGTCATCCAAACCCCTCTTAAAGCCATCCAGGTTGTTGTCTGTCACCACATCCTGTGGCAGAGAGTTCCACAAGTGGATCACGCGTTGTGTGAAAAAGTACTTCCATTTGTTGGTCCTAGACCTCCTGGCAATCAGTTTCATGGAGTGACCCCTGGTTCTAGTGTTGTGTGAGAGGGAAAAGAATCTCTCTCTCTCCACTTTATCCACACCATGCATGATTTTATAGACCTCTATCATGTCTCCCCGCAGTCATCTTTTTTCTAAACTAAAAAGCCCCAGGTGTTGTAGTCTTGCCTCATAAGAAAGGTGCTCTAGGCCCCTGATCATCTTGGTTGCCCTCTTCTGCACCTTCTCCAGTTCAACAATGTCCTTTTTAAGATCAGGTGACCAGAATTGTACACAGTACTCCAAGTGTGGTCGCACCATAGTTTTGTATAAGGGCATTATAATGTTAGCCATTTTATTTTCAATCCCCTTTCTAATGATACCTAGCATTGAATTGGCCTTTTTCACAGCTGCCACACATTGAATCGACACTTTCAACGAGCTGTCCACCATGACCCCAAGATCCTTCTCCTGGTCCATCACCGACAGCTCGGATCCCATCAGCATATACTTGAAGTTGGGGTTTTTCGTCCCAATGTGCATCACTTTACACTTGCTAACATTGAACAGCATTTGCCATTTTGTCGCCCACTCCCCCAGTTTGGAGAGATTTTTGGAAGTCCAGGTAGACTATGTCAACTAGATCACCTTGATCCACACACTCGTTGACACTCTCAAAGAAGTCCAAAAGGTTGGTGAGGCAAGATTTACCTTTGCGGAAGCCATGCTGGCTCACTCCCAGCAGGGCCTGTTCTTCTAGGTGCTTTACAATTTTCTCCTTGAGGATGCTTTCCATCAATTTGCCTGGAACGGACGTTAGGCTAACCGGCCTGTAATTTCCTGGATTGCCCCTGGATCCCTTCTTGAAAATCGGTGTTACATTTGCTACTCTCCAGTCCTCTGGTACAGAGCCCAATTTCAGGGATAAGTTAAATATTTTAGCAAGGAGGTCGTCAATTTCACATTTGAGTTCTTTGAGGACTCTTGGATGGATGCCATCCGGCTCTGGTAATTTGTTTAGCTTTCAGTTTTTCCAGACAGTTTAGAACATCATCCCTTGTCACTCAGAGGCGTAACTAGGGAAAACGGCGCCCGGGGCAAGCACTGAAATTGCGGCCCCCCGCCGCGCCCCCCCCCCCGCCGCCGCCCCCCCAGCATACATCTGACTGACACACATGTGTTTTTTCCTCACAACAACCCTGTGAAGTTGGCTTGAATCTCAAACAACAGAATTATGATGCAATGATGATACACACTACATTATACTTAGATTTTTCCTCACAAGCAACAACCCTGTGGAGTTGACTTGTATCTCAAACAACAGAATTATGATGCAATGATTGATGATACACACCACATTATATTTAGGTTTTTCCTCACAAGCAAGAGACAATCTCCAAAGGTCCTGGCATATAACCCCCTCCCCCATTTTTCTTGCCAAACTTTGTGTCTTTAGCAGGATACCACAGACACTTGTTAAAGCTAACACTGCAGGTTTTTCTGAGATGGAGCTGTTATAAGAGCACTTCAGCGTAAACTGAGATCACAAGGCAAGCTTTCACAGTGCAAAAATGAGCATGCCAGTAAGCAGAACTCATGGTAAAACTCTCTTGAAACACCTTGTAACAATGCACAGGCAGCTATGTTACACTGCTTGAGTCAACTCACACTGCTGTACTACCCAGGCTGTGGGAATTGACTCTCAGTTCCATATACATGCATGCATTTAAGATTGAGTGCCAAAGAATCTTTATGATTGTTTTTCTTTCTTTTGGGGCGGAGAGAGGAGCATATAATGCTAGCATTAACACCTGTTAGGCATCTGAGAACCATAGTTGGGCAGCTAAATAAAAGCCTGATTCTTTAATATGTTTTTTTTCCCCCACATGTGGCTTCTGTAGTTTTTGCAACTCATTCAATTTCTCACCCTGACACTTGGTCTGCTGCTTCCACCCGCTCGCCGCCGAATCCTTTCTTCCGTGCGGGTGTCCGTGTGTGTCCTCATCGTCCTGCCTGCGCCTGCTGCAGTGCAGCCTCAGCCCCAGCAACCACGCTTTCCTCCACGACGGCGACCACGCCACCACGTGCAGGCGAACATAGGAGGACGGGCACACCGCACGCATGCGCAGCGCGACACGGCACGCTGGCCGAGTTGCACATGCGTGCATCACTGACTAGAGACCCTCTGGCTGGCAAGCCACTAGAGGGCCTCTTTCTGGCTGTTCCAGACTAAGCGAGCGATGGAGCGAGCGAGCCTCAGCCAAGGGCAGGCGCAGTGAGCAGCATGAAAGGCGCCCGCCGCCGCCAAGCCAGGCCACTGACTGGCTGCCAGCAAAGCAATGGGGGGGGGTGCGGGTGGTGTGGAAGGGACCGCTCGTGGGGGAGGGGGCACTGACGTGCTCCCTTGACTGCTGCAGCGATGCTGCACTGAGCAGGAGAAATTTGTATTAAAAAAACCATTTAAAAAAAATTGGTCATGGCGGCGCCCCCCATGTGACCTGAAAAGATGGCGCCCGGGGCACGTGCCCCCCTGCCCCTCCTATAGTTACGCCTCTGTTGTCACTTCTGTCTGACTCAGCTCTCTAGCCTCCATCCCCAAAAAGCCTGGTTCAGGAACAGGTATATGCTCAGTATCCTCTGCCGTGAAGACAGATGCAAAAGAACTCATTCAGCTTCTCTGCAACTTCCATATCCTCCTTAATAATCCCTTACACTCCCTTATTGTCTAATAGTCCAACTGCTTCCCTGGCAGGTTTCCTGCTTCTGATGTACTTAAAGAAGTTTTTGTTATTCCCCTTGATACTTTTGGCTAAATGTTCCTCAAACTCTCTTTTTGCCTCCGTTATTGTCACCTTGCATTTCTTTTGCCAGAGTTTGTGTTCCTTTCTGTTCTCTTCGTTTGGACAGGCCTTCCAATTTCAGAAGGAAGTCTTCTCCCCTTTTATGGCTTCCTTGATGGTACCCATTAGCCATGCTGGCATCCTCCTGGACTTAGTGGTACCTTCCCTCCTTTTGGGTATACAATCTAACTGGGCTTCTAGTATTGTGGTTTTGAGTAAACTCCATGCACTCTTGAGCGAAGTGACTCTCCTGATTTTCCCCCTCAGCTTTCTTTTCACCATACTCCTCATTTTGGAGAAGTTTCCTCTTCTGAAATTCAAAATGTCTGTGTTAGACATCCTTGGTTATTCTCTCCCCACATGTATGCTGAATTTGATGGCACAGTGGTCACTGTTCCCTAAAGGGTCGATGACACTGACATCACGCACCAGCATATAAGCACCTATATGCTAAATCTCTCCCCTGATGTATGCTATTCTTTTGACTCTTTGACCAGCTGGCACAGCCTCCCGTCTGCTCTTTATGTGGTTCTGCTCCGTCCCCTTCTCTTTTATCTGAATTCTTTGCAGCCACACACTTTAAAGGATGGCTTTTGCCAAATGGGATACTGCCCAGCTCCCATCGGCTGTTCCCCAGGTGTCATTTTAAAAGCTGTTCTGCAACCTTTTTGATTTTAAGTGTCAGCAGTCTGGTTCCATCTTGGTTCAAGTGCAGCCCATCCCTTTTGTACAGGCCTTGCTTGCCCCAAATTGTATCCCAGTGCCTAACAAATCTAAACCCCTCCTCCCGGCACCAACGTCTCATCCACGCATTGAAACCCCTCAGCTCTGCCTGTCTCACTGTACTTGCACATGGAACAGGTAGCATTTCTGAGAATGCTACCTTGGGGGTCCTGGACTTCAAAATGCTACCTGTCAGCCTAAATTTGGCTTCCAGGACCTCCCGACGGCATTTCCCTACATCGTTGGTGCTAACGTGCACCACGACAGCTGTCTCCTCCCCAGCACTGCCAGGAGCCTGTCTAGATGCTGCATAATGTCCGCAACCTTCGCACCAGGCAGGCAAGTCACCGTGCGGTCAACATGCGGGTCACAAACCCATCCCTCTTTACTTCTAATAATCAAATTGCCCGCTACAAGGAGGCCCCCACCCCCCGGAGGAGTATCCCCTGTGCGAGAGGATATGGGCTCATCATCCACGGAAGGGGTCCCTTCTAAAGGAGCATTTCCCTCTTCCTCAGACCGATGTCCTCCTCGCCCAAGACCTTCATTCTCCCTGACAGCAGAGGAGCTACCAGCCCTGGAGTGGGATGCCTCTATCACATCCCTGAAGGTCTCGTCCACATGCCTCTCTGTCTCTCTGAGCTTCTCTAGATCTACCACCTTGGTCTCAAGGGAACGGATTTGTTCCCTGAGAGCCAGGAGCTCCTTGCACCGAGCACACACCCATGACTTCTGCCCATGGGGCAAATAGTCATACATGTGGCACTCTGTGCAATACACTGGGAAGTGCCCCTTCCCCTGCTGACCTATCTTCATACTGTTTTGGTTGGCTGTTTACAGTATTTAGGGAGCTTATTGTCCGTTTATTAGATAGTTTATTAGGATAGGTCTCACCTGTAATGGTCAACTATTTAACTGTCCAAACAGCCTTTCCCAAGAATATGAGGGAAACAAGGGAGGGATATGTACTTACGTTCTCTTCTCCACCAGGCTCCTTGTGATCCTTGTGATCACAGGGGCTTGTTCCAGGCTCCCCCGCACACTTCCCGCTAAACTCCTGCAAAACTCCTACGTCCTGTTTGCTACCCCTGTGTGCTATGCTCTGTTCGCTATGCTCTCGGGCCTTCACCTCATATGTAGAGTGGTGCACCTTAAGTGGCGCAGCAGGGAAATGCTTGACTAACAAGCTGAAGGTTGCCGGTTCGAATCCCCGCTGGTACTATATAGGGCAGCAGCTACATAGGAAGATGCTTAAAGGCATCATCTCATACTGTGCAGGAGGCTGCAATGGTAAACCCCTCCTGTATTCTACCAAAAGGAAACCACAGGGCTCTGTGGGCACCAGGAGTTGAAATTGACTCAACGGCACACTTTACCTTTACCTTATATTTTGCTGAGAAAAAGAACTGGTGGGGAGGAGAAGTCCATGATAATTCATTTAGCTCCTTGGTACTACATGCAGCACAAGCCTCTCCATTATGGCTCTGCATTCTGCTGCTGAGAGAGAGAGAGCGAGAGAGAGAGAGCGCTAGCTGTACCTCTTCTCTGCCAATGCTGTAGATACTGGCCTAAGCACAGTGCCACCTAGTGGCCGTCTGGCAAATCCTATATTGCCAGATCTCACCACACTTGAATGCTGGTCTCTTTGTGCAAATATGTGTTCCCAGTGGTTCCTGGTAATAAGTGAGTTACCGCACTGACATTCTGAACTAATTAATGTTTCCAAAGAGGCTTTAAAGGCAGCTTCATGTAGAACGTGTTACAGTAGGCCAGCCTAGATGTTGCCATGGATTGTATCCCAGTAACAATGGCAACTTTTTCTCAGAGTGGTCACATTTGTCAAATCAATTTCAAATGGTAAACTAAATTTCTGGCTGTTCTCACCATCTAAGTTTCCAGAATCAGAGCCAGTTTCAGAAGCACGTCTAAACTGCACGTCTGATTATTTGGGGTATGTGTATGGGGTGCAACCAGAGGTGTTTTTATCTCCAGACCTTGGGGCCTTGGTCCATGGCCTCCAAGGTTTGGGGGGGGGGCCTCCAAAGTCCCAGGAGAATTCTCTACCATGAGCCCCTGCTGCTGTGAGCCCCTGCTGCCACTGCTGCGAGGCCAAACTGCTGGTCTTCTCTGGGAGGGCCTTCTCTGTTGCAGCCGCCTCCTTATGGAACACACTGCCTCCTGAGATTCGTAATGCCCCCTCCCTTTGGTCTTTTAAGAAGCTCCTGAAAACCTATCTATTTTGCCGGGCTTTTAGTTTTTAATGTGTGTGTGTGTGTGTGTGTGTGTGTGTGTGGAGGGTGTGTGTGTGTGTGTGTGTGTGTTCTTTTTCCTCTTTCCATTACTTTCCTTTCCCCCTTTCCCCTTCCTTCTTCTCATGTCTTTTGTTAAAAAAAAAAAATTACGTAAACCACCTTGCGTATAGGGAAGTCAGGCGGTTTGGTTTGAGTCTGGTTTGGACTCAAACCCAAACGGGCAAACTGGTTTTGTGCACACCCCTACATGCTTTCTGACATTACTCACCTGATTTCGATAACAGTGGGGAGGAAATGAGGAGAGAAGTTTGACTTAGCCTTGGAAAGTCTTTTCAACATATACAGAGGCGCTCTTAGCCACGGAGCCATGGCGATCTGGTCCATGGCTCCCTACCTCGGGGGGGGGGCTTCCAAGTGTTCTGAGGAGGGGGGAGGCTCCCCAGAGCCCTGCTGGTGGTGGTGGTGGGATGGGGTGCAGCTGCAGTGAGGGTGGGGTAAGGAGAAAGACCTCCCTTTATGCTTAAAAAAATGTCACTGCGTGGTGGCAGCAGTACTTGGGGGGGGGGCGAGGAGGCAAGGAGGGGAGAGTTCTCCTTTACCTAAATATTTTCCTTGGGGATGGGTCTGATGCAGGGCGGGTGGGGGGTGAGGAGGTGAGAGCTCCCCCTTTTACTGGTATGGGGGGGCAGCGAGCTCCTTCCAGCTCCCTTCCCTCCTTCCAAGTGACTGCATGTACCTCTCCCCTCTCTATTTCCTCCATGTGGAGGAAAGCCGGAAACGGACTGCACAGCAGAGAGGAGCATGCAGTCATGTGGAAGAAGGGAGAGGAGCTGGAAGGAGTTTGCTGCCCCCCCCCCATTCAAGTAAAAGGGGGATCTCTCACCTCCTCACTCCCACCCTCTTTGTGGAAATGTTGTTGTAATATGTCCAGCCAGTAGGTGGCACCATTATTTGCTAGTAGTGATCTTAATTGGAGTCAGAGTCCCTTCCTTCTTCCTGCCTGTACCCTTTGTTGAACTTGTTTCTTCCCATTACCCAATAAAGTAGTCTTCTTAGCCTATAATGGCTGCCTTCCTCTGAGCTTTCATGACATGGTGTCAGAAGTCTGACTTTGAATCCACAAACCTTTGAAATGGCTCACTTTTCTGCACCAGAAGCTTTCAGCTTTGACAATCCTGCTGCTTGGCCAGAATGGAAAGAAAGATTTGCTCGCTTCAGACTAGCTACAAAGCTCCACAAAGAAGAAGGTATTGTGCAAGTAATTGCCCTTCTTTATGCCATGGGACAGGAAGCAAACAGCATCTATAAATCCTTTTCCTTTGCTGAAGAGGGTCAAAAGAATGACTGTGAGACTGCCTTGGCTAAATTTGATGCCCATTTCATTCCAAAATGGAATGTGCTCTATGAGAGGGCTTGTTTTTATCAAAGGACACAGAAATCTGGGGACAATATTGAGTCATTTGTTAAACTCATTTATTATGGACTCTCTGAGCACTGTGACTTTGCAAACAGGAAGGATGAACATCTCAGAGACAAACTTGTCCTTGGAATTCTAGTTAAAGGGCTATCAGAGCAAATGCAACCGCTATTCACAGAAAATCTAACTCTTCACAAAGCCATTGAAACAGCAAGGCAATCAGAGTTAATAAAAGCACAGATTAGGGAGCAGAGGAAACTGGAAGCCAGTTTGGAAGAAATAGCCCTTTCTCCACAAAGCACTAACAGCAGAAAGAGTAGCTCTTTTGGAAATTCAGATTTTAAGTTTAGCTGCAATGGCCAAACAAAAAGAAACCTCCAAAGCACACTGCAGCAAAAAGGCATGCATTCCAGTCTGCATGTACAAGATGTGGGAGGATGCATAACATCAGAGGAATTTGTCCAGCTAGACGAACTCAGTGCAAGAAATGTTCAAAAAATAGGGCACTTTGCAATTGCATGTCATACACAGATGGTACAAGAAGTTACCACAGAAGTGGAGGGTCAATTTTTCTTAGACTCCCTTTTTTGCAAAGACACTGAATCTGCACGCAGGACTGATTTAATGACTGTTGGCAAGACTGTACATTTCAAAATAGATCCAGGTGCAGATGTCTCCGTTATCTCAGAGGAGACCTGTGCTAGCCTCCAGAATCCTCCCCCACTACACAAAGCTGAGACTGTTCTATGCAGCCCAGGAGGTCCCTTAGTGTTGGGTACTTTATAACACAAACCAGTCATAAAAGCAACCAATATGAGTTTTCTGTGTATGTAATTAGAGCCCATGGTCTAGACAATCTCCTCAGTCATGGAGTAGCTACCAGAATGGGACTGATGAAAGCAGTGGGAGAAATAGGAGGAGTGTTTGGGGACATTGGTCTACTCAAGGGAGACTCTGTGGACATTGTCTTAAGCCAAGATGCTAAGCCACATAACTTCCATGTTCCCCGCAGGATTCCCATTCCCTTAATCCACAAAGTGGAAATAGAGCTGGAAAGGATGAAGGCACATGACATAATTAAAGAAATCACAAAGCCTGCACTATGGTGTGTTCCAATAGTCCCAGTCACAAAGAAAAATGGAAAAATCTGTATATGTGTAGTTCTGAAAAGGCTCAATGAAGCAATTGTTAGAGAAAAATATGTACTCCCAATGTTGGAAGATCTACTTCCAAAAGGGACTGGAAGCAAATTATTTTCCAAATTAGATGCTTCAGGTGGCTTCTGGAAAATACTTCTGACAGATCAGAGTGCCAAACCAACAACATTTTGTGACTTTCCACTGCACTTGTCTGGCTATGCCACTTTAGATTTTGTAATGTCTATGGCCTGTGGTTGTCATGCATTAGTTTAAAACTCAAACCATAGCTTGTATGATTCTTCCTAATCTGAATGTATCACTGCTTGATAATTTCTGTTATATAGGGCTTGATCCAAAGGCTCCCTCCCCTGTGGAAGGAGGCGGATACTTTTTGGATTGAACCCATTGATTCCACATTAGTTTGCCATCAATTTTAGTTAATACATAAAATAGATAAAATTGGATGGAAAATTACCTCCTTACATCCTTCTCATGGAGAGCTGCTGCTTTAGAATAAAAATGGTTAGTAAAAGGCCCATATCTCTTCTTTCTTCCCCTTCCCCTGGTGGCACAGTGGTAAAAACTGCCGCCCTGTAACCAGAAGGTTACAAGTTCGATCCTGACCAGGGGCTCAAGGTTGACTCAGCCTTCCATCCTTCCGAGGTCGGTAAAATGAGTACCCAGAATGTTGGGGGGCAATATGCTAAATCATTGTAAACCGCTTAGAGAGCTCCGGCTATAGAGCGGTATATAAATGTAAGTGCTATTGCTAAGTTCTTCCCCACTGCCCAGTTCTTCCAGTCTTCTAGTAAGATTGAATGGATTCATGGATTCTTTCATACCATGGTCTTAAACCTTAACTTGTAAGCAAGTTCTACTGAGAGTAATAGTCCATTGTTCCAAATAAATATTTGGGTCAGGCTGTGCGAGATTGAAACCTAGTTTCTATAACACCCTTTGGGAGATTCTGTTTCCAGTGCTTGCCTTTCAGGATCACCAGCGCTCCCGTGACCTTCCAGAGGAAGATGACAGAACTCCTTAGGGGCATAAAAAGGGTAATTGTTTTCATGGACTACATTTTAGTACATGGCACTTCACTAGAAGAGCATGATAAAACTCTAACCCTTGTCCTAAATCTGATCCAGGAGTCTGGGCTTAAATTTAAACAAGCAAAAATGCATTTTCCACCAAACTGAAATAGAATTCTTAGGACAAGTGATTACAGAACATGGTATGAACTTATCTCAGTTGATACCTGCATGACCTCTCCACAGAGACACAGCCACTAAACCTGCTACTGCAATCCGATACATCCTGGAGCTGGGGGCCAGATCAAGAGGCGCTCAGCCTCTTTTATTTTCATTATTTGAAAATATGTGACATGTATTTGGGCTCTCTTGAGTGGGATGGTGCTGGGGGTGTGCCTAGCAGTTCGGGGGCAGCTATTACTGTAGTGGTGGGGAATAGAAGAATTGGCGCTGGCAGAGCAGCTGGCCGTTACAGGGGAAGGGAAATCAGTAATTTAGTAACTGTTTCCACTTCCAACTGTTCTGTCAACTCTTCGGCCTTGGGGAGCAGCTCCAATGACCCACAGAATCTGGCCTTGCTCCTCTTCAATGCCAGGTCAGTTCAGAATAAGACCAAAATTGTCCACGATTTGATCGTGGATGAGGGAGCTGACCTGGCATGTATAACCGAGACCTGGTTGGGGGAGGTGAGTGGCCAAGTATGGGCTCAGCTTCTCCCACCAGGTTACTCTGTCGTGGAGCAGGCCAGGGGAAGTGGGCAGGGTTGTGTGTGTGGAGTGGCTGTGGTCCATAAGAATACCATTTCCCTTACCAGGGCCCCTGTGAGACAGCTGACTTATATAGAGTGCATATTTTTGAGGCTGGGAACTAGGGATAGATAGTGGATTCTGTTGGTGTATCGTCCACCCCGCTGCCCAACCGACTCCCTAACTGAGCTGACAGAGCTGGTCGCAGAGTTGGTGTTGGAGTCTCCTAGACTTTTGGTGCTGGGGGACTTCAGTATCCACTTTGGGGCTGCCTTGTCTGGTGCGGCTCAGGAGTTCGTAGCAGCCATGACAACTATGGGCCTATCCCAATTAGTTTCTGAACTAACTCATGTTGCTGGCCGTGCACTCGATTTGGTCTTTTGTTCAGATCAGGGGGGTGTTCCATGGGTGGGGGATCCAGTGGTTTCCCCATTGTCATGGACGGACCACTACCTGGCAGGCTCGGACTGGCTCACCGAGCAGCAAGGCATTTTCCTGGTGCACCCTCGCCTGGTGCACCCTCCTGCGCTCGCTGGGCTCTCCCTGTGCCAGCTGCCCGGCTCCCCTTTCCCCCTCTCCCTGTCCGGAGAGCCCCACCTCCTCTACTTCCGATTGGTCATGAGAAGTAGGCTCAGGCTGCCCTTAGGGCAACAGGGCATATTCCCGGTGTTCCCCACCTGCCCCACCCCACCTGCTGCACCCCACCCTACCTGGTGTGCCCCGCCCCACCCCTGCACCCCAACTCCCACCCTTAATTACCCATTCTGCTTAAAACCTGCCCCCTCCCCACATATATTCCACCACCCTCTCAGTGCCCCCAGTCCGGCCCTGCTACCTGGTTAAGGTTGGTCTCACAGCCGCAACCCACCCCTGCAGGCGTGGTGGACCTATTAAGATGGTCTATCCAAAAAGGTTGCTTGACCCAGTGGGATTTCAAAAGGCCTTGAGGGATTTTGCTGTTGGTGCGGTCGGTGATTCTGTCAATGCCCTGGTAGGAACCTGGAACAGGGAACTCAACAGGGCAGCAGGCACGATTGCTCCTAAGTGTCCCTTCCGACCTGCTGCAAAAATGGCCCCTTGATATACTGAGGAGCTGTGGGGGCTGAAGTGGTTGGGTAGGCGACTAGAGCGCAAGTGGAGAACTCAGTTCGAATCTGACAGGATTCAGCATGTGACCCATTTGAAGGCTTATGCGGTGGCAATGCGCGCAGCGAAAAAGAGATTATGGTCTGTGCGCATTGCGGCTGCAGGTTCACACTCGGTGGAGCTATCCCGGGTTGTGAGGAGTTTGGTTTCTGCTCCTTCTACTTCCAATCAGTCCCCAGAGTTGCTCTGTTGTGATGCCTTTAATGGGTTCTTTGCAAATAAGATTTCCTGTATTCGGGCTGACTTGGACTCCACTATTTCTGCAACGTCTATGGAGGAGGTGTCCAGCAATCCCTCTTGCAGTATTAGATTGGATCAGTTTCAATCTGTGACTCCTGAGGATGTGGACAAGCTGCTTGAGGCGGTGCGGCCTACCACCTGTTCTCTGGATCCTTGCCCGACTTGGCTGCTTCTCTCTAGCAGGGAGATTGTTGGAGGTGGCCTAGTTAATATCATAAATGCATCGCTGAGGGAGGGTAGGGTGCCCCCCTGCCTGAAGGAGGCAATGGTTAGACCACTCTTAAAGAAGCCTTCCCTGGACCCCTTAGCGATGGACAGCTACAGGCCAATCTCCAATCTCCCTTGGTTGGGCAAGGTGATTGAGAGGGTGGTGGCCGACCAGCTCCAGGCAGACTTGGAGGAAACTGATTATCTAGACTCATTTCAAACTGGCTTTAGAGCTGGCTATGGGGTTGAGACAGCCTTGGTCGGCCTGACGGATGACCTTTACTGGGGAATCGACAGAGGGAGTGTGACTCTGCTGGTTCTTCTGGATCTATCGGCGGCATTCGATACCATCAACCATGGTATCCTTCTGGCTCGCCTGGGGGAGTTGGGGATAGGGGGCACTGCTTTGAAGTGGTTCCGTTCCTATCTCTCAGGTAGATTCCAGATGGTGGAGCTTGGTGACAGTTGCTCCTCAAAACAGGAGCTGTTATATGGAGTCCCTCAGGGCTCCATTCTGTCACCAATGCTTTTTAACATCTACATGAAACCGCTGGGTGAGGTCATCAGGAGGTTTGGTGCTGGGTGTTATCAGTATGCTGATGACACCCAAATCAACTTCTCCTTTTCATCTTCAGGAAATGGCACTCATTCTCTAAATGCCTGCCTACAGGCAGTAATGGGCTGGATTAGGGATAACAAATTGAAGCTGAATCCAAGCAAGACAGAGGTGCTCATTGTGGGGGCTCAGAATCTGAGGGGTGAGTTAGATCTTCCTGTGCTGTATGGGGTTACACTCCCCCAGAAGGAGCAGGTGCGCAGCTTGAGAGTACTCCTGGACCCAGGCCTCACCCTGGTATCTCAGGTGGAGGCCATGGCCAGGAGTGCTTTCTATCAGCTTTGGTTGTTTCGACAGCTGCGCCCATTCCCCGAGGAGGATGACCTCAAAACAGTGGTGCATCAGCTGGTAACCTCCCGGCTTGACTATTGCAATGTGCTCTATGTGGGGTTGCCTTTGTACGTAGTCCGGAAACTTCAGTTAGTTCAGAATGTGGCAGCCAGATTAGTCTCTGGGCAACCCGGAGAAACTATATGATGCCTGTTTTGAAACAGTTACACTGGCTGCTGATATGTTTCCGAGCAAAATACAAAGTGCTAGTTATTAGCTTTAAAGCCCTGAACGGCTTGAGTCCGAGATATCTCAGAGAGTGCCTTCTTTTACATGATCCCCACCACACGTAAAGGTCATCTGGGGAGGTCTGTCTCCAGTTACCACCGGTTCATTTGGTGGCAACACAGAGGCGGACCTTCTCTGTAGCTGCTCCTGGGCTGTGGAATGCACTCCCAGCAGAAATTCATAATCTTAATTCTTTACTGACCTTCAAAAGAGCCCTTAAAACCCATCTGTTTGGCCTGGCCTTTCAGGGTTTTTAATTCGTTTTAATTGTTTTAATGTAAATCTGGTTTTCAGGGTTTTAATTGTTTTGATAGTTTAATTGTTTTTTCAGATGTTTTTAAATTGGTGTTTATATTTGTATTTCTGTTTTAATTGTTTTAATGATTTCTGTTTCTTAATTGTAAACCGCCCTGAGCCAGCTCGGAAGGGCAGTTTAAAAAAAAAAAACCCGCATAAATAAATAAATAAATAAATATTTATGAAAATAAAGGACATGATCTCAAATGCCCCAGTTTTGCACCTCTATGATCGAAAAAGGCCTACAACGGTAAGTGCTGATGCAAGCAGTTATGGACTGGGTGGGGTTCTACTCCAATTACATGGGTCAGAGTGGATGCCAGTCGTATTCTGCTCTAGGACTCTTACAGAAACAGAACAACGTTATGCACAGATAGAGAAAGAATGCCTAGCCAGTGTTTGGGCATGCGGAACCTTCTACAGATATTTGTGTGGTCTGCCATCCTTCAGACTGCTCACTGACCACAAACCCTTGGTAACCCTAATCAAGGGGAAAAATATGGATAAAGCACCACTACGATGCCAGCGTCTTTTGATAAGAATGATGAAGTTCAACCCAATAGCTGAATATGTTCCAGGGGAAAAGCTGATACTTGCAGCTCCTGCGGCTTGTGCCCCAGCCTCCTCTCCTTTGCATGCCTAACCTCTTCAACCAGGTGGTTCCTCCACCTGGGCAGCTGTTCAGGGTGGCAGCTTTGCCCTTCACCCTTAGGTCACATAGGCAGGACAAAACATGTGCTGCCGGTGAACTCAAGGATGTGCTAAGCCGGTCCACCAGTCCTCAGCCGACATGCCAAGACGATTGCTTCAGCAGTGGTGAGCAAGGTCTGGAGTTCACCAATCATCCTCTCAAGGTGAAGAGCTCAGTGTCCAGCACCTCCACATGCAGCACAGCCTACCTGTGCTTCACTGCATAGGAGGGACTGGCCACACCGCCACCAGCAGATGTCTCCTTGCTCTCCTGCCCCCACCAGTGTGGGTCCACAGATCCACAGTGAAGTGCATGCTGGTGTCAGGTGCTGTCAAAAGCTAGACCTTATTTAAAGATCTTGACGTTCTAATAACCTGACCAAGACGGTGGGTAGGGTGGGGGCTGTCACTTCCCAGCATCTTCAGCTGGGGCCTTACACCTCAGAGTCTTCAGCTGGAGTCTGCCAGGTGTTGCTCTTGGTGGCACTCTGGGCTGAGAAGACATTGGGACTCAACAGCTGAGGGAAGGGGAGGTGGGTGACATCAGGTGGGCACCCACCCAAACAATCAAAACAGCTCCCCAAAGGCAAACAGATGGTGCCTGGCAGGCTGGGCACCACAAAAGAGTCTACAAAACCCAAAAATTAATCCACCGGCAACACACAGACAGCACAGCAGCACCAAAAGTGGTAGCTGGGCTGCAAAAAAACAAACAAACCAGACACAACTCAAAACAAACAACAACAACAACAAAAACCCCAGTAAGCCAGTAAATAAACAAAACAAAACAAAAGACCACATTAAAAAACCAATCATTAAAGCCACTGTGTGGGCTGACTACAAGCAGACCCAGACCACCAGCAGCAGCAGACTCAGTGCTGCTGCAGGCTCTCTCTGATCCATCTCCTCTGAGAGACACAACTTTAACCTCAAAATCTGATTAAATATGAGATTTTTAGATTTGTTCATTCATCTCACGGTTATATGACCATTTAACTAGTCAAGTCAAAGCTCTGTGAAATTTCTCAAGCAGGGTGAGTAGAGGTCTGTGAGGCTGATCCAGCCCTTCCTTCTTCGAATTTGCTTCTCGTTCCCCTTCCCCACTCAGCATCCTTACACCTCTCCCTAACTCCTTCTCCATCTTTCTACTGTCTCAGTGACATTGCTAGCATGTTACAGAGATAGCAGGGGTGACTTCCTTTTTAAATTTTTGAATGGTATTCTCTCACTTCTTAGATAGCTTCAAGCATCCAGTGTCCCCACAGGGGAGTTCCTTGCTTATGCTGTGCATCCGCAGGCCATACACAGAAGTAAGCCTTGGACCATGCCCTCAACTGCTGCCTGTGGGCTTCCTGTGGCATCTGGGGGGTCCCTGTGTGAAAGAGGATGCTGGACTACATGGGCCTTGGGCCGGAGCCAGCAGGCCTGTTCTAAGGTTCTTAGGACTGATCTTATCATTGGAAGCTAGAGCACCACAATAGCGCAGTGGTTAGAGTGGGGAGGATTGAGAGCGGCAGTGTCCGAGTTCAAGTCCCCATTCAACCTTTTCTTTATTAGGATTTATTTAAAATATTTAGACCCTGCCCCTTTAGTACACTACTGTTTTGGGCGGCTCACAACAATAAAATAGATACCATTACAAGAAAAAACAAGAACATTAGTCAAACTGAGGAAACAAGTTCAAAGTCAGGTTAAAAACTGCAATCAGTATTAAGTTCAAACTAAAAGTTATTTTAAAAGCTAAAACAATGAAAATTATAAAAACTAAAGAACTTACGAGATATAACCAAAGAGGGGGCATTAAAAAGCCTCCTTTAAAAAGTGTGTCTTTAGTGGTGGTGTTTTTTTAAAACACTGAGGGAGGGACTGTGGCGAAGCTCTTCAGGGAGGGCTTTCCAAAGCTGAGGAGCCACAACCGAAAAGCCCCTGTCCCTAGTCCCTGCAAACAGGATCTCTGTTAGTGGCGAGGCCATGAGACGATGGAGGGCCCCAGCAAATTAATATGGGCAAATGCGGTCTGCCAGGTAACCCAGCCCCAAGCCGTGTAGAGCTTTGAAGGTCGAGACCAGCACCTTGAATCCAGCCCAGAAGCAGACCGGTAACCAAGGAAGCTGCCGCAGGATGGGTGCGAGACTCATGGAACAACTCACACCCCTGAGCATCCTTGCAGCAGCATTCTGGACCAGCTGAAGCTTCCGAAAGGTCTTTGGGGGCATCCCCACCTCTAGGGCATTGCAGTAGTCCAATCTGGATGTTACTAATGTAGGAGTGACTGAGGTCAGGTCCCCACTTCTCCAAGTAGGGTCGCAGCTGATGTAGTGACCGTAGTTGGTCAAAGGCACTTCAGGCAACTGGCACCACCAAGGGCAACATTGGGTCCAGAAGCACCCCCAAGCTGTGGACCCTGTCTTTCAGAGGGAGTGTGACCCCGTCCAAGACCCATTTTTACCACTTTACTCGGATGATCAGTGCTACCAACCCAGAGAACTTCCGTCTTATCTGGATTAAGTTTCAGATCAGGTTTCTGCTCTGGGAAGAGCAGAAGGTTTTAAAGTTTAGAAGCATTCCATTCTTCAAATTTTGAACATTTTCTTTCAGCCAAGTTATCACATGGTAGCATAAGCCTCTGAAATATCCATCACTTATCAGTTATCACCAGTAAAGCCTTTCTGCCATGTTAATGGAGAGAGAAGTGAAACACACATTCAATAAGCTTAATGCTGGATAACAAGCAGGTGGACTGGTTGTATAAATCCAACTGACAAGGCCCACTAATTTAAATATGCAGTGCATGCTTTCAAGCTCTGCTGATTCTTAATTAACATTCAATGACAGTTCCCTTAAATCAAGGCTAAGCCTATACAGGAAACAATTAATTAAAAGGGATCTAAATCAGAACTGAACTGGAGCAGGCTTGATGGCTGATGGGATTAGTAAAGAAGTAGAAAGCATTAGCACAGCATTTAAAGGATGCTTGTTCAAATCTGGCTCTTGTCTGAAGTCATTAGCAACTATTATCATCTGGTTTGCACAATAGTAGTGGAATGCGTTGGTCGTTCATATCTGTAGCAGGACGTGAAGGCCCTGGCTTTATTTTTGTCTTGCTTCCATCGTTCTAGAGCTGAGAGTCTCAGCATCTCACAATATTGATTAAGAATTGAATCACATGAGAAGGTTTCACCATGGCAGAATTCAGGGGTGGTCCTTTCATGAGGTGAGGCGAAGTGGTCACCTCAAGCCAGGGATTATTGAGGTGCAGCAGGACTGCAAGGTGCCCCTCATGGCCTCACCAGCCTCCCTCTGTTGCCTGCCACCCAGCACCATCAGATCAACTCATGGCGGCACAGCCACAAGAAGCCAATCCAAGATGGTTCTCCAGTGCCTCCTCCTCCTTTATGGCAGTGATACCTCCCATGACCTGACTCAGTGCCACTCTTACCACTTTTGAGGGCCATTGCTGGGCTAGTTGTGCAAAAGGGAATGAGAAGAGGAAATGATGACAAAGCTACAGAGTATCTCCAATACTTTATGGCACGTTTGTCTTTTCCTCTTCTGCATCCTTCCTATTTTCATCACTAACCCACCGTCACAAAGAAGGAAGAGGCGGCAGAGGAGCTGGAGGTGGTTATGCCCATGTGCATGTTCCTAATGAAGTGTTGATGAATGCTATTGCTATCACAAGCAAAAATGGGAGGCAGGGTGAGGAAGCAGCATTTGGTGCACTGCCAGTGGCAGGTTCCCTCCAATTATTCTTGGCATCACTCTCCTGCAGTATATTGTAGTTGTATTGGGATCTGGAGACTGCTCAAGAACAAGGCTAGTTCACATGATCAGTATTTAGGTAGGACAAGCATCCTACCTAAGTTTGGAAGCTAAGCCTGCTCCCATTTTGCAATTGGGTGTGAGTAAAAAGCAAGGTACAAGGCGGGGGAAGTGAGTGTGTGTGAAGCTTCCGCTAGATGGAAGGGCTCTGTTCTGCCCAGCAGCTCACCCAGCTGTTTAATGAGATAGTTGGAAACGCTGTCCTAACTAGTGGGAGCCTCACACACGATCAATTCCCTCATCTCCTACCCTGATTTTTTACTCACACATGATTGCAAAATGGGAGCGCGTACAACTCCCTAACATGATTACTGATCATGTGAACTAGCCTACAGTCTAGGGTAGGATGGCCTGAATAATTTTACATAGTCTCCTTTTTTAAAAAAAACCCAGCATCTAGATGGGCTTGCACTCCCCTTGAAGGAGCAAGTACGCAGTTTGGGGGTATTACTGGAACCTGCTCTACTTTTGGAAGCTCAGGTGGAGGCGGTGTCCAGGGGTGCCTTTGCACGGCTTCGGCTAGTGCGTCAGCTGTGTTCCTTTCTTGAGAAGGCCACAGTTACCCATGCCTTAATCATGTCACGGCTGGATTAGTCACGTCACACGCTCTACAGGGGCTACCCTTGAAGAATATCTGGAAACTGCAGATAGCGCAAAATGCGGCAGCAAGGGTTCTATCTGGAGCTGCCCGGTGTGATCATAGCACACCTATTTTGAAAGAGCTGCACTGGTTATTAGTTTGTTTTCGGGTCCAATTCAAGGTGCTGGTTTTGACCTTTAAAGCCCTTAACGGTTTGGGCCCGGGATACCTGAGGGATTGCCTGCTCCCAAGGGTTGCTGCCCTCTTGACGAGATCATCTGAAGGGGCTCTGCTCTGGGTGCCGACAATAAGGGAGGCTCGGTTGTCGTGCACGCGGGACAGGGCCTTCTCTGTTGCTGCCCCTAGACTTTGGAATGCTCTTCTAGTGGTCATTTGCTTCTCGGACTCCATCACAGTTTTTAGAAAGCTTGTTACATCTTGGCTCTTTATCCAGGCCTTTACATGATTGTTTCTATTGCTGCTTCTGTGTGTTTTACCCGTGTATATTTTTTATGTTTGTATTTTATATATTTTAAATCAGACTTGTTTCATATTTTTAGCTTAATATTTTTAATTGTTCATTTTTATTGTACGTTATTTAACTTTTGTAAACCAGCTTGGGATTGTTTTTAATGAAAGGCAGTATATCAATTTAACAATAAATAAATAAATAAACAATGGTCCACCAATAAATTTAAATTTACAAATGAAGAGTGCATGCTCAGGATGACTTAACAGTTAAGGCATAACTAAATCTCTGTTAAATGATCCTGGATATGCATTGTTTCTTGAGATGAGTTAATTTGAAACTAAATTGCTAATTAGTCTCATGGATAAGAAGTGCCTCGCAAGAATCCCAGCAACCAACAGGCATTCTCTAGTCCATCGGAAATTGATAGATAATCCATTAGTAGGACCCAATCTGCCTTCTGTTTTGTGCTTGTATAGAGCAGTGTTTCTCAACCTTTTTGGAGTCAAGGACCGCTAAATTCTTCGTGCGGAGGTTCAAGGACCGCTACATTCTTCATGTGCAGTTTCCCAGACCAGCAGTTAGTAAAGGGGTTTCAAGTTTATCTATTAGTACTATACTACAGGCGTGCACAACTCAAATGATCTGGTGGGCCAAAACTGACCGTGACTTGGCTTATGGATTATTTTAATTATTTTAATTAAAATAAAATAAATTGAATTAAAAATTCTAATAAAATAAATACAATACAATCTGTACAAAATATATAATAATAAAATGCATTGTTCTTTCTTTCCCCTCTGCCAAATCATCACATGGAGCACTTCTAAGGAAAAAAATTAGAGAAGTTTTTCTCTTATACTTTGATCCTTCACCACACAGGCTTTTATAAGAAGGAAAGAGAGAAGTGAGATGGGGAAAGAAAGAGGGAAAGAATAGGGCAGGCTTGGCTTGAGGAAGAGAATTGGGCAGGCTTAGCTTGAGAGAGAGAGAGAGAGAGAGAGACAGAGGGATGGAAAAAGGAAAAGAGGATGGAGCAGGCTTGAAGGGAGAGAGGGAGAGAAAGAGAAAAAGCTAAAAAAGAAAGAAATGGAAAGAGGATAGGTAGGTTTGGCTTGAGGGAGAGAGAGAAAGTCTCTATAAGCTGCTCAGATCTTGCAGAAGGAGCTAGGTAAAGAGGCATAGAAAAAGCAAAATTAGGCAGGAGCCGGGGTAGGCAACAAGGGAATTGACAGGCCTAGGAAAGGATGTTAAGCTGAGGGAGCAGTTGAAGAAGGGCGGGGGCAGGGAGAAGGCCAGAGAGAAAATGGGTATATAAGTGAGATGCATGTGGCTGGGGACTGCAGAGGTGAGAGAGATTGGAGTTAACCTATTCATTTGAAATAACAAATCTAATCATAGGATGCAGACATCTACATTTTCTACAGACAATGACAATGCTAAAAAAAATTTAGAAAATATTTTTGAAAATCCCAATGCTGAGGGGATGGCTGCTGGGTGGGGGGTGAGCCAGTAGTCCTCCCACCCCCTGAAAACCTCCGTGCTGTTTTTTAGGCAGGCAGGCAGCTTTCCGCTTGCCTTCCCCTGCCGCGAACCTCCGTGTATCTTTAAAAAACCCAATGCTGAGGGGATGGCTGCTGGGTGGGGGTGTGAGCCAGTAGTCCTTCCACCCCCCCACCCCCTGCAAACCTCCGTGTTGTAACCAAAATCCTTCACATTCCAGCTGCCGCGCGACTGAGGAGAGATAGCTATTGGGGTGTGTGAGGTAGTAATCCTTCCAATCACACACACCCCGGCGGCGGCGGATGGCAAGCAGAGTGTACGTTTACGCCTGCAAAAACAGATCGGAACTGCACTTTGAGAACTTGGCGGGCGTCCCATGCACTGGAAAACGCGCTTTGCTGGCCGAGGAAGGCACGTTTGCTCGGGCAGTGAGCTCCGCACTGGGCTTACTTGGGTGTAAAAAGCTGCTTTGTGGAACGGGGTCCGCTCGTTTCTAGAGAAGCGAATCAGAGCGCGGCACACGTGGTCGTCGCTGCAAAGCGGCCGGCGGGAGTCCTGGGCGCTCCTACCACCACTAGAGAGCAAGCCCCGCTCCGTTCAGAAGGGCTTACTTGCGAGTCAACAAGCCCCGGCCCGAGCTGCGCAGGGCTGCACGCTGTCCGCCTTCCCCCTGCGCAGACGCGCCTCTCTCAGTTGGGAAACGGCGCCGGGCCAAATGGCAGGCCACGGCATTGTTCTGCTTGCCATCTGCCGGAAGAGAAGCCAGTGTCTGACTTTTCGCTTCCCCATGTTAATGACACCTGGGCTGTGGAAGGCCTTGTGATGGCTCTTCTTAAGGGGGAGTCCTCTGCCTGTTTCCCCAAAGGATAATTTCATCATGATCATGTCAGGGCAGGTGGCCTTCCCTTCCCTTCGCTGTCCTGCTTCTGCTGCTTGGAAAAGGTAAGGAGGAGGGGGGAAGCTTCCCAAACGAGAGAGGCGCGTCTGCACAGGGGGAAGGCGGACCGCGTGCAGCCCTGCGTGGCTCGGGCCGGGGCTTGTTGACTCGCAAGTAAGCCCTTCTGAACGGAGCGGGGCTTGCTCTCTAGTGGTGGTAGGAGCGCCCAGGACTCCCGCTGGCCGCTTTGCAGCGACGACCACGTGTGCCGCGCTCTGATTCGCTTCTCTAGAAACGAGCGGACCCCGTTCCACAAAGCAGCTTTTTACACCCAAGTAAGCCCAGTGCGGAGCTCACTGCCCGAGCAAACGTGCCTTCCTCGGCCAACAAAGCGCGTTTTCCAGTGCATGGGACGCCCGCCAAGTTCTCAAAGTGCAGTTCCGATCTGTTTTTGCAGGCGTAAACGTACGCTCTGCTTGCCATCCGCTGCCGCCGGGGTGTGTGTGATTGGAAGGATTACTACCTCACACACCCCAATAGCTATCTCTCCTCAGTCGCGCGGCAGCTGGAATGTGAAGGATTTTGGTTACAACACGGAGGTTTGCAGGGGGTGGGGGGGTGGAAGGACTACTGGCTCACACCCCCACCCAGCAGCCATCCCCTCAGCATTGGGTTTTTTAAAGATACACGGAGGTTCGCGGCAGGGGAAGGCAAGCGGAAAGCTGCCTGGCTGCCTGAAAAACAACACGGAGGTTTTCAGGGAGGGAGGTGTTAACTCATGAAGGCACGGACCGGCACTCAACCTTTCACGGACCGGCACCGGTCCGCGGACCGGCAGTTGAGAAACACTGGTATAGAGAACAAAGACCATTATTATAATATTAATTCTCCTGGGTGTGCCTTGGAATGTGCGTCCCAGAGCCCAGCTGATTGGCTGGGCGGTGGACGTGCCTGATTGGCTGAGGCACACCCAGGAGGATTGGTCACCGCGTTGGTGGGCCTGGCCCAGCCATGGAGGCAAGGCCCAGGAGGGGGGAAAGAAAGTGCAGGGGCAGAAGTGGCGGTGGGGAGGAGAGGTGGCTGGGCCCGGAAGCGGAGACTGGGGCAGAAGGTGGGGCGGGGGGAAGAGATAACTGCAAGCCCCAAAGAGCGCACAGTTGCTCTGTGCAGGGTCGGCTAGTTATTATAATTTCCTGTTTCTTGGAGAACTGTTTCTCTGTGAGGGGCTGTAATTTAGTGGCAGAGCATTCATTTGTTCCCTTGTTATCTGGTTAAGAGGACCTCAGGCAGGAAGCCTGGGAAAGATATTTAACTGAGCTCTTGGGAAGCCTTATCTATGTTCTAGAACAGGGATTCTCAATGTTGGGTCCCCAGATGTTATTGGACTTCAACTCCCATAAGCCCCAAAGAAAGGTCACTGGGGCTGGAGATTATGGGAGTTGAAGTCCAATAACATCTGGGGACCCAACGTTGAGAATCCCTGTTCTAGAACACTGGGGGAAATTTTCTCCACATTCAGCCTCTGAAGGAAGACAAGCACCGAATGTGGGGAGAGCAGGGAAAATGGCTGTGGTGCACATTGACAGCTAGGGCATAGCTAAATGGCACGTCCCTATCCCTTCCTCCACACACTGATTTAAGCCTGCTCTATAACACATGGGCTATAGGTTCCCAATCCTTTTCATGCATTTCCTACCAGTTTCTGAAAATCATGTCTTAACTGAAAATTACATAACCAATATGGGTGTTTTCCCTTCAAGTTATCACATATTTTTGATATGAAATTTTTAACCATTCTGTGCTATTTGATGCAACTGGTGATATTGCACTTCTTCCAACCGTTAGAAATATAATTAAAACAACAACGTTTTCATTCTACACATACAAAGATACCTCTAGAATACCTTGAGTTAACCTGTAATGATATTTATTCTATACATTTAATGTTCACTAGATACAGAGATGTTTAATCTTCACATTTGTTTGAGTATAACATCATGGGAAACACTTGCAGGATCTTGAACCCAAATTATTCAATCATGTACCAGACCTTTCCATCAGCTTCAGCTGACCATGATACAATAGATGGGATTGCTGAGAACTCTGAATGCTCCTCTGAGACAGATAGAGAAAGCTGAAAGGAACTGTATTTACTTAGTTATTTAAGATATTTAAACCCCACTTTTCGGCCAAACCAGATTCCCAGAGCTGCTGTCCTCCTTTCTACATCCATTTTTATCTTTGTTTAGCAGCTAATTGCCCTTACACTTTCCCCTCTGAACCCTTATAGAAAATTAGCTGGAGAACTAAGCATAAACAATGGATGGGGAAACACAGCCAGCGGCTATATGATCCCCTCCAACTTTCTTTGCTTGTCCCTTGGGAAACCTTCAGAATTCTCATTAGTCAGAGCCTGGCTTACACATGGCTATTTTTCACATGATAAGTGCACCAGGCTTAACTGAAAGTCTTCAATATTTCTGATAAAAGAAAACTATATGAAAGACTTGAACACCTAATTAAAAGGAAATGAGCAAACAAGACGGGGGGGGGGGGGACTTTGAAAAAAGAGGCAAGGCATTCCATTCTCATACAATAAACAATTCATTTTTATTTGAAGGAGCAAATTAAAAAGTGTAGAGGTAACCTCCCATGATTATGAACGCTGACATCAGAGCCTCTCAAAGCCTGCAAAAGAGAGTCAGAATTACTGGCAGTTGCACTCAACCATAACCGGCCTAATGAGGAATGATGTGCATTTTAAAGTCCTCCTGACTTCAAGGTTGGTGAGACAAGCCCTTGAAAAATGAAATATGGCAGGAAGAGAGGCAAAGAAGAAAGCAAGAGGGAACAAAGTAAAATTTAAAACAAAGCAGCGATGGCTACTTGGAATCCTGAAGCTTCACTAAAGGCTTATAGGGAGGTTTCAAATTAACAAGCTTCTGTGTAGTGCCAATATAGGAAATGAGGACTGAGTGGAGCAGGCTTTTCTGTACGAATTACTTGGTGGGATCAGGAACCCCGGGTGTAAACGGAATGCTGATATACAGACACACATATTCCAAGGCTATTGAACACATGCTGCACAGTCAGTTGCTGTTCAGTGTGTGAGATAACCCTAAGAGGGACCATAGCATCCACAACACTAACGATATAAACACTACTACTAATACCAGGGTTATACACCAAGGAAACGATCGGTATCTATATGAATATGAATATGACAAATATTTATATACCACTATTCAACAGAAGTTCCCAAAGAGGTTTACATAGATATAAACAAACACACACACAAATGAATAAAATGGCTCCCTGTCCCCAAAGGGCTCACAATCTAAAAAAGAAACATAAGATAGACACCAGCAACAGCCACTGGAGGGAGGGCTGGGGATAGATAGGTACAGTTGTTCTCCCCCTGCTAAATAAAGATAATCGCCACTTTAAAAGGTGCTTCTTTTGTTCAGTTGGCAGGGGGTAACTGAATTAAGTTATTAGCCAATTAAATTCTGCTCTGATACTTTTAATTATTGTCTTAGCTGAAATAAGGAGCATTTGTTGGGGAAAATATATAATCTGTTGTTGAAATAGGAGACAGAGATGGAGGAGGTTAAAGAGTGCATGATAAAGTGGATGCAGAATTTCAACACGGCGATCGATACCTCTGACAAGGAATACCAGTGGGAAAGAAATGTTAAATTTACAATGTGTTATAACCTAAGGGGAAACCGGTATAAGATGTTTTTTGGATGGTACATGACTCCCCTGAATTTGCTTCCAATACAATTGAGCCTTATTACAAGTCCACCACATATTGTTGGAAATATAATCACCAACCAGGGTTATTTTTCCATATGTGGTGGACTTGTAATAAGGCTCAATTCATGAGAAAATGGAACAAACGTTAGAGATTAAATTTCCTTTTCTACTAGAAATCTTTCTTTTAAGTATGGTGAAACCTTATATTCCTTTTAAATGTAATGAGCTGTCTTTATATATGATTTCCGCAGCCAGGATTTTATATGCTCATAACTGGCATGTTTCTGAAGTCCCCTCTTTAAATGATTGGTTCTTGAAATTATGGGATTATGCCTCAATTTCCAAAGTTTCACCTTATATGAATGAAGTCTCAGCTGAGTCATTTATGTCAACTTGGGATCCCTTTATAAACTTTAATATCCGACAAGGACATCATTTGTCCCCATTGTCCAGATTTGATTTATGAAGCTTTATGTATCCAGCTTTATGCAACCAAGTGTTGATCAGGCGTAATCAAATGCTGATCATTGCTGCAGAACTTTCTTAAAACTGTTAATATATTTAGAATGCTTTCTTTTTAGTACTTGCTTAAAGAAATATTATGATACTATATTTTTTTCTTCTGCTTTATATTTCAATAAAATTGAAAAAAATTCAATAAATAAATAAAATTATTGTCTTGTTGATGCAATAATTGTAGGGAGGGGCATTTGTCAAATTGAGCCGATATATCAGATTGGTTTGATGCATTGTTGAGGGGTGTGGCTGATCTGAAATGAAACCAAGAAACAGGCTTCCTTTCATCGTCTACATGGAAATGGGTGGCACTTCAATACCACTTTTTTCCTGAAGATTAACCCCACAATGGGTTAAGCCCCACAATGGGTTAAGCACCATAGAGGGGAAAACTGCTGTTCCCTATAGTTACATGGAGCAGACATTTCTCCCCCCATGAATGATTTGAGGGAAAGAACACAATGTTGTGATATTTCCCTTTCTGGGACATTGTAGAGTGAGTCTACAGAAAAAGACGGCATTTTGAAGTGCTGCTGCTGTGGCTGCTCTGAAGGCAGCTGATTTCCAAGCAGATAAAAGAGAGCACAAGCACACCTTTTTTGATTAGCACCCCACCATACAGTTTGATACAATACAAGACCCTATTGTATTGTCTTGGTTGGTCTATTTTAATTGTAGAATGGTATGCTTTCATCAGATCGTATCTGATGAAAAATTGTCCAATAAGGCTTGCGTCGCATCAGTTCCGATGAATGGCCTAATGTGATGCACAGCTCTACTAAAGACTAGCTTGTTCCAGACAGAAATCTGCTTCCTGTTACAATCATGAAAGTTTCTGCTAGTGCTGTGTGCCAGTGGCGGCTGGTGGAGGCTGGGGCAGGTGGTGCGGAGTGGAAGGCAGAGTATGATTTCAACACCAGGTAAATACTCCCACCACCCTCTGGCATCTCGAGCTTACAATGAGCTGCTCACCCTGCCCATGTCACTCAGCTGACCAATGTGCTTCTGCAGTGGCCATTTGAGGAGTTGGCATGACAAAACCTTGCTGTGCTGCTGAACCCTTGAATGGTCACCACGCAGGAGCATCAGCCGGCTGAGTGGCAGGGGTGTGAGAAGTGGCTCATTGTCCACTCGGGATGCCAGGCAGCAACAGTGGGAGTGTTCACCTGGCGTTAAAGGTATAATCCACCTTCTGCTCCACCACCTGTCCCAGCCTCCACCAGTCACCACTGAGTGTTGCCGTAGTATTAGCCATCTGCTGCACTATTTCCATTGCCACTTATCAAAAGTGGGTTGAAGTCAGCCTTCCAGTCTGTGCATAGTCTTGCTACAGTGTGGAATATATTGAAACACACACACACACACAGAGCAAAGGTCATGCAACAGCCATCTAGTTAGGGCATAGGAAGCAGTTTTAGCAGCTACTTCAGTTAAAGGAATTGTAACAGGTTTTCAGGCATGAATGCTGCCTGGCCAACTCTTTCCTTAGGCAGATGCATGGCTAATAGTCCAGGATAGATAATGTGTCTGAATGAGGTGTTAATGGCCTTGAAGTATCCTGGAGCACAGGTCCTAAGAATGTTGAAGGTGGCACATGAAGGGAGGGGCTGATGTGAGAGTGTAGGAGCATAGGAACATAGGAAGCTGCCTTATATCAAGCAGGGGTGTAGTGGCCATTGAGCAAGGGGAGACAATTGTCCCCATACCCCAAGGGTTGGGGGGGCCCCAAGGAGAGGAGAGCTGGAGAGGAGAGCTGGTCTTGTGGTAGGAAGCATGACTTGTCCCCATAGCTAAGCAGGGTCTGTCCTGGTTGCATATGAATGGCAGAGTTGATGTGTGAGCACTGCAAGATATTCCCCTCAGGGGATGAAGCCGCTCTGGGAAGAGCAGAAGGTTTCAAGTTCCCTTCCTGGCTTCTCCAAGATAGGGCTGAGAGAGATTCCTGCCTGCAACCTTGGAGAAGCTGCTGCCAGTCTGTGAAGACAATACTGAGCTAGATAGACCAATGGTCTGACTCAGTATATGGCAGTTTCCTATGTTCCTCGGCCAGGGCACCCTCTTGCACTCTCCTGCACCCAACGATCGAGCAAAGTGCTTGCTGGCTGGGAGTGCAAAGCATGCCCATCTCCTCTCCAGCCAACATTTCATGCTGCCACCCCGGGCATTGGCCCCTCCCCTGCATCTGACATCAGGCGCAAGTGGGGTGAGGCCAATGTTGAGAATGGGTTTGTGACAGCCCCAGCAGAGTTTCATTTCCCCTGTCAGGGGTTGGTTGAATCTCTGAAAGGGAGTTCCTTTCCCTGGAAACAAAACTCTGCCGGGGCTTTCACTGCTCCATTCTCAGCACTGGC
Organism: Hemicordylus capensis; assembly: GCF_027244095.1. Classification (NCBI taxonomy): domain Eukaryota; kingdom Metazoa; phylum Chordata; class Lepidosauria; order Squamata; family Cordylidae; genus Hemicordylus; species Hemicordylus capensis. The sequence goes on along the minus strand of NC_069659.1, from coordinate 184,878,253 downwards.
TCCGCCCCTTGCATCTGACATCAGATACAGGGGGTATGGCTTGGGGTGCGTGCACACTTTACCTGCACAAAGGAATGCCCGGGGGGTAGGGGAGCCACTGGTCAGACTTTGTTCCCTAGCCCCCACCAATCTCCTTACACCCCGATACAAAGTCAGACCATTGGTCCATCCAGCTCAGTATTGTCTACACAGACTGGCAATAGCTTCTGCAAGGTTGCAGGCAGGAGTCTCTCTCAACCTTATCTTGGAGATGCCAGAGAAGGAACTTGGAACGACCCCATCCCCTAAGGGAATAACTTACAGTGCTCACATGTAGTCTCCCATTCAAATGCAAGCCAGGGTAAACCCTGCTTAGCAAAGGGGACAATTCATGATTGCTACCACAAGTCCAGCTCTCTGTTCTTCCCACCCCACAACCAGACACATGAGTCATCAGTGAAAGGAGTTCCAAACACTTTCTACGAGACAGACAGACTGAGTTTTGGAACATCTGGAATGGAGAATCTGGGTGGAGAAGCACATACACTTATGGTGCAGTTTTTCTCTGGGGATCTGATGTAATCTGTTGCTGCTTGAAAGAGCTCTGCTATTTCAATGCTGTCTAATGCTCAACTTGTACATTTGTAAATAAACCAAATATTATGAAGACATCATAAGTCTCCAGTGATTTCTCCTCCAAAGGAAGCAGCATCCCTTGAACTTCTCATGGTCCAGATGGATGCATAACAGTATGGTGATTGTGATTTTCCCACAATGGACTCACTTGCTAAGGCAACATTGTTTCAGTCACCATTGCCTGAAAAAAAACTCCATGATTGTAGTACTAAATACTGGAAAAGCTGCAAGTGTGGATTATCTCTTGGTTTGGGCAGTGGCGCTCTTACCCCTGGACTTCTGGGCCGAAGCCCAGGGCTTCCACACCCCTAGGGCCCCTCAAATCCTCTTTAGTCCTGCTAACTTGGCAAAGAGGCACCTTTTACCATGGTGTTTATTTAGAAGGGGGAGAGTAACTGGCTCTATCGACCCCCAGCACAGTACTTCCAGTGACTGTTGTTGGTGTCTATCTTATGTTTCTTTTAGATTGTGAGCCCTTTGAGGACAGGGATCCATCTTATTTATTTATTATTTCTCTATGTAAACCGCCCTGAGCCATTTTTGGAAGGGCAGTATAGAAATTGAATTATTATTATTATTATTATTATTATTATTATTATTATTATTATTATTATGTCTGTCCTGGGTAATGTCGTCTCTGCTGGCCTGCCGTGTACTGGGCAGCCGAGTGTGATTGTGAGCTGTGCTGGGTGCTTTAAAGACAGTTACTGTTGTTGGGAAGAGTGGAGAAAGAAATATGTGAGATGGGAACATGTTAAAGGCCTTTGGGAGGGGCTTTAAAAGGCCTTTAAGTGATAATGCTTAACTTGCAGTGGGGGTGGGTGGGCTCCTGCCAGGGGACGAAGCTTCCAAAGGCCTTTAGGTCCAGGCTCCAAAATTACCTAGGTGCACCTTTGGGTTTGGGGTAGGCTGCATATGTGGGGGCGCAGTAACTATCACAGGTCTATAGATTGCTGCACCATTTTCTCTACATGAAGAAACAGCTAAACATGCTGAAACTACAATCCCTAAGTCCCATGTGAAGGATGTGTACACAGTCCAGAGTAGCCTTTACTGTGTGGCTCACAATGTGCTCTAGTAACTATGTTTTACATACATTCCCCAGTACTGCGATTCTCCAAACTGTTTTGGAGCTGGAAAAAACATTTTTGTATCCATTCATAGGCTGGGTTTTTGTCTCATATTTTGAAGTGAGCAACACTCTAAATTACTTGGATCCCTTCTTATCTAGATACCACCTTCTTTGTGGTTTTCTGTTGCAACTGCTAAGGCCAATCAAAGACACCCTCATTGTAGTGCCATCCATGATTTAGTCTGGTTTCAGTGAAAAGGAACAAAGTATGTGCTTTGCTCTCTCATTGAAATTAATGGGATTACAAATGCTTAATCTTGGCTGGATCGTGCCTTTGCCCCTCCTCCCCCTCCTCCTCCTCCTCGAATAATAGAATTTTCAAGTTGGTAGGGACCTTGGAGGTCTTACAGTCCAACCTCTGTCCAGCAGACTGTTCCACTGTCCTCCTCCTCCTCCTCTTCTCCTTCTCCCTCTCTTTTAAACAGAAAAAAATGAAAGTCATGTTCCTCATGTAGCTAAATTCTGCACCTGATTCGCATATTGAATTCGCATTCATACAAGTGGAAACTGTGTTCTACCTGGGTTTGGGAGCTGTGTGTGCTCCCACAGTTGGATAGTGAAAGCAAGGTTGGAGGAAAACCTAGGTAGAAGTGACTATGTGGAAGCAAAGTAGGAGGGAAACCTGGGTAGCTTTTCTGCCCAGATTTTGGCTCTTCTATCCCGCTGTTAAATTCCAACTGGATTTACATGGATTCCAAATGCACTGCCCGGATTGCCTGGATTTTGCACTGGAACCAATCACATGGGAGGACAGAGAGGGAGGGGAAAGTATACAAATCTGTCAAATAAATCTCATAGGCATACCTGTCGCTAATCCCATGTGTGACAGCTCTTGTGAGAGGATAGTGACGAGGGCGGGAGGGTGGGGAAAAAGAAACTGCTGGCCAGGAGAATGGCCGAGCAGGCGGCAGAGAGGGTGGCGCAGCCTCCCTCTCCAGCTTGCCCGCCTGGCCAAATACAAGGACAGCAATGACAGAGGCAGGCAGGCAGTGGAAATAAAACAAAACAAAATGGTGGTGGCAGGTGGGTGAAACTAGAGGCACAGTTGTTCTGTGCCCTGCCCAGCTAGTAAATAAAATGCAAATTAGTTGCCACACAATTTGCATAATATGCAAATTAGGCCACCCGGATTTAGGAAGCTTGAGTATGGCAACCCCACCTCTACACAATCGAAAATTGAGAGCACACACTGCTCCCAAACCTGAGTAGAACACAGTTTTTGATTGTGTGAATGATCTCAGTTTTTTTATTGTGTATGACCTCAATGTCTCTTTGTTGGATTGATAAACCTATAGTTCATCAAAATTGTTGAAACATGCACAGTAGAATGGCTTTCTCTTCTCCTTAGGAGTAACCAAGGAGTAACCAGGACATAGCTGTATATCTCTCTGTCACATCACCAGCCATTTCCTGAGCTCCAGAGAACAAACTTCTGTCACTTGGTGCTGTCAGGTTGTAATTTGATCTCAGTCACTGAAGAGAAGGGGGGTGGGTGGGAAGTGTACTAAATTTTTTCCAGAGTTGTCTGGTTTCTTGAAGTTAACCTGGAACTTTAAAATGTCTGTGTCTTTAGGTTTTTATTTAGAGCCCACAAGCAAAATCTGATCTGGGAAAGGAGGTTGTGATGGGTTTTTTTCCCAGAGAAAAAGAGGGAGGAAAAAGAACCTTGTGTTTAATTTTTCATATATGAAAGAGCTGAATGTTTATTCAAGAAGGGATTTGAAGTCTTTTGTTGCTTCCTTTTTCAAAAACTGAGATAAAGGCAATCCATGAGTAAAGTTGTTTTACAAGCAATCTCTCTCAGGAACCAAGAGTTGCTCCCCAGCGCTTTAGCATTATTCTGTATAATTAAGGATATTTTTCTCCCTTCCCAAAATTTTTTTTCCAGAAGCTGGTATTTCAAAGGCTTTCCATTCTCTGTGTTATTATCAAATAATCTTTTTTTTTTGTACTTGGCTGTTTATTATTGGATTGCAACACCGATAAAGCTCTCGGGGGTTTTGTCTCCTTTGGTATGTTAATTAGCCATTTTCTCTTTGATCTTTCTCTTACTGAAAACAGTGAAAAGCTATCTCGGCAGGGAATCTTACTGATGTACATTCATCCCCTCATCTCCATAATCTGTGGATCAGAGGGAGACAACATTTTCACCGCTGAATGAGGCTGCTTGCTTTATCGTAGTGCCTGCTTCTAAATAATCTCCATCACTGTTTTATATATGGAATATGGGATGGGGGAGTGGTGGAGAGTAAAAGATATGCAGGGGGAAAGGTAACTCATTTTGACCTGCAGAAAAAAAGGAGGGGGGAAATTGATCAGTTTAACACCTACATTGAGGTTTAAATCCCTGAATATGAAACAAGCTATTTGTTCTTTCCTACTATTCTCTTCTGGTTTCTTCCTGTCTCTTCTTTCTGCTGCTGCTTGCTTGTATATTTGGTCAGTGGTACTGGTAATGAAAAGTAAACTAGATTTGTAGAAAACAAAGTGACAATAAAGAACATTTGCTTTGTGGCACAATAGTTCTTCAAAGAAAGCCGGCGGGAGGCAGGGGGGACTGACAGATGTTTGGGGGGATAGGGAGGAACTATGGAGGTCTGTGATTAAATGATATTCTGGGGGAAGCAATAACAGCAATCTGATCATTAATAAATGTAGGTTAGAGTTTAATAGAGATTTTTCTCAATTATTAGCTTTACAGCGGTCCAGCCAGAGTTTCATTTCTCTGTCTCTGTCTCCAGTTCTCATCCAGGGGTTGAAAGACAGCCACAGTTTAAAAATTCAGCAAGGATGAATATTGTTGCAGCTTTTATAAGCTATCAGGTAATTGAAATTCTATTTTTAAAGTAAAGGGTTAAAAAACCCTCCTCCATTTTATAGTCCCAATCCAAACTGGGGCCCCTGTTGCTACTATTTGCATACAAACAACAACAACAGACAAACAAAAGCTCTATTCACATGTTATGTTCAAGATTCAACAAGTGTACAGTACACAGGTACAGATCTGTACATGGCTACAGTGATTCACACATTATATCGAACACAGGTAGAGCAGTACACTTCCTGTCTGTACCATGCATTTCAGGGGGCTGTACTGAAGTTGACTTTTAACATGAACACAGTTAATGTCATTCACACAAAAACATGTACCTGTATACAAACATCTCATACCATATATCTTAGCGAGCGCCTTCTTCTACATAATCCCCACCGCACATTAACGTCATCTGAGGAGCTCTGTCTCCAGTTACCACCGATTCGTCTGGTGGCGACTCAGAGGCGGGCCTTCTCTGTAGCTGCTCCTGGGCTGTGGAATGCACTCCTGGCAGAAATCCGCAATCTAAATTCTTTATTGACCTTCAGGAAAGCCCTTAAAACCTAACTGTTTGGCCTGGCCTTCCAGGATTTCTAATTAGTTTTAACTGTTTTAATGCTGTAACCTGCTTTTCAGGGTTTTTAATTGTTCTGATTGTTTAATTGCTTTTTATGTTTTAATTGTTAATTGATATTTTATATTGTTTATATTTGTTTTAACTGTTATTGGTTTTAATGGTTTTGTTTTTAATTGTAAACCGCCCTGAGCCATTTTGGAAGGGCAGTATAAAAATCGAATAAAATACATAAATAAATACATAAATAAATGAATGAAATAATCCTATTTGGACTTTATGTGGTATGTGTTTATGATTGTACACACATTCATGTTTTTGTGTGAATGAATGTACCTATGCACATTTTAACAAGTTGTTCTAGTAAGAACTAATCAACCACTTTCCTTTCACTACATCTGGACTAAATTTGGTGCAAGTCGAGGTCCACAAGTTAGATCTCTTCTGCCTCAAATGTTCATGTGTCTGCCATCTTGGATCGGAGTGGATGTCATCATTACAAACTGCACCACTGAGGTGTCTCTGTGTGTCACTCACTACCGCTATTCCAAATTGGTTCAAATCAGTTAGTCCTCAAGTTAGTGCACTTGCATCTCTAAGGTTTATGCACCCACCATCTTGCATTGGGGTGGGTGACATCATCACAAACTACACCACTGAGGTGTCCTTGTGTGTCACTCACTACAACTGTACATAATTTGTTTCAAATCAGTTAGACAGTCCACAAGTTAGCCCACTTGCACATCAAATATTCACATGTCCAACATCTTGGATTGGGGTGGATGACATCATCACAAACTACACCACTGAGGTGTCCCTATGTGTCTCTACAACTGTACCCGATTTGGTTCATATTGGTTCAGGCGTTGCGAAGTTGATAGCAGGGGGATATATGGACACACACACAGAACGCCGGGTGATCTCATAAGCCTACTGGAAAGTAGGTTAAAAATGAACTTCTTAAAATTCATGCCCCTCAAATGAATAGTACAGATAGGAAATGTACTGCTGTACCTGAATTCAGCATAATGTATGAGCAGATCTGTACCTGTGTACTGTGTACACTCATTGTACAAGTGTGGAACATAACATGTGGATAGGGCTAATGTCTAAACAGAGCTACAGATGGCCAAACAATGTGATTGATCCTATGTCTAGCTTGGCCCTCAGGCAAGCAGCAAAAGAAGCCTATCAAACTGGTGGGATGTGTTTGACTTGGTAGACTTACTCTAAAAGCATTCCAACTAAGTATTCCATGCGGCAGCACAAACATATGCAAGTGGGCTGCTCAGATCATGTGGTCAGGTAAGGTCACGCCCTTTCTCCTGCTGTTGCTCCCCTGCAACTGGTATTTAGAGATTTCTCTGGCTACTAGTCTGATGGCTATAGATCACCTCCAGCCTCAGAGGCAAGATGCCTCTAAATAACAGTTGCAGGGGAGTTACCAGGGGTGAAGCTATAATTGAGCAGATGTTTTCAAAGAACCCGGGACCCCCAGCTACTGAGGGGGTCCACCCCTCCCTATTTTCTTCATTATCTCCCTCACTGTGAGGGGCCGCCAGGGAGAGGGGTGAACACGGGCCCCCTCTCCCCAAGCTACACCCCTGGGAGCAACAGCAGGTGAGAGGGCATGCCCTCACCTCTTGCTTGTGGGCATCATCTCAGGGGCATCTTGTGGGCTGCTGTGGGAAACAAGATGCTGGACTAGATAGGCCTTGGGCTTGATCCAGCAGGGCTGTTCTTATGTTCTTAGGCTAGGATTTCAGCACTCAGGTTCAAATCCCCACTCAGCCAAGAAACTCACTCGGTGACTTTGGGCCAATCGCTATCTCTCAGCCTAATCTACCTTACAAGGTTGTTGTGAGGATACAATGGGGAGGGCATGTATGCTGCTCAGAGTTCCTATGCAGAGTTGTATGTAGGATAGCAATAGCAATAGCAATAGCACTTACATTTATATACCGCTCTATAGCCGAAGCTCTCTAAGCGGTTTACAATGATTTAGCATATTGCCCCCAACATTTTGGGTACTCATTTTACCGACCTCGGAAGGATGGAAGCCTGAGTCAACCTTGAGCCCCTGGTCAGGATCGAACTTGTAACCTTCTGGTTACAGGGCGGCAGTTTTTACCACTGCGCCACCAGGGGCTCACCAGGGGATAACAATGTAATAAATAAATGTCCCCATGACCAAACTGGTATGATACAGAACTCTCAAAATGACCTTTTAGCAGAAGCTACAGTGTTAACGTGCAAAGTTGTCTGGACTCAGGCCCACTCTGGATCTTGAAGCCTGCAATTTTAGGGATGCCAATCAGGCATATGCCTATGTGCCACCACCCAATTTTGGTGAGGAAAAAAGGAACTTTAGGGAGACCAGTCATGCCAGTAAAGCTCTTTATTTCAATAGGCCAGAGTAGACCAGTTGGTGCTCCCTGACTCCCATAGAAGCTTCCAGGTCAGACCTGCTCATAAGGCTGCACAGCTAAGGCCTCTGCTCTCACTGCTGGCTAGACTCTGTCTTGGCATTACGCTCGCTGTTGTCCTCCAGTCCACAGGAGTCAGCGCTGGCAAAATTGTTATTGGGCAGTAGTGAAAGGCAAGCTCCTCTACCATCTTTTATTGGATTGGCTCCAGAAAAACTGAGGAAAATGGGGATATAGCTCAGTTTATTTCTGAGCCAGTCCCTTCTCTGGCCCCCACACCCCTCCTTCACACCTAGCTAGCTCTCAAACACCAGACCACTACCACTGATCCTTCATATCCCTCCCACCCCACTTACTTGGCAACTGCAGATCTTCTACTGGACAGGATATTTTCCAGGGCTACTTGCACCTGGTTTGCTGTGTAGCAGCAAGCCAGGCACTGGAAGCAGCACTCTCCTCCCTCTGTTATGCCAGGTGCAAGCAGCCCCTGGGAAATGTAGTTGGGTATACAGCAAAGTGGCCTTGTGCTACCAAAAGGCCTTGGTAGAAGCAGGGTTGCCACATGTCCATGACTGGCTTGGGCAGTCCAGGAATTGGACGTCCTGTCCAGGATGTCGGAAATGTATCCAGGAATCTGAGCAGCAAAATTGGTTTAATGCATTTTACCCATTTTTCTGTTGCTTCTCTCCGGGCACTGTAGCTACATGGTGTCAATGTTTGAAAGCCCCATCTTCTTACCCTTTCTCTGGCACTAGTGCTGCTGACTTGTTAAGTTGGCACTCTCTCTATGGCTCAGTAAAGCCCTTCCTGTAATTTCTGGATCATCTCTGGAGTTAGTGAGGGTCTGCTGAAGGCAGCAAGTGTTGAAGGCATCAAGTATAGAAGAAAAAAAAATCAAAATGATCCAAGTCCATTTAAACAAAATTCGTTTTATCAATTGTTATTAACAAAGTTAACACTCAGTACAGGTTTCTTCCTTTTCTTACCTGCACTGTCACATTTATTTCACATATTTGATTGTGTTTATTGAGACAAAATGCTCCTAACCCTCTGCTCTCTCTCTCTCTCTCTCTCTCTCTCTCTCTCTCTCTCTCTATATATATATATATATATATATATATGTAGTAGCATTTTAGAATTGTGGCAGTCTAAATCTTTGTATTCTGTATTTTCAAGGAACTGCTGAGAGAGAGAGAGAGAGAGAGAGAGAGAGAGAGAGAGAACACTGGATAATGTTGGACTAGTTGACAGATGATCTTGTTATCTGTGGGAGAGTCACTCCAATAGAGTGAAGCTAGATTGGACCTTTTTGTCAAATAAGTGCTAACTGAAGGCCCCTAATCTGACTTCTGCTAATTTGCTTCATTCACTTCCCATTTGTTCTCAAGCAGAGGAACCAAAAGCTGCTGACACTTGGGGATGCTGTGAAATACGCCAAATGCTTGCCATTTTGAGATGCTCTCCAAAGTGAGACATCTGGGCTCACTCCAAAGGGAGGTGTGTGCCTGTTGGCATGTTAAGGTCTGATCAAAAGCACTGAAGCTGGATGTTGCTAGTGGTAGGCAGAGTTCTACTAACACATTGTAGAGATGACTCCAAACTGTACTATGTAGCTGCATGTTTCCAGAATACTTAGCAGCAGCTTAAAGATATGAAACCCCATTGAATGTCAGTAAGGTTGAAGCAATTGTTCCATGGTTTTTCCATTTTATTAGTGGGTGTATATATTAGACAGGCCTCCACAACCGGTGATCCACCAAACCAAACACAGCCCACTAGTCATATATAATGGCTTATGAGGGACTTGAGGAGCCTTCGTATTTTGTGACTTGCCTGATATCCTAAAAATGGGAGGCATAATATCTGACAAACCTCAAATGGAAGCCACCGTGGTATAGTGGCTAGAGTGCTGGACTAGGACCGGGGAGACCCAAGTTCAAATCCCCATTCAGCCATGAAACTAGCTGGGTGACTCTGGGCCAGTCACTTCTCTCTCAGCCTAGCCTACTTCACAGGGTTGTTGTGAGGAGAAACCTAAGTATGTAGTACACCTCTGGGCTCCTTGGAGGAAGAGCAGGATATAAAATGTAAGATAAATAAATAAATACCTATCAGACTTCCATCTATGACTGGAGGGATGCATTTAACTTGGCAGGTTAAAAGCTGTGTGGGTCAGATGTGAGAGCTGGTTCACACAGGGTCTCTCTGTGCGGTTGGGTGCAGGAGTATTATTTTTTTACATTTATATCCTGCTCTTCCTTCAAGGAGCCCAGAGCGGTGTACTACATACTTGAGTTTCTCTTTCACAACAACCCTGTGAAATAGGTTAGGCTGAGAAAGAAGCGACTGGCCCAGAGTCACCCAGCTAGTTTCATGGCTGAATGGGGATTTGAACTCAGGTCTCCCCGGTCCTAGTCCAGCACTCTAACCACTACACCACGCTGGCTCTCAGTAAGTCCTGTGTGCTCTCTCCCATAGTACATATTGCTCTCCCCCATACTTCATATTACTCTTTGGCATCATATATAGAAATCGAATTAATCATCATCATCATCATCATCATCATCATCATCATCATCACTGCTAAAACACTGTCCGTATATTCAGTAGCGATATAGCAATGGAGTTTGGACTAGACAAGTGTGCTGCATTAATAATGAATAGAGGGAAAATAAGAAAAACAGAAGGAATAGAACTGCCCAATGGAAGCAAGATCAAGAACCTGGAAGAGAAAGAACATTACAAATACTTGGGCATTCTCCAGGCTGATAACATCGCACACACTGAAGTTAAAAGAAAAATGGGAAGTGAATACATCAGGAGAGTTAGAAAAATCCTCAAGTCCAAACTCAATGGCGGGAACACCATACAAGCCATAAACACCTGGGCTATACCTGTTATCAGATACACTGCAGGAATTATAGACTGGACCCAGGCAGAGCTAGAGATGCTAGATCGTAAGACCAGGAAAATCATGACCATCAATCATGCTCTGCACCCCCGCAGTGATGTCGATAGGCTCTACCTCCCTTGCAGCTCAGGTGGAAGAGGAATGCTGCAAGTCCATCAAACAGTAGAGGAGGAGAAAAGAGGCCTTGAAGAATATATCAAGGACAGTGAAGAAGATGCACTTCAAATGGTCAATAATGAGAAACTATTCAACACCAATGAAACAAAGCAGGCCTACAAGAAAGAACAAGTCAAGAACCGAGCAGAAAAATAAGCCACTGCATGGTCAATATTTGCACAATATAAGTGGAAATTCAGACATCACCATGACCTGGCAATGGCTTAAGAATGGCACCTTGAAGAAAGAAACAGAGGGTTTAATACTGGCTGCACAAGAACAGGCACTAAGAACAAATGCAATAAGAGCAAAAGTCGAAAAATCCACCACAAACAGCAAGTGCCGCCTTTGTAAAGAAGCAGATGAAACAGTGGACCACCTAATCAGCTTTTGTAAAAAGATTGCCCAGACTGACTACAAACAAAGGCATGACAAGGTAGCAGGGATGATACACTGGAACATCTGCAAAATATAAAAGCTACCTGTAGCCAAAAATTGGTGGGACCATAAAATTGAAAAAGTTGAAGAAAATGAAGATGTAAAAATATTATGGGACTTTTGACTACAAACAGACAAACATCTGCCACACAATACACCAGATATAACTGTAGTCGAGAAGGAAGAAAAACAAGTTAAAATAATCGACATAGCAATACCAGGGGATAGCAGAAGAGAAGAAAAAGAAATAGAGAAAATCACCAAATACAAAGATCTACAAATTGAAATTGAAAGGCTGTGGCAGAAAAGACCAAAATAATCCCAGTGGTCATTGGCGCCCTGGGTGCAGTTCCAAAAGACCTTGAAGAGCACCTCAACACCATAGGGGCCACAGAAATCACCACCAGCCAGTTACAAAAAGCAGCTTTACTGGGAACAGCCTATATTCTGCGACGATATCTATAACAATTGACAATAAAATTCTGGCATCCCAGGTCCTTGGGAAGGACTCGATGTCTGGATAAAACAAAGCAGTCAATAACACCTGTCTGACTGTGTAAACAAGAAATAATAATAATTTGACTGCATGTGTGTTCAGGGGCATAGCGAGGTTGGATTGAGCCTTGGGACAAAAAGTGAAGATGATTTCCTGTGCACTCCCACTGGGCCCCTTGGTCCCCTGCCCGTATATGTGTTGCAGAAGAATTGTAAACATGGTGAAAAACAAAATGTTCTCAGCACACCCCTTTTCTCAATGCAAATCATATCACACATTTCCCACTCATGCAGACACTCAGAAACATTTTTAAATAATATCTACCTCCGCTTGAAGTCAAGATGAGTCCTCCAATTAGGAGCCAGCAGTCTGCCAGTGAGTCAGGGAGGCAGGTGGGGGAAAGCAAAGAGTGAGCTGTTGCCCAACCCTCCCTCCCTCAAGGACCCAGGGACATATGTTCCAGCTGCCTTGTTCCTGTGCCCCTTTGTGTGTTCATGCAATCTGCCTACCCCCTTTTCAAAACTGATGGGTCATGTGCAGGGGTATGGTAAGGCTGAAGTGGGTCCTGGGACAAAAATATGGCCCTTGCCGCCCCCCCCCCCGCCATCTTCTTTGGAGAGGCAGGAGGGGGAGAACAAACAGCAAACTGTCACTCAGCTGATGGGGCCTCTTCTCCCTTAGGGACCCACGGATCTTTGTCCCCCCATTCAATTATAGGTTCCCCCTGCCCGAAATCACATGGGTTGGTCCTATTCATGCAGTCATCCCAGTCCTCATACAAGGATGTGAATGTGATGTAGGAGGGTACATGAGCCTATTTTGCTCCCAAAGCCCATTGCATGGACAACATATGTACTTTATGGGCAATGGGTAGTCTTCTGTTTCCTATACATTGATATGAAACATACATGTGCCCCAATATGAATTTATATGCAGCATCAGATTCCAAACTATTTTGGACCCCTTCCATGACTATTGGGTGCATGGAAGAGGTGGGTGAAGCACTTGGATTGGTGCTGTGTGCTGGTCCCAGCATGTGGCCAGCTGCCTGCCTGTATCTATGGCCATGTGCAGGACATGGCCTTTTGTATGCCACCTCACATACTTTTTTGAGCATTTGTTAATACATGAATCTTGCACTTGGTGGCAGATATGCATGTGATTGAAAGCCACTCTGATGGCCACTCTGATTGGCCATGGCTCCGTATCACTGAGTCAGGTTTCTTCTCTGCCCTGATCCCTGAGACCTTAGGCAAGCAATGCTTTTGTTCTCCCAATGGTCCATCCTGGATCAGGTAACTTGGACAGAAGTCAAGGGATGCTTAAGTAGAGGCAAGGTAAATGGTGGTGGCAGGCGCGACTTGTTGAAGACTACAAGAGGCATTTCATGACTGTGCTGTGCCTGTGGGTCCAGTGTGAGCAGATAAGACAAAGGCAAGCTACTGTGCTGGCCTGTTTTATTTCATAAGATAAGTGGGCAGGCGGAGATGTGATGTGAAAGTTCAAAATAACCAGGAGAGACAATTCAAAATAACCTTTTCTAAGTTATGAATTAAAAGCAAATTCAAAATAAGTTCAAAATAACCAAGAGAGACAATTCATACAACTCCTTTTGCATTTGACTTGAAAGTTGAGATATGTGCCCCTACGTCTGCCCAGGGCTCTATGTATTCTGTGCTAAAAACAAGCAACACAACATCTTTGCCAAGGTAATGCCAATTCTGTGAGAAGAAAAGCTGAACTCTGCAACCTGCGTAAATTATGCAAGCTGAGCAACATTTGCCTGATTTTTCTTCCGTTGTGTAATTTGTTCTGCAACTTTGCTATTTTAGATAATATATTCTCCTTCTGCTAATCACAGGGAGGGGTAATGAACCAAGCTGGATATTAAAGGCTTGTCCTTTGACCACAGGACATCATTTGGCAGCTCCTCTGAGTTCTGGGATTTGCCAGACATAGCGCTCATATGTTCCCAAGCATATTGCTGCAATCATAATGACTAGAAAGTTGCCTTAAACTAATAATGTAATAAACATTTTTTTCTAAGGCCCATATCACATTCTGCAGTTTCTCCCACATAGAATCACAGTACACACACAGCTTTGCCTCTGCTCCATCTTGTGATGGGTGGTTGTAACTGCCCATGCTTTAGTAGTGATCTACACACAGTAAAGTCCATAATACTGGGGTCAGGGAGGGCTGGCCGGGGGAAGGCAGGATCCTTCCTACTTTCCCTCCACATGACTGCCAGTTGTCCTGAGGCGCCACTGCTCGCATGTCCACACAATCAGTGCTTTAGTGAGCAGCATGCCAATTTCCAGGCTGGAGGAAGAATGCCCAGCCTCTAGATATCCCATAATGCACTGTGTGAGTAGTGTGGTGTATTAGGGACGCACTAGAGGCTGGGATGCTCTTCCCCCCAGCCCCTATGGTTGGACAGGCTGCCAGTGGCCTGAACAGGGCTGCAGCCAATCCCTGCAGCCATACAAATGGAGACCAAGATAAAAGGTGTGCACCCGTCCCTTACCTCAGTAAAAGCCTGGGGGGAAACCCTGGGCTATCTGGTGGGGCAGCACTGGGATCGTGACCGATCCTGACTCTCCACATAAGCTGTCCTACCCAGGTAGGGCTATGCAGGCCCAGGTGTGGCTGCTCGTGTGAATAGCCCCAGTGTGTCCAAGCTTGGTTCTCAGTGCCATCCATTGTGATGTTGCTATCACAATCACATCCCTGCATCCTGCCATAAAATCACAGAATTTAGAGTGGGAAGAGACCAGAGAGTTCTTCTAGTCCAGCGCATGAAATGGCTACAGCATCCCTGACAGATGCCTGTCCACCCTCTGCTTGAAATCCTTTAGTAAAGGCGAGCCCACCACTGCACAAAGCAGACTCCTCCAACGTTGAACAGCCCTTGCAGCTAGGACATTCTCCCTAATGTGCCTGTCTGTTTTTCTTGTCCTTTCAACCCATTGGTTCTCTTCCCGCCCTCAGGAGCAACAGAGAACAAATCTGATCCTTCTATGTTCTTCGGTGTCGGAAGGCAATGCTTCAGACATTTGAATAGGGTTATCCTATCTCCCCTTAGTTTTCTCTTCCCTAGGCTAAATATACAGAGCTCCTTCAACCTAGGAGCTGCATAGGATTTGGTCTCCAGACCCCTCACCATCTTTGTTGCCTTTCTCTGCTTCAGTTTGTCAACATCCTTCTTAAAAGGCAGGCCCAGAACTGGACACCCAATTTAAATAGGATTTTGGAGTGATTCAGATGGATGCCCCCTTCATATGATTAAAGGATGCTCTGACAGCATGCTGGGATATCCTGCAATGATGCTGCTGGGGTGTGCATGCTCTCAGCATGACCCTGACCTGCTCGGCTGATGCTCAGCTCGTCCAAACTAGCCTACCGTCTTTCTCTGAGTCTGCCCCCTACTCAGCTGGGCTGGGCTCTGCTCCTAGCCAGAATAAGCAGTACTCTGGCTGTCACCTGCTGGGTCCTAGAGAGAACAGCTCCACATCTTCTGTATCAATCAGTCTATCATCCTTGACTATATAACTAATGTCTTTTTGATTACTTATGCCTGTGGGTGCTCAGCCGCCACTGGTCAACTTAACCTCCACTCCCCCATGTGTCTAGGGTACCTGAGCTGAGCTGAGCAGATCTGGAAGAGAAGGAGAAGGAAAGCTGTGTACAGTACGTGTAACTCTCTTTCCACTGTCTGAGGCTTGGTTCTTGGCCCTGAGCCAAGAATGGTGTGCTCCTAATTCCCCACAGAGTTGCACAGATATATTCCAGATGAAAATCAGAGGATCTCTAGGTTATTGGAAAAGATAACAGACTTATTTTCTCTGGCAACTTTACAGTGATTTTTCATACCTGTCAGTTTGTCATGCTGTGGTTATCAGCCATTGTTCTTCATGGATGCCACAGTCATCTATGACTCTACTGGGAACAACTTGTCAGCTTTGAAACAATCTTTTTTCTCCAAAGTTAAGTGCAGGAAAGAATTTGCATATTGTCATCACGATGGGACAGAATCTGACTTATTTATTAGCATCATCTGCTCCTTCCAGCTGCTATGACCTTTGCGTAAAAGATACAAGAAGATACTTCTTTTGGAATAAAGAAAGGCTGATGTATATTGAGAGAAACAATTGGAAATGCAAAGCATTGTCCTTGATGCTGGGATCAAGGGGGATACAATTGTGAGATGGCAGTCATGAAACAAAACACATTCATTTCATAGTAATTGGCTTCCTCCTGTCAAGGGTTCTGAAGGAGGTTTGACATGTTTGTCTAGAACTCTGGTAGTTATCTTGTTTACCCATAAGAGTTTGGTTAAGCTGACTTTCTCCATTATTCAAAATGAAGTCCTCTAGTCTCTCTGGCAATTAAATCCTCAACGTGTAAGCACATGCCACTTTGAGGATCATTCTTTTTGTTTATACTTTGATTTTAAGTTTTCATTCCACCACATAATGCAGAAGAGCTTTCAGGGTGGTTTACAAATTTAAAGAATTCTTTAAGAACCTCCCCATCAGTAAAAGCGATACAACTCTGCAAAGAATTAAAAGTCCATAGCAGTACTATACTATTCCCGGTATAAAAACTTAGTAAAATCTTTTAATATGCAGACAGTATCGCCAAATGTACTCCAGAACGAAGGTGGTCTCTATAGTCCTTCTAAAATTTAATTCAGAGCAGACCTGATGAATTATATGGAGAGAGAGTGACATAATAAGGGTACCACTGCAAAAAGGGTACCACTGCCCCTTGTGGTAGCTACTCAGCTACCAGAAAAAGCTGATGACTCATCCAAAATGGGGCTCATTTGGCAGGGGGCACACCCTAAAGTATCAATATAAAAATGAGACTGTTGATATAGTAGTATGCCACTTTGGTTTTTTTTATTTTGAATTACATTATGAAACAGGCAAAACATATCAAATACAACAAATGTAAGTTGTATATTTTGTGGGGAAATACTCTGAATATTTTGTGGGGAAATACTTACACAGGATACTGCCTTATGCTGAGTCAGACCATTGGTCCATCAAGCTCACTATTGTCTACAGCAGCTCTCCGGGGTTTCAGACACGAGTCTTTCCCATCCTTGCCTGGAGATTGAGTCTGGAACCTTCTGCATGCAAAGCATATGCACTACCACTGAGTTATGGCCCAACCTCACCCCCCACATTTCTCAGCTTGGCCTCCCACTCTCTCCCAACAGCAAGCTGACTGGTAAACTGAAGTCTGGACCTGAACATGCGGGCTAGGCAGATCATTCACCAGCAGCCACAGAGAAGCACTGTGGTTCATAAATACTGGAAGCAAATGAGTGGCTAGTACTATAGTGGAATCCCCACTTTTGCTCAATGGAGAAATGGCATGACAACCAAGACTGAGGTTGCCGGTTCAAATCCCTGCTGGTATGTTTTCCAGACTATTGGGAAACACCTACATCGGGCAGCAGCAATATAGGAAGATGCTGAAAGGCATCATCTCATACTGCATGGGAGATGGTAATGGTAACTCCCTCCTGTATTCTACCAAAGACAACCACAGGGCTCTGTGGTTGCCAGGAGTCGACACCGACTCAACAGTACACTTTACCTTTACTATAGTGGAAAGAGTGCTGGGCTTTAACCTGGGAGACCCTCCACTGTCTGTGTTCAGCCCTGGGGTGTAGCTGTAATTGAGCAGATGGATTCAAAGAACCTGGGCCCCAAGCTCCTGAGAGCCCCCACCTCCATCCCTCCCTATCTTCTTCATTATCTCCCTCACTCCAGGGGGCCGCCAGAGAAAGGGGTGAACATGGCCCCCTCTCCCCTCGTTATGCCCCTGGCTCAGCCATTAAGCTCAATGTGTGACTCTGGGGGAAGCCACTCTCTCCCCGCATAAATATCACACAGGGTTGTTCTAAAATAAAATAAAAATATGGGTGGTGGAGTTCACCAACTAAGTTCACCAACTAAGATTATTGGAAGAAGTGTGGGAAGATAATGTGCTACCTTGAGTTAGGGTGAAGATGAGATTGCCAATAAGAACACAAACATGCTGTTAGACATTGGAATGTGTTTATTGAACCAATTTGCAATGATTACATGGTCAATTACAACTAGTCAGATTTTCATTGGACTCTATCCCAGCAGCCAAATCGACCCCCTTTAAGAATGTACCTCATGATCCCAGTTCAGACTTGGAGATGCAGGGTGTGTACAAAGAGACAATAAAAAATCACCCAGCATTTTATACTCCTAGGTGATAGAGAACAATCAGCTATGATTAATTCTCTTGTCTCTGCCTTAACAACAAAATGATCCCATGATAATGGAATGATTGATGTGATGTCTCTGGAGTTTTATTGGATGCTAACTTTTGTAAACCTCCTTGGGATGTCTTAAGAAAGGTGGTATACGAACTGAACAATAAATGAAATATTTATTTTATTGAACAATAAAAACCACCCAGAGACATATGTTTTGGGTGGTATATAAAATTGTTAAACAAACAAATAAAATCCCTCACCTAGACATAAACGGCTAGTTTTGCCATATTTCTAACAGGTTTTGTTGTTCTTCAAGCAGCTTGGGTGTCCTTCCAATACCAGTCACTAATAAATAAATAAAGTAAGTAAGTAAGAAAAGTTTCATCTGATTTTAAACATACACAGACTATATGCTGACCTTCCTCTCACTATGAGTTCTTGACCAGTAAGCTTACATAGCCCACGTCTTGGGCATGGCACATTATCTTACTTCTGTGAGATGACTGCTGAAGACCAAGATACAAGTCCCCTGCTAACTGGACAAAGAGGCATGTTTTAAAATGATGGTTCTCTTCATTTAGCAGGGAGAGAGCAACTGTTCGTATTCCGCCCAGCATGGCCATCTCTCTGGTGGCTGTTGCCAGTATCTTTCTTTTGTTCTTTTGGTCTTTCATTCTTTCTTTCCTCAATGGACTCCCACCTATGTCAGTGGGTTTCACTGCCACTAGAAAGCGATGGGCACAGAGGTGCTTTAAGGGATTGTTAGTGAGTTCATCTGAGGGCTGTTGTCTAGTGACGTTGATAACTGAAGCCAGTCCTGGGTGGCTAATAAACATAAGAAACTAGGAGGTGAGACCCATCCTTGATGGGGCAAAATCATTTTGCGTAGATTACACTTCTAAGAAAGTTCAAGAAATTAGATGTATGTAATAGAATTTTGTATTAATGTGTTTGAAAAAGGGAAGTAAAAGAGCAGTTTGGAACTGGTAAGATTTCAGTTTCAAATATTATTCATTTTATTGTCTAATGATCACATATGGTAAATTTGAATCTGAGAAATATCTGCTTTTCTTGGATATGATGTCATTTTGGGATTATTGAGCTGATTATGAGTGTTAAAAATCTGTTGAGAACAATAAGCTAAGATATGATGATTAATTCAGAATTTCTGCTAAAAAATGCAAAACAAATTATTGAAACTTATCCCCAAGCATATTCCAGTATAAAAAGCAGTGTCAAATTTAAGTGGCAGGAGTGTTCATGCAAAATCTGTAGGTAATCTGGAAGTGTGATTGTCAGAATTTCTTTTAAAAACTGCTAAAAAAATCAATTTACATTTTCACTGTGTATGTACCAGTAAAAAAGTAGTAAATTCAGCTAATTACAGTGGCAAGATTGTGTATGCAAAATTTGGTATCTGTAGGTCATTGGGGAATATGACTTTAATTTGCACAAACATACTCTTCAAGATATATAATTGATTAGGACCCAGTAAATAAGATGCGTGACACACTCCTTGAGGATTTTTTTTGTTTTGTTTTTTGTTTAACCATTTAACCAAATAAAAACTGAAAAACAGCTATTGGAGGCAAGGAAGCCTGTTTTAGTAGAGTGCGGTAACCAATCTAAGGAGCCAGCGTGGTGTAGTGGTTAGAGTGCTGGACTGGGACCGGGGAGACCCGAGTTCAAATCCCCATTCAGCCATGATACTAGCTGGGTGACTCTGGGCCAATCACTTCTCTCTCAGCCTAACCTACTTCACAGGGTTGTTGTGAGGAGAAACTCAAGTATGTAGTACACCGCTCTGGGCTCCTTGGAGGAAGAGTGGGATATAAATGCAAAATAATAATAATGATGATAATGATGATGATGATGATGATAATCTCCAGCTGTTGTTAGACTACAACTCCCATCATCTCCAGTTGTAATTTGGAAAGGCTGTGGATAATGGGAGTTGTAATGAATGGCAAAGTGTGGGTGTATGAAGCCTAATTTGCAAAGCCCGCTGTATGAGACTATACAAAGTATTTACAGCTTCCAGGATGTGGAAGTTAAGGAGACCACCTTAAACTGAAATTCCATGCTTTTTGAAGCATGAGTGAAAATGGTAAGCACTTTAATTCTCATCTTAAACCAAAGGGTTTTTGACATTTGAATTTCATGGGGTGTTGCTGCTGCTGCTGCAAAGCACTAAACTATGCCAATGCTGTGCTTTTATGTTATATTTTTAGCTTACATTCCAGTAGGCTTATGAGATCACCCGGCATTCCGTGTGTGTGCCCATCCGTATATGTCCATCCCCATCCCTGTCAACTTCGCAATGTCTGGACCAATATGAACCAAACTGGGACACCTCAATGGTGCAGTCTGTGATGATGTCATCCATCCCAATTCATGATGGCGGATGCATAAACTTTTGAGGCGCAAGTGGGCTAACCTGTGAACTGCCTAACCAATTTGAATCAAATTGGCGGCAGCTGTAGGGACACATAGGGACATCTCAATGGCGTAGTTTGTGATGATGTCATTCACCCCAGTTCAAGATGGCAGATGTGTAAATGTTTGAGGTGCAAATGGACTAACTTGTGGACCATCTAACCAATTTGAACCAAATTTGGTACAGTTGTAGTGAGTGACACATAGGGACACCTCAGTGATGCAGTTTGTAATGATGTCACCCACCTTGAACCAAGATGGCGGATGCATGAACATTTGAGGTGCAAAAGGGCTAACTTGTGGAGTGCCTAACCAATTTGAACCAAATTTGGTACAATTGTAGGGATAGTGAAAGGAAAGTACGCAGATTAGTTCTTAATCGAACAAGTTGTTGCTTGTATAATGTTACAGCAGTTTAGGTTGTTTAAGCCACTTAATCTATATTATATTGTTAAACATGCACAGGATTGTGTTCTGTAGTTGAACACAAGTTTAGCCAGAGATTGTTTATCAAAATTAAACAATATCTAACAAAAATCAGCCAATTCTATTCATTTATTAGAAAATGGAAACTAATCTTTCAGAGAAATTCATGGAACATCATCAACTAACAACCAAGGTAGCTAAATGAAACTAATATTTACAGACAATATACTTCTCAGTATCTGATTCTGGGGCATACAATGAGAAGAACATTGCAGTAATCCTATGATATACTCCTATCCTCACAATTTTGCAAATGGGTGTGGCAAAGGGTAACTTAATAGTGAAAAAATGACACCGATTCGAGGAGGGGTAAGAACACTCTATCAGCATTAGTACAGTGTGGTCTATCTATCTATCTATCTATCTATCTATCTATCTATCTATCTATACACACACACAACAGCAATGCTAGTTAATAAAGGATCTACAGCTTCTATTTAATTCATACTGAAAATTTTGGTTGGCATATAATCCATTCTCCAGAAGGGAAATAGATTAGCAATTCAAAAGCTATAAATGGGACTCAGAAGACCAGTGCCAGGTACATTGCAGATAGATATCAATGTCAACATGCACTGATTAAGTGCCGTCAAGTCAGTGTTCACTCTTAGCGACCACATCGATAGATTCTCTCCAGGATTATCTGTTTTCAACTTGGCCTCTAAGGTCTCTCAGTGGTGCATTCATTGCTGTCGGAACTATCCACCTTGCTGCTGGTTGTCCTCTTCTTCTCTTTCCTTCAACTTTCCCCAGCATTATGGACTTCTCATGGGAGCTGGGTTTTCATATAATGTGTCCGAAGTATGATAGTTTGAGCCTGGTCATTACAGCATCTAAATATCCTTTCCAAGGCCTTCACTACAACCTTACCAGGTGCTAGTCTGCAGCAAATTTCTTGACTGCTGGATCCTTTATTGTTGATGGTTGATACTAAGGCAGAAGCTATCCACCACTGATAATGTCTTCATTATCAATTCTGAGGCTGGTTGCTGTACCCGTTGTCATTAGTTTAGTCTTCTTTACATTTAGTTGTAGTCCTATTTTTTTCACTATGCTCCTTGACTTTCATTACTAGAACTTGCAGATCATCAGCATTCTCAGCTATCAGAGTTGTGTCATCAGTGTAGCACAGATTATTGATGTTTCTTCCTCCAGCTTTAAAACTAAGCTCATCTTCTTCCAATCCAGCTTCTCTCCGTATATGTTCAGCATATAAGTTCAATAAATAAGAAGGAAGTATACAGCCTTGACTTATTCCTTTGCCTATCTGGAACCAGTATGTTTCACCTGATTTTCTGTATACTGATTTTCAGTATACTCCTTCCATCTCTGTCTTATCTTCTCTGAAACAGTTACTGAGGCGGGTCTCACGATCCATGAGACCTGCTTTTGTTAAAACTGCGGGGAGAGTGGGCTAAGCCCGCTCTCCCCGCAGACGAGTGGGCGGGGAGCCCTGGGCAGCCGGCCCGCCCCCCCCCCCGATGACTGGCTCCATGACAGAGCCGGCGGGGGGTGGGGGGAGCAGGGGCTGTGCGGTCCCCGCAAGCCCCAGTATGCCCTACGCGAGCATGCAGGGCATACTGGGGAGACCCCCGAGCCGGGAGGTGGCTTTTCGCCTCCCGGCTGGGGGTCTACTCATGAGTAGGCATCACGAGCCTAAAAAGCAGGTTTGCTGGAGCGCTTGCTCCGCAAACCTGCTTTTTAGCAGGGGTTCTCGAGCGGGTTACCTGCTCAAGAACCACCGGGCTCGGCTGCGAGCCCAGTGGTTCTTACAACCAACAAAAGTTGGGCTAGGCTCTCCTAGCCCGATTTTTGTTGGTCGTGAGAATTGCCCCACTATCTGTCCTTTGGCGTCCCTTAATATACCAATTTGAGGTTGGAACCTCCTTATGAGTTCAGAGACCTTTTGGAAAACTTTCCTTGTGTTTCCATGTCTATTTCCATCCTCAAGGCAGATGTAGTTATCATATTAATGAGGTTCAGAACTTCAAGGTGGTTCCTGATGCCCTGATGATGGTGGGTACATTCTCAAGATCATATCGTGGAAAATGGATAGCTTTGTTTTTTTCCACTTTAGCTTGACTTTTAACTTGCACATAAGCAAGTTAATCGTGATCTGTTCCACAATTGAGGCCTGGCCACATTTTTGCTGTTCTGAGTTCTTCCAACTCCTTGCATATAATCAATTTGATTTCTTTGTATTCCATCTGGTGATGTCCATGTGTATAGGTGCTGCTTTGGTTGTTTGAAGAATGTGTTAGCAATGAAGAAATCATTGGACTGGCAGAAACTAATATGTTGTTCTCCTGCTTAATTTCTGTTTCCTTGGCCATACAGTCTGGCTGTGTTTTCCTCTTTACCATTTCTGACTTTGGCATTTCAGTCTCCAACCATCATGATCACATCTTGCTTGCATGTTGTGTCAATTTCAGACTGAATGTGAGCATAAAATTAATCAACTTCCTCTTATTCTGCATCATTTGTTGGGGCATAGACATGAAGAATGTTAAAGGGTTGTCCATGAAATCTAATTGATATTATTTGGTCACTGACCGTATTGTACCCAAGTACTGTCATTGCTATATCCTTCCTGATGATTAAAGCAACACTATTCTTTCTTTCTTTTTCATGTCCTGAGTAGTAAACGGTATGATTTTCTGATTGAAAGTGTCCAATTCCCATACATTTTAACTTGCTGATGCCCAATATGTGAATTTGTAGTTGATTCATTTCATCTTTCACTGTGTCAAGCTTTCCCATATTCATGCTTCTTATGTTTCATTTTCCCATTGTAAATCTGTCTTTGCAGCTTCAGATTTTCTTTTCCTGCATGTCAACATCAGCCACTAAATGTCCAAAAGGCTTTAGCCTAACCGTGTCATAAACACCATTGGTATTCTGAGAGATCCTCTTAGTTCTTCCTCAGTAGCATGTTGAGTACTATCCGACCTGAGGGGTCCATCATCCGGCACTACATCGACAATCATTCTGTCTTGACTGTCCATATGGTTTTCTTGGTAAAATACAGGAGTGGTTTACCATTGTCTTCTCCTGCACAGTGTGCAATGATGCCTTTGCCGTTGTCACTAAAGTGACTGTCTGCCTCCAGGACTTTCCTATATTGCTGCTGCTCAAAATAGGTGTCTGCTTGCTTTAGCTGGGCAGCTGGGATGACCTTCGCACCTTGGGTGACCCAACTGGGAGTATACCTTCCGGCATACTTCATTCATCCTTCCCAGGATCACACCACCACCACCACCACCACCACGATGAGGCAGCATAGCAGGATTTGTGAGGGGGCAACATGCATTAGCAACTTTTAAGAAGGAATTATTAATATTCACTGTTCTTTACAACAAAGCAATATACATTAAAAGATGTCAATAGAGGGCACAGCCTCTGAACATACATCATACGTAATTCATTAGACCTGAGCGGGCAAGGTACAACCAGCTACTACTTATACGTCTGTCTCTCCATTTCTGTGCTATCTAAGAATTACTACATTGTAAAAGCTATCAAAGGGCATAAAACTTGAGCATATACAGAGTGCACTGCCACTCCCTTAAACTCTACAGGACAGGATTATAGATAATTATTCTTAGCAAATATTCATTTTTGCTCAACAGTAAAGCATGCAATGCAAACCACGTTACAGTTTAGATAATTTAAGGAAATTTGCAAATGGCTGTAGAAAATAAATCAGATATTAAACTAATTTGTAAGCCTCTTTAAATCTCCTAAACTCTGGAAGGTCAAATTGCTCCAAATTCTGGAAAGTCAATAAAGCATGCTTCAGAATGTTTTATTGAATAGGGAGCAGGGTGGGTGGAAGAGGGGGGGAAATAAGCCACCTTTTGCCTGGGTGTCCTTCTTCATCTCAGGCCTATGTATATTTACTCAGAAGGAAGCCAACTAAAATCAATAGGCTTCCTTCACAGTCAGTTCTTCCATGCTTTGCGGGAGGGCAGGGGCACTGAAGAGGAGAAAAACACTTCTTTTTGCCTGAGGGTCTTAGGTCTTCAGAGCATATGTAAGTTTACCCAAAAGTAAGCTCCAGTGAAATCAATGAGATTTCGGCTCAGTAATTTATTCCATGTTTTGTTGAGGGGCTTAACTGGTGGGGATGAGAAGAGAAAAGAAAGCTCAAGAAAGGAAATAGTGAGAGAAAACAAGAGTTAATAAAGGAAGGGAAGGCATTTTTTAACTATACAAAGAAAGACAAAGATCTATATACTTGACCAGATTATATTGCTACAGTTCAATATTTGTGCTCAATATACTCAGTGTAATCTTTCTGTCAATTGTCATAGTTACATTTAGATAAACGAAGGTTACCCAAACCGGGAACACATCCTTACCTAATTGATTGTGGGACCCTTCATCATTAATTGACAAATCTTAAATGCAATGGCACAAAACTTGGCAACACAAGAGGTAACACATATGCTCTTATCAGCAAAAGTTACATAAAATCCTTTGATCTTCCCTTTTAACCCTTTAAAAGGGGGGAAATCAGTTTACTATGTGGGGTGCCATAAAAGTTGCAATAAAGTAAAATATGAACCAAATTTTCAACTCCACCTGATGCACAGGGACACTTGCAGAGGTGACAGGGTGTCTCTTTATATCTCCCCTCCAACCAAGCTGATGGGAAAGCATTATAATGAACTAAGGTGAAAGCTCTCCGATGTGTTGGACATGTCAGATTATATAATTAGCTTGCCGGAGTTAAGGTCGAAGTAACCCACCAGTTCTTAATACTTCTCTCTTCCTGTGATTCAATGAGGCTATTCTCATGATGGGGAAAAAACAGGCTAAAGGAACCCAGACCGGTTTCCCCCCATCGTGAGAACCACTGGGCTCGTTGGCGGCCCCAGTAATTTTCTAGTGGCTAGCCAGCCAAAGTAGCCCTCCCCTTAACCCAAGTTAGTGGAGAGAGTGCTCCGCTAAACCAGGTGATCTGATCATGTGCCACTGCCACACGGCTCTGCATCATGGTGACACACGAGGAGGAGACCCCCACTGGGAGGCTCAAACAGGCCTCCCAGTCCCAGGGATCTCCCCAGGATGCTCCACACACTCGCATGCGGCATCCTGTGATTTCCGGGGGCCAGGCAGCCCCCGATCCCCGCCGCCCCAACCAGCTCCGTGACGGAGCCGGTATTTGTGTTGGTGGCTGATTGGCTGCCCAGGGATGGCTCAGCGATCATCTGCGGGGAGGGGTAGGTTAACCTGCTCTTCCCGCAGACCCACCGGAAGCTCTTCTCACCGATCGTGAGAAGAGCTTCAGTATCTAATATCCATTGTTCCAGGATTCTATTAGCCTGTTTGAACCCCACAGCAATTATGGATTCAGAAGAGAGTCCAACTGGCCAAAGTTTTCTCATTAACTTTGATAACCACTTAGAGTGAGTCTGATCTTCCAAAACTAGGGCTGCCAATCCACTTGGATGAAATTTTAACTTTAGCCAATATCTAAATACTGCCAGGCACATTCTGGTCTCCACCTTATTCACCCCTGCCCCCAGCCTTAAGGCCAAGTTGCATACACCTTTTGGCACTTGGAGCACTGCGCTGAGGAACTGGGGAATTCTACCTCAAATTTTACCTCAAAGTGGGAATTTTGCCTCAAAGTGGGGGTAAAATTTGAATATGGACCTCGTTGGGCTCCAAAGAGTAACTGAGCCATTGATTTGGCTTGGAACAACTTAATAAGGCTATTCTCATGATCGGCCAAAAGTGGGCTAAGGAAGCCTAGCCCGCTTTTGGGCAATTGTGTGCTGCAACGGGAGCTGTGCGACTCCCAGCAGCAAACCTCCTGAACTACCACTCCCCTTAGACAAGGTTAACGGAGCGAGCATTCCGTTAACCTCATCTTTTTGATCGTGTGTTGCTGCGGTGCGTGGTGGCACACAAGTAGACCCCCTGGGCTTGGGGGTCTCTCCAGGATGCCCCACATGCTTGTACAGGGCATCCTGGAACCTCCGGGGGACCGCGCAGCCCCCAATCCCTGCAGCCCCCGCCGGCTCCGTGATGGATCCAGCAGTCATGTGGCCGGCCGATCTGGCCGCCCAGGGCTGCTGGTGTGCTCATCCGTCCGGAGAGCGGGCTAAGCCTGCTCTTCCCCCATACAGGTTTTTAAAAAGCTTTTCCCATGCCTGTACCGGGATATGGTGGTCTGCTCTGTCAATGGCCCTTTTTGGGCATTCAGCAGTCAATCAAAAGAAGTGAAATGATCCTTATCCTTAACTGAGTCAATTATTTGCCATCATAAGTTGTTGTGAACTACACCTGTTTTCGCACTCTGTATATGCTCAGAGGCAAAGAGGGAAAGTCACATCATACACAAACTGAATTGGTTCTTGGAGAGGGTGACCATCTAGGATCTGGGCAAGCAAACAGAGATAGAGACACACTCAGAAAGTTCAATGGGCTCTATTATAGAAAGTTGCTCATCAGGATAAAATTATCAAAATTAAAAACATGTTTCCAGTTCAAGGTGTAGTGTAATGTGGCTAACTAACATATGTGTGTGTATTAAATCTTCCTAGAGCTTAATATTGTGTGTGTGTGTGTGTATATCTATATCCCATATATAGATGGGAAAAGGGGAGGTGTTAAGGAAGGTTGAGGAATGGCATGGTTTGGGGAGATCAGGGATTAGTAGAGGGAAGAGGGAGGAGAAGAAGGGGGGAGGGATCCAAGGCTTGTGGAAGCAGCATATTACCAGGGTCAGAGGCTTAAGAGCGGTGAGGCTTCAGCTGAAGAAGAGATGCAGGAGCAGGAGAACAGGAGCTTGGGAGTGATGCAAACTTCTAGCAGTCAAGCAGGCTGCGGGCAGCTGCTCAGAACAAAGCAGAGAGAACGAGCACCATGGCTGGGTTGTCTTGGCTGCTTACTGTGCAGCAGAAGTCAAGACACTTCCTGTCCATGGAAAGAGTTCCTGCTTTTAGCCCTGCAGCTTTAGCAGCAAACTCTGGGATGGCTCTTGAGCACAGATCTGCTGGTTAGGTAAAGCTTGCTGGGAGTATAATGGCTGGGGAGTCTTGACTTCTCACTGCACAGCAGAAGTCACAAACAGTTCCTTCTCCCTGGAAAGAGTTCCTGCCTTAGCCCCGTGGCTTTGAACAGTAAACTCTGGGATCGCTCATGAGCAAGTATTGCTTGTAGGCAAAGATTGCCAGCTCTTTGTCCAGTAAGCCTCCTTCTTTATAGTTGTTCCTTCCTTTGATTTCCATAGAGTCTATTCAAAATGTCCTCATCTTTCCTGGGCCCCAAAAGGTGACAATTTGCTGTTACCTTCTGGATATTGTCTTTTAATTATTGAGGATATTAGCTCAGTCCAGGAAAATTTCAATCCTATCTTCTGTTAGCTGCTATTCTGGGGAGGACACTGTTTTATTTCGCCCAAAGCAAATCTGCATCTCTGAGCTGCAAATGGGCATCTTTTCTTGTCCCCAGATTTCTGGTGTCTGGTCCCAGAAGGTGTTAATAAAAGAAGAATTAAATCTATAGGTGTTTTCTATGTGTGCATCTACCTAGAGGCCGCCTCCCGGCTCCCGGGGTCTCGCCAGCATGTCCCGCGTGCTCACGCAGGGCATGCTGGAGCTTGTGGGGGCTGATTGGCACCCACTCCCCCCAGCCCCTGCCGGCTCCGTCATGGAACCGGCAATCGTGTGAGCGGCCGATTTGGCTGCCCTGCTCACCATCCCAAACCGGCTCTCACTGATCGCGAGACCTGGCTCCTTATCTGATAGTAAGTTAAATTTTAGGAATTGGATAGCTCAAGCCTGACCATTGTATTTCTTTTGAGTACCCATTTCACAAGCATTAAGAATACAATGCTGGATTGCCTCTTCCTTCACAGAGCAGTTAGCAGAGGCAGTCATGAGACCTGAGTGTCAGTTCACCTTGAGTTCAGGCATTAATTGATTCCTTAATAAAATGGAATTCAGACACAGGCCTGAATTCTGCACAATTCTGGGTTGGTAATTCTGGGTTTAATGTTGGGGTCAGGGTGTCCCCAACAAAGTCTTTCAGTGCATTGTTCTTTTTGACTTTTAAGACAGACATATAGTTTCTTTGCCAACAGTAACTCCTTAGCCCTGTATGACCCTGGGTCTAACCTAAAATGTTTTTAGCAGTCTATTAGCAACATTTTTTAAAGAATTAATACAGTCCTGATCAAACCAGGCTTGGGATTTCCTATACTCTGGATCAGTGG
The DNA here is from genome assembly GCF_027244095.1 of Hemicordylus capensis. NCBI lineage: Eukaryota > Metazoa > Chordata > Lepidosauria > Squamata > Cordylidae > Hemicordylus > Hemicordylus capensis. The sequence continues at coordinate 184,849,276 of NC_069659.1, read as the reverse complement.
CAGAGGGAAGCTGGCACGGCAGCCTGCTGGCCCCGTCCCCGCATCTGATGTCAGACACAGGGGACTGACTAACCACACCAGCATCTGATGTCAGACGTGGGGGCATGGTTTCCCTCCCAAACGGGGCCATGCAGCCCCGTTTCTGAGGGAGATTGCCTGGGCTGCATTGGGCAGCGTGGGCTGGAGCGACTCTCCGTACCTTTAAAGGCAGGGAGAGCCATTCTGGCTGCACTACCAATGCAGCACGGGCCAATCTCCCTCCCAAATGGGGCCACATGGCCCCATTTGGTACAGATATCAGCCCCGCTGCATTGGCAGCAAGGTCAGGAGCAGGCTCCCCCTGCCTTTAAAGGCAGGGAGAGTCGCTCCAGCCCGCGCTGCCCAATGCAGCTCTGGCGATCTCCCTCCCAAATGGGGCCCCCGCGTCTGATGTCAGATGCTGGCATGGCTAGTCAGTCCCCTGTGTCTGACATCACACAGGCTCCCTTTTAAAAGGCAGGGAAAGTCACTCTGGCTGTGCTGCCAATGCAGCGTGGGCTGATTTAGGTCCCAAACAGGGCCACACGGCTCCATTTGGGTGCAAAATAACGCCCCCCATGTCTGACGTCAGATGTGCAGAGCGTGTCTGGGGTCACAAGGAGCAGCCCCTGGAGGCAGTGCCCTGGGTTCTTTGAACCTGTTCGCCCAACGGTGGCTCCACCACGCTGTTGATCAGAACGTTTTTGAATTAGCAATTTGGACTGCCAAGACTGTGTCAGCAAAGTATATAGAACCATTTTAGAATTGGTTGCATCCTCTGACAAAATACTGGTTCTCAGTTCTTCCATCTGATCCAATTTAAACATTGCTTCCAGTTCAGATTCTCATTGCTCTGAACATTTTAGTCTAATTTTCCTAAACTCTGTCTTAAACCCTAATGGAGTAGCACAGTGATGGCAGCCTAAGGATTTCAGTAAAAAATCCCACTGGTAAATGGTCACTGTCTAAACGGCAGTCCACCTTTAAATGTTCACCATCATTTAGCACATTATAAGAAACTAAAATATAATCAATAGTTGACATTTTCCCCACGGTATACCAAAATGTTAATTCTCCCAGCCAGGGGGTCTGTATAAAATCATTCTCCTGAAGTTCTTTTCAAAATGTGGAAGTCACTTTCTCCAGCTTTTGTCAGTATTTCCCCCTTCTCCTCTGACAGAGCTGCCATGCTCTGTGATGTGTACTAGGATTTGATTAGCCTAATGTGGACTTCAAAGGCTAATAACCCAAGTAATACTCCCTTCTCCCCCAGGTTTATAGTTTATAATACACTGAAGGGATGGAATGGCTGATAAAATGTAAATGAGTGATCTTTTCCCCATAACAGTTATTTGACTGTACATTTTCTTCTGACCTTCCTAGATGTATTTCTAGTGTTTTATGGTGCATTTGGTTGCAATTTTTATCTCCCAGTTAATTAGCAGAGTACTAAAAAAGCTACCCATTCCAGTTACAGAGTAGTTGCAGAGTTTATTTGTTGCAGCTATTTATAGAAGACACATGGAGAACTAAATACTAAGCATTTATTGCTGAAGTATACTTTGGATAGGAAAGACCTAACCCAAATCTACAGAACTATATTTTATTTATTTTATTTATTTACATTTATATCCCACTTTTCCTCCAAGGAGCCCAGAGCAGTGTACATGGTTATATTTATCCTTACAACAACCCTGTGAAGTAGGTTAGGCTGAGAGATGTGACTGGCCCAGAGTCACCCAGCAAGTATCATGGCTGAATGGGGATTTGAACTCAGGTCTTCCCGGTCCTAGTCCACCACTCTAACCACTATGCCATGCTGGCTCTCATCATCATCATTCATCATCATCATGCTGATAAATAGGTAGGGAGAGAGAGAGCTGTTTCCATCAGCTCTCTAAGAGGAAAGGAAGGGATTTGGACTCAGCACAGGAAATACCTGTAGAGTCATATCAGGAGTCATAGAGTAGAGACAGGTAGAACAGTTAGAGAGACCCTTACTCACTATCTTTACTCCCAATGCCCCTAGTGGTCATTAGGATAGTTGGTGAAAAAGGTCGATGCACTGAAAGTCCATCTCCCATACATGTTCATGATTAGTTTCAAGAAGGCCATTTGCAGCATTGCTGAGGTATGCTTGTCAAATGTTTGTATTCACACTGCATTACCCTGTCCCCCGCCCCCCCCACTTTTTAAAAAAAGCACATGTGGGTTGTTCCTTTGGATACCAGTGGGCTGTGTCTCTCAGTTGTGGTCTGTCAGTTGGATACCAAAGGGCTGTGTCTGTCACTGTGTAGCAGTAGTCGCTCATCTTCATGAGCCCGTAGGGCACCAAATGAGATGCAGTTGCCTGTGGTTCCAGGCAGCCCTGGTGTTGCCTCTCCCGCCCCACCCTGGCATTTATGAGAGCCACACCACCTGCAGCCTGGCCATACATCAGGTAGAACTGCATGGACTGGTCAATGATGATCCCAATTGTAGAGCTCTGCCTAATGAATGGCTAGCCTGCAGGTGGTAGGGATGTGTATGGAGCCATGGCAGGGAGTCTCGAAGGTGCCAGGGGTCTCCCTTTAAGAGTGGGGGAGGGTACACTTACCCATCCTAGCACTTCCCCCCGCTGGTGTCCGGGTTTATTAATGCCCATCAGGACGGCAGCGTGCCTCTCTGCCGCCCCGTCGCCCTCATCTTCTGGATATGAGCGGAAGTCGCTGATGCAACTGCGTGTGCCGGCACAGGTGTGCATGCATGTGTGACGTGCGTACGCCTGTGCTGGTATGTCGGCACGTCGGTGACTTCTGGACATATCTGGAAGACGAGGGCAATGGGGTGGCAGGGAGGTACGCTGCCGCCCTGATGGGCATTAATAAATACGGATGCTAGTGGGGCAAGAGCGGCAGGAGGGGTAAGAGTCTTAAAGGGAGACCCCCGTCGCCTTTGAACCGGCAGAACTGCTGTTTCTTTCAACTGTTCAGAAGCCCATAAAGGTCCTCCGAACCGGTTCCGTGCACATCCCTAGCAGGTGGTGCAACTCTCATGAATGCTGGGGTGGGATGGGAGAGCGAAAGATGGAACTGGGGCTGTGGGGAACCATAGACAGCTGTGCTTTGTTTGACCCTGATTTGTTAGGACAAGTCACTACTGTTGTGTAGTAAGGTGAATTACAACAGTAATGTGAATTACAACAGTAATCCTGTTGTGGAGTAATGTGAATTTCAAAAAATAAAATAAAATAATAGTAATAAAATAAAATAAAATAAATAATAAAATAAAATAAAATTCATTTGTGACTTAAATGAGAGTATTTACATATATTCATGTATAATTCTTTAGCAAGTCCCCATATTTCTCCACTATTTAGCAAGTCCCCATATTTCTCCATATTTCTCCACAAAAAAGAGCGTGTGCGTCACTAACCCTGTTTTGCTGATTGTGTGCTGCCACAGCATGGCTCCATGCTGTGGTGACACATGAGCAGACCACCAACCGGAAGGCTACAACAAGCCTCTTGACCTCGGGGGTGTCCCCAGAATGCCCCACGCACTTGCATGGGTCATCCTGAGACTTCCGGTGGCAGGGTGGTCCCCGATGCCTGCCGCCCCTACTCGCTCCATCATGGAGCCGGTAGTCATGTGGTCAGCCAGTCCCCGCCGCCCAGGGTGAGCTCCCTGATCATCTGCGGGGAGAGCGGGCTAAGCCTGCTCTCCCCGCAGAGCCCAGTTAGGCTCTGCACACTGCTCATGTGGAGAGCCTCAATGTCTGCTTGGATTAATTAGCAGCAGCACATTTACACCTCCAAACTCTAGATAAAAAAGGTCAGCTTTCACTATTCCCCTAAAACTCCATGTCATGGAAAGTAAGGGATGAAACTAAACTGCAGATAATGTGAGAGCCTGTATCTGACTTTTGTTCCATTTGGTCGCCAAATGGAATTCTTCCAAAAGGGCAAAAGTGCCCACTGCAACCATGGGTTGATCTTTGTTTCCACACTGCCCCATATACCACAGCAAGTAATGCTGCTGTGTCTATTTTGCAAACAAGGTTCTATACATATAGAACAAAATCTTTTGTTAAAGGCTGTTAGTTTGTGGATAAGAGAATTTATGCTCCATGGATTTTATGCTATGTATTCTGCCGGGGGGACAAAGGTGGACTTTTGATGCCTGGCTCAACTTTTGTCTTTTGCTAATCAATCCTCTGAAGCCCTGTAAAATTCAACTTAATTGCCTATTTTATTAGCTAGGGCAAATATTAGGAGTCAGAACTAACATTTTCTCTGTTTACTTTATTGCAGTTATGTGTTTTGTGTATTTTTTCAATAAACCTAACTTTTTGGTTCAATCACACTGGTGCATTCCAATCTGGGGATAACCATATATCACTCCACATATAGCAATAGCAATAGCAATAGCACTTACATTTATATACCGCTCTATAGCCGGAGCTCTCTAAGCGGTTTACAATGATTTTAGCATATTGCCCCCAACATTCTGAGTACTCATTTTACCGACCTTGGAAGGATGGAAGGCTGAGTCAACCTTGAGCCCCTGGTCAGGATCGAACTTGTAACCTTCTGGTTACAGGGCAGCAGTTTTACCACTGCGCCACCCAGAATAACTATATATCACTCTACATTACTACTTTACTATGTGTCTCAGCCAACAGGTCTGACAGATGGCAGACAGATCTGTTAAAGATTTTGTCGTCCTTCAGAATGCTTGCAAAACCTATTTGTAGGGCTGGTGACAGGGGCTGGCCAAGTTGGGCGCTGATCACGGGTCCATGACTGAACCCTAACCCTCTAGGGCCCTAATGGGGATGCCAGAAGGAGACAGTGGCACTGCAGATCTCTCTTGCATTACTGCAAGTCTCTCACACCATCACTACCTTTTCCCACCTGCCCCCACTCCACAAAAGGGAATCCCATTTGTCAATGGAGAGGCAGACAAGAGAAGGCAGTGGTGCCATGAGAGACTTGCACTGACACTTCTCCTGCTACCCTTTCCTCTGCAAAGAGACTTCTCCCAGAATTAGGGCGATGACATTATAATGGGGGGGAGGGGAATGGCCAACTTCTAATCAGTGATGGAGCAGAGTAGATTTTGGGACACTAGGGGATCAGGATGTGAAGTCAATGAAACAAAAACAAATGTTGAATTCTCTCTCACCTACAATAAGTGGTTTATTTAACAAATTCCTGATACCAAACCTGAGGCAAAAATACCTTGGAGTGTACAACTCTACCTGCTTATTACAGTAGGATATCTCTAAAGCAGGCCTGCAAAAGTCCTGTGACTTATCTAACTAAACACAGAGCGCATGAGTCATGTGTTGTGGCCTACCATATGCCCTACACCCCTCCCCCCCACTTTTTGCACTCCTAGACAGAGAACAAGAAGAAACAGGAAGTTTATTGACCCACTGGGGAGCCGTCATATATGCCTGGTGGGCTGCGTTTGCCAGGGCGGTTCATGAGCCCTGCAGGCCTGCTTTAGACAACTTCAAATCCCAGCAATCATAATATCTGCAACCTTGGAGAAGCCTCCGCCAGTCTATGTAGACAATACTGAACTAGATGGACTTATGGTCGGACTCAGTCTATGGCAGCTTCCTATGTTCCTACGATGCTATCAACATCAACTCCAAACTGGCATTTCAACTGCTAGTCTCCTTGGACTAACCCTGCCTACTAATTCCATAAAGAACACAAAATGGCTTTCACTCACTTCTGTTCCAAAATTCAGGTTGCTTCTGCTAATCTGAGATGGATTCCAATTAGTGACCTAGGGCAATGGTGAACGAATCTCTATCACATTCCTAATTCTCCAAGTCATTCAGTCTCCCCAAAGCAATTTGGTTTTGATTGATGCCCTATTCTCCCAACTCAGTGAATTTATATTTTAGCTGAGTACCAGCAGGATTTTATAATTGAGTGCAGGCATTGGGTTGGTTGTTTTGTTCGGTTTTTGCAACTGAAATGAAAGCTGAGTAGTCCTCAGGAGAAATAATGATGATGATAACAGTCCATAATGAATACAGTCACATGGCTCAGATGTGGAACAATGTAATGGACAGGCTCTCTGTGCCATTCAAAGTTAAGCAGACAAGACAGGCAGCTACAAAACAGGATTGCTGATTTGTAGGTTGGTTGATGAGCAGGGCCAGATTAACCATTATGCCAAATAACCTGTAGTACAAGACCACAACCACAACCAAATTAGAGTCCATTGAGGTTTCAGAAGCTGGAAACCTGTTTGAGTAAAGTGTTTGGGCCATCCTGTTTTATGCACCAGGCTTTCTATTCAACTGGAGCAATGAAATCTCCAAGTACTTGTTAGCCTACTTTCCAGTAGGCTTATGAGATCACCTGGCATCCCGTGTGTGTGTCCATTCGTGTGTGTCTTTGCAATATCTGGACCAATATGAACCAAATTGGGTACTGTTGTAGAGACACATAGGGACACTTCAACGGTGTAGTTTGTGATGATATCATCCACCCCAATTTAAGATGGCAGACATATAAACGTTTGAGGTGCAAGTGGGCTAACTTGTGAACCACCTAACCCATTTTAACCAAATTTGCTACAGTTGTAGGGGCATATAGGGATGCCTCAGTGGCATAGTTTGTGATGATGTCATCCACCCCATTAAAGTTGGCGGAAGTGTGAATGGTTGAGGTGCAAGTGGGCTAACTTGTGGATCATCTAACTAATTTGAACCAAATTTGATGCAGTTGTAGTGAGTGACACACAGAGACACCTCAACAGCATGGTTTGTGATGATGTCATCCACCTCAGTTTGAGATAGTGGATGTGTAAACATTTGAGGTGCAAGTGGGCTAACTTGTGAACCACCTAACCCATTTGAACCAAATTATCTACAATTGTAGGGGCACATAGGGTCACCTCAATGGCATAATTTGTGATTATGTCATCCAGCCTGATTCAAGATGGCGGACACATTAACGTTTGAGGAGCAGGTGGGCTAACATTTCAACTTCCTAACCAATTTTGACCAAATTTAGTCCAGTTGTAGGGACAGTGAAAGGAACGTAGGCAGATTAGTTCTTACTAGAACAACTTGTTTTTGTTTATAAGTTTACTTAGCCAGAAATGCCTGTAGTAACGTGGTCAGCAGTCATTTTGATCAGGGGCCATATTGTGAATTGGGCACACAAATGGGCAAACAACATGGGCTCTACCTGATGCCTCCTACATGAGCTGGATCCAAGCAAAGGGCTCTAATTCCCTCCTTTCTCAACAGGAACAGTAATAGAGGCTTTGCAGAGCTTTTCTTTCTGCAGAAATTACTCAGCTGCCTTTGCCTGTGTCTTCTCTAGAGCAAAGAAATCAGATACTAAAGGGCACAAGGAGACATTTCTGCCAAAATCTCTTTTGCTGTACACACTAGTGAGAGAGGGGATAAAATCCTTCACCTGTATCATGATTAAATAGATGAAAATGGCTCAGGTGTACAGTAAAGGCCTGTAGAATTATGCTGGGCCCTGGGAACATGGAACTGAGAAGCCCCTGGGAGCTGGCAAGAGATGCCTTTTGCTGCTGAAATAGCTCATAAATTGAGTCTTTGCATCACGTTTCAGTTGTAGGAAGTGTCTTGGGGTAAACCAAATAAGACACAGGAGATCCATGATGGGAGCTCTCCCTTTTTAAAAAATAAGACAGAAATAGAGGGGATGGATTATCTATCTATCTATCTATCTATCTATCTATCTATCTATCTATCTATCTATCAATCATATTCCTATACCACCTGCTGTATACATCTCTAGGCTGTGTACAAAATTTAAAATATTTAAAAGTTATAAATTAAAATACATAAAAGGACAATAGAAAAAAATAGATATTAAAACAAGTTTTAACATTATTAAAATTAATTCTAATTAAAAGCCTGAAAAAAAAACAGGTTGCTCATCTGTAACTTTTGATCTGGTAGGGATCCGTTGATATGCATTAGAATGGGTTCTGCACCTGCGCTGAAGCCTCTCGGTGTCGAGTTGTCAGAGCACCTTCCAGGCGCCTGCGCCCCACCCCGCCCCACGTGACCACGTGGCTATTTAAGGCGGGAGCAGTGCAGGCAGCTCAGTTCCTTGGAGACCGCCGAAGCAGTCGAATAGATGGTATTCTACTGGATAGACCCACGATCCACTGCAGAGGGGAGGTAGGGAGGGTCTAATGGATATCAACGGATCCCTACCAGATCAAAAGTTACAGGTGAGCAACCTGTTTATCTGGTACGGGGTCCGTTGAATCCATTAGAATGGGTGTTTAGTTAGCTGCAATAGGAGGAGGGAGCAGTGGTTTATTGCAACACCCTTTTAAGAACACTTCTCCCAAAGTTCGCCTCTGCCGCAGATCGCAGGTCTATAGCGTAGTGCTTCACAAATGGTTCTCCTGAAGACCAGGTGGCCGCCTTACAGATATCCGGGAAGGAGACTCCCGATAGGAAGGCCGCCGAAGCACCAAACGCTCTCGTGGAATGTCCTTTGAGGGATCCAGGAGGTGCCTTTTCTTGTAACATATATGTTAAGCGAATAGTCTCTACAAGCCAAGAAGACAGGCGTTGTCTTGACAGACCGTGGCCTTTAGTTGAGCCCTCATATGAAATGAAGAGTGTCTTAGTCTTTCGAAGATCTTTTGTCCTTGAAAGATAATACAGCAACGCCCTGCGCACATCCACTGAATGGAGGGCCTTCTCCAAAGGCGTGGAGGGTGATTTAAAGAAGGTAGGTAACACTATGTCCTGATTGACATGAAAGTCCGAAACCACTTTGGGTACAAAGGTGATGTCCGGATGGAGGAGGACCTTGTCTGGGTAGAATCGTGCGTAGGGCACGTCCATACGGAGTGCAGCGAGTTCACTCACCCTACGAGCCGTAGTGATAGCTATCAGAAAGGCTGTCTTTAAAGAGACATGTTTAAGAGTTGCAGAGGCCATCGGTCCGAACGGTGGCCCCATCAGAGCAGAGAGGACTAGGGAGATGCTCCAAGGTTCCACCGGCTTACGTACCGGAGGGTACAGGTTTGTAAGGCCTTTCAGAAAACTCTTGCGCGAGGGGTGGGAGAATAGTGTTTTCCCATCGCACCCTGGATGTCGCGCTGATAGAGCCGCTAGGTGTACTCTTATTGAAACGCTGGACAACTTGGATGTCTTCAGGTTTGTCAAATAGAGCAGGACTTCTTGTAATGAGGCCTGTTTGGGCCGGAAGCCACGAATCTTTGCATACTGTGCAAAGCGATGCCACTTACTGGCATAGTTACGCCTTGTAGATGGCTTTCTCTTATTTAGTAAGATTTTCCTTAACAACCGATCTTCCACGCTGTCAGCTGAAGTGTGAGGACTCCTGGATGCAATACTTTGCCCGCCTCCTGAATCAACAGATCTGCACATTCCGGAAGTCTGTGGTAAGTCTGTGACGTTAGTTTGAGTAGATGTGGAAACCACGCTTGGCGTGGCCACCATGGCGTGATTAAGATGCAATTGGTTGGGGCAGTCAGTAAGTGAGCCACTACCCTGCTCACCAATGGTAAAGGGGGGAACATGTAAGTATAGTGGCGTGACCAGTCTTGTTGGAACGCATCCCCTAGTGATTGTGGGTCGTGTCCGGCCCTGGAACAAAAAAGTGTGCATTTTGCATTGTGAGCCGTAGCGAACAGGTCTATCTGCGGTCGACCCCAGAGACTGAAGATTGGCCGCAGGTAGCGGTCGTTTAGCTCCCATTCGTGTCGGTCCATCGAAAATGAGCGGCTGAGTCCATCTGCCAGAGTGTTGTCCGCACCCTTGATGTGCAACGCCACCGGTGTTATACTGTGCTTGATGCACCAGTGCCAGATCTGTATGCTCAGCGCACATAGTGACCTGGAGACCGTGCCCCCTTGTCTGTTCAGGTAAGCAATTGCTGTAGTATTGTCCAATTGCAATTGAACTACCCGGCCTCTCAGCATGGGCAGAAAAGCTTTCATTGCCTGAAAAACTGCTAATAGTTCTAGGAAGTTTATGTGCAGTAGACTTTGGTTGCGAGTCCAGAGACCCTGAGTTGTAGCTGCGTTGCAGTGAGCACCCCACCCCCTGAGGGAGGCATCCAATGTAACCCAAACCGATGGGGCTTGTGCCTGAAAGGGTACTCCCCTGAGTAGGTTTGACCTCTGCGTCCACCATATCAGAGAATGTAGGATCGGTGACGGTATATGAACGAGTTTTGTGGGAGAGTCCTGCAGTGGACTGAAGGAAGACAGGAACCACAGTTGTAGTTTCCTCATTTTCAGCCGTGTGTATAATACGGTCGATTTGCATGACGCCATCAGACCCAGAAGTCGCTGTACCCGCAGCGCTGTTTGGCAGGGTCTGGTTTGAAAATCCTGAACTAGAGTTTTGATGTTCTCGTACCGTTCTAGTGGGAGGAAGGCCCTTCCCTTCGAGGCATCGAGTACAGCCCCTATGTACGCAACAGATGTGGTTGGGGTTAAGTTGGATTTTTTCCAATTCACTTGTATCCCGAGATCCCGGAGAAGACACAACATGTACTGTATTTGAGAAAGTAACTCGTCTTTGTCTCTTGAGGACAGCAGCTGGTCGTCCAGGTACGGGTAAAGTTTCAACCCCTTTGTTCTCAGATGGGCTACTACTACTGCCATGCATTTTGTGAAGACGCGTGGCGCCGTGCACAGTCCGAAGGGTAGGACTTGGTATTGGTACAGATCGGTCCCCACCGAGAACCGTAGGTACTTTTGAGAAGTAGGGCGGATTGCAATGTGAAAATAGGCATCTTTCAAATCGATTGTTACAAGCCACCTCTCGAGATGCAGAAGAGGTAGGATGTCTTGTAACGTTGTCATCCGATACTTTTTCACATGGATAAATTTGTTTAGATGTCTTAGGTCCATTATTGGACGAATTCCCCCGTCTCTCTTCGGTATCTGAAAGTAGCGGGAGTAGAATCCTACCCGCCGGTTCGCCCATTGCACTGGTATTATTGCCTGCTTTTGAAGAAGCTCCTGAACTTCTTGCTGTAGGGTCGGTGTCGCCGCAGTATAGCAAATGCCCCTGAAAGATGGTGTGGTCTTGAACTCTATCGCATAGCCGGAGGCCACAATCTTTAAGACCCAGCGGTCTGATGTTATGTGGCGCCATGCGTCCGCATGACTCGCCAGCCTGTTCGAATTGGCGGCTAGTAGTGCCGGCTGTGGGATGTTGTATTCGAGCACCATATTTTCCCTGGTGTTTTGAGAGGGAAGGCAATATCCAGGTGGTTGCAACGGGCTGTTGCAATCTTCAAAGTCACTGTTTGTTCACGTCCCCCTGCTTATTACATTGAGAAGAGGGGAATTTGCCTCTTTGCTGTGTAGGACGCTTGTTAAATGGCTGGTAGGACTTACGGAAGTCCCTTTTATCTTGTTGCTTGTAGTAAGGCCGAGCTCTGTAAAAGGAACGCTGCTTTGCGTTGTAAGAGGTTGATTGCGAGGCAGCTGACGTAAAGGTTTTGGCTGTGAATTTTGATTTTTTCATTTTTTCCATTGTAGTGTCAGTTTCTTCTGAAAAGAGGCCCTTCCCATCAAAGGGGAGGCCTTCAATTTTATCTTTCATATCCTGTTGCAGCGTTGCAGACCTCAACCAGGCATGACAGCGTAAGGTGATGGCCGTCGTGATGGAACGTGACTCCGATTCCGTTAGGTGTTTAGCCGTGCTCAGCTGTTGACAGGTAAGGTCGCCTGCCTGCTGCAATGTCTTTCGGAAACGATGTTTCAATTCTTCTAGTGAGAGAGAGTCCAAATCATTCTCTAAATTTTCCCAGATACAATAGCTGTATTTGGACGTACAAGCTAAATAATTGGCTATTTTAATAGACAGGCATGATGTAGAATACAGCTTTCTGCCCATAACATCCAGTTTCCTGCCCTCCTTGTCCCCAGGAGTCATGTGCCGTCTACCATACTTGGAAGAAGTCACGCAGTCAATTACTAAGGAGTTGGGGACAGGATGTTTAAAGAGGTAAGTATTCTGCTCTTCCTGGATGCGGTATAACCCTTCCAGACGTTTAGACGTGGGTGTCGATGCGTGGGGAACCTCCCATGCACACTGTGCCGCATTCGAGATAATGGGCAACAATGGCAGTGCAATTGGATGAGCTGATTGAGACCGTTGCATGAAGTTATATACTGGGTCATCAATAGTCTTTAGCTGTGACGTAAGGTCTAGACCCAATGCATTGGCCATACGGCGGACATGAGCATGATAAGCTTTCAGCTCTTCGGTTGGAGAGACGTGGGAAGGCGTGGCTACATCCGGAGATGGGTCTAATTCTACCGTTTCTGCGTCGGATTCAAAGTCCGAGGACCCATGGTGACTACCTTCAGAGTCATGTTCAGATAACCTAGTTCTTGGTAATCCAGGCGAAATCGGTTGCGTAGGTACAACCGTCGATACGATATCAGTTTGTATTGCTGCGGATTGGAAAGACTTCGTTGAAGTTTGAGTAGCCACCGACACAGTGATATTTCTGGTTTGCGTGGCTATAGTAGAGTAAGTGCTCTTCCTCTGGTTTGGGAACATTGGAGTTGGAGGGCGCCTTGCGCGCCATGCTCTCTCTTCATTGTAATCATAGTCCGCTCCGGGTGAAACTGTACCTGGTAATGCAGTTTCACACGACGGCGATACTTGGTGACTGAAGCCACAGGTATGCCAAGGCGTTGACAACTCCAGGTGTGTGGCTGTAAGCAGGTGTGGAGTGTCTGACGTGGCTTCCTTAGTCTGATCTTGAAAACCTTGAAAAGCTGACGGTGATGCAGTGGTGGAATCCAGCATCTTCAAGAGTGGACCAATAGGTGGAGCTGTACCTGGATCGTCATCTTCCTCCATTGTGAATGTCATAGGTGCTCTGAACCTTGGGGTAACAGAGGTAATGTTGGCCGGTGTGTGCAGAGTAGACACCTGGACTACATCATTGGAGACAGAAGGGGAATGAATAGGCGTCGGGGCCGGTACCAAGTCTTTAGTTTTCGATATCGATAGTAGTGCCGGCGTCGAAATTTGGTTCTGAGGCGTCGGTATCGAGACGATCGGTGCCGAACGAATAGCCATCGATGTCGACATAGCCATCGACATCGAAGTAAACGTTGATGTCGAAGCAAGATTCGTGGTCGACGTCGAGTCTTCCGAAGTTTTCGATGCCGTGGCGGTCGGTATCGAGGAGGTTGTTATCGTCGCTTCCCGTGCTTCAATCAATATCGGACATGGTTCAGCCATCGATATCGAGTCCGAGGGTAGCGAAAAGGATTCCCTCGAAGTTTGCGTTGCCGACACTTGGTGAGGCGGTGAGCACGGCATCGAGGGGCTTACATTGGCCTTGAGCGTTTTCGATGTTGATGGTACATCGATCTCCTGAGCCGATCTCGGTGAAGGAGTCGATTTCGATTTCCCCCGCTTCTTCTTCTTTTTGGCGGGAAGGGACGGGGCCGCCATTTTATCGCCTGGCCTCTTCGAGGACTTAGGGGCTTTTTCGTTGGGCGTTGAAGTTTTAGACTGAGATGTTCTCAGGTCCTTCGAGCCATGCGCCTGAGGTGATTTTGGCGCCGAGGTGAGAACTGAAAGCACGTCTTCGTACAATGACGCTCGGAGGCGGAGTTCTCTATTTCTCCTGGTCTGCTTTGAGAATGACTTGCAAATGGAACAGGCACTCATCATATGGGCCTCTCCTAAGCAGAGCAAGCAAAGATTATGGCGATCCTGAGAAGGCAGCTTTGCATTGCACTTAGTGCAGCGTTTAAAGTTTTTACTGCCCTTAGGGGTATACATTACTCACAATCCGAGGATTAAGAACCAGCGTGGTCAGGAAACAGTCCGTCGTCAAATCCAAAGGCAGTCCGATCTATCGTCACGTTAAAGGAATAAGAAGAAAACGTAGCCAAAACAGTCCAGGTTCAAAGTCCAGTAGAACAATCAATTTTGCCAAGGAATAACACGAAGGAGCCGCAGAAACCGAGTGATCTCTACGGCGGTCGCAAAGGAACTGAGCTGCCTGCACTGCTCCCACCTTAAATAGCCACGTGGTCACGTGGGGCAGGGCGCAGGCGCCTGGAAGGAGCTCTGACAACTCGACACCGAGAGGCTTCAGTGCAGGCGCAGAACCCATTCTAATGGATTCAACGGACCCCGTACCAGATCAGGAGAGTCTTGAGGTTCTTCCTGAAAACAAACAGAGAAGGGATTTTTTCCCCCCAGTAGGGAGCATATTCCAAAGCCCTGGGACAGCCACAGAGAAAGCCTGGTCATGGGTTGCCACCAAATGAGCCAGTGGCTGGACCGGACACAGTAACCGGACCTCTCCAGAGGATCACAAGAGGTGGCAGGGTTTATGACAAAGGAGGTTCTCTCTTAAATAGCCTGGACCTAAGCCATTAAGGGATTAGAGCTGTGGAACAATGAGAGGCAGGCTAAGTCTTACACCATTTTCCCAGTCTAATTTTTCCAGTATAAATTTCCCCCTTCCGAACTGCTATTTGCCCCACAGGTGGTGGGAGTGGAGGCAAACATAGGAGTACCTGCATATTTCCCCAGTTTGGGCAGGGGATTTAATCTGGGAAAATGCTGTGGGAGGACGGTTTAAAGACCCCCAGCACCACAGTCCCAATCCAACTTAACCCCGCTCTCTAGTGACTGCTTTTTATTAGGAAAAAGGGGCAATATTGGGAGATCTGATCATGGATCTCCCTCTTTTTGTCTGTTTTGGTTTGAAAACATAGTTTGAAAACTGAATGATGTCTCAGTACTATATGACAAGAACAGCTCTAAGGAATTACAGCTGGAGGAGCACCAACCTAGAAAATCGTTTTGCAGAAATAAGAACAGAATAGCAGGGAAGCAGACCAGAGTCTCATATAAATATTTTCAAGTCTATTTATTCGTACATGATCTCAGCTAACGGAAAACCTTATTGCAGACCTATTCCAGCTTTACTGTTAAAAAAGGTATGGCCTTGTTCAAATTAGAGAAAAGACGACTGAAATACTCCTTGCCAAGATGGGTTTGTTTGATTTATAACGTGTAATCTGCTGCCACTAAAAGGACATTGAAACAATTACTGGAAGAAAGTAACATTCATAATGTAAAGTCAGAAACATCAAGCATATTTGGGGGTTGTGGGAGAGATCCACATGGCCACAAATTACATGCCTAGACCCTTTGAACAGATTGGGGTGGGTGAGCTCACTGTTAAACTAGAATATCATTTGCTTGCTAGAGTATATGTCTGTCAAATAATTGCAAAGATGGAAGGAAGCCTGGCTCTTACTGTGCCTGAGGGGCACACTGTGAGCTCTCTCTCTTTGTATTATGTATTTTGCTTCATTGCTTCCAAAAAGTGCTGGTCAGCTATCATGCATAGAACTTCTTGCATCAAAAGCAGCTACCAAAGAAAGCAAACTCAGAAATAAACAAAGGTGTCATCACATGATAACAGTGGCTGACATTCTGCACAATTTTGCATGCACCTTGCAGCGTAATGTTCACACAATTGCCCAAGAGCGCAATGGCAAGAGTTGTCCAGGCGTGGTTGCACAGTTGATGACCATTGGAAATAATGTTGAGCAACTGTGATCGAACAATTCATGCGATTAGTGCAACATCGTTCTTGCACAACTGCACAAATGGGCATTGCAAGGTACACATAAGATTGTGCAATATGTCAGCCTATGTCCATAAGTAGTTTGCAGACAACATCCCCACCCCCCCATCATGTGTTGCCTTTTGCTGTCATCTTATGGTGATAAATAGGAGGATCTACGTTATTTGAAAGGTTCCAGAACAGGATACTTGTTGGTCAAGCTGTGAAAATGGATCTTGGCCAACCAGTATTGGCTGTGGAGTCCTCCATCATGCATACGGCATCTTCAGACAACCTAATTATTATGTTGAACATAAGAAGCTGCTTTACACAGATCATTGGTCCATGCAGCTCAGTATTGTCTGAAGTGACTGGCAGTGGCTCTCCAGCTGTTCAGGTGGAGGTCTTTCCCAGCCTATCCAGAGATGACAGGGATTGTGCCTGGAACCCTCTTCAATAAAGCAGATGCTTTCTACCACTGAACTCCACCCTGCTTCTGACAATCCAGCGGGTGTTGGGCACCTTCTTTTCATTGAAGGACTACAACATGAACAATGTTGTAGGGCAATGATGGTCACTATTTTTCAAGCAGGGGCCACTTCAGCAAAACACCTTCAAAACATCCACACAGTACTGCACTTTTCTCAGTGCTGGGAGGGCCCTTTAAGAGCCACAGAGACGTCTCTAAAGAGCTCTAGGAGGAAAGCACTGCTCTGGGCCGCACTTTGACTCAAAATCAACAGTGGACTTAATCAGAGTCAGGCCATTGTTCCAGTGACAATCTGTGCATTCTTAATCAGAGTCATTATTTCAGAAAGTTCAAAGGTGTTCGACATCTAGTTTCAGATTTTTGTTCAGCAGTACAGCAGGTGCCAGAAAAAGAAGAAGTTAAGATTTGCAAAATGCGCCCCCCCCCCTTGAGATTCTGATGCAGTAAGTGCATCTGGTCGAAACTGCTGAGGGTGGGGGTTGTAAACAGGGTCATAACTGAGTATGAGCAATGTGCATTCAGTTCTAGATGAATGGAAAATGTGATAGACCCTTTAATTCAATTCAATGTTCATGACAAGCTGAACACGATAGGAATGAACAAGTCCTGAATGAGCAGATATTCATTCAGTCCTTCTGGGTCTCATTTGTTCCTTTCAGTTCCCTTTCCTCCAGCTGGCAGCAGCTAGGATTGAAGGGGCCAAGAGAATGACTAAGGGGAGCAATTGACAACTCAAGTTCTTCAGTCTTGGATTCAGGTTCATTCTAGCCAAAGTCTCCAAGAATCTGATCAAACTTCTTGACACACAGAAACCTCCACTAAGTAAAATGGGAAGGGATGTGGTGGAAATAAAACTCAGACACAAACCATGGTTACATTGCTTCATTCTGCTTTTGTTGCTCTGGCCAAAGGGAAGGGAAGAAAAAGCATTGCAAAGATTTTCAGTTCTGCTCAGGTTTTTAATTCCAGCACAGTTTGTCTGAGGTTTGCCTATAGCAAGAGCATTTTATTTTGCTGTAAGAATTTTTATTGAGAAGTAAACCAAAGAAGACAAAGAGAAATCACCATAAATACAGTATAAAACCAATACTTTTTCATAATGAAAAACCTCATTTTTCTAATTAATAAAGTAAAGAAAAGATATCTAGAACAAGACAAAGCAAAAGAAATTCAGACTCTTAGAGATTTATAAAATCTAATCAGCTTCTTGTAAATTACATATCAAGAACACTATAAATCAAATCCAGAAAATGAGAACAAAGTTTGACCATAACGGATGTTATAATTTATAAAGGGTTCCCAGACAGACATGAATGATTCAGTAGATATACCATGTACATAAGCCGAGACTTTTGAAATTGAAGCATAATCCCACACTTTCAAAAACCAATCATTTAAGGAGGGCATTTTATTTTGATTCAGTCCCCCCGCCCCCGCCCCACTGATCTGACTGACTCCATCTTCCTTGTAATACTCATTCTGAGTTTGTGAGTTTTCCTGTTCAAGTAGCTGGTGTGAGAGTGAGGCTATTCCCATGATCATCCAAAAGCGGGCTTAGGGAGCCTAGTCCGCTTTTGGGTAATCGTGTGCTGCAAAGGGAGCTGTGTGGCTCCTGGCAGCTAACTTCGTTAAATCCCCCTCCCCTTAAATGACGGAGTGATTGCTCCGTTAACCTTTTTTTTTAATCATGTGTTGCCGCGATGTGCGGCAACGCATGAGGGGACCCCCAAGCAGCCTCCTGGGCTTGGGGGTCTCTCCAGGATGCCCCACGCACTCACGTGGGGCATCCCAGAACTTCTGGGGGGTCGTGTTGCCCCCAATGCCCGTAGCCCCCACCGGCTAAGCCCGCTCTCCCCACAGACCCAGAAGAAGCTCTTCTCACCGATCATGAGAAGAGCTTCCTTATGTTGCAAGGTACACATTTAAATCTGTAATTTTTCACTAACATCAGAATGCATATAATCTGTAGACATGTCTGTACCTTAAAAATCTGATCTGCTGGGGAGTGGTAGAGGCTTGGAACTATACATCCCCTCAGTAATTTTGGCAGGAGATGGATTTGGTAACATCCATTCTAAATAATCATTCTGCTCTAGCAAGCGAGATCCACATATGGAAGGATGCTACTGTGTGTACATATAGTTGATGCAGATATGCATCTTAGATATGCATCCACACATCACAGTTCTCATCCATGCCCTCAATGAACTGGTTGGATATATCTTTTGATGTGAACAGAGATGCACATCTCCATCTAGAAATGTTAGTTATATGTAACTAGTTGCATAGAACTAGAATCAGATTGGAGTCTATTTCTATTAAAAGTCAACTGTTTTCTATCTGACCCTTAACTGCAGTGACGTATATTTTCAAAATGTCATATAGAGTAAGCTAAGAAGAACAGTTGTGAAGAACATCATATTCAACAAGAGTTCTTGATTTCCTTGCTCACAAATTCATTTTCATTCAGATTTGCAGAGGGCTTTATGCTGTCATTATTTATAGATGTCTGCCTTGCTCTGTGATATTTGTAAGTTTACAACACCCGAGTCAGTATGCAAGAATCTGTACTTCAATATCCCTGAACTGTTTGTTTGATGTTCATGGGTATGTAGTTATGCATGTGCTCCATTCCACTATTTATGGCTGACTGATACATGTGCCAGAGTCGTGGAAACAGAATGACTGCTTCAATTTTTGTCTAAAGTTCTTGAAAACAAATCTGATGATGTGGATTCAGCAAACTGGATGTTCTCCCAGGCTTGAAATTCACATTTGAAGTGTTCATAAAAGATGCATCTGATGTGTGAATCGAAAAAGTCCAATTACATCCTTTCAGTACAAAGGATAGATAGATGGTTAGACAGATGGATAATATTTTTGAAATTCTGTGTGAAATGTACATTGGTAATTAAGAATCTGTTGTTGCTGGCATAAATAGGCATTGAGTACCAGGGGAAGCAGATTTATTTTTATCTCTTCATCATTTATTATAATTCCCATGTTCATTTTCCAACGTATCTGCCAAATATTCTCAAGGAAATCTATTGACCCATCTAAACTGAAGTTCTTGTAGCCTTCAGCTGAAGGTAGCAATAGTAGCCTTCCTGTGCAAACCTCTTGAGTATTATTATTTGAAAAGGTTGTACAAGGCATTGGTGTTACATTTGTCAAGGGCTTGAACCATGAATCCATTTGGCTTGAGGCTGACACCTTGCCTGGTTAATAATCTGGGAGTGTGTGTTTTCAGGCCTCAGAACATGAAATGGAACAAGGGTGTACAACACTGGTCCCTATGACTGTAAGGTAGTATGAAGAATTATTTAGACTCGACATTCGAAGCCTGGCCTTTTGACTTTGCCAACAGAGCAGTGCCTCCTGTACATCTGTACAAAAACACATCTGTATAAAATCAAAATAGATTGGCAGTTAGGTTGATTGTTGGGAAGGGTAACTCAAGAAGGAAGGTTGTTCATAGAAAGAAGAATATGTCCTCTGAAGAAGTTGTTTCACATGGAGTTATTATTTCCAAGGTTGCATTTATATGGTGGATTCATGACAGGAAGATCATGTAGTATGTCTCTGGGTTAATCCAGATGTAATATGTCCCTGGGTTAATCCAGAAAACCATCTGTATCATGTGTGCTCTAATTGATGATGATGCACTTTTGACGTACAAGTAATCATTTTAAATAAAAGAGGCTAAAATCATAGTTATAAAGTCATATGTCTAAGTATAAACAATGGAATAGTATAAAATATACTATAATGATAGTGTATGAAATAAAATATAAATATATTTTAGTATAAAATAAAATATGAGGCTGCATCCAAGAAAGACAGAAGTACTCATTGTGGGAGGTCGAGACTTGGGAAGTGGTTTAGATATGCCTGTTCTGGATGGGGCTGAACTCCCCTGGAAAGAGCAGGTACATACTAGTCTGGGAGTACTACTGCAAGTAGCAAATAGTGATGCTGCAGTTTTCCTCATTTATCACAATAGGGAAAACTGCAGTCCCAATGTTTCTGCAACTGCTCATTCTGACCAGCATTGTGGATGCTTCCGAGTCTACAGCAGCCCCAGGGTGGTACATTATGGTGATGCAATACTGCTGATCATTTTTTATTTTATTTCCATTTATTTTATTGTTAAATTTATATACCACCTTTCATTAAAAACAATCTCAAGGCGGTTCACCGTATTGGCCACCATATTGGAATGCTCAATTAATCTCTTATAGATCTCCCACATGTTCCTATGTTGAGGTGTCAAATATTCATATGTCTAAAGGCATGTTTTATATGAATACATTTATTAGAAAAACAGTAGTGGATATTTGGAAAATGTCTGGAACATAAGATTCCAAGAAGCCTTGGAAGGCTAGGCTTTAACTTAAGGTTGATTCCACCAGTGATTCTATTGATGCCTTGGTTAAGACTTGGAATAATGAACTCACTAGGACAATAAACATGATTGCTCCTAAGCGCCCTCTCTGTCCCACTTCTAAACTGGCCCCTTGGTATATGGAAGAACTATGGGGGCTGAAACAGCAAGGTAGATGACTCAAGTGCAAGTGGGGAAAGACTCGGCTCAAATCTGACAGATTACAATACAGCACATTTGAAGATCTATGCTCTGGCAATGCATGCAGCAAAGAAGCAGTTCTTTTCTGCCTGCATTGCTTCTGATAGTTCACATACAGTAGAATTGTCTAGGGTTGTGAGAGGCTAGTACATGCCCCTCCTCCCCTGAATGAGTATTTGGATCCATCAGTTACACGTTGTGATATTTTAAATGAGATTTTTGCAGATAAAATCTCTTGTATTCAAGCTGAACTAGGCTCTACAGTTACCACAAGAGTTTACTGTGGAGGTGTCTATCAGCTCCTCTTGTGTGGTTAAATTGGATCAGTTTCAGTTTGTGACTTCCAATGATGTGGACAAGATACTTGGGACACTTCGCCTTACAACCTGGCTTATACGATCTAACTTATACTTGCCTAACGTGGCTCATACGATCTAGCAGGGAGGTTATTGGAGAGGGTCTTGACAAGATCATTAATGCTTCTCTGAGGGAAGGCAGGATACCTTTTTTTCTCAAGGAGGCAATGAAGATTGCTGCAGGAGGCTACCGCTTTCTGTGGGGAGAAAGCCTGAAAGTGCTTACCTCCTCACAGACAATCACTGCCTCCTCTCTGGGTGGCCGGATCGTCCGCCCACACACCTGCCAGCTCCGTCATGGAGCTGGTGGGGGCTGCAGGGATCAGGGGCCATGTGGCACTCGGAAGTTCCAGGATTCTATGTGCCTAATTCCTAGGGATCCAATGCAGGCTTCTTCAAAAATTGTCTAGTAATTGAGGCTATTCCCATGATCCCTGGAAAGCAGGCTAACGCAGGCGAGCCCAATGCTCCCAAGGTGGCTAGCCCACCTAATTCCCCCTCCCCTTAAATGAGGTTAACGGAACATTTTTGCTTATGTGTTGTTGAGGCACATGGCAACACACAAGTAGACCCCCCAAAAAAGATATGTGATCAGTAGATGAATACAAATGCAATAATGCAATGTTCAGATGCTTTATCACATCTGTGTGCTTTTTGACTTCATTGACAATTGTTTGTTTTAAAGGATGATTTCAAGTTGTTGAAAACTTGCCCAGTATTTGTTTCAGACAACAAAATCTGGTGTCTTCTTGATTATTTCTATTCTTAATGTTCAAACTCTGACATGATTGTGCCTGATGATACTTTACATTAAAAAGCTCAAGAATTTGCTTGAGAAATGCAGATTGGCTGCACTCCTTATACTCATTGTTGGGTTATGATCCAAAGAAACATTCCCCGAATTCTGTGAGTTCAAGGGGACTGTATACTTGGTTTTCTCAAAGAATACTACCCTGGACTAAATGGCAAACTGTTTTTGAAACTGAGGGCCAAACTGGATATAATAAAGGACTTAACACAATTCTGATACTTAAAAAACCCTCTAACCAGCTGTGTGAGGCTTAAAATGTGATCAGAGCAATGGGATACTGGTGAAGGGGTGTTTATTCCTTCCCCTATGTTCTATTTTTCTGATCAAAATTGCCCATCCTCCAAGCTGATTTCCCATCAGCAGAGGAAAAGACAGCATGTCCATGTATCTTTCCTCCTGGATTCGGGGTGTGCACAGAACCAGTTTGGCTAGTTTGGTTCAAATCAGAACTGGATTTGATCTGGCCCAGTTATGTATTCACCCGAACTGGGTCTAGTGCAGTTCGATCATTGAACCAGGCCTAACCAGTTCAGGGGATATACTTGTAAAGGGGAATCCAGCGAGGATTCCCCTTTACAAGTAAAGGGGCTGTGGGGCATTCCCGAGGCAGCAGAGAGAGGGGGGGAAAGCTGATTACCCCAGCCACTTGCTACTGCTCACCCTCCCAGCCTTGCTGCACTTGCCACACAGCCTCCTTTACCAAGCTGCCAGGACCTCTGTACATGTGTGTGTGGAGGTGAGAACTGAGCCGTTGCTGAGCTAGTGGCTCGGTAAAGAAGGGGAGAGTGTGCGTAGCAAGGCCAGGAGGTCAAGCAGTGGCAAGAGTCCAGGGTAAACAGCTTCCCCCCCTTTCGCCACCACCACCTCCTTGGGAATGCACCTGTTTGTCATGAACTGGTTCACCTGAACTGGGCCCAGTTTGGTTTGATCATGGACTGAACCATCCCCGGTTTGGAACCACTGAAGTGGCCCCAGTTTGAGGCAAATTGGTTGGGGACAAACTGTTTGTGCACACCCCTAGCCTGGGTGGAGAAAAGAAGTTTAGAGAGGGTGTTTTTTAGCAGAAAAATTAACAGCCCACAGTGAAGGGTTAAGAAAATAACCAGTTGAGATTCCCTCACAGAACCATTAAAGGGGGTGGGGAGAGGGAGAGGGAGAGAGAGAACGCTGCTTATATGTCAAGATGCTTCAGATGTCTCCTATGTTTTGTCTTGTATGGCCTCAGGGGAGTTTCAAAAGCAATTTGTTATATGATATGGGTCAGCGATTCCAAGCAGAAAAGCAAAAGTTCCACTGGACTGAGGCAAGGGCTTGCACTCTTCAGATCCCAGCTGCGTTCTTTGCAAACTAAATGGGCCGTCCAAATTATTTGCAAATGAGGTGCAAGTTACTTTCTAATCCAGCACCAGCTTTTCATTTCTGCACACTTGATTAAAAACGATGAAATAGCATCTCAAACTCCATGAGTAGTGATTGTTCCCCAAAACTGGTGGTATGTTGTATTTTTTAACAAAACAATGAGCCGGGTCTCACGATCAGTGAGACCGGGTTTGCGAGAGTGAGCGGGGAGAGCGGGCTAAGCCCGCTCTCCCTGCACACAAGCAGAGCGGGAGCCCAGGGCAGCTGGATCATCCGCCCACACGATTGCTGGCTCCGTGATGGAGCCAGCGGGGGCTGGGGGTAGCGGGGGCCGATCGGCCCCTGGAAGCAACAGCATGCCCTGTGCGAGCACGCAGGGCATGCTGGCGAGACCCCCGGAGCCGGGAGGCGGCTTTTTGCCTCCCCTCTGGGGGTCTCCTTGTGAGTAGCCACGTCACGGAGCCGCACCGCAGCTACTCACGATTTTTTAAAAAATGGGTTTGTGGAGCACTCGCTCCGCAAACCCAATTTTAGGGGCGGGCTACTTGAGCAGGTGACCCGCTCAAGAACCACTGGGCTCTCAGCCGAGCCTAGTGGTTCTCCCAATTGCAGAAAATCGGGCTAGCGGAGGCTAGCCCGATTTTCTGCAATCATGTGAATAACCTCAGTGTATAAATAAGCTGGTGATGCTATACGCATATTTAAGGTGACTCCAAAGTACTCCTTTAAGACCATCAAATTTATTACATAAAATCAGATAGTGAAGCTCTTCTCACAATCCATGAGAAGAGCTTCTGTCGGGTCTGCGGGGAGAGCAGGCTAAGCCTCATATAGTTGTGTGTCTGTATTCGTACATTACATATTCTTAACCGCCAATGGCTGTTAAGACTAGTGAGAAGACTAGTGACTATTACAACTGGTGAGAAAGATCTACATTGTCTGTGGGGAGGAAACCCAGAAAAGCTTACCTCCTGCAGATGATCCTTTAGGCTTCTCTGGGCAGGTGGCTCACCTGCCCAGATGAGCACTGGCTGCTACTGTTGTGACTAATTGTTCAATGTTCTGTTCCTTTGTTTTTCTTGGAAGAGAGAGATGTGAAGATAATATTTCTTTAAGAGGGTGGGCCTTGAAAGATTATTGCCAAGTGATTCAGCAACCCCTCAGTTAGAGCTGAACTAGCAAACTGTGCAGACCTAGCGGCTATTCACATGCGCATACAAAACTGGGTTAACGGAGCCCAGCCTGGTTTTGCACATGTGTGTGAGCCGCCAGGATCTGGCCCAATCCCGGCGGCTACACGGTGGCAAACCCGCCTATTTAGCCACCCTATTAAATGAGGTTAATGGAGCAAGTGCTCCCTTAACCCTGTTTATTTGCGCGTGTGTCAGCTGCGGCTGCTTGCAGCTGCGGTTGGCACACTTGGGGAGGGTGGATTTCCATAATATACCACACAAATCCAAGTACATTAGGCAAGTACTTATAGCTGAAGCAACCCTATTCACTCTCATGTGAAGAGAGTGTAGTTATAGCTGAAGCAACACTCTTTACTCGTGTGGTGCATTATCGGAGCTCTGGTGGGGTGACGCATGGTGGCACATCCTGGCCCCCCGGCCCCCCCAGAGGTTCAGAGGGAGCTGCTGCTCATCTGGGTGGATGATCTGCCTGGGTGGGCAATCCGCCGGCCCAGGGAAGGAGAGAAGATCATCTGTGGGGAGAGTGAGTGTAACCCACTCTCCCCACAGACTGATCGTGAGAAGAGCTCCCTAGTATTTCTCTCTAAGTATAACGTGGACTCTTTAACAGTGTAAATAGTTAAGTAAAGTTTTGTTTTTTATTTCATAACTGAGAAACTGGAAGTTATTCCTACTAGAATTCATCACCATCTAGACCTGGTAACCCTCAGCCAATCA
The DNA here is from genome assembly GCF_027244095.1 of Hemicordylus capensis. Lineage (NCBI taxonomy): Eukaryota > Metazoa > Chordata > Lepidosauria > Squamata > Cordylidae > Hemicordylus > Hemicordylus capensis. The sequence continues at coordinate 184,824,134 of NC_069659.1, read as the reverse complement.
CAGGGCTGATGTTATAAATCTTTTCTTTGTGGATGTACTCATAAATTGGATAGCTAAAAAGATAATGAAGCTATTCACACCTGTGAGCAAAACCAGGCTAAGGGAGCTGCCCAGCCTGGTTTTGCACATGTATGTGAACCGCCGGGACCGGGCTGATCCCAGAAGCACCATGGCGGCAAACCTGCTGTGAAGCCTCCCTCTAAAACGGGGTACTCTCCTCACTCCATTTTTTTTAATGGTCTGTCAGCAGCAGCAGCTTGCTGCCATGGCTGCCAGACTATGGGGAGCCCGGAGAGGGGAGGGGGGATCCTCACAATGCACAGCACACTCACACAGTGCATTATGGTATTTCAGTGGGTGGGGCAACACGGGGCAATGCATCCCGGCACCATGACCCCCTGAGCCACTGACAGCAGCTGGTGCTCATCTGGACAGGTGATCCACCCGCCCAGGAAAGCCTGGAGGATTGTCTGCAGGGAGGTCAGCTTTTCTGTGCTTCCTCCCCACAGATAAGGTTGCCCTTTCTCACTAGTCGTAAGAAAGGGCTCAATGAGAATTGTCCTGAATTGTCCTTCAACACAAATTGGCAGCCCAAATTGCATCTGGGGGTAATGGGAGTAGCCCTATAACAGCTGGAGAACCTCAGGATGGCCAGCCCTGCTGTAGAGAGAGGAAGATGAGAAAATTGACTGAGGGCATGGACTCGAAGGGATGGAAGCTTGACCAGTTTGCAGGGGAAAACCTGGGAAATCCCAATGCATCTGACAGCCAGGAAGGAAACAAATGTTTTGTAGCACTTATGAAGTAAAGAAATCTTAAAGGGGGCTGAATAGTGGTAACAAAAAGCATGTGTGTGTGTATGTATGTATATATATATATATATACACACACACACACACACACACACACACACACACACACACACACCCCTATGTGCCACAATAGAACATCATCCTAATATTTTTTTTTAAAAGGTTTTGTAAATTGTGGACAATGCAAGTCATTTAATGGTACTAGAGAACTACATGCTGTTCTGGTAGCTCCAGGTCTTAACACTCACATCAATTTTGGTGGATGAGTACAACTGAATGAAGCCCGGGCGGGTGCGTGGCTGGGTGAGTCAGTCATGTGACTTGCCTCTGCCCCCCCCCCAGGCAGTCAGCCCCCAGACAACTGCCTCCCCTTGCCCTATTCTAGTTACGCCCTGGTAGCAGCAATTAATATAAATTCCTTCCCTAAATTCGCAGGGATGCGAGACATATCCATTCCAAATGGTAACAAAACAGATCATCCAAGGCCAGTGTTCGACAAACTTAAAACGGCTCAGCAGACCAGCATCCCACTTGCTGAGTTGAATATGAATACTATGAATTTCAAGAATAAAACTCTTTGTCTCTGTTATGCTGCCTGAGTAACTTACCATGCTTGGAACAGAGATCAATATGGATTCACAGTCTGGCGCTATCATGAGAGTGAAAAGGGTTGCTTTAGCTATAACTACCTGCATAATGTACTTGGATTTGTTTCCTATGAAGATTGTTCAAACTGACTTCACTGTTTGATGGACTGTGTTATTGGAGTTGTACAGCTGTTAGAGATAAGTCACTACCATAGCAATGCTATGAAGTGAATATTTGTCTTTGTAATCTGTGATATATAAATTCAATTGTATTATACATGACAGATGGTGTTATTTAACTCTTTCCTTGGTGTAGTGGTGATCTCTGATGATATTTTGTTCTGTCTCAATCACTGTACCTCTTTTTTTTGGTGGCTAGGCTACAGTGGAAATAATAGAGAAGCATCCCATTTAAAATTAGATATAGACTGATTTCCTTACATCGTATAGGGTATATTTTTGCTTTTGCACTCTGTGATTTTGCCTCTGTTCCTAGATTCAGGAAGAGGTACTGAGAATCTCCATCTACAGAGGGAGTATACCTCTGAGCACAGAGACACATAGCAGGAGATATTGCTTCTGGCTTGCAAGTGCTCAGTATTATCAGACTTCTTTTGGAAGGAGAAAGCTAAACTTTGGTCTGATCGAGCAAAGTAATTCTTGTTTTAAGACTGAGACTTCTCTCTTATACAATCCCAGAATCTCCCTTATACATTTTAGCCTCATTTCTTCCCTACAAATGCCACAGACAGATACTGTCTGCATGTTTTCAGCCTTCTCCTCTTCACAAGCGGCCAGCACTTCCGGCCAAGAAGTGGATGGGGCCTTTACAAACAGAGCGCCGGTGGGGGGAAAGTGGAGGGAGGGGTAAGTGCACCCTCCCCCACCCTTAAAGTTGTCCCCCCACCTTTGAGCTTCTGAACCGGCCAGTGTTCGAACCTGTTTGGAGGCCTGTAAAAGGGCCTCCGAACAGGTTTGTGCACATCCCTAGCAGCCCAAGCTCTCCATTTCCTGGCTGGGCTGTTCTCTCAGATGTCTGTAGTCACACACTTGCAATGCCTGCTGGGAGGGGAAGTCTGCTGTTGAGAAGAAAAATAAGTAGACAACAATGCGGTGTGTGCAGGAGACTTTCTTGGTGGACTCTGTGCCCCATGCCAATTAGTATGTTCTCTCTCTTTCTTTCTCTTTCTCTCTCAGTCCGCATGTGCATGAGATCGATTGATTTGGATTCTTCTTCTCAGGTACCCAAATGACTTGGGCTGATATTGCCCTTCCCTTATGGATTTGGTTGGCTTGAGCAGTTGGTAACAAACATTTGGTGAACTTTTGTTTCAGAGGCCATCAGGCCAAGTGAAAATAGAACTCTGGGTAGGCAGGAGGGTTAGGAGGTGATTCTTTTGTTTGTTACCAAATTGAACATGAGGAACAAAGCACTGCTTCTCCCTCTTTGCTCCACACTTTGCCCTCCCTCCCAGCAGAGTTCTTGTTTTGACGTTTGGTCTGGTCTGCATTTACATCACACTCCTGCAGCGATCCTTAATGCTATGGCAGACAGACTCCCCTCTGGGCTTTTAAGCCGGTGCTCTTGACAGGAAACAAGTCCTCTCTGGTCGAAAGTTTCCACAAACAAGAGTGTCTTTTCTTTTTCCTTTTTTCGTTTTTTCCTTTATAGCACACAGAAAAATATTACTGTAAGACAAGCCTACCAGAATGGAACGCATGGAAGCAGAAGCCTAGGGCTTGCAAACCCACCAAGATGCCTAGGGGGACACATCACACTGTTTTTCGGTTATCCTGCCTGTCACTCTGGTGCATTAGCATTCATTTGGCCTCAATTCCCCCCCCCCCCACTCCATCTTAAACTCAAAATGCCCTTCATGAAAAGAAAACACTGTGTTGAATTGCCATTGCAATTTTAAAAGTAGGAGATGTTGGGCATCTCTCTTCCCACAAATCCTAAAACTATATTATTGGCTTGTTTAAATTTTGTAATAAGGAAAAGAAGATAAAATCATTTTTGTGTATAAGCAGCTGCCAAAACATGACAAGATGGAAAATATTTTCTTTGTGATTTTCTGTTAAAATGTGTTTTCCAAAATGAGTAGAGGGTTTTGGAACTGAAACAAATCCTACAGTTGACTGACAGGGAAGGAGCCCTTGACATTAGCAAGGAAACCCCTTGGTTCTTGGGAAGTAGAGACAGTCAGCAGGCAGAAAGGTCATTCACACAATCAAAAACTGAAGCTCTTCTCATGATCAGTGAGAAGAGCTTCTTGGCAGTCTGCGGGGAGAACGGGTTTGCCCAACCCTCCCCACAGATGAGCACTCACCCATCATTGGGTGAACAGATTGGCCACCCAGACAAGCAGTGGCTCACCTGCGGCTCTCCTGCGCCTTGCCTGGCTGCTCTGGGAGTCGGGTTCAGGAAAGTGCCACTGTGTGGTGCCCCACCCCTGGAGCCCAAATAATGGGATCCCCCCCTCCCCCTGAGTGTGCCCACCATGGCTGCAAGCAGCCACAGCAGACACAAGATCAAAGAAATGAGACTAAGGGAGCACTCACTCCCTTAACCTCATTTAACATGGAGGCTACTTTGGCAGGTTTGCCGCCGTGTGGCCACTGGTATCAAGTGCGATCCTGGTGGTTCACACGAGCGTGCAAAACCAGGCTGGTCTCCCTTAGCACGGTTTCGCATGCTCGTGTTAATAGCCTCATTGTTTTCTACTCAGATTTGGGCGCTGTGTGTGCTCCCAGTTTTCAGTTGTGTGGAAGCAAGGCAGGAGGAAAACCTGGGTTGAAGTGACTGTGTGGAAACAAGGATCTGCAGGGAGAGAGTGTTGGTCTGCAAGGAGAGCGTGTTGCCTGACCCTCCCTGCAGACGAGCACTCACACATCGCTGGGTGGGCAGATTGGCCACCCAGATGAGTGGCAGTTTGCCTGCAGCTTTCCCGCGCCTTGCCATGCCTCGCCCGACAACTCCAGGGCTTGGACACAGGAAAGTGCTGCTGCGCTGTGCCCTACCATGCCCCCTGGAGCCCAAGTAATGCACAACACATTTCTTGGACACCCCCCCACCCCGAGTGTGTATGCCACGGCTGCAAGCACACCGAAAAACTCCGCTAAGCTTGCTCCATTAACCTCGTTTAAGGGGGTGACTTCTTAGGCAGGCTTGCTGCTGTGAAGCCTCGCCCTCAAGCTTGGTGGTTCTTATGAGTGTGCAAAACTGGGCTAGACTCCGTTGGCCCAGTTTTGCTCACTTGTGAGAATAGCCTCAAGATAAGAGGAAAACATGGGTAGAAGTGGTTGAAGCTATTCTGATGATCACTAGAAACCAAGCTAAGGGAGCCGAGCCCAGTTTCTAGTGATTGTTAGAACCAGGCTCGCCACAATGACTCTCGTGGAGACCCCCACTGAGAGGCTTCAACAAGCCTCCCAGCCTCAGGGGTCTCTCCAGGATGCCCTGAGCCCTGGGACTTCCAGGGGCTGGCCAGCCCCTGATCCCCACCACCTGCAATCGTGTGGGCGGCCGATCCAGCTGCCCAGGTACGGCTCCCTTTCTGTGTGCGGGGAGAGCGGGTTGTGCCCACACTCCCCGCACACACCCCAATGGCACTTCACACTAACCATGTAAAGTGTCTCATTGTGTGGAAGCAAGGTAGGAAGAAATGCTACCCAGATTTTCCTCCTACCTTGCTTCTACACAATCACTTCAGCCCAGGTTTTCCTCTTACCTTGTTGCCACACGACTGAGAACTGGGAGCACACACAGCTCCCAAGCCTGGGTAGAAAACAGTTTGTGTGAATGACCTCAGAGAGTGGCACTTGAGATCTAGAGAGAATGAATAAGGGTTAGGGCTGTAAATAATGATACGGGAGGGTATTTTAGGAGAAATCAGAAGAGGGAAGAAAACAAGTAGTTCTAAGCAGACCTAATGGAGCTACTTTCCTCTTATGTTAACATGCTGAATGTTCACTTAGGGCTCCCTTCCATATGCTGTGGTTTGTATCTAGCTAACATGGGTTATGAAGGGGTGTTGTCTGTACTTTCTGAGTAGCCATTGAGGCTCTTCACATGATCCGTGTGAAGAGCTTCGGGCGGGTCCACAGGGAAGGAAAGTTTAACTTACCTTCTCCACAGATGATCGGTGGCAGTTCCCTGGGCAGGTGAATTGCCCACCCAGATGAGCAGCAGCTCTCCTGCGGGCCTGCGTCTTACTGTGCCTCGCTTGACCGCTCCGGGGGTCAGGCTCAGGGAAGCAGCCCCTGTCCCCGGAGCCCCAATAACGCACCGTGCAAGTGCGTGGTGCATTATTGGGAGCCCCCTCCCCGCCAAGTGCAAGCAGCCACAGCTGACACACAATCAAAAAAGCGAAGGTAAGTGACCGCTCGCTTCCTTAACCTCGTGGAAGAGGGTGGCTATTTAGGTGGGCTTGCTGCTGTGGAGCTACCGGGTTCGCCCTTCAGCCTGGTGGTTCTCACGAGCATGCAAAACTGGGCTGGGCTCCATTAGCCCAGTTTTGCACTATCATGAGTATAGCCTCACCATCTTGTTTCAAGATTGGCAAAAATTTTAAATCCCTATTGGGGTCCTCTAAGATGTGGTGTGAATTTGGTTCCTATCAGGCTGTAAATGCAAAAGTTATTAGAGGGGGACTCATGGACACTCATGCAGACATGGTGATCTCATAAGTCTTCAGAAAATAGGCAGGAAAAGAATAGGTCAGTAAGGATTGTGTGGCTAGGCTGATATCAAAGCAAGGTGGCAAAGCAGAACCATAAAAACACATAGGGAAGTAGAAACAAAGGGGCAATTCACACGATTGTCTCGGGGAAGCGGGATAGGGCACAGGGGAGACACTGCTTTCATCTAACCTTTCCTCCAGATGACCAAGTAGGTCCCCTTTGGTGTGCCTCTTGCACACACATATGGGTAACCCTGCTCTGTGCAGCTCAGTGAAGAGCAGAGCAGGGTGGAGGGATCTGGGGCTGGAAATGATTGTTCCACCCTCTAGGCATCCCTCAATGCTGCATGCACACTGCACTGGAGAGTCCACCTTCAAGACAGGCACTCTGTGTGCCCATCTCCGTGACTCCTGGGGCTGCATCCAGCCTGAGAAGTCACACAATACCTGGTAGTCGGGTTAAGGGTGTAAGAGCAACAAGATGGTGAGGCTATAAGCCAGGTTTGTTAAGGGGGTTAGACAGGCGGGGAATGGAGGGAGCTGCAAGGACCCCAACACTTCTCACGACCAGCCTGCCTGTGGCAATCCTGGCAGGGTTAGGCTGGTTGTGAGAAAAGCCTCAAATAGTACTGTAACTCTGCTGTAACTTTAATGTTATATATTGCTGACACTAACCTATTAAGACATTTATTTGTTCTTTTCTTTAAGTAATCTTTTTGTATAACTGATGCACTTATTTATTTGGGTTTTTAAAATCGGTGTGGGCATCTTATTTGTGCCACACATCTAAGAAACCATGTACCAGCTTAAGTCTTCAGAGATGCAAGTTAAAGAAGTCTCTGTGTGGTGGCAGTGAATATTTAAATCATGACATGACTCTTCTGCCACAGACCTGTTTAAAGCTTGTAACAAGGGAAAGAAGCAAAATTGTTTTCACTGTTTTAGCAGCAGTCAAAATGTTAATTGCAAAGTTCTGGAAACCAAAGGACACACTGTCTAATTAAAACCCGAGGCACTATAAACAAAAAACAGATAACCTACATGATAACATTTGGAGAAAGGTTAATAGCTCTTGAAATACTAAAACTTTGGGTCAGCTTGTTAAATTGCCCAGGATGAAAAAAAAAGTGCTAGTGATCTCTCCTGCTCTAAATTTTCTACACAGAATTAAGTTTGTGTTTTATCATTTCTGGTTTACTAGCTGTGTTGTCTTTGAAATATATATTCTATTAAAAAAAGAAAAAAAGAATTGGTCCAGTCTGGTGTAGCAGATAAGAGTACTGGATTTATGCGAAATGCCTTTCCCATTTCCCCCATCATATTCTCTCATATCCAAAATATACCTCCCATTATCTCAGACAGTGAACATGGGGGTGCTAATTTGGGCAATTTCTCAGGCATGCCTGCCTGAAAAATGCTGAAGAATTTCTCAGTCTACTAGCAGATGCTTTCCCTGCCCCGCAGAACCCACCTTAGAATGACAGGGCATCATGATTAGTGCTGCCATTGCTGCCTGCTGAGCTGTAAAATATTGTAAACAATAGAATATGTAAAAAATAAACGGTAATAAAAACTAATGCCCACAGCTCCCAACACCAAATAATAATAAGCCCCCACTAAACTTTACAAGGAACTTTGTGAGAATCCCCACCCCCTGCTCAAATAATCTTGTTTCATCTCCAAACCCTCCAATATCGTTGAATTTCATCAAAACTGCATCTAAGATACTGAAGCTGTGCACATGACCTTCTTCAGGCGGGGAAGCCAGGCCGGAGCGGGGTGGCGGTGGGGAGAGGCAGGGTTTCACCTACCATACCGCCCAATCTCCGGAGCTCTTTGTGGGCACTGCTTCCGTGCAGTGTGGGTCACTGGAGGCCAGGACTCATTCTTCCAGCCTCCAGGAATTCCACAATGCACTGCATGAGGAGCACAGTGCATTGGGGGATTCCCCTGAGTCTGGTGCTATAGGTGCCCAATTCTGTGTGCAGCATACACATGACCCCAGTGACAAGGTTAAGGGTGCACTTGTGTCCTTAACTTTGGCTAAAGGCCGGGGTCAAAGGTAGGGTTAGGCGGGGTGGTAGTGCCGGGATCGGCCCCTAGGCTGTGCTGCCCTAGCCTGGGTTAGGCTGCTTGTGAGAATAGCCTTACTGTTCGGACCAGTTCTAATTTAGATGGATGAGTCCTAACTTCAAACAACTATGAAGTGATGAGTTCACTCAGTGATCCTGAGGCAATCTCTCACAGGGTTGTTGTGAGAAAGTGAAGCTCATATATGTTGCCCTGAGCTCTTTGTAGGATAATGATGATGATGATAGTGATAATGATAATGATAATAATAATAATGGCAACTTGAAGAAAGAAACAGAGGGTTTAATACTGGCTGCACAAGAACAAGCACTAAGAACAAATGCAATAAGAGCAAAAGTCAAAAAATCCACAACAAACAGCAAGTGCTGCCTTTGTAAAGAAGCAGATGAAACAGTGGACCACCTGATCAGCTGTTGTAAAAAGATTGCACAGACTGACTACAAACAAAGACATGACAAGGAAGCAGGGATGATACACTGGAATATCTGCAAAAATTACAAGCTACCTGTAGCCAAAAATTGGTGGGACCATAAAATTGAAAAAGTGGTAGAAAATGAAGATGCAAAAATATTATGGGACTTGCGACTACAAACAGACAAACATCTGCCACACAATACACCAGATATAACTGTAGTCGAGAAGAAAGAAAAACAAGTCAAAATAATCGACATAGCAATACCAGGTGATAGCAGAATGGAAGAAAAAGAAATAGAAAAAAATAACAAAATACAAAGATCTACGAATTGAAATTGAAAGGCTGTGGCAGAAGAAGACCAAAATAATCCCAGTAGTAATTGGCGCCCTAGGCGCAATTCCAAAACTCCAAAACAAATATGAAGAGCACCTCAACACCATAGGGACCACAGAAATCACCACCAGCCAGTTACAAAAAGCAACTTTACTGGGAACAGCCTATATTCTGCAACGATATCTATAATAACAAGAAGAACAATATTGATAATAAAATTCAGCCACCCCAGGTGCTTGGGAAGGACTCAATGTCTGGATAAAACAAACCAGTCAATAACACCTGTCTGTGTAAACAATTAATACTAATACTAATACTAATAATTATTTTAAAAAGGCCAAAGCATGACATTTTCTCTAGCATTATGCCAGCTAGTTTCAGTCTCATATCCAGGAGGGAAGCCAGATCTAGAAAATCCATATCGGCCAAGACTCTGCAGCTGAGACAACACATCACTTTGCCCAAAAAGGGGAGGTTAGAAATGTATTGTTTTAATTATATTGTAAACTCATTTGAAATCATCTGTATTTTTGTATTTTAATTATAAATTGTTTTAATTATATGCCAACCACATATAAACCATAAATTGAACAAACATTTAATTTGTTTTTACAAATGCACTATGCTCAAGTTGGTTTGTGATCCAGAAGGTCTGCATGAGAACTGTGAAGCAAGGGGCATGTGTTGTGGTTTTAATTTTTTATTTCCCTCCCATATTCATGCACTATTTGTCCAAGTTAGTTTTGTGTTTGAATTGTGAAGCAAAGGACACATGTTGTATCCCAGTTAGTTTGTGAATAGCAAGAAGCTGTGTGAATCTATTGGGGTTTGCATAGTCCTTTTTGTGGGGGACCAAATGCACTCTGGCCCAGACCTGTAGGTTTGTGGTAAAATGTATATATATGGATAGGATGCTTATTTTGCAGGCCCCCCCCTCATTTGATTGATTGATTGATTGATTAAGTGCCATCAAGTCAGTGCCGACTCTTAGCGACCACATAGATAGATTATCTCCAGGATGATTGTCTTCAACTTGGCTGTTAAGGTCTCTCAGTGGTGCATTCATTGCTGTCATAATCGAGTCCATCCACCTTGCTGCTGGTTATACTCTTCTTTTCTTTCCTCCAACTTTTCCCAGCGTTTTGGACTTCTCAAGGGAGCTGGGTCTTTGCATAATGTGTCCAAAGTTTGATAGTTTGAGCCTAGTCATTTGTACCTCGAGTGAAAATCCTGGACTGATTTGTTCTATGATCTATTTATTTGTTTTCCTGGCTGTCCATGGTTTCCTCAAAAGTCTTCTCCAGCACCAAAGTTCAAAAGTGTCAATACTTTTTTCTACCTTGCTTCTTCAAAGTCCAGCTTTTGCACCCAGAGTGTCATGGCATCCCTTAATATACCAGTTCGAGGTTGGGACATCCTTTTGTGTTCAAAGATGTTTTGAAAAACTTTCCTTGTTTTCCCATGTCTATTTCCATCCTCAAGGTCTTTACAGATGTCATTGTAATACTGCTACTTGTCTCTTTCTAACAGCTTTCTAAAATTCCCTATTAAGTTCCTCATTATCCTCATTAGATAAAGGGTCTAAAATTACCTAGATGTCTCTCTGCCCCAAGTACAGTACTTATAGTGGGCAGATTGTGCCTGGTGTTTATTTTATTTTAAAATTTTAAAAACAGTTAAAACCTGCTTCTGTTCTGTGGGCCTACTGAGTTAGTCCTTTCTTTGAAAAATGGGAGACAAATAGTACTCTGGTGAGGGGGATTCAATTAGAGTTCTCTCCAGAAGTTTATGGCAGAAGGAAGAAGCCACAGTCCCCTGGGAGCAACACACTTGCTTAACAGCACTTGTGAATTCTGTGAAGGATTTCACAGTGCAGTTGTCACTTTTGGGGCTTGCCTGGAAAGTTAACAATTTAGAGGTTTGCTGGCCAAATGGCTTAAACATTCTCCTTGAAAGCTTTTCACTGCACAAACTGCCAACTGGTCAATTTCATACAAACAACTTTTCCTGAAGTCACTTAACTATGTTGTGCAATTGACATTCTGGTTTTTGTTTGTTTGTTTTTAAACCTATCGCTACAGATTGGCAGTAAACTAATTGGCTCCTTCCTTAAATGGTAATACTTCATGTTTATAAGTGTTTTATGTTTGTGGATGACTGAAGTTAGATCCAGTCATTATATTGTTGTTTTGATGATTAATATCAAGGCAGGAGTGAGGGGCCTATAGATTACTTGTACAATATTATTTATTTTAAATATTTAAATATTTTTAACATCTTATTTTATTGTAGATGCTAAGATTGTGTTAGCTTGGCACTAGAAAGCAGCAGTAACTCCACAGCTATAGAAAAGTTGATCAAGGTGCTGGAAAATTGCATAAACTGATAAGCTTACTTAAAATATACACAAAAGAAATGGATCTGGAATCCTGGATGAATTCCGAGAAAAAATGACTCTATTTATTTTATACTGGAATAGTTACTGCAGTGGGTAAATTTGGAAAAGAATTTTTCTGTAATGTTATTGTATAATAGCTTATTTTAAAAAGTGCTTTTCACATATGCATTAGCTTAGTAACCGCAATCCTGCAAGGAAGGTCAGTACTATCATCCCTATACTGCAGACGGGAGAGCTGAGGCAGAAAGAAAAGCAGCTTGATAAAGCCTACCTGCTAAGTTCATAACTGAGATGAGATTCAAACTTGGCTCACAGCTCACAGTTCTGATCACAACCTTTTACAGACTCTGAGAGGTGCGGGAGTGGAATTTTCATTGAAAATACATTTCGCCCCACATTGGAGGGTACTGTCTGCTAGTGTCGATGTGGCTCCTTTGATGTGCAAGGCCTACTGCCATTTCCCCCACAAAGGGCCTAGTGCTGATGGTATACGCAGTGGCTGACTTGTATGAAAAAAACTGCTCACATTAGTGGCCTACTGGTGTGAGCAGTGAAACCTCATAGTTGTGAGCTCACATGACATTTCCCTCTGTCTGTATGGTAATACTGCACTTCTGCACAGGCAATGTTGTAAGCACTATTGAGATAATTTACATGAAGTGTTTTGAGCACTGGGCATGTGGTATAGAAAAGCTGAAGTATTAGCATTAGCTAGCAAGGTTTCAGCAGATCATTTGATGGACTAGCACCATGCCCTTAAGACACATTGGCTGCGATTCAGAGAATGCTGATAATATATCCCACTGAAATCAATTAACTCAAAAGAGCAAAACTAAATTTCTCTGGATTGGAGTCATTACTGGGAAGTGACTCCTACTGAATTCTATAGAACTCCATCAACTATGTTTAGAACTGGGTTTCAAAACTGTCTTGGGATGATCTTTTATTATTAAACCAGTAGTATTAGAACAAACAAGATTTCCAATTAATACAGGACTTTTCATCAGGTGGAAGGTTTCTGTGAAAGACCAGTGTGGAGGAGTGCATTTTTTAATGAGTGTTCCATTTTTGTATGTATGCGTGTGTGTGTGTGTGTGTGTGTGTGTGTGTGTGTGTATATATATATATTCTTTATACCACCTTTCATTAAAACAATCTCAAGGTGGTTTACAAAACATTTAAAATTGAAGACTATAAAACAGTTACACAATAAAAATATTAAACTGGAATATAAAAATATGTATCTAATTAAAAGTTTAAAAATCACGACAGTTGTTGCCTCTAGGATCCCAGAGAATTAGTTTTCACACTTGCTTACTAGTGTGGAGTGAAGTCAGTGTGCCTGAGTTCAAATCACTGCTCTGCCATGGAGCTCACTGAAGACTGAACAGCCTTGACTTAATCTATCATGCAGCCTAATCCATCTATCATCATCATCATCATCATTAATAAAATGTTTAGATACCCATTTTCAACAAATACTTTCTACATTTAATTGGAAATGTGCAGGTCTTTAAGTTAGCTCCCATGTGCAGTAGACATTGAATATTTCTCTGCAATTATTTTTCCATATTAACTTGTTCCAGGCTGGGCAAATCTCACAGGAGTTAACTGGAATAACACTGAATTGGCCCAACAGGGTCAGAAGAATGACACCCCCACCCCCACCCCCTTCAAATCTGATTTTTGTCAGACTTTCCTTAATTATCTGAAGACTAACTGGAAAGAAAGAGCAGCTCTTTGTAGAGCAGCGGCTGCGCTGGAGACCTGCGAATAAGATCTGCGGAAGGGAGGAGAAAGAGTCAGAGCGTTCCATTGGGCGGCGAGTGTACCCTCGAATTCCCTGAGGACTAGGGGATAGGTCCAGGACGGCGCTTCATTTGCATACCCTCAACCATATGAGCCCTGGGGAAGTACAGTGGGGACTGTGAGAAGTCTAGCTGGAAGGGAGGCGCAGCAGCAAACTTCAGAGCAGAGCGTGTCTGGGCTGTGCTGCGAGTGAGGCTGGTGGAGCATCGTTGTTTTGGTTTCGGATCCTACACAGAACTCAAGGGGTTTTTTAGAGGGTGTATTTCAGTAGGGGCGACATGACCGCCTCCCATCTTCTATTTGTGCCCATGCTACTCCAGAGCCTCCTGTTCTCGGGAGTGCTCTGCGAGGCCATGAGATTCCACACAGACGAGGAACAGCCGCCCGGCACTGTCGTCGGGGTGCTGATGGAGGAGCTGCTGCAGCTCGGCTCAAGAGTGGACGGGCCCCCCAGTAGCTTCCGCCTAGTGAAGCAGGCGGGCAACAGCTCGCTGGTGCGGGTCCGCGAGCGGGACGGCCAGCTGAGCCTGGGCTCGGAGCGCCTGGACCGCGAGCAGTTGTGCGCGGCGGGCGGGCAGGCGGAGGAGGAGGCGTGCGTGCTGGCCTTCGACGTGGTGAGCCTGGGCGGGCCGCGCGGCGGCGCCCAGCAGTACCGCCTGCTGCACGTGGAGCTGGAGGTGCGCGACATCAACGACCACGCGCCGCGCTTCCCGCAGCCGCTCATCGCCCTGGAGGTGTCGGAGAGCGCCGCGCCGGGCACCCGCCTGCCGCTGGGCCTGGCGCACGACCTGGACGCGGGCTCCAACGGCATCCAGAGCTTCGCCGTCTCGCCCAACAGCCACTTCGGCCTGGAGGTGCAGAGCCGCGCCGACGGGCTGAAGTGCGCCGAGCTGGTGCTGCTGAGCGAGCTGGACCGCGAGGCGCAGGCCTCCTACCGCCTGGAGCTGGTGGCCAAGGACGGCGGCAGCCCGGCGCGCTCGGGCACGGCCACGGTCAGCGTGCGGGTGCTGGACGCCAACGACAACGCGCCCGCCTTCCCGCACGGCGCGCTGCTGACCGTCGAGCTGCCCGAGGACGCGCCGCCGGGCTCGCTGCTGCTCGACCTGGACGCGGCCGACCCGGACGAGGGCGCCAACGGGCAGCTGCTCTACGCCTGGGGCAGCCAGGTGCCGGCCGAGGCGCGCGCCCTCTTCGGCCTCGACCCGCTCTCGGGCCGCCTCAGCCTGCAGGGCGCCGTCGACTACGAGCTGCAGCGCGCCTACGAGCTCGACGTGCAGGCCAGCGACCGCGGCGCCAGCCCCCTGGCGGCCAGCTGCAAGGTGGTGGTGCGCCTGCTCGACGTCAACGACAACGCGCCCGCCGTGGCCATCAGCGCCCTCAGCGGCAGCGGCGGCAGCAGCGGCCCCTCTTCCCCGGGCTCGGCACAGGCCTCCGCCTCGGACCCCGCCGCCGCCGCCGCCGCGGTGGTGGCCTACGTGAGCGAGGCGGCGGCGGCCGAGAGCCTGGTGGCGCTGGTCAGCACCTCGGACGGCGACGCGGGCGCCAACGGGCAGGTGCGCTGCGCGCTGCTGGCCGCGCCCCACGAGCCCTTCGCCCTGCAGCGCGCCTACGACGCCAGCTACGTGGTGCTCACCACCGGCGCCCTGGACCGCGAGCGCGTGGCCGAGTACAACCTGACGGTGGTGGCCGAGGACCTGGGCTCGCCGCCCGCCAAGACGGTGCGCCGCCTCACCGTGCGCCTGGCCGACGAGAACGACAACGCGCCGCGCTTCGCCAAGGCCCGCTACGAGGTGGCCGTGCTGGAGAACAACCCGCCCGGCGCCTACCTGGCCGCCGTCCTCGCCGCCGACCCGGACCTGGGGCCCAACGGCAAGGTCACCTACCGCCTGCTGGAGGAGCCAGTAACTGGATCCCCCGCCCCATCCCAACTGATCTCGGTGGATCCCCACAGTGGGGTCATCCGAGCCCTGCGGTCCCTGGACTACGAGCAGCGGCTGCAGCCGCTAGAAGTAGGGATCGAAGCTTGCGACGGAGGCGCCCCGCAGCTCTGCCAGCGGACTCGGGTTGGGATCACTGTGGTGGACCAGAACGACAACCCACCGCAGATCACCTTCCCGCTGCTGGTCAACGGCTCTGCGGATCTCCCGCTGCCTCTCAGAGCTCCCGTCGGTTTCCTGATCGCTCGGGTAGTAGCCAGGGACGCAGACGATGGCCCCAATGCCGAGCTCTCTTTCTCTATCGTGGGGGCCAAGCCCAAGCTCTTCGCTATCACTCCCCTGACGGGAGAACTCTTTCTGAGGCAGAGACTTCCTGGGGGCGTCTCGTCGGAAACGGCCTTTTCCTTGGTCGTCGCCGTCGAGGACGGCGGGAGGCCTTCCCTGACTTGTACTGCCATGCTGCGGCTTATTCCCACGGACACACTACCCTCTAGCGTGGAGATCGTGGTCATGCAGCCCTCGGCGACCGAAGAACAGACCTTAAATCTCTCGGTGGTCTTGATTGCGGTGCTGGCAGGAGGCTGCGGGTTGTTGCTGGTCGCCATCCTCTTGGTGGTAGCCTCCACCTGCAGGAGCAAGAAGAGCCTCTTCGGAGTCATGCCCCCAGAATCGATGCGATGCAAGGCAGGGAGGCTGATGCCGGCAGCAGAGAAGCCTGCATCGGAATGTGTGGACTTGCTCAGCACGCATTTGGTCTTGAGCGCTGCTGCTAGGTCCGGGCCAGAAGGAAGAAGTGGAGAGCCTTTAAGCGTGGCCGTGAGGAGCATCTCCAGTTACGCCTCTCAGGTAAGTATATGTGGAGCTTCTCATGATCAAAGCTTGCCCTGAGTATTGGGGTGCTACATGTGAATGCAATGGTGGGCTGCCCCTCACCTGAAAAGTTTCTTGCTGCTCTAGCTGGCAGGGCATTATTGGCTGCTTTAGGCAGTGTCTGCATATGGGTCTGTAGCTCGCGATTGAGTCTAGGAGGAGCTTCTTTCAAACCTCCCTTTCATCAGACAGTTTGCACTTGTAAGATCAAAGTTGTTCCAAAATCTCCCTTCTCCTCTATCCCCACCCTGTCCCCCATCAGTTGGTGGGAAAGCTTTAACTCATGAAGAAACTTCAACTCATCTCTGACATAATCTAGATCAATTCACTTCTGGATCTTTCACTTCAGAGTTCTCATAAGTGTTTGGGGAGAGCTAGGTTGGTTTTAAAGTTTGTGCCTTTGGGTCTAGAGTCTAATTGAAGAAGAAAGGTTTGAGGCAGACAGCATCATTACTGCCTACGCAGTTGAAGGCAAATAACTTACACATTTAATTTCAGTAATTGGTGTAGCATTGTAATCTTAAAAGGAGTTGGGATGTAGAAGCCCTTAAATTGCATTCTTCAGGAGATCTCTTGCAGAATGCTAAACTAAAAACAGGGGAGCAGTAATATTGCTTATTTCTTCAACTAAAGATAATAGATAAAAGGGAGAATATACTTTTGTTATGACATAATCAGGACATGCTGGTGGTTTCTAAGGCCTGGGTTCTCTGAAACCAGCTGAGTTAGAATTCATATTAGCGAATTTACAGGGAAAATACCCTGGGTTTCAGGGTATTTGCAGTTCTTTTAAGTCAACTTTCTTTGAAACAGTCTTGTGGAACAGTGTAACTTTTAAAAGTTAGGCAATATTTATGGCCAGGTCTATTTGGCTTTTTAAGCATCTTTTGCAAGGAAAAAAAGCAAATAAAACATTTTTCAGTTAATGAGATTACCTGGAATGTTTGGCAAATGTATCACTAAAGAAAAGTTTAGGCTAAATTGTCAACTGTCCCAAGCACCCACCCTAGATTGCTTTTCTGCTTTTAACAGCACATCAGCCTGATATGCAGAAATCAGCAAGGGAAACTTTTCATAGTATGGACTTGAAGGTGCCATCTGCTGATATGATTAAGTTGCTGTTAAAGGAACAGTTATATTTATTTATTTAACATATGTGTATACCGCCCCAAACCAAGGTCTCAAGGCGGTTCACATTCAGAGGTGCACCTAGGTAATTTTGGAGCCTGGACCTGAAAGTCTTTGGAGGGCCACCCCCCCAACTCCCTGCTGCAAGTTAAGCATCATTTTTTAACCCGTATTACATATGCCCACTAAATGAATATGTGTTGTAGAGGTAGGGCAGCAGAGACTCAGATTTGTGCTTGAGGCCAACTCCTCAACTCTCACAGCTCCACCAAGATACCCTTTTATTTTTAAGCAGACTTCTACCACATGACAGTAGTTTATTTTCTGCAGTCTTGAGGGCTAGAAACTGGTTGCTTTTCAAAATTAAAGTTCAGATTCTAAGGAGTATGTATTTGGGAACAAGAACCTTTGCCAGTAGGTGTAATAAATAGGACTGAAAGGGTCATTAATACCAGTGGGTTGGGATTGTTACTGTGTTTTCCTTATTACTGCATTAAAAATGAAACTGTAATGTGGCTTTTGCTTCTTTTTGACAGGTTCACATTCCTTTTCAACCCTCATCTGTATGGGAGGAGGGGCAATCGGCTTCAAACTTCAGGTAAGTACATAATTTGCTTTTTATTGGCTAATACAATCATTTGCTTTTTTTTTTTTTTTTTTTTACAAAATGCTCCTGGGCTAGTGGCAAGTTATAAATACTTGTAGCTGTGTCCAACAGGGGTTTTTGCAATTAAAAAAAACAAAGCTGTTTCAAAAGGATGGAATTTAGAATAGAGAAGTGATGGTTAAGGAAAAGAGTGTGTGCTTAACCTTTTCCCACCTGACATTTCCGCTACTCCAAATTGCTCCTAAGTGGTTTTCTCCTTGCAGGGTTCAAAATGTGTTTTGGAAAAAGTGAAAGGTTATTGCTCACATTTTATATTCCATTCTTTAAACAAGCACTCAGGGTAGCACATATAGGGTTGTCCCTTTTATCCTCACAGTGAAACTGTCAGGCAGTTTAGGTTGGGAGACAG
Organism: Hemicordylus capensis; assembly: GCF_027244095.1. Classification (NCBI taxonomy): domain Eukaryota; kingdom Metazoa; phylum Chordata; class Lepidosauria; order Squamata; family Cordylidae; genus Hemicordylus; species Hemicordylus capensis. The sequence continues at coordinate 184,806,056 of NC_069659.1, read as the reverse complement.
TGACTGGCCCAAGATCACTCAGTGAGCTTCATGGCTGAGTTAATGGAATTTGAACCCGGTTCTCCATGGTTCTGATTCAGAATTCCAACTACTACACTTGCACGGGCTCTAGGCAAGTTGTGGGGGAAATAATGCGGAGGCAAGAGGGTAGGGGAGAAGGCTAAGCAATCCACCTTTCCCTGCACCTTCTCATCTCTAAATTCCCTCCTATGAAGGTTTTGCCTACCTAAAATAACATTGGGCCAATGTTTCCCAGACTATGAGAAACACCTATATCGGCAGTTATATCAACCACAGGGCTCTGTGGTTGCCAGGAGTCGAAATCAACACTATGGCACACTTTACTTTACTTGCATGGTAGCATGCAAAGTAGCATGCCTTGCCCATCTGCTTTAGGACATTTTTGTTGCAAATAAGAATTTAGATTCCTCCCCACCACCCGGGATGAATAAAGGGGACAACAAACAATTGCTGAAAGAGCAGTGCTCATAGTGCTCTCCAGCATTTACTCAAATGCTTCCCCTCCCATCTTTAAAGGCTTTTAAAGAACCAGCCTCTGGCTGTGTGAACAGAGGCCCCTGCTAGGCGGAATGGATAGTTTCTATTTCCTGGAGGGAGGAGGCAGTAGCTCCCACATCTGGGGCTCCCAGATGTGGGAGCTACTGTCTCCTCCCTCCAGGAAATAGAAACTATCAATTCCACCTAGCAGGGGCCTCTGTTCACACAGCCAGAGGCTGATTCTTTAAAATTCCAGCCTTTGCCTTTGTGCTGCTTTTCGCTGCTTGTCCTTTTAGCCACGTTCGTGGCTGTTGAGGATGGTTAGGAAGCTACCCTGTTCTCCAGTGTCTCCCAAATCTGCAGGAGCAGTAAGAACTTGGAATTTCAGGGGCAATACCCTTAATGAGCCATCTAATGGCACAGCAGGGAAATGCTTGACTAACAAGCAGAAGGTTGCCGGTTTGAATCTCCGCTGGTACTATAACGGGCAGCAGCGCTATAGGAAGATGCTGAAAGGCATCATGCATCTTCTCACACTTTGTGGGAGGAGGCAATGGTAAAACCCTCCTGTATTCTACAAAAGAAAACCACAGGGCTCTGTGGGCGCTGGGAGTCGAAATCAACTTGATGGCACACTTTACCCTTAATGGCACCTTAAGTCATATCTGGATTCACACTAGAGTTTACCAATTTACATTCTCCACAAGGGTGTCAGTTCAGGGATAAGTCCTATTTTCCATGTTTAACATATTAGTTACATACATTCTCTTCCAAAAGGCAGAATGAATCATGCCTTACTGTCTCTCCTACAGGATTAACTCACTTCCTATATAGGAATCTCCACCCAATAGTGGTTGACTCTATTGCTGAGTCTTTGACTGAGGTGTTGAGCACACAACTCAAGCTCCTAGATCAGGCTTTTCAGCTTGGGGAAAATGCACACCCAGCACCTATTTGCAGATATGTTCCCTCCTGTTGGATTGGACAAGTGGTTCCTTCCATCTGCCCATTATTACTCATGTAGGGGGGGAAGGAGGGGGTTCTCGGGATGGCAGGAGCCTTGCTGGCGGGCACTGGGTTCCTAGAACACCAGGCTCCTCCAAGTGGGAGGGATGAGGAGCTGTGCCTGCTCAAAGTTTGTTGAATCTAGAGGGTTTTTGTTGGGGTTGGGGGTCTTGGCTGGGGTGTGCTCATCTTCTACTGCTACTACTGAGAGGGTCTCCTCTAGGTCAGAGTCCAGGTGGATCCTGACACACTTTTCAGCCTGTATTTATCCCCATGGGGGGAAAGAGATGGACATCTGTATCTTTTCCTCTTGGATGCGGGGTGGGGGGAGCATTTGGAGTAAGGGTGATACTATTGGTGTACCAAGGTGTCCTTGGAACACAGACCATTCTGAACCTCTGGGACCCCTCTACTGCCTCCCCCTCCAGTAGTTTGTCCAGCTGCTCCTGCCACCACCACTGCTCCATTCCTGCCTCGCACCCACCTACCTTGTTCCTCCATGCCTACTCACTGCTGCTGCTTGCCAGCTATTGCCACTCTTGCCTGCCTCCTGCTTGCCTGTCTGCCTCCTCTGCCTACCTGTCTTTTTGCTTCTGACCTGGGAGCAGGAGAGACAGCAAGGTGTTGAGTGAGTGAGGGTGGGGATGCATGCTGCCACAGGGGATGGTACTACGTGCCCGAGAGGGTGACTAGCTAGCTACCTAGGTGCTAGCTACACCCCTGATCTGGAGGAAACAATTTTGACAGCCAGTAAAAAAGGTTGAAACACCCCCTCCTCGCCTGTCCTTCCTGTGTTTCTGATTCTAGGCCAAGACATGGTGCTCCACTGTGTTAAAAACAAATAATTGAAGCCCTCCAAGTGATGCGTAGTTTGGCTCTTTTATCTCCTAAGATAATGGCAAGAACTACTATATCCCTCTCATCCATCCATCCATTTATTTATTTATTATACTGCCCTTCCAAAATGGCTCAAAATTGCTTGTCTTTTAATGTTAACTGTTTTAAATTGTTGTTTAAATGGTTAAATTGTTTTAAATTGTTGTTTTAATAGCTGTTTTGTTTTGAGTTTTTGTTCTATTTATTTGTGTGAACTGCCTAGAGCCTTTGGAGTCAGGCCTAAATTAAATGAATTATTATTTAATAAATAATAATAATAATAATAATAATAATAATAATAATAATAATAATAAAATAAATGTATCAGATTATAAATACTAAATATTAATTTTGTTCCTGGAAGTTAAGTATGCCGTGTTCTTGTTCTATGTGGCAAACATTCTAACACACATGCCCTCTCACCTTCAGTACTCATTCAACTCCAGATCAACTGAGTACAAAAGACAGTGGGAAAGGAGACAGTGAATGTAATGACAGTGACTCTGATGTTAGCAGGGAAGGAGTGAAGAAATCCTCAGCAGAAATGATTGAGAAAGAAGTTGGTAAGTTGAGAAGTCTGTAGCCTCTTTTTTGTGGATGTTTACTCAGCGGTACATCTTTTGTGCCTATGGCTCTTTATTTCAGAGTAAGATGCAAAGAATTGTAGCCTTGTTTTTATGACCTCCAAATGTACTGCCCACAAAAAATTTACTTGCTTGGTGAGAGCTTAGCCTTGTTACTGGCAGGGCTTCTCTGTGGTGTTTTAAAAATGTAAATAATCTTTTTGCTTCACCTCTGTAGGCAGGTGGATTTGAGCAGCAGTTGAAGCACTAATATTGGTGGCTGACATGCTGTGCAATGGAATGTCAACTTAGTAATGTTACATTTGAACAAGTTGTGCAGGTTGCGCACATTGCATTTTGTGAGAGTGGCAAGCATAGCTCAACTAGAGCAACTTCAACCAGATTTTGACTGAGCACACCTTGCAATGCAGATTGCAGAGCAGTGAGTGAAGCACAAGTTAGCCTCAAGGCTAGACATTGAGCTCATCCAGAGCAATCACCAAGAAATATTACACACACAACATCCCAAGACACTTAGGGTCCTTCCCTCTGCTGACCTGTGTCCTGAAGTGGTGCAGAGAGCAAGGGTTGAGTCACCATAGCAGAGTTCAAAGTGGCCTGGCCCCATTTCGATGGTGGTGGTACAGGGGCTTCTGGTTCTTTCTGGGGGCCACCACCACCACTGCCCTTGGTCTGGGGCTGAGGAGATCCAGGAAGTGGAATGATTTCCTTCTGATCCTCCTCAGTCTCAGACCAGAGGGGTGGGATCGCACTGCTAGTGGGGACTGGGGAGGATGATGCAAGTCATCTGGCTGGGCTAGCAGCTGACACCTCCTCCGCTGCCACAGGAAGAGCTTCTTCCACTGTTCCCTCTAAGGCGTGCGCATGTGCTCGTGCTCACAAGTTTTTGAATGTCCGCTCAGTTCAATTTAGATCCTGCTCAGGGTGAATCAAGAAGGCCCAGTTCAGAATGCAGGTGTGCACACACTGCCTTGATACTGCCGCCCAGAACAAAATTCATTCCGCACAGAGATGAAAAAAAATTAGAGGGACCACTGGCTTCTTCCCTGACCGGAGGACCTCCCTCCTTATTCTAGCTCAGCTGCCAGTGGCAGCTGTGCTGCAGGACCACCCTCCTCCCGAAAGGACAGCCTGTATGTAGTGGGGATGACCTGGGGAGTAGGCCCCTCTTGCCATCACCCACCACAACTAGCATCACTTCTCCCTCTGCCTGCCACTCTCCTCCTGGCTCTGCCTTGCACCCTCCCAGACATCTTGGAGTTTTAAAAATTCAAGCCCTAACTCTGATGGTGGTGAGGAAGAAACGCATTTAAGGTGGGAATTTAAAACAAGGAGTGTGGTGTCAGGGGTGATCCATTTATGCTGTGTGTGCTACACACAGTGCTATCTATAGCACTGTAGTGCACAGCAGAGATGTGCAAACAGGTTCAGTGTTGAACAGGTTCGACACTGAACCTGTTTGGATCGATAGTCCAATATCGAGCCACACCCCCCCGCCCCCCGATGGCCATTTGGTTGGGTTCACTATTTTTTTCATTCAATTTTTTAAACACTTTTAAAAACTCATGGGCTTCTCACTTTTTTTACTTATGGGCTTCTCTAAAGCTGTGTGTGTGTGTCTCCGGAATTCCCCCTCCCACTGCCGGCCTCCGTTATGGTAAAAATCGTCCAGTTCGGGTGGACCCAGCAGAAGCCCACTGGGCATGTGCGGTAGCCTCCAAAATGGCCGCCGCCATGCAGGGCAAGCCCAGAACAGGCTGAAGGCTGCCCGGATGGGGCGATTTTTACCATAATGGAGGCCAGTGGGGGGAAGGGGAACTCTCGAGACCTCCCTGCAGCCTTGGAGAAGTAAAAAAATATTTTTAAATATTATGAACCACCTCTGAACCGAATGTTTTGAGGGGCCAGTTGTGCTCACCCCTAGTGCACACGCATCAAACCCCACCCCCCAATGAAGCAGGCCCCAAACTAGGCCCTATTTAAATTACTCACACCTGACTGGGTGGGGTGGAGGTGAGGGCTTACCTTCCCATGTCTTCTGCTGGAGTCTGAAGATGGTCAGGTGCTGTTCTCCAAGGCACTAGGGCTAAGCAGACACTGGGACTCAACAGATGGCAGGTGGGTGCCAGGCGAGCTCCCACCCACCCCAAATAATCAAAAAAGAAAAAGCTGGTGGGGTGAGGAGAAAGGAAACAGAGAGCCTGGCAGGCTTGGTACACACACCAGCCTACAAAAAGAAAAAAATGAACTCCAATCCAGGCACACAGCAGCAGCAAAGTGTAGCTTGGGGCTGCAAATGGAAATAAAATTTCCATTTTATTTCCACTGAGGGCTGGCTACAGGAAAAAGAAGAAATCCACAGAAGAAGAAAAAACCCACAGCAGCACCCAGTTAAATCTACCGGGGTTGCTGGTAGAACTAGAAGAAGATGAAGAAGAAAGCAGTTGATGCACTGCAAAAAGGAGAAAGGAGAGAGACCGATAAGCCAGCTGAGCAGGTACTCTCTGTCTCTACTGGGCCAGGCAGGCCCAGGCCACCACCATCTGAGACTGATGCAGTCTTTATCATTTGTACTGCTGCAGTCTTTGCGATCCTTCTTCCTCTCCTGAGGGGCACATTATAAGGGCTCTCTGGTCTTCCAGCCCCTTAAATAACAGTTTTAAAAATCTCTCCTTTGGCTCCCCCTCTCCCCACAGCTAATGCGGCACCATTGCCCATGATAACACTTGATTTGCATGATGACAAGCCAACCAAGGAAAAAGGAGATCACAAGCCAGTCGGAAGCCAGTGCCAGAAAACCAATTGGTTAGGGGGAAATAGCTCGCTAAAATGGTGCTCGGAAGATCAAAACATACTGATTGAAATGGGGTTGTTCTGTTTCGAGTTCAAAACACTTGAAACGGCCCAATTTTGAGTTGGACTGTTCTGACCTTGAAACATTCTGCACATCCATTCTAAGTTTTAGGTCTCTGGTGGTGACCAGGCATGAGGCTAGGGACTACACTCCAGGGTTGCAGCCTTGCAGTAGAAACCTATGCATGTTTACTCAGAAGTAAGTCCCTTTGTGTTTAATGGAACTTTTGCCTAGTAAGTCTGTATAGGACTGCAGCCTTAACTGTTTTAGCTTGAAAAATAAGGTGAATTCAGTTTTCAGCTGTCTTACAATTAATTAATGTCCACATAACTTTTTGCGGGGGTGTGGGGGAAGCTAACCTACTTATCTAGGAGTTAACAGCATTGAATTCAATGAGACTGGCTCAATCTGGGGTGGTGATGGTGACCCACTGCCCCCCGCTGGACATCCACGTTAACAATGACTTGGTTGTTGATGCTTTCACATTACAGAGCAGTTAACATAGGATATCCCATTAGCTTGGTTGTATGCAGTTTGATAAATGGCAGCTATTACATGCTTGCTAATTTCTGTGAAATTGTTTAGGGAACTTTGGTATGTTTTTGTTCCCAAGAAGTTGACCTAAATCACAGTAATGTCATAGCATTTTAGTCCTGCTTCTGTGCTGTGCCTTGTTTTGCTTTGAGGCACTTAGTTAATAATTTTAATTAATTGATTAAATTTTGCTAATTGTGGTATTCTTCAAAAGGCGGGAACTCTTTTGTTCTGAGCCTCCAATATCAACTTAGTTAAAACTTGTATAAACTTGCAGAAGCAACTGTAGTGTCAGAGTCTTGTATAGTATGGAAGTTTGCTGTTGCTTCTTTATGAACAAAAATTCAGTGCATTCAAGTCACGTGTACTGATGCTGATGGTTACCAGTTTTTGTCGTGAATAGAAGCACGACAAGAGGCCTGCAGCCCTGCACCTTTTAAGGGCTTGGCACTGCTGTTTTTCACAGAGGTGTATGCTGAACCTCTTCCCTACCAGCACTGCAGGCCAAACTGCCTATTACAGTAAACACATAATTGAGAAAGACATGCCTAACTTTTCTTTAGTACACAGCAGCTGTGGAAGTGAGGAAGTGGGTAGCTGGATCAGGACTGGGCCAGCCACTTCTCTCTCAGCCCAACCTACTTCACAGGGTTGTTGTGAGGAGAAACTTAAGTATGTAGTACACCGCTCTGGGCTCCTTGGAGGAAGAGCGGGATATAAAATGTAATAATAATAAAGTCCCCCTCCCCTCCAGTGCCACAGTCCTGATCCATATCAGCTTCTCGACGTGGTACCTTAAGCAGGTACATCGGTTCTTAAATCTCTCTGGACAACTCTCCACTCCCTTGATAGTTTGGTGCTGATGGAGGACAGATATAGTGTGTGCCTCTCGCTGGGTGCTTAAGGGTGCACCCTTTTTTCAGGGTCACAAACTAGCCAGTTATGGTGTGTAGGGATGTGCGAACAGGTTCAACATTGAACAGGTTCAACATCAAACCTGTTCTGTTTGACCGTTCGGGGTTGAACCAAACCACCCCCTGTTCAGTTCGATCCCAGACTGAACACTCCCAAATATTCAGGGGGTTCACGGACCATTTTCTTTTTTTTTAAAAAAAAAGAATTTACCTTATTCCCCCTCGGGGGAGTTCCTGAAGGTGGGGGGCGGAGTGTCCTCAGAGTTTCCCCCTCCCCCTGCGGGCCTTCCTCATGCCCCTCTTCGGCCAGTTTTCAGCCTTCACCTGGCGGCCATTTTGGAGGCTGTGTGCCTGCGCACATGGCCTCTGCGTGGCCTGGGAATAAGGTAAAGAAATTTTTTTTAAAAAAGAAAATGGTCCGTGCACCACCACACACCCCCCCCCCCGGACCAGGGGGGTTCGAGGGGGTGCCAGACCAAATTGGCCCAGTCTGGTTCGAGTCCGGTCCTGACTCGAACTGAAGTGGGCCAGCTGGTTCCGTGCACATCCCTAATGGTGTGTATATATGGCATATGGAGAGTTTAGTGCAGAGCACTTGGTTGCAGAGAGGAAAGCTGCCAGTTGATCCATGGCCAAGCTTCCATTTCTGTGCGGTTGCCAACTTACTGTGTAGATTGCCACCAGTCCTTCTGTAAGGGTGGGACTGCTTTTAGAGAGAGTTTAAACTCCAGGCAACAGCATTAGGGTTCCGCAGGCCTAAATTCCTAGGAGAATTTTGCTGACTATCCCCTGTGTCTGTTTTCTTGCTTTAACCATAATATGAAGGAAAGCAGATAGGCATGAGGGGAAAATCCCATGATCCTGTAGGTCATACAGGCAGAGCCCAAATCTCAGTTAAGAAAGATTTCTTTAGGATCAATAGATGAGAGTACAAATAGTAATAAATGGGGGAGTAAGAATGAAGTCATTTATTAGACAGGCAGCACGAACAAAATCAACATTTAAAGTTCTAACACCTGGCTTTCCCAGAACACATAAAAAGTGTTGCAAGCACCACACACATGTATATACACACACACATGCACATGGACAACTTTCCTGTTAAATGCCCAGACTGAAAGGAGATGACGCTTCCACCAAGTTCTCTTTTCTTTTCTTCCCTGTCTTTAATATATGTCAACAGTGTAGGTAGAAAATATGCCTGCATACTCTGTCTTAAGCCATGCTTGAAGAGGGTGCCTTTCAGCGCACAAGATAGTGGGGAAAACTGGATACCCATAGCTGATCCATGCATTTGCTGCATGCAAGTATGGATACTGAACTCTAGATCTAGTTGTTGTATAGAATTACTGCATAATTAAGTTATCTCCAATATTTTGGATTTTTATATGCTGATTTTCAACAAAAAGGTTTATATAGCGAAAGAAATGAGAAGATCATATCCAGGCCCCATAAGGCTCACAGCTGAAAAAGAAACACAAGGTTACAGTTACAGATGCTAGTTACAGATGCTGGGAAGGAAACTATGCTGGATTGAATAGGGACAGTTGCTTCCCCCCTGCTAAATATGAGAGCTACCATTGTAGAAGGGTACCTCTTTGCTCTCTGGGCCTATTAATAAGAGCACATTTTCTCCACATTCTTGATGTCAATTGATTTTGATGTAAATGATTAGAGTTGAGATTTTCTTCCATGATGCCTGACAAGAGAAGCCGTAAGCATTTGGCAAACATTTTGAACAAACTAGAGGTATGATGCAGATGTCTGCAGTGAAGTACCTGCAGCTGAAATGCAGCTTTGGGGGTTGCCAGTTTTGAGTGGAGAAGCAGCAAAAGGATAGTGGTGGTGCTTTCCTGCCAACTATTGTTCTGCACCAACATTACCAAGCTGATTTCTTTCTGCAAGCTTCCTGATGGATGTCCAGAAGGACAACAGTGCTGGTGATTTTGAGGAGGAATGTGGCCAGCAGGGAAATGGTAAAGGGGCCCCTGCTCATGCACTCAAAATTGCAGCCTCCCGAGTATGTTTTTCATTAAATAAAATGTTGGGACTTTGTTACACACACTTGTGTGTAATGTCTTGTTTGCTCCTTAGCTTTTGACAGAATCTAGAGCAAAATGATTTATTTCAAAACAACATAACTTCATCATTTTCCCCCCAGGGACTGCAACCTTTGCCAAAGGACAATCTTACAGAGAGGCAGAAAACAGAGGGCTGCATGTCCACTTATCTTCAAAAAGTAAAAGTCTTCCAATTCATTACGAACATGGGGGTACAATTGCATATCCTGCAACTCGGATTTATGAACATCTTCCTCAGCTGAGAAAATCTCTTTTTCCTTCTGAGTTCTCAACACAACATGAAGGCTGCTCTCCCGTTCAGACTGAAAGACTTCAGAGTGTCTATGAAAAAATTCTTAATGGCAGGACAGACTTGACTGCTTCTTCAAGACAGTACAAAGAATTAAACTATCCTCCACAGAATTCTTTATCAACAGATCTCTCTGAGATAGCAACATCATTTTGACAGAGCAATGGAAAGAGCACTCAGAAGTGTATAGTGAGGTTTTGTGTGTGCATAACCTAGCCAAAGTTTAGCATTTTAAAGTCCCATTGGACTAATGGAGTTAAAACATGCTGGTGGACATCCGGACTAGTGTTGCGCTTATATAGGGGTGCTCAACCCAAATGTCCTGATGGGCAGAAACCAACCATGACTTTGTGTGCACGGTCAAGGTCGTGCACAATAGACAATACTGAGCTAGATAGACCAGTGGTCTGACTCAATATATAGCAGTTTCCTATGTTCCTGTGTTTTAGGGCATTGATTATTAAATTAATATTTAATTAATTAAATTGAGTCAGATTAAATTGAATTAAAATTTATTTTTAAATTTAATTCCACCACCCACATTCGAAGGCAGCCCTCAGCCCGCCCGCCTGCATCTATCCTTCCCCTCCGGGCAACTTCCCTCCAGTTTCAAAAGTCGCCACTGCTGCCAGCTACCTCAAAGGCCTCCTGTGTCTTCATCAGGGTGCATGCGCCCCCTCATTCCCAGGAAGCTCTCAACTTTCAGAAGCAGAGTGGCTCAGGAGCCGTGGTGAGCGGCTGAGGGAGGCGGTGGCACTGCCTCCACATCGCAGTAGCATGCCACCTCACCATCACTCCTGTTGATCACCTGTCAGGGCTCCCAGAGCCATCCTGCTGCTCTTGGGCCTGGGAGGTGGGTGGCAGCGGTGGCCACAACTTTTGAAATGAGGGGTGTTGGTCAGAGGCGGGGGGTGTGTGGCTGAGGGCTGCCTTCCATTGTGGGCCGGCAAAATGTGCCCGCGGGCCAGATATTGTGCAGCCCTGCACTAGTGCAACAACTAGTTAACACAAGCTTGAATATGTCCTAGAGAAGATCTAGTTGTGGTGCTTTGCATCATTGTGCAATGACATGGGACATATTCAGAGTTGTGTAGCCAGTTGTGCAGTGTATTGTGAAATTTGTTGTGCAACTGTTGACAAGTTGTTAAAATCAATAGCACAAGCAGTGGTCTGGAACACATTTTCCTTTCTTTGTACATTGTCCTTAAACTAGTGCAACATTAGTTAGATGTAGGCCGCTTAACTTTGGTTGGCTCATGTTCTATATTTGTGCAAAAATGTTGCCTGGAGAGGTGCATAAGGGAAATTCAGAAATGTAAATATTTTCTTAAGTTATGGCACAAGAAATCAGTCTAGACAAATGTTTTTTCTGTGTATTATTTTATTAGAGTCTATGTGCAAAGAACTATAAAAAGTGAACACATTGTTAATGATAGAGGCTATAAGATGTGCTTTTAATATTTTTAAATAAATTACACACAGGAATACAAAGCAAAAGTTTATGAATGCCTTGAAAATTATACAGGCTGGTTTGTTCCTTGGAATTAGTGTTGTTTTTTTGTTAAAGATTTCTATCGCTTGTTTAAACCCAAATTTATGGAGATCCTGAAGCAGAGCCAAAGCAGGAAAAAATACGGAGGCGATTCTCACGATCGCCCCAAAGTGGGCAAAGGGAGCCTAGCCCGCTTTTAGGCGATCGTGTGCTGCAATGGGAGCTGCACAGCTCCCAGCAGCTAACCGCCCTAAATACCCCTCCCATAAGATGAGGTTAATGGAGCAAGCACTCTGTTAATCTCATCTTTTTGCTTGTGTGTTGCCACGATGTGCAACGACACACAAGTAGACCCTCTGGGCAACCTCCCGGGCTCGGGAGTCTCTCCAGAATGCCCCACGTGTTTGTGCAAAGCATCCTGGAACTTCTGGGGGCCACACTGCCCCGATCCCCACAGCCCCACCGGCTCCATGACAGAGCCAACAGTCATGTGGGCGGCTGGCTTGATCGTCTGTGGGGAGAGTAGGCTTAGCCCGCTCTCCCTGCAAACCCCCTTCTGGCAAGTCTCACTGATCATTGGACTCACTTCACTGTGTGATCCAAGCCCTATGAAATCATGTACATATCAACTAGGTGACAAGAGACACCACTCCTCCAAATTTGGTGCATATCTTTTTCAAAATGGCTGAGATATTGCAATTTAAGTTTTCAACTCCTAGAAAGAGGGGTCAAAGAGTTGGCAATATTTTGGACACAGATAATATATATATTTCCATGTTTGATATCTTTTTAACTATTTCCCCCAAATGCAGCTCCATACTGGACTGGTGCCTTTTGCTGGTTTGAAAAAAATATTGTTTGAAATCCCTATAACAACAGGGAAAAATAACCAAGGGGAAGTTATCTAAAAACATAACAGACTGTCCACTGAGAATTCTAAAGACAAAGTTGGGAGGGGCAAGTCCTGGCAATTTCTAGTGAATGACTTCCTGGTTCTGAACATAGGTACTTGGTAAGGAGAGTCTATGAACACTCCGGCACTTTTATAGTTAAGTATTCCTCTCCTCCCTTTTCTTTTATGGGCATTTGTTTTCACTCTCTGCCGCCTTCCTTACAAGGCAAGGCTACAACACCTGGGGCTTTTTAGTTAAAAAAAACAACAAACAATAGAGGGGAGACATAGTAGAGGTCTATAAAATCATGCATGGTACAGAGAAAGTTCCCTCCATCTCTCATAACACTGGAACTATGGACAGATAGTTAAACACTTTGCCTGTAGCCACCACAGTTGGATTGTCCATCACATATAGACAATGATTCTGTTCTACCCAGTCCCTCCCTGGAACCGCACCAGTCCCAGAACAGATGCTATCTTCCTAGAGATCCTCTCTTTAGCCTTGTCCATCCCTCTCTCCTGGCTTCTCGAATCCCTAACTGAGAAAGTCCTAGCTTCTCTAAGCCCTTTCTAACACTGGCTCTTTCCAGCCCTATCTTGACTCCCTGAGCTAACAGTTAGACAGTTTAACTGCCACTCTCTGCCCCATTCTAAAGTCCCTCGCTCAGGAATCCCACCTGGAGGACAGTTCTTTAGTCTTCAAAAGAAGATTGAGAGCTCTGGTGCTGCTGCCAACCATTACTAGCCTTAATTCACACACTACATTTTTCAGACCTTTGAACCTAGATGTCCTCTAGCCCTGGAATTCAATCTATTGTTTGTGTACTCATGTGAATTAGTAATAGACATGTGCTTGGTTCCTTTAAAATAGTCTTAACATCGCCTATTGACTGGAAAGAATGAGTCCCACTTGTGAAGGAGGGAAGGATGATGGGAAATTTCTCCTATCTTGATTTTCAAATAGAATTCAGTTGTCTTGCTAAATTTTCAATGAGTGATCAGGCATGTATCGTCTTGTCTACGTTTCTTTTGGGGTCATAGCTCGGCGTTATCAGCATTTTGAGATGTTTTAGTTTTGAAAAAACAGATAATGTTAACCAACGGGTTACTATCTACTTGGTAGACGGCATGGGACATCATATTGCTTTATACAATTACTAGCCAACCCCGCACAGAGCATCTGTGCACTCTTCGGGGCTGGCAGTTACCTCTCCTCCCCAGTTACCTCTCTGTCCCGGGGGTCAGGCCCACCACCACTGCCTGCCTCCACGGACGGACCCGCTGCCGCTTGTCTCTGCAGCTGGCCCGCCGCTGGGCCAAGTGCCACCTCCGCTGGCGGGCCGAGTGCAGCCTCCTCAGATGTGCCCGCCGGTGGGCCGAGTGCGGCCTCTGTGGACGGGCCTGCCACCGCTGCCTGCCTCCGTGGATGGGCCTGCCGCCGCTTGTCTCCGTGGCTGCCTCCGCCAGTAGGCCGAGTGTCACCTCCACGGACAGGCCCGCCGGCGGGCCGAGTGCCACCTCAGCGGACGGGCCCGCCACTGCTGCCGCTTTCCTCTGCAGCCGGGCCCACCTGCCAGTCAGCTGGGCCACCGGGATGCACATTCGGAGGCACACCCAGGAGAAAGATATTTATAGATAGATGATAGGTAGGAAGAAAGTGTACAGAGGGTGGGGGAGAACTCTTGTGCACAGACTACTGTTAGAACCTGGACTATTCAACAGAATTGATTGGCTGCAAGTTCAGGACAGACGCAGCCTGGGTAGGTCTGATGTTCATGGCAGCATTGCACAGTTCAGGTCTACAGGTCCATGGGAGAGCACAGACCTTGCATGCCTGAAGTCCTGGAGAAGGAGCTGGGAATAAATCCTATCTCACCATTGCAGAGCTTCTAGAGATGTGGCTCATTTCCATTGACGTACCAGCAGCCCATGGGTAGGGATGTGCAAAAAATTTCGGGCACAGAACGATCTGTGCCCGAAATGAACAATTTCGGGTGATTCGGGGCCGAACTGAATCACCCCCGATGTCCCCCGATATTTTTCGGGCACGAGCCGAATCACCTGAATTTCGGGCACGAAAAATTCGGGTGATTCGGTTCACGGTTGATTTTTGGTGAATTTTTAAAGTTTTAGTGACTTTGGGGCAGTTCGGGGGCATAGCATGGGATCTAGGCAAAAGGAGTGGGGTGGGGTGGTAGTGCCTAATGGGTGCAGGCTACCACCCCAATTTCAGGGGGATTGGGCAAAGGGCTGATTTTTGGTAAATTTCTGAAAATTTCATGTCTTTGGGGCAGATTGGGGCAGATTGGGGCAGAAAGTGGGGCCTGGGGCAGAATAGTGTGGTGGGGTGGTAGTGCCTAATGGGTGGAGGCTACCACCCCAATTTCAGGGGGTTTGGACAAAGGGCTGATTTTTTGAGAATTTTTGAAGTTTTAGTGACTTTGGGGCAGTTTGGGGGCAGAAAGTGGATCTGCCCCAAAATAGTGGGGTGGGGTGGTAGTGCCTAATGGGTGGAGGCTACCACCCCAATTTCAGGGGGATTGGGCAGAGGGCTGATTTTTTGAGAATTTTTGAAGTTTGGGTGTCTTTGGGGCAGATTGGGGGCAGAAAGTGGATCTGCCCCAAAGGAGTGGGGTGGGCTGGTAGATAGTGCCTAATGGGTGGAGGCTACCACCCATCCCCAATTTAAGAGTGATTGGGCAGAGGGGTGAATTATGGTGAATTTATTTTTATGAGGTTTGTCTTCATAAGGTGAAGTGTGCTAAAATGATTACTTCCTCATATTATTCATAGTAAAGGAAAGTGAAAAAGTGAAAGTGGGGTCATGAGAGTTGTTTAATTGAAGTTTTTGAGAGTTGTTTAATTGAATTGAAAAAATTGAAGTTTTTTCTGAGGTGTGAATTCTCATTCTATCATAGCAAATGAGATATTTTTCAATTAAACAACTCTCATGACCCCACTTTCACATTTTCTCTCTTTTTGTGGCTCCATATAAGCATAGCGTGAATATATCTTTGTTGCCCCCGGAGTTTACTAAGACTCTAGTAAAAACACCAGCTGGATGATGCCATGAATTTGGCTGCTTTCTCACTCTGGTTTAGGTCTAGTTCTGAGGGCTGACCTGGAGATGTCTGGTGGAGATCTGTACTGTATCTCCTACATTTTTTAAAAATGGCTTTTCTCCTTCCTGGGGGAGAGATTTCTTCCATCCTATGAAATATTTGTAGCAGAATATCTTATATCACTGAAAATATCAAAAACAATGGCTGGATTATAGAATAAAGAATAAAAGATATTTTATTTTATTATTTAAAGGATTTACTTTCCTGTAATATAATAATAATATTTATTTACAATCAAAGATCAGCTACAAAGTTTAATAAAAGAAAAGAAAAGAAAAGGCACTATCTACCAGCCCACCCCACTCCTTTGGGGCAGATCCACTTTCTGCCCCCAAACTGCCCCAAAGTCACTAAAACGTCAAAAATTCTCAAAAAATCAGCCCTTTGTCCAATCCCCCTGAAATTGGGGTGGTAGCCTCCACCCATTAGACACTACCACCCCACCCCACTATTCTTCCCCAGTCCCCACTTTCTGCCCCAATCTGCCCCAAAGACATGAAAACTTCAGAAATTCACCAAAAATCAGCCCTTTGCCCAATCCCCCTGAAATTGGGGTGGTAGCCTGCACCCATTAGGCACTACCACCCCACCCCACTCTTTTTGCCCAGATCCCATGCTATGCCCCCGAACTGCCCCAAAGTCACTAAAACTTCAAAAAATTCCCCCAAATCAACCATGAACCGAATCACCCGAATTTTTCGTGCCCGAAATTCGGGTGATTCGGCTCGGGCCCGAAAAATATCGGGGGACATCGGCGGTGATTCGGTTCGGCCCCGAATCACCCGAAATTGCTCGTTTCGGGCACAGATCGTTCTGTGCCCAAAATTTTTTGCACATCCCTACTGTGAACATGAAAGCGGCAGTACAGCAAGAGCACAGTTGTACAACTACTTAAAGACAGTGTGTGGGCGATTGCCCAGTGCTGCTTCCATTGCTTCCAGTGGAAGTAGTGCTGGATAAGTGTCCACACTCTGTTTTAATTAGTTGCACAATTGCACTCTTGTGCAAAACCGCCGGGGCAGGCTTTCAAGTGAACAGCAGCAGTGGTGGGTCAGAAATGCTGGCATTGCCTTGTGCAATATGTTCCAACAACAACAACAACAACACATTTCTGCCTTTGACTTGAAGCTGAAAAGCCAAATGACCCTTGAACCTCACAAAAGTATTCATCTTGAAAATGGCAAAATCCTCACCTGTATGCTTTGATTTATTCATTTGGGAAGGGAGGGAGTTAATGACATTACCTTTGTATTCTTGCATATGGAAAGGGTCATGCATTGCAGAAGCACATCAAAGGATTGTGCCGCTGAAGGAAAAGAAGGCTGCATGTCAAGCATAACCATACTAGCTGTGGAGCTGTGCCTGAACCACAACATCCTGTCCCCAAGAAATTGATTTGGGATAGCCTTGTTGACGAGGGGACAGTGAGCTGCAGTTTGGCTATTTCTGCAAAAATGCTATCCTGAAAACCAATTATCACCAGTAAGGATGTGCACAAACCAACGTTCGGCTGGTTCAGCGGAGTCAGAAGCCTGCTGATCTGGATTAACCACTCGTAAATCAATCAGTAGCCGATTGTAAATGCATCTCAGGTTTCAGCTTTACTGGAGAACAATCGGTCTACCAGAGCTGCTCAACTTCGGCCCTCCTGCAGATGTTGGCCTACAACTCCCATAATCCCTGGCTTTTGGCCACTGTGACTGGGGATTATGGGAATTGTAGTCCAAAAATATCTGGAGGGCCAAAGTTGAGCAGGCCTGATCTAGACAAACAGTCAGTCCCAGAACACAGAAACAATACTTCCATGCACAAAAATTCCCATCGACTCCAATAAACCAGACCTTCTTACAAAGTTTCAGAGGTCTAGATTCCCAGATCACAATTCATCCAACAAGAGTCAAGTAGGCTGATTAGACGCGTTGTCTCCAGCAGTCCGCTCAGGGCACAAGCTGCAGAATTTATAGCCAACAGTCAGGTACACCCAATCACCACTCCACCCCCGGCAGCTGCCACAATTGCAGTCAGTCTCTTGCTGCCTTCTTGCTGATAACCGGTTACTTCTTCTCCATCCCCTGCTGTTGACGCTTCTCTCGCCTACATTGTCTGGGAGACAATGATCACTCAACCTCCTGCTCAAGTCTTCTCTCCAGAGCCCATTCTGCCCCGTTGGCTCCTCCCTCAGCAGCCTCTCACCCTGGCCCATCTCAGATGCCTCCCCACTCAGATCACAGACCTGACGATCCTCAAATGTCTCTCTGCTTCCCACTAAATCCACTTCCCCCTCCTCTTCAGAGTCCTCAGGTTACCTTTAAGGAGCAGGGAGGTGCTGTCTATAAAACTGGTGCCGTGGGGCTGCTGCATACCACCTTACAGCCCTGTTCAGCAGTGTACCGGAAGTGGCTGGTGCACGTGCGCATGCATGATGTGTGCACATGCACCAGCCACTTCTGGTACACCACTGAATGGGCTGCTAGGAGGTAAGCAGCAGCCCCGTGGCACTGGTTTTACAGACAGTGTTGGTGGGGGAAACGCGAGGGAGGATGGGCACCCTTCCTGCTCCTTGAATGTAACCCACCGCCTCTTCCAAACTGGTTTGGCTGTCTGTAAAAGGACCACCAAGCCAGTTTGTGCACATCCCTAATCGCCAGGTTCCTGAAATGGCAGTCAAGTGTGGTGAGGTGGAGGTAAGGTCGCTGTTTTTTAATTTATTTTTAATTTCCAAAAAACTTCTATTGGCTCAGAGAAGAGTCATAGGTCATAGACTGAGTACATCCTTTGCATGCCAAGGGTCCTTGATTCAATCTCCATTTAAAGGGAACTCAGGTAGTAGAACTGAGAAAGATCTCTACTTGAGACCAAACGGTACTGGACTAGACAGATGGGCCACTAGCCAGACTTGCTGTGAAGCAGCTTCACACCAAGGGACAGTAAAAGAAAATATAAAAGGCCCATTATTATTATTATTTTTAAAAAGGTACTTTAACAGGTTGTGTGTGTGTGTGTGTGTCTGTGTAGGTGACCTAATTCAGATTGGATTGATTTTAATCACATCACCCTACAGTTAAAAAGAAGAGAAAAATACATTCATCTTTTAACAACTCAGCTATAGCAAGTGTCATGCAAAGTGCAATCAAGCATTCATTCCAATTATTTCCAGTGTTGTTAATCTCAGACCGTCTACAGGAAGTTCTAACTCGTGGCACTGTCTTGGTTACCTTTTATGTGGGGTGTACAATATCCTGCTGTGGGGTGGGAGGGAACATTGCCCAACTGCAGAGCATATGCCTTGCATTTAGAGGATTCCAGAAATCTGTATTCCAGTTCAAAGTGGAAAACATAAAGTTGCCCTCTGTGCTGGTATAGACTGGTTCATCTATAGTCCACTCTCTGCTCTTCACTCAAAACTGTTGGAAGTGAAGGACTATGCGCTGTCTCTTGTCTCAATGACATAGGAGGCCAGACTTGTGAGTCAGAGGGCTAGAGGGTCAAGACATTGGTCATCCCTTCTCTACCACTCTGACACTATCCCTTTGATATGTAGATTGCTAATCTCAGGGACTTCCTTCCTTCCTGTCACTTCCTCTTCCCCTTCCCTTCCCTTCTTTCTCCCTTGCAA
Organism: Hemicordylus capensis; assembly: GCF_027244095.1. NCBI lineage: Eukaryota > Metazoa > Chordata > Lepidosauria > Squamata > Cordylidae > Hemicordylus > Hemicordylus capensis. Next base: position 184,787,296 of record NC_069659.1, on the reverse strand, counting down.
CATGCAAACTCCTCTCTCCCTGCACCATGTGTGCAGAGATGCAGAATCCATCTGCATCCAGCTAGATAGATAGATTAGAGATCCTATCTCCTCACTTTCCTATCTAGAATGGAGTTCTCTAATAAATACTCCTTATAGTGATTTGAAACTATGAACTGGCTCCAAGTTATTTTACTCTCAGCATACACGCATGCCTAACCAAATTCCGCTGTGTTGTGCCTCTGTGCACTCTGCTATAATGAAAAAGGGGTTTCTCTTACTAGAGAGAATTCCCAACAAAAACGATCCCAGACACAACTGATTGTTTAAAAATAAATGGCCTATGTTAATTTACTTGCCAACATGGGACCATTTCTTTCTAGTTTAATATTTATTTTTTCTTCCAATCAAGCTCAAAAAGAAATAAATCTTAGAAATTTTTTAGATCTTAGAAAAAGATCTTAGAAATCTTAGATCTTGGAAAAAAGAATGGACTGGAATAAAAGCAGCTGCTCCCAGGCGCCACTTTAAATTAGAAGACAGGTGCAGTTAAATCAGCTTTTCCCCAGCACCCTGTTAAATTTAAAAATGTTGATATCCAGGGATTTTATTTTGTTTTCTTTCCACAGAATTGCAATTGTGCTTCTGCAGTAGGGTTAATTAAAAATACCCTTGACTTTGACATTCCAAAATCTGGAATTCCTACTGGAAGACAAATGGAATAGAATCCAAAGGATAGCAAAATGGCAGAACTACTGTATAATGGATGGGAATTGGGAGAATCTAATCTCTTCTCTGATGCTGCTTCAAAACTTGCACTGTCGGTTTGGATGCCTGATGGCTCACCTCTGCTCAACCTGCATATCTGTAAATAACTAGTTTATTACAAAAGGCATAATATGTCTCCAAGATTTTATCCTCACAAGGAAATGGTCATTATTGCCACATTCACACGTAATGTGAAACCAGAGCTTGCTGAACGCGCGGTTAATTTTTCTAACAGTGAATTGCAATGCAGACATTTATCCAACTGAGGCTGCTTGTGGTGCCAGACTGTGGGCAAAGCATCAGTAGGTCTCCAGGGTGGCAGCCATTTGCACATTTTTAAGGAGGCATGCTGAGTTCAATTGTGCCCTTTTGGTATGGTCTACCTGCACTTGGCAGGGAACGGCATTTTAATCCCTTTAAATGTCATGCAATTCCAGCCCTTCTTCTGACAGTGATTGCACAGCCACCTTCGTAAGAGCCCCACAACAAAACAGTCTCGCACAAGCATAATTTCAGGCAGGGGGGATGCTGGGGGGCATTAATTTTCTGTTACTTAGGAAAGGGAAAGAATTCTTAGGAGGGGTTATGTATATGAGGGAGGGCAATGGATCCTGGGGTCAGTCCTGCTGTGACTAAGGATGCTCTTGTGATGGCTCACCCTGGCAAAGCAATCTATAGAGTCCAAACCACACTCCTGCCCCTATGGCAGCTTGCTGCCCAATGACTAGCACTCTCATGAGAGGGCCAGTCTACTGGGGAGGACCTTAGGCTTGCTGATGCTTTGGTCTTCCATCGTACTGTACACTCATGAGTTACGCTATCAATAAGAGGGGCCCCCAGCTTGCACAGGGTCCCTATTCTCTCTGGTTAATGATAGAACCTTTGCACAGTGTTCCCCTCCTCTCCTGGGAAGACTTTGATGCACCCAAAGGAGGTTTTGACACTCCATGACAATGGTAACACTGGGCCTGGGGACAGAGTTTTACTCTGGTTCAAATTTTCTGGGTTTGGACCGGCATTGCTCCTTATGCAGATCTGCCGCCATGGGGAATATTGGGAGAAGGGAGCCCCAGGTGCCTGCAACCCCAATAGAGTGGTGTTGCCATTCTGGCCAAAAATAAAGATAGATATGTTCAAATAGGTGGACAGGCTGGCAGAGGCCATTCTTTGATAGCTTCTTCGTGGCTGTTGCTAAGACAGTGTGAGGTATTGCCGGGGTAACTGTCCCTGCAGCTTGCTCATATAGAGCAACCTGGCTGGGAGGTATCTGCCATCCAGCCTATATGTGTGTTTCCATGGCCTGACGTTCTCATGAGAGAGCAGTCAATGGGAAAAGGAATGCCATCACACATTATTAGTGATTCTGCCCGACACTCCTCTCCCCACAGATGGTTCTTCTCTGGAGTTGTGAAGGGATATCCCCATAGCCTTACACTCTCATAACTGAGCGGTCCACTCAGGAACATCATGCATTGTCATCACAGATGTCGAATTGATCCTTTCCTGGAGGTAATGCTGATCCAGGCCTTCTCATGAGTAAGCCTAGGGACTGCACACATTCCCCCAAGGGGAAGGGGCTGGGCCCCCCTTCCCCAATATAATTGTGCAAATGGGGTTGCCCTGCTTATGTTACCACCTCGATTGCATATGCTTGTGAACATACATCTTTATCACTTCATTTTTGGAGAGCAAATCATGTAGTGCCCGTCTTGCCATTCCATCCCCTTTCTCTCCTGATTGCCAGGAAGGGGGAACAAGGGACCGGAAAGAAGGCATGCCCGTATATGACTTTCCTGTTTGACAGGCTGACAAGCTTAGGATGGGATGTGGCGGCGTCTGTGTTGCCAGGCAACTACTTTGTTGGATTGGAGACAGAGGTGGGATGGGGCAAGTGCCTGGAGAAGTGGCCAGCAAGAAGCACCGCAGACTTTGTTTGTTTGTTTGTTTGTTTGTTTCATTTCGTTTCATTTCATTTCATTTCATTTCTAGCCCACCCTATACCCAATGGTCTCAGAGCGGGTAACAATAAAACTAATGTAAAACATAATTAAAATACAACATCATGGAATAGGTGTGATCCTGGGAAGGCCTGTTCCACCCTCACTATGATGATGGTTCTAGAAACTGCTTATGTGCAGGTCGCTCTGTCATGGATCCAGCCTTAATTTTGCAGCATATTGTAGGGAAATACTCATCCAATTCTGGCTCTGCTTTGTTTGCAGGATTTATTGATTTCAGGGCCGCCTTTGATTTGATCCCTAGGGAGAAACACTGCAACAAGCTACTTAATTCATCAATGGATCATTGGTTATTTTTATATTGATTCCCTTGCTTCCCATTTAAACAACTTGGATCATCACCCTCCGAAATTCGTGGATAAGCATCTCACTAGTCTCTTGTATGCAGATGATGCTGTCATTCTTTCGCAAACACAAATGGGTTTAAGAAGAGCATTGTGCTCTTTGGCCTCCTATTGCTAGGAGCAATCACTTGAAATTAATAGTAAAACCAAGATTCTAGTGTTTGCAAAAAGACCAAAAATTTACAATTGGAAATTAAATGGGTACAAGCTGGAACAAGTAAAACAATTTAAATACCTTGGGATAATATTCCAGGCCTCTGGCTCCAGAACTGCGCACAGAGAATATGGCAGTCAGAATGCTAAGAAGAGCTCACAGGCAATTCAATCTTATTATCGCTCCAGGGGTGCCCATTTTATCCCTGTGGCTATTCAACTCTTTGAGGCCAAGGTCCGAGCACAGCTTTTGTACGGAGTGCAGCTGGGCATATACCCTAACTTCACTAAACTAGAAGCAGACCAGTCCAATTTCCTGAAGAATATATTTCACGTCTCCAGCTGCGTTCCTAGGGCGATACTATGGCTGGAAGCAGGGATGCTCAAATTAGAGGCTAGGGCTTGGATTATTATATTTGAATTCTGGCTTGATTTTCCAGCCCTTTGGATTAGCTCCATTGGTGCTAAAGGATATATACAACTCAAGGTGGGAAAAGGGGGTGGAGGAAAGGCTATACTATTATTGTCCCCCCCACCCACTGCACTGCTAACCCTTGGCTATGAAAATGCCAGACTCAAAATAGGGAAAGAATCTATTACATGGAGCGCCAAATTGATCAGGGCTCTATTCTGGTTGGTGTCTTCCAGGGCAATCAAATTCTGAGTTTTACCCCTTCCAACTATTTTAACCAGCTAACAGCCCCAAAGTACCACAGAGCCCTGACACTGGCCCAATGCAATGCCTTGTGCACAGCTGTGTTGGAAGGGAGATACCAAAGAATTCCATACGGAGAGCGTTTTTGCCCTTGTGGCTCACCAATCTCTGGTGAGATTGAAACAACAACTCACATACTCTTGTACTGTCACTATTATCGTGATATCCAACATAAACTTATCTCCTTAGATATTAGCCCATATCCAGACTGTACTGATTCCTTTTTTCTGAATTTCCTTTTAGCAGATCAGAATGACTCTAGGTCTTATAAAGTTGCTAAGTTTTGCCTCATAGCTAGCAAAATTCGACCAGAGCTCATTAGGAACTAATATTCTATGAGATTTAACACTGCTGTGTATTAATCATATCATTTTGCTGTCTCGCTACCTTTATAATCAGTGTCACTCTGTCATTAGTTTTGACTAACCTTTATACATAGTTTTATCTCCATAGTTTTAACTTTTAGCATCTTCCATTTATTACTCTAAGTAACTTTACAGAACTTTTTATTTTGTAGATGTAGATTGAACCGTTATTGTCTGTTTCTCTGTTGTGCTGGTCAAAGACCAAAATAAAGACTATACTATACAGAAACTGCTTGAAACCGTGGTTATGGTGGCGTCTGTGTTTGGACATAATGCTGCCATAAAAAACCTTTAGGTTGCAGTAGTGAAACTCACTACACACCAAAGGTTCAAACTGGAGTTTGGTGAGGCAAACCACAGGTCACTTTTGACACAAAACCACAATTGCATACATTCGGATGTTCACGAGTTCAAACCTCTGCTCCATTTAATTGTGATTTTGCGTGCCCTGCGAATGTGGCCTATGTCTGTTATGTCTGCTTCAGGAACATCCTACCACTCGGGGAAATGGGAAGCATGATATACATACATATTTTTATTTATGGTCCATGACCAAACCATAGCACACAACAGTTAAATACAAATAAAATTGTTAAACAATACAGTGTCATATTAAACAGAAAAATTAAAACTAATTTGTTCGCATCTTATTTTGCAAGCCGCTGCACAAAATCTTGCCATTCTCCCGATAATTTCCACATGACGATCCATTAAGAAATAAGCCACATAAAAATAATCTGAATGGCCCGGACATTTTTTTTATATAAGGCTCAGTCTAGATGGAGCGAATAGCTTTATTAAAAGGACAGTAAAGCAAAACATGAGAAATTGTCTCAACCTCACCTGTGCCACATGGGCATAAACGATTCCTCAGAGGGGTTCTTTTGTATCTTCCCTCTAAAACCTCAGAGGGCAAAATGTTGAACTGGGCTTGAGAAAAAGCTCTCCTCTGGCCTAGGGCTGGCAAGTGCGTAAGATATGCTACAGGACAAGGGTAATTTAAGAAGCTACCACAGCAATTTCTGGAGGAGACCAAACTTAGGTCTCTTTGCTAATGGAAAGCATGAAATTATGCATCTTTTCAAGTTCATGAAGACAATGCAAACCATGATCTTATTTCCTAGCAGATCTGAGGAGTCAAACACCCCATGAGGATATGTTTATTAAGTTACGACAGCTCCCACATGCAAAATACAGTTGTTCTCCACCCTTTCCAGAGATTGTTTCCATTAAGAAATTGATCCCCCCCCCACTCTCACAGGATTGCTTATGACAATATCTTTATTAACTGTGCCTCTTGCTAACTGAGCAAAGAGGCACCTTTTAAAAGTGGAGATTCTCTTTATTTAGCAGGGGGAGAGCAACTGGCCCTATCCATGCCCATCCCCAGTACAGTATCCCTCCAGTGGCTGTTGATGGTGTCTATATTATGTTTCTGTTTTAGATTATGAGCCCTTTGGGGACAGGGAGCCTTCTTTATTTATGTATTTATATCTATGTAAACTGCTTTGTGGACTTTTGTTGAAAAGCGGTATATAAATATTCATTGTATTCATAGTCGTATTAAGTTACTACATTAATTAAAAGACATCTCCTGAATATTCCCCCGTGCAAAATACAATTGTTCATCACTCCTTTCAGGTTTCCATTAAGTCTGTTTCTCAGACTCTCAAGGGACTGCTCAAGAAGAAATGTTCAAGAATACTGTAATTAGCTGTAAGAGGAAACAAATCACCTGAGGACTTCTTCTGGGCATGTGATGCTTTGGGGAGAAACACAGATGTTTGCACTTGAAGGAACAGGATGCAAAGTAAAAGCAGTGCCTCACAACTGGAAGGCTCACTAAATATCTGCCAGTTATTGATGACTGAAGGTGCAGAACCAATGAATCCTGGTGAGGTAATATGTACCATGTATGAGATTATAGAGCAGAGTATTTTACAATGAGACTTTAGAGATTATAGAGCAGAGTGCATCATGCAATTAGTAGCACATTGATCATTTGGAATATGGAGTCTAAATTAAATCCTTTGCTGTGAATGGGGAAATGAAGAGACTCATTAACAAAATAGTTGGATGTGACAGCACAAAAGAAAAAGCAGTCTGCTGGCATACTGGAGTACATGACAAGACTCTTCTGAATGTTTTAATTATCTATAATCAGATTTATTTTGTCTCCATTGTTATAACACAGGACCATGTACATAATTTTGCGGGAAAGCTTTAGCAGTTGCTTGGAAGAACAGTTCATTACTGTATAGTTCAGATAGCCACGAGAGCCCATGGAAATGAAGCATTTAGCTGGGCTTTCTCATGTGGCATTTCATTGCACCTCTCTTCAATACATTAAAAAACTCATATACACAGAGATTAAAGGGAGTGACTGTGACAGAGACTTGGGGCAGCATGACAAGAGCAGACAGGAGGGGAGCTGTCTTTTGCCTGCTATGAGCAAACGTCAACTGTGTGTTGGCTGGTAATAAATGGGGTGAATATGGAGCCATACATTCCTACGGTTCTTTTGATTCCTTCTCTCCTCTTCTGTCTGAATGGGTCAATGGGCAGTGCTTCTTGCCCTTTAAAACATGATTCCAGATTTTATCTCTGTATGTGGTTGGAAGAGCTCATTCTTCTGAACAGTGAGATTTACAGAACTTCAACTTCTGCTTCCTAGTTTCAAAACTTTGGAGGCTGGATGGGGTGTTTGGTTTTATTAATACAGAGCCACTATTTGGAAGTAGGGAAAAGAATATAAACCTCTTGCATGAAATGCTTTCCAATGTAGTTATAGTAACAATGCTACTCTGGCTCCTGCTGCAAGATTATGCAAGTATTCACTGTAACAGTTACATCCTTTTAAGCTTTTTCTTTTATAGGAATTTTTATTCTAATTTTAAAAGAAAGTCTTTTTAAGGTACAGATAAAACCTGACAATTTGATTGTGATTTCACATGGGATTTCTTTGTTACCTTGCTATCAAGAAAGAAAATTAGTCAATATTAAAAGAAATGCACTTACTGGTAATTTCTAGGTTTCTTCTTACATCTTCCTTGGTAGTTTTGTGACAGAGAGATGTTTTTGGTGTAATATGATACTAAGGAAGGAAATGACTTCTGGAAAAATAGGAAGAAGAATATATTTTTCTTGTTTTAACAAAGAAAAATAGATAGGCAAAACATTGATTCTCATTACAATCTGTATACATCGACCTGAATTCTTCCAACCAACTTATCTCTCCCTTCCTTCCCTTCCTCTGATTGCTTCAAATAACTGAAAAACTAAAAGTAACAGAATTGATGTTCCTGCTATATTATAGATTATCGTCTGCATTTAATTCCTCTACAAAGAAAAACCAAATCTCGGATGAGGTACCAAACCCTGCGAAATATTATACTGAATAAATGGTTCCCATGTCAGGAAAAAAAAAGGTCTTCTGATTTATTCTTGGTATATACAGTAATTTTTGCCATTGACGCATATTTCTAGAGTTTGAGATGCCAATCATCTGAAGTTGGGATCAAATTTTTCCCCCAGCAGGAAGCATAATGGATTCTTGCCACAGTTATCATCTATAAAGAAAGTTCAGTGTATTTTGCAGGGATATGCGGTTTGGTAAAATTGAACATAAAAGTTTCCAGTAGAAAAGGGAAAGGGAAATCTAAATGCAAAATTTGCTGCATCTTAAAATGTATTGTTTTCCAAAATTTTTGAGCTTTTTTACATGTCCACCACATATGATAGAAGGTACCTTTCTGCTCTAAACATTTCCAACAATCTCCAGGATAACTATTGTCCATCTTTGAAATCATTGCTGGCGTGATATACCAATGCAGGTACATTTTATACCAATTTCCCCTCAAAGTACTGTTCACTGAAAATTTTATGTTCACCTTCCACTGAAATTCCCACTGTTGCATCTCTGTTGTTCTATTGAAGTTCTACATCCATTTTATCATACAGTCTTTTACCTTTTCTGATTCTGAATCATGCTTCCACAATAGTTTGTATATCAGACCTATCATATGTTCTCAATTTTTTGAAAATTATTGATTAAAACCTTGGCTTTAAGGACAGGCATCCTCAGGTTCTGGGCAAGCTTTTACTTATGAGGCCTCCTCTGGAGGTATTCCCTGTTCAGTGAACAGGGAGGATGGGAAGCTGCTAGACAAGTTGCAAGAGAGGGTTGATCTACTCCAAAGGAAAGTCAGATCTCCATGCCTGTGTTCTTTTATGCATCATAAATAGTAAGTGTAAGCTTGTGGATCTTTAAAGTTAAGGAAGGATAGATATGATTCCTCATTAAAACTGAACTTGCCCTTAATCCCAATAACCCCCAAGGTTGAGGGTTTAGAAGATGTTACTTTAGAAGATGTTACTTAACTAGGATTGAGAAGAACAACAAAACCATCTTAATGAGATGCACAGATATATACTGTCTCAGACAAAATTTTCAGTTATAACTGTTTTAAACCACAACCAGAATCTCCAAGTACAAAAATGCCAAGAAGTACATATTCTGAATTGTAAACAGGATCAGTTTTTCACGATTATGTAAATATAATTTCACACAGGATGTGTGAGGAGAGCTGGTCTTGTGGTAGCAAGGATGAATTGTCCCTTTTGCTAAGCAGGGTCTACCCTGGTTTGCATTTGAATGGGAGACTACATGTGAACACTGTAACATATTCCCCTCAGGGGATGGGGCCACTCTGAAAAGAGCATCTGCATGCTTGCACACAGAAGGTTCCAAGTTCCTCCCTGGCATCTCCAAGATAGCGTGGAGAGAGACTCCTGCCTGCAACCTTCGAGAAGCCACTGCCAGTCTGTGTAGACAATACTGAGCTAGATGGTCCAATAGTCTGACTCGGTATAAGGCAGCTTCCTATGTTCCTATGGCCATATTGAGTCAACATTAACTTAACCAAAGGCCTGCCAGCCCCCATTTTGTATATAAATTTATTCATGTGTATCCGAATATCATAGTATGTTCCCATGTGATAACTGTTTTAAAAATTTATATGCAGGAGGCGCTGACTTGTTCCATCTTCAGTGTATAACCCAGATAATTCTTTAATATTCCTGAGCATCAGTGGGAGACATTTTCTCCCTTGTGCCTCCAGCCCATTGTTTTGCTAGGACCTGCCTGATGTGGAGTGAGACAGACGTTCCAGGTCCTTCTGCAGGCAGGGAAGATGGATGGATGGACATGAGAACCTTGCAAGTAAGGGATTTTGCAGTGGAAACAACATTAAAGAAGAGATAAAAGTAAAAATAATTTCCTCCTGGGTTACAATCTGGCAAGCCCGTAACTTACTTGCACATGCAAATAGTGGGGAAATGCTTCCTCCTGGTGACTCTACATGTCGGGTCAATATTTGAAGACTCTTACTAGACACGTAGAATCTCAGTCCATATAACAACTGCAGGCCAATGCTACATGCTCCTGGTGCTGCTAGCCTCACTGCTGTGACGTCTGAAGTGGTAAGGTGATATGAAATATGGTGTGATATGATTTGAAAATGTATAATCAGAGTACATTAATCTTATTCATATTACTGTTTGGTAGATGCTTCTTGATGTGCTTGCTCACGATCAGCTAAGTATTTACAAGCTTTCTTAGTCTTCAGGTTAAGAAAACCACTCTTCATGTTTCCAGGACTTGTGATGTTGGTGCATGTGCTGCCAATGGTGCTCTGAGCATGTTCATCATGGTCTTGTGTCTTGGGAATTGTAGTTGGTTTGATCTGCCCTCCATTCAGTCCACAGCACCAGCCATAATGAAGAACCTATTGGAAATCCACTCCCCCTGCCTCAGATAAACACATTCAGGAACAAGAGAGCATTTCAGATCCGGAAGGGTGGCAGCAGCCAGATAAAATATTTGCAAGGAACAATCAAGAGAGCAGTCTAAACCCAGCAGAGAAGATGCTCACTATCTAGAAGGTGGCTTGATTGGGCTGGCTGGCTGGCTATGTAATTAACATCAATCAATGGGAGTTTCTTCAAGCAATACACATATCAAGCCAGGTAGTTGTGAATGTCAGTGATATATTTAATTTGTATGTTTCTTTATAATTTGTATTACAAGAGTACAAATCTATGAATACATCAAGAAAAAGTACAGGTTCTTAATAGATAAGAGAAAAGAAAGTATATGGATAAATATTGTCTCAGAATTTAACCCTCAGTGGAAAATAGGGTTGATTGTACCCCATCTGAGAAGTTTTTTAAAAATCACAAAACTTTATGGTCAGTGTTCTGCAACTCAATCTTCCAGGTCAGAATTAACTTTAGTGAGGATACGGTTAATCTGACGGTGTTTCATTCACTTGTAATATTGTCTAAAACTACCCTTTTATTAATATGGATATTGGAGTATCGGCAGCCCCTATTGGACTCCACGTTAACTGAAAGAACTATGCACGTACACTGCTAGGGGTCACAGAGACCCCACAAAATGTTATTGAAATACTGTAAAAATAATTAAAATTTATTTATTACTTATTTTTCTATGTAAACTGCTTTGGGAACTTTTGATGAAAAGTGGTATATAAGTATTCGTAGCAGTAGCACCAGCACCAGCACCAGCACCAGCTCCAGCTCCAGCTCCAGCTCCAGCTCCAGCCCTGGGGTGCCTTCATAATCTGCATTCATATGTCTCAATGCCTCCAAAGAAGGAAGTGGTTTTGTGTTTGGGATCAAAGTACTTCTGAAATTCCTAGCTAGCCTTACAAAACATTTCTTGTCTCCCTTTTAACCTTTGGGAAATTTAAGCACAGTACATTTTGTAGAGCCCAGCAGCTTGGAGGAAAATGCTAGACTGAGGGGAAACAGTCAGCAGATCCAGCCAGCATTCCTGTGTGAATCAAGATACTGAAGATGAAACTTGACAGTATGACCACATGACTATAAGCAGCTAAAAGGGCCACTGAACACTGTTTTGCAAATGCATCATAATTACGATGGCAATGGTGCTACAAAAGCTTCTTCTGATGCAACATGGCAGCTTAGTGTGTTTGCTGAACCTGAAAATCATTCACTTGGATTCGGTAATGTGGTGGTCTTTGGAGCTGTGGTGGGATGAACACCAGCAAATTGGTTGGAAAGCTATTTAAGATCACAGTTTTTCACAGGAGTTTGATCAAAGGACTCTGAAGCTGATTTTCTGCATCTCTTGGTTGAACATCTCAAAAGTGCTCTAAAGATGTGCTATGAGGGCCAAACAAAGATAACATGGCAGAGCTATTATCGTATCCCCTAACCCCTTTTGGGGTGGGGTGGGGTGAAAAACAGCTAGGTTGTGGGAAGTGCTTTTGGATTTGGGTTGCAGTGCTGAGAGAGAGATGGCTAACCCTTCTATTTTGCAACTTAAATCACCTCCTCCTTGGAGCTGTTATTAGCTGTGAAAGCGGGGCTGTGGGGGCGGGGGTGGGGGTGGGGAGAGACACACATCCGTTATATCCAACTCTCCTTGTGGCAAATCCTGAATGAGAGCAACTGGAGGTGGAAAATACTATTAAGAATCTGCTACTTGGAAAGATCGCAGGAATAAATGCAAGAAAAGTTTTGGATTATTAGTTTGATTTGTAATTTTGGCTTCAAACATATTGTATTGGTATTTTAGATTTGTACCTTTTATTTTTAAAAGTCCACAATTTGAAACTATCACCCATTCATGCATACATGCATTCATATTTTTATACCACCTGATATGTACATCTCTAGGTGGTGTACGAAGTTTAACACAATATTTAAAAAATCAGCACAGATTAAAATACATGAAACAATGAAAATAGTAGCAAAAAACAGAAATAAAAACAGTAGCATAAAACTATTATCAAAATCAATTCTAATTAAAAGCCTTTTAGAACAAGTGAGTCTTGCGGGTCTTCCTGAAAACAAATAGAGAAGGAGATGCTCTTATTTCAGCAGGGACCATATTCCAAAGCCCCAGGGCAGCCACAGAGAAAGCCTGGATCTCCAGAAGATCATAACAGGCAGCAGAGTTCATGACAAAGGAGGCACTCTCTTAAATACCCTGGACCCAATCTGTTAAGGGCTTCATAGATAATAACCAGCACTTTGTATTTTACCCAGAAACATATTGGCTGCCAGTGTAGTTCCCTTAAAACTGGTGTAATGTGGTCCCTTCAAGTTGTTCCATTGACCAATCTGGCTGCTGTATTCTGTACCAATTGTAGTTTCTGGACTACATACAAAGGCAGACCCACGTAGAGTTCATTACAGTACTCAAGTCTGGAGGTTACCAGCAGCTGTACTACTGTTTTAAGGTCATTTACCTCCAGAAATGGACATAGCTGTCGTATCAGCCGAAGCTGATAAAAAGTGTTCCTCGCCACTGCCTCAACCTGAGAAACCAGGGAGAGCTTTGGGTCCAAGAGCACTCCCAAGCTACATACCTGATCTTTCAGGGGGAGTGTAACTTCATCCAGAACAGGCAGATCTAAACCATCTCTCAGGACAAGACCCCTACAGTCAGTACCTCTGTCTGATTCAACTTCAGTTTGTTATCCCTCATCCAGCCCATTACTGCCTCCAGGCAGGCATTTAGAGAAGATATGCCATTTCCTGATGAGGTTGACATGGAAAAATAGATCTGGATGTCATCAGAATATTGATAACACCCAGCACCAAACCTCCTGAAAATCTCTCCCAGTGGTTTCATGTAGATGTTAAAAACCATTGGAGACAGCCTTGTGGAACTCCACACTTTAGTTCTCATTTCTCAGAATAGCAGTCTCCAAATGATACCATCTGGAATCTACCAGAGAGGTAGGAACAGAACCACTTTAACAGTGCCACCCAATCCCACCTCCTCCAGGCGGTCCAGAAGGATACAATGGTCGATAGTATCAAAAACCGCAGAGAGATCCAAAAGGATCAGCAGAGTCATACTCCCTCTGTTGATAGCCAGTTGGGGATCATCCATCAGGCCGACCATGGCAGTCTCAACCCCACAGCCCACACAGAAGCCAGTTTGAAATGGGTCTAGATAATCTGCATAATCCAAAACTACCTGGTGCTGAGAGGCCACCACCTGCTCAATCACCTTGCCCAACCATGGAAGGTTAGAAACAGGTCTATAACTAGCTAACTTTGAGGGATCCAATGTGTGTTTCTTCAAAAGTGGTTTAAGTGGTCTTAAGACAAGGAGGCATCCTGCCCTCCCTCAGAGAAGCATTTATAACATTTACCAGACCCTCTCTGATAATATAATTACCAGATGAGATCAGCCAAGTTGGGAAAGGGTCAAGAGAACAGGTTGTATGACTCACAGTCTGAAGCAGTTTGTCTACTTCCTCAGGAGTAACAAACTGAAGATGATCCAATCTAATCCCATAAGAGGAGTTGCTGGACACCTCCACAGGAGACTCTGCAGTAGCTGTAGAATCCAGCTCAACCCGAATCTGAGAGCCCCCTGTGGCCTAGGGCAGATCAAAACTACGGAGCATGTTCTCCTCTACTGCTTGTTCTATAGAGAACAATGGTGGCCCGTGAATGCGTTGCTTTGGGGGGGGGAGGCGGCGGGAGGCACCTTTAAGAGTAAATGAATTTGGTGCTTACTTCAGCTCCCGCCGCACCTGAATGCTGTTCGGCGAAGCAGCGTGCTGCCCAGCAGCCCCTGTGGCAGGGAATCGCCTCCACCACTCACCTGGCTTCCACGGAACCGAGCCCCCGCCAGTGGCCAGGTGAGTGGCGGAGGCGATTCCCCACCGCAGGGGCTGCTGGGTGGCACACTGCTTTGCCGAACAGCATTCAGGTGCGGCGGGAGCGGAGGTAAGCGCCGAATTCATTTACTCTTAAAGGTGCCTCCCGCAGCCCCCCCTCCAGCGGCGCGTTCATGGGCTGCCACTGATAGAGACATTCATGCCTCCCTCATCCTTTCATTGCTAAGAAAGTATCCAGGTTGTCCGATCCAATTCTTCAGCTCCTTGCTACTCTCTGACTCTAAGACTGCCATCACATATAGCGACACCAGGTACTGTGCGACTGCGATCAGCGGATGACAGGTAGTGAGTCCTATCAGCCTTAATCTGACCCTTGGTGACTCTGGGCAGGCCCTGCAATTGCTCATGCGCTTCCCTTTCTAATGTTCTTTATAACTTTTAATCTGTCTGTTTTCCAGTTTTATTACTCAGGGTTTTATGTATTTCTGTCTTCTCATGTCTTTTAAATTTATTACATCCATTTTATGCCCCCCCTTTTATGGCTTTCATGCTTTTTTACGATTTTACTATTTCTCAGGCTTTTAGGCTTTTGGTGTATTATCTACTATTTTTAGTATTAGTATGCACTGTTTTCTATGTAATCACTTTTTATCTACTCTCACTTTTAACATGTAACCACCCTTATACTTTATGCTGGTCTATGACCATAATAAAGATTGATTGATTGATTGAATCTGAGAGATTTTATCCACAAAAAAGTCATTAAAAACATTACAGCAAGTGACCGATGGTTACAATTCAAGGGGGAGGGGGTACATACTAGTCCCCTCACAACTCTAGACAACTCAGCTGGATGTGAATTTACAGAAGCAATGCAGGTAGAAAAGAACCGCTTCTTTGCTGCCCGCACTGCCAGAGCATAGATCTTCAAATGTGCTCTGTGTTGTGCCCGATCAGACTCGTGCCAAGACGTCCTCCACTTGCACTCTAGTTGTCTACCTCTCCGCTTCAGTTCCTGTAATTCATCCAAATACCACGGGCTGTCTTTAAAGCAGGTTGGAGAGGACACTTAGGAGAGATTGCGTCTACTGCTCTAGTGAGTTCATTATTCCACGTTTGCACCAGAGCACCAACAGAATCACTAGCAGAGCCAACCCTGAACCCTTCCAAGGCTTCTTGGAATCCTATTCGATCCAATAACCTCCTTGGGTGGATCAATCTAATAGGTCCTTCACCCCTGCAGAGGTGGTTGTGGCTGTAATTTCTACCTTAACCAGATGTGATCCATCCATGACAATGGGGAGATGACAGGAGTCCCCACCCATGGAACACCACCCTGATCAGAGCAAAAGACCAAATCGAACGTGTGACCATCATCATGTGTTGGTCCAGAGACCAATTGGGATAGGCCCACAGTCGTCATGGCTGCTATGAAATCTTGAGCTGCTCCTGACAACCCGGTCCCAAAATGAACATTGAAGTCCCCCACCAATAGCAACTTGGGCCACTCCAATGCCAACTCAGCAACCAGGTCCGTCAGTTCAGTTAGGGAATCTACTGTGCAATGTGGTGATCGGTACACCAGCAGAAGTCCAATTCTATCCTTGGTCCCTAGGCTTAGGTACATACATTCAATATAGGCCAAATCCCTGACAGGGATCCTGGTAAGGGAAATGGTATTCTTATAGACCACAGCCACCCCCCCCACATCCTCTCACCTGATCTACTATGGAGTAACCCTCTGGGAGAAGCTGGGTCCAAACCAGACCACTAGCCTCTCCTGACCAGGTCTCTGTAATACATACCGTGTTGGCTCCTTCATCCAGAGTCATTTCCTGGACGACTTCATATTTATTTTGAACTGACCTGGCATTACAGAGTAATAAGGTGAGGTTCTGTGAATGTTTGGCATTGCCCTCCGAGGTCAAAGAGGTGGTAGGCCTGCTGGAAGGGGCAACAGCAATTGCATTTCTGAATTCCCCTCCCCTGTAACAGCCCACTTATCATCACCATATCATCGTCGATTCCCATCACCACTGGTATAGCTGCCCCAGAGTCGTCCTCCACTGCCCGATCTCTGTTCAACCCAAGACACATACCTATACTAGGCAACAATGAAGTGACTGCTTCCTTCCAGTAGTCCAAGACAATAGGTTGGCCCCAGCCCTCAGTCCCACCCCGAAGGCTGCCACCAAAAGTTGCTCCCCTTTGGCGGCCGGCTTCAGCAGCCTCCTGCAGGCAGCATGTGTTCGGCGGCTGCGCCTCAATGCTGCCCGCCCTTATAAGGGCCAGGAGTGCAAAAGCCTGACTGGTGTAGCTCTCACCTACTATCAATCAGGCCAGGCCTCCCAGGTGCAAGAAATTACAGCACAATTAAAGTGAGCGAACAGACCTATGAAGACTGTGAAAGACTTTCTCAGTCTATTGAGTAAAACTTCAAGACTACTTGCTCTTCCCTTTGGGTTTAAGGAGGGCTCTGGAATGTGCTGATCATTCACAAAATAAGTGGCTGCATGACTGATTGTACTTCATTGACTGAGGAAGATTTCAAAACTGGATTGTAGTGCTGCAAATTTCACATTGTTTAATTTATTATATAATCTCAGCTTTTTGTTGTTTGTATGACTATCGAAAGGATCACATCATTGTATCATGTTTGTGGGTATATTCCTATTCCATTTATAATATAACTTATTTCATTATCAGTTAGGTACTTATTGATTGCCTATTCAGGATTGCATCTTATATCAATGTGAGCCAGAAGTGTCATGAAAAGCACTCTTCAGCTTCTTTTGCGCTATTTGCACAGTTTGTGAATTGTGCAATGTTTATGTTAATAATGCATTAAAAAAATGAAAGAGAGAAAAGTATGCTTACTTATTATATACAGTACC
The DNA here is from genome assembly GCF_027244095.1 of Hemicordylus capensis. NCBI lineage: Eukaryota > Metazoa > Chordata > Lepidosauria > Squamata > Cordylidae > Hemicordylus > Hemicordylus capensis. The sequence goes on along the minus strand of NC_069659.1, from coordinate 184,770,371 downwards.
ACTAACATACTAGATTCCATTACAATTAGGGGTGGTTAGTCTATGCAATGTAGATTTTGTACTTACACTATTGATGCAATAACGTCCATTAGTTTTATGGCACCAACCATATACATGGCATTTTGCTGAGTTGCATATGCAAAAAAGGTAGGTCTCTGCTCTGAGGAGTTTATCAATGCAAATTTTATTAGGATCAAAGTTGCCAAGTGGAGGAGAGGGAGATGCAGTTGGAACAAAGCTCTTAAAAGCTCTTTTGAAGGTTGCCTTTCTTTTTCCAGGCCTTTCTGTCCAGGGGGTCTGGACAGCCTTGGGTCTGATCTCCATTCAAGCAGACAAGTATCAAAGGGGCCAGAGGAAACAGATGGGATAATAATAATAATAATAATAATAATAATAATAATAATAATAATAATGAGGTACAAAACCAACTTGATTAGGCAGACAGGAATCAGAGGGCCAGAGGTAAGAGGTGTGGTTGAAGACAGGCTAATGGTCAGGTTCTGGATTAGGCAAGGCAAGACACTGGCTGCCATGTAATGCAGAACCACAGTTGTATAGCCCTGTGGTTCCACGGATGTTATATCTGAATGCATGGAACTGGAGTCCAGCGCAGTGACAAAACCGAGGGTCCAGAATTGGAACTCCAGTCTGAATTCTTGGGTTGTAGTGAGTTTTGTTGTCACAATCCAAGGTTCTAGGCAGCCTGTTGTACCTCCAAATTCGGAACTGCAGGCTGCTGGTCCTGGAACTGGAGTTGAGGGAGGAAGCTCCTCCCTCAGCTCCAATGTGATTGGCTGTGTGGGCTGTCCATCAGTAAAGCAAGAAGTCCACATCGTCAGCTCCTCCGCCTCTCAGCAGTCTCACTGACTGCAGAGTAACTGCTCTCCTGAACATCTAAATTTGGATGTGAGAGTGGGGGGAAGGGAGTGAATGTGAATGTGGTCTGTGTTTCTGCCTGGTGAGATACATTGCTCAGACTGAGGATCTATCTATCTATCTATCTATCTATCTATCTATCTATCTATCTATCTATCTATCTATCTATCTACCTGATTTTCCATTTATAATGGAACAAAATAATTGAGGACTGACAGCTGGAACAACTGTAATATTAATCCAGCCAAGTTTCTATTGGTTCCTCAGTACACTCTCAGACTGAAGAGTAGCAGTCAGGGCAGACTGGGGGCACTGAGAGGGTGGTGGAATGTATGTGGGGAGGGCGCCAGGTTTTGAGCAGAATGGTTGCTTAAGGGTGGGACTATTCACTGCTGCCGAGTGTGGCAGGGCGCAGGGGCACCTTGCAGGTGAGGGTGCACTGGGAATATGCCCTGTTGCCCTGTGGGGCAGTCCGAGCCTGGTAGCAGTACAGGCTTTGGCCATGATCATAATGGCTTTTCATTGTAGCAGAAATCAGGCTATTTGCCTCTGCCTGGGTGTTCCTGTGGTGGCACAAGAAGTAAGGTGCCTCAGTCTTCATGCCACATCTCCGGGTTAAGACCCCTTACACACCTGTATTTTAAAAACAACAGAGAACTTTGAAAATAGCACTAGTCAGATGCAATGGCCAGGGATTCTCCACAGCTGGAAGACTGGCTTTCCCATTAATTTTTGCCCCCCCCCCCCAACTGTTGTTGAGCTACAATTCCTGTCATGGCCAGGGATGATGTAGCCCAACAACATCTGGGGATGCCTGCTATAGATCATGAGTAATTCTAATGTGGAGAATATCCTGGCCATCAAATGGAGTGTAGAGGGCATGCAGTACGTCTCCATTTAATGTTGTCTCTTATAGGGTTACTGTGGTTTCATTTGGCTGCCTGAGTAGCTTTGTTGCTATAACTGCTTCACTGCCATGAGAATACTTAAATAGCAGTGTCTTGTGCACAGCAGGGCACTCATTAACTACAGCACATAGTTCATGGTAACTAATGGGTCTCCCAAGAATCTGAAGGAATAAGTAGAATTTAGACCAATACATTATGATTTTCAGTGATGATTTAAAGGACAGGGTGGTCAATTTCCAGGCCACAATTTGTTTAGGGATGTTTATCATTTAAAAAGCAGATCATTGTCTTATTACTGCCTCAAGTCACAGCAATTTTTTAATGATGCTTAAAATAAACAGTCGCTAAATGAGCTCCAAGTGTTTAAGATCCTCCCAATGGTAAGTGGCTTGAAGAACAGAGATAATACTATGGTTTGGAAGTCCCTAACAGCTTGAGAAGGAACTTAAGATTTTCATGAGGAAGTGGTGAGACTCTGTTTTCTTCTCCCTTATTTTGCTAGTTCCCTAGCAGAAGTGCACACTAGGGATGTGCGGTTCGGTTCGGATCCGGACCGGTTCGTCCGAACCGGTCCGGATCCGGCGGCTCGATCCCGGACCGAATCGGGCCCTCCCGGGGACCGAGCCGGACCGAATTCGAGCCGGTTCGGTACCGAACCGGCTCGGGTTTCCCGAACCGGTTCGGGAACGAAATTGAGTCTCTGGAGTGTCTCTTTAAAGTTCCAAGTGTGTCCTCCATTTTGTGTCTCCTTCCCGAAACTTTTGCTCCTCCTTGCATCCATTTTGTGATGCTATTTCCAGGCATTGTATTGGCTGCGCTATTGATCCTTGATTGGCCAGAATGAGTCCTTTGGTCTGGTAGGCTGCTTGGCTGTTGCACTGTTGAGAGCTGGCACCCTGTTGGCCGTGGGGGGAGTGCAAAGGTGGGGGCTCCCAAAGGAGGGAATTTCAAACCTATATAAACCCAAGCCTCTTCTCTGGAAACTTCTCTTGGCTGCAGTTGTGGGATCATCTCTGAGACCTGCTTGCCCTTTGCTGGCTGCTCTGGTGTCTCTGTGAGTCCTGACTGTGTCCTGTGTCTCTCTGTGTGTGCTCTGTCTAATCCTTTGTCCACCAGCCCTTTGTGACTCTCTGTGTGTCTCCTCTCTCTGTCTGTCTCTTCTCTTGCCTGTATACTGTGTGTTACTTCACTTTACTTTCTTCTTAATTTCCCCCAATTTTCCCTGTTCCTTGTCTGTCTGCTTTTCTCCCCCCCCTCCCCCCCTTTCCCTTCTCATCCTTTGGGCCTACCCTCCCCCTCCCCCACTCCCACCCACTGCATCCTCATTGCTTTAAATCTTCTTCCATTAATTATTGCTCTTTGTCCTGCCTTGTTGTTGTCCAACTTTTTGATTTTCACATTGCATTCCATTGGTTTCAGTTATATATTGCTTGCTGGTTTTGCTTAAATTGTACCATTTTGTTTGTTTCTGCTGACTGCTGCTGCCCTGCGAGTTGGTTCCCTGAATCCCTCCCCCCCACCCCCAGAGGATTCTGTTGTTGTTTCTTGTTGTCCCATATAATCAGTTTTGGTTCCCTGCTCCAAACTTGCCCCTCCAAGTCCAACCACACCCCACCCCAACCCCACCCCATCCAGCCTTCTCCCAAGTTTGCTGCTGCCAAACCGAGTCCAGTTTTCTTTGCTTGGTTCCACTTATTCATTTGCTATTATTAATTTGCAGCAATTGTGGTTTCATTGTCTCTGTTCACTTAGTGGCCCCCCTCAGAGTCTGTGTTTGGTTCCCCCTCCCCACACCCCCACCCCCAAGTTTTTTCTGCTGGTTATAGTCTTTCTTTTAATTTTTTTTTTAAACTTCTGGCTTGTGTTCTCTTGATATATATTGCTTTATATATTTTGCTACCCTCCTCCTCCTCCTCCCCCCCCTGCCTGCCCCCCCCACCCTCCCTCCTCCCAGACCCTACCCTAGCCCAGGCCCAGCTCCTCCCCCAACCACCCCATCCAGCCTAATCGCTGCTGCTGCCCGAGTTGTTCCAGTTTCTCCTTTGCTGTTTGTTGTTGCCCCCTCCCCTTCCCCCCAACACCCCTCTGCCACACACTAGCCCCCAACCACACACACCCTCTCTGCTCCCCCCACCCCACCTCTTTTTCTCCTTGCCCCTGACTCTCTCCACTCACCCCAGGCCCCCTGCCACACACTAGCCCCCAACCACACACACCCTCTCTGCTCTCCCCACCCCACCTCTTTTCCTCCTTGCCCCTGACTCTCTCCACTTACCCCAGGCCCCCTGCCACACACTAGCCCCAACCACACACACCCTCTCTGCTCCCCCCACCCCACCTCTTTTTCTCCTTGCCCCCGACTCTCTCCACTTACCCCAGGCCCCCTGCCACACACTAGCCCCCAACCACACACAGCCTCTCTGCTCCCCCCACCCCACCTCTTTTCCTCCTTGCCCCCGACTCTCTCCACTTACCCCAGGCCCCCTGCCACACACTAGCCCCAACCACACACACCCTCTCTGCTCCCCCCACCCCACCTCTTTTCCTCCTTGCCCCCGACTCTCTCCACTTACCCCAGGCCCCCTGCCACACACTAGCCCCAACCACACACAGCCTCTCTGCTCCCCCCACCCCACCTCTTTTCCTCCTTGCCCCCGACTCTCTCCACTTACCCCAGGCCCCCTGCCACACACTAGCCCCCAACCACACACACCCTCTCTGCTCCCCCCACCTCTTTGGACCGCTGCTACTGCTGTGTCCTCCCCCCACACCTGAATCCCCCCTCCCTGCTGCGCTGCGCTTCTCCTCTCTCCTCTTTCTCTCTATCATCTCTCTTTCTCCTCTCTCTCTCTTTCTTTTCTCTCTCTCTCCTCTCTTTCTCTTTGTCCCTGCCCCCCCTCTCTTTTCTCTCTCTCTTAGTCTTTTCTCTCTCTGCTCCCCTTCACTTTCCACCTCCTCTCCCACAGCTGCAGCCGCACACAGTAGCCTACCCACCTGGCGGCTGCCATCGGTTTTTTTTTCTTTTTATAGTTTTTGGTTGATTTTGTCTCTGCTTGGGGGTGAGTTGAGCGACACAAATAGTGTTGTCTCCTCACTTCTGCCCCTCCATCGTTGTTGAACTACCCCGGTTGCCTGTGTGCCTCGTGCGGCCGCCCTGCTGTGTCTCAGCCCAGGGTGGCTGGCTGGCGGCGGCGAATCCGTGACCAGCAGTGAGTGGCAGGAGAAGGACCGGAAGAAGAGGGGTTAGTGCGTGTGCGATTGTGCACCTTTTGTTGCCCCTTTCTCTCCCTAGCTGGCGGTTTTAAATAGGGACACCCCTATTCTGAAATGCATTTGGGTGTGGGGAGGAGGGAGGGAACCTTGGAGAGGAGATGTACTGTTGTAAAACTTGTGTCTTCATGCCCATGCCCAGTAAAGAAATTGCTGCTGTGTGTTGCGTTGCATTGCATGCGTCTTGCAGGTGGTTTTTGAACAGGTGCCTTCCAGAGTGCTTCCTTGCCTCTGGGGCAGTCTGAGTGGGGTCCAGGGTTCTGATGCGATGCTGCCACTACATGCTGGGCCCATGCCATGCCAGAGTGCTTCCTTGCCTCTGGGGCAGTCTGAGTGGGGTCCTGGCTGGGCTCTGATGCTGCCACTACATGCTGGGCCAATACACACATATGATGATGATCATGATGTTCAATCCATGAGGCTGCCATCAAGTGTTTGCTGCTGCTTGCTTGCCATGGCATTGGGCAGGCAGAGTCACAGAGTGGGTGGGTTCAACCTCTGTGTTGGTGTGACTGGGTTCTGGTTTTGGTTGTGTGCAATTTAGAGTCACTAAATAGGCTGCATTGAGTTTGATGCTCCCCCCACAGGAGCATTACTTGAGAACCACCCCCCAGAACCCACACTTTGTGTTCCAGTTCACTAAATAAGGGTTTCCTCCTTTGATCTGCAGGTTCCCAAGCGTTGACTGCATCCCTCCCCCACCCCCGGTAGGTGCTGTGCCCTCCCCCCATCCACTCTCCCCCCCCAAAAAAGCTAAAAACTTGCCACCCACACCACAACTACTCCACCCAACTGCCCGTGCCACCCTCCCACACCGGGGTTCCACCCTTTAACCCCCTATTTTTCTAAAAAAAACCCCTCCCAGACCCATCTCCCCAATTGGCTTGGTGGTTGACTCCCAAATTCAAAAAGGACACCCTCCCCCTCACTTCGATTGGCTTCCCCCCCCCATATCAAAAAGTCTTCCTTTCCCCCCAATTGGCTTCCTTTTTTGAAAACAAACTTCCCCCCCGCCGCCTCCAAATCAGCTGCCTTTTTTTTGGCCCCTAAGCCCCTCCAAATTATTTTTTTGACCCTGTCTGGCCTTCCTCCTAAAGTCTCCCTCCTTCTGACCTAGCAGCATGTCTGAGCGCCGTGTGGCGGGCAGGGCTCGCTCAAGGCTGGCAGGCAGAGGTGGGAGAGGCCAGGTGCGGGGTGCGCCTGCGGCACGGGGAGGGAGAGGACGCGGGGAGCCTGAGGACACCCCAGTTCTCCCCATTGGAGAATTCTTTGCTCCGGCCCCATCTTTGGTGCGCAGGATTCAGTTCCCCACGCCTGCTGCCGCCAATCGCGGCAGAGGCAGAGGCACCGTTAGGGCTGTGGCGGGTCCCTCCTCGCCGGCGGCACCAGGTGCTGCTGAGCTACCGCCAGTTGTTGAGGTGGAGGAGACTGTGGAGTTGGAAGAGCAGGTAGAGGGCGGTGAGGACCGTGCGGCTGGCAGCGATGCAGCCAGGTTCTCCCTCCCTCTGGGGCCCCTTCCCCCTATCCTTTCGCCGCTCAGTGGGGCCCCCCCTCGTGAAGCCCGACACTCTGGTGGGGAGCGGTCTGGCGAGGTAGTGGAGGAGAGGCCTGCCTCTCCGATGCCAGTTGAGCCGGGCCCTTCCTCCGCTGTGGAGGGCGGAAGGGGCGGGTTGGGTGGCAGCAGTGGGCAGGCAGCGGCGGCCGCCCCCCCCCTAGGACTGCAGCCACCCTGCGAGAAACGGCCTAGGACGGCGCCCAGGGCGCAGGAGGCCAAGGGCAGTGGTGCATGGGTGCATTTTGAGGTCCCTCAAGATGCCCCATTCCACGCCCGCTGTGTCCACTGCAGGATGCTTGTCAGCCGTGGAAGGGACCCTGCGCACCTGGGTACGACGCCTATGTGGAGACACCTAGAGCGTCACCACCCAGGTCTCAGGGGACAGGCTGGCAGCGCTAGTGCGCCTTGTGCATCTGCCACTAGGGCGGGCAGCGGCAGTGTGCCAGCCAGCAGGCAGGCTACACTGCCCGTCCAGCGGTGGACGCAGTCCTCGGGCAGCCAGCGTATTGTTCGCGTGGACCATCATCACCTCACCCGCCTCATAGGGGAGATGATTTCCACCGATGACCAGCCGTTTCAGGTGGTCGAGAACAACGGCTTCCGCCGTATTCTCCAATACCTGGCTCCCGAATACGTCATCCCCTCAAGGACGACGTTCAGCCGGAACGTGGTCCCCTCCCTGTACCGCCGGTGCAGGGAGCTCGTGTCGGCCGAGCTGCGTGCAGCTCCGGCCGGGACAAGCGTGCATTTCACGACTGACCTCTGGACCAGTGTCAGTGGGATGCACGCTTCTTTCCTGGCCCTCACTGCCCACTGGTGGGGACCGGAGAGTGAGGGGACCTCCGCGGGCGATGCTTCCGGGTCCGGTGCGGCTCCCGATGCACTACGGCACAGGTGGGCCGTCCTGCACGTGGAGACGATGGACACGAGGCACACCGCGGAGGAGGTGGCGGCCGTACTCGACCGCCAGATAGAGGAGTGGATTGGCGGGTGTCCACACCTCTCCCGCGGCTTCATTGTCACCGACAATGGAGCCAACGTTACCGCCGCTGTCGAGACAGTCATGGACTGTGTGAACATACGGTGTATGGCACACACGCTCCATCTGACCGTCAGGGACGCCCTTGGCCTTAAGGAGCTGAGGGCGTCCCAGGAGAAGGGGGCCCGCCCCATCGCAGGTGCTGTTGCTGCCACGGCCACGCTTGTGGATAAGTCCCGCAAGCTGGCCGCCCACTTCCACCGCAGCGAGAAGTCCAGGAGACTGCTTCGCCAGAAGCAGGATGACCTTGGCCTTCCTCGCCATCTCATCCCTACGGATGTGGAGACGCGGTGGAACTCCACCTTCCTCCTGTTCCAGCGCCTGTTGGAGCAGGAGAGAGCCCTTGTCGCCCTGGCGAGGGACGAGTCCTTGGATGTCTGCGACTTCTCGAACGCAGAGTGGAAGCAGATGTCCGAGGCGGTGTCGGCACTCGAGCCCTTCCAGCTTGCCACGAAGGGCTTGTGTGGCGACACCACTCCCTTGAGCCAGGCGCTGCCCACAGCTGTTGGTCTCGAGAAGCTGATGGGTGGACTCCATATCTCTCTGACCACGCCAGAGGGTCGTGCTCTGGCTGGGAGGCTGAGGTCTGGGGTTGACAAGCGGCTCGTTGATGTGCTGGGAGACAGGGAGGAGTATGTCCTCGCTTGTCTCTGTCACCCAGCCCTCAAGGGCAATGCCGTGAGTGCCGACGACTTGCCCAGGTGGAAGGGCATCCTGGTCGAGAAGGTTAGGGAGGAGGAGGCCGCTAGGGCCCGCAGAGACCAGGGTGTTGGTAGTGGTGCGGGGGCAGCCCTCGCGGCCCAACCCGCACCCAGCAGCAGCATGGGCGGCCAGCCGGCGTCAGCTTCCCCTTCCCCTCCCTCTTCCCAGTCCAGCAGCGCGGCATCCCAGGCGGCGCCATCGCAGCAGCCATTTGCTACCGACTCGAGATCCGCCCAGTGGTTTCAGCGGTTCTGCTATGGCGCCATGCCTGGTATGCGGGAGGCTCGACCTGCCAGGCCCCCCTCCAGTGCTGAGCAATGCGTTGCGCAGTACTTGGAGGAGCCTGTGGAGGGAGACGGCGTGGACTGCGCACAGTTCTGGGCGAGCCGCCGCCAAGTCTGGCCGGACCTGGCGGTGGTGGCTGTGCGCCTCCTCTCCTGCCCCCCAACCAGTGTCCAGAGCGAGCGGGTGTTTTCACGTGCCGGGGACGTGGTGACACCCTCTCGCTCCCGCTTGGACCCTGGTCTGGTGGAGCAGCTGGTCTTCCTTAAGGTGAACCTCCCCCTGTTGGGCTACCCCAAGCTGCAGTTTGAGACGGGCGAGTGATTACCGTGGGTTGCCCCATGGTTGGTCACCTGCCTGGCTCGAACTCTGTGCTTATCCCTACCCTCCCCCCTTCCACCTCTAGCTGAGCTGACGTGACAGATGCTGAGCCGTGCCAGCCAGTCGCAGCGTGTAGTGTGCCCACACAGAGATGCAGTTGTAGTAGTAGTTGTAGTGCTGCGACTGGCCAGATGTTTACAATGCCCACGCCCACCTAAAAAGAAACCCAATGCTGACCAGCACAGGCCCTTTATCTATCCACCTGTCAGCATTTGGGGACCTGGCGTGGGCACGGCACACCCCCCCAAAGTAGCACAGCCCACGGAGTACTAGACTTAGCGGCAGCGGCGGGTATACGTTCAAAAATGCAGTGTAGATATGTAAATACTGTATGTAAATAAACATGTAAATAATTTTTTCTTTAAAAACCCCATGTCAAAATCAAGCCTCAAAATTATGCAAAAGAAAGAAAAAAAGGTGACAAAGGGAGAACAAAATGATGAATGCCAAATGAATTGATTTTATTGAAAATGTCACCAGAAATCATGTGTGGGGGGCTTGGTTTACATGGAGAAGATGATTGGGTGATTTTTTGAAATGAAACGAATGAATTATTATCATCTTATGTTCATCTTGATTGTGGTCACTGTTGATGTTGGCTGATGGCAAAAAACCCAAAACCATCAGAATAGCAATGAACTGGCTGCCAACACAACATATTGATTGATAACTGTGCAGGGGGGGAATTGGGTCTGTGTGTGTGTGTGTGGTGCAGGCTCAGTCTGTCTCTTCCTGTTGTGTGTCTGTCTGTCTGTCTGTCTGTGTGAATGGATGCCTAGCACTGTCTCTGTGTGTGGATGCTTTCTGTGTGTAGTGTGGTGTGTGTCTGTCTACATGTTTTTTTTCCTCCCCCCCATGCCTCCCTCCATCCTTCCCCTCTCATCCTCTCCCCTTCCTCTTCACCACCTTCCATCCTCCCTCCCTTCCAGCCCACCACCGCCTCACCTGCCCCCAACCCCGGTCTGGCAGATGATGAGAGTCTGGTCTCTCCCACCGAAGCACACACGTGAGCACGTGTGTGCACAAATATGTGGCTGACCAACTCTGAGCCGGACCCTCCCCCCTTCAATCCCCTCTACATCCCTCTCCCCCTCCCCTTTCCTCCCCCCTGCCTCCCTCCCCCCTCCTAGCTAGCAGCGCACACATACACACACAAAACACCTGTGGTGGCAAACACCACCAGCACACATGCACTCACACTGGTGCCACCACCTCTGCCTTGGGCCTCTGTGTCCTTGAGCAGATATGTGGTGGTGGACCAGAGAAGCATTTCTTTCCAGCAAGGCAAAAGGCATGCACTCACTGCACACACACACACACACACACACGAAGAGGTGAAGACGAGAAGAGGCAACTTCTAGAACCAGCAGCAGCAGGTGAGTGTCGTGTAATTGTGTTGCTTCCCAAGGCCACTGCCCATGCTCAATGCTCAGTCTGCTGAAACTAAAGAACTAGCTACAATCACCCTTCCTCACATGCAGCTCAGCTCAGCTCAGCTCAGCTGCACAGCACACTGACTAACTAGACACTACAGCTGGTGGTAGAAAAAACAGAAGTCTAGATTCTAGAAGATGTCCTGGTGGATTTTAAACTTTCAAATCTGTGCTAGGATTGCCTCGCCCGCCTCCTCCTCCTCCTCCTCCTCCTCCTCCTGCCTGTAATTGTGCCCTCTCCCCTTGCAGTTGCGCCGTCGTGATGGGTTGGTGATGTGCGTGCGCCGTCTACTTGTTAGCTCTCTCCTCCTCATGTTGGCTGGGCTTGCCAGGCACTGGCTGGCAGCAGCTGTTGGCTGTGTGCTAGGCTCAGGCTGTGGCGCGCGTGACTGGACTGGGAATGTTATTGTAGCGGCAACACTGGTTGTGGTGGTAGCAGTAGTAGCTGTTGTTGTTGCTGGGCTGGTGGCTGCTGGCCTGTGCTGACTCTGCGCACTTGGTCTGTTCTGGTCTGGTCATTGGGATGCAGATGTAGGGTGTGTGTGCATCATCCATGGGGAGCATCAGAGCAGAGCAGAGCAGGTTGGCTGGCTTCTGTCTGTCGGGCCTAGTCAGTGGCAGGCACTGAGTGAGGCGGTGGTTCCTTTGGGCATCACGTCACCCATCATGCAGAGCGGCAGGTCTGCTGCTCTGCTGCTCCGCCTCCTGCTTCTTCTCTGTGTGTGCTGCTCTTGTGCTTAGTGTGCTGCTCCGCTGCTGCTGCTGTGCTGGCAGGCAGCACAGCAGTGGCCTTTTTGTTAGATCAGAGAGTGGGTGTTGTCTCTCTGAGTGTCCTCCTCTTACTTGCTTGGATAGGAGTGGTGGTAGTAGGTAGGCATTAAGATGGACTGACTAGGTGTTACGTGTTAGGGCGCCCAGAGAGAGGGGCCAAAAAGATGGGGTGGCAATTGTTGGGTTGCTCCTAGTATTATTGGTGAATTTCTGAAGAAAAAATTTTTTTCCATTGGCTAGAATGGGGGTTCGGGGCTGCCCCAGACCCGCCTCTGTGGGGTGGCAGCACCGCCAAAGTGGGTCCGGGGCCATGGCAAAAATGCCCTCAGTCCCTCCCAGCAATCCCCGTAGAGATAGGAGTGATGGTTCTGTTGTTTTTCTGAGGTGTTCTGAGTGAGTGTGGATTCTGTGATAGCAAATGAGAGTGGATTCATGGTGTCTCATTGGAAATCTCATAAGCTATCATAGAATCTACACTCAGAATACCTCAGAAAAACAACAGAACCATCACTCCTATCTCTACGGGGATTGCTGGGAGGGACTGAGGGCATTTTTGCCATGGCCCCGGACCCACTTTGGGGGTGCTGCCACCCCACAGAGGTGGGTCTGGGGCAGCCCCGAACCCCCATTCTAGCCAATGGGAAAAAAAATTTTCTTCAGAAATTCACCAATAATACTAGGAGCCACCAATTGCCTTGGGATTTTTGGGGTGGAGGACACCCATGGGTGGCTACCACCCACCCCAGCTTTTTTGCCCCTAAGGGCTCCACATTGTGAGTTATGGGCAAAAATTTATTTTTTGAAAAAAATTTGTAAAAAATCAGAGGAAGGTCCAATCGACTTGAAATTTGGGTGGCAGGTAGAACACAATGTCCCCTTCAAAACCAGCCACTTTTTGTGATCCGAACCGGTTCGGTTCGGATCCGAACCGGTTCGAAACCGAACCGGACCGGGGGGGTGGTCTGGCAAAACCAAAACCGAACCACCCCGGTCCGGTCCGGACCCGGTTCGGACCCGAACCGAACCGGGAGAACCAGTTTTATGCACATCCCTAGTGCACACTTAATTCTCTTTCAATACATTTGATCTAGTTCCTCCCCAGAAGCACTGTGACTGGAAGGCAAGACTCAGACCATTAAAAAAAAAAAAGGCATGGCAAATGGTCAGCTTAATCTTTTACTCTAAAGCTCTACCCCTCATCTCCATTCAGCCTGTTCCAAACAAGGCAATTGTTATGGCAATATCGCTTCCTTGGCTTCTAGAAGTCCCCATACAAGCTGCTCTTTTAAATCCGGACTTAATCTGGGGTGTACAGGGAACTACTCCGGATGGTTCGGTTTGAATTTGAACTGCATTTGAACTGAACTGACCTGTCCATGAGCTGGTTTGATTTGTTCAACAGTGTGAACAGTACCGTTATCTTTCCCAACTTTTGGAGTCCCTGGCATTCACTTTATAAAATCCTAGAACCTGAATTGTATAATAATAATTTAGCCCTTCCTCAGGTGTGTGCTCTCTGAATGTGGGACTAATGGCAGATTCTTTGTCATGTCTTTCCTTGGAGAGGCATCTAGCAGAGTGTGCATCTTTTTGCACTCAAACCCTTTCCCTGGGGAACTTGGTAAAACCATGTAAAACAGGGTGCTTCAAGGTGCTCTGGAATTCTTTCTCCTGGCTATTGGCATCAGCTGTGCTTTGAATTTTGTGCCAAACAGCACACAAATTCAAGAGGCCTTTATTGCAGGTTGAACCTCCAAATGTTTTGAGCTGAGGTACCATTTGGGTCACCTTACAACTTCATTTGCGCCAATGAAAAGCTTCACTGAAATGTAGTTTTCTCTGGTCTTCAGCAGACATTCCAACTTCATTTCTCTGAATTAATGATGATGATGATGATGATGATGATGATGATGATGATGATGATGATATCCATTTACACACAGTCTACCAGATGTTATTGACTGGATTTGGTACTTTAATTATCGGGCCATTTCCAAGGGTCTAGGATAACTAAAGAAAAATTAAATATAGCATCATAGTATTCATGCTGTCCCGAGTAGTGTGGCCTTCTGTAGCTGATGTGTTGTAATTTTATCGATGCCCAAGGTGTCAAGATGGTGTTCAAGTTCTTTTGGTACTGCACCAAGGGCACCAACAACTATTGGCACCACTACTGTTTTCTTTTTCCAGAGCCACTCAGTTTCAATCTGAAGGTCCTTGTATTTAGTTATTTTCACCAGTTGTTTTTCACCAACTCGTCTATCCCCTGGGATTGCAATATCAGTTATGAGAACCCGATTCTTCTTGATGACTGTCAGATCTGGCGTATTGTGAGCTAAATGCCTATCAGTTTGTATTATAAAATCCCAAAGGATTTTTGCCTCCTCATTTTCTGTGACCTTCTCAATTCGGATGATTCCACCAATTCTTGCTTGCTGTCAATTTGTAATTCTTGCAAAGATTCCAGTGGATAATTGCAGCAACTTTATTGTGTCTTTCCTTATAATCTGTGCGGTTTTCTTACAACAACATACAAGGTGCTCAACCATCTCATCCGCTTCCTTGCATAACTGACACTTACTGTCTTTCTGTGTCTTATCAATTTTTGCTTTATAACATTTGTTTGTAATGATTGTTCCTGGGCTGAAAAAATGAGACCTTCTGTTTATTTCTTCAGTGTCCCCTTCTTTAACCACTGCCATGTTGTGCTATTGTTGACTTTTAATTGTATGTTACTAAAGAACTGACCATGCAATGGTTTGTTGTGCCATTTTTCTTGTTGATTTCTCATCTGCTGTTTTTTGTATTCATACTTTGATTCCTTTATTTTCAACAGTCCTGTCCTACTCACTTCCTGTAGCATTTCTTCTTGGCTTTCATTGATGTATTCCACCAATGCTTGTTTTTCTTCTTCAACAGACTGTCTGACTTGCAACATTCCACGTCCACCTTCATTTCTTGGCAGGTACAGCCTAGCAACATAACTTCTTAGGTGCAGGGCATTATTATTATTAATTCTTGTTTTCACAGTCAGACAGGTGTTATTGATTGGTTTGTTTTATCCAGACATCGAGTCCATCCCAAGGACCTGGGATGGCTGAATTTTATTATCAATATTATTATTATAAATATCATTGCAGAGTATAGGCTGTTCTCAGTAAAGGTGCTTTTTGTAATTGACGGATGGTGATTTCTATGGCCCCTATGGTGTTGAGGTGCTCTTCAAGGTCTTTTGGAATTGCACCTAGGGTGCCAATTACTACTGGGATTATTTTGGTCTTTTTCTGCCACAGCCTTTCAATTTCAATTTGCAGCTCTTTGTATTTTGTTGTTGTTATTAATATTATTATTATCTTGTGGCTGCAAAAGAACAGGCACTAAGAACAAATGCAATAAGAGCAAAAGTAGAAAAATCCACAACAAACAGCAAGTGCCGCCTTTGTAAAGAAGCAGATGAAACAGTGGAACACCTAATCAGCTGTTGTAAAAAGATCTCACAGATTGACTACAAACAGAGGCATGACAAGGCAGCAGCGATGATACACTGGAACATCTGCAAAGAATACAAGCTACCTGTAGCCAAATATTGGTGGGACCATAAAATTGAAAAAGTTGTAGAAAATGAAGATGCAAAAATATTATCCCTGCCAAGTTATCCCTGCTAACTTGGCAAAGAGGCACCTTTTACCATGGTGATTCTCTTTATTTAGTAGGGGGAGAGTAACTGGCCCTATCCATGCCCAGCACAGTACTTCCAGTGACTGTTGCTGGTGTCTATCTTATGTTTCTTTTAGATTGTGAGTCCTTTGGGGACAGGGATCCATCTTATTTATTTACTATTTCTCTATGTAAACCACCCTGAGCTATTTTTGGAAGGGCGGTATAGAAATCAAATTATTATTTATTATTATTATGGGACTTGCGACTACAAACAGACAAACATCTGCCACACAATACACCAGATATAACTGTAGTCGAGAAGAAAGAAAAACAAGTTAAAATAATTGACATAGCAATACCAGGGGATAGCAGAATAGAAGAAAAACAAATAGGGGGGGGGGGAATCACAAAATACAAAGATCTACAAACTGAAATTGAAACGCTGTGGCAGAAGAAGACCAAAATAATCCCAGTGGTAATTGGCGCCCTGGATGCAGTTCCAAAAGACCTTGAAGAGCACCTCAACACTATAGGGGCCACAGAAATCACCATCAGCCAATTACAAAAAGCAACATTACTGGGAACAGCCTATATTCTGCGACGATATCTATAATAATAACAGCAACAACATTGATAATAAAATTTAGCCATCCCAGGTCCTTGGGAAGGACTCGATGTCTGGATAAAACAAACCAGTCAATAACACCTGCCTGACTGTGTAAACAATAATAATAATAATAATTTTATCTATCTATCTATCTATCTATCTATCTATCTATCTATCTATCTATCTATAATACACTAAAGTCACCTTTCTCACATTCTATTTGTTCCTTGTGCTCATAGGTTGCTGTTTTGTACTAAATTTTCCAAAAGAACTACTGTTTTGAATTGAACTCTAATGAACATTTCCCTGAGGGAATGCATGAAGTAAAGTGTACTTGTTTTCAAGTTAAACATTTGTAGCTTCTGTCTGTTTTCCCAGCCCACGTTTAGAAGCATTTCCACCCTACCTAACTTTGAATGAGACAGAGGTTTGGAAGACTGTTTTAGTTGACAGTCAGAAAAAAATAATACAAAAATCTACTTGATGGCGGCGGTGAAGCTTAAAATCACAGGGCTGGTCTAGAACAGGCTGTGACTCATGGTGGCAGCACGGTGGGATCTGTGACACAGGCCAAGGAAAACCAATGAGCTGCCTAGGTGGGTGTTGTCACCAATGATTCTGGGAATACAACAGGCAGAATAACTACATCTACACCATCCTAAAGAAGATTGAGATGCAAACTCCCTGCAAACTGGGCAAAGAGGCACCTTTTACCGTGATGATTCTCTTTATTTAGCAGGGGGAGAGTAACTGGCCCTATCCACCCCCAGCACAGTACCTCCAGTGACTGTTGCTGGTGTCTGTCTGATGTTTCTTTTTAGAATGTGAGCCCTTTGGGGACAGGGATCGATCTTATTTGTTTATTATTTCTCTGTGTAAACTGCCCTGAGCCAAAGCAACTTTACTGGGAACAGCCTATATTCTGCAATGATACCTATAATAGCAACAACATTGACAATAAAATCCAGGCATCCCAGGTCCTTGGGAAGGACTCGATGTCTGGATAAAACAAACCAGTCAATAACACCTGCCTGAATGTGTAAACAAGAAATAATAATAATAAATATAATAAGAAAAATGATGCTAACAGGCTTCTCCATTCACTTCAATGGAAGCAACACCAATGGCAAATTTCCCTGAGGGAGTATATGAATAATTCTGAACACATAAGCACCATGCAAGCAAAATGTCTTTCAGGTGTTGTCTGCCAACTTCTCTTAATCCTTTTGTTTTTCTCAAACAGAGCAAAAGATGAAGCAATTTGATTATAATCTCTATGTCCAATGAACCAGAATAACACGAGAGCAAAGTTGAACTGTATGCTGGACTGCAACTTTAGAGTCTTATTATTCTATACTAGCCCTAATGACTCATTTTCTGTAACTAGTTAGATGAATCTCACTTTGGACAAGAACTAATTACAATATTGGCTTTGGATTTCCTTTAAGAGGGATCTGGGCAAATAAAAGAACAATCCATATGATTCCTTTTGCCCAACTGCCTGAAGATTATCATAATTGTAGGCTAAAGAAAATATTAACCTGCATTTTAAAAACTGTTATGTACATTTCCATTTCATTAAAGAAATTACTGGAGCTGCGGTTGGGGTAGAGATTGAGTACAGAGAATAGATTACATGGTGCTGCTATGGAGCAAAACTAATCATCTACTTTGTAGTGGAGTGTAACAGAGCGGAAACTGAGGCTTGTTAAGTTTATTGAACAAAGTTAGTAAGATTTATTACTTAACTATTATCAAATCATATCAGCTGCTGTGGTGAAGTGTGGAAGCAGCTTGCCTAGAGAGCAAGAGGCTGTTAGTTCAAATCCCCGCCGGTGTGCTTCCCAGACTATGCCTAGTAAATACATTTGTAGTCACCTATGTTGGGCAGCAGTGATATAGGTTGGTGCTGAAAGGCATCATCTCATACTGTGAGGGAGTAAGCACTGGTAAACCACTCCTGTATTCTACCAAGAAAATTATTATTATTATTACATTTATATCCCGCTCTTCCTCCAAGGAGCCCAGAGTGGTGTACTACATACTTGAGTTTCTCTTTCACAACAACCCTGTGAAGTAGGTTAGGCTGAGAGAGAAGTGACTGGCCCAGAGTCACCCAGCTAGTTTTATGGCTGAATGGGGATTTGAACTCGGGTCTCTCCGGTCCTAGTCCAGCACTCTAACCACTACACCACGCTGGCTCTCTTTTCACATGGAATGTGATCGCTGGGAGTCGACATCGACTCGATGGCACAATTATCGAATCATAAACAAAAGTCTGAGTAAAAGATCATCCTAACAGAAAAATAACATCTCAAGCATCCAGTAAGAAATACAAACATCCCAGTCTTCAGAACTGATGATTGACATGAACATTCTAAACTCTATCCCAAGCCTATACACAGATATATATACAATACATCAGTGGCAAGAACAAAGACAATGTATATATACATAAATCCCAACATACTTTGCTACCTAAAGACATAGATATATAGGTTAATCCAAATAACTGGAGCTGCCTTTCAGTAAACAGTTGCATTGGCTTTTCACAGATCTCCTACATTGTGCCTAGTTTGCCCCTAAGCTTTCTGTTGAGGCCTCCCTTTAATGTCAGCCTGTGGAAAGATGTAGACTTCTAAATGGAGAATATAATATAGACAGGAAGGAAATGGGACATAAATCATTTCTAAATATCAAGTTTTTTTTTTTACAGCAGCAGATGCTTATAGGATACAATTTAGAAATTGGTCTGAATAAACTAGCATGCTATTTGAATAATGAGCATATAGTGATTCAAACACTCTTTCCTCACATCTTCCAACCCTATTAATATTAAAATAGTCAAATTAATTGCTGAGACAAAAGTTTTCAAAGAACATTTTTGCTTGAATTTGGTGGAGGGTGGTGGGTGGAAAGGTTTCATGAAATCATGCCCACCCTTACTATTTTTGCTGCTGTTCCAGTTGCTTCCTGCCACTGCAGGCTGTGTTTTTTAAAAAGTCCCTTCAGTTTCTTTTTCTCTCTGCACACAAGGCATTTCTTCTTAGTTCTGCCTTTACTCTAATTTGATTTCAAGGGTGTCATCACAGTGAGGGTAGAATTAGAGAGCAATGCTTTCTGTCTGGAGAGGAAGAATTCATGGTCTTAAAAAACAACAGCACATCAGTAGCAATGGGAGCAAAACCATGACTGGTGAGCAGGAGTGGATTGGGGCTGGTGGCGGCCTGTGTGTGGCTGCTGCTGCGGCCCCCTTGCCCCACCCCCTGCAGCTGATGTCAGACGCGGGGGCCTGGATAGCCACGCCCCCACATCTGATGCCAGATGCGGGGGCATCTGACATCAGATGCGTGCAGCCCCATTTGGAAAGGAGATCAGCCCATGCTGCATTGGGCAGTGTGGGCTAGAGCGACTCTCCCTGCCTTAACTGTTCCGGCCATGCTGCCAATGCAGCGCGGGCCGATCTCTCTCTTAAACAGGGCCACATGGCCCCATTTGGGAAGGAGATCGATCAGTCCGCTGCGTTGGCAGCGAGACCAGGAGCAGGGACCTTTAAGGCAGAGAGACCTTTAAGGCAGGGAGAGTTACTCCGGCTGTGCTGCCAATGCAGTGTCGGCCGATTTCGGCTCCAAACCTTTGGGGACTGAAATAATGCCCCTGTGTCTGACGTCAGATGTGTGGGGGGGGGGTGTCTGGGGCCATGCTCATGGTCCCTGATTGGTGGCAGCCTGGATTCTTTGAACTTGTTCGCTCAATTTTGGCTCCACCCCTGCTAGTGAGGGAGGCAAAAACTCTCCTACATTTGCATATCCCCAATTGTGGGAACGCTCCCCCAGTTTGTGATTAGAATGATGAAGCTGCAGAGAAGATAGGACATTTGAGTTCATCCCAAGTCAAATTTCAGTTCACTACCCCCAGGGACCCTGGCACAGCTTTGGGTTTTATTTTTTGTTTTAAGCTTTAGGCATGCCTTAGGTGAGAGGCACTGCTTTTTATGTCCCCTAGGTTATCCCCACTGTATCCTGTCCCATTAGCTCAATGACTGAAGAGATGAGATCATGGAAGTGGATTTAAGGTTCAGGAGATATTGGAGAGGGGACACAATGCGAAACAGAAATACTTCAGCCTCCCTCTGGAAGTTCTAGCAGCTGGGAAGTTTTTTGGACCTTCTACCTAACCTGCCTAATGGGAGCAAGCTTCATTGTCCCACAACTGGGATCCTAGTCACCATGCTCAAGTTACACAACAAAACTGAGGCGTAGACATTTTGCTATCCCTCTGTAGTCCGCAGCCAGATCCACATTTGCTACAGCAAAGCCTGGGTTTTGACCCCTACCATTGGGTCAAGACTAAGTCAATTCAGACATTATGTTGTGCATACTTTGATATAAGTAGCTAGAACGAACACACACACACACACACACACACACACACACACACACACAATGGGTGACTCTGGGCCAGTCACTTCTCTCTCAGCCTAACCTACATCATAGGGTTGTTGGGAGGAGACACTTAAGTATGTAGTACACCGCTCTGGGCTCCTTGGAGGAAGAGCAGGATATAAAATGTAAATAATAATAAATCACCCCTCTGAAAAATAAAATGGGATGATTCTGTAATGTTTCACCCTGTTCAATACAGGATTTTTTTAAAAAATGCCTGGGGCAGGGGAATCCACCTAGGCATTTTCAGAGTAAAACTAGATTTGCAAAGCACTTTTCGAACTCCTCAACAGGTCTGCTAAATTTCCACTAGCTAAAAAAGGCACTGAAACCATATTTTTTCACTTTGCTAAAGTAGCCACTGGATGGCAGTCACCTTGCATGTCTGAGAGCTTTTGAGCATCTAGAAAAGAAAAACTGAGCAAGATAGTAATGCTGCCAGACAGTGGCATCCTTGGTCCATTTATGAAAAGCAAAGTCTCTCTTTGGAAGCTTATTTCAGGCAGCTTCATTCTAGAGATTTCTACAGAAAGGTGTTTGAAAAGGAGAATATGTACGAGATGAAAAGCACAGATTATGTCTAGTGCTGAACAGTTTAATTGGCTAATTCATTAACAACAGTTTAAAACTAGATTATTGTCAGTGTTCATTGTGCAATCAGTTTATGCACATCTCTTGATTCAGAAAAGGAATTGAACATTATTTTGCAAATAACATATTACTTTTCTCTCTTCTTTAGTCAGAAGAAACACTGCCTTCATTAAGTAACTCCAATACAGGCCATCTCCGTCTTTACAGAGATCTTGTTATTTGTTTAGATCTGTCTAGTTAAATCTCCCACATTTCAGCCTTTCCATTCTTCTTCAGAAGAATATTTATTAATTCCAAACGTAGCTATAGATAAAGGAGAATCATTCAAATAGATGAATCTGTCTTAGAAGGTTCACACTGACCAAAATCAATGGCTACATTTGACAGCTGATTTTAGTCAGCCCCTGTGGAGAAGTACTGCAGAAGAATGTGGGATTCCACAGACCTGAGTCCTGAGAACAGGAATTCTCAGGTACTGCTAGGTCAGAAATATTTTCCATTTGTAAAATCTATCCCTCCCTCCCCCCCCCCATATATATGGCTTGCCTTTTCACAGTGTGAATTTCTTATGTTAAGGCATATGGAATAGTGTCAGTGGCTTTATTATTAAAGCAAAGCAAAAATATTTTCTGATGCTCTTTTGTTTATCTCTATTTTTTTAAAAAAAAGAATAGTAGCAACTGACTTGTATGTACCTATAATATGGCAGCCAATTAGTCTTTGATTTAGACAGCTTCTTTCCATAACTTAAAAAATAAATCTGTTTTTGAAGCCAAAGAATTTACATTTAAAAGTACTCGATGCCTTGAAAATTGAGAAAGTAAAAAAGAATGTGAATATGGATACAGTACAGGAAGAATGGTTCCGGAATGTGCAGAAAAACATGTTGAAAACAGGCTCGGCAAATATTGTCTTGGAATGCTTTAGATACGATCTACATTTAACCCCTTAAGGCGAACCAGTCTTATTCCTTCCAGCACCATTTGTTTTTACAAATTCTTTATAGAGTTGCTATCCTTTTGCTACTTTTTCTCCATTGCTACTAGCAATACCCTGACGCAGAAATTCAGCAAGGAGACACTTATCTTCCCTCATTTCATAGATGAAAACAGGGATACTTTTGTGTATTTATAATACTCCTGACCCCAACATAACTCCCCCTCAAATTACACACTGCTGAAGACTGTTATTTGCTGAGCTATGTTGGATTCATTTATTCTGTAAATTAAATAACCTCTCTTGCTCTAGCATCCAAGGCAGGGTGCATTACACTGGCAGTTTAGAAAGCTTAACCCCACAATAGATCTGGTAGCCCTTCTTTCAGAGTAGTTGCAACTCAAAATGTATTCAGCAACATTTATTCTATGAACTGATGCTTATGAGGATTATGACATTTTGTGTTCATGTGCATGAATTTATATGCATACACACTAGAATAAAGATACATTTCCTCTCCGCCCTGATCAGAGATTAACTTTTAGGGAGGCAGGGAACATTAAAAATTACATTAATACATTTTTTTTGAAAGGCATCCCCAGATCCCCAAAGCTAAAATAGGGGAAATGGAGGAACAGTGGCTGACATCCGGAGTAATGCAGGGCTGGTGTTACAGTGGAGGGTGATTTTTAAAAAATCATCGGAAGCCCAATGTGCCTCCTGAAAATATGTTCCTAAGGGCCACGGAGCCTTCAGGGACATATTTCCAAGAGGCACCATGGGCTTCAGAGGGAAGAGGAGACTGACTAAAATCATTAGAAATGTTAGCAGCACCAGCACTGTATTAGTCTGAATGTCAGCCAATGCTTTACCAGAGAAGGTACCAGAAAATAGTGACTGTCCCTGATAAACTGGAGTATATAGAAACATTGCCTGGCAGAGATAAATGGTGTAAAATGCTTCATCTGGTTATTTTCTATATGTTGGACGGCTCTTAAAGGGGCAGTTTTGTCTATATAACAACCAATAGGTTAATGTTCCTTGATGCGTCTTGGCCTAGAATCTCTCTCTAGCCTTTGAGATGCTAAAGAGACAGAAGTAGTTTGTAGTCTGAATTCATACACTGAGACAGAGCACAGGGAGTTTTTAGGTGAAGTTGGCTAAAACCAAGAGCTGACATAGTGTGCAACATTATGCATTCATTGAAAAGTAACACTTGTGCAGTTGTGCAAATGTGAACATTGCACAAACAGAGGTTGCATGACAGTTTAGCCATTATACAGCATTTAAGAGCTGCACTGTTGCACAACTTCATTTGTGCAGGTTTCACACTTGCACAATGGCACTTTTGCACAACTGTTCAAAAGTTACTCTTGTGGTAGCAAGCCTGACATGTCCCCTTAGCTTAGCAGAGTCTGCCCTGGTTGCATATGAATGGGAGACTACATGTGTGAGCACTGCAAGAAATTCCCCTTAAGGGATGGAGCTGCTCTGGGAAGAGCATCTAGGTTCCAAGTTCCCTCCCTGGCATCTCCAAGATAGGGCTGAGAGAGATTCCTGCCCGCAAGCTTGGAGAAGCCACTGCCAGTCTGTGAGGACAATACTGAGCTAGATAGGCCAATGGTCTGACTCAGTATATGGCAGCTTCATAAGTTCCTAAGTTCCACCATGTGCTTAATATTGCATAGTATATGAGCCAAGATGCAATTGTTCCTTGGGAATATGAAGTGGGATTAGTGGTTGCACTGTCTAATATATGAATCTTTTTGCTTCCACTACGCCCCAGTTGTATATTTGTAAACAGATGTTGTAAGGACACCATAAAACACACCAAGCTATAGCAATGCCTCTGGGCTTCTCACCTCTTACTTGGGGAGTATGTAGCAATAAGTAGCATCCAGACTAGGTTAGTCATGACTAAGTCTCATTGAAATTAATAACATCTGAATTAGTTGTGATTGATTTGTCTCAGTGATGGCAATGGTGCTTAGTCATGATTGGTCTGGATACTGCCCAATATACATTGGTCATGATTCACATATTCATGTGCACAGCAGCAGAATGCACAACACTATACATGAGCATCTTCATATATTCATTCACCAAACAGATGATTGCCATGAGGTTCAGAGGGTGAGTGATCACAGTATATGTGTGTGTAAGTTCACAAAGTCTGAGCAACAATGATGTCTGCTTGAACATCTAAATACCATCACAATAATTGCCAAGCCCACCTGCAGCTTTGTTGCTCTTCCTTCCCACAGCTCAGAGAGGTAGGGATGAAGGATGCAGCCGCCATGTTCCGCCCTCACCTTTTAAAATAGAAGGGTAGCTTGGAAAAGCATAAAAACGTTCTGCAAAGATAAATCACACCTTTATAACCCTATTTAGCAAAGTATTTATCTTTGTAATTTCCAAACTGTCACTTTGACAAAAATTACGGATGAGCAAGTTGGCCTTTCCACATATAATGTTTTCTCTCTTCATATTTGCAATTCACCAAGTTCTGCTTTGATTAAAAAAGTGGTGGAAATGGAATTCATAATGGTCAGCGCAGGAAGAATGTATTACTTTGGTGCTGGAGGAAAAGATTTTTTTTTTAAAAAAAACCCTAGATTTAGTTTCTTCACCTGAGAAACTTCTCAAGAAGAGGATCCCGCTGGCTTCATTACATTTGATATGCATCATACCCTGGAACACTAAAAGGGAAGGTACTTGATTTAAAGAGAAAGAAACAAAAGTCACAATAATTTTTGTTCAGACCTAGCAGATGAATCTTGCCAGGCAACTTGACTGTAATCCCCAGATGATATCCAATGGCTGGCAAAGAGGCTGCAGCTGGGATGCACGGATGGTTCTCTGGTGCTCTATTCTGTAAGATATCGAGTGCCCCTTGGGAGGGGCTGTGCATCCATAGACTGTTCTGGGAGTACTCAGCACAGCTCAAAATCTCACGGAATTAGCCCCTCAAGTAGGTCAAAAAGAAATGTGTCTAAAAAATACAAACAATAGGTCACTTGGAGTATGAAATATTGAGATGGTGCGAGAAAGTTTGAGAGGCCTTTTGAGCAGAATATCTTTTTGCTATCTTACAAGATCAATCAGCACAGAAATGTTTTTATATCATAAATAATATACATTTAAATATCTCATCTCTATTGCATCATTGTACTATGTCATGTAGTTCAGGGATTCTCAGTGTTGGGTCCCCAGATATTATTGGACTTCAACTCCCATAATCCCTAGCCCCAGAGGTCTTTGGTTGGGGATTATGGGAGCTGAAGTCCAATAACATCTGGGGACCCAACGTTGAAAATCCTTGTTCATAGGTTGACACATGAGAACTTCAGACCTGTACCATTTCACTGAGGAGCTGGAACACCAACAGCTGCCACGGTGAGGAAGGAGGCCATGTCAGGGGCAGGACCAGGGTGCAAGGGGGGGGGGAATATAAAGGGAGAGTATCAGGCAGTGAGGAACCTGGGGTGATAACAATGGCAGGCATAAGAAGCAATGCCTGTGGGGGTGGGACAAGGTGCCTTCACTCGCTGCAGCATGATGCAGGCACCACCTGAGGCCATCATCTCACCTTGCCTCATGAAGGAGCTGCCTCTGAGTTGGAACATTGGTAGACATGATGAGGAAAATGACCCAAAGTAAAAGCACAAGTTAGGCATTGCCTAACTTGTCCTTTTAATTTCAATGGAACTGCTTTGAGTCCTTTCCCTCATCATGTCAGCCATTGCATCCTGGAAAAAGAAGACAACTGGGAAAGGGAGGCCAGACATAGGGAGACAGGGAGAGAGTGGATACAAAGATACTATTTGCTCTCTTGCAAAATACTATGACTTAGGGCCAAACATGTGGAAATCAGCTGAGTGATTCTTTCCCCAATCTGAGCAGCCACAGAGACTATGACAGAGAGTGGGGAAAGTATTAAGGGAAACTCCGCTTAAATCCTTTCTCTTCCTGCCATGTCTATTCAAAATTCGCCCTTCAACTGCTTTTTCACCCATGGAGAAAATAATACAGGAACCCTATGTTTCCCCCCTCCTGGATAGAAAAGTAGCAGTGGGGGGAGGGGGCGGATTTTGTGCAGACAAATGGCAGGAAGAGAAAAGGTTAGGTAGCCTGTTTCCTCCACTGTTCCTGTGCTACAAATTCAACCCCCTAAGTTTAAACAACAACACACTTACAAACCCCAACATCAAAAACCCATTGGGAGGAAGAATCATACAACTGCCTGTCACCGCTATATGTTGTTTGGGTCTTAGGGTCACTTGTTTGGGACAGGCAAAAGAAAATGTTTCATAATATCTCACATACTGTATGTAACTCACATCTATATATATACTGTAATTCTCCTGGGTGTGCCTTTAGAACGTGCGTCCCGGCAGCCCAGCTGATTGGCTGGGCTGCGGGGGCGCCTGATTGGGTAAGGCGCACCCAGGAGAATTAACTGGCTGGGCAGACACGAGGCAGCAGCGGCGGGCCCGGCCATGCAAGGCGGCGGCTGGCGGGCCCAGCTCGGCCATGGATGTTAAGGTGGCACACGGCCGCGGTGGGGGCACTGGGCCCGCTGGTGGCGGCGTTGGCGTTGGCAGGGGCACTCAGCCCACTGGCTGCGGCCGCGGTGGGGGCACTCGGCCCTGCCGGAGATGGGGGTGTGTGGAGAGAGAGAGGTGTAGCCGGACCCAAAGAGAGCACAGATGCTCTGCGCGGGGTTGGCTTGTACTGTACGTAATTCTTGACACTGGATATTGTGATGGTCCCTAGCTCAAGGGATTTTCAAAAGGATAAACTCATGGAGAATAAAGGTATCAGTTGGTCTCACCTATGGGCACAGTCCAGTCAAAATTAAGAACACATAGGTCCCATAGGTTTTAATGAGGCAGAGATACTTAAGCAAATGTGCTTACTGTTGGAAAGATATTGCCCATTGACAGCTAAGAACAGAAGCTTAATTTTTGTATACTTTGTACATTTTGTAAAATCTAGTGATTTTAGATGCTTTATAAATCAAGAATGGAAATTTCATATACAGAATGAACATATCTCTGACTATCAGGCGTTGGGCAGAAATAATGAGATTTGCACCCATCATTTTTTGCCCAGTAGGATTTGGCTAGCGACTTCCCAGATGCATACATCACATGGAGCTTTGCACAGTGAAGAACTGGCACTCCCCTCCCCTCCCTTCCACCAAACAGATAATATAATGCAAATGGTGACTACGTGGGGGCCCCAGTTGCACAGTTTCTCTCACTTTTTTGAGGGGCAAAAATTGGGCTAATAGAACTGCTACACTGTTGAACCCTACACACATATCTCACATTATCTCTGTGCTGGAAGGGAATGCATATCATATCATATCATATCATATCATATCATATCATATCATATCATATCATATCATATGAGCCTGGCCTAATTATAGTGTTTTAATTTTAAGGAGTGAGGCAATAACTCTGCCATACTGTCACAAATATTAATAATAACATCATCTCTTCTTTCTTTTAGTCATTTAATTCAACTTAGTCCTAGAAACGATGACCTCCTTACCTTTAACCCTTTCACCTGAAATGTCAGGTGACATTAGTTGTATTTTTCATGATGTTTTAAAGATATACTTAGTTAATCCATTTGTTCCCTGCTCCTCAAACATAAGGATTCATGAAGAAATTTATCTCTATTTTGAAATGGGTTGATAGTATATCGGAGTTAAAGTAACAATGAAGAATGGAAGATGTCTATATGACAACTAGTTTTCTATTAGGAAAGACTGGAATGTTGACTGTTTCTCTTGATTAGAATTTCTGTTGCTCATGATAAATTTTAGGATAAAAATGGGCAAATTCAGAAAGATGTCAGGATGTCTTAGACATATCAAAGCTTGACCTTGGGGCAGCTTTTAAGTATAGCTGTGGAAAGGCCTTGAATTAAGACGAAGCTCCTTGTAATTACTTCTCAAATAATGCCTCGTGTAATCAAATCTGTTTAATGCTTTGTCAGTGCTCTATGTCTTATAATGCTTGACTAAAAATCATATATATAAACTAGAACTTTAATAAAAACTTCGCAACTTCAGTTCTTACTTTCAAACTGTCAGTACAAAACCCAGAAACACCAACTGACCTAACAGTGTACTCTCTGGACTGGCACCTTACACACCTTAAGTTTCCTGTTAACTTATGGCACCTTAAGTTTCCTGTTATCTTATGGTTTATCAAGAAACCATCCCAGGGTGTGAGAAGTCATCTAATTAGAAACAATCAACAACAATACAATCACATTTATCAAACTGGTCTGAAGTACCAGAAAGGACTGTCTTCCCCAACATGTGATTGCCTGTTCCTTGTGTTCAGCTGCTGAGGCCCTTTGTGCTTTTCACCATTCTCTGAGGTTAGGCGGGTGATATCATGTGAGAATGATTTTCTGTGGCAGTGGGCCACACGCAGAACACCCTGCCATAGGAGGTTTATTTAGCTTCCTCTTTGGTTCTCTTACCACTTAAATACGTATTTATTCTGGCAAGCTTTTAAAATGCTGTAGTTTATGCTTCACTGCCTGTTGTACCTCTCCCTGGATTTTGCTTTTTTTCTCTTTTACTGCTTTTGCATTTTAAATTTTTTTGGATACTGTTTTACTGAGTTGTTCATTTTTTGTTAGTTGATTTGGGCATCTCCACAAGGAGAGGAGAAGTTGAGTATAATTTTCACAATAAAGTACCTAATACAAGTTGATAATTGGATTTTTTGGGGGAAAGAGTGCTAATTATTAGGATGGGTCTTATTCCTGCAGGGATTCAGGTTTTTCATCTGTTTTTAAAGCACAGTTTGTTCTAGACAAGTGGGAAACTACTCCCACTTCCCCAAACCAGATTTCAATCCTTGTACCTGAATAGATGCACATTGTCCGGTGTAAACAAGGATGAGCTTCATTTAACTCTAATGCTAAAGAAACCTGTGATATACTGCTTTGCCCCCATACCCGAAGAAGACATGAGACACATGATGAGGCGGGTCTCACGATCACAGAGACCCGCATCCATAGGGTTTGTGTGGAGAGCGGGCTAAGCCTGCTCTTCCTGCAGACAAGCAGGGTGGCAGCCCTGGGCGGCTGGATCGGCCACCCACACGACTGCCAGCTCAATGACGGAGCTGGTGGGGGCTTGGAGAATCAGGGGCCACATGGCCCCCAGAAGCTCCAGTATGCCCTGGGCAAGCACGCAGGGCATACTGGAGAGACTCCGGAGCCGGGAGACTGCTTTTAAGCCTCACAGTCGGGGGTCTCCTCATGAGTAGCCACTGTGTGGCGCTGCACCGTGGCTACTCACGATTTAAAAAAAGGGGGTTTGTGGAGCGCTCGCTCTGCAAACCAGGTTTAAGGGGCAGCTTACTTGAGTGGGTTACCCACTCTGGAACCACTGGGCTCACAGCCAAGCCTGGTGGTTCACACGGACTGCAAAAATCGGGCTAGGCTCCCTTAGCCCGATTTTTGCAGTCCATGTGAATAGCCCCGATATGGGCCACATCAGGGCTATTCACTAAAGGGCCACAATTTTATTAATTTATTAACTAAAGGGCCACAATTTATTTATAAATTCAAATGTAACTTTAAGTAAAAGGAACAGGGATTGGCTCTCCACCCCTACAGTGCAGAAGCAAAAAGGCATGCACACTCAGGGCATGCCTGCCTAAAGCATAATAGGGGTGTGCATGGAACTGTCTGGCCTGGTTCGTGCCCAGGACTTGCAGAGGGCAATTGCACATGCGTGGCGGTGGCCAAAATGGCCACTGCTCACCTTTATGAAGGTCCAAAAGGGCCAAAAAGACTACATTTACCTGGCCGTGGTGGTGATGAGGGAGGCTGGTGGGGGGAGTGGGAACCCTCGCGGACCCCCGCATGGCTACAGCAAGCCCCCTGAAGGTGCTACAGGTAGTTACTTTTCTTTTTTTAAAAAAAGTTCACGGACCTGCCGGACCAGAATGGCAGTTTGGTTCCAGTTTGGACAGAATGGGGTGGGAGATTTATTCAATCATGAACCCATGAACCCCCGGACCAAACCGTCGGACTGCGAACTGCGGACTGCTCGACCGGTTCTGCACATCCCTAAAGCATAAAGGTCGATGCACCTTGGCTTCAGACAGCCTCAAAGCTCTACAGTGAGATCTGCCCATCCTAACCGACCAAAGGCCAGACTTCTGCCATAGCCACATCTCCCGGCAGCTGCCCAGCCTGTCCGAGGAGCTTAGACTGGTAGTGTAGATTGGTGCAGGCCAGGGTTCCCTGAGCCGCGCAGCATCTAGGGAACTGACCTGTCCAACCACTTACCTGAAGGTGCTCACCAACTTCAGATGTTCTCCCCAAACCTCACTGTACCTGCCAAAATTGCGACTGGGAAACACATCCTGACTATCTAACGAATGAGGTGCAGTCCGAGGCAGGCAAAAAATGATGCGCACCAAAGGCCAATCAGGTGAGCACCCAAAATATTCCTGCCCGGCCCCAATTCGCGACCAGCTAAGCCCAGACTGTACCAATGGGAGGGAGGGAGGGTGCCTGCTAAGAGCGGACTGGGGAAAAGGGCACTGAAACTTACTGCACTGCCTAAGCCTCGCCCCTGCATGGGCCCTGCAGCCAATCAGCCTCAACCCCAGCCTCGTGCTTCTAGTTAGTGGGCTGGGGCAAACAGGCCACGCTGCCCGTATGGGCGTCGAGCAGCGAGATTTTCACCCTTGTAAAGGTAGATAATGAGCTAGTATGGACAGTACACATGCAATTAGAAACAGGGTGTGGATATCCTGACACAAACACCATGGTGTGTGTTTCCATTTATCATTGGGATGGGGGATGTTCATTCAAATGGCCACTCTACATGCACTGGAGCCCCCCCCCAGCTGTAATAAAGAGACATCCTGGGAGGGCACTAGGACCTCTGTAGAGGTCATCATGATGGGCATGATCTTGGCATCTCCCTTTTCTAATTGTGTAAGGAATGTATTGGCTTCATTTTGTGCTCTTTTTGAAGGAAGGGGAATTCATGAATTATTAAAGACAGGGGGCAATCTTCTTTCAAAGAAATGTATCTGAATTTATTTATTTTTTTTACACAAAATGATTACCATTTCACAATAGTATTCCTTTCTATCATAAAGTTTATTGGAGGATGGGGCACTGTATTAAACAGTATTAAACAGTGTCCCACCCCCTAATAAGCTAAATCTTGTTTCAGTCAGCATCCCTTCACTATTTCTCTGTTTAGAACTAAGGAAAGGGGAGGTTTTAAGAATCAGATTACCCAATTTTTATTCACACTTTCCTGCAGATGAGAATAGGGTCAACCATGACTAATTGTTATTGGTAATATATGATCTATCAAAGACTTTATCATATTTTGAAATGCCACTATGATAAACACGTCAAGTCTTAAATTCTCACTCTAAAATGTCAAAACCATAAATAAGTCTGAAGCTGGCTTTTAAAATCAGCTTCTTCCCAGAATATTTGTCTCTCTGTATCTGTCTGTATGGGCATGGCTTCTTTGTTGTTGCTAAGACCTCAACTTAATGCTTAAGTTAAGTTTAAGGCTGATTTGGAACAGGTTTGTTCAGCATTCAGTTATTAGGAGAGCACAATTCTTGTGACTATCCCATTTCAGTTTTTATATGGGGAATTACTTGTTTGAAAAAATGCCATGCAAAAATTGCACTTCTCCTTAGATCTTACCAAATCGGAAGGAAAGCAAGAACAGAGTACAGGAAATGTGACCATTTTGACGGCATAACCTTCAGCATTGCACTTTGCTCCTAATCACAGAATTTGATATCTCATGCAGAATCTCAGGAAATTTCTTTTCCAAGTTTCCTGGTTGTGAAGACAAGATTTGGACCATTATGGGCCTTTCTCCATGTGTGGAGAAAGGCCCATAACAGGCTGCAGACAGGGCCGTGCTGTCATTAGAGAAGGAGGAGGGGAGATGGAAGGAGCTCTCCTTTGTTGCCCTTGCCGCCCATGCAGCGGCATTGCTAAAAGGGTGAACTTCCCCCTCAGCCAACTACCACCCTCCCCACTTCAGCCACTGCCGCCCTGTCGCCTGTGTGGTGTTTTAAAGGTAAAGAGGGGGGACTTTCCCCTCCCCCCTCCCCACAGCTGCTGCTGTGCAGCCTTTGCTGACCTTATCCAAATCAAATCTTCATTGTCACGGTCACTCGACCAGCAGAACACAAAGCACAAAAGCCCCACACAAAAGCGAGCTCTACACAAAAGCGACCTTATCCTTATTTGCTGACCTTGACACAAAATGCCCTTAAAATAAAAGGCCTGTTTTGAGCTCGAAATAGAACAACCCCATTTCGATCAGAATGTTTGGAGTGCTTCGAGCGCCATTTTGGAGACCTGTTTCCCCCTTGCTGATTAGTTTTCTGGCACTGGCTTCCGACTGGCTTGCTTGCTTCTTGGTTGGCTTCTTATCAACCAAATCAAGTGTAGTTATTGGCAACTGTGCCCCCACTGGCTGGGGGTGGGGGAGGCAGGGGGAAGAGGGGGAGCCAAAAGGAGGGAGTTTCAGAAATCAGCTTTTATTTCGGTCAATGACCAGAACACAAAAAAGAGGGAGAGAGACATCATAAAATGGCAATACGCAGCTTACATGCAATGTAACAAAACTTGGCCACAGAATTAGTACTCATACTATCAAATTTAGACAGTAATAAATCAAGATAAAAGTCATCTGAACGGCCAGGAAAAGACTTCAACAAGGGTGAAATAAAATCTAAACGGGCATCCCTGTAGAGGTCACAGTAAAGAATAAAATGTGCAGTGGATTCAATAGCACCTGAGCCACAAGGGCAGAGGCGCAAAACATAAGGAGTCCCCTTGAACCTTCCCTTAAGAACAGATGTTGGAAGAACATTAAGACGTGCAAGGGTCAAGGCATGCCTAAATTTAGGAAATGTTATGTGACTTAGGTAATCAGCAGGCTTAAGATTGTAGAGCTGGTTACCTATAAACAAACCTCTAGGTATTTTGGAGGCTTCAACCTGTAGGTCAGTATCAATTATTCGCTGTTTAATAACCTTCATAGCTGTGGTAAAGCCCATCCTAGCGAGTTCTTCAAGTGAGATCCCATAAAGTTGAGATTTTATTTTGAGCGACTGTTTCCATCTCGAATCAAAGGAGTCGGTCATAGTGAGAGGGACTAATCCCGCTTGTGAGAACTTCAATTTTAACCAGAATAGGAAAATACATTTCCAATAAACCGATTCCAAAGTATAGAGGCCTGCCTCCCGTCTAATAGCGGCATTTGAGACACTATTTGGGACCTGGAAAATGGATCTAAGAAATTTTGTCTGTATGGCCTCCAGAGGTGAAAAATTGCAGAAAGGGCCCAATTCTGCACCATACATAAGCTGTGGATGGACTTTAGCTGTGAAGAGTTTAATGGCGGCAGGTATATATGCAGCACCCTTCGTGAAATAAAAAGATCTAATTAAGTTGGCTGAATGCTGGGCTTTCTGTATGGCATAGTTCAGGTGGGCCTGGCGGCCTCCCGAAGCATGGAAGACTATGCCAAGGTATTTAAATATTTTAACTTGTTCAATTAATTGGCCATTTATTTTCCATACATGGGGCTTGGGGCGTTTGGCAAATACCAGTACTTTAGTTTTCTGGTAGTTTACCTCAATGGCCTCCTCTGCACAAAAAGAGCTGAGGGATGCAAGCGCCCGCCTTAGGCCAACTGGAGTCAGTGACAGGAGAACCATGTCATCGGCATACAGCAAAAAAGTTTCAAAATGTATATAAGGAGACTCTGGGAGGCAGAGAGACCTTAGTGTGTCTGTCTCTTGAGGATAGTACATCATCAGAGGATTGGAACAGAGAGACTGCAGCAGCAGAGCTGGTGGCCATTAGAGACAGAGAATAACTGCTTGGCTTATCTGTCTCTCTATTCCCCCCCCTTTTAAATCTCTCATGCCAACATCTGCTTTTCTTCTCCCCCCCCCACATGTTTTAAAATAATTGTACCAGCAGCTACAGTGTGTTCTGGTACCCAGCCTGCCAGGCTCTCTCTGTTTGTTTTCCTGGTGTTTTGGGTTTCCCCCCTCCAAGTTTTTATTTATTTTTATTGTTTGGGTGGATGGGTGTCTGTTGAGTCCTGGTGTCTGCTCGGCCTGGGGTCTGCTCGGCTGAGAGAGTAGCACCTGGCCACAGGGGCATAGTGAGACCCCTGGGGTCCCAGGACAAGATCTTTGTAGGTGGTGCCCCTCTATTGCATGCACAAAGCACGCATGTGCCCCAAGCCATGCCCACTGTGTCTAACATCAGACGCAAGGAGTGGGGCAACAAAATCCCCCTCCCTCCTGCCGCCCCTGCCCTTGCCCCGCTGCTACTTCTTATCTTTGCCCCAGTGATGGTGGTGGGCTCTGTGGCTGGGCTGGGCCTCTGCTCTCTGGCCGTCCAGGATGCCTCTCTCTGTCTCTCACCAGCCAAATTGTCCACCCAGCCCAGCCACAGCACTCGCCACCACTGCCGCACAGGGGTAAAGATAAGAAGTGGTGGTGGGGCAAGGCAGGAGTGGGGCAAGGGCAGGGGTGGTGGTGGGGCAAGGGCAGCAGTGGGGCAAGAGCAGGGGCAGTCTGGTCTGCTTGGGGGCCCCTTGGGGGACCCCTGACCCTCTGGGCCCAGGGACATTTGTCCCTGTTTGCCCAATGGGTGCTATGCCCATACCTGGCCAGACTCTAGCAGAAGATTCCAGAAGGTAAGTCCCCCCACCCTGCCTTGCCACCTCCCAGTCAGGTTAGACTTATCTAAATAGGGCCTAGTTTGGGGAAGGGATTTAGGTACAAGGCATTAGTACTTTAGTACAGAATGGGTGGGTGCGTTAGGAGAGGCCACAGTAATCCCCTTCTCTTCCCTTCCCTTAGACTTATCCCATTGTTGCTCGCTCCCCTCCCCCACCAAAAGCCCCCTCCAGTAAACCCTGCTTCTTTATTTGGGGAGATTTACTTTATATAGCTATAGATAGTACTGTGTGTGGTGCACACAGCATAAATAGACCACCTGCCCCTCACAACCCTTTTAAAAATACCCACCTTAAATTAACTTAAATTAACTTGTAATTTTATGCTGGTCTACGACCATAATAAAGGTTGATTGATACCTACCTTAAAGGTGCTTGTTCTCTCCCCTCCTCACATCAGAGCTAAGGCTTGAATTAAAAAAACCAACAACAACCCAAGATGTCTGGAAGGATGTGAGGCAGAGCCAGGAGTACATTGGCAGACAGAAGGAGGGGTGATGCTGGTCATGGTGGGCAATGGCAAGAGGGGCCAACTCCCTGAGTTGTCTACACCACTGTGGCTGTTCCGCTCAGGCTCATCTTCCCGGAGGAGGGTGGTCCTGCAGCACAACTGTCGGTGGCAGCTGAGGTAGAAGTAAAGGGAAGGTCCTCCTCTGCCAGGGAAGAAGCTCTTCCTGTGGCAGTGGAGGAGGAGGTGTCAGCTGCTAGCCCAGCCAGATCACTCTCACCATCCTCCCCAATCCCCACTGGCAGTGCAACCCCCCCACCCAGTCTAAAACTGAGGAGAAGCAGGAGATAGACATCCCACTTCCTGGACCTCCTCAGCCCTGGAACAAGGGCAGTGGTGGTGGTGGCCCCCAGAAGGAACCAGCAGCCCCTGTACCACCACCACTGAAACAGTTCCAGACCAGCTCCGGTGGCAGCATGGTGTGAGACCACTTTGAGCTCTGCCTTGGTGACCCAACCTATGCTGTCTGCACCCACTTCAGGGCACAGGTCATCAGGGGGAAGGGTACTAAGCATCTTTTGATGTCAGGAATGCTGCAGGACCTGTGACAGCATCACCCAGGGGTCACTGCTCCTGCTGGCAGTATTAGACCTGGTGTGCCCTCAACTAGCAGCAAAGCAGATGCTCCTGCTTCCAAGCAGGGAAAGTTGCCTGCACGGGGGATGCATTTGATGGGCAAGTGGTCTGGTTTCCCTTATCTCATCATCTGGGCCATTGCCAAGATGATGTCTTTGGATGACCAGCCACTCCAGGTGGTGGAGAATGCTGGTTTTTCTGCTGGCTGCTCCTATTGCTTGCCTCCAATGAGAAAAATCTCCTCATGCACCACCTTCAGCAGGTGGGTTATGCCATCCCACCTGGGCTATCCAAAGCTGGCCATGGAGGGTGAGTGACTCATGGTCATCCCCACCCACTGCGACACCACTGACAGTTAGCCTCACCCTGGCCAACCCCAAAACCAGATGTGTCACAGTCTGCCCATTAGTGCTGCTGACACATACACACACGCACACACACCACCTCCATGGCCCATGATGAGTTGGATTGGTGCCCTGGCCCATGTGTCAGTCTGCCAGCTGGGGCCCAGCAACAATTTGAGGCCATGGTGTTATCCAGGCAGGCAGGAAGGAAGGAAGGCGGCAGTGTCGCAGCACAGGATATACATATGTTGGAGAAGAGAAGCAAGAAGAGTTTCCATGGTAAGAGCCTAGAAGTTTTATTTCTTGTCGGACCATTGGTCCATCTAGCTCAGTATTATCCGCACCAGGCCATGACTGCTCTCTGTCCTCTTTTTTCTCTGTGACAAGCAGGCAGGATGGAAGGAAGGTTTTATTTTGTGGTTTTCTTTTCTCAGTACTGAGTATAATATGCTGTGCTATTGTTGCTATAACTATCTGGCTTTGCTGGATTTCAGAATGACAAAGGCAGAATTTGGGTGCCTCCTTTCCCTGAGTTGTGGTTTGCTTTGTTTGTGAGATAGAGGCTGCATTTGCACATAACATGGAACCACAGGTCTAATGCTCCCCACCCCCACTCTCCTGTCTGAATCCGGACATAACAGAGAATATGGAGCCTGCAGTTAGCAAGGCTTCAAAGAGGAGGGGGAACTGGCTGTGATGGCTTCCTTCTTTCATGAAGGACAGCCTGCACAGCCAATGACAGCCAGAGAATGGGAGGAGCTACCTTCCTCAGTTTGAGGACACAGCCTGCGCTTCTGAATTTGGATGTCATGCAGGCTATGTTAAACCTTGGGTTGGGGCAACAAAACTCACTAGAACCCAAGGGTTCAGACTGGAGTTACAAAAATAAAACTTCAGGTCAGTCACCTCACAAAACTGCAGTTTACTGCATTTGTTAGGCAACCTCTGGCCCCTTAAACTCTGGTTCCATGTTACGTGTGAATGTGACCAGTGTTGTGGCAAGAAATGGACAGTGGCAGCTGTGTGTGTGTGTGTTTGTGTGCACGCTCGTAATATTTCTTGGTGATTGCTGTAATGAGCTAAGCTACATGTCTGGCCTTGAGACTAACTTGTGCTTCAGTCACTGCTCTGGTCTGCTCTGCAATCTGTACTGCAAGGTGTACTCAGTCAAAATGTGGCTGAAGTTGCTCTAGTTGAGCTTATGGCTATGCTTGCTGGCTGCTAGGGATGCTGCTGTGGCAGCTGTTGCAAT
Organism: Hemicordylus capensis; assembly: GCF_027244095.1. Classification (NCBI taxonomy): domain Eukaryota; kingdom Metazoa; phylum Chordata; class Lepidosauria; order Squamata; family Cordylidae; genus Hemicordylus; species Hemicordylus capensis. Next base: position 184,733,433 of record NC_069659.1, on the reverse strand, counting down.
GCTAGGAAGTAATGTAAGGAGTCACAACTGTGTGTGAGAGAGCAACTTGTGCCAATGGTGTCACCTGCAGCTCAGGCACTGTGGCTGGCAGTGTATTCTAGGTCAATGATTCTTTTTTGCCCATTTTTGGACTGTGTTTGAAATGTGTGTGCTCTGTTGGGAGGGTCAGATTTCCTATTACTGTGTGCATCTGTTCTGCAGTGTTTTTCAAGGCAGGGTTGCAATATTTGTGTACTCTGCTTGCTTCAGCCATAACACCCCATTGTTCTCCATGGGTAGTTCTTAGGGACACCAAAGTATCTCCATGGGTAGCTCTTAGGGTGGAACATAGGGACATAGGAAGCTGCCATATACTGAGTCAGACCATTGGCCTATCTAGCTCAGTATTGTCTTCATGGACTGGCAGTGGCTTTTCCAATGTTGCAGGCAGGAATCTCTCTCAGCCCTATCTTGGAGAAGTCATGGAGGGAACTTGAAACCTTCTGCTCTTCCCAGAGCAGCTCCATCCCATAAGGGAAATATCTTACAGTGCTCACTCTTCTAGTCTCCCATTCATATGCAACTAGGGTGGACCCTGCTTAGCGGACCCTGCTTAGGTGGTAGGGCATGATGGGTGCTACTTACCACCCAACCCACAAAATAAATGGGCAAGTGGGTGATTTTTAACAGATTAAAAACCTTCCCACCAAACCCTCATAGGATCTTATTTTTCTTACTCCCTCCCCCCCACTCTCAACAGGATCCCCACTGGGGCAAATGCCCAAACAAGAAAGCACAAAAGATTACTAGATAGAATACAACAGGAAGTAATTCTGATACTACCATCACTGAGTCGGTGAGGCACATGCATCTGGTAAGTAAATTTGGTTATTGTATATATTTTAAGCATGTTTGGTGTTTCTAAATGGTTCTACCCAGAAACTAATGGGATAAATTAATTTTAATTCATCTTCTCGCTAGGATCTGGAGTGCAACCTATGATGAATGTACATTGCCACTGATATAGGACTTCCATCACATCTCTCACCCTTTGTATTTTTATTGCCTCATTTGTTGTGCACCTGTTTGACACATTTGGCTTATAATTGTACTAATCTCATTCTAGTGAAAGGATCAGGAGCATTTTCAAGCCACTCATAATGAGGAAGCCATTACCCTTCACACTGTTAACAAGATTACCATTATGTGTTTATGAATACTTAAGCATCCTCGATAAGAGTAAGGCTGGGATGTAGAGCATGTGAACTATTTCAGCTAAGCAATTTGTTTATCAAGATTTAAATTATTTGTGCTCTTTGATTTCATAGTGGGACAAGTAACAACAAAACATAGTTTGTCAATCTGGCTCGGTATAGAAACTAATCACTACACAGGCAGAAAATGGTATTATTATTATTTCTTGTTTACACAGTCAGACAGGTGTTATTGACTGGTTTGTTTTATCCAGACATCGAGTCCTTCCCAAGGATCTGGGATGCCAGAATTTTATTGTCAATTGTTATAGATATATATGCGGGAAGAGCCGCTCCTGGGCTGTGCTGCGAATGCAACGCCAGCCTTTGTCTAACTGCTGAACTGCCGAACGGAGCCTCAAGCCTGACGTCAGATGCGGGGGCGTGGCTATCCCCTGTGTCTGACGTCAGACGCAGGAGGCAGGGCTATCGGGGCGTCTGCCACAGCCGCACACAGGCCGTCGGTGCGCTAGCTATGCCGCTGAGTAGAACCTGAGCTGTAGCTGGTTCCCACAGTTTCTTGACTATTCATAGAATATCTAGGACACAAGTGTCCCTTGCTCCACAATTCAAACACAAAACCAAGTTGGACATATAGTGTATTATTAAGGAGAAAAAATTAAAACTGCAACACATGCTCCTTGCTTTACAGTTCTCATGCAGACATTTTGGATCACAAACCAACCTGAGAATAAAGCATTTGTAAAAAAAGTTAGTGTATTCAGATGCAACAGTTAGTTCCACTTTCATGACTCTGTGAAATACTCTATGGAAGATGTGAAGTACTCTATGGATAGAGATAATTTCTGGCAGCTTTACTGCAGTAGGGAAAAATTCATTAAAAATTACAGGATTGACCAATTTCTTTGAGATAAAATACACAGAGTCCTGCCGTCTTGGATTACATATGTGTCCAGTTTGAGAACTCTAAGCCAGACATTCTGGAAATGTAAAACTTGGGCATAGGGAGGAGGATAAAGGGAAAGGGCAAAATCCTTCACATGGGGTGGAATGATGGTCCAGGGGTGTGGGTGGGAGCTTCAGTTCCAGAAGCTGTAATTTTCTGCCATGAAACAAACCACTTATTGGACTTTTTTGAAGTTATTTTTTTAAAATAAAAAAAAATCATTAAAAATCAATGGATTGACTGATCTGCTTCAAAAATCAAGATACAAAGTCCGGATAATCTGTCCTACATCTTTGCCAAATTTCAGAAATCTAGGCAAAACCATTTTGTAAATTTAAAAAGGGTCCTCTTTTCCTTTGGGGAAAATCACAGGGCCATCTAGGAGAGTGGGCACATGGACCTCAGGTGCTGCATGGGCTCTGTTTTACAGGAGAGGGGACATGGGAGCAACTGTCTCAACTGCTCCTGGCACTGCCATACATTTCAAACATAACATTCAGATGAAGGCAAATGCAATATCTGTACAACAAAAAGTGAGAAACGTGCCCATAGCATTGCATCAACAACTTAAAGAGGAACTTTCAAGACTACATCATGCTGATATCATAGAGATTGTTGATTCATTATAATGGGTCTCTCCCATTGTTCTTGTATGGAAATCAAATGGTACACTTTGACATCAGAGCCACACAACAAGGATGCACTTCAATCATTTTTAAGACTCTGTATTACTCTAAATTTGTTAGACAATTCGCCTCAAAAGTTGCTCCATTGCGTCTCCTTTTAAAAAATAATGTAGCATTTAACTGGGATGCATTCTGCAAGGCTAGTTTTCAGACTATCCAATTGACCATTGCTGAAAACCTGCTCTCACTTTTTTGACACCAACAGGCATACTATTGTAACCACTGATACTTCTGAATATGGTCCAGGTACTGTCTTGACCCAGAAAAAATGGGGACAGGGAAGTTACAGTTGCCTTTGTTTCTAGAGTGTTTACTGCATCAGAGAAGATGTATTCTGCCATTGAAAAAGAAGCTCTAGCATGTTCCTGGACCATGAGGCAGTTCATTTTACAGTCAGACTATAAACCCCATCTGCTGTATTTACTACTCAGGGACTGAGTTGAACAACTCCAAGAATAGCCAAAATGGAACACTAGACTTATAGACTTTGATTTCTAGATGGGATATCTGCCAGGTATTGGGAATACAACTGCAGATTGTTTATCTTGACTTCCACTTCCAGGCCAAGAGGAGATCCCACAAGAAGAGGATGTAGTAATTACACAAATAGCTTCATTCACTCATGGAGTAATAGTGTCTTCTGAATGGAAGGTGACCCTCAGTGCTGATGAAGTGCTTACTGAACATAAACCTTACATAACTAATGGATGGCCATGCAAAAACAAGATACCTGAACATCTTCAACCATACAGGCATGTAGCAAGTGAGCTGTTCCTTTTCAATGAGCTGATGCTGAGGACTGATCGTTTGGTAGTGTCAACCTCCTTACAAGAAAAAAAAAGTGATCAAAATTGCTCACAGAGGTCACCTGTGCATGAACTTGACTAAAAGGCAAATCAGAGAATGTTTCTGGTGGCCAGGTATGGACAAACACATTGAAGATGTAATCAGGCACTGTATGGCTTGTGCTGCATCTGACAAACTGCAGAAGACTTTTACCATTTTACCAAAAACTGTCTCTATTAGAGTATCCCAATGGTCCCTAGGAAAACTTGCTCTGGATATACTGGGGCCTTTTGATAACCAACCCACAAAACAAATATTTGTTATAGAGATGGTGGATTACTATTCCAGGTGGCCAGAAATATCATTTCCTGGCATTGCTACAAACAAGGTGATCCAGTTCATGGCTGCAGTTTTTTCAAGAGAAGGTGTTCCTAAAGAACTAGTGACTGACAATAGGAAAGAGCTTCCTGCATTTGAAATGGAACAATATTTGTATAAACATGTGTTAAAACACAAGATTATTTCCTTGTACCATCCTTGAGGGAATGGCTTAATGGAAAGAATGAACAGATTAGAGAAAGAAAGTTTACAACTGGCTACTACGAAAAAACAACAACAACCCTAGAAAAAGATAGTCTGCAAAACTCTATTTGCTTATCAAACTACTCTTCATACGACTACCGGAAAATCACTTTTGAACTGCGGAGAGGACACAAAGCTACCACCAAACTTACCCAATGGCAACAACTGATAGGGCTTTCCATGCCATCTCACCCTGAGATTTGTGGAGAAGGAAAAGAATGAAAATATAAATTCTATGTGGAGCAGAAACGGGGTGTGAAACAGTGAACATTTCAAATGGGGAACTTTGTTCAAGTATGGCTGCCTTATAATGTGAGAAAGGGATGTTCCTGATATTCTGGACCAAAACAAATAATTGAAATCCGAGGAGATTCTGTCATATTTGAGGATGGAAAGAAATTGAACAGTTTGAGACTTTCAAGCATACATATTATGAGAAAAGACTGAAAGGACTCTGATCTCAAGAGAGGAACTGTAGAGGAATTTGATCTTGTCTCCAGTTTTGACCTCACAGATGAGGCTGATGAGAGTGAAGGACAATCCTGTGTACCAGAAAACAAATAACTAACAGCTCCTGTGCCAGAGATCCCAAGAATAAGGAAAGAAGTGTGTGACAGGAGACCATCTAACAGACTTCAAGTTGTCGTAACCAAATTTTAATCAATTCAATTATGTTTGTTATAAAGGGGAGGGATGTGTTGTATTCTATCTAGCAGTCCTTTATGTTTTGTTGATTAGAAGTTTGTCCGAGTGGGGATCTTGTAGAGCAGGCTTCCCCAAACTGCGGCCCTCCAGATGTTGCTGAACTACAACTCCCAGCATCCCTAGACACAATTTTATGTGGCTGGGTATGCTGGAAGTTGTAGTTCAACAACATCTGGAGGGCTGCAGTTTGGGGAAGCCTGTTGTAGAGAGTTGTGGGGTGGAGTGAGAAAGAAAAGGTAGGGTAAGGAGAACGAGAAAATGGAGTTGCTTCTGGAATAAAGTCTTAGATAAACAAACATAAGATTGCTTTGTATTTATGAGGGAAGCAGATATAAAACAGAAGGGAAAAGTGTTGGACTAGGACCAGGGAGACCTGAGTTCAAATCTCCATTTAGCCATGAAACTCACTTGGTGTCTTTGGTCGAGGATTGCTGTGAGGATAAATTGAAACATGTACACCACTCGGGCCTCCTTGCAGGAAGAGCAGGATATAAATGTAAAATAAATAAATAATGATTACTAAAAGAGAAGGAAGAATGGAAGGCAGGAAGGAAAAAGAAGAGATTTGAAATTTGAAACTGATGTGTGTTGTGGTGATTTTACTAGAAAAAGAGAGAAAAAGGAGGTAAGGGAGGGGATGTCATTTGGTGCTCATGTTCACCAAATGACAAATGTCATGGACTGAAGATGATACCAAGGCTGATTGCCTTCTTTCAGTCATTCCTTAAGAGTGACATCATGACACTACTCTAAAACAGCCTCTTGTGGAAAGGGTGACTGGTGTCATCTTGATGACAATTTTAGTGGTTGAAGTAGTCCATGTTGGTAAGACAACATCAGCCTAGAGACTGTGTACTAGGAAAGCTTCTGAGTGCCAATGTGAAGGCACTTTTTTTTCACCTTCCAAAGGAAGTGGCAGCAATAAAACAAGTGTGGGAGTGAAAGAAAAGAAGTGCGGGGAACCGAGCGTAGGAAGAGAGGCAGAGGGAAACCAATAGAGAGGACAAAACAAGGAGGAAGATGGAAAAGAGTGACAGGAATGTGTACAGGTTTGAAAAGGTGGGGGAAGGATACTCTTTTTTGCTCTGCCCTACCCACTTTGTCTGCCTTAAGCCTCAGGGGACCTGCCTGCTATCCATAACACTCTAGGGGTTTGTGAGCCGGCTCAGTTTGATGTTGAGTCAGTTCGGCTCAACTCGAAGGGTTCGGGGTCAAACAGGACTAGCCTTGGCCTGTCCAAATTTTAACCAAACTGGGCCTGGTTCAAACCAAGCCAGCTTGGAACTCTACTGATTAAGGGGAATTCGGTGAGGATTCCCCTTTACCAGTAAAGGGAGAGCAGAGGGGCTTCCCTAAAAATAGAGCAGATGGGAGGGGAGTAAGAAAGTGTCTTAAAAATGTCACTGCCATTGGCTGCAGCGGCCGTGGTGGGGTGGGGAGGCAGTGGCAGCTCCCCCCCCGCTGGCTTTCCCCTGAGTAGCCCGCTCTATCTTTAGGGAACTCCCCCTCACCAGATTCCCCTTTTCCAGTAGAGCTCTGAGCCCTTTTGAACCGTCTCAGTTCGAACTCAAACCAGTTCTGGTTCGACAGTGCACAGGACTGGGCCACGTCAGCTCAAATCCAGTTTGGATTCGAGCTAAACTAGTTGCCTGTTTTGTGCATATCCCTCTAATTCTCTTCTCTGATGTTGACTGCTGGGATTGCTTAGTTCTCCTTAAATACTAAAATTTATAATTACAATGAGAATGGCTTTTAATGCAAATTTCATTTCCTGTATGCCAAAGGAAACAATAGTTCATACATGAATCTCAGATTTAAAAGCCGAATATGTCTGGGCTTTGAATGTACTGGACTCTCTCATCAATGGTGTTTTCACACAATGTGTCCAGTATTGGAGATTAAATTCCAGCTTTAACCCAGTGAGCCACATTCTCTGGTGTATGGATTAAGCTTGGTCTTTCTGTCCTTGTGTTTTCTCTTTCCCTTAGTCATTTCCACCTTTTAAACATTGCTCCGAGCGCCAAGAATTACCCTCACCTTCTACACATTTTCATTAAACACAGCGGAGCCCTTTCTCAGTTCCCTCCTAAATCCCTGTGAAATCCGCCGAAGTAGCAATCTTGATTAGCTTCATATTCCAAGCTTCCTTCCTGAGAGGACAGTAAAAATGTGTATGATTGCTTTAAACCTTAGACAAGCTAAATGCAACATTCAATAACTTCATCAAATACAACTCTGAATTTGATGGCACAAATGCCAGTCTTCACAGTTCAGTGAACTTTTGCAAATGGTACACGGCCTGCCTATATCAAATTGGTACAAAAGAATTGATTTTTTTTTTGGCATGTCCATGTATGTGTGTGAGGAAAAGGCCATTTCATTTGCATTTCATGCTTTTTCTGAAATAATAATGCTGCATTAAAAGTAAATGATAAACATGTGGCTATTTTAAAGTATTATTCAGTATGTTAAGAGGTAAATATAAGACCTTCAAAGTATACTTGAGCAGGAGGTGTTAATCTGTTTAATAGAATTCTCCTACCAGGCAGTCATGTGGTATAGATCAAGGGTTCTTTAGGACTGGCAGAAGCATTAAGAGTCTTTTATTTTCTTTGCGTGCATATTTCCTTGGGTGTGGGTGCTCTTGAGGGGGGTAGCTGAAAGAAACACAGTGCTGTTTTTATTCATCCCAGTTCTAAATAATTGTATTGGCAGAAGAATGTATCTCAGAAGCAGACCTTCTTAGAACATTATCTGTTTCCAGCAACTGAGTCAATGTCAATCCAAATGACAGGAGTTAAATGAGATTTTGATACCAGTGGAGTGCAGTACTTACTTCACATTTCTCATAGTTTCAGCAGCCTTTCATACAAAGAAATATATTATGCTTATGATTATTTCCCTTTTCATCTGCAGACAGAAAGTGGAAATGTTCCCTTTAGGATGTGCATGCTCACAAATAAAGTTGCACCGTCGAGTCTGTGTTGATTCCTGGTGCCCACAGAGCCCTGTGGTTTTCTTTGGTAGAATACAGGAGGGTTTTACCATTGCCATCTCCCATGCAGCATGAGATGATGCCTTTCAGCATCTTCCTATATTGCTGCTGCCTGATATAGGTGTTTCCCATAATCTGTGAAACATACCAGCGGGGATTTGAACCAGCAACCTCTTGCTCCATAGACAAGTTACTTCCCTGCTGCACCATTAGGTGGCTATGCTAACAAATACACTTACTAAAAAGACACATTTCCCTCCCAGTTGCTTTTACTGGTACAGCTTCATGATGCAGGAGTGCATCTGAGAAGCACTTTCACATCCAGACACTGCTGCAAATATATAGGATAAAAGTCAGTCAGTCAGTCAGTTTATTACATTCAAAAGATCCAAAATACAGCATAAAAAACAACAAACAAAAAGAAACAATTTGATGTACCATTAAATATCAACAAAATAATTTAAGCTATTAATTTCGTCCTACGTTTAATCACAGCTGCCTGACCTCATCTCCTGTGATGGTAGGAGGCGGACAGAGCCTCCGCCACTAGCGGCATTTTTCAAGGTAAAAAAACAGAGTTAAGTTCCCTCCCCCCAGCCCCCTTATTCTTGTCCCTGGGGTGGCAAATCTTTAATCTGCCCCTGACTGCAGCATTTATTTATTTATTTATTTATTTATTTATTTATTTATTTATTTTCAATTTTTATACCGCACTTCCAAAAATGGCTCAGGGAAATGGCTTACACAGAGAAATCACAAACAAATAAGATGGCATTTGATACACAACTGGGTAATGTTAACAAAGCTCTTTAAAAACGGGCCTGAATATTACAAAGCCCATAGGATGCTGCATTTAGGATAAAAGTCAAGAATGTCACTGACCGCATCTTGAAAAGGATTCCACCGTTCCTAAGTCTTATCTTGTCACCACACATTTATATTTTTATGAAGCCATATCTGCGCCTCTTTTTAGATGCAGTACCGCGCCACAGGAGTCTTTTTGGAGTCTTACATTACAGTGTGAGAATGGAGCCGCTCGCCGCCTTCCAGCGGCGCGGCTGGTTTGTCCCAGCCCCTTCCGCAAGGAGCACGCGGGGCTGGGAGCTGGCACGATCGGCTCCGCTCACCTCCGGGGGGGGGGGCGGGGCCGGAAGGAGGGCGGCCACCAGCGTGCCTGTGCCAGCTCAGTCCTCTCTGAGGGCGGGCCAATCCCTTGAGGCTTGACAGATCAGGGATGTGGCCCATGCCTCGCTACAGGCGGCATCCTCACTGTATGGCTGTGCAGCGTCGGGGGGATGATGCGCTGTTAGTTAAATGCCTGACTTTAGGTCGGCTAAGAAGGGCACCTCCGCTATTGGCGGAGGACTCGCCTGGAGCCAGGGTGCTATCGCCAAGGTCTTTAGGAGGGGGCGGCCACAGCATGGCCGGCCCGTTAGCTACCGCACTGCATGGGGGGTGGCTTGCCAATCCCAGCCTGTATGGTTGTAATCAAATCAAAATAAATATTGACCGTTTCACCATCATATGTCTCCTTGTCTCCTTGGGGTCTGGGGACAATTAGCCCAGATGTTCTGGGAAATGGGGATGCAAATCATACAGGTGACCCTCATTATTCTCAGGGGATTCTCGCCTATAGGCACAAATATGGAAACTGTGAATAAAGAAATCTTACTGAATGGGAAACCAGGGATTAGGTTCCTGCACAGACAAAAAGGGCTAAGTGTGTGTGTGTGTGTGTGTGTGTGTGTGTGTGTGCAGAAACAGGCAAAATAAAGTACTGTACCTTGCTTTCCAGGTCTCCAGCAATGCTCCCCCCGCAACTCCAGTTCCTCTGATTTTTCGGGAGAAATCACAGCAATTTTTTTTTAAGAGCCACAAAATGGCTCTGCACTGTAAAAAGGCAGCTAGAAATGACATCAGCAGTAATTTCTGCATCATTTCTGGCCAAATCTGCAAATAAGTGAATCTTGCCTATTTTGTATTCTTTGGATAATGAAACTGGGTCTCTAAGACCCGTCCACAGATATGCGGAACCACGGTTGTTGGAACCGCGGATAATGAGGGCCATGTGCATTTGGAAGATGAGATTATTCAAGGTTCAGCAGACTAATGGACACATACAGTAAGAGAGGAGTGGGGCTGGGGCCTCCCTACAAATCTGCCATGGTGGTGTCCCAAGGTTGCTGTCATGAATGCAGTCTTGAATCACACAATCTAAAGTGGATACATAAGGAAAGGGGAGTGGAGAGAATAAGATGATGAGGACGCTGAATTTGAGAATGCTAGAATGAGTTTTAAATTGGCTTTTAAATTCAGTCTGGGCCAGGCACGTCTACCTTTGCTGAGTTTTTCTTCCAGGGAAGGTGGAAGTTCCTTGGTCTTTTGGGCAGTGAAGGATAGCATGTCCTTCTCCTTGCCCGCAGTGAGTCACTGGGGTGACATAGATACACACATGCTGGGTCTTACACAACAACCTATCCCACAAATGCCTTCGGTGTCTCTTTTGTCTATAGGAACATAGGAAGCTGCCATATACCGAGTCTGTCAGACCACTGGTCCATCTGGCTCAGTACTGTCTCCACAGACTGGAAGCGGCTTCTCCAGGGTTGCAGGCAGGGGTCTTTCTCAGCCCTATCTGGAGATGCCAGGGAGGGAACTTGGAACTTTCTGCATGCAAGCAGGCAGATTCTCTCCCCAGAGCGGCCCCATCCCCTGAGGGGAATATCTTACAGTGCTCACACATGTAGTCTCCCATTCAAATGCAAACAGTGCAGATCCTGTTTAGCAAAGCGGACAATTCATACTTGCTACCACAAGACCAGATCGCCTCCCCTATTAATGCTAGCTGAGTCATTTCCAAATGGACATGGGTTCTGGCTAAGCAGTTTGTTGTTTTCACAGGGTTTGCTCAAGTGCCCTTCGGGTTTCAATAGGGACAAAGTCCATTCATTTGTTTCTAGGACTAATGTGTCCAACCATAGTAAACAATGTATTTATTTCTGCTCAGTGCTTTGCATAGAACCCAGAGGAAAAATGGCATTTGCTCCTTTCACATTTTCCATGTATTGGACATGATATTGCAGTGTGGCACAGTAAGTCAGACAATTGAAGATTCAAAATGGTTACAACCTTCCAAAAGTTGACAAAGGGCTTTAAATGTGAAAACAATAATCAGACTACAATGTGCTGCTGTCTGTTTTCATTTTTGACACAATCAGTGGCACAAGTGGGAAGAAATGTTATGTCAGATTCTGTTTCTGTTACAATCTTTCCCCAATAAAGAAATATCAACTTTTTTATATTTTGCATACACTACCTGAAATATAGCACTGTGTTTAAATCTTTTGACCTTTTCAAAAACCTGTACTTTGATTTTCCAAACAGGCTGCTGATTCCCTGGAGGGCAGCTCCCCTCCCTGAAGATGCATTAATGGCAGCAAATAATTATTCACAAAGCATTCATTGCATGCAGCTGCTTTGGTGGAGACATGAGCAGAGCTGCATCTCACCAAATTCTTGGTTTTTATTCATTATCTCATATGTTTGTTTTCCAGTTTATAAATACAGGTTGAGTATCCTTTATCCAGACTGCTTGGGACCAGAAGCAGATTTTGGATTTTTCTAGATTTTGGAATATTTATTTATTTATTTATTTATTTATTTATTTCTACATTTTGTATCCTGCTCTTCCTCCAAGGAGCCCAGAGCGGTGTACTACATACTTAGGTTGCTCCTCACAACAACCCTGTGAAGTAGGTTAGGCTGCGAGAGAAGTGACTGGCCCAGAGTCAGCCAGCAAGTCTCATGGCTGAATGGGGATTTGAACTCGGGTCTCCCCGGTCCTAGTCCAGCACTCTAACCACTACACCACGCTGACTCATTTGCATAATCTATTTATGCAATAAAATAAATAAATAAATAAATAAAAAACAGGGAAGGTTGCTGTATTTTTTAAAAGGTTTTATTTAAAGTATAAAAACAAATAAGCATTGGATTTACAATAACTGCAGGCCTTTTTTTCGTTTTCAGCATTACTCTGTGCTGTACCTTTACCAAACAGAGCAGGCACCAACAGAGTGCCAAAACAGACACCAACAGAGCAGGCGCCAAACTGAGCAGGGAGTGGAGGAGGGGAGCTTTCCCTTTTCACGGCGTGGTGTCGGATTTTGGAGCATTCTGGATTTCGGATGTCAGGATAGGGATACTCAACCTGTATAATAATGCTATTTTCTTTTTAAAAGGACTGTTGACGTCCCACAAGTTGGCCTCCGGAAGTATATGTGTCTGCCACTGAATTCCTGGCTTGGCTGGAACATCCAAGGGAAAAGGGAAAACGAGAACATCAAAAACATTAAAAAGCTTCACAATAAAGACAGAGCCGCAACTAGAGAGAATTACAGACAAAACCCCTGTCACTAACAGCCTTCTGAAATAAGTAAGTAAGCTGCAAAATTGGGAATCTGCATGCAAGCGAGTGAGTTGAGGCGTTTTGTTTTTTGTTTTTTGTTTTTGTTATGTTATGTTAGGTCAGGGGCGTAGAGGCTGGAGTGGGCCCAGAGACAAAATTTTAAAATGGGCCCCTCGCTGATACACACACACTCACTACACATTTGACTTGCCTTTGGGGGCCCCCTCGAGGAGTGGGGGCCCCCAGGCAGCCGCCTCCCCTTGCCTAATGGTAGTTACGCCCCTGGGCGTGGTGTCGGATTTTGGAGCATTCTGGATTTTGGATGTCCGGATACGGATACTCAACCTGTAGCCTAGAACCTTATCAGCCCTATCCATCCCCAGCACAGTACCTCCAGTGACTGTTGCTGGTGTCTATCTTTTCTTCGTTCTTTTTTAAAATGTGAGCCCTTTGGGGACAGGGAGCCATCTTATTTATTTATTATTTCTCTGTGTAAACTGCCCTGAGCCATTTTTGAAAGGGCGGTATAGAAATTGAATTAATAATAATAATAATAATAATAATAATAATAATAATAATAATAATTCATAGTCAAAATAATTGACATAGCAAGTCTACCTTTTGGCTCTCCTCCCCAGTCATTCCCCCTCCCCTCCTGGCATCATGATGGGGTGCCCTGCTTGTGCTGCTACTTGGAGTATTTGTGCTTGTAGACATGCATGACTTTTGCTTCCTGCTCGGAGAGAAAAGCACTGAGTGCCTGTCCTGTCATCCCATGTCCTCACCCTGCAGCTTGCTGAGTGGAGGAAGCAAGGGATGAAGTTGGAATGGTGGGTACCCCCAAGTGGCTGTGTGGCTTGACAGGTGTGGTGGCATCCCTGTAGCCTGGCAACTCCATAGCTGCACAGCTGACAGGAGGGGTGTGGACATTTTTTCTGAGTGGTTGCCAGCGAGATGTACCGAAAGCATGGAACAGCCACTTCCCTGGGGCAGGTCTGCACTGCCATCTCTATGATTGGGATTTGGAAATGGGTGCGCAACCGTGGTTACAGTTGAGTCTGCAGGTGGGCATAACTCTTCCGTGGCAAAACTGCAGTTCTTGGCGGAGAAGCTTAGAGAAAACTGAAGGTCCCAACTGCTGTTTGGCAGGGGGAAATGAAGTTAGCTTTCAGCTCATAAGCACAGTTTTTCAGTTCGGGAGTACTGCAGTTACAATTTTGGCCAGCTATAACTTCAGTTATAGTGTACTTGTGAACTAGGCCTAAGTTACTCATAAACAGCCTTACTGAAATCAACAGGAGCACAGTACTTAGTGCTAATTTTCTGAAGCCAATCAGTCAGGTTGAGTGGAGGGGAACACTGAGCTTCAGCATGTAGCCAGCCAGTCAGGAGCAGAAGACGGGGGTCTTCACACATCATGAGGACATGTTGGCTTCAAGCCAATGATCATCTGAGGGGGAACATATAGCACAGTTGCAGCGTGGGTAAGCAGATGGTCTGCTTACCCCCTGAGAGCCCTTCAAGGGGTACTAGTATGCCCTGTATGCCTAGGGGTACTAGTATCCCTGTTGGGAACCCCTGCTGTATACAAACACAGCACATAGGCAACCAGAAGTCAGGAAGAAGGTCTCCAGTCTCACCTTCTTGCTGGCATGTTAGTTTTCTGTGTGCAGGGATTTTTGTTTTATATGGCACTCAGTCATGTGAACCCTCATTAACAGTCTGAAGTAGTACATTCCAGACATAGGTTTAGCACTTGAGTAAGTACTTTAGACTGTAAGCCGTTCATGTCAGAGTAGCAGCATGGAGAAAATTCCCCAGGGACCAGGGTTCAAGCCCACTCCATGCAGGAAGTGTAATGAAGAATTTGAACTGACTTAAACCAGACCTCTTAGAAAACTCTTCACGTTTATCTTAATTAGCTTCTAGAGAATTCACAATAGTTTGCAATCATTTTTGAACCTTCACTGAAGAAAGTAGTCCAGTATTTTTAGCTAATATTGAGAACAAAAACAACCTTGATGATAGCAGCTGCCATTCAAAAGTAGCAACTGAAATCAACCAGTTACCGTGTGAACAGCCTACCATCCATGGAGGCTGCCAGGTCTGCCTTGGCCATGGCATTGTATTCTGCAAGACAGAAACACTGAGTTCAAAAATGTATAAAATAATCAAAATATTTCTCAAATATCTCCAGTTAATGAGGACAACAAAATGCTACTGCCAACTGCAGAATTCAACTTAAGATATGAAGTAGTTTTCAAATCTATGGTGTTTTTTTTTTTTTTTTAAATAATGGTAGTGATCGGGTCATGTCTATTCCGAATTTCCAAAGCATTCCACCTGCAGCAGCTGTCATGTGAGACTGATTCCTCTATCATACAATTTTTGAGTAATAATTATCATGCCCTTCCATTATCAGATCTGAAACCACTTAAACCGTTTTATTATTGCAGGAAAAATAGCGTAGCCTTCAGCTGGACTGTTCTGCTGTAATTTTCTCTTCACTTCTTCATTTCGGGTTGCCTTTCAGCTGCGTAATGTGCTTTGCCACTCTTGCCACATTCCCACCTGAACCCAAGCCACAGTTGGACTACAGCAATGAAGAATCTTTTGCTGATTTTTTGATCAAAAGATACAAGATTGTCCAGCTAATAGGCTGCCTCTCACTGAAAAATCTATTTTTATGATGGCAATAGATTCACACAAAGAAAATGATTGGCCTCAGAGACCCACTAACTAAAGAAAAGTTCTACAACTATATTAGACCCTCTGCTAGTTGCGATTCAGTCATATATAAAAAAATAATATTTTTTTTCTGCACCTCACCCAGATTTGGAAATGTGCATTTATATTCCATATTCAAATATATGAATATGAATTCATGGCAATGTCTACATTCTCAGGGACTAACCAGATTTTATTATCTCTATATTTAATTCTCTTAAATGTACCCATCGCTAATCCCATGTGTGGCAGCTCTCGAGAGAGTTTGCAAGCAGTTGCCTGGGGGATAGCGATGGGGACAGGGAGAAAATGGCAGTGGCAGCCGGCCGGCCAGAGGGAAAGCACCAGCTGGCCAATGAGGGAAAGTGCCAGGCATGCGGATGGGCAGGAGGGGAAGGGAAGTGCCGGCCAGGTTGACTGGCGAGAAAAAGCGCTGCCGGCGGGTGGTGGTGGGGTGGAAGGGAAGCACCGGCCAGGCCAGCCGGCGAGATAAAGTGCTGCAGGTGAGGAGGGAGGGAAAGCATTGGCTAGGATGGCAGGCGGGGAAGGGAAGGGAAAGCACCAGCCAGGCCGGCAGGTGGGTGGGGAAAGGAAGCGGAGTGAAGCACCCTCCAGGCTGGCCGGTGAGAGAGAGCACTGCTGGCAGGCGGGGAGGGAGGGAAAGTGCCACCGGAGGGAAAGCGGCCTGGGACTGGCACTGAAGGGGGGGAGGAGAATGGACTGGGGCTGAAGGGGGGAATGAACTAGGGGCACAGATGCAGAAGCCAGCGTGGACCACACAGTGGCCCACCAGATGCCACTGGGGAGCCCACAGGCAAGAGGTATGTGCATGCCCTCTCTCTGCTGTTGCTCCCCCGCAACTGGTATTGAGAGGCATCGTACCTCTGAGGCTGGAGATGGCCACCAGCCACCAGACAAGTAGCCATGGATAAACCTGTCCATCATGAATCTGTCTAAGCCCCTTTTAAAGAAATCCAAGATGGTGGCCATCATCATATCACATGGCAAGGAATTTCATAGATTAATTATGCACTGTGTGAAAAAGTACTTCCTCTTGTCGGTCCTAAATTTCCTGACCTTCAGTTTCATAGGGTGACCCCTGGTTCTAGTGTTGTGAGAGAGGGAGAAAAAATTATCTCTGTCCACCCTCTCTACTCCATGCATAATTTTATACACCTCGATCATGTCCCCCCTTAGTTGCCTCTTTTCCAAGGTAAAGAGCCCCAGATGCTGTAGCCTAGTCTCAAAGGGAGGACGGAGGGTTGCACAAGGGAGCTAGTGCTGGCCATGCCTCCTTATGGAAGTACATGTGTCAAAAGGTGGGCTCATCAGCAACACCCTCCTCTGCCTGTCCATGAAATATATTGCTATAGCGTGGGGATGGTTTCTAGGCTGCAGGTTGGGAAGCGAGGGAGAAAGGAAATCCCTCGCCCCTTTCTCCCTCACAATCCAACCTGCAGCTTGAAACCCATCCTTATGGCAATCAAGATGAGCAGAGGGAGTGCACAGGGAGGCACAGAACCCACATGCACCCCACCCTCCCCGCCACCTGATGTCAGTGAGTGTCAGGCGTTGCATGGGCCAGGGCTGTATGGACTTCGCCTCAAGTTGTGCTGGGGCTCAAACCAGTGTGGTGGGGGCAGATAACATTTCTTTGTGGGCTGCCTGCTGTTGATCCTCTTTCAAAAGTTCAGCAGAGAACCTGACTGAGAGTCATAGCAGAAACACATCATGCACTGGAAGGTGCAATAGCTGGTTGTTAACGCTACACTGTGTTTGTAACATGGAGACAGAATGCACAATATTTGCACATACAATTTAAAAGCTATGGGTAGCTGACATGTTACGTTTATACAGGAATTGTATTAGCCTGAACTTGTCAGCTTCATATGTCAGAAGTATAAAGTTATACCTTAAAAATAATAAAGTGGATGGAGAAGTTGGCATGTCAGAAAAACATAGGCAGCAACCCAGGAAGCTGCTTTTCATACATAACACATCAAGAAGGTAACACACAGCTCAGGTCAAGGACGAGTAAGTCTAAGTTTGTTTGTATCTGGCCAAGTTTCAGTTTCATCTAATAACAGGTGTGTGTGGCAGGGAGGAATATACAGAGTAATCCAAAACATTCTGAATTTTAGAAAGCTCTTCTTTATTAAGGGAATGTTCAGTTCAAGGAGTAAGGTATTTTACTCAGAAGTGTAACCATTAGAAGAGATTCTCTGCACTGTCTATATAAAGGTATGTAGTTGGCCACTAGGTAGTTCACAAAGACTACCTCAACCACCTGCAGCCTTCCCCAGGGAAAAAGTTGCTTTATTTCTCTGTAGTGATGATATAGAAGGTTCATATTAATTCTTATGAATCATCTGCTTACCTTCACATAATCATCACTACTGTGGCTGCAATCTAGCTACAGGAATGGGCAGGCAGGCATGCAGAACAGCTTGGTGGGCCCAGACATGGGTGTACATATTCACAAGATCAATAGCACTTGGATGAGCATTGTGATGCATTGACAGGGAGAGTGGGAGGCAATTTGTGTGCACAGATGGCAACAGATGGATTGCCCTTGCCAGGTTGGGGTTTGCCTTTAACTCCCTTTCGCAAATGGAGCCGAATACATTACTGGGCTCTATCCAGTCAAAGTTAAGCACTTTTGATTTCATTGGGAGCGTTATAAGCACATGCTGAAATCAGTCTCATTAAAATCAATTTGACTCAAAAGTGCCTCGCTTTGGCTGGATCATGCTCATTTAATGTTTTTTTCCTTCCAAGATTTTTAGAGACAATAACATATACAACAAAAATACTATAAAGTTTCTGCCCTTGTTTTCTGAAAACCAACAAGGCAAATCCAACTCCTGCACAAAATCTGTGCACTAACAGAGCCGTCTACAAAAGAGTTAAACTACAGTCATCGGTTTAAGAGAGTTTAATCCTAACTTTCTTGTCGTAGGCACACTTACTAGATGTCTGCTCCACTGAAATCAGTGAGACTTAATCCCAAGTAATGGCCAGGATCCAAAGAAATACTTTAGGCAGTATATATATTTCAAAACTTCCTTGAACTGCAGACCCCAATTGTTGTATCACAAATTGCTTTTTAAACTCTGTTCCGTTTCAAAGGTGGGTTGCTAAATGGTGTGGAGGGGCTGCTGTTTGGGATACACAAGCTCAAAAGTCCCTTTGGGTGTGCAGAACTAATTGCACAAATCCTTGGCTACCTGACAAATGTGTTTAGGACTGGGACGTCAACCAACATTATTCTAGCCACTCCAGTCGAGGTGGTCTGTGGATGGGGCTTCACAACCCACTGGGAAATATTTTTCATCATTATATCCCAGAGGTTTACATATATTTGGAGCCTGTTATATGGTGGGCCACATCTTGACAGGGTAGCAACTGAATGTGGATGTTGCCATTAAAATCTATTTTTAATTTAACCATTTGCATCATTTTTTTAGATCTTCATTTAAAAGAGAATGATGCTTTCTGCCTTCTCTGGCCTCTTCATGGGAAAAAAGCCCTTCAGATTTGAAAGAAACTTTTGTCAGTGAAGGTCTGTTTATAGGTGAAGGCTAGCTCAATATGGAGCCTTCTGATAATATAGAATAAAAAGGAGTCCAGAATCTGTGCTTAGTGTTCAATTTCTATTCTGTCCAGAGCAGCTATAAAATTGGAGAAAAGTGAGTAATAGATTTGAGAGTCATCAGAAATATAAATTATAGCCAGACATTTCCTATCAGCTCTCCATGCAGTTAATGATAAACAGTCAATGGGTTGTATGCACCTCTAGCATTTTTTTAATGAATCTATTGCTTCCATGACAGCTTCCTGTCAAACATTATGCTTAGGAATTTATAACTCTTGATACCGTATTAATAGATGGTACAGATATGTTACCATCTTCTGCTTCTATCATACTTCCACAGTGAAGTTTATCAAATTCATTTAACCCATCCTCTCCAAAGTGCACTTACTGCGGAAGACAAATAATAAAGCTTTTCAAGGAGGGTTCTTATGCTACTTTTTGAAGACATGGGATGATTGCTACAACTGTCATATGAATAAGTAATATACAAAATGCTCCTCAACAAACCTATGGATGGCAAAAGTCTAGAAAGTAGTTGGTAGCTATGATGGGTCTCAGACTTATGTAGAATGTTGCTCCTTCCCAGATCCAATTAGGATCAGACCTCGACTCTTCTGGAATTCTGGCATGATGCTAATTAGTGCTGTTTTGGCTCCTCCTAATATGATCCCTCATTCCTTTTCCTTGCCCCCTAACTTACTAGCCTACTTTGGGTTCCAGAACACATGTACATGTTTTGTGTGTATGGGTACAGCCAAAGGGTACAGGCCCTTTGATAGGAAATGAACTACTGTATGTGTGTTGAACATAATGTGCAAATTGCTATATGTGCATATAGATCTGCTTTCATATACGTTGTATGGAGATGGTATATGTGCTGAATATAATGTGAAGAGGGCTACTGAGATGGGAACAAAGAGCTGGCAAGTGAGCTCCTAGAGACAGTGGCTGCCATGACAAGCATGTGTCACAGCAGCCAGAGGAGCTAAGAACTATGGGAAATGTGATGCAAGCAGGTTTCAGTGCTCCCTACCCTATTTGCTCCTCCACTTAATAGAGAAAACTTCCAGTGTGGCTTTTGCTCTGGCATGGCTAGACTGAGGTTTCTTTGCACATCTTTTCTCATGTGATGTGCAAATGAGCAAGAGGTTGGTAGTTCTGGTACTGCCCGCTTGTGCAGCACTGTTGTCACATGTGTTAGAGCCCTGCAGCAGTGCAGGCAGTTCTGCAATGCCTGGGTTATGCTGTGGAACACGTAAGCCAGTTTATATAGTGTATGAATAATTTTATATATGTTAGAGCTGTGCAATGCCTGTTGTTTGGCTGCTGCTTTCTGATGCCTGATTCTGCATGAATGAAGATGTTTCTTTGTTGATTCCTCTGTTTTCTGGCTTTGGGGCAGATCTAGCAAGAGATAAGCTCACACTGTGAGTATTCACCAGAAGGTCCAC
The DNA here is from genome assembly GCF_027244095.1 of Hemicordylus capensis. Classification (NCBI taxonomy): domain Eukaryota; kingdom Metazoa; phylum Chordata; class Lepidosauria; order Squamata; family Cordylidae; genus Hemicordylus; species Hemicordylus capensis. The sequence continues at coordinate 184,713,359 of NC_069659.1, read as the reverse complement.
ATGGAGGGGGAATATTACATCTCTCCCTCAAAGGAGTCAGCCCTGCTAACTGAGGAAGGGGCACCTTTTCAAAATGGTAAATATCTTTACTGAGCAGGGGGAGAGTAACTGGCCTTATCCAATCCCAGCACAGCATTCCTCTAGTGACCGTTGCTGGTGTCTATCTTACATTTCTTTTTAGATTGTGAGCCCTTTGGGGACAGGGATTCATCCATCTCTATGTAAACCACTTTGGGGACTTTTGTTGAAAAGTGGTGTGTGTATGTGTGTGTGTGTGTGTGTGTGTGTGTGTATTATCTATCTATCTAGTAGTAGTAGTAGTAGTAGTAGTAGTAGTAGTAGTAGTAGTGACTCTTCCCATTCTAATTCTTCCTCCACACTTCCATTTTCTTTTAAATGTTCTTTTCCCGCTACTGTATTGTGCAAGTAAATGTCCTCAAACACAGCTATTCATCTTTCAAGCAACACCCTGGATCAAGGGCTGATGAAGTTTGTGTTTTACAGGCTACATTCAGATTGGTAGACTGAATCATGGTGACCTCATAGGCCAGGTAAACAGAAAGAGCTGCCTATTCGCAGAGTAGCCCATTATTGCTTAAAGTGCCCCATAGTGGCTCTCTAGACTAGAGTCTCAGGCAGAGAGAGGTCTTTCCCAGTTCTGCTACCTGAAGATGCCAGGGATCAAACCCAAGGCCATATGCATACAAAGAAGATACCCCACACCTGAGCTATAGGCCTTGCCATAAACTCAGCAAGATTGCTAAGCTCACACCATTGAACCACAGTCGTTCCTTTAAGGCCTAGTTCTCCCTGAGGTGCTAACCCTGTCTGGTGTGCTTCTGTAGACTGCAAGTAGGAGGGTGCACATGATCAAATGCTCCTCCACATAAACATTTAATTCCATTAAAAAGACTAAAGCCACTCTGAGGTGTTATTAAATCCTGTTTGCAGGTACAGGGCCCACATAAACTTGCAGGCAAGCCCTGTGCTCATGTGCTCTGTAGGCCCTGTTGTCCATTCGTATAACATTTATCTGTAGTGGAAAATGCTGTACTCCAGGAGACTTCTTCCTCATGATTAGGCACCTGGGATGATCTCTTTCCAAGGACAGTATTTCTCACTACAGCTAAACTCTGCACTTGTGGACAACAAGGGGATAGGGTTACAGAGAGCAACATGGGGGCAGAGGTTGCTAGCACTCTCTTGTCTGGGTTGTAACTGTGTGGTTACGTAACACGTGTAGGGAGCTTAAATGGCATGAAGAAGGGCTCTAGCTTAGCCATCTCCCTGAGTACTTCAGACTGCAGGGGATTTTCCGTGATTGAATGCTGTGAACATATGACTAACCCAGTATTCACTGCAGTGGTGGCAGGAGAGAGACAGACTCCTGGATCACCGTTAAAGTGCTGCAAGGGCTTGTAGTAGACGAAGCCTACATTGATTTGATGTCTAAAGCATTTTGAAATTCCTCTTTCATTTTTGCTTTGAAATGCCATGTGATCCTGATCTCCTGGAAAAAAAATAGATCAATTTTCATTTAACCGCAACACTATGCCTTGGATTTAGTCTTAATTTGCACCCCAGCTTATCTGCTCTGATGCTCCTGCATGCTATCAATAAACAGATATTTTGCCTTTTTATATGAGAAACCGAGGTGTCCCTAACTGCCTGGAAAAGCTAGAGCGGTGGCAGATACTATTTAGTTTTGTCAGTTTGACTGTAACAGGGCTGACATCAAGACTAACACAGCACCATTGTGTGAGGGGGAGAGCGATTTTTGCTGATGTTTCCTTCCCTCTGAAACCCACTGTGCTTCCTGAAAATATGTCCCTGAGGGCTGGATGGCTTTCAGGGACATTATTTTTGGGGGCACAGTGAACTTTGGAGATTAAAAATCACCCTTCCCCCTCTGATAACAGTGCAGACTTAGTATGGATGTCAGCAGCACTGTTGGACCAGCACAGTGCTAGTCTGAATGTCAGCCACTGGCTTTTGTAGTGAACAATAAGGACATGTTGCTCTAGTGCAAGGCTGTTATGCTAGATAGTTGCACTAAGACAGGAGCTTGTGTTCCAGACTAGTGTTGCACAAGTGCAAGCATGTAACCTGTGCCCTGTCTCATATGTTTTGCAGATAACTTTTGCATACCAGTACAATCTTGAGCATCCTATTTGTTTGCACTGTGATGTGATCTTGCACTGGTGCAACTTTGTTTATTGTGCAAGGCCTTTGTTAGTCTGGATATCAACCAGTGTGTTTAAAGCTGCAGTTCTATACATTCTCTCATGGCAATAACCCCCATTGGACACAGTGGGACTTACTTCCAAATAAATATGTAAAGAATCTGACTGCACATCACTCCTTGGATGTGTATCTGAGGCTAAACTGTTCATAACAAACAATTTTTTCCCATGGGTAATTCAGTGCTAGACATATTAATGACATATTTGAATTTCTAAAAATGGTAATTTATGCTATTAGCTGACTTGTCTTGATGACCTTCACTGTACTAGTACTACTGTACTCATTCTATCTTATTCATGTACTTCACACATACCAGATAATAATTCATATCCTTGGTAACCTTTGCAAATGATTTCCCTGGAGGGTTTTTCTTTATCAATACCAGGGAAAACTAACCCATTGCCATAATCTTCTAAAAAGTAATTAGCCATGAATAATTGTTCCTTCCTGACATCTTTCTAGCTTTGCACAGAATTGATTTTTTTTTTTTAAAGTGGATCTATTAATCGTGGAAGCATTAGGCAGCAATTTTGCTTTTGTTCTCCCATTCTTTATTCTCTCTCTGTATATGTGTTTTGTAATAAGTGCAGCGGATTACTTTTTGCTTGTCTTGTTTAAGGTTGCTTGCATATTTTATTATACTTTGCATTCCAGACTGGTATAATAGATTTCCACCCCTGTTCAGTTTTATTAGATTCGATTTTGCAAGGGCTTCTTTGCTTTCCATGAGTAATTTCCCTGGAAGTCTTAAGCCACATTTATTGGCAGAGTTTTGTGTGATTTGTCTAGCGGAGTTTTTAATGTGTATCTTCTGAGCAACTCCCATTAAATGGCTGTATTAAACCAAGCTTTTTCATATAACTGAACATCAGTGTGGTGTACGGGACTAGCACAACAAATGTATAAAACTATGTCATCCCTAATTAAAACTTTAGCAACAGAGAAACAAGGAGTTTCTTGTGCATTTTTAAAATGTGTACTTTAGCTACAACCATGGTTTTCAAAGTATATGTCAGGGAACATAACTCTCAGCTAATGGCAGGGAGGCATATAGCTTTGTGGTAGAGCATATGACTTGCACGCAGAATATCTCAGATTCAAGCCCTGGCATCTCCAGTTAAAAGGATGAGGAAGCAAGTGATGGGAAAGCCTCTGCCTAAGGTCAAGGAGAGTTGCTGCTGGTCAGAGTAGAGTGTGGTGCTAAATGGACCAATGGTATAAGACAGTTTCATATGAACCATGAGTTTCTTTGGATATTCATTAGAGTTCTTCAGCATCATGGTCAGTGGTCCAGGATCCCTGAAAGAAGACAACTTGCCCAGCTTGATTGATTTTCCTCTGTGCTGTGTAGCTACAGAACAGTGTTCAATAGGCTAGGCAGGAGACCTAGTTTTTGCAGAGGTGGAGACCTAGTTTTTGCAGAGGTGGCAATTCTGTGCCTAGACTGTGCCACTTGAGACTTTGAAATAACCACATTTTGAAACTAAAGTTCTCCTAAGAAAATGTATGACTTAGCCTTATTTACCACTTCAAGGAGAAGGTACCTGACTCTGTATCATAGAATCTTCTTAGAAATGGATGAAGACTGATGGATATTGTTTATTTGCCTCTCCTCTGGCCACATTACCTTGAGGACTGGCACTAATTCCACTGCTCTGATGTTCCTCTACCTATTCTTAAGTCCAGTTCAGACATGATGTTGAACTTTCATTCAGATGTCTATACACATGTACATGTGTGAAGGAATTAGTGTGAAGGACTGTGCATGAGCCAGTGTGGTGTGGTGGTTAGACTGCTGGATTAGGACCGGGGAGACCTGAGTTCAAATCCCCATTCAGGCATGAAGCTCACTGGGTGACTCTGGGCCAGCCACTTATCTCTCAGCCTAACCTACTTCACAGGGTTGTTGTGATGAGAAACCTAAGTATGTAGTACACCGCATTGGGCTCCTTGGAGGAAGAGTGGGATAGAAAATGTAAATAAATAAATAAATAAAATAAATAATCACTCATTCTAAAAGTTAACCTGGGCACAGGCCCCTCAAATAGGACAGACTGCTGTATTGGCATTTAACAGAATGTTTGAATAACTGTACGTGCATACATATCTGTACCTGGTAGGGAGGCTGTTGTAGAGGGCCTGGTAGATATTATAAATGCTTCTCTGGGGGAGGACTGGATTCTTCCTTGTCTTAAGGAGGCAATTATTAGACCACTTCTGAAGAAGTCTGCATTGGATCCCTCAGAGTTAAGTTACTTTACAGGCCTGTCTCCAACCTTCAATTGCTGGGCAAGGTGATTAAGGTGGTGGCCTCCCAGCTCCAGGCAGTCTCGGAGGAAACTAATTATCTAGACCCATTTCAAACTGGCTTTCAGGTGGGCTATGGGGTGGAGACTGCCTTGGTCGGCCTGATGAATGATCTCCAATTGGGAATGGACAGAGGAAGTGTGACTCTGTTGGTCTTTTTTGATCTCTCGGCAGCCTTCAAGGAGACCATAGCATCCTTCTGGAACGTCTGAGAGGATTGTGGGTGGGAGGCACGGCTTTGCAGTGGCTCCGCTCCTACCTCTCAGGCAGATTCCAGATGGTGTCCCTTGGAGACTGTTGCTCTTCAAAAACCAGGCTCCTGTATGGTGTCCCTCAGGGCTCCGTATTGTCTCCAGTGTTGTTTGACATCTACATGAAATTGCTGGGAGAGATCATCTGGAGATTTGGTGCAGGGTGTTATTAGTATGCTGATGATACCCAAATCTATTTCTCCATGTCAGCATCATCAGGAGAAGGCATAACCTCCCTAAATGCCTGCCTGGAGGAGGTGATGGGCTTGATGAGGGATAAAAAACTGAGACTGAATCCAGATATGATAGAGGTAATTGTTGTGTGGGGTCAGACCTTGGGAAATTATTTTGATCTGCCAGTTCTGGATGGGGTCATAATCCCCCGGAAGGAACAGGTCTGCAGTCTGGGGGTGCTTCTGGATCTGATCCTCTCCCTGGTATCCCAGGTTGAGGTGGTGGCCAGAGGTGCTTTCTATTAGCTACGGCTGATACGCCAGCTGCACCCATTTCTTGAGATGAACGACCTCAGAATAACTGTACAAATGCTGGTAACCTCTAGGCTGGACTACTGCAATGCGCTCTATGTAGGACTGCCTTTGTACATAGTCTGGAAACTGCAGTTGGTCCAGAATGCAGTCAGGTTGGTCTCTGGGTCATCTAGAAGAGACCATATTACTCCTGTGTAATATGGTCTCTGGCTGCCGATATGTTTCTGGGCAAAATACAACTTGCTGGTTATTACCTATAAAGCCCTTAACAGCTTGGGCCCTGGGTATTTAAGAGAATGTCTTCTTCGCCATGAGCCCCATTACCCGTTAAGATGGTCTGGAGAGGTTAGTCTGCAGTTGCCACCAGCTCGTCTGGCAGCTACTCAGAGACGGGACTTCTCTGTTGCCGCCCCTGGGCTTTGGAATGCACTCCCTGTTGATATAAGAGCCCCCCCCCAACTCTGGCAACTTTTATAAATGTGCTGAAGACATAATTATTCACCCAAGCTTTTAATTAGATTTATAGTTTTAATACTTTTAAAATTGGGTTTTAATTGATTTTTATGTTAATGATTTTAAGTGTAATCCTGCACGTTTTGGGCAGTATAGAAATAAAATAAAATAAAATAAAATACATACTTGTGTACACTGGTGTTAAACAAAATGTGTGAACAAGGCTCCAAATAACAACAACAACAACAACTTGAAGAGCACCTCAACATCATAGGGGCCACAGAAACCACCATCAGCCAATTACAAAGAGCAACTTTACTGGGAACAGCCTATATTCTGCGACGATATCTATAATAACCAACAGTACTGACGATAAAATTCAGTCACCCCAGGTCCTTGGGAAGGACTTGATGTCTGGATAAAACAAACCAGTCAATAACACCTGTCTAACTGTGTAAACAAGAAATAACAACAACAACAACAATAAAGCCGCTACCTTTATTTTACTAGCAATCCAGTATGGGGGAGAGTGAGCTTGAGCACAGAGACATAGAAAGCTTTCAGTGGATTTACTTATGTTCAAATGGTGAGGATACAGAAAAAATATTTCACACTTCATACAAGAATTATTAATTCTTATTACTGTTTGAATATTCATATATGGCTTTTTAACAAAAAAAACTCAAAGCGGCTTAGATAACAAATGAAATGAGATGATTTTTCCGTGCCTCAGAGGAGCTTACAGTCTAATAATTCCTTCCATCGGCACAAAACATAAATATCTATGTTTGCTCTATTATATACATATTTGTCCTGATGTGACCTATTTGAAATTTGACCTATTTCCCCCAGTCTCCTGTTTACTGGTGTCACAGTTTAACTGCCACTCCTGACAGCTGGCCCTTTTAAAAATCCAAAGGTAGAATGGCAGACCTCTCGACCAACAAGAAAGATATCCCCCTACTTTGGCAAGGAGGCTTCTCCTCTCACCTAATGCAGATTACGGGCTACTTCAGACAATACTTTTATCAGCGTATTAAAAGATGTGGAAGCAAAGATAATAATAATAATAATAATTCAATTTCTATACCGCCCTTCCAAAAATGGCTCAGGGCGGTTTACAAAGAGAAATAACAAATAAGATGGCTCCCTGTCCCCAAAGGGCTCACATTCTAAAAAGAAACATAAGACACACACCAGCAACAGTCACTGGAAATACTGTGCTGGGGGTGGATAGGGCCAGTTACTCTACCCCTGCTAAATAAAGAGAATCACCATGGTAAAAGGTGCCTCTTTGCCCAGTTAGCAGATCTCCCCCCAACCCCACACTGTAGGCATGCTGTTATCTAACCATTGGTGTCAGGAGCCTGTCAGTCCGGTGTCCAAGTCAAGGTCAGAAGCAGCTCCTTGAAGTCCTCCCTGGTCTGCAAAGAAAACACAAGAGAACACTTTACTGGATGTAGCAGGTTTTGACAGTCTCCCCTGCAAACTCAGTCTGCTCACCAGATAGCACAGTTCCAGAACAAAGGAATGCAAGGCATTCCCGGGGGAGGCATTGCAGCTAGGGCAGCTCTCAGGACTCAGTCAGGTTAGCAGAGCAGCAGCAGGAAAAGCTTGGGTCTCTAGAGACCAACACAAAGCAGGGGTTTTCTCTGAGTCAGAGGCTCAGCTGTAGCAGGTTCAAAGAAACTTGTTGCTTCCAGCAGTGTTCACTGCCTGCTGGCCTTGATTTATAGTGCTTGACTAATTGTGTTCCTCCTCCAATCAGCTGCCAATGAGTTGGCTTTTATCTTGCTTGTTAAGCAGCCGCTTGCTCCGTCTGAGTGTTTCCAGCTGTCACTTGCAATGCTCAGATCTCCGCTGTTGGGATTTTATTGTTTGCAAGCTGTCCGGCTCTGGGCTTGGCTCTGCACCCCCCTTCTCCTGTGCAGCTTCTGATAACCCCTTGGGAGCTGCAGCCTCAACTTGGTGGCCTGCCTCAGTTTCTTCCTGCAGCCCGACAGATGAACTCTCCTCCTGTTGCTCTGTTGGACGGTTGCCAACTTCCTCCTCTTCACTATCCAAAGGTAAGGGCATGACAATTGGGAATGGTTATCTGAACCATTAGTTATCCCTCAAAACTACTTTAGACTTAAATAGCATTAAAACCATATGTGGAGGGGGGGGGCTTGAACAAACACACACTCATTATTCGCAGAATTAAATGATGGCATGCCAGCATGCTGGGTGGGGAGACATGCACACTCACACTTCTCCCCCATGTTTAAGTAGGCCTTCATAGTGTTGTCCGAACTGGCCCTAAGTTTGTTCCTAACAATCCTACAGTTTCAAATGGGTCTTTAGTGTGTGCATAGTGTGGCCCCCTAATTTCAGTTGTTTTTGTCTTTTTACTTCATGCTGCCGAAATTGATTATGTTATTGGCTGATATCCAGAGCAGCATACTGTGTGTGGCAGAACATTGTGCTAGAAAAAGCTGTTGTGCTGGCTAGTTGCACTATGTCTGGCACCTGCATTCTAGAGCTGTGCAACTATGGAATGCCTTATTTGTGTGAATTGGAACTTTGAACAAGAGCGCTTTAATGCTCTTGTGCAAACCCATTTTACCGCTACTACTACTACTACGATGATGAGTATTTATATACCACTCTTCAACAAAATTCTCAAAGCGGTTTACATAGACAAATAAATAATACATAATAAGATGGTCCCCTTGTCACCAAAGGGACAATCTAAAAAGAAACTTAAGGCAGAAACCAGCAACAGCCACTGGAGGGATGCTGGGGTTGGATAGGGTCAAGTCGTTCTCTCATGAGAACGTCATCAAGGCCAAGACGTTCTCTTATGAGAACTAAGACGTTCTCTCATGCTAGAGCAACAGTGCTTGCTTTGCATGTGATACCCTCCTCTGGATGTCAGCCATTGTATTTTAGAATCGTAACGTGCCGGTTGGGGGCAGGGGAGGTTGGCCCAAGTGTGTGCAAAAGGCATCCTGAAGAAAGTGATTTGAAAACCATGGGCCACCCCCTAATGATGCCCCTGCTAGGATTATTACTGGGATGGCTCTAGGGATAACACAATTGGTTATTGCTCCTGCAATAATCTTTCCTGCCTCTTCTGCTAAAACCAGCAGAAATAAATTTCTTTAAACACATTCAATTGAAAATACATAGAAGGGAGTGAGATTTTCTCTGTGTGTGACAACTGCCCACCCCACAATATATACTTTTCTACTTGGGGAAGGATGTAAAAGCATAAATACACTTATGAACTTGAATAAACAGAGTTTGCAGTTGGATGGACAAAATATATAAAAGTACAGTTTGTATGTGTTTGTATGTCTCTTTCACACACACACCCAAACCCCACTCACAACTCAAAGCTGCAAACAGCCATGATCCCACTCTTCACTGAATGGCCAAATATGGACGTAATGTGAAATTGGAGTTGAACATGGCAGAGGTTGGAACTCTGTTATGTCCAAGTGTGTGCAACTGTGATTTCGAGCTGAAAGCAACCTGTGGTTTACCTCTCCAAACTCCAGTTTGAACCTTTGGTTTGCAGTAAGGTTTGCTGCTGAAACTAGAGGTTTGGCTGCTGAAAAGTTATGTCTGAATGTGGATGGTGCCATAACTGTGGTTCCGTGCACTTCTTGGAACCACAATCATAGAGGCAGTGGTACAGACCCGCCCAGGATCATGCCTGCCCCATGCCTGTGGCACTTCTCGCTGGCCACCTTTCCAAGCACTCACTCCACCCGTTTTGTCTCAGATCCAAGAAAGCAGTTGTCCAGCAACAGGGATGCTGTCACATCCCATCCCAAGCTTGTCGTCCTGTCAAGAGGCAAAGTCACACAGGGGCATTCCCTCTCCCCACTCTGTCCCTTGCTCCCCACTCCTTGCAAGCAGGAGGGAAAGGGGATGGGATGACAGGATGGGCACAAAGTCCCTTGCTTCTTGAGAATGAAGCAGCAGTTATGTATGTTCACAAACACAAGCATACCAGGTGGCAACATAAGCTGGGCACCCCATTACAGCACCAGAACAGCCACATATGTTAGGGCAGGGAGATCCGGAGTGAGGTTTAAAAAGCAGCCCCAACCAGGGATTATTGAACAGCCAATTTTTATTTCTTGAACAAATAATTTGGGGAAGAAGAGTCCAGCCCCTTCCCCTTGAGTGTACCCGTGTAGTCCCTTGGCTTACTCATAGAAAAGCCAGGCAGCAAGAACAGCATTGCCAACACTGTGAGGGGAGATTCCTCCTCTATGACGATGATGGTGCTGTTCCTGAGTGGTCTGCTTACTCATGAGAGTGTAAGGGCATGGGGACACCCCCTCACAACTCATGTTGTGAACTGTCTGTGGGGACAGGGGTGTCAGGCAGAATCGCTAATAATGTGAGATGACAAAACAACCCCTTCTCCCACAGACTGCTCTCTCATGAGAGTGTCAGGCCGTGGGGGGCAGATGACAGATACTGCCCACCCATGTTGCTCTTTACAAGCTAGCAGTGTGGGGATGCGTACCCTACCAACAGCTCTCCCTGTCTTGGCGACCACTGCCAAAAGCTGTCAAAATGTGCCCTCTGTCAGCCCATCGGCCCACATGGATATGTCCACCCTTGCTTGTGTCCAGAAATGGCAACCCCACCCTCCTGCAGTTACTGGAAATTGGGACTCCTCTCTCCTACAATTCCACATGGTGGCAGATCTGTATATGGTGCAACGCTGGCCTGCACCTGGGAATTTTGAATGGCAGTAACGATCTGTCCCTGCACCTGGTGTTACTGCTGTCCGCACACACGGCTATACTCTGACATATGGAGTCTCACAATCTCCTTTCTGTCCATGCAAGGCTTCCCAGGGGAGGAGAAGGTTGCAATGCAAAAGTTTGATTGTTAACCAGAAAGAGTGAGGGCCCCATGCAAGTGGGGCCCCCTTTGTTGGGTCAGCTCAACTCATGAGCACACAGTCTGATGGAAGACTGATGGTCTTCTACCCTATGGCTCTCTCCAGTAGACTGGCCGTCTTATGAGAGCACTAGGCCACCGGCAGCAAGCTGCCAGGGGAGCAGGAGTGTGGTTTGGTCTGCATGGACTGCCTTGCTGGGGTGAGTACTCGCAAGAGCATCCTAGGTCACAGCAGGACAGAACCCCCCCGGATCTTTTGTCCTCCCTCATATACATATCCCCCCCTAGGAAGTCATCATGTTCCCTTTCCTTTCCTGGGTAACAGGGAAATAGTGCTTCCCCACCCTGAAATAGTGCTTGTGCGGGACTATTTAGGTGCAGGGCTCTTGGGAAGGTGGTGGTGCTATTGCTGTCAGAAGGAGCACTGGCATGGCATGGCATTTAAAAGGACAGTATCAAAATGGCATGTTCGTGCTTGGCATGCCTCCTTTAAGATCATGGATAATGACAGCCGCTCTGGTGATATGCTGATGCCTTGCTCAAAGTCTGGTGATGCAAGCACTACAGAGCTTGCTGGGATTGGCCTCAGTGGACCAGTAAGAAGGAGAGACTCCCCTTTCTGAAACCGGAGGTTGCCGCACCACGGTTGGACAAACTGTGATGCAATTTACGGTTTGAAATTGAAACTGTGGGTTCGTCAACCTCCAGTTTTGCGTTACATGCAGATGCGGCCAATGTGTGTACAGTTGCATGTGTGGACTCTGCGAAGACTGAGGTAAAATTCTTGCCCAAAGTAACTGAATGTTCTGTGAAGAACTGTTAAAGGACTTGGCTCTCCTGGCTATTGAAAAAAGGTTTTCAGTGTTTCTGGATCTGAAAAGAGTTGTTGACAGATTGTTGCTCACAGATTTCTGCAAAGAAGAATTCCTTCCTTAGAACCAGGGGTGGTCTTCAGTAAGCAAAATAAATCCACTAACAACACAACTCCTTTTGTATAACTTGTAACAAACCAAAACAACGCCTTGCTTCCCAAACAATGGGTTTTGCCATTCCTTTGATACCAAGAGCAATGGAAATGATATAGGGGCAGAATCTCATTCTTCTTGTGTTCCATGTCGAGTCCAAGAGGGAAAGAGCCAAATGCCAGTTGGGTCTGGCAAGCTGATAGAAAGTGCCTCTCTTCTTCTCCCAAGCTGCAAAATGGCAGGCTATTCATCCAGTCAAAATGTGGATTTATACGTGGACAGGCAATATAGATCAGTTAAATCTTAACTGCTTCAACCAGCTTGTGTGTATGCACAATTACAGTGGTAGAGAGGTGGTTCCCATGATCAGTGGGAGCTGCCTGGAGAGGGTTTGCGGGGAGAGTGGGCTAAGCCCGTTCTCCCCGCAGATGAGCAGTCAGTCTGCTCTGGGCAGCTGCAGTGGCTGCCCACACAACTAGCGGCTCTGTCACGGAGCCAGCAGGGGCTTGGGAGTTCGGGGTCCACGTGGTCACTGGAAGCTCCAGCATGCCCTGAGAGACTCCTGCGCTGGGAGGCTGCTTTTCAGCCTCCTGGCTGGGGGTCTACTTGTGAGTTGCCACGGTGCAGAGCTGTAGCACAGCAACACACGATTAAAAAACCCGGGTTTGCAGAGCGCTCGCTCTGCAAACCTGATTTAAAGGTAGGGGTAGTTTAGCGGGTTACCTGCTTAGGAACCACTGGGCTCGCAGCCGAGTTTGGTGGTTCTCCCATCATGTGAATAGCCTCAGAGTGTTCTAAAGAAGAACTTCCTGTATCACACCCAACTCTTTCTGTTAACCAATAGTTATAATTCTGATTTGTATAAGTGATTGTGAGATGAGTGTGTCCAGAAGAAAGGAATGATTACTTAAATGCAAGTCCTTGGTTAGGTGTGTGTATCTGACTGGAGACAACTGATGGAATTCTTCTTGGATCACCATGAAAACCAGCTGAACTGAAAGTGGAATTGCAGCAGAAACAAGTCAAGCATTTCAGAACGTGAAGACACAGAAATGGAAGGTGGCAGATGTTCTTCCAAATGTTTATATATCTAAAGACTGTCCTTAGGCTTTTGTGGATGTTGCTCTCTGCTTGCCAGAAATCTGGAATAATGGCTTTTTCATTAGCAAGAGTTTCAAGCTGCTGCAAATAAAAAAGCCTGCCAACAGCTGAGTTGCAATTTGTGTTGTTCAATTGTCTATGTCCATCTATGTCCATAGCTGCTGCTATTTTTGTTTACAGATTATGAGTCCCGCTGGCAGTGGGTGCAGGACTGGCTGTGTGGGCTCTTTCCAACCCTGGAAGGACAGCCTGTGCTAGCCAATAGTGTGGCAGCCCGTGGGAGGAGCTTCTTTTCTTAACACTGGTTGGGAGTTCAGTCCCAATCCAGACATAACAGAGGAAGGAATGGACCCTCATTTGGGTGAATAAAACTCACTACAAACTGAGGGTTCATTTCAAGGTTTGGGCCCAAAATTGGAACCTCAGTTGGGTCCGGGAACCGCGGTTCTGATAATTCGGACAACATGGGCGGCAAACCTGAGGTAAGTTCACTTCCAGTTTGGTGTTATGTCTGAAGGGGCCCCCAGACCTTTCTTTTAGGTCAGCACATGAGCACTAACATTACTAAATGGAATCTGAAGCTGGAATTAGCAAAAGGTTTGGATGTGTGATATCAAGGTGCAGAAATAGGACAGAGAAAGGATAGCACCTTTGAGTCCCACTCAAAATGGTGGAGCTCACAAGTGTCCTACCACTGTAAATGTCTACACTGCTCTACTGATAATGACACCTCTGAAGAGGTTTACCTAATGCTGTATCATACAGCAATAGTCAACTGTGTTGTGCAAATAACAATAGGAAGTGTTTTAGTTACTTATTTCTTCTAGGCTACCAAGTTAGAGAAGAGACTCACCTTTCCCCCCCTCCTTTCTCTTCCTTTTCTGCTAGTTATTGCATAGAACTAGAGCATAAATTCCTCTTGATTTCTTTCCTCCCTCTTACTTCAACAAAGAATTGTTGAGATAACTATTAATCCATTGTCTTTGGCAGAATATATGAGCAGTGCCAGGAGTAATTAAGTCAGTTACTCTATAAAGGGGCAGTATAGTGTGTGGACTGAACATAAGTAGAATGCCTTAAATGCTAAACCTTCTGAAAGTGATTTAACTTTGCAAGATGCGTATTAATTAGTTTGTTCACACTTCAACCTTTCCCTTTAGATCTAGAGATGAGTGCTAACTTACTAAATGGAAGCAAAAGCTGAAAAGCAGAAAGGGCAAGAAATTAGCAGAAGAGATGTAACAACGTATATATATATATATATATATATATATATATATATATATATATATATATATACTAGTATTTTTAAGCCCGTTATGATAACGGGCGCTAGCTTTCTATCCCGTCTTTTCTGTCTCTGTCTCTCTCTTTCTGTCTCTTTTTTCCCCCTTGTCCCCTCTCTCTTTTTGTTTTTGTTTTTTGTTGTTGTCTCTGTTTTTGTTCTTCCTTATTTTGCTTATACTTTTGGGGGGGGGGTTGTGTGGATGAATAACGGCCAAAATGGCCCATGAGAAGGTGGCCGCCCCCGCCTATCGCCCTCCCGCGCACCCAGCTGCCGGAGCCCACCTTACCCGCTCCAGCCCGAAGGAGAAGAGAGGAACTCGGGAACAGAGCTACTCTCTGTGTTAAGCTGCTGCCCATACTGTCGCAATGGACGCAATAGGCGTCCTTTGCGTCCATAGCGGCAGTTTGAGCAGTGACTTAGGACAGAGAGGAGCTCTGCTCGTGAGCTCCTCTCTTTTCCCTCAGGCTGGAGCGGGTAAGGTGGTCTTCGGCAGCTGGGTGGGCGGGAGGGCGATAGGCGGGGGCGGCCACCTTCTCATGGGCCATTTTGGCCCTTAATCTTTTTTTGGGGGGAGCGGGGAAGGTGATTTTGGGCAGCTGGGAGGGCGGGTGAGAAGGCGGGGGCGACGGCTGTGAGCGGGCGGGGGCCTCGTTGGCGGCTTCGCCGCCACCTCGCCCAGCTTCCCTGTCCCCCGTCTCGGTCTTCCCCCGCCGCCATTGCCCTCACCTTTTTCAGGGCGGTCGCTTCTGGTTGCCTCGGCCTCCTCTCGCCGTGCCGCAGCTCATGGCCGAGGCGGCGGCTCTGCCGCCACCTCGGCCACTTTCCCCCGCCGCCACACACCGGCTAATGGCCGCCCGTGGCTGTGGGACACTGGTGTCTGCAGTCCTGTGTCCCTTGGGCTCTTCTGGGCCTGCGCTTCGCGCAGGCCCAGAACAGCCCAGGGAGGCAGGGACGCAGATCCCCAACATTCCAAAGCCACGGCCACTCACTTAGCCTTTTATTATATAGGATATATATTTGAACTACTTTCAAATGCTACTTAAGTCTACATAACTTTCAAAAATAATATAGCTCTGAGAATCCTTAAATAAAATATCAAACCTACAGAATTATCTCTATATAAATAATTCTCCTAAATGTACCTGTCGCTAATCCCATGTGTGGCAGCTCTCACAAGAGTTTGCGAGCAGCTGACTGGGGGATAGCAATGGGGACGGGGAGAAAATGGCAGTGGCAGTTGGCCGGCTGGAGGGAAAACACCTGCTGGCCGGCGAGGGAAAGTGCCAGGTCAGCCGGTGGGTGGGTGGGGAAGGGAAGCACCGGCCAGGCCAGCCGGTGAGAGAAAGTGCTGTGGGCGGGTGGGGAGGGAGGGAGGGAAAGTGCTGGCCAGGCCGGCAGGTGGAGAAGGGAAGGGAAAGTGCCAGACAGTCTGGCAGGCAGGCAGGGAAGGGAAGCAAAGCGAAGCAAAGCGGAGTGCTGGCCAGGCTGGCCGGCAAGAGGAAGTGCTGCCGGTGGGTGGGGAGGGAGGGAAGGAAAGCGCTGGCCAGGCCGGTAGGTGAGGAAGGGAAGGGGCAGCTCCAGCCAGGCCAGTGGGCAGGCAGGGAAGGGAAGCAAAGCGAAGCAAAGTGCTGGCCAGACTGGCTGAGGAGAGAAAGCGCTGCCGGTGGGTGGGGAGGGAGGGGGAGGGAAAGTGCCAGCCATGCCGGCTGACGAGGGAAAGTGCCGCCGGAGGGAAAGTGGCCTGGGAGGAGGAGAACAGACTGGGGCTGAACTAGGGAATGAACTCAGGGCACAGATGCTCTGCGCCAGATCAGTTAGTTATAGGTATTATCCATACTTAATCATGAACAGTAGGGATACAGTATAAGAAAAACAAAAACATAGCCTTTTAAAAACTGGGATATATTAAAAGGACCCCTTAGATACACAGAGAGTAATATTTAAATAGAATAAAGGAGAGCATGGGCAGTTACGTTGCAATGAAGAGTGGTAAACCAGAGATGGAATTAGTTCTGAACATCAAGCTCAATGCCATTTTATGGGATAGAGCTTGCATGTAGGGGATACAGCAAACAGCTAAGTTAATTCTTTCTGTAATGGTAATCGGCAGCACTTTAAAACATCCATATCACCATGGCAATTCTAGGATCATCCATTTGGGGAAAGCTCTCCCTGCCCTCATGATTGTTCAATGAACAGCACTGAGGTTGCAGTTCTAAGCGCATTTACCTGGAAGTAATTGTTAAGATTACTACCAACCAAGATTGCTGCAGCAACAGCATTTTCGGACTTGATGAGAGACTGGAAGCACAACTCCAGGGTACAGGTCAGAGTGCTAAGGGAGGCGTCTATGTGACTGCAGCATAGCAATAAAGCTTGAATAACGGTAACTAGGCTTCTGTGTTCATTGAGCAGACTGTGCACTATTAAAACCGTAATAAGTTACTCTCATTGAATGTAGTGGCTTACACAAAGCACAGCGCACACCTATCCAAGAGTGGGGTGCACACACTTGTTTTGTGCTTTTCCGAACCTCATCTGTGCTGCTAATAACCTCGTAGAGGCTCCATTGCAACAAACAATTGCGTCACTGCTGAAGCAACAAGCCTTCCCATTATTCCCAATGGGAGGCTTCAACCTATAGTGTCTAACACCTACATGAAACCACTGGGAGAGGTCATCAGGAGGTTTGGACTGAAGCGTCATCAATATGCAGATGACACTCAACTCTACCTCTCTCTGACATCAGATCCTAGGGAAGCAGTGGATGTACTGAACTAGGGGCTGGAGGCGATTATGGGCTGGACGTGAGCTAGTAAACAGGTTAAATCCAGACAAGATGGAAGTGCTGTTGGTCAGTAGGGAAGCCAATAGGGTGATTCAACCAGCCCTGGGTGGGGTTGTACTCCACTTGAAAGAGCAAGTGCACAGCTTGGGGATATTATTGGGTCCGACTCTGCTTTTAGATGCTCAGGCAGAGGTGGTAGCCAGGGGTGCCTTTGCTAAGCTTTGGCTAGTGCACCAGCTGCGTCTCTTTCTGAAGAAGGCAGAACTGGCCAGAGTTACTCACGCCTTAGTCTTGTCATGGCTGGATTACTGCAATGCGCTTTACATAGGGCTGCATTGGAAGACTATTCAGAAACTTCAGTTGGTGCTGAGTTCAGCTGCAAGAGTTCTTTCTGGAACCACTTGCTTGGAGCATATTACATCTATTTTGAAAGAGCTGAACTAGCTACCACTTTGTTTTCAGACCCAATTCAAGGTGCTGGTTATTACCTTTATAGCCCTTAATGGTTTTTTGCAGGGCCCTTGCTCGTCAGAGGAGGCTTTGCTCCACATGCTGACACTGAGAAAAGCTAAATTGTCATGCAATCAAGACAGGGCCTTCTTTGTTGTTGCCCCCCCCCCGCTCTGGAACGCTCTTCCATTGAGTGTCTGCTCTTTAATGTCTGTGGTTGCTTTAAAAACAGCAACAACAGACCTTTTTATTTGGTCAGGCTTTTACTCCTTAGGGGCTGACAGGTTTCTTAGCTCTCCTGCTATTCTGTCTCTTTAATAGTTGCTTTCTGGTGTTTTTATGGTTTTAACTGATTTTAATGTTTTAATGTGATTCTTCTAGAGTTTTATTGTATTTTAACTTCTGTATACCACCTTGGAATGAGTTTTATGAGAGCTGGTACAGAAATTGATAAAAATGAACGAATGAATGAATGACTATAGTGCTGACACAATCATTAGTTGTGACAGAGCCTCTGCCAGCTTATTAGTAGCATTGATACTGTTTGGAAAGGTACGAAAAGAGTACACACACCCCACTCTTGGGCTGGTGGGATGCTGCATTGACTGTGAGTCAGTGGATCTTACTTCTGAGTAATCATAACTGAGATAGCTCTTTGAATGTCATCTAGAGGCTGAAGGACACATTATGTTCAAGACATGTTGTCCTTTCTTTTCCTTAAAAAATAATATATAATAGCAGCTGCAGGGGAAAGGGAATCAGGATCTCCGTGCAGGGAAGGACTGAAATATCTCCTGCCATGTTCCCAGTCCTGATTGGGTCTCCTTGTGGTTGCTGTTTGTAAAAAAACAAAGATAAAAAGGCAAGGACAAAGTTTGCATTTAACATCATAACGAGTGATTTGGCCTTAAGATAAGCATAGATGGAGCAACATTGTTAGCAGCTCTGTGATCCCCTCCAGCTTTCTCTGTCTGTCTCTGGGGGAGCCTTCAGAGCGCAGCTTACATGTGGCTGACTTTTCATGTGCTGAATATAATGTGTACCTAGGATTTTATTTCATTATATAGTGTAAACTTCATTCCCTTAACGGGGGGGGGGGGACTATATTTCTGCAGACATGAAAACCCTATACGATTTATCACAAACAAACAAACAAAAATGTACCATATCTTTTTCAGCTTGTTTTGCTTTTGAAATTGTCAGGGCTAGAAATAAAATTCTTCTTTAAAAGGGTACAGTTTGCAAGATTTGATATATCTGTTTGGGGGCCTCGTTTTCTGCTTACGTAGCCTTCTTTAGCATTTCAGTTTGGACAGCAAATTTATTGCAGAGTGTCTTTTCCCCAGATGTGTAAACTGATCCATATATCTTTTCTATTATTATTTTGTTCACAACCCTTCAAAATCCTTGTGAAAATGGGGCTCTTGCACATGCTGAAACACTGAGGGCGTCTCTTAAAATATCCATACTCTGTATTTGTGCTCCTATGAAGTTCTGTTACTCAGGGGAAAATTCATCAGACAGGAAATTGAGAGGAAAATACTGTATAGACTATTGGGTATCAAAAGATCCATAGGTGTCTCCATGGAGAATCATTATTTAACCTCTAAGATTACTCTGCTGCTTTAGATCTAATCTTCTGTTTTCCACTTTGTATCTGGGTATACCTAATAATATGTACAAAAATGTGCATATAAATTATAGATTAGTAAGGAAGACACCCTACCAAGTTATTCTGTGTAGTTCAGCTACCTCTTTTCTATTCTGTTAGTTTAAGCTTGAAGTGATATAATCTTTCTTTAAACTTCTACTAGAATTGCTTGTATTTTTTTCTCCTTATTTGCTCCCTCTTAAGCTGGCACATATGAAAGGTTATTTTCTGTGGCACTCACGCTTGCTAAAACTTAATAGGAAAAATCCTTGTAAGCAGCACCATGGTATCTGTCACAGTTGCAAGCAATAATTTTGTCTCCAAAAGCTGTCTGATACTCTTTTTCAGAAGAGATGCCCTGCTGATATGGAAATTGGAAAGGCTCAACGCATATGGACACGTAAAAAAACTAGCAAGGCCAAAGTGACTACTGGTTTAGGTGGATAAAACTCTTTTAATATATATCAGCATTTGGTTTGGAAGATGGTCCTTGCGTTAAAGATCAAAGCCCTTAAAGTTTTCAAAAACATTACAGCTATTTTCCTATTAACCAGATCTCTTCTCTGGTGAAAAATTGCCAAGGAAAATTGGTTTCATTATGAACATCACATTGTTTGTTAGGGAAGGGTCACTTTTGATTCAATGTTTCCCTTAACAAAATCTCAAACTTTGAACACAGATTGTAAAGATGCAAAGTTAAATGTTATAAAGTTTTTAAAATAGAAATGTTATTAAAACAATCTACCAATAAAACAATCAACAAAGACAGGCAACATTGTAACAGAAAGTTAAAAAAAATCTGCTATAGTACTTCCTTCTAGAGGACAAGTTGACAACCTTCAGTTGACATATGCTGCATATCTTCATCAGTGATTTGAATAGTACAGGCAAACCTTTTTATCTAGTCATAGCCGCCAAGCCTCTGAGGACTGACTGAGAATCTTCCCTGCTTTTCTCAGATCAGCCCTAGGGTGACCACCAAACCATCAGTCCTATACTAGAACTGGCAATTGTAACCTGGTGATTACAATGAACCTGGCGATTGTAACCTAAAATCTAACTGGAATAAGGTGAACAGAATGGAGCAGGTGAAAACCTTCGTGACCTGGCCAATTTGTTGAGAAGCAAAAATAAATAAATAAATCCTACTCTCTCCACCCACCCCTCAAGGATGACCAGAAAAGCTTGCTCTGGGTGCTGGGTGGAAGGGAGAGTGACAGATTGACACTCTTCATTCTTGTTTGTTTCTTTGGGTTTCTTTTTAAGGTGAAGGAGAGTGACAGAGAGTGAGGGCAGGGGGAGTGCAGAGTGCAGAGTTGCAGAGTGCAGAGTTCTTTTAATTTAACTAGCTGGGCAGGGCGCAGAGCCCACCCACCGCCACTGCCCCCTCCCCCACCTCTGGCATGCCCGGCTTTCTGGCTGGCTGGCTGGCCCACTTCCTCCCTCGCCACCCCATGCTTTCTGGCTTGAGGGCCAGCCAGAAAGCTGGCCCACTACCTCCTCCCACCCCCTCCTCCCGGTGGTCGGGCCAGGCTAGCCCGTCACCTCCTCCCACCTCCTCCTCCTGGCGGGTGGCCGGCCCAGGCTGGCCCACCGCCGCCTTCTCCAGCTGACCGGTGGCCAGGCCAGCCTGCCACCATTGTCTCCCATCCCCATGGCTATCCCCAGGCAGCTGCTCTTGTGAGGGAGCAGGGCCTCTTCCTACCTCCTCCTCCTGGCGGGCAGGCCAGGTTGGCCCATCGCCACTGCTTCAGGCCGACCAGCAGCTGGGCCAGGGCCAGGCTGGACCACAGCTGCCTCCCCTGGCTGACTGGCGGCCAGTTCAGGACCAGGGCCAGGCTGGCCCGCCGCCACCTCCTCTGGCTGACCGGTGGCCAGGCCGCCATTGTCTCCCATCCCCATTGCTATCCCCAGGCAGTTGCTCTCGCAAGAGCTGCCATGCATGGGATTAGCGATGGGTACGTTTAGGAGAATTAAATATATAGACAGTTGTAAATAAGGTAAGTTGGTATGCATGGCATTGTCACTTGCAAAAATTTCCTCAGCTGTAAGACTGTTACAAGTAGGATTTCTGCCCTCCTTTACATCTGGACACCCTAAAGAGAGAAGGAGAAAAGTAAGTAGAGATGATAAGAAATGTGGAGGGGAATCCATGTTGCAATTTGGGGTTAAAATTAGGTCATGGGCATTAAGAAACTCTTTTATTTATCATATTGATGGAGTTACCTAGCTGGGACATAGCTGGATGTGGATCTAGTTGAGGCAGTGCACTTGTTAAATCAAATCAGTTTCATTTGGGGTGTTTAGTCTTGCTACTCTCATTCTACCACACCTTTATATCTATCCAGACAGATAGAAATGCCTAGGTAACTGAGACAGAGATTACTGCTAAAAGAGGTAATTGAGACAGAAATCTACTAAAAGAGAGGTACTTGGAATGGATATGAAGCCTATGTTTTCTCTTCTTATTCAAAGTAGAGGACTCCTCAACCTCACAGTTCTTGTTTCAGGAATAGTACTTCCCAGGAGGGCAGTTCAAAGCGGTAATATGACTTACTCTCAAGATTATTCAAGGAAAACAGAACAGAACATAAAATCAAGCACCAAAGATAACCAACATGGCAAGAGCCTAACTTAGCTAAGAACCCTTTCCAGCAGAACAGCTGGTCCCTTGATGATTCACCACACAGGGACTGTGTGGGTTGAGGAAAAAGCTGTGGGTGGTCGGATGTGGACTGTGGCTCATATATTGTCCCCCCAGCCCTTCTTTTTATGATAGAAGTGGAAAAGGAAAAGAGATCACACAACAGCTGTACGAAAGTAAGCAGCCAAGGGACATAAGGAGATTCTATAAACAGCAGAAACATATAGAGAGAGTTCTTGAGTTTGACAAGCTGCAGCAAAGCTTATTTCAGAAAAGAACCTCATAACCAGTGTTTATATAAGGATTTTCAAAGATGCCATTTTGAGCTATGTTTCTTTACTCAGTGGTGTGTTTTAGTAGAGAAATAACTGAATGCCAGTTCGGTGTGCTCCTGAAGCTCACATAAAATATGTTATTATCTTCTGTTTTATTTCCCCCTTTCAGACAGCAGCTGAGAAATATGTTGCAATGACAGCATCTCTGACAACACATGCTCTTTGTTCTTCCATTTGTTCTTCTTCCTCTGAAATACTGTGGGGCAAAGATTGCTGAAGCGCACTGATACTTGCCTCACATAAATAAAATATATCAGCAAATGGATACGGTGCACTTTCCCAAGGGCAGGACTAAGTCTTTAGATGTGGCCTTGAATAAAAAGTTGAAGATATTCTGATGGTGAGCAGTAACCTCCTTGCTACTCATTTTCTATACAATGCCCCAAATGGAGCATTTTACACCTCTTTGCAGAGGGTAGGGGTCACCTGACCACAAGCTGGAGCAAGGCCACCTTCCAGATTTTGAATGAATTAGGATGAATGCCAGCAATGTTCCCGATGAGAATGGATACCACAGAGGCCACTGTCTTTGAATTGGTCATTCAATATTACATAGAACTGGTGAAACAGCTGCCATAGCAGACACAAGCTCAATTAATTCCCTTTCAGTTTCCTGTGTGAATTGCAGTTTGTCATGATGTCTGATGAAGCTACAAACGATGACAGCTATTTATTGATGATGATGATGATGACAACGACACAATCTGTGTATTTATTTATTTATTTATTTATTTAATTTATTGTTGAATTTACATACCACCTTTCATTAAAAACAATCTCAAGGCGGTTTACAAAAGTTAAAAAACATACAATAAAGTGACAATATATGGCACTTTTGTCCAACTCTGGAGATGGCACTTCCTTGAGGAGCAGCAGTGTGGGGGCTGAGGATCTCCAGACGTGGTTGGGTGTCAGGCTCACTCACTAGGTGGAACAGGAACTGGATTACAGCAGCAGGCTCTGAAGATAGGCAGCAATCCCTGAACAAGACATAGAGTGGTAAAGACTGGTGTATAGCCAGAAGGCAGGGGACTGGGTCAAGTACAGGCAAAGGGACAAAAGGCAAGGTATGTGTGCTGAGTACTGGGAGCTGGTAGGGCCTTTCAAAGAGAACTGTTGAACCAGCAAGGTTGAACAAGCAAGTGGCAGTTTATATAGTTCAGGAAGAGACAGCTTTCCCTACCTGGCTCAGGCATGCTTTACTCCCAAGAAGCCTGCCGAGTCACCCAAGCTTCACTCTTCTTCTTGAGGAGACCTTCTAGAAGGTAAGCCTCGAGAAGCTAATCATGCACTTCCTTTTTTTGATCTTGTTATCATAGCTACATATACAAGTTTTCCAATCATTGTCCTGTAGTCATTGTTTTCTGGCAGAAGTTCACTTTCCTCCTCCTGTTTTAGGTAACCTGTTTCCATAGGTGTACTCATTTCTTTGGCCTCTGAAAGTCCCAAATACTCTAGTAAATAATTTATTTTCTGTTTTTGGTTAAGCAAATACCTTCCATCCTCTTCTCTCTCTCTCTATGTGTATCCCAAGGTAGTGTGGAACAGGCCCCAGTTCTTTTACTTCTATTTCACTATTCAGGCGCTTTATTATTTCAAGGCTTCCCTTTCTATTTGCATAACACATTTTCAGATCATCAACTTAAGTAAGTATATAGGTCCATCTGTTGTCTATGAGCCTCGAGTACAGGCAAGGGTCAGCCTTTTCTTGGGTAAATCCCTCATTGACTAGCAACTGGGTTAATTTGACATTCCAGGCTCTTGCAGCCTGATTTAGTCCATAAATACTTTCCTGCAGTTTACATACCAGTTTTTATTTACCAGGTTCCATAAATCCTGGAGGCTGCTCCATATAAATATATTCTTTGATATCTCCATGAAGAAATGCAGTTTTCACATCTATGTGATCCTCTTGCATTTTCTTTGCTGCTGCAATGCTTAGGAGTGTCCTTACTGAGGTGTGTTTTATGAGAGCAAATGTCTCATCATAATCTTCCCCCTATATTTGCAAGAATCCCTTTGCCTCCAGTCTTGCTTTGTAACGCTGGACATCTGCATTTTGCTTAATTTTAAAAATCCATTTGCATCCCACAGTCTTTCTTCCCTCAGGCAGCTCTGTGAGTGTCCATGTGTTATTTTTGTGCAATGCAAAACCACAATTAAATGAGGCAGAGGTTTGAAATCCTGTATGTCCGAATGTGTGAAACCATGGCCTCGCAGCAAAAGTGACCTGCTCTTTCCCTCACCAAACTCCCATTTGAACTTTTGGTTTATAGTGAGTTTTGCCAGTCCAACCGGAGGTTTAGGGGTAGCAATGTTACGTCTGAATGCAGATGCCACCATAACCATGGTTTTGTGCTGTTTATGGATCATAAAGAGGGCAGCCCAGACCTGCCCAGGAATGCGCTCACTCTATATCTGCTGTGCTTCTCGGTGGCTGCCTTTCTAAGCACTTGCCCCACCCGCTGTCTCTGAGCTACTCAATCCATTGCCTGGCAACAGGGATGCCACAATGTCCCATCCCAAGCTTCCAAGCCTATCAAACGGAAAGGTCACAGTGGGGGAGGGGGGCAGGCGATACCCTCTTCCCACTGTGTCCCTGGATTCCCCTTCCTGGCAATCAGGAGAGAATGGGGACAGGATGGTAAGACGGGAAATATGTTCTTTGCTCTCTGAAAATGAATCAGTAAAGAAGTATATTAACATGCACATACAGTCACAGTGGCACCACAAACCGGGCAAACTGATTACATCTCTGAGAAGATAACATATGGCAGGGTGGCAATATTCGGGGTCAGTTTTAAAAGGCAGCCCCACTCATGAGGTCTTGAATGGCTCCACTCAATTATTTGTACAATAAATTTGGGGAAGGGGGGTCCAGCCACTTCCCCTTGGGTTAATACATGCGGTCCCTAGGCTTCCTCATGAGAAGAACCATCCAACAGGAGCAGCATTGGCTCGAGTGACAAAGGAGATTCTTCCTCTGTGATGATAATGGATGCTCCTCTGGAGCAGACTGCTCTCTCAGGAGTGTGAAAGGCCATTGGGATACCCATTCACCCACTCATGAGAAGAATCATCAGGGGGGACAGGGGGATTTGGCAGAATTGCTAATAATGTGTGATGACAGCCCTTCTCCCTCACACTACCCTCTCAGGAGAGTGTTAGGCCATGGAGACACGCATGCAGGCCAGACAGAGACACAGCAATTTTTTTAAAAAATCATGTTTGAAACTCAAACACACACACAGTTTCCCACATTTATTTTATGTCAGAAAGCAGCATAAATGTCAGCAGCACTTATTTTGCTTAGTTAGTGTGGCAGAGATTAATAGAACTCTCGCACAACTCTCCAGCTCAGGCAGGAAGAAAATAATTGTGCCCAAAGTAAGTCTTGCCTACAGAACTGGATTATTTACCACACTGCCATTCAGACAATCATTAAATCATATGATTGTGATTACCCCATATTCTAAATCCTACATTACATCTAGTATTTAAATCCAGGGTAGAGAATGGATAGTTTTCTGTTCAGATGATCATCTGTACACCAGTAAAGGAATCTAATCACACACTTAGAGTATCATCTGAACTGGCCAAAATACATTGGGGAAACTGCAGTGCAAAAGTTCAAAAAACCTCTTTGCTTCCTTAAGTGATGCATTATTTCTGATCTCAAGGCTGGTGACATCACCTAGCTAGAAAGGACAGCTCCTCAGAGCCCATGAAGAACCACTTCATTTGGGTGCATGGCAGGTTCAATCCCATTTTTACTGTCCATATTGCCCCATTCCTGGTGGCCAGAAGGCCAGTGAGGAGGAAGGATTAAGGACTGAAGAAATGGTGTGAGCACTTCCTCCAGGGGTGGTTAGCAGGATACAGCACTTCATTGCATCCTGGCACTAAGCTTGTGACAGCCCTGCCAGGCTGTTTGACTCACTTGTCTTTCAGAATAATCCTCTATATCTCTCTGCTGCTCTCTCAGAACTCAGGAGAATAGAGGGGATAGTGGATTAAGGGTCACACAGAAGTGAGCAGGAGGCATAATTTTACTTTTAGATCTCTTGCCAAGGCACATTGCAATCCATTGCAGTGAACCATCAAGCTATACTCCTAGAGATGTGCATGAATGGCTTGTGCAGGCATGGGTGGGGTGGGGAGCAGTTCTCTTAAAAAATAAGTAAGCAGGTTCTTACCTGCTCCACTGACCACTTTTCCAGGTGCGGCGCTTGCTCTACCAAAGACCGCGTGCAGCTGCGGCGCTATTCCCTGCAGCCTGCATATGGCGTCGGCATACACATGGCTGCCGTGCATGCATGGTGGGCATGTGCATGCTGATGCCACGCGCAGGCTGCATGGAACAGTGCCACAGCCACGTGCAGCCTTTGGTAGAGTGAGTGCTGTGCCCAGAAGAATGGTGGGGTAGGGAACCGCTCCCCGGCCCACCAAGCCCATTTGACTGTGGGTGCCTGAGCCAGTTTGGCTCTTCCCAAAGGAGGTGTTGAACTGATTCGTGCACATCCCTACATTTATTTATTTATTTAGCATATTTTTATACTGCCCAAAACTTGTGTCTCATACTCCATTAGCCTGGCTGATGGTTCACTGTCATTTGGCTCCTTACTTCCATCAATGATTCCATCAATGGCCACTGTGCGAAACAGGATGCTGGACTAGATGGGCCTTGGGCCTGATCCAGCAGGGCTGTTCTTATGTTCAATGGCTATTCTACCTGGTTTCATTTGTGGGGGATTTAAGACAGCAAGGCTTCTTCTATTGGTTCAAATGGGATCAACTGCCATTTGGCTTGAACTACCTCAGACAGTGGTCATCCTCGACCTCTAAGAGGGTTGAGATGGAGACGCTCTTCATTGGCTTGGCTGGAACCAACTACCATACGACCCCTTTCCTACAGAACCTGGTCATGAGGCAACTTCAGCATAGCCTTTTTCATACTTTGGTTCCCACTCCTCTAGAATGTATGTAGTGGTGGGCGGGAAGTAAGCAGTTTCTTGCCCTTGACATATGGGCATTCATTTGCACATCTACACCGTGCCTATGCCTGTGTACAGGCACTTTGCAGACATGTGTAAGGAGGAGGTGGAGCCTGTTGCTGGAATGCCATGTTATCCCATCTTACATGTATTCACTAAACAAATGGAAGAGAGCCTGAGCACATGGAAAGGGCCTATGTATCAGAATAAATGAGTCAGTCCCCAAATTTACCACTTTTTCTCTTTCATTCACATTCAGTTTCCCTTTTGTTTAAATGTCTCTTAGATTATAAATGATGAACGTAAATGGTAAACTGCAATGCAACATGACAGAATGTTACCATTTGAGGTAAGACTGATTTCTACTGGGCCTTTTGTTGTTGTTTGGAATATTAAAGTAGGACTTTAGTGTTGCTCTTATTATTTTGATAATATTGTTAATATCCAGATTGGCACTGCGCTAGCACAGTAAGCAAAGTTGGGTACACATACATAGGCTGTGTGGCTAGACAGATACTCAAAGCTGCACAATCCTTCATGCCATCTGTCCACTTCCACAAATGTTTTTTGCATCCTTCCTTGCAGCATATATCGGCTGAGGTGTAGCAGAACTAGCTAGTGCAACATTCTTGTGTTAGTGCAAAATACTTGAACAAGCACAGTCTTAGTCTGGATGTCAGCCATTGTTATCCTCCTTTCCTTAAGGAAAAGATCACCTAGCAGTCTGTGAGTGTGTGTGTGTGTGCATGCGTGCCCCCACCCCCAAATCAACTTCACAATGCCTGGACCAATGTGAACAAAATTTACGTGTACATGCACGGACCCATAGGGACACCCCAAGGGTGAGGTGTGTAATGATATCATGCACCCTGATTCAAGATGGTGGATACATGGACATTTGAGGTACAAGTAGGCTAACTTGTGAACCACCTAACTGATTGGAGCCCAATTTGCTAAAGGTGTAGGACACACAGGGACAGCTCAAGGGCGAGGTTTGTAATGATGTCATGCATCCTGATTCAAGATGGCGGACACATGAACGTTTGAGGCATAATTGGGCTAACTTATGAACCACCTAACCTATTTGAACCAAATTTGCTACAGGTATAGAGACCCATAGGGATGGCTTAACGGTGTAGTTTATGATAATGTCATCCACCCCAATTCAAGATGACAGATGTGTGAATGTTTAAGGCTCAAGTAGGCTAACTCGTGACGATGGCAATTATCAATATAAGATTATAGTGAAAGGAAAGTATGCAGATTAGTTCTTACCAGAACAACTTATTTTTAGTATTACAAATGTATATTTATTATGTTCTAATTTTTTCTGGGTTTTTTGAATTTTTAAAATGTTTATAGTTAGCCACTTTGGAAGCTCCTTTTTTTTTTTTCCTGGCTGAAAAACAGGACAAAATGTAAACCAATTAATTGAGTAAATAGAACACATACCATGTGAATTGATGTTTGCTTTACAATAGAATGAATTTTACATGAAAATATTTTGAAGGTATCACCTAGGGAAACAGGGATTCATTTCAGCTTCACAGAAGCCATTAGATGATTCCTTGCAAGAAACATAAACAAAACACTATTTGCAAAAGTTGACTGGGCATAAGCCATTTGTAGGGATGTGCATGGAACGATATTTGCATTCTGTTCTGAGCTTGGAATGGAATGAAAATGCATGCAACATTTCGTCCAAATGACCAGTTGAGTCGGTTGTTCTGACAGATAGCTTGGAACATGCAAAACGTTCCAAGTGCCATTTTGGACTGCAAAATTTCACTCTTCTGGCCTCTGCACATGCACGGCAGCAATTTGTATGTTGGTACTGACCACCTATATGGCTGCTGTGCATGCACAGAGGTCACAAGAGCACCACTTTGGAGTCCAAAATGATGCTCAGAACACTCAAAACGTTCTGACTCAGAATGGGATCATTTCTTCATTTGAAGGGTGTTCTGTTCCAAGCTTGGAACACTCAAATCAACCTGTTTTAATTTGGAATGTTCCAAGCTTGGAATGTTCTCCACATCCCTAGCCTTTTGGTCTCTTCTACAACAAATGAATTAACAAGAAGCCACAGGTATTAACATCACAAACCATGAAAATGTGATTATGAGAGGTAAACTGATGGATGAAAGTCAGCAGTGCAATCATCACACCATGCTGGTAGGGGACTGTAAACTGGTTTGCTACTAAGCATACTATAAGAATTATCACAGTAGATGTGACATTTAATAATGAAGACGTAATAAATTAATAATACTAAATGTCCTACAGTGCTTTCCTCAGATCTCTTCACAAACATTAATTAATTCCCTCTTTAAGTATTTAGGCAGATAAATGCTCAGCAAGTATCCTAGTTCTCTTTCTTTCTTTCTTTCTTTCTTTCTTTCTTTCTTTCTTTCTTTCTTAAAAATAAACACTGCTAAATAAGCATCAAGAATTATTAGCACTTTTTATGGATAAAGAAAATAGACTGCAGAGAGGTTATGGACCTCGGTTGATTATGATAGAGAGAGTT
The DNA here is from genome assembly GCF_027244095.1 of Hemicordylus capensis. Taxonomy (NCBI): domain Eukaryota; kingdom Metazoa; phylum Chordata; class Lepidosauria; order Squamata; family Cordylidae; genus Hemicordylus; species Hemicordylus capensis. Next base: position 184,683,962 of record NC_069659.1, on the reverse strand, counting down.
CCTGATAGATGAAACTAGAATTAAGAGTGCTTTAAGATATGATTTGTAGATTGTGGGACAGGAGTCACACAAAACACTTGTGAAAGCACGGTCACAGTATAGCTAGGTACAATCACACTTTAAGGTCAATGTAATGTTGATGCTCACTAGTACTGTATCTAATATTTTCAAGTATAAACGAGCAATTTCAGTGGGATCGATATTTCCTAACAACAACAACAATACAGATTCATTAAAAAGTGTTTTATAGGGAAATATCTCCCACACTGAAACTGTTAGTAAAAGTGTAAACTTTTCTCTTCTATATGGTACCTTAGCTGCTGCCCCCATCCCCATGCCATTCTGCATCTAATACTTTGACTGTTGTTTCTTTTTCATGAGTGGATTAATCACAGGGGATTGTGCTCCAGCAACAATGCTAACAAGATCTGGCAATGTAATGACATTACTGAGAACTACTGAGGGCAACAGGGAGTGAAAGCAAGTGAGGGCAAATGAGGGCAATGTAAATGAATCAGCAAAGGTTTTCAAGAGGAAAGCTGGAAAGCTGATAAAGGGGGTGCTTTTTTGGCACTCCTAAATATGTTCATGGAAAACTGTGGGTAGTTTTTGGCTCGGACCTAATGCTGATCACAGTGAGGCTCACTGGGAGCCAATTAAAAAGTTACTACAGCAGCATGGGAGGCGGGAGCTACTTCCTTGTGGTTTCTTCCACACGGCTTCAATAACTTTTACATACAGGAACCATTTGTGTGGGCTGATTTACCAGTTATGTGGTTTCTTCCTATGTGAAGGTTGGCTCCTCTGCTGAGGTAATCCATATATTGGGTTCGGTGCCCTTAACCAGTTCTAATATTCAGCCCTCGATCCATAAAGCCAGGAATACTCATGGACTATCTGAGAAGTTTGTTATGAGGATGGATTAGAAGTATTTTATAAAATGATTAATAAGGCATTCAGGAAATACTATGTGTTCAGCTGAAAAGCTCACGGCATGGGGTCAGTAATTTAAATAAGTAAAAGATATCAATGTTGGAAATGTGACCAGGACATACATAATGCTGTTCATTTTGTTATATGAGAAGCTATAAGCATGTTGATGCGCTGATAAAATTTGGGGCGTGGTCTTCTTGTATAAACAATTATACCAATCTGTAAATCAGAATAGATTCAGCATTGGGAAGAGGGCCACCAATTGACTTGACATAGTGGTTCCTTCTAGTGGATTAGTTGATTAGCTTTGAAAAACAGCCCTTTGGGGGGAAATATAATTACTTAAAAACCTGTTTCAGAGAGACCTATTGTTCTAAATTGCTTGAAGCTGTTCTCTAATGGTTATAGAGTTAAACATTAGCGAGGTTGGATTAGCAAAGTAATGACAATAAGCAGCACAAGGAATAAAAATGTTAAGCTAACAAATAGGGAGGTCAGTTATTGCAGCAGAAGCAATGGCAGAGATCAAAACCCTAATAACAAGATGTAGATGGCACAATTATTCGAGCTTCAGAGATCAGAATGCAATCCTGGGCAGTGAAAAGCAAAGAGACAGAGAAAGGGAATGAAATCATGGGCAGAGAAAGTGTAAGGATTCAGCAAAAAAATGGAAGAGATTGACTCTATGGGAGGGCTGGGGAGGTTTAGGTTCCTGGAAGCTGAAAAAGGGGCAAAAATGTGAAAAAAAGTGGGGAATGACTCCTTACCATGCTCTGTGGGTGTCCAGCTGTCTCAGAATGCGCCCCACCAGGCCCAAATTCTCCATCCCTCCCCTCAAAAAATCACAGAAAACATGCTTTTAAAAAAAGAAAGTAGCCACAAAAAGGCTCCTCCTGACAAAATGGCGCCTGGAAATTACCTCCTCCATGGTCACTTCCGGCCCTCTAGGAACCACAGATATGTGGGTTTTAACCCTTTCATATCCATAGATAGTGAAATTGGGTATCAATTAGACACCTGCAAATATACAAAACTGCAGATATAAAGTCCACGTATAATGAGGTTTGCTGTACCACTAAAGTAGATCTGAACTTAAGGCCAATCTTCCTGTTATAGAAAAATCATGTAGTACAGATAAAGGGAGTCACATGCTTGAATGTTTAAACACTCACCACAGCTTGAAAGCTTGCACGCCAGGGAAATGTTACGGCAATTACCCTTCTTTCTGATGTGCTAGCTGTCTACATGCAATAGCACTTTAAACATGGGAGGCAAATCAAATATATGACTCCATATCTATCACATTCATAGTCTGAAACAATAAAGACCCAAGAGGGCAGTCTAGTGTGATTTTTCTGATAATGTAGCTTACCTTAGACAGTCTCTTAACATTTCTTTTACTCTATCCAGGCAATTAAGCATGGTAAAGGATCATTATTAATAACTTTTTCCTGGGGATTATGCATCAATTACTTTTCAGTCAGAGAGCCCAAACAGATGACCAAACTACCTTGGGTGGGAATGAGCTCCTCATTTTGCTATCGTTTCTCCAAAGTCCTTACTTTCAACGTTTTATACTAAGGCGAAGGACAGCAAATTGCCATCTTCTAGAACAAATGCTGCCAACAGCCTCCCTCCCACCTGCCGTCCTCTTTTGTTTGTCCTGAAGATGGTGGTTAAAAAAAAAAAAAGATTCCAAGGCTCCAGAACCAGCACACTTAAGCAGGAGTTTAAAAAGAGCTTGCATGGCTTGCTCTCTGCCAGCCTCTACTATGGAAACTAAAGCACTAAATCAGTACCTGTACATTTGGTCAGTGGAGGAGTTTGGAGTTGTAATGTCTTGAAGGTCAGCTGGGGCAGCTGGCATACAGGTGGCAGCTGATTTGACATCAGTGCCCATTTGACATTTGGCATCTTCTTTGTTGGAGATGTGACTCCATAGCATCCTGTACTAGCTGCCTGTACTAACATCCTGTACTAGTTTGTAAACCGCCCAGAGAACTTGTGTTTTGGGTGGTATTAAAATATGCTAATTAATTAATCAATTAATTAATTAATTAATTAAAAGTGATGTGTAAACTGGCTTGAGTTTGAGTTGGTTCACCATCCAAGCTGGCTGGCTGGAGGGCTTGCCCCCAACTTGCCCTCGAGCTGAACCAGACCTGGTTTGGCTTGAACTCGAGCAGAACTGCCCCCCCCACAGCCGGTCTGTGGGTTCTAATGACTTTTTAAAAAGAAACTCACCTCCGGGGTGGGGAGGAACTGCTGCAGCCATGGGGAGGTCTCCAGCAATCCCCCCCCCCCATGCTGGCCTCCCTCTGGTCTCAATTCAGCCTGGATTGGGCCATTTTTGGCTGTCTTTGGCCCATTCTTGGCCTTTTTGCGCTGAGGGGGGGCATCTTCTCTGCACACATGATGCAGGGAGAGAGGCTTGCCATGTTGCAAGGTAGAAGGGCAGGTAGGGAAGAGAGAGGAAGGAAGTTAATCCCTGAGATTAGCAATCTACATATCAAAGGGATAGTGTCAGAGCAGTGGAGGGGTGACCAATGTCTTGACCCTCTAGCCCTCTGATTTACTAGTCTGTCCTCCACTGTCTGAGACAAGAGACAGCGCAAAGTCCTTTAACTTCCAACATTTCTAAGCCATCCTTTTTTCTCAGTATTCTTCAGCTGTTTCAGGGCTTGCTTGTATCCCATTTAAGTTTGGAGAAGGTGGCTGACATCCTAACTAACAAAGCATACATAGAACGCAGGGCTGTGGGGACACAGCTGGGGCCTGCATGCAACTCCCCCAGTCCCTCTATGAACACAATCTTGACCTTCACCAATGTGGTTCCTGTCTTATAGATACTGTCTTACACTTCTGGAGTGTGGGCAGAGCTGCTTGTTCCTCCTGCTTGTTCAACAACATACACATAGAGGAACTGAGGGAGTTGTGCGTGGGCCCAGTTGCATCCCTAAAGACCCGAGCAGGGGTATGCCCTTGCAGAGGGCAGGGCTAGTTGGTGTGCCCAGGTTAGTTCTGCATCTGAGTATATAACTTCTGAACAAGACTATAGGCATATGGGCGGGGGGGAGGTTATGGCAATTTACTGACAGCAGGAGGAAGGGACAAGCACAAGAACAGCCAGGACCCAGGAGCAGTGAGAGATGCTGAACTGATTTACAAGCCCCAGGATATCTATGAGTAAACGAAGTGGGTCTCTGGTTTCCAGAAGGCATAGAAGAACTGACAATGGCATTTGGTCACTACTGTAGAATCAGTATACATACACATCATACTGCCAGAATGGTCCCTTAAATAATGGGAACTAGAAGAAGCTGAAGGGTCCTAAACAATTCTCCAAGTTTTCAAAACAGATGAGGCCTAATTGTCAAATTTTCAACATCAACAACGTGATGCTACAAGTTTGTACTGCACCCAAAGAAATGATGCTTGGCACTGGTTAAGCCATTGCAATGCATGATTGGACTGTGTCTCATTCTCTGTCTCCTTTCTCCACTCCCCACCCCACATTCCATTTGTTTTAGATGATGTCTTATACAAGTCATTGCTGCAGCAATAAATCAATACAATAAACAGAATTTGCAGTGCAAAATTCTGTCCTCCTTCCTGCATTTACTAAAAAAAGCTGCTGGATTAAGAAGCTTCCTTCCCTTTCCAACTTATTTTCTTCAGTCTGAGATGGTCTCGTCTACTCTAGAGTCTATTGGATGTCCTCGTATTTCATTCCTTTGTTTTGTTATGACATCTCTGACCTTCACTGCTTTCACACACTTTGTACGCTGTGAAGAATATACCGAGCTGTGCAACTTTCACTCTGACTTCTATATAAAACAAAAAACAAATTGTGTCTGTGACAAAAGAAGCAAGGATGGCAGCGAAACTCAGAAGTGTTAGAAGTAAATCTGACTGCCAAAAGGAGCGTTCAGTTAAGTGTCACTGTCAGAGCCTATCATACATTCCCTGCACAATTAACAAAGGATTAAAGGAGTTGTGTGCTAACATCCCCCAAAATAACTCACTGGAACTTGTTCTCTCTACAGATAAGGATGCATAGACAGTTTGCATGATCTTGTAATGCATACAAGATGTTCTAGTACAGACGGTTTATCTTTTGGAGTGTTATACATGCAACATTCTACTTGTCACTACCCTGTTCACCTGCTGATGCACCATGGGTTCTCCTTCCCCTCATAACTGTACGTAAGTAAAGTGTGCCGTCAAGTCAACTCCTCTACTGGCCTACCACCATTTTTGACATTGATCTGGGGGGCAAGAGCAGCTGTCAGAGCGACTTCAATAATAAAAGCAGTTGATCCACTGTTCGCACACTGCATTCTGGGTCCATGGAGAACCTAGTGTGAGCTTCCCCCTACCGCCAGCTTTCTGCAGATCCCTGTCCCAGCTCACGTGTTGTCGCACGCTTGGTGAAGATTTATTCTCAGTTGATCATTTGTGGAGAGGCAGGTAGGAGTTGCCTGCCCTTCCAACTGCACAGGTAAGTGGTCATATGAATGACCTTAGTATGTTATTCTTACTAGACATATGTACACTCATGTATTTTTGTTTGAATAACTATACTGCATTCATTTAAAAAGTGAACCTGGGTACAGACCCCTCAAATGCATGGGAAAGAAAGATAGCATACTGCTGTACCTGTGTTCAATGTAATGTATGCATAACTATGTCTATGTACAAATCTGTACTTGTGTACACTGCACACTCATCGTACAGGTGTTAAACACAATGTGTTAATAGGGTTCATGAGAGAGAGAGAGAGAGAGAGAGAGAGAGAGAGAAGGTGGCAAACCAAGCTATCACCACTCTTACCTTTTCCTGCTCTGTTCTGACTACTGGGACAAGTCCCTGCCTCTTACCAAAGGCTCCTAGCTTTGTTGGTGAAAGGAGAAAAGCTGGGTGAATGGAACTTGACCGCTGTACTTTCTGAATGTCAAACTACATGTTACATTAAGTATATACTTAGTTCTGCTGTGCTTGTTTTTCTTTCTCTAAACAGCAGCCAGAAGCACATTCTAGATCAGGACTATGGTGTAGGGATGTGAAAACAGGTTTGATGTTGAATCAGTTCAGTTCAACGGTTCGGGGTTGGAACTAAACCATCCCCTGGCCCATTCATGGGATTTGTGAGTTTTTTACTTTTCTTTTTCTTTTTTCTTTTAATTTATCCCCTCCAGGGGTGTTCTATGAGGCGGCGGGGTGTGTGTGTGTGTCCAAGAAGGTTCCCCCTTCCTCCTCCGCCCTCTTCGATCCAAAACCAGCCCATTTTGGATCGGCCTTTCCCCCTGGTGTGGTGGCCATTTTGGAGTCCGCCACATCTGTGCAATGGGCCTCTGTATGGGCCCCTCCAGTTCAGTTCAGGTGTGGGGGGGTTCATGGGAAAAAAGTTCATGAACCCCCCCCAACCGAAGTGGTGGGGAGGTTCGAGGGAGTGCTGGACTGAACTGGCCTGGTTCTGTGCACACCCCTACTATGGTGTGGGTGGGGAAGGCTTCTTTAATCTTTTGTCCCAGTGACTGTCTTGATTGTCCACCCTCACTGCTATCATTTGCCCTGGGCGGGAAGCTCTCATTGGTGCCAGACTGCCAGTGGGAGAACGGTACTTTGGGAATAAACTGCATTGTGGGTGTGTCATTATGGAAGCAGGGTTTGCACTGCCCTCTATGTGCATTCTGTTGCAAGCCTGCAGTGTGCCTGTGTGCTTAAGTAAACTAACTTGAAGACATGTGATGGTGAGATATGGTAGAGGCTGCCACAATGCCATCCTCCTGTTGGTCATGCATTCGTTGCCCACAAATATCTGAAGAAGGGTTGCTATGTTTGATGGTTGTGAACTTAGATGATATTCTTGAAGTAGCTGGCTCTGGTAATTGTGAATGGCCTCTCAAAATGCTCCCCCCGCCCACCTGCCTTAGGGCAGTGCCTGGTTGCTGTGCCTGGGTCTGACAAAGGGAGGGGCTGATGTGTGACTCACCAGCCTCCTTCCTCCCCCACCAGAGGTGCTGTATTTTGGGACTTCTATGTCTGCAGTAAATATATTAGGGGTGAAGCATCATGGAGACAGGCTCTGCACCCCACTCTAGTTGCATTGGAGGGGGCATTTTCTACACAGCATTTCATGTGCAGCATGAGAAAGCAGGAGCTGAGATGTGAGGCAGAGAGAGACACAGGCCAAATTTTTGGAGAGCATGAAAGGCATAAGCTAACTGTTGAAGCATTTTAGGGTGAAGAGTTTTGCTGTCTGGGAGCTTTTGTTCCCTGTTGATGACTCATGGCAGTGGTATCCAAGGGAAATTAGCCCTCAAGTGCATAGCATTGCACCCCTGGAACTTCTCACTACCTGAAGAAGTGGGGCTGGGCACATACTATGAATGAGTGTATCTGTCAGGGAAATAAACTCTTGGTAAGCTTTATGTCACCTGTTCCTAGCAATAAACCATGGTTGCACCATCTTCTTCCTTTCACTTGTGCTGGTGTGGTGTCATCTATTTTAGCTATGTGTATGGCAGTTGACAGATTTGGGATTTGGATTTTATATATTATGTCGTGCTATGCTAATGAATTTACTTGGTTGCTATTTTAACACTTGTCACTTTGGTTTTGTAACAGAAACACACATGGTATTAACTGGTGTGCATTGTTATAAATTAATGGATGCAAATGAATTTTGTTGCTGGAAAAGGTGGTAACTGCGGGCAGCTTCTGATGTTCAGTGTTAGAGAATTTGTTGGATTTCTTTCAGTTTCAATCAAAATGAAATTAACGGAGGTCATTCAGGTCCCCCCAGAGTGTGAATCTGGCATAGACCCTGCCTCATTTGTTTCCTCTACTCAGGGCACTCAACACTGTGCACTCTTGTGCGATTTTGTGTCCAGGCAGAATGGTCGTTTGCTCCCACTTGAATCAGAGTAAATTCATTCAGCACTTAACCCTCTTTCTGCCCTTGCATAGCCTCTCCACATAATCTGTGGTGCATACCACAACCTAATTGCATTCTCTGAGCGGAGCAAAAGGGCATTGTGGAAATGGGAGATTGTGTATGTGACATTTCAAAGACAAGCTCTTCTGCCCCAATTCTGGAGATGCACACATTTCTGGACAAACTGGCAGGGCCAGGTTTTGTTGTCTTTCTTTTGAAATGAACTTGCAGAAGAAAAGAGATTCTGTACTCCTTCTTTGAAAAATAAATGAATGTGACATGGGTATCAATTCTGAAAGTGTGAGGATTGTCACTGTGTCTGATCCTTGTGCCTTCTTTCTAAGGGTGAGTGAGATGCACTAGTCAGTGTTCTAGCCAATTTTGTCTCAACCGATTTACCTGGAAAATAATCCTTCTCAGAATATATGACAGACTGGAACTTATTAACTTGTTAGCACCAGAAAACAATGTGTTTGTGTGAGTTTCTATGACGGGGTGTTGCTAGATACTTAAAAAGATTTGAAGCCTGGGCCCACAGCCTCCTCTTTCATAATTAAACTCGGTCATATCCCACAAGAACAATCACATGTACTTAAAAAAAAAATCTCCAATATTATAATACAGTACCTATGAAGGTGGAAGCAGCAGAGAGCTATGTAGGTCTAGGAGTGATCTCCCATACTCTGTGCAGGTGCCTTCATTGCTGCACCTCCTGTCATGGAGGTGGCTGATGCAAGGTTGGTATAGCTTTTTTTTTTTCTTAGCCTGTCAGATTTTCTTACCTTATATATCTTGATATGCTCACCTGCAGTGAATATGCTCAGTATGATTAAAGGAAGCACCTTTCTTTTTTTTCATGCCCACAATTCCTGTCAGATTTTGTTACCTTCTTTAAAATTGGAACAAAACAAATTTAAATTCTACACAAAAGCATCAGATTTTGTTGCTTGTGATATTTGGCACTCAAATAACTGTGAAATACAAAGAGGGAAAGACTACAATGGAGAGGCTCTTCTCACGATTAGTGAGAAGGGCCTCTAGGGGGTTTGCGGGGAGAGCGGGCTTAGCCTGCTCTCCTTGCAGATGAGCAGCAGTCTGCTCTGGGTGGCTGCAGCGGCCGCCCACACGACTGCCGAATCTTTCATGGAGCCGGCAGGGGCTGGGGAGTTTGGTGGCCGTGCAGCCCCCGGAAGCTCCAGCATGCCCTGCGCAAGCGTTCAGGGCATGCCAGAGAGCCTCCCGGTTGGGGGGTCTACTTGTAAGTTGCCACAGCGCAGAGCCACACCACGGCAACACACAAGTAAAAAAACCTGGTTTACGGAGTGCTTGCTCCATAAACCTGGTTTAAAGGCAGGGGTTCTTGGGCGGGTTACCCGCTTAGGAACCACCGGGCTCACAGCTGAGCCCGGTGGTTCACACAATGGAAGGAAATTGGGCTAGCCTTCGCTAGCCCGATTTCCTCCCATCATGTGAATAGCCTTGGCGTCTACTAAGGCAAATTTGAGGTGCTGTGCAATGTCTGGAGACCTGGCAAGAAAAGAGCATGCTCATTCTCTCAATTTGTAGCCTTACCTTGAAGAGCAATTAATTATGGTCAAGTTATCTGAAAACTTTACTGGAAAATACTGAAATCTAACAGAGTAATGCAAAATTATGGTCCAATCCATCAGAAAAGCTTACTCCAGTACTGAAATCTGTCAGGGCAATGGAAAATTATGGATTACTCCGTCAAAAAATAAAAATAAAAAATTACCCCCCTGCCCCAGAAAAAGCTTAACTTAGTACTGAAATCGGACAGAGTAATGTAAATTTATGATATATTCCATCCTAAAACATCACCCATCAGAAAAGCTTACCGCAGTAATGAAAACTGACAAATTGATGAAAAATGTTGGTCTTGTTCATCATAAAAATTATGCATCAGAAAAGCTTGCCACAGTATTGAGATGTGAAAGGGGACTGGAAAAAACTGAAATTTGACAGAGTAATGAAAAATTATGGTCCAGTCCCTCAGAAAACATTACTGAAAAATAATGAAATCTGATAGAGTAATGATAAATTATGGCCTAGTTCATCAGAAAACATTACCCATCAGAAAAGCTTTGTCCTGGTACTGAAATCTGATAGGGTAAAAATTACATTCTTGTCTATCAGAAAACATTACTGGGCAAGAAAATCTGATAAGGTAAGAGCAAATTACGTTGTTGTCCATCAGAAAACATTACCGGGTAAGGAAATGTGACAGGCTCAGAAAAACCTTGCTAGGCTGATGAAATTCAGGGTTCTATGCAATTCATTGTGGGCCTATGCCCCGTGGGCCACCCCCTAATGATGTCCCTGGTCTACAATTCTTTGTCAAGGCAGGTAATGGAAGTGTGATAGAAACACACATGTAGTCATGAGAACTCTGGTTAAGTATCTGGCTTTTAGAAATTGCAGCAATGAAAATTCTGAAAAGCTGTTTTCAGAAGCTGACTCCTGCACTGGCCACAGCTGCTCCAGGATGGACCTGGCTGTGGCAGTGTAGAAGAATTGTGTGTGTGTGTGTGTGGGGGGGGATTTGTACTCAGTTCTAAGAAAAGCTGGACACATTGGTAGCCATCCTTTCATTATGTTTGCATGCCCAATAGAAGGTAGGCATGGTGGTTGCATTATAAGGCTGGCCCAGCCTGCCCTGCAACAATTCTTCATGCAGCTTGTGCCTCTCTTGAAGAGGATACATCATGACTGGAGGAAGGTAGGTTTGATTTTGTGGTTTTCTTTTCTCAATACTGAATATAATAAGCCATGCTTTTGCTGCTATAACTATCTGGTTTTGCTGGATCTCAGATTGACTAAGGCAGAACTTGGGTTCCTGCTTCCCTTGAGCTGTGGTTCATTTTGTTTATGAGATAGTGTTGTGGAGACAAATGGACAGCATGTATGTAATATTTCTTGGCGATTGCAGTGATGAGTTCCATGTATGTCCTTGAGATTAACTTGTGCTTCACTCACTGGTCTGCTCTGCAATCTGCATTGCAAGATACACTCAGTCAAAATGTGGCTGAAGTTGCTCTAGTTTCATGAACATCCCTAGCTGATTGGATACTGATGGGAGATGTTCCCAACAACTGGTCTCAGAAACCTTCTGGGTGTATTTTGAACTAAATGCAGTTTCTAGACAGTCTTTGAAGACAGCCTTACAGTAAAGTATATTACAATAATCTAATATCACCTATTTTGTTATCAGAGCGATTATCAGAACTGGTTCTGAAGAATCCAAATGAGGTCACAACTGTGTATACCTTTTGCACACCCTGGCCTACTAGTCTAGGGAGCCATGGTTATATTATTCCTACCTTCCAGTCTTTGAATTGGTTGCTTGGGCTTTTAAGGAACGTAAGGATACATTCTGTCAGGCAAATGGAATGTAGTTGGCTTGGATTTGGGAAAGCTTTGCTGGAATCCCTTTTCAGCAATGAAGCTCAGCGTTGTCTTCACCTCATAAGTCTCACTTAGTCCTAACTTTCCTCACAGAGTTGTTGTTGTAGGGGATAAAATAAGAGGACTTGCAGGATACAAATGTGATTTGTAAAAATGTGAGACCTGCTTGTTAAATTAGCAAGTGATCATACCAAATGATGGGTCCCATAGAGGGAATCAACTCCTGCCAGATATTTGCTTTTGTCCCTCAGTTTGGCAATACTGCTGTTTTCTAGCAAATCTATATGTTCTCTGCTTGTCTGTGATTTTTATTTCATACCTTCACAACCAAGATAAGTGTTCTTAAAAACTATCCACACAGAACATCTGAGTGTTGAAATAGGATATAGATGGTCCTTCTGTTAAAGAGCCTGCCTTTAGATGTGGCATGCACTGACATCCCGTCTCACCGCAATCATCAATAACTCCTCCAGCACCTATAAGAATACAGTTTCTCCCTCTCCTCTAGACCTTGTGGAGTGCTGAACAAATAAAAGGCATTGTTCTGAAAGAGGCATCAAGATGCAAAATTAAATTGAATCCATGAGTAGAAGCCAGACAAGCCATCAGATGTGATTCCTTTTAAAACTCTAATTCAACCATCTGAGGGTTCTTTGGAGGCCCTTGAGAAACAAACTGTTTATTCATGATTCATCTCAAACAACTCGGATGCTTTGTATTAACTCTCAAAGTCAGCTCAAGCCATTCATACAAGGGACAAACAAAATGCCTGCCTTTGTGATGGATGGTGTGGAAGGAGGGCTTTGGAAGCCCCATGGGAAACCCCCCCCCTCCTGTGGTAGTGGAGAGGGGCAGGTTTCCTCCCACTATTGTGATGTTCTCAAGTGCAACATTTTGCTTTTCTACCATAAACGTGAATAGCTGTAATTCCATAACAATCGTATTCAGCAATATGAATGTTATCCATTCATATTTCTGATACTTCCTGGAATATTCCTGTTATTCAAGAAAGTACCAGACATGCAGTCCTGTAAGACATTCTTTTGAACAAGGCCCACTGAAATGAATTCATTTCAATGTGGCATGTGCAGGAGAACTTCCCAGAGAACTTTCTAGTGCTACTCGCTTAGCAAATTGGGTCTGCGGTAACAATAATATAACTGGGATTTATTTTGTTCTCTGTCACACACAGGCCTCAGTCTGTCTTGGAAGAGCTGCCTGCTCTGGAACCTGCTCAGTCTAAACCAGAGGTGGCTCAACTGAGGCTCGCTAGTTGTTGTTGGACTATAACCTCCTCACTTCCAGTTTTGATTTACTGTGGCTAGGGATGATGGATGTTGTAGTCCAACAGCAGAAGGAGAGCCTCAGATTGGCCACCCTTGTATTAAGCAAAACAAAAATTCCAGGTTCAGTCTCTGGCATCTCCAATTAAAATAATCTCAGGAAACAGGGCAGGGAAAGACCACAGCCTGATTGATTGAAGAGCCACTGACCATTAGAATGAATAATATTTCTGGGTTAGATAAACTCATTGGCCACATTCGCACATAATGCAGAACTGTGGGTCCAATTGACCTGCGGTTCTGCTCCCCCTCCCCCACTCTACTGTCTGCATTCTCACATAATGGAGAGGAGGCTCTCTGCAATCAGGGAGACTGCAGAGAGGAGGGGTCTCACTGGCTGCATGGGCTTCCTTCTTGACTGAAAGATAGCCCCAGCAGCCTATCGCAGCTGGAGCAAGGGAGGAACTTCCTCCTTTAACTCTGGTTGCTACAGAGTGGGACTGTGGTGCAGCATTCAAACATTATTCTGGCACTGCCAAACTGCAGGTGGGGTGGCAAAACCCACTACAAACGGAAGGTTCAAATTAGAGTCTCGGGAGGGAAACTGTGGGTAGATTTTCGATCTGAACTGCGCTAGCACACTTTTGGACATACAAAAATTTCAACTGGAGACCCCTTCAACTTCAGTTTCAAGTTATGGGTGAATGTGGCCATCGTCTGATTTATTATATTACAGCTTCTTATTCTTAAAAGGGCAAATTCTTATAATGAATTCACCAGATTCATTATAAGGCCACTTTTTCTGAACACATTATTTCATCAGTACAGGGTTTTTCAGACCTGTACACCTGTGCTTAATTCCAATACGTGATCTGTGAAGTCCCAGGAATGTGAAAACACCATACCAAAGTACAAATGAGCTGCTCTGATGAATCAAAGTGCACTGAGTAAACCTCACACACCCATGAAGGAAGAGAAAGAAAACAATGCAAACATTTCCCTCTGTGTTGATGTAGCCAGTCAAAAGAAAGTTAATCCTTGCTGCTTCAGAAGGCTCATGCTGTGAGCCTCATCTGTTTCCATTGTGCATGCTTTGAGCTTGGAGGCTACAGATTGACCATATTTTCTCTGTTTTCATTAAATGTTTTCTTTCTCACAGGTGAAGCAAATGATGCTCTCCATAAACTTGGAAGGTCTGAAAGAAACACACAAGAGAGCAGTGAGGAATAGGGGTGTGCACAGAACCGCCACACTGCGGTCCGGCACTGGGGTGGGGGGTAGCTTTAAGAGCGGGGGGAGGGTTTACTTACCCTTCCCGCCACTTTCCGCTGTGGCGCCGTAATTGCTAGAATAATTGGGGCGGCAGGATACCTCCCTGCCGCCCTTTCCCCGCTGCTGCTCAGCAAAAACTCCCAGTAATCCTTTGCACGCGTGCACGTCAGTGACGTGAAGCGTGCGCATGATGTGCACACGCGCAAAGGATTACTGGGAGTTTTTGCAGAGCAGCAGCGGGGAAGGGGAGGCAGGGAGGTATCCTGCCACCCCAATTATTCTAGCAATTACGGCGCCACAGCGGAAAGCGGTGGGAGGGGTAAGTAAACCCTCCCACCACTCTTAAAGCTACCCCCAACCCCCAATCCGAACCACCCAGGTCTGGACCGGTCTGGGCCCATCCCTAGTGAGGAAGACCCTTGAAGTTCTGGCAATTGTAAAATAACAAAGAGTCAGAGATTGTTATATGGGATGGTGGGAGATTGGTATGCCTGGGGGAAACACCATTTTAATGTTGCATGTGTCATAGGGACAAAGGAAGCTGCCATATACTGAGTGAGACCATTGGTCCATCTAGCTCAGTATTGTCTTCACAGACTGCCAGCAGCTTCTCCAAGGTTTCAGGCAGGAATCTCTCTCAGCCCTATCTTGGAAATGCCAGGGAGAGAACTTGGAACCTAGATTCTCTTCCCAGAGCTACTCCATCCCCTGAGGGGAATATCTTACAGTGCTCACATGTGGTCTCCCATTCAAATGCAACCAAGGCAGACCCTGCTTAGCTAAGGGGACAAGTCATGCTTGCTACCACATGGGTGTGGAGCTACAAGTGTAGGGCACTGCTAGCATGGATTTATAAGGGAAGTTACCAAATGCCTAAGAACTTTAGCCGAACATCTAAAGAAGAACTGGTAGAGAACTGCAGTGTTGAGATCCCCACCCCTGGTTATCTTACTTTATCTGTTTGTTTTTCAGCTGTAGACAGCCAAGGACTCTTGTGAGATCTGGCAAAGGGATTCTGCTGGGCCTGTTGTGGTTTTGCTATGTTTGTGCCATAATGCTGTGGACTGCCTCCTCCCTTCTGGCTAATTGTATCATACTTTTCACCTGGGTTTACTGCCAGGAGAAAGAGTTGCTAGCCATTACACCTGTAAAACCAGGTGTTGTGCTGGTGCACAGCCAATGGCAGACCACTGGGTGGACTGCTTGTGGGAGGCTGCCAAGACCTCCCACCAAGGGGGGCCGGCCTTTAGAGGCAGGTTTCAGGGACTGAGGCAAGTTATGCTGCTCTTTTAAGAACTTCTCTGTTTATTTTCTAGACTCTATGCAGGTATGTGTTTTAGTGAACCTGGGGTTGTGGGGAGCATGTTCACTGTCCCTGGGTTGATTCCAGTTGTGGTGGGGAATAGAGGAAGATGTAGCATTGGCAGAATAGCAGGCCATTACAGGGGAAGGGAGATCAGGAATTTAATAACTGTATCCCCTTCCAGCTTCCCTGCCAGCTCTTTGACCTTGGAGTGCAGTACCAGACCCCCACAGAACCTCACCATCCTTCTCTGTAATGCCAGGTTGGTTCAAAATAAAACAGAAATCATCCATGATTTGATTGTGGATGATGGAGCTGACCTTGTATGTATTACAGAGACCTGGATAGGGGAGGCTAGTAGTCCAGTTTGGGCCCAACATCTCCCGGCAGTATACTCTGTTGTAGAGCCGGTGGGAGGACATGGGTGGGGAGGAGGAATGGCTGTGGTACATAAGAATAATATCTCCCTTATTAGGGTTCCAGTTAGGGAATTGGCCTATATTGAATGTGTGTACCTACGTCTGGAGACCACGGATAGACAGGGACTTTTGTTGGTGTACCGTTCACCCCACTGCCCAACAGAGTCCCTAGCTGAGATGGCCGACTTGGTTGCAGAGCAGATGTTGGAGTGTCCCAGATTGATAGTTCTGGGGGACTTTAATGTTCACTTTGGAACCAATTTGTCAGGATCAGCTCAGGAGTTCATAGTGGCCATGACAACTATGGGCTTATCCCAGGTGGTCTTGGGGCCAATACACATTGCTGGTCACACTCTCAATTTGATTTTTTGCTCTGATAAGGAAAGTGTTCCATGAGTGGGGACTCATGTGATTTCCCCATTGTCATGGATGGACCACCATCTGGTTAAGGTTGGACTCACAGCCTCAACCCTCCTCTGCAGGGGTGAGGAACTATTAGGATGGTCCACCCCCAAAAGCTATTAAATCCCATAAGATTACAAGAAGCCTTAAAAGACTTTAAGGTTGGTTCTGCCAGTGATTCTGTTGTTGCCCTGATTCAGACTTGGAATAATGAACTCACCAGGGCAATATTTATTTATTTACATATTTTATTTTACATATTACAGTAGACATGATTGCTTCTAAGCGCCCTCTCTGATCCACTTCTAAATTAGCACCTCGGTATAAAGAAGAAGTATGGGGTCTGAAACAGCAAAGTAGATAACTTGAGCACAAGTGGAGAAAGACTCAACTTGAATCCGACAGACTGCAACACAGAGCACATTTGAAGGTCTATGCTCTGGCAATGCGTGCAGCAAAGAAGCAGTTCTTTTCTGCCTGCATTGCTTTTGATAGTTCACATACAGTAGAGGTGTCTAGGGTTGTGAGAAGGCTAGTACATGCCCCTCCTCCCCTGAATGCGTATTTTGATCCATCAGTTACCCGTTGTGACATTTTTAATAAGTTTTTTGCAGATAAAATCTCATGTATTCGAGCTGAGTTAGACTCTACAGTTACTGCAGTCTGTTGTGGAGGTCTCCGGCAGCTCCTCTTGTGTGTTTAAATTGGATCAATTTCACTTTGTTACTCCCGAGGATGTGGACAAGATACTTGGGACACTGTGCCTCACCACCTGTTCTATATTGACCCTCGCCTAACATGATCTAGCTGTGAGGTTATTGGAGAGGGCCTCGTGAAGATCATTAATGCTTCTCTGAGGGAGGTCAGGATGCTTCCTTGTCTCAAGGAGGCAATTATTAGACCACTCTAAGTCCTGCAAGGCTCCATACTGTCGCCAGTGCTTTTTTAAACAACTGTTGGAAGAGGTCATCAGGTGATCTGGTGCAAGGTGTTATCAATATGCTTGTGATGACTCCCATGGGGGCCAGAGAGGAGGATTTTTCAGATGAAGACCCAGAGCAGGGGGAGCAGACTGAAACTCTGGTGGCTCAACAGAGCCAGAGCTGACAGGCTTGCAAGCCCCTCTGCCTTCTTCCCTCCCTCCTCCTGATGAAGTCTCTGAGGCTGCTGAAGGCAAGGTGCCTGCTCCAGATCCCTGGCAGTGACTGTTGGCCAGTGTACAGACTCAGAGGGAGGAACGCTGTAAGTCAAAGAGGCTGGCCAGAAGGAACAGGTGTCCCAGCTCTGGCCTGGCTGTATCTCCTTGATAAGACCTAGCTGCAGTGATGGGCGGGGCTCTCAGCACTCTGCCTATTTAGAATAGCCTGGAAGCTGGGTCTGTGGTGGAAACAACATCTGTCGTGACCAGCTCTACCATGAGCAACCTTGACCCGTGTGTTGTCATCTGAATCTGTTTCATGTGCACCACTGATCCTGTGGATTTCCTGGTTTAGACCTCTGGAAATGTTTGTGACTCTCTGATCGTTTGTCCTCTGGCATTGACTACTGGCTATATCAGTCTTTCCGTTCCTGTCTGTCGGCTCTCCTTTTCTCTTCAAAAAGAGTGGTTTTTGCAGCTGCTGGGCAGTCGGCCAAGGCAGGTCATTACAATGCTGGTGACAACCAAATCTGTTTCTCCATGTCAACTTCATCAGGAAATGGCTTAACTTCCCTAAATGCCTACCTGGAGGTGGTAATGGGCTGGATGAGCATGAACAAACTGATGGAGGTACTCACTGTGGGAGGTCGAGACTTAGGAAGTGGTTTAAATCTGCCTGTTCTGGATGGGGTTGCACTCCCCCGGAAAGAGCAGGTACATAGTCTGGGAGTACTTCTGGACCCAAATATCTCCCTGATTTCTCAGGCTGAGGCAGTGGCCAGGAGTGCTTTCTATCAACTTCAGCTGATTTGCCATTTATTTCCATTTCTGGAGATAAACAACCTTAAAACAGTGGTGCATATGCTGGTAACATCCAAACTTGACAACTGCAATGCACCCTATGTTCGGCTGCCTTTGTATGCAGTTCAGAAACTGCAGTTAGTACAGAATGCAGAAGCTAGGTTGGTCTCTGGGGTTGCCTGAAGAGATCATATTACACCAATTTTGAAAGAACAACACTGGCTGCCAATAATTTTCTGGACAAAATATGAAGTGCTGGTTATTACCTATAAAGTCCTACATGGCTTGGGTCTGAGGTATTTAAGAGAATGCCTTCTTAGTCATCAACCCCACCACCTGTTAAAATAATCAGGGGAGGTCTGATTGCAGTTGCCTCTTCTAGAGTTGCCCCGGGACCCTGGAATGCGCTGCCTAATGAAATTAGACTTTCTCCTTCTCTGACTGTTTTTCGGAAGGACCAAAAAATATATCTGTTTAGTCAGGCTTTTAGTTTATAGTTGTATAGCTTTCGTTTTAGAGTTTTAAAAAGTATTTTAAATTGTTTTAATTATTTTAATGTTTTAATGGTTTTATATTGTGAACCGCCCAGGGACTTTTTTTTTTTTTTTGCATGGGGCGGTATATAAATGTACTAAATAAAACAAACATCTGTCAGCAAGATTATCATCTGACTCAGATGAGTAGGCCCATGAGAGTTCTGCTGTGGTTGGTCTGTATGGGAAATTCTTCCTTTGTTCCAGACACAAAGGTAAATGGTTGAGGTCAGCACAGATTCTCAGTAGCATCTGCATGCTGTGGCCTTTCAGTGTCCTCAGGTGTCCTTTTATAATGATTGTGATCCTTACTTATTCTGGTGGAAATCTCTTTACTTCAGTCCAGAAGGAAGCTCTGCTCTTTCTTGAAGTACCTCTCAACCAATCATCACTTACTGAATTATTAGATCTTGGGTAGCACAAATAATATATTACATACAGTTTACAGAGTACTTGACCATAGAAATCTAGGAGAGAGTCCTTTCTTTTCCCCCATAGGAGAGAGTCCTTTCTTTTCCCCCATAATGTTTTTTTTTGCAAACAAAGTATCTTGTATTCGGGCCAACTTGGACTCTACTGTTTCTGCAGAGTCTATTAAGGTGGTGTCCAGCAATCCCTCTTGCCGTATTAGATTGGATCAGTTTTAGTCTGTGATGCCTGATGATATTGGGGTGGTGTGGCCTACCACTTGTTCTCTGGATCATTAGCTGCTTCTATCTAACAGGGAAATTGTTGGAGATAGCCTAGTTAATATCATTAACTCATTGCTGAGGGAGGGTAGGATGCCTCCTTGTTTGAAGGAGTTAATGATTAGACCACTTCTTAAGAAGCCTTCCTTAGCTCCCTCAGTGATGAATAGTTGGGTTGGGCAAGATGATAGAGAGAGTCGTAGCTAACCAGCTTCAGGCTGTTCTGGAGGAAACCGATTATCTAGACCCATTTCAAACTGGCTTTAGAGCTGGCTAAGGGGTTGAGTCTGCCTTGGTTCGCCTGATGGATGACCTTTACCAGGGAATCGACAGAGGGAGTGTGACTCTGTTGGTTCTTTTGGATCACTTGGCAGCGTTTGATACCATCGACCATGGTATCCTTCTGGATCGCCTAGGGGAATTGGGGATAGGAGGCACTGCTTTGCAGTGGTTCTGCTCCTATCTCCCAGGCAGATTCCCAGTGGTGGAGCTTGGTGACAGTTCCTCCTTAAAACAGGAGCTATTATATGGAGTCCCTCAGGGATCCATTCTGTCTCCAATGCTTTTTAACATTTACATGAAACCACTGGGTGAGGTCATCAGGAGATTTGGTGTGGGTGTTATCAGTATGCTGATGACACTGTGGGACGTCTGTGGGAGCTACTCTAAACCCTGCTTTCCATGAGTGCAGATTGACAGCTGATATCTCTAAGGTATTGCTAAATCATAGAGACAACACACTAGTAAGAGGAGAAGGGTGGAGCCTGTAGGAACAGAGAGAGAATATAATAAAGCTCCCAACAAAGAAAATTCATTATTTTATTTTATATTTATATTTATATTTATATTTATATTTATTTATGTATTTATTTAACATATTTTTATACCGCCCAAAAACTACGTCTCTGGGCAGTTTACAACAAAAACAGAAAAGTTAAAACATTAGTTAAAACAGATAAATGACAACAAAGAAATTAAAACATTGGTTAAAATAAATGACAGCAAAAAGTTAAAACATTACAACAATTTAAAACCTTAAAACAATATTGTAAAACAAAGTTAAAACTATTAAAACGGTATTTAATTAAAAAGCCTGGGTGAACAAATGTGTCTTTAAAGATTTTTTAAAAATTGTCAGAGATGGGGAGGCTCTTATTTCAACAGGGAGCAGGTTCCAAAGCATTGGGGCAGCAACAGAGAAGGCCTGTCCCCGTGTAGCCACCAGACGAGCCAGTGGCAACTACAGATGGACCTCTCCTGATGAACTCAATAGGCAATGGGGTTCATGACGAAGAAGATGGTATCTTAAATACCCAGGGCCCAAGCTGTTTAGGGCTTTATAGGTTATAACCAGCACCTTGTATTTTGCCCTGAAACATATTGGCAGCCAGTGTAGCTCTTTCAATACAGGAGTAATATAGTCTCTCTGAGATGATCCAGAGACCAGCCTGGCTGCTGCATTCTGAACCAGCTGTAGTTTCTGGACTACATACAAAGGCAGCCCCACATAGAGTGCATTACAGTAATCCAGTCTGGAGGTTACCAGCAAATGTACCACTGTCCAGAGGTTGTTTATCTCAAGAAACTGACACAGCTGGCATTTCAGCTGAAGCTGATAAAAGGCACCTCTGGCCATCACCTCAACCTGGGACACCAGGGAGAGGCTCGGATCCAGAGGCACCCTCAGACTGCATACCTGTTCCTTCTGGGGAAGTGTGACGCCATCCAGAACAGGGAGATCAAATTCATCTCCCGAGTTTCGACCCCACACAATAAGTACCTTCGTCTTATTTGGATTCACTCTCAGTTTGTTATCCCTCATCCAGCCCATCACCGTCTCCAGGCAGGCATTTAGGGAGGTTATTCCTTTTCCCGATGAGGTTGACATGGAGAAATAGATTTGGGTGTCATCAGCATACTGATAGCACCCTGCACCAAATCTCCTGATGATCTCTCCCAGCGGTTTCATGTAGATGTTAAACAACATTGGAGACAATACGGAGCCCTGAGGGACACCATACAGATGTTCAGATTTTGAAGAACAGCAGTCTCCAAGTGACACCATCTGGAACCTGCCTGAAAGGTAAGAGTGGAACCACTGCAAAGCAGTGCCCCCCACTCTTATTTAGTAAATTAGACTTATTTACTGTGTGTGTATGTATATATATATATGTATGTGTGTGTATGTATATATATATTTGTGTGTGTGTGTGTGTGTGTGTGTGTGTGTGTGTGTGTGTGTATATATATATATATATATATATATATATATATATATATATATATATAATATTGATGAGCCCCTGGTGGCGCAGTGGTAAAACTGCCGCCCTGTAACCAGAAGGTTACAAGTTCGATCCTGACCAGGGGCTCAAGGTTGACTCAGCCTTCCATCCTTCCGAGGTCGGTAAAATGAGTACCCAGAATGTTGGGGGCAATATGCTAAATCATTGTAAACCGCTTAGAGAGCTCCGGCTATAGAGCGGTATATAAATGTAAGTGTAAGTGCTAATATTAAGAATTCTGGCCTCTGTGATCACTGGTGAAGGAAGAATATTAAAACAGCCTTAATTTTTAATTGATCATGTTAAATAGAAGTTTGACTGCATAACTTTAACTGTAAGCTAAAGATAGTGATAATGCCACCATATATCAAAACATCCTTAGGTGAGAAAAAGACCCCATGGAGAACATATTGCCCTGCTTCTCTGTACTAATCAGACACTATTTGTTCCAACACATTATTCCTGGAAATTGCCACATTTTTCATTGCATTATTCATATGACATTTGTATTATGGTGTTTAGCCAGCTTTACTTCACACTAGCTCTGGATGGAAATTTTTTTAGTTCAGAGTTTATCTAGTGAGGGGTTGGAAGTGTTTCTTTCATTAGAAACAGTAACTGACAGAATTTCATCAGCACCAAAGATATCATTACAGGCCCTCTGAGAGAATAAGGATTTGGTACATGAAAAGAAAATGCTAAAAGAATTTTTATGCCCAACAGTTCATTTCATTCCTTCCTTTGTTTCTGCTACATTATTTAAGATGAATATATGTTTCTCCCCCCTCATACCTTTGTTCACTTAATCTAAATTGGCAAAGAAAAACACTTTTCAGCAAGGTGTCTCAAAAAGTTTTTGCATGTATTCTTGCTTTCACTTTACCCACCTGCAGGCTGCTTAATCTGGAGAAACCCCACTGAAATAACTGAAACTAATCTATAGGGAGTGATTGAACCTAGAGATTTATTTTTAAACTATCCCTGTTGCTTTGAAAATGTGTGCTGCTATTCTGTTAAATTGTTAGAGTATAACTATCCTCTGGGAATGTCTCTACACCTCTGCAGGTCTTATTCCTCCTGAACCACTTTGGTTCCTCCAGTCTTGGAGGAAGGGAAATCTTGAACTGTGTTTGGGACCCACAATATTTCTCTTGTAAGAGAGCCCTTCAAATGCCCCTTCCCTCTAGAATCTGCATACAAAAATACCACCACCTTCCCTTGCTTTAGGAAAAAATCAGTGCCTTTGTGTCAGCAGCCGCCTCTACACCACTCCGGATTCCTCATATTTCTTTGAAACGTACCTGTGTATCCAGCATCCAACACACCTAAGGAAAGGGGTGATGATTGCTATGCTTGATTATACCTATGCAGAAAGTAGCATTAATGTGAGCCCACAAAGGAGAAAGCGGTGGGGAATTGCTTGGAGAAACAAGTTAGTTATTATCACTTACAGCCTTTGATAGATATCCTGCATGAATGTATCTAACCCCTTTACCTGGATATACATGTTTATAGGGATCTTCATGCACCACAAACTTATGAAAATAATTGAATTTGAACATTTATGGCAAATATTCTGTTCTGTCTTAAATGTTATTTTCCCTAAGAGCCATGCACTCTGTGGACTACTGCATTGTTATTCAGATCCAACAGAAACATTTGAACACTCGTAGCAAATATTTTAAATTCTCCATGTGAAGCCTGCATTGTTTCTCCTCACACAGAGAGATTTTCACTTCACACAGTTCTTCTGTGACAACATGTCTCTAAGCAAACCGAAGGAGGCTTTATTTTAAATTTATGTTTTCTTCTTACAGCATTCAGGATAGTTGTATCCTCTGTTTACAACTGTACAATTTCCTGGGGGGGATGGATGAATTGCTAGGCTATCGAAAAGAATGAATAGGTTGGACATTACTGTAGCTTTCTACTTGATGTGTTTTCCCTGCTGGGGCATGGTTCTCAATAGAGATATGGAGGGGGAGGAGGGGGTTGTTACTGTTACAGGACGAATTGCTTTTTTCTAGTGTGGGCAGAATAGACTCCATAAGGTTTAGGTAGTGCTTTCTTCTTTGTTTGATGTAGGATGAAGAGAGATATAGTTTGGGATTACGAATGTGAGCTGCCAGTTGGAATGGGACAACCCAGCCTAGCAGCTTGCTAAGGTCCATGAACATATCCAGTAGGCAAGCAAATATAGGGTGGAGGCACCAACACCATTAAGCACCACTTTCAGGGGAAAGGGCTATTTATTTATTTATTTGATTTATATAGTGCCTGACTCCAGAGACTCCAGGTGGTTCACAAAAAGAAACACAACAAAAACAAAATAAAACAAGCTCTTAAAATAAATTAAAACATGCAAAGATTACTAAAAGCCTGGCTAAAAAATGTGTCTTCGGGGCTCTTTTAAAGGTGGATAAAGATGTTAAGTCACAAATGTCTATAGGGGGCACATTCCACAGCCCAGGAGTGACCACAGAGAAAGCCTGTTCCTGAGTCACCATCAGATGAGCTGGCAGCATACAGAGACGGACCTCTCTTGATAACCTCAATGTGCAGTGGGGATCATGCAGGAGAAGGCGCTTTCCCAGGTAACCTGGTCCAAAGCTATTTATGGCTTTAAAGGTAATTACCAGCACTTTGTATTGCACCCAGAAACCTATTGGTAGCCAATGCAATTGCTTTAATACAGGCTTAATATGGTCTCTCCGAGAAGCCCACGAGATCAATCTGGCCACTGCACTTTGGACCAACTGAAGCTTCTGAATGACATACAAAGGCAGCCCCACATAGAGCACATTGCAGTAGTCAAACCTAGAGGTTACCAAAGAGTGCACCACAGTTCTGAGATCATTATCTTCAAGGAACGGGCACAGCTGTCATATTGATCGAAGTTGATAGAAGGCACTCCTGGCCATAGCCTCAACCTGAGAAACCAGGGTGAGGCCTGGGTCCAGAAATACTCCCAAGAGTTGTACCTGATCCTTTAGGGGGACTGCAGCCCCATCCAGAACAGGAAGATCTAATGTCCCTCAAAGTATGACCCCCTACCATGAGTACCTCCATTTTGCTTGGATTACGTTTCAATGTATTATCTCTCATCCAGAGCATTACTACCTGTAGGCAGCCATTCCTTGATGAAGATGTCATGGAGAAATAGATTTGGGTGTCATCAGCGTATTGATAATACCCTGCTTCAAGCCTCCTGATGATCTCACCCAGCGGTTTCATGTATATGTTAAAAAGCATTAGAGATAGGATGGAGCCCTGAGGGACACCATACAATATCTCCGAGTGACACCATCTGGAATCTACCCAAGAGATAGGAGTGGAGCCACTGCAGAGCAGTACCACCTATTTCTAAATCCCCCCAGATGATCCAGAAGGATACCATGGTCAATGCTATTGAAAGCTTCAGAGAGATCCAAAAGAACCAACACGCTCCCTCCCTCCATTCTTTGGTAGAGACAATCCATCAGGCTGACCAAGGCTGTCTCCACCCCATAGCCTACTCTAAAGCTAGTTTGAAATGCATCTAGGTAATCAGTATCTTCCAAACCTGCCTGGAGCTGATCAGCCACCACCATCTCAATCACCTTGCCTACACAGGGGAGACTGGAGACTGGCCTATAATTATCCATCACCGAGGGCTCCAGGACAGGCTTCTTAAGTAAAGGTCTCACAATTGCCTCCTTCAAACACGGAGGCATCCTGCCCTCCCTCAGCAAGGCATTTATGATGCCATCTCTAACAGTCTCCCTGCTAGATGTTATAAGCCATGTTGGGCATGGGTCCAAAGGACAAGTGGTAGGCCAAACACTTCCAAGGAGCTTGTTCATGTCCTCAAGAGTTCACAAACTGAAATTGATCCATTCAAATTGAGCCAGAGGAGCTACTGGACACCTCTGCAATTGATCTCGCCATAACCATAGAGTACAAGTTGGTTCGAAAGTGAGAGATTTTATCCACAAAAAAGTTGTTAAAAGCATCACAGCAGGATGATGAAGAATCTAGATCTAAGTTCAGGGAGGGAACCTGAGTTAATCTCCTCACAAGTCTGAACAATTCTACTCAACATGAATTTGCAGACACAATACAAGCAGAGTAGAATTGCTTCTCCGCTGCATGTATTGACGCAGAATATGACATCAAATGGGCTTGATGTCATGCCTTGTTGGATTCAAGTTGAGTCTCCCTCAACTGGGCCACTGTGAGTAACAGGATGCTGTACTAGATAGGCCTTGGGCCATATCCAGCAGGGCTGTTCTTATGGTCTTATTAGTAGGAACCAAACAGGAAATTGAGATAAGTTTGTACCTATTGATGGCTGCTAGAGGATTGCTCAGTTTTGGAAGAAATCAAAGGTACTACCAATAACCTGATGGAAACTGAAATTTTGGGCTGATGAAATGATTAACACATGTACATTAGGGATGTGCATGGAACCGGCACCCTTTGAGCTTATGGTGGGGGGCAAGATAGCTTTAAGGACAGGGGATGGTGCAATTCCCCCCCTGCACTTCCCACTTCGGTGCTCTGTATAAAATAGTCCTGTGGGGCAGCAGTGTACTTCCTTGCCGCCCCGTTGATCCTCCGACTGGAAATTACCAGAAATGCCTGGTGCATGCGTGCATGTCACGGGTGAGCACGCACATGTTGTGCATGTGTTTGATGTGCACATGCATGCCAGGCACTTCCAGTCACTTCCAGTTGGGGGATCAACAAGGCAGCAAAGATGTGTGCTGCTGCCCCGCTGGACTATTTTTACACAGAGCGCAGGAGGGGGAAGTGCGGCGGGGTGAGGGGAGTGCACCCTCTCCTGTCCTTAAAGCTATCCTCCCCTTCGAACTGGCGGAACTGCTGGTTTACCAAACTGGTCCGGAGGCCCATTAAAGGGCCTCCAAACTGGTTCGTGCACATTATAATGTACATTTAAAGAACCTGAGAAGACAGACAAAATGTTATTGATAGTAATAGTAATGGATAGCTTTTCTGAGTACTGGAGAAGAAAACATGAATTAAGAGTTAGTATTTGGGTTGATTTAATGGTTTATTAGATACTTTTTATATGAACATATTTTTAAATATTTTGAATGTTTTGTAGACTGCTTAAATAAAATAATTAACAAAAAAGGAAAACACATAGGGCTATAAATACAAGCAACAATATAAGTCACATCCCATCACAAATTTTGTTTGCTCTTTTAAGAGGAGGAGGAGAAAGAGTGGGAGACCAAATATGGCCTCTCAATACCTGTGTTTGTATGGAAGAGGGAATTGCAGAAGGTGAGACAGCTCTGTATGATAGCTGCACTTGGCAGAATGAATTCTTCTGTACAAGGGTATAATAGAAAAGTATAGTAGCTGCACTCTCCGCTTTTGGTTAGGTCACCCTAAAAAGCAGAGAAAGACAAATATATATGGTAAACTATTAAAACTGGATTCCATGGTGCATGCTGGGGTAAAATATGACCCTGTTTCTGAAGAGGCTAGAGACTAAGAAGCCTTAGGCAAGCCACTGTGTTCATCCTTAGCCTCCCCTTCTGTCATAAGGGTGTAATATCACTGACCTACATTACAGAGTTGTAGTATGGCTTATTGAGCAAGATCCCATGTAAAGCATTTTGCTGATTTAATTACCATCCTTTGAAACTGCTGTAGAGTTTTTCATCTTCAGAGAGCTTGAAGAACATTAACCAGTCTAATTAATTTCATTTTTGAGATGTTCCTTCTGTATTTCTTCCCCGGCTGAACACAGTGGTACAGGCACTTACAGCTGTATTGTGATTCAGAAGTTGTTATGGTAAAGATTTTGACAAGAACAGAGAGTCCCTCATGAAAATAATCAGTGGTGCTAATTACATTGGAGATTAGATGGCAAGAGATGTTCATTTTACCTCTGAATACACCACAGGTCTACTGTCTCCGCACTTGAGGAAATATCTGCATACATGTAGTTTGTTACTGATGGTATAGCATACCATGAGGGGAAAGCAGATTTTCTGGAATTACAAAAGCAGATTAAAGTCATGTTAATATTAAGCTATGAGTTCCCAAAAACTCACACAAGGGAACCAAGTTGCCTTTGAAGCTGTTAGTCTGTTACATTTCCATCCATTTTCACTATCTGCTCTAAACACTTGTTACTTCACAAGCAGGGATAGAAACGCAAAATGCAATGCTCGAAAGAAAGAGTCTGCGTTATATTTTATTCGTCCCTCAAGGAATATATTATTATTTTATTAATACATTCTATAGCACTTTTCAATACAGAATGCTCTTAAGAATTATTATTTCAGTAATTTATAGCAGTTATTTTTCTGCCATTAAATAAAGTGTAATGTTGCTTGAATTCGTACCTAAGATTTGAAGAATACATTTTACACCAGTTTGTAGGGAAACTTGAGCCTGATTCCGATGTTATAAAATTGCCCTGCTGTTAGGGATGTGCAAACTGGCTGAAGGTCGAGCCGATTCACCATCAAACTGGTCTGGCTCGAGGGCTCACCCTCGAGCTGGACTGGGCTCAGTTTGGCTCATCATCAAGCCGAATCTCTGCAGCTGGCTTGGGACTGGTTCAGGGCTTCAAAACGTTTTTTAAAAATTAACTGCCATGGTGCCCTGGGTCTGGTGTCCTCGGGGGGTGCTGGCGGCCCCCAAAATGGCCACCACCATGGGAAAATGGCCAAAATGGCCCCAAACCAGGCCTAAACGGCTCTTGCAGGACCGTGGGGAGGCCAGTGGAGGAGTGGGAGACTAAGAAGACCCCACACAGCCATGCCAGCACCTCACTAGGCCACCGGACCCACAGAGGCACAGCGGTGAGTCAATTTTTAAAAAAGGTTTAGAACCCCTGAACCGGCTTGAATTCAAGCCAGGCCGGGGGATGAGGAGACGTCTGGTGTCACAAAACTGAATGTGTCCGGTTCAGTTTGAGTCCAGTTTGCACTTGAACCGAATCAGGCAAACCAGTTTTGTGCACACTCCTACCTGTGGTGTCTTACTGCTCATGCTTACAGTGGGGCTTGTCTGAAGAGGGAAGAGTTGTAAGTGTGATGGTGGGTGCTTCAGTGATTGTGGATTACCTTCTTAGTTTGTCTTTATACCCAGACCTGGAACTATAGCACAAATTATATTATAAAAGTTACTAAATGACCTCTTTAATTCACAAGGATATTAAAATAAACTTGCAAACATGTAAACTACCATCATCAGTATTTTACATCATCATAGGCCTACGAGCTGGTAACACTTCAAGCCTTAATTACAGTAGCCAAACTGGAAGTAGAAAGAATTGAGAAGGGAGGGAAGAAAACGAGCAAACGAGCAAACCTTTTAACCCTTTCAGTGACCAATATTTCTCTTTCCTCTCTTTCTTGACATTAATAGTGGGTTGCAACTGCTCTATTAACATTGCTTGCTTAATCTTATGTCTCATTAAATTCCCTTCACTGCCAATATTGACACTTTTTTGTGTTACTTCTCCTTGATGTTTTCCTCTCATATGCATTGCCCACAGCTTAGTTCGATTTTTATTGTGCTGCATATCAACCAAATGCTCTTTGTATCTGTTCATTAATGATCTTCCTGTTTCCATCCCCAATATAAAATGCTGCACATTCCACACATTCTATCTTTGACACTGTCCCCTTCACCTTACACCACCCCTCATCCTCCTCACAATCCTTTCCCTCACATATATGATCATATAGTCAGATTTTAACTAGACATTGTTTCAATGACTTAGGTGCTGTGCATACATTAGCCTTAACATTATGTCTATTCAGGATTTCTTGTGCCTGCCATGTAAATCTGTTACAAATGGAATTTTTTAAACCGGCAACCCTTTTCCGAACTTTACCTTCCTACTCCTTCACAATGGAAATGTATACCCATTGATCTGAATAAACTCTTCAGCCTTTTCTCTAGATGTCTCAATATGCTCCCTAGATGGCATTCCCATAGCCCTCTGAATTATGTTCTTAACAACCTGTTTCTTCACTATCCAAGGATGTGCAGAGTTTCTATTCAGTAGGATCTCCTTTAACTTTGACATCTAATTAAATCCTGACTATATGATATGACAGCCCAGGACATCATTATATTTCATATGCTGGAATGGTGCAGCAAGAGGTTGCTGGTTTGAATCCCTGCTGGTATGTTTCCCAGACCATGGGAAACACCTGTATTGGGCAGCAGTGATAATAGGAAGGTGCTGAAAGGCATCATCTCATACTGCACGGGAGGAGGCAATGGTACTGTAAGCCCCTCCTGTATTCTACCAAAGAAAGCCACATGGCTTTGTGGTCACCAGGAGTCAACACTGACTCAATGGCACTACTTTACTTTACTCCTGGTGGAGCTTAGCAAGCCAGCAGTGAGCATGGGCTGTGAGCTTAGTGGAGCAGGGCAGCCTCAGAGGCAGAAAGCAATCCAGAGTGGGGTGGGTGGGTAGGAGGAGGCAGACATGTGAGAGGGGGTGAACACACGCCACCACCAATGTTGCCATACCCCCACCTCAATTTGACAACAAGTGCAGCAGATGTCTGAAAAGAGAAACGCTGTAGGGAGAGATCCTCCCTGTGATTCAGAATGCTGGACAGTCTTACAGGAAGGCTCTTTCCGCAAGTACAGTGTTGGTCTCTTTAGACAAATACTGTACTCACAGTCAACATGGGAGTACAGCATCTATGATTTACCAGGTAGCTGAACAGGCCTTCTGGCTCTCAAGTTACAAGTTGTAGGGTTTCCTATACAATTTCTCTCTCAATCTGTTCAGACTGTTGCTTGCTCTGTTCTAACAATCTAGCAAATCTCACAGGATCTGAATGTCTCCTATAGATACATGGGAATACCTCTGCAGAAACATCCTCAGATATGATTTACTCTTTAGCCTCAAGTTTTCCTCATGGTAATGGGCTTCCAGCCCAAAGTATCCCCTCATCCCTCCATGCTGGGTCCCTGTCCCACACTTAAGTTAAAGTACAAATACAGGAAGCACCACCTTCCTGTAATACCATTAAAAAAACTCTAAAACTATAAGCTTTAAAACTATAAACTAAACGCCTGACTAAACAGGTATGTTTTTAGGTCCTTCTTAAAAACATTCAGAGAAGGGGGAACTCTAATTTCATTAGGAAATGAGTTCCAGAGTCCTGGGGCAAATCTAGAGCCAGCATGGTGTAGTGGTTAGAGTGCTGGACTAGGACCGGGGAGACCTGAGTTCAAATCCCCATTCAACCATGATACTTGCTTGGTGACTCTGGGCCAGTCACTTCTCTCTCAGCCTAACCTACTTCACAGGGTTGTTGTGAGGAGAAAAGTACACCACTCTGGGCTCCCTGGAGGAAGAGTGGGATATAAAATGTTAAAAAATAAATAAATAGAAAAGGTCTGGTTTTGAGTCGCCACCAACAAAGCCGGTGGCAACCGAAACCGGACCTCCCCAGATAATTTTAACAGGTGGTGGGGTTTATGAAGAAAAAGACGTTCTCTTAAATACCTTGGACCCAAGCAGTTTAGGGATTTATAGGTAATAACTCAATTATTATAGGTCATAGACTCAAAAAATCTGATACAGACAGGAGAAAGACCTTGACAGTCAAGGCAGTGTTATTTGAGAGGGAGCACCTTGACCTTGGAATAGAAAGATCATGCCCTCAGTACCCCTTTATAAAACAAGCTCTGTACTTCACTTGCCCATATACATCCCTGGTTCCCCTTCCTTTCCCATCTGTTTTTTTCATCAATTCTCCCCCCATGATTATACTTCAGATGTTAAGCTTCTGGGGGCAAAAGCCTGTCTGTTTTGCTTCTGCTGTGAAATGCCATGCACACTGATGGTACTGTAGAAAAATAATATTGTGCATGTATATCTGTTGGTGAGATTCTTGAAGATGATATTCCTTCTGAGCATATCTGAAGCAGTCTTATACTCGGCCAGAGCAATGGTTCACCTAGCCCCACTCTGTCTATTGTGATTGGCAGAGAGACTCACAACAAGCATCTCAGGCAGAGAACTTTCCCAGTTCTGTGACCTTCAGTCTGGGAGATCTAGGGATTAAATCTGGGACTTTTTGCATACAACATATGTGCTCTACCACTGAACTATGCCCCTTCTCTAATTCTGCCTTACTGAAACCCACATTAGGTCCTTAGGTTAGAACAAGCTACAGTGAAAACATAAATGAATAATAGATCCTTTTTCCTGTAAGCGCAATTCTCTTTATAAGGAACCAAATCAATGATTCACATTATAAGCAGTATCTTATATATGTGCAACATAATCTGTAACATTTCAATAAGCATTTACTACTATTATCGGTAAGCCTGATATATTTTCATATCATTTAGGACTTAATTTGTTTGGCATTAGATGTTTTAGGAAATTTAAAAAACCTTTCTTTTGCTAGCTTGTGATTTTGAGAACCTCAGGGAAGGCAATAGGTTCAGAATGATTCTTTGCTTTTAGCCCCCTATATGGTTTTTCTTTTTTCCTTTCGTCTTTTATTATTCTCAGAAACCGCAGGGCCTTAAAAAAATATGTTTCCCTCAGTGGCAACTTTGTTGCTTCTGTCATAATTATTTATTGGCACGCATTTGGTTTATTAGGGAACCATATTTTATTACAGTTTATGTTTTGGAGACTACACTGTAGGAACCAGCTAGCATTTAGTTGTTTTTACATCTTCATTATATTCCTGTCAAACATTTATTTACTCTTTGGCAAGGTGGTCATTAAAGCCTCTTGGGCATCTTATAGTCTGCAAGGTTGCCAGCATCCACCTTTTTTGTATTCTTTACCCAGAGGTCTTGCATTGGATTTCTTTTGTGCTGTATATAAATTCTGTCTTGCTGTTTCTATCCAGATAAAGAGATCCATGCACTGAAGCAACCTTATGCATACACATATACTTCATACAGTCAGAAATCTTGGGTTTAAACAGCATGTGTGCTGGGACGCGCTTTGGAATGTAGATGCTGTCCATTGTAATACTTTCAATTGGATGTGCTTTCAGTTTATCCAAAAGTGCACCCCCCTCTACATTATGGTACAACTAGGTAAAGTGGGCCATCAAATCGATTTTGACTCCTGGTGCCCACAGAGCCCTGTGGTTTTCTTTGGTAGAATACAGGAGGGGTTTAACATTGACTCCTCTCATGCAGTATGAGATGATGCCTTTCAGCATCTTCCTATATCGCTAGCCACATGTTATATAAGAGGAGATACATCAGGGTATGCAGGTGTCTCCCCTCCCCCCCCCCGCGAAAGGGATACACGGAAGTATCAGTAACTACTGTTTAGCAGCAGCTAAATCACCTTGCCTACAGATAATCCATCCAAGAAACAAGACCAAGAAACAAAAACAATGTGTTTGGTTCTCTGTTAGAGTTACTCCAGGCTTTGATCTTGACTCCCTTGTGCACAGAGAACAGGGGAAGAGGGGCTTTTCCAAATGACGGCATCACAACCCACCCCTCCCTATCCCCCTCTGAGTTATGTTGCTTTTGCAGGCAGTGCAACATGTCAGTATCAGCATCAGAAACCTGCACATTTCTGTAATGATTTAGAATGTTCAAAGCCATGATCGCCATAATCATGATACAACATGGTTGATACGACAACCCTGTACAGTAGGTCAGCATTATTATCTCCATGTTGCAGATGGAGGGCTAAGGGCTGAGCTTCCTGAATGCCACCTGCTGAACCACATTTTTACTGCATTATTCATCTGACATTTTGTTGTTGTTAAATTTTTATACCACCTTTCATTAAAATAATATCAAGGCGGTTTACAGAACATTAAAAAAATATAAAACCATAAAAACTGCACAATAAGAATTAAAATGGAATACAAAAACACACATCTAATTAATTTTTTTAAAAAACATGTACAATATAACCATAATATACAAAGCAGCAGCAAACAAAACACTCATTTAAAAGTCTGGATAAAAAGCCACGATTTTACTTGCTTTCAAAAAAACTGTGATGGAGACTGGGGAGTGGATGCCCACCGGAGAGCTTTCCAGAGTCTGGGGGCAATGACTGAGAAGGCCCTGTCATTATGCCATTAGTAGCATAATGTTTAGCCAGCTTTACTTTGCACTCGATCTAGATGGAAAAGTGTGGCTTTCATCAGAAACATTAACTGATATTATCTTCCCTAAGGCTACCCAGAATGCCTGTCCCCAGGGGGAATCACCCAGTGCACCGTGCTCAGCATGTCAATACTGGGACAATGAGTCCCTGTCTCCGAGCGATCTGCCCTGCTCGACACTGTACGAAGCAACGTTGATCGTGTGGAAGCGTGCTCCATGATCGTCTGGGTGGGTTGGGGGGAAGGCAAGGTTTGCAAAGCCTTCGCCTGCCCACCTGCCTAGTAGGTCATGTGAATGGCCCCAGTGGATACATGTATACTGCTAACTTGGTTATCTTGCACAATTTCCACAAATGACTCTAAGCTGCTTGGATGTTTTCTGTTGACTTCATATTTTGCCAAACATTTGGGTGGACTTGAGATCACAAGCAGGCCCAGTTGTGCTCCCTGTAGTATAGTGGCTCACTCCATGCAGGATAGGATGCTGAAGATGTAACCCTTAAATTATATTTTGCAGAGAAAAGCCCTCCGGATGTTTTCTTGTGAGTCCCCTTATAATGACCCTTTGATATTGTACACTGTTGTTTTCATTTTTTAATTATTATGATGATTATTATTTATTCGATTTCTATACTGCCCTTCCAAAAATGGCTCAGGGCGGTTTATACAGAGAAAAAATTAAAAAAAAATGATCCCTGTCCCCAAAGGGCTCATAATCTAAAAAGAAACATAAGACAGACACCAGCAACAGTCACTCAAGGTACTGTTCTGGGGGTGGATAGGGCCAGTTACTCTCCCCCTAGATGGAGAACTGAAAGAAAGAGATGAAGAGTCATCCAAGGCTAAAAAATGAATCAATATGAAGATGCCATTGGTACATATAATTCAGCACAGTCTCCTCTGGCTGTCAAGGGCTCCAGACTGCAAACTAACTTTGTTTCCACTAGCCCGGGAATTGCCAGCTTCTGTGTACTCAGGTGCAGTCTATTCTCTAGACAGTGGTGAGGGAGCCAATAGTATATTTTGTGACACAAACTGGCCCCCTCACAGTGGCCAGGCTCTATAATAAAGTTGTCATCTTGTAATAGTACAAACATTACAATTTATGGAGCACTATGCACTCCGGCAAGGCTAACGTCTCATATACAAAACCCAAAGAGAGCTGTAATGTTACAGAATGGATAATTCAGTTCTGACAACACATTTCTTTCCCCTATGAGTGAATCGATGGACCACCTTTCTGACCTGATGAAACTGCCCCAGGGACTTCTCAGTGGCCGTCCCTAGACGCTTGCTCTCATGTCAATGGGATTGCTCAGATCTGAGGACCCAGGGCGGCAGAGCTTTTAGACAAAAGAAGTTGCTTGGAATTCTTAGAATACTGATGATCTGAGAATAACCTTTTCTATATCTGTATTCCGAGAAGAAGGACAACACAGTGAAACAACTTCTGGGTAGCAGTGAATAAGTAACTCAGGCCAAATCAATGGAGCTATCTAAGTCGGGAGCAGGAAAGTTCAATAGTGAAAGGCTGCAACATTTTGTGGGTTTATACAACTCAGACAGGGATTTATATGAAAATCTGACAGCCTAGCAATGATGTGTGTGACACGGAACTCTGGAATATAGTGCAAATAACAGCAAGTATCAGCGGAATGTCAGCGTCATGACCAGAATAGCATTAACTAGCTCTTTGGCCATTTTGAGAAGATTATAGAATCCCTCCACAAGGACTCACTTAAAACACAGGGTTTAGCACTGTGGCCATGTCATAAAACTGAATGACTGCAGTTGGATTACAGAGCAAGGCCAGGCAACAGGAACAGGCAACCTGCCACTAAAAAGGTAACAAACACAAGAAGTGAAAGATTGAAGTTCATAACAGGTTATGTTATTGTGCCTTATCCAATAAAGAATGACAAATTCTGACAAGGCAAAGAGAAATATGTACATGGAATTTTTGAAATTATGCTCCCTAGACTACTGGCTGGAAGCTATTTTGAAGTGTGTGTGAGGGGCAGTGAGTTTGTCAAATAACACCAGTTAACTGCTGTATAGGATCCAGTCATTCAGCTGGACAGAGATCATGGCTATGTGCATTCTGTGCTGCTACTGCTCCTACTTCTTCCTCCCCTTCACGGTGGTGTTCTACTCAAAAACACACACACCCTGGCTGCTTGCACACATGCATCAGTCTCTGTGGCTCCAAAGCATAGCATCCTTTCGGGAGCAACAGAATCCTCCATGATTCCCAATGGGAGCGATGTTGCATGTGGTTTTTCAGTAGAGCGCTGCTGCGAGGAGGCATCTTCCTAAGACCAAAAGTGAACTGCCCACTATGTGAGCCATCACTACTACTATTACTACTACAACAAAAACAATAACAGTAACAGTATAGTCCATATTAAGGTAAGGAATCCACATTTTGCACTATAATTATACACACACACACACACACACACACACACACACTGGGTGACTCTGGGCCAGTCACTTCTCTTTCAGCCTAACCTACTTCACAGGGTTGTTGTGAAAGAGAAACTCAAGTATGTAGTACACTGCTCTGGGCTCCTTGGAGGAAGAGTGGGGTATAAATGTAAAAATAAATTTAAAAATGACTGATTGATTTGATCTCTATACCACCCTTCCAAAAATGGCTCAGAGCGGTTTACACAGAGAAATAATAAATAAATAAGATGGATCCCTGTCCCCAAAGGGTTCACAATAGAAAGCTGAATTTTAAAAGCTGAATAAGTTATGCAGACCAAGCACATTTGCATGCTCTGTCTTGTTTGCATAATTATTTTGCAATTTTGACTATATTGCATGCCTTATTCTACCTCAGCTTAATTTTGGAGAGACAAGGATCTGTGCAAGGTTCTAAAACTCCATGCCCTAAATCAAGTCCAAATTTGCTTAGGTCAACTCAATATTTGAAATTCTATCCTTAGCCTCTCCCTATGCCTGTGAATAGAGAGGGATCAGCCCTAACTGAAATGGCAGAACTAACAACTGGTGAAAGCCCTTCCTGACCGTTGACACTGTGAGGTTTCTTCAGAGTCCCTCTGTCATTATTAACAGAGGCAGGCAAACTTGGAATTGGTAAAACACACACAAAAAAACCAACAACAAACCATGTTTCTACAAATGCACGAGGTGTAAGAGTGAAACTTCTCTCCTACCGACTCCCATCACAACTACTACCAGATAGGAGTGGGCATGGAACTGGTTGGCTGGTTTGGTTTGAATCTGAACTAGATTCGAACCAACCTGGCCTGATCTGGTTCCAGCTGAACTGGGCCAAACTGGTTCAGGGGAATATACTTGTAAAGGGGAATCCAGTGACGATTCCCCTTTACAAGTGCAGAGGATTCCCCTTTACAAGTACAGGGCCCTTCTAGGGGTAAGGGGTGGCTAGGTGGGAGCATCAAGCGAGAGAATAAGGCCCTTACCTGGCTGCTGGCACTGCCACTCACTGCTGCTTGCCCTCCCTGTGGCCCCAAGCATGTGCGGAGGCCACTGAGCCACTGCTGAGCTGGCAGCATGGTAATTGAGGTGAGGAGTGTGCTTGGAGCTGCAGGGAGGGCAAGCAGTGCCAAGGGGCAGCAGTTGGATAAGGACCGTATTCCCTCTCTTGACACACTCACCTGGCTGCCCCCTTATCGTGCCAAAACAGTTCTCCAGAACCGGGCCTGGTTTTGTTTGATCATTGATGGAACCGCCCCCGGTTCGGTTCATGGTTGAACCCGCAAACCACCCCCGGTTCATGGCGAATCAGTTCAGCATGAACTGTTCATGCACACCCCTACTACCAGAACAGCAAGGAAGCGAATAAGGAGGTGTGGGGAGTAGGATGCAGAGAGGCAGGATCTTAAAATCTGTTAGATAAGAATGTTTGGATGCTGAATCCTCTTGCTCATATAATAACTATGGAAACACAATTTTGCTAGGTCCCTCATGTGCCAGTCCACTACCAATGCAGGCTGGTGGCAGCAGCAAAAGCTGGGGATTCGTATTACAGCAATGTTTAAAAAGAATTTGGTAAGAAGAATTACAATCAGCACAATTAGTAAGGCCA
This sequence comes from Hemicordylus capensis, assembly GCF_027244095.1. Lineage (NCBI taxonomy): Eukaryota > Metazoa > Chordata > Lepidosauria > Squamata > Cordylidae > Hemicordylus > Hemicordylus capensis. The sequence continues at coordinate 184,646,359 of NC_069659.1, read as the reverse complement.
GTTCAATATCTCAGACATCTGGTCTCATGCCTTCATGGCATAAACATCATGGGCCATTGAATTTCCTCATTCTTTGGAGTTCAGTTGGAGCAGACACCCCCATAACTACCTCTGTAAATCAAAGAGTTTTTGCTTTCATTAAATTATATATTTTGACCATAATGGCCAATTATAAAAAGAGATGGCTGGATATTCCCTCATTGATTCATAATTGGCTTGGTCTTTCCAAGTTTTCTTAGAGGAATCTCAGAGAAAACATAAAGAGTTCTTTTGAGTCATCTTCAGTATGGAAAGACCGAGCCTAGGAAGATCTGTGCAGGTGCCCCTGCTATCAATTTTCTTCCCCAGCTTTCCTAACTTTCCAAGTTTCAGTGGAAAGGGAAACTTGCAGCACAGACGACTGGCAAAGGCAAGGGCTTCATTCAAAGTTTCCATCTTTCCCATCTGAAGAGAAGGTTTCTGAGCATTCTTTTGTTCATCACTAATAGGAACTCTGGGAACTGCAGTCCTTGTATTCCTCCTGGGGAAGTCCTGAGGGTAATTAAACACTTATTTGCTGACATGAGATTGGCTGGCTTTAGCTTTGGATCTAAAGCAGAGTATTTAAAAAGGCATATTATTATTAACCTTTGTATTTCTGATGCTGATTGCTTATTACCTTCAATATTTTAAAGCTGTTTATACACTTCTTCAGCTTTGCATACAGCCATCATGGAAAAAACCTGCAACAAGCAATCATTTAAATTTTTTTATTTCTTGAATCTCCCTGGACTGAATGATATGAATGCCAATGCAAAATACTACAACAAAATAACAGTCAGGAGCACTGTTAGGCATGGACCTGGGGGCCCAGGTCCATATGTCCACTCTCTTAGAGGGCCCCATGATTTTCCCCATGGGAAAAGAGAGTTCCTTTTATATTTCTGGAAAGTATTGGCTCAGAGTTCTGAAATCCATGTCCATATGCCCACTCTTCTAGAGGGCCCCATAATTTTCCCCATGGGAAAAGAGAGTTCCTTTTATATTTCTGGAATGTATTGGCTCAGAGTTCTGAAATCTGGCATAGATGAAGAACAGGTTATCAGAACTCTCTGTGTTGATTTTGAAGCTGATCAGTTGATCCGCTTCATTTTTAATGATTTTTTAAAATTATGGGAAAGAACTTCAAAAAGTTCAAAAAACACAAGTGGCTTGTTTTGTGACACAAAAAATTCAGGAATTGAAGCCCCCCCCCCACTGGACCATCATTCCACCCCATGTGAAGGAATCTACCCTTTGCTTTCATGAAAAAGGGTAAACATCACCCCCCATTTCACCCCTTTTATATTTCCAGAATAGCTTAGCCTAGAGTTCTGAAATTGGGCTAAGATGTAGGGCAGGTTATCAGGACTCTGTGTATTGATTTTGAAGTGAACTATTGATAGTTAATGATTTTTTTTTGAATTTTCAAAAAAACCCCAAACCTTCAAAAAGTCAGTCCTATAAGTGGCTTGTTTCATGGCAGAAAATTACAAAAACTTCTGGAACTGAAGCCCCCCACTGGACCATCATTCCATCTCATATGTAATAATCTGCCCTTTACCTTCATAAAAAAGCACAACAGGCCCCTCCTTTTGACCAACTCTTTACATTTCTAGAATGGCTAGGCTTAGAGTTCTGAAATTGGGCACATATGGAGCCCAAGATGGTAGGACTCTGTGTATTTTTATTTCAAGGAAATAGATCAATTATGTGATGTTTAATTATTTCCCCCCTACTGCAGTAGAGCTTCCAGTAAGAGTTATCGCTATCCATAGAGTACTTCACACCTAGTGAAAGTGGAACATAGGCCACCTTTGCACATAACGCCAAACTGAAGGTGAATGAGCCAAAGGTTCAATTCCATGGTTGTCTGAATGCGTGAAACTGTGGTTTAATCACCAAACTGACCCGTGGTTTCCGTCCCTAAACCGTAATCTGAACCTTTGGTTTGTAGTGAGTTTCTCTGCTTGAAACTCAGGTTTGAAGGTGGTATTGTGTCATCCAAATTCTGCCACCATCGTGACCAGAGTTTCATGCTGTGGCTGCTCCAGAAACCATAGAGAGGAAACCATTGAGACCAGCCCAGAAATGCATCAGTTCTATGCCTGCCGTGCTTCTCTCTGGCCTCTTCTCTGATCAGTTGCCCCGCCCTCCACAGTCCCCACACACCTCCTGCTGTTGTGTGGCAACAATGACGCCGCATTGCCTCATCCCAAGCCTCAGTGCATGTAAGGGCAGAGAACCATATCGGGGGAAGCCCTCTTTCCACTGTGCCTTATGGTTCCCGCCTTTGTCAACCCCAACAAAAAGGATGGGATGACAAAACAGGCACAGCGGGAGAGGTCTGCAGCAATCAAGGGCTGCAGATGTGTTTTCACAAGCATGTGGAGTCATGGCAAAGCACATTTGTGCTGGGCATTCTCCCTTGAAGATTGTGGGCAATGGTTGACTCCTTGCCGACATCCTGACTCCTTGCCTACAGTCTGGCAATACAAGCACTATGGAGCTTGCTGGGATGAGGAAGAGGGAGGGGCCCCTCTGCCCACAAGCCAGAGGCTACGTAACTGTGTCTTGGTGATAAGCTGTGGGATGATTCACAGGCTCACAGATGAACCACAGGTTCCCCTACCTGAGGTTTTATGCTACATCCAAAGGTGGCCTGTTACATCTGAAGGAACAAACTTTTTTTTAAAACAAATGCACTAAGCGCAAGTTGGTTTGTGATCCAAAAGGTCTGCATGAAAATTGTGTTGTGTCCCAGTTAAGTTTGCAGATATGTGACCTTAGTAGTAGTAGTAGTAGGGTTTGTTTTTTTTTGCAAATGCACTCTGGCCCAGATCTCTAGGTTTGTGGTGAAAGATCAAGAATATGTATGTATGGATTCTTTAGGGGTTGTGTATTCATTTTCCCCACAAATGCACTCTGGCCCAGACCTGTGGTTTTGTGGTGAAATGTATATATAAAACATTTCACTCAAAGGATGCTTATTTTGTGGAAGAGGGAGGCATCATTAAGTCCAGGGTCCAAAATTACCTAGTTGTACCTCTGATAACAATGATGGTATTGGCGTTGCAAACAACCAGTTCAGAGGCTTTTACCACAGAAAATGGATGATGGAACAAAATGGCCTAATCAAATCAAACAAAGCAACACATAAATATATGCCCTCTTGAAGATTAAAAAGCCTGATTAGCCAGTTAACCTGCCAGAACAGTAAACCAATCAAAGCCAAATATGCATAAAGATGCAGAGCGGTTTCCCACTTGCAACTGGGACCCATGAGGGAGTGTTGGTAGTGTATGGGGGTACTGAGCTCATGACCAGTCTATTGACACAGAGCTCTTTTGTGTGAATCACTACCTCCAAGTGTGGCTACACAACTGCCAGGACTTGAAAAACAGTCACCACAATTCGAGAAATGCTGTCTGTGGCATATGTGAAGGGGAAGGTGGAAGATGGCGGGATGGAGGGGACCAAATTGAGAAAAGAGTAACTATTCATACCTTTCCATTCATCATCAGTCAAAATTGACATGCTTTTGGCTAGTTAGAGTGGCTGGCATGATGCCTGATCCGAACAGCAATAGTGGGATTTCTGGCACCGCTGCTGCAGACCTGAACGCAGCATAACCACTGTAGAGAACTGACAGTTGCGCTCGCACATCACCATATTTATCCCCATTGTCACAAATGGGAAAACTTGCAATAATCCTGTTAGTGCAACTGCTGGTTCTCTACAGCAGCACCCTTGTTTCCAGGTCTGCAGCAGCGATACTGCAAGTTCCACTGTCAGCACTACGATTTTGCATCATAGCAGTCAATGTAAGTAGCAAACCAAGAACTTTGACCTAGTGGTTTGGATTCACATATCCTTGATGGACATCTCCCCTTATCACTTCTAAGAGTGATAATGAAATATAAATTTTCAGTGCCCAGATTCATCATAATATTATAGAATCTTCATAGCAATTCTCCCCATGGCAACACAGTGTCAACAAGTCTGTATCAAATATACAAACTTGTCAGCATTTTATATGGATGTGTGTGTGTGTGCCAAAGGTTACTGCCAATCTGCAGGTCCAGATGCTTGGGTATGTGTGAAAGGTTGGAACCAACTGGAGAAGCCAGAATGCATCACTGCACTAGCCTAGAGAGGACCCAGTTATAGCTTCACATTTACATTTACATTTATAGTAATATTAGAACAGAATTGTGGCAGCTCACCTCAGTATTGATGTCACAAAGTAAATATAGCTGTAATTATGTTAAGTCAGGCGCTGATCCAAACTGCAAAGGCTGGTGAAGTGCTAGATCAATTCTCAGTGGAAGACAAAAAGATCATAACTAACCATTTTGTTGTATTCTCTCTAGTAATCTTTTATGTCTGAAAAACTTGTCCCATTACGGATCCTGTAGAGAATGGGGGGGTGGGTGGAGTCAGAAAGGAAAAGGGAGGGAAAGGAGAAGATGAAAATGTATTTGTTTCTGAATAAACTCTTAGTTAGATCTGCATAAGATTACTTTGTGTTTATGAGAGAAGCAGTTATAAAACACATCTACCCTTGGGGAAAGCTTCTAGTTCTACATTAAGATTGGGCACTACAAAACATTCAAAAAATAATGTATTGGGGACTTATATGTCATTAATAAAGAAGTTAAAGTACTGAGCAGGAGTTACCTCTGGAATGAAGCCTAGAGAAAGTTATTTCTTTAAAAAAGAATCTGGAGAGTTAAAAATGGTTGTAGGCCTTCAAGACGAATGTTCGTATACTGCCCAGGATCACTTCTCTAATTTTTAACTCAAAGCTGTAATGTTGTGGGGTGGGGGAGTAGGGGTATGAACAAAACCGCTTTGCCTGGTTCAGTTCAATTCCAAATTATACTCGAACTGCACCGGACATGTTCGGTTTTGTGCTCCCTGAACAGACCCCCAGCATGGCTCGAATTTAAGTTGGTTTGAGGGTTCTAAGGTTAAAAAAAATTTTTTAGGACTCACTGCTGGGTCTGGTATTGCTGCCACGGCTGCAGGGGGGGGGTCCCTCTACCATTTCCCCTCCCCCCAGCCTTCCCCCACTCTTCAAAAGGCAATTTTGGCCCATTATTGGGCCATTTTGGCCTTTCCTCTGGCAGTCGCCATTTTGGAGGCCACCGTGTTTGTGCCCTGAACATTTGCATGGCCTGGGGGCCAGGGCACATGCAAAGCAGCCTCTAAAATGGCCACCAACACTAGAGGAAGGGTGAATGGCCCCAAAATGGGCCAAAACAACCCTCTGAAGAGAAGAGGAAGCCTGGCAGGGAAGGGGGAGATTGCAGAGACCCCCTCCTCAGCTGTGGCAGCATTCCTGTACTTGACGGTGAGTCCTAAAAATGATTTTTCCCTCTTAGAACCCCCAAACCAGCTCTGAGCTATCCTGGGGGCGGGCCCAGCTGAAGGTCAGGTCCAATCAGGCCTGGTCCGCCTTGAGGGTGAGTCCTTGAGCCAGCCCAGTTTGATGGTGAACCAGCTTGACCCTGAGCTGGTCTGCACAACCCTAGAGGGGAGCCACATTAAAAGGATGTGCTTCACTATGTGATGTTGCAGGCATAGACCATGAGAAGCTGCAATAGTGCCTAGCCAGCTAACTTCACTAAGCCTCTGAACAAGGTGACACCTGTGTTATTTCATCTTCAGAAACATGCCTACTTATTCCAAACTGAAAACAAAGCATTATATAATTTAAATTTCAATACATGTCAGCCTATTACATAACCTTTGATACCAATTTGACCCTCTTCAGGTTTTGCCCGGGGTACGTCTCTGATTCCATCATCCTAGTTACACTGCAACAAAGTAAGCATGTGCAGAAACCCCCTGAGGAATGTCACATCTTATAGAGACTCATTTGGCTTCTCTTGAACATTTCTGGATGTTTCCTCTTGGGAGAGACCATGGAAAACACTTTACAGTTCACTTTTTTGAGATCCTGGTGCCAAGCCTGTGGGAAGGCCAGCTAAGCATAGTCTTTATTTATGGCTTTAGAGAGAGAGTATTTGAGCCATATGACTCTGTGTGGATTTTTTTAAAAATAGCTTATTTATTCTAGTATCTAAAGGAATTTGTTACTGTTTTCTTTCACCTTAATGCTGTCTTCATTTGCTTCCATTATATACGCTCTTCCCATTTCCAATCTCTGTATTTATTAGTGACATAATCAATCTCTACCGCATAGCCCGGGCCATGATTGCAAATCCTACAGATTCTCAGGTGGATCATAAAGCAAACTTCTTTTTAAGAGCCTCAGGATGGTCTACTGGATACATCGAGCCGATTATTCCTGCTTGGGGTTTTCAGAAGTGGTTATAATTCCACTTATTACCTGTCTTTGAAATGAAAACATTGTTGGTCTATTTTTGAAATGCCGTACGGCACAGTATAGGGAACTGAAGACTTAATGGCATCATGAATTTCATATACAACACCAAGGCATTTACTCAATATAGCTTTTCCTCTCCATTCTACATCAGGAAAACATAGTAAGTGTACTCCAGGTCCATATAAATGTATGTACTCCAGGTCTGCATTGCATTCTAGACAGACAAAGCCTGGTTGCTTTTCACATGGGAAATGCAATATGTAGCCAGGCTCTTAGAACACCGTGGGCATCAGGCTGTGCGGGAACTACTGATAGCTTATAATCTTATCTGAAGTAATTCTCCAGGCATTTGGACTAAGGTTGTGCACAGGACTGTTCCCAGGGCAGGGAGGGCAGGTGGGGGAGAAGGCAAGGTTGAACCTAACTTCCCTCCAGACTGTTTGCTGCTCTTCAGCGCACTGCCGTGTACCCATACGATCCCCACGTCTCTGTGCAGTGCAGGTCTCTGGAGGCCTGGACTCATTTTCCTGGCCTCCAGGAATCCTGCAATGCACATGTGTTGAGCATGGTGCATTGTGGGATTCCCCTGGGAGCTGGGCACTCTAGGCCCCGACTCTGTGTATGCTTGGGCTGCATATGCTCAGGCTGCAACACATAACCCCAGACCTGGATTAAAGGGTGTGCTTGTGCCCTTTAACCCAGGTAAAAGCCTGGGTCAAAAACCCAGGATACCAGGGGAGGCAGCGCTGGGATCTGCCTCAATGCCAGCACTGTGCATGCACAGCCCTAACCTGGGTAGGGCTGCTCACATGCACAGCCTCTTTATTTGCTAGCCACTGCATAACAAATTGTTCTCTGGGTGGCTCACAACGATATAATAAAAACATCCAACTAAAAAACAGAATACAAAACAAATCCCAATATAAAATACAAACTTGCTTCTCCCTCCCTCCCCTTCATTTTGTGCCTGGCTGCCTCCCCCACAACCTGCTGTTCCATGCTGGTATCTCCCAATGCTCTGGCAAAGGAAAAGGAGCTCCTGGAAATCTTAAGTCTGTCCACCCCTGGCTTAGAAGATACAAAAGAGGAACGCTTGCTGCAACTCTGTTTAAAGGATTCAGTTATTTAAGAACAACAGAAATAAGATGCAATATATTAATATTAATATATTATGATATTATATTTTACTGAAGTAACACCTAGTCAATATGGTTAATGACTGCATTTCTCCAGACTGAGCGTATGATGTCAACTAGTGCTATTACAAGCATCTTACAATGCTTTCCTTTAGTGCTCCCTATTTCTTTACAAGTACCTATTCAATGTGGTTGTGTCAGCACATCCTGGTTGTCTTAGGACATCCTGGTTGATTCTTCGGGCGCTATAGATACATACCATCCTTATCATTTACTTGTTAGCAGCACCTGATTGTTAAAAAACTTTGAGGACTTGTGTCTCCTGCCATTTTTCACCCACTTCCCTACAGACAACTGCCTCCCACATTCAGTTATAGGTTCCATTCCGTGCACTTAAAAAAATATTGATACATAGGGAAATACATGTAAAGAAAAAATATAACACAGATAAAACTAATATAATATTTAAAATGTCACACTTAGATATAAACACATCTAGATATATAAATAGATTAGCTAGGCATATTAAACCTATTAAACTATTCTCTTCTCCATTCAAGAAATAAAACCAGACAAGCCAGATTGTTAAGTCAATTATAACAAATATATTTCTAAATGTCTGTGTTTAGGGAGGAGGAATTCTCTAGATAAACTTTCCACCCTCTCACCTTAAATTATAGGCGCAGGCATTTGCCTCAGACTTGGAGGAGGAGGGACATAGGTTCAGTCCACTCCTTTCTCTATCCATGGGAGCAAAAAGCCTGAGCTCCTCTCCAGGAGTCCGCCAGACCAACAAACCCCACCCCTGCTGACCCTCTCATCTTTGGCAGCCCCTGCCTTAAATAAAGCCCTACATTTAGGACACGTCTTCCCACTTCCAGCATGCTCCTTCTTCCCTGGCCAGGCAAGTGGATTGGCCACCCAATCCCTGGCTTCCCAAGGGGACTTGTCCAACTCCACCCCCTTCATTAGCCTTTCTACACCCCTTTGCATCTGTGGAGCTGATATCATCGCAATTCCATCTCCACCATTCTGCTGCCTCTTGGGCTGCAAGCAGCTGTTGCCTGCCTCTCTGAGCCCTTCCTGACTCCTGAAAGGTAATTACTGGGGTAGTCCTGGCGTCTGGAGCCCTCTGCTTCTCTCGGCACACCACCATTTGACTGGGTAAACAACCCTGTCTCACGGAGGAGGGTAGGAAATCCTGACACTAAATTACTCAGTTTATGACTTGATGTCCAATATTGCACAATGAAACTCTAATTCAGTAAGCTTTTAAGTGACTACTGTATGGCTTTCGGTCATTTGAAGGCATATCTACACCACAGATTTAAATTGGTTTAATTATAGGGCAGAACGAAAAGAAAACCTTCAGTGCTTTCCATGAAAATTGTCAACAGACACAAAGAAATGTCCCCTCTTTTGATTATGTTTTGCAGGGTGTTGTGAAAGAGGGCAAAAGTGTTTGCCTATCCAGAGTGAGAGCAATTCTGATCCAGGAAGCATTGTCTGTGCTCTCAGTTGGCTTTGTGATACCACAACATGGTCTAAGGAATATTAATATAGCCTTAACTTTTTGAGGAAGGGGAAGAAACTCTCAGGGCAGCCTGTTTCTGTATGACTCTCCTTCTGCCTTCAGTTTATCTGGGGTGGCTCTTCTCTAGTTTCCTTCGTTGACTGAGTTTGTATGAGTGGAGAATAGAAATTGGGCCCTTTTTCTGGTGAGGGCTCATCATCTTGTGAAATATCCTTTCTCGGTGTGTATACTGAGTTTTAGGAACCAGATATAATATTTTTACTTCCACAAACATTTTAATTCAGTGTTTTGTCTTATTGGTTTCATTGCTTGTTGCTTTGAGAAAGGGCCAGTTCAAATTAACAGCAGAAGCTACACATGATAATGTCAGGGCCATGGTGAGAATATGCCCACCTCAGTATCATAAAATAATATGCTGATGTGTTCTCATCATGTTCTTTAATCATGTGTGAGAGGTGTTCATCACCCCTGTTTAAACAGGGTTTTATAGCACCTGTAGTGGGGCAATTTCAATGAACACCCCTCAAATGTGATTAAAGAATGGGCCATGATCATATCGGCACAACCTTTAATGACACTGGTGCTGGCATGTTCATTGACATCATTGTGTCGATGACAACAATGACTACTACTACTAAATATTTATATAACACTTTTCAACAATGTTTCCAAAGTGGTTTTCATAGAGAAATAATAAATAAATAGATAAGATGGCTCCCTGTTTCCAAAGGGCTCACAAAATGAAACATAAGATAGACACCAGCAACAGTCACTGGAGTCACTGGTGTATAGCAGCCACTGTCCATTTGAACTGGTTCAAGGTTAAGATGTTAGACTCCCTTTGCGTTTTGTGACTGTGTTTTTTGTGTGAGTGCTGCTTTTGGTTTTCTTGTTGTTGCTGTTTTTGAAATTTCATTTTATTTCATGTTTTCTGTTTGTTTTAGGAGGCAAAGTGGTCTCAAACATTCTGTTGATGGGAAAGGGGAGAAAGTTATTAAATAAATAAATCCACTTGAGCTCTTCTAGGGACCACTTCAGACATAACCCTTTTGGTGTGTACCTATGATGTTCCAAGCATACTCCTAAAAAGGTGAAGTGTGAATGAAACATTTTGTTCATCAAGGACAAGGAGCCCCAAATGACTGCAAATGGGTTTGCTGTTTAATGTTTTAGTTGTTTAATTGTTTTAATTTTGTGTTGTAAATATAACACAAGGTTGAAATACAAGACTCTATTTTAACCTTGTGTAAACTGCCTAAAGATATGTGGCTTTGACGGCATATAAATGTGCAAAAAAACCAACCAAATAAATAAAGTGTAAAATGGCCCCGAGTCAATTGGAAACTTCTCATCAATTTGAATGCCACCACCATTTCACTGCCTGCATCTCTACAATGCCAGAAATACAATGTTAGTGTGATAGAATGGCAATAATTAATTAAACATGGGCCAAATCCTTAGAAGTAATGAGCAGCTGCAACAAGCATTGATGTTGACTCTTCTCAGGAATCAGCTCATTAATAATGAACAGAAGCATAAAATAGTAATACAGCATTCTGTATTTTCCTCATTACTGTAAACATGAAGCTCTTGTATAACACTGTTCTTTTCCTTTTTTCCTTTTCATTTTGTACATGCATATGCATCAAGATGTATTTAGGCATGTGCAACACGGGATTTCTTCATGCACACCCAACTGTCAGACTAGATTAAGCTCCTGCACAGAGCGTATATATTTTCCTACAAGAACTCCAGGGGAATTAATCCAATATTTTCTCTACAGCACAAATAACTTTTAACCGAGAACACCTCTCCAGTTATTCACATCATGATGAACGGTATATATCAACCAGTGCTCTTATTCAAGCAAGAATTGTAAAAATATTCAAAGTCTATGCACAAGAAACTAGAATGCAAGCTTTTGAGTTTCACAGAACTCTTCTTCAGGCAAATGTTGAGGAAGTCCAAAAACAGGATCAATGTTTGTGATGTTCCTCCAGCCATTGCCTTTCAGTTCTGAAATGGAGGATATGAACTGGGAGAGAGTCTTTGAGAGACTCTTGAACATGTGACACTTGCAGAGAGAAGCACAAAGCTCTCGTGCTTCTAATTCCTCACTAGTACTGTCATGTCCAAAATATAACTTTTGCATCTTCCTTACCTGGGAGATGCTCAAACACTAAAGAAATAAAAGCTTGTCTGTCTTGGAGACAGTGTAGATTCAAAGTTGCATTTTGGTCAAAAAGGTGTTCTGGAATAACAGAAAGCATGAGGCTCAGTTATGCACCTAGCATAAACTATCATGTACTGTAGTGTTATTATGAAGATAAAATTAGAAATGCTCTATATATGTTGGCCTGAGTTCTCTCTGAAGGCAGGATGAGATAAAACGGTGATAAATAAAAATTGTTATTCTGATACCCAAAGAAGTGCTTGCTTTACCTCATCCTTGCATAATGGAAGGAGACAGGAGGATTTTTGTTGCTGGGGATAGCCTGCTGCTAATCCAGCTGGGTAGCAGGTTCTCAGATGAAACAACACATTTTAAACTCTTGCATGAACAGAAGGTGCCCTAGCACTTGTGCATGATGTAATAAGTTGCATCTAACAGGAGTCCATGACAGTGGCCGCAGACCAATAGCTAAAGTTGCAGGAAATGACACTGTATTTTCCCAAAAATAAAACTTTTAAGTATAGAGAAGATTGATTGATTGATTGATTGATTAAGTGCCATCAAGTCAGTGTTGACTCTTAGCAACCACATAGATCATTTCTTTCCAGGATGATCTGTCTTAAGCTTGGCCTTTAAGGTCTCTCAGGGGTGCATTCATTGCTGTCATAATTGAGTCCATCCACCTTGCTGCTGGTCATCCTCTTCTTCTCTTTCCTTCAACTTTTCCTAGCATTATGGACTTCTCAAGGGAGCTGGATCTTCGCATAATGTGTCTGAAGTATGATAGTTTGAGCCTGGTCATTGTGCCTCGAGTGAAAATTCTGGATTCATTTGTTCTCTGATCCATTTGTTTGTTTTCCTGGCAGTCCATGGTATCCTCAAAAGTCTTCTCCAGCACCAAAGTTCAGAAGTGTCAATACTTTTTCTACCTTGCTTCTTCGAAGTCCAAGCTTTCGCATACATAGAGAGTCACAGGAAAAACAATTGTCTGAATGGCTCTAATCTTTCTAGGTAGAGACATGTCACGGCATCTAAATATCCTTGTCAAGGCCTTCATTGCAACCCTACCAAGTGCTAGTCTGTGGCATATTTCTTGACTGCTGCATCCTTTACTGTTGATGGTCAATCCTAAATACAGGTTCTCAAAAACAGATGCACAAAAGAGCAATAACTGCCCAATCTGTATGCAAAAATGGCTTTGTGTTGAAAGGCCCCTAGTGTTAACCTCCAGCTTCAGCAACAGAAAGATCATGATGAGTACCTTCCATGCAGCCATATCCCTATGTGCCTAGAAGTAAGTCCCACTGAGTTCCCACTGGGACTTACTCCCCTGTAAGGGTACATAGATTTGTAGCCGAAAGCAGCTTGGTTAGATTAGTGCTACAGAGTTGGTTTTTGTATCCATCTTTAAAGGGAACATTGACAGTGTTAAACCTTGGAGGGGTTTAAAAAGATATAACCTCGCTTACATGGTGTTTCTTGTTCCAGGAGACCAGCACAGCTGCCAAGACTTTAACTTGAAAATGACAGTTGCTTACAGCCCCTGTGATTATTTATTGCCCATCTCACTCCTCAGGAAATATTCCCTTCCACCGTTCATCTTTATTACCACCCTGGGTGTCCTGTCAATGTAATTCCCATTTTACAGATGGAGAGACAAGCCTTGCTCATGGCTAACCTCTGAGCCTATGCTGCACATGAATGTGGATTCAGGATTTTCAGAAACAGCCCTAACCCTTTCCCTCTGGACCACACAAGAACCTTAGCTTCCATGCTTGCTGGCAGAGGGGCCCCTGCAACTCACCCTTAGAAAATTATTGCCCTGGAATGCCAGTTTTTCTCTGCTCGCACTCCATACTCAAGGCACTATTTTTTGTTCTCAGTTTCTTGAGGATTTCAGCAGAGCATCTTGAAAATACAACTTCCCCTGTAAGCTTCAATATTAACCAGCAGGCCAATTTCTTTTTTGAAATGATAGTTCTATAGTTTATTTTATTACACTTGCTATAGCAGGTTTTTAAGGGGTTATAATATTGACTTTACAAGAAGAATTGCTTCCTGCCCTGCAGTACACACTGTCAAAAAGGCACTCTTGGTGAATATATGAAAGATGGCAAACAGAGTGCTAATGCCAATGTTTCCAGACCTGGTTATGAAGTACTGATAGAAGAGTGATTTTTATAGAGCACCTAAAGGTTCCAGGGTGTAATAGATAATTCATTTTGTGAAAAAAATCATCCCTATTAATAGCACTCACTGAACTGTAATGTGTATTACTGGTTCTTATGATTCTGGGGAGGAAGGAGACAAAAATACAGTTAACAGGCTTGGAACGGACTGAAGACAAAATCAGTGAGGGGAGGGACCAGATCTACAAGTCCACCCAATGGCTGACATGTTCTGTGGTGTAATGTGGGCATCACAGACCCATCTGCTGAGCTGTGGGGCTCTAATACACATGGTGATGCTGCAGAGCAAGAGAGTTGTTTCAATACAGCTCACACTTGCACAATCGCAGGTTGCATGGTACTTGCATTGGGAATAATCATGTGAGACCTCTGTTCATGCAAGGGTAAGCTGTGCCAGTACAGCCCACTTGTGCAGCAGCGTCACCATGTGTGTGAGAGCCCTGCAGTGGAGCGGGTGGTTCTGCAATGCCCACATTATGCTGCGGAACATGTCAGCCACTATCTTTTTTTGAAAATCCAATATGAAAACTCCTACTTTTTTTTTTAAGTCAAGGAAAAGGAGGAAGGTGAATATTTTAATTGGCATGTCTGGAGAAAAGAAGCCTGGAGGCAGGGAATAGACTTGTTTTTCACTGTCCCATTGGTTAGAACTGGATCCAAAAGGCTTACATCATAGGATGCAAGATTTTGGCACATTCTTGGAATAAACATCTGGACAGTAGGAGGTGTTTGGCAATGAGACCAGCTGGTTCCATGGAAGTGTAGTTTGGCAATGGAAGGGGGTTTGGTCCAGGGTGTATTCTCTCTTCTTGGAGGTTTTCAAGCAGAGCTAGACGGCCAGCAATTTGGGCTCTTTTAGGTCTGGATTTCCTTCATTGAAAACAAAGTTGGACTAGATGACCTGCACAGCCCACTCCAGCTCCTTGATTCTGTGCCTTTATCTTTTGGTCCTTTTGTTTGAAATATTATTAGCTTTTTATAAGAATCTGTTTTGTAAGCTACCCTGAAGCACTTGCCAGGAAGGAAGGAAGGAAGGAAGGAAGGAATTGCCACCCCCCCCCAAAAAAAAATCAATTAACACAAACTAATGTCACACTTGGAGAGACATTTTATTTTGCCATAGAATGTTCCTAGAATTATTCTAAATTTTCATTGCTGAATGTGGCAGCCACAAAAGATGGCAGAGTGAAATGCATACATCACTGGATACTTATGCAGCTGCGGCTATGATGACTAAAAACTCACAAGTTGTACTTAGACAATAGAAAAGAGATAAACCTAACACAAAAGATCTGTGCTGCTGACCCAACTTGTTCTTTGATTCAAAGGCAAAACTGAAAGGATGCTTCAATGGATTTCTTTCTACCAGGAAGTTCTCTGGGATGAGACAGCTCAGCCCATGCCATTGCCCACCTGTGACCTTTCCACCATTCTTTTCACCTCCTTATAACTGCTTCCGAAGAAAAACCACTAATTAGTTCATCTTCAAAAGGTTACACTTCTGCCTCTGAGCAGCTTCCTGAGAAAGGGTTGTTACTTGATTTAGAGGGGCTGTGGATAGGAAGAAAAAGGAAATGTGTCTGTATTCTTCTCACAATGATGAAAATGCACTACCCCTTCCTCAAGCTGTCATCAGGAAGAACTGGGCTGGGAATAATTGATGTGGTCTTACTCCTTACACATCAGAAAGATTAGAATGAGGTTACTTCTCTAACAAAATGCTAAGTATACAGAATTTCAAAAGACTGGTGGCAAACAGGGGGAATACAAATAAAACCTTATCTTTTCCAAACTTTTAAAACCCAAATCTCTAGAACAGACAGGATTTATGTCTTCCTTTACTAAAAACCTACAATCAAAGATGTTTATTAAAGACCTACAATCAATATGGCAGGCCATATAAGGGGTGTGTGTGTGAACAGGGCTGGAGTTCTTTTTCTGCTTGGGTGGATTTGCCCTGCTCATTGGCAATCATCCAGCAAGTGTGGCAGGTGGCATCACTACTTATAGTAATATCTGTATACAAATAGTAGTCAAAAGATGCAATGCATCTCTTGCTCACATTGAGCCTTCCAGCATACCTGCACCACCAGTGGACAGGAGGGTGTATTGCTCCAGAAATTAGAAGCTCATTTTGCCCCCACCTTCACACATACCAACAAACTGCAGGCCCAATGGCTCCCCCACCCCCGTACACTCCCAGACAATCACAATCCCAGTCTGGGAGCCCGCAACGGCAGCAGGACTAGCTGCACGCCTTCCTCTGACCCTGGAAGGACAGCCCACACCAGCCAATAGTGTTGAAGCCTGTGGGAGGAGCTTCTTCCCTTAAGTCCAGTGAGGGAGGGATCTTAATCCAGACAACACAGTGGTGTCAATGGACCCATGGTCTGCTGAGTGAAACTCACTATATGCTGAGGGTTCATTCTGAGGTTTGGGGGCAAAATCAGAACCATGTTTGGGTCCTGGAACTGCGGTTCCAGTCATTCGGATGTCACAGGGGACAAACCTTGAGTTCACCTCAGGTTCCTCATTATGTCCGAAGGTGGCCTTTGTGTTTCTGCAGCTGAAGGGAGCCCTAACAACATGACTGTTATTTTTGACAGCAATCATATGACTGCAGATACATATGAAAATGCACCAAATGTGACCAACCGAGGATATGCTTCATTTCCCCCTCCTTTACAGGTCTTCTTCTTCCTCTTCTTCTTCCTCTTCTTCTTCTTCTAAATGTCTAGTCCCCATATGAGTCTTAATCATATGCTTAAAGTGTCTTTCATAAGATTGTGAGCCCTTTGGGGACAGAGAGCGATTATATATATATATATATATATATATATATATATATATATATATATACCGCTTTGGGAACTTATTGTTGAAAAGTGTTATATAAATATTCATCATATCATATCATAACACCCAATTTTCTTCTTCACCTAATTTTCCCATCTGGGAGGAAAGCTATCCATTAAGATGAGGACAGCCAACCCAGAAGGGTTGTAATTAATTTAAGACAATAGTTGAAAAGTCTTCAGTCTTCAATTGGGATTAACTTGGTTTCAGTTCTCAGTAAAGCATTTTGGATGCAGCGTGGAACACCAAGAATAGATCTGAGAAACTTGGATTGTACTGCCTCCAGAGAATGAAAGTTTAGGTATATACAAATTTGAGCACCATGCAATAATTGAGATGTTACCTTACCCTGAAAGGCTTTCACTGTTGCAAATGTATTTACCTCCCCTGGGGCTTTTATGCACAGGAGGTTTTAGTGCAAGTTTAGAAGCAGACTTTAATGCAGACTCAAAGTTGTCCCAAATAACTGACACAAATAGTGGATTTCTTTACCCCGGATATACATTGGGTTACACTCTAATGCACAGTGAAAAACCCGAATTGTGTGTGAACTGCTCCTGTTATGAACGGTCTATAACATATCAGAACCAGAGGTACCAACTCAGAAGTATGGTGAAGTATAGGCCTGGAATACAGGCCTGTGTCTGATTTCATTTTATATTAAGAGATGAAATCAAACCTGAACTCTGGATGAACTGCCTGCTCGGCCTCTGGGTGAAGAGGCATTCCAGCATGGCCTTGTGAACTGGATACTTAAGAAAACACAAAACACAAAGGGCCAGGCCTGAGCTAATCAATATGCTAAAATGTAACTCACTATCAGATAATATCTGTGCAAGAAATCTATGCTAATCATTGTCAATGATGGCCCTGCTATGCCTACAGGGGATCGTTCAGTTGCTGTCTATAGAAATTCCACCCTAGGAGAACACCTGTAGATTTAGTCTTTCTACTAATGCTTGCTCCCCCTCCCGCGGCCTTCCAAGTGCACAGTTTGCAGAAGATGGGATTAAGGTCTCTCTGGACTGATTTGCTTTGGGCTATGTCCCCTCCTCAAGATAGCAGCTAACAGAAGATGGGATTAAGATCTCTCTGGACTGACCAAATATCCTGAGGTAATTAAAAGACAATATTTAGAAGATAGCAGCAAGTTGTCACCCCTTCTGGGGGACCCAGGAAAAGATGAGATTTGTATAGATCAAAGGAAAATACACTATAAAGAGTGGGGGCCACTAGACAGAGAGTTTAGCAGTTCTGTGCCTACGGGCAATCCTGCTCACAGAAGCCATCCCAGAGTTTGCTGCTAAGCCGCATGCAAAAAGCAGGAACTCTGCCCATGGATGCTCAGCCGTGCCCTGGGCAGACTGTAAAAAGGCTCCTGTCTCCTACCAAAGGCCTGGCTTCTTCAACTGAGAAGATCCACCGCTCTCAAAGCCTCTGATCCTGGGTAACATGCTGCCTTCACAAGCCTTGGATCCCTACTTTCCTCCTCCTTATTAATCACTACTACCCCCCTTCCTGAGCCCCCCCTCCTCCTCCTTCTTTCTCTGCTTCTCTCTAAATGTTTTATTTAGGGCTTGTTAGATTATTAGATATCTGTAATTACTGATTGCACACACATATGTTAGTTAGGCACATTACACTACACCTTGAATCGGAAACATGTTTTTAATGTTTTTATTTTGTCCTGATGAGCAACTTTTTCATAATAAAGCCCATTGGACTTTCTGAGTGTGTCTCTCTCTATCTCTGTTTGCGCGCCCAGATCATACATGGTCACCATCTCCAAGAACCAATTCAGTTTGTGTATGATGTGACTTTCCCTCTTTCCCTCTGAGCATGTACAGAGTGCGAAACCAGGTGTAGTTCACAACACTCCCCAATAACTTGCAGGCACTTGGGGGTAAATCTAGCCAGTATGTGAAGGCACCCTCTCCATTCCGGAGGAGATGTGAGTTAAAGGGTAGGGATGTGCACAAATCAATTTTTTTTATTCGATTTGTGCCCAAAACAAATCACCCCAATTTGTTTGGTGTCCAACTCTACCCCCTCCAAATCACCCCAGATTCAATTTGTATTTGCAACCCACAAGCCACTGGGTACTCAGTTTATATTTTAGGAATTTTTGAGGTGTTTAGACTCTTTGGTGTGTAATGAATCCTCATAGGATTCATTATAAGGAAAGGTTATTAGACACCAAAGAGCCTAAACACTTGGAAAAAACCCTAGAACATAAACTGAGTAGTACCCCACTGCCTTGCGGGTGGCGTGGAGTGTAGTTGGCACATGGCAGTTGAGGAAACCTGCAGAGATGGTGGTTAATTCAGTTCATGCCCATGATGGTCCCAATGGCACTGAGAGGGTTGCCAGGGTTGGGACTTGCTGACTAAATATGTATTAAATGTCATAGTGGTGACACTACCACTTAACAGTTGACCATTTAACTGCTTCATATCTTATGAATATAGACAGTTAGAATGGACAGCTTCTCAATTTAGATTTACACTTCTGATATACACTTGCAGTTCCTAAAAGCCAAGATGATTCCATGGATATCCAAGACAAAGTGAAAAATGCATGGCAATAAAAGTGTGTTTTGCACAATCTAGCTTATTATTTGTATGAGATGCTATCTGAATAATCATCAAAACCGCTTGTTAATTTATTCCTGATGTACAAGGACCCGATAATCTGTCTGCCTGTTTAAAAGTGCCTTTGTTCCTTGTTCTTTGTTCATCTCAGCATGTAATTTAATTAATGTATGCGTGAATACTTTGAAAATGTAAAGTGATATATGAATAGTGTAAGTGCCCTATTAATGACTATTCAGAGAAAATATGGTGTAGGAGGGAGAAGGTACAACATAACACATTGGAGATAAAACTGCAGATTCTGGAAGTATATATTCTGGGAGCTGTTGAGAGAAGCTTGACAAATATAGCCAAACACTGAAAAGAACATTCATCACAACTTGGAACCAAAGAGTCATCACTTTTTAAAAAGTGGATTCTTTATTAGAAAAATGCTAGCAGAAAGCTCTGTTCCTGAAGAGGAGCACAAAGATTCTCCTTTTCTATGGTAGTTACCCTGCAGTGGGGGATTTACTCACAAGTTAATGCATTTGAGGTTAGTTTCTTATTAAGGCAAAGATATACCATGATGTGCTTGTTCGCCTTTACATCTTCCAGAATCATATGCCATCCCAAGTCAACAATGATCTTCAGTTAGTTGCATAGGCTGTGAATGGCCAACCCACAAGTGACTTCGATGTGTGGCACAGATTACAGAAGTTTGTGACCAGGCTGGATAGAGACAGGAGTGCCTGTGGACTTCTGGGCCTGGCTATGGCTTGGTCAGGCCTACGTTCCCACCTGCCTTTCTAGTGCTGTTTTGCTTCCTTCTCCCCACTCCATAGACTAGAGGCAAAACTATACCTGGGCAGGAGGAAGGCTGCACATATATTTACTTTGAAATGTATTACTAACCCCTTGCTGACAGTCGCTTATTCTGTGATGTTCACTGGAAGAGCACTCTGTCATATTTGGGCCTTCTTGTTTGGCACATTTGCCAAAAACATTGGCTGCATATCACACAGAAGCCCCCCAAAGGTGGAGGGAAGTCACCTATGCAAAAAGCAAAGAGTAGCAGAAGCCATGTCATATGCAGGAATCAGATAATATATTAAGGCCCAACCCTCTGAGTCAAGAGTCTCTCATTTTATTGGCACTGTTTTATTACTCATTGAATGAGTCAACAAAATCAACACATGTTGATTTAAAAAAACCACCACCCAGATATTGTAATATTTCAAAGATATGAACACATTTCATATTTCTTTCTGTGATATGTCTTTTTATTATTCCTTTCCTATATAAACTGCTTTGTGAATATTTCAGTTGAAAAGTGGTACATAAATAATTGTGGCTGTTGCTGAGATCCAGAGCGTGGCAGAGCCAGTGCAGCAAAAGGAACAGACTAATAGCATTTCCAGATTAACTGTATCAGTGCACCAGACAAACGTTGAGGACCTCCTGCAGGAAGCCCTCTGTGCCACCTGAAAATATGTCTCTGAGGGCAAATATTTGTCAATATTTGTCAAGATTCCTCAAGATTTGACAAAATTCCTGGTTTCCCCACCTCACAAACGACCCTTTCCCTATTGTACTGGTGCCGTTAGTCTGGAAGTGCTGTAAGTCTGGTTGTTTTGTGGCACCAGTGCTTCCTTGATCTGGATGTCATCATCATCATCATCATCATCATCATCATCATCACCATCACCCCCCCCCCCCAAAAAAGTGACGTTGGTAGGTTGTACCTGCCAAGAAATGAAGGTAGACATGGAATGTTGCAAGTCAGACAGTCTGTTGAAGAAGAAAAATGAGCATTGGTGGAATACATCAATGAAAGCAACGAAGAAATGCTATAGGAAGTGAGTAAGACAGGACTCTTGAAAATAAAGGAATCAAAGGATGAATACAAAAAAGAGCTGATGATGAATCAATGAGAAAATTGGCATGACAAACCATTGCACGGTCAGTTCTTTAATGACATGCAATCGAAAGTCAACAATAGCACAACATGGCAGTGGCTGAAGAAGGGGACACTGAAGAAAGAAACAGAGGGTCTCATTTTTGCAGCCCAGAAACAATCACTATGGACAAATGTTATAAAGTGTGCTGCATTAATAATGAAAAGAGGAAAAATAACAAAAACAGAAGGAATAGAACTATCCAATGGAAGCAAGATCAAGAACCTGGAAGAGAAAGAACCTTACAAATACTTGGGCATTCTCCAGGCTGATAACACTGCACACGCTGAAGTTAAAAAAAAAAATGGAAGTGAATACATCAGGAGAGTTAGAAAAATCCTCAAGTCCTAAATCAATGGCAGGAACACCATACAAGCCATAAACACCTGGGCTATACCTGTTATCAGATACACTGCAGGAATAATAGACTGGACCCAGGCAGAGCTAGAGATGCTAGATCGCAAGACCAGGAAAATCATGACCATCAATCATGCTCTGCACCCCCGCAGTGATGTAGATAGACTATACCTCCCTCACAGCTCAGGTGGAACAGGAATGCTACAAGTCCATCAAACAGTAGAGGAGGAGAAAAGAGGCCTTGAAGAATATATCAAGGACAGTAAAGAAGATGCACTTAAAATGGTCCATAGTGCGAAACTATTCAACACCAATGAAACAAAGCAGGCCTACAAGAAAGAACAAGTCAAGAACTGAGCAGAAAAATGGAAAAATAAGCCCCTGCATGGTCAATATTTGCACAATATAGGTGGGAAATCAGACATCAGCAAGACCTGGCAATGGCTTAAGAATGGCAACTTGAAGAAAGAAACAGGGGGTTTAATACTGGCTGCACAAGAACAGGCACTAAGAACAAATGCAAGAAGAGCAAAAGTCAAAAAGTCAACAACAAACAGCAAGTGCCGCCTTTGTAAAGAAGCAGATGAAACAGTGGACCACCTAACCAGCTGTTGTAAAAAGATCACACAGACTGACAATAAACAAAGGCATGACAAGGTAGCAGGGATGATACACTGGAACATCTGCAAAAAATACAAGCTACCTGTAGCCAAACATTGGTGGGACCATAAAATTGAAAAAAGTTGTAGAAAATGAAGATGCAAAAATATTATGGGACCTCCGACTACAAACAGACAAACATCTGCCACACAATACACCAGATATAACCGTAGTAGAGAAGAAAGAAAAACAAGTTAAAATAATCGACATAGCAATACCAGGGGATAGCAGAATAGAAGAAAAAGAAATAGAAAAAAAATCACAAAATATAGATCTACAAATTGAAATTGAAAGGCTCTGGCAGAAGAAGACCAAAATAATCCCAGTGGTAATTGGCGCCCTAGGTGCAATCCCAAAACAACTTGAAGAGCACCTCAACACCATAGGGGCCACAGAAATTACCATCAGCCAGTTACAAAAAGCAACTTCACGGGGAACAGCCTATATTCTGCGATGATATCTATAATAACAGCAACAACATTGATAATAAAATTCAGCCATCCCAGGTCCTTGAGAAGGACTCAATGTCTGGATAAAACAAACCAGTCAATAACACCTGTCTGACTGTGTAAATAAATATATAATAAAATAATAATAATAAGCTCTAGCAGAGTCTTTTGATTCAGACTGTGGGGAGCTTAATAAACTGATTACTGTTCACCTTTGAAGTTTCTTCATTCATAGGCCAAGCAGGTTGTTTTCTACATAAGGGCAAGAATGGACATAAATCAGACATGAAAAATGACAAGAGGCTGAAAATAGTAGATGAGCATTTCAGGCTCCTGAGATATTCTCTCTCTGACCTTCAGGTCATGGTAAGTAAGCAAAAAACCTCTAAGGAGCAGAAAGGATGCAGAGCTGCTGAATTACAGTCCATTACAAAACTGAGTACTTGGAGCCCACAGGCTGAGTAGACAATGACATATACTTATCAAGGCAAGTATACAGCTGTGGCATCCTGACCTCAGCAATGACCAGGAGGGCTGCAGCATTAAAAAAAAAATCTGCCACTTCACCTACGGTAGTTGATCCCAGAGGTTGATTAGCCTTGTAACCCATCCCTCTACCACTCTAGAATACAAAACAAGTGTTAAAGCATAACTGAGCCATGAAAGCATAACTTCAGAGATAAGAACATAAGAACAGCCCTGCTGGATCAGGCTCAAGGCCCATCTAGTCCAGCATCCTGTTCACACAGTGGCCCACCAGATGCCTCTGAGAAGCCCACAGGGAAGAGCTGAGGGCATGCTCTCTCTCCTACTGCTACTCCCCAGCAACTGGTATTTATAGGAATCTTGCCTCTGAGGCTGGAGGTGGCCTATAGCCCTCCAACTAGTAGCCGGTGATAGACCTCTCCTCCATGAATTTATCAAAATTCATGGCCTCTTAAAGCCATCCAGGCTGTTGGCTGTCACCACATCTTGTGGCAGAGAATTCCATAGGTTTATGAAGGCAGAATGTTTACATTTTTAAAGGCAGACCAAAGTATTAAAGTGACAACACTTTGAGAAAATAAAGAAAAAGATAAATCTGCTTGCCAAAATATACCATGGCCAACACCTGGCTGCCAGGACAGGCTCAGGCTACTATGTCCCCACATAACAAAAAGAGAAGACATTTTATGTCGTTGGGGTTGTGGATATTGGGACTCAGATGCCCAGACTATTCTCCATCATGATATTTTAACCGTGGTCCATTCTTGAGAGTGGTGAACCCTCACAACCCTTGTGGTTTTCTGAGCCAGGGCTAGCCGGGCAGCTGTAGCTTGATGCCTTTTGCTGTAGTTTGATGTGAAAGGCAAGAAGCTGCCTGCCCCGCTACCATGACACTGAGGTCGGCTGCACATCCATCTCTGGTGCGCCCCTCTTCCATTTCACCAGGCTGGCTTCTGTATTGCCACAGGGGTTGAATGAAGGTGTATGAAGGTTGGCCTGTGGTGTATGAAGCCAAATGAAGTAATGCGAAAGCATCATGGTGTCTTAAGTACAACATTTCTGCAAGCTG
Source organism: Hemicordylus capensis (assembly GCF_027244095.1). Taxonomy (NCBI): domain Eukaryota; kingdom Metazoa; phylum Chordata; class Lepidosauria; order Squamata; family Cordylidae; genus Hemicordylus; species Hemicordylus capensis. The sequence continues at coordinate 184,622,549 of NC_069659.1, read as the reverse complement.
GAGCCAGAAGACTTGAAAATCCTTGTGCATTTGTTTGAATCACAATGAAGAGAAAGAAACGTTTCTCTTTCCCTCATAATACCAAACTCAGAATAACAGCATCAAACAACCTTGATTGTTGGTAGGCTTGGGGGTAGACAAAAGGAAATACACTTTCTGCACTGCATAAATTCATTTATGGAGCTTTGATGAAGCCAGACAGTGTTCCTCTGAGCATCAGATGCTAGGGACAAACGATCGAGGAAGGCCACAATCATCATGCTCACCATGCTCTTTGTGGTGTTTTTTTTATCCTGGCCAGCTTTTGAATGGTCTTTTAGTTACTTTAATTCCAGTCTTGGAGTAGGCTAAAAAACAGCCAGCAGCAAGAGCACTGAAGGCAGACTGCACTTGCAGTCTTATTTATTATTGTAAATAATATCTATCTCACTAAATCTGATTAATAGTCCTGATTCAACTGCACTATCTTGTCCTTAATATTAATTAATATTCCTGATTCAATTAATATTCCTTAATATTAATATTAAGGAATTAATATTCCTGATTCAACTGCACTGTCTTGTCCTTGCATACTACAACTCTTTCCTCTGGATTCTGCACTCTCTAACTTCCCAGAGACATATGGCCGGCTACTCTGGAAACCAGGATGTTGGACGAAGATGGACTCTTCGTCTGATCTAGCAAGGCAATTCTTATATTCATAAGTTTTTAATTTGTTTGCATGCTATACTAATCTCAACAATTGTTACCTAGCATGGGAATATTTCTGCCTTTATCTGCTCCCCCCCCCCCCCAATTTGGCACATACGAAGAAAAATATCCACTGCCAAACAAATCAGCATATTTACCCCTTAGAATGACAAGTTCGCTTCTGATTTGCTTCATCTGGCATGTGTTTATACTCTTCAGAACAGAAGCTCTGATAGGAAGTGGATGAACACCGCTGTTCATTCAGAACCTACGCACCTTAAGTGACAGCTTCGGAATCATTGCCTTTTATGCATCAAGCCAGTCAGCGCATAGCTGGCTGTCAGTTGACACCATTACATCAATCAGTTTACAAAGGATTTGTACCCTTCAGTACAAATGACACCTTCTTAATTTTTGTTTTATCTGCTCACTGTTGGCAGACTATTCTGTTAGTTTAATTTTGGGGGGTGGGGGAGTAACAAACAAGAAGTACAACTCATTCTCAGTTTCTTGCAGGAGAGGCACTGTATGTACTCTCAAGGTACTTCCCTGGTTGATGAAAGAGGCACAGGCAGTGATCGTCACCCTTTGAAAGCTCAGAAACTAGCAGCTGCTCACTTTTGATTATTTTCCTAAGAGAAAAAACATGTACAAAATGTACAATTTTCCCCTGCAGAGATTTGTGAGTAATTTAAGCATCATAATAGTGCCAGAAACTTGATGAATAAACATTCAGAAATCAGACTCTATCTTAAGTGTGTACTACTAAAATTTATTCTGTTGGGAATATTGTGCAATGCAGGCAGAAAGAAGCACTTTGGAACATTTTTGCAACTTAGCTGCAAATGGGGATAATGAGAAAGTTTATATTCGGTGGGTGGCAATGAGATGGATCTATAGGAGAAACTGCCTAGGGAATCTAGATAACTTGGTTTAACCAAGGTTCAAAGGTATTTGGTTCTTATCTTTCTAAAATAACACGAACATGAGGACACGGAGTGCAGTAATTGGGAGAATAGGTTAAAGCTGGAGTAACTTATGGCAAAACCCATATTAAGGAGAGGAGAGCTGGTCTTGTGGTAGCAAGCATTACTTCTCCCCTTAGCTAAGCGTGATCCACCCTGGTTGCATTTGAATGGGAGTCCACAAGTGAGCACTGTAAAATATTCCCCTCGGGGATGGAGCTGCTCTGGGAAGAGCAGAAGGTTTCAAGTTCCCTCCCAGGCTTCTCCAAGATTGGGCTGAGAGAGATTTCTGGCTGCAACCTTGGAGAAGCTGCTGCCAGTATGTGTAGACAATACTGAGCTAGATAGACCAATGGTCTATGTTCCAGTGCTCATGTTCAGAATCTTCATTTTTCATAACTGCTTCCTTAAACTTGACAATGAAGGTACCAGTAAGAGTGTGCAATCATTTTTAACAAATGGGGGGGGGGAAACAACACCAAACAGAGACCATTCGTTTCATTTTGCATTTGTTACAAAATGAATGCCAGCCAGGCAGCTCTGAATCAACTGAATGGAATGCGCTACTTCAAAACTCTTCATTTGTTTTAGTAACTGGGGGCTGCAGGGGGGGGGGTTATTATAACTTTTCCCCTTCTTTAAAAGGAGCAACGGAGCTTCTTTTGGTGGCTTCTTCCGGAGGGTCCCAATTCTCCCTCCCACAATGCTCTAGGACAAGGATTTCCAACTTGTGGTCCTCCAGATGTTGCTGAAATAAACTCCCATCATCCCCAGCAAGGCTCCAGTGGGGTTACTGGATCCCTCATCAGGGTCCTAGGGTAGGTAGTTGGGCAGAGAATTTACAATCAGTGAAGGAGTTGGAGCAAATTGTTAGGGCCAAAATCGATAAAGAAGTACAAGAAGGGTGGGTGTTGGGCCCCTTCCCTGAGCCATCCTTACCCAGCTTTAGGGTTTCCCCCTTGTGGGTGGTGCCTAAGAAGGCAAAAGTGGAATACTGCTTGATACATCACCTCCCCTTCCCTGCGGGTGGATCAGTGAATGATACTATAGCCCACCAGCTGCGTTCTGTTAAGTACATTACTTTTGAAGAAGTGGAAATGGTCTGGGCACGGGGGGGGGGGCACATTGATGGGAAAGTGTGACATCAAGTCAGCCTTCAGGCTCCTTCCAGTTCACCCAGATGATTTTGACCTCCTGGGTTTTGCCTTTGGAGGTGGTTACTACATGGATAGGGCCCTCCCCATGGGGTGTTCCATCTCCTGTTCTGCCTTTGAGCGCTTCAGTTCCTCTCTATAATTGGCAGTATGGGAAAGGTCAGGATTGGCCTCAGTGGTGCATTAACTAGATGACTTACTTTTTTCCAGCCCGGGGTCATCATTGACTTGCAAATATCTTATGTGCACATTCCATGATCTGGCTCAGGAACTGGGTGTGCCGCTGGCACCGGAAAAAACTGAGGGCCCAACTACTTGGCTGGCCTTCCTCGTAACTGAGATAGTTACGACAGCAGTGGCAATGCTGCCAGTTGCCAGCAGAAAAGGTCCTTGCCCTGGAGCAATGCCTGGAGCAGCTGCTGGACGCCAGGAAGGTCACCTTGAGGGAATTGCAGGTCATAGTGGGACACTTGAACTTCGCGTGCAGGGTGATTGCTCCTGGCCACGCCTTCCTCAGGAGGCTCTGTGATGCTACTAGAGCACTTAGAACCCCTCATCACCGAGTGCGGGTGACCCACGAACTTATGGAGGATGCCAGGATGTGGGTGGAATTCCTAAAGGGCTTCAATAGCATCTCCCTCTGGCACTCTAAATTCTTGCTGGAGGCTCAGCTGCAGCTTCAGTCTGATGCAGCAGGCAGCCATGGTTTTGGTCTCTTCTTCCGGAGGAGGTGGTGTGCAGCCAGGTAGCCCCCTGATTGGGATAGAATGGGAGTTACCCAGGATATGACATTGCTTGAGTTCTTCCTAATAGACATCGTGGTGCACATCTGGGCCAGGGATTTCAAAGATCAGGCCATTCAGTTCTGGTGTGATAAAATGGCCACAGTGCAGGTGACCAACTTGGGGACCTCTAGGAGTCCCCAGGTGATGCGCCTGGTGCATTGCTTTACACTGCAATGCCTGCACAACAACATTCTGTTTGCTGCATGACATGTTTTCAGGCTGGATAACACCATTGCGGATGCGCTGTCTCGGATGCAGGAGGAGCACTTTCTAACCCTCGCCCCAGCAGCCAGGGAGCTCCCAGAAGCCTTTCCCGCCCACCTATGGAGCCCTGGATTCTAGAGGCTGAGGAGGCCATTCTCCTATCCTTGGCACCTAGCACAAGAGGAGGCGGTCTATGCATTAGCGGTCCGTGAGTTCCACACATTCAGGGCAGCTACAGGGCTGGATGACCTCTGACCTATCCTGGTGGAGACTGCAAAAAGAGACTGCAAAAATCCACTATAGGAAGTTTCTAAGATTACAGTAAAACAGAGGACAAGAAAGCCCTTGCTTTCCAGGTGAAACCGGGGGGGGGGGTGTACATGGCCTCCGCTGCTGACTTCCGGGTGCACAGAATGCTCGAGGGATGGGCATGGGAGCACCCCTCTCTCCCAGATTCAAGGGACCCTCTGGCTCCAACAACCCTGCGGCAGGTGTTACCACATTTTAATGATATTTGTTTTTCAAAATTTGAGGTCCAGCTGCTTAGGGACTCCTGCCTGGTGGCCTTCTTCAGTGCATAGTGAAGCAGTGAGTTGGTCTCCGCTTCCAGGTTTGATATGTCGGCTCGAGCCCTGCAGTACGAGGACTCCTGGTTGGAGCCCTCTCACAGGGTGGTGCTGCACCTGCGTCAGGCTAAGAATGACCAGAAGGGCAGAGGCACCACCATCACACTGCCTAGAGGGTCTGACGAGGGCCTTTGCCTAGTACAGGCCATTCAAGCTTACCTGGCTGTGCGTGGGAAGGGGAACGGCCAGCAGTTCCGGCATGCAGACACTACACCCCGACACGCTTCCAGTTCTGGGTTCTGGTAAAGGAAACTTTGAGGAAGGTGGGTTTTGACCCGAGTGCATGGCACCCACTCCTTCTGGATTGGGGCGGCATCTTCAGCGGTGGTGGTGGGGCTGCCTGAGAGCCGTATCCTTGAGTTGGGCAGATGGTGTTAGTCCGCTTGCCGCCGCTACATATGCCCGCTGCAACAGTGATAGCAAGCAGAAGTTACACCCTGTTTTGTCTTGCAGAAAGTTCATGGCTCTGGTTCCCTTTGCAGATGCTCATCTACGGGCACAGTTATGTGTTTTGGGCCAGTCGACAGGCTTGGCAGACAAGCATAGGCACCCAGTTGGGCCTAGTAGGAGCAGCGGAAGTGGACTGGATGGGCCACCACGGGATGGTTTAGAACCTTTTCCTTCCACTTCTAGATGAGTGTGGCCACAAAGGGGACACCACATGTCTTAGTCATTCACCTTGGAGACAGTGACCTGGGTCTGATAAAGGGCAAGGCCCTGATTCTGCAAGCAATCAAGGATTTTCAAGGTCTAGCTGCCTGATGGCCTGAGATGCGGCTGGTGTGGTCCAACTTGCTCCCAAGGTTGAGTTGGAGAGGTCAGCCCCCCACCCGTGCTTCAATAAGGCACATAGGAAAGTGAATATGGAAGTTGGGAGAGCGTTAACCACCTTAGGCGGGGCAGTTATATGGCTTCCTGATATACAGGGGCAGGACGCAGCCCTGTACAGAGGGGAAAGAGTGCATCTCTCTGAGCGGGGGAATGAAGTGTTCCTCCGGGACTTGCAACATGGTCTTCAGGAAGTGTCAGCGGGGTGGGGGAAGTGGGGCTAAACAGAGGTTTGCCCCACTTCGGTGGCAGGAGAGTGCAGGTGTTGGGCAGGTAGAGTAAGGGATCAGTGATTGGCTGGAGGGCCAGTTTGGGTGAGGGGAGGTCATGGAACAGTCTTGCGGCCCGGGGGGCTGGGAATGGCCGCCACTCAGGGTGTGGTGCGACTCACCAGCTCAGAGCTGTGCGGCCTGGGTTTGGGGTGTGTTGACCCACACCCCCCCTCAGCGGGGGAAGCCTTGCGGTGAGAGGAGGTCAGGACATGGAGCCTGACCGAATCAGGACCCGGCCCTTTGCTCCAGTGTGGGATGCCCTTCACTAGGAAGGGCCACCACACGGAGAAGTACCCACACTTGGATTAGTTTGGGACCTCACTGCAAGTTTGTTATCACTGTACAATAATAAAGTGGCCCTTATTTACTCCAGCTAAGCATGTCCTTTCTTCATTGGGGCCTGGGGGTACAATAGGAGCCAGCAACCATTTCTCTCAGACTTAATACAGTTTGAAGTAAGTAAAATGGTTTGCTGCTCTGCCATACTGCTAGGTAAGCCCTTTCCTAACATTCCAGTTCAAAAAGATATGCAGGTATCAGTTTTGTTGACTAAAACAAAACTGACTCAAATAACACCTGGAATGAATGTGATTTTAATGAATTAATAACAAGGGAAGGAAGTTTTAATAACACAAATAAATGAAATGAAAAATAAACCTATTAATCTTGCACATTCCAAACTAGCACCAGAAAACACACAAGGAGCAAATTCATGACACTATCCAGAGGGGCAGTGTTAACAGGGATTACCTCAAAGGATAGTGGGTGCTCCCCCCCCCGCCAAATTTCTGCTCACCCACCAGACTGGAACTTTACAGCAAAGTATTAGACAATAAAGTCATAGTGCATTATGGTATAGCCACCTAATGGTGCAGTGGGGAAATGACTTGCCTAGCAAGCATGAGGTTGCCAGTTCAAATCTCCACTGGTATGTTTCCCAGACAATGGGAAACACCTATATCAGGCAGCAGCAATATAGGAAGATGCTGAAAGGCATCCTCTCATACCGCATGGGAGAAGGCAATGGTAAACCCCTCCTGTATTCTACCAAGGAAAAACCACAGGACTCTGTGGTCACCAGGAGTTGACACCGATTCGATGGCACATTCTGCCTTTACATTTATGGTCCTCCAGCCTGAATGGATTATTTTAAATGACCTCCATTGTTTAAATAATTCTAATTCAGTCACTCTACCCCAGAACAAGCTGTAGAAGTCAGTGCAGTCAGGTAAGTAGGAGTGCCATTAATTACATTAATTACCTTACTTCTATAAGTATTTAGTGTATCACAAAATGCTCTCTCTCTTAATAATGTTCTTTGCCTGCTACTCCTATGCTAGTTCCTCAAACTAGTGATCATCTGTTGCAGCAGATCCAAGAAACTGTGGCACTTTAAAGACTAACAGATTTATTGTGACAGAAATTTTCATTGATTTCATGGTTATGAAGAAGTGTGCTCTCGTCCATAAAGACTGTGCCACTATAAAACTGTTAGCCTTTTGGTGGCTGCCACACCAGTCTTTGTAGGTTTTGCAACAAAATTCTAATGGTCTTATCCTAACACTTGGCAGACCTTTGTGAAGTGCTTTGGCGATGTGAGACATATTGAGAATTGCCTCTTTCAAAAATCAGAATAATAATTTTGTATTGCAATGCTGGTGCCCCCCCCCCCCCAATTTCAATATGAATTCACAAGTGGGTACTGCTATAAGGAGAAAATGCAAATCTCTTATTTTAAAGGGATTCGGTTGTTTGATGCATGCTTTCGACTATATCAGCATATCCCTCCCCCCTTCCTATTCTGTAATTCTATTTTTTGCCCTCATTTATTCATGTATTTAAAAAAAAAAATCAGTGTATGGAGACACTTTCCTAGTGCCCCACTACCCTAAAACTTTGAAATTTACTTAATACGCAACAATTCTGTGGAGGAATGGGATGTTTTAAGTTGCTTATCTTGCTTATACCATCAGATTCTCTGCCTTTCTAATAAACTTTATATTTATTTTAAGTAAATTATTTACAGAGCTCCCTCAGTCTGCATCATCCTAGCGTCTTACCTACAGATTCTTCTAATCACATAGGAGAGCAAGGATCAGCCCAGAAATTAACAATAGTTAGGACTGCCAACTCTGAATGAAGCTGTTCCTGAAGTCCCCCCCTCCCCAATTGTTCCCAATACGTATCACAATATCAAGCCATTAAAAACCTGAGGATCACTTTTAGTAGTCATATGTAGATTGATGCCAATTCCCGGACACTCCAGGCCAATCCTGGAAGGGTGGCAACCCCAGCCAGTCCCTTAAAGGACTTGGGTGAGTTGGACTGGTATACCTAGCATCTAAAAATGACCCCCCTCAAGGTTATGCTAAAAAATAAATAAATTGGCATGTGTAAACTACATTGCTCTCACTGTCTAGCTGACATAGCTTCCAGTTCTGTCTCTATAACTGGAAAGCTGGCTTATAACCATAGAAATAGTTTGCTTTATACCTCTTTATTTTTCTGTGGCCAATATGGTGCCAAAAAAAAATCTTTTTTCTCCAAGTAACAGTTGAGTTTCCTGTTGACTTCCCACATAACATGAAAGCAGGAGGCTCAAAAGGCCTTTTTAAAGGCCACGCTAGTGAAAATGGAGTAGTGGTGGCAAAGCTGCTTCAGGTGAAAAGAGAAAGTGAGAAAAAAGAAGATGAGACCAGCTTCCTTTGTGGCTCCGAAAAAGGTCTATAATGAAAACGATTTGGGAAGCATCCCTGAAGTGAATGCCCAGCTGCTTAACTCGGATCTATGCAGCAGTTCAAAGATGAAATTCAGGTTGACTTGACCTGATTAAACTTTGACAGTCCCTTTGTTGGAACAAGTGCAAGTCCCATTCAGGGGATGCCTCTGTACTCTCACTATCTTGGACTCTGTTTACAAAGTAATTCTGTCAGCATGATGTTGGACAGTCCATTCCAATCTCAAGTACAAAGAGAGACTGTCACACAGGAGAGAGATTACATTGAGTTCCTGTGTAGTTGGAAAAGTGGACTATTAATTTCTAATAGACTCCCATTTCCCCTTGCACTCTCTCTCCCTCTCTCTCTCTTTTGAAAACCTACCGGGAAGTGGCATTAAACAGCTGTGGCTAGGGAATACGTGTATGAGCAAGGACAAGGTCAGGTTGTGGAGTCCCAAATCCAAGCCTGGTTTTAGTATAAATGACAGTCACCTTTTCACCTATAGAGTTGAGGGGGCAAGGTTTGTGCAGGTGTGCACAGAGGGAGAAGCACTGGACTGAAATGGGAACTGAACTGAACTGAAGTGCTAACTGGCTTAAGCAATATGTTAAGTACAGAGCCCCAGATAAACGGAAAGCCCTCTTATGGTATAAATGAATACCTGTTCAATTGCAGAGTTAAGCCATTCTTACCAGGAAGGTATAGGACAGAATTAAATTGGCTTAGGCTATCAAACTGAATATGCCAGTTGGAAATCAAGGGGAAAGACCAAATGGTCATATTGGGAAGGGGTACCTAGAACGTAGTGTAAACATTTTTAATGTTCCTGTCAGAAAACACACACACTTTCAGATCCCGCCCCCCCGCCTGTGATAGTAATGAAGCCGCTTAGTGGTATAGGGAGACCAGTGGCGGCCCTGGTTCAGGCTGCTTCCAGTGGTCCCCAGGCACACCCCCTGCATCTGATGTCAGCGTGGCATTGTTTTTGAGAACCTTAGCCAGCACCAGCTTCCCTGCCTGGAAGCTATGTGGAGTTTCTGAGTCTATTTGGATTTGACACCTCTTTGGCCTGAAGCAAAGCACTATCTGGAATGGGGTATGTGAAGTGGGATCAAAGCTACAGAAAATATTCCAGATTCCAGGAGCATCTTTGCCATTCCCCAAACTCTATGGGGAAAAGATTTTTAAAAAAGGACTCCTTTTTGAAGTCAAGATAAGGCTGATTGCTTCCTTGTGGTTGGGAATGATGAGAAAGATTAGCAGATCTTCTTATCACCCGTGCCAGTTCTGGTAAACAGTTTGACAGGTGGAGGAGTGAGAGGGGGACAGTGGTGGCCAAAGTAATGCTGAAGGGTTGAGCTTGAAGCAAAACTGACCTCCTTGATCTGGGGCCCAAAGGGGCTGAGGTAAATTGTCTGTTTCTGCTCCAAACCCCTTTGCTGCTGTTCTTCTGATCCAACTCCTCTCTCCAAAATTGCTTTTTCCTGGGAAACACAGGCATTGGGTGTTTATTACACACGTACGCATGTGAAGAGCTCAGTTTGGATCTCCTAGCAGGCTGCAATTGTTCCAAGCTCTACTTCTTAGAGGAATGTGTGAACTGGACTTAAACAGACCAAGCTTTAGCTTTGAACCTTGGACGTGGTGCTTTGTCAGCTCTAGGCATGTCTATTGGTGTCTCAAACAAGGATTTTCAGTGGGGGGTGGGTGGGAGAGAGAGAGAGAGAGAGAGAGAGAGAGAGAGAGAGCAGAATCCTGCACAATTATGTGGATTCCTTGAGGAGCTCAAGCTGCCCACTTGGGTTATCTGCATTCCTGGATTCAGGATCTGAGTCTGACAGAAGGTTTTCTTCCACCTGGGAGGCCATAATCTGCTCCGTTTCAAATAGAACTACAATGTCCCTTAACATGAATGAAGTTCTTGAAACTGTCTCCCTGGCAGGGCTGGTCCTAGGATAAATAGTGCCTTGGGTGATAGTGCCTTGGGTGCTCCTCCTCGTGGTTTGTTTATCAGTGTTTCCAACTTGTGTAAGTTCAGTTCTGCACCCCCTTCAGGTACTGCCCAGCTTGCACACCCCTAAGGCCACCCCTGCTCCCTAGGGTCTGTATGTGAGTTACCAGTGTCATGACAAGATGCCATGATTGCAAAGCCACTTTCAGTGTAGAGCCACAGTTTTAGGCCAAAGAGATCTAGAGAAGCATGCCAAATCGTATGCACACTATCTGAATATAAAAATTGTACTCTAATTGTTAGATGTAAGCTCGACTGGTTTTGGATTAACAGTTGGAGCTGTATTCATTAATCTGAATGGGGGAGAACAGACAGTCTGTCACAACATAGTCCAGTTCAGTAGCCAAGCAGAACAGGTGAGAGAACACTAGCCATTTACAATGTGCAGCAGCTGATCTCAATCAGCCCCCATCACTTAGCAGCAAGGAAAAAGGAAAAGCAACCAACTGCAGCAGCTGAGAAAGAGCGAGACAGAGAATTATTTATTCCCAAGTCCATAGTCCCAAAGGCCAAGGTACAACCTGAAAGTATACAGAATGATTAAACTTGAAGCTTGATCATATTTAACAGCACAAGTACTGCTAAGGAGACCATCCATAAATGTATTATGGTCCATTTACTGTACGTACCATGTCTGGGATGAAAATATTTCCTAAGGGAAATAAGCCCAAAATGCATGATTTTTAAATCAAGGATGCAAAAGGCAAGTCAAATAAAGCAGAGGCAGGGCAAAAGCAAATATCATGGCCCAAACTTTTACAGAGGGGAGAGTAGAAAGGAGTGCTTTGTTGTAGATCCTAAAAGTCAACCCAGTTTCTGAGCAAAAAGGCACTTTTAAAAAGTGGCGATTCTCTTTATTTAGCGGGGGGAGAGCAACTGGCCCTATCCATCCTCAGCACAGTATCCCTCCAGTGACTGTTGCTGGTCTTATGTTTCTTTTTTAGATTGCCAGCCCTTTGGGTACAGGGAGCCATTTTACTTATTTATTTATGTATATCTATGTAAACCGCTTTGGGAACTTTTGTTGAAAAGAGGTATATAAAAAAGTAGTAGTTTCTACCCACAATGCTACTCATAAAACCAGACAAATGCACTTATTAAAAGTTGTACTGCTTTTTTATTGTTGTCTCTAACCTAGTCTTTATTTTGCTTATTTAATAATGGGCCCTCGGAATCTTTAATAGGATCTTTAATAAGATCCTTGGAAGAGCATGGGTATTCCCATGGCCTTCCTATGGAGCTGTACTCATGCAGAGGGTCTGTTGATGTGAAATGGTGCCAATGGATATGGGTTGTGTACATAGGCATTATGACAGCTGCGATGATGGCAGCACGTTTGCAGGTCACCATGATCTCAGAAATTACAGCAGAGCCCATATGTTGAGGCACTGGCTCACACAAATGCCACCTCTGCATGAGCTCAGTCCAGCCACAAGCAGCCCTGCACACTTCTGAGATGCTCACGTATGAACTACCAAGAAGCATCAGGTGGCCCAATATGATGGCAATCATTCACTGAGATCCTGTATATTCTGGAGCTTTCCTAATATTGTTGGTGCATAGTGAATTAGCATGTGGCATGAAAGCAGGAGAAGGGAAAGAGAAAGGGAAATGAGTTTCTCCTCCTCCTCTTCCTCCTCCTCCTTCCACATTTTTATACCGCCTGATATATAAATCTCTAGGCAGTGATTTTTACCTCTTTAAATTTACAGTCAGGAACTTAACATACATAGGGCACATCTTTGAGGGTTGATTACTTAAATGATTTTGGTCAGGATAATGCAATGTGAATAAATGCTTATCATGTATTGTGCACATGCTGTTACAAATGCGTAACTTTGAGGACTTCAGTAGGGATGTGCAGAACCGGCTCGGGCAGCTGCTGGTGGGTGGGGAGTGGTTTCCTTAAAAAGCAGGCAAGGAACTCCTTGCCTGCTCATCTCTGCCCTGCTGCTGTTCCACTGTTGCCCACTCTAGAAAATGCTGCGTGCGCCTGCAGCACTGTGCACATGTATACCGGCCATGTATGTGCCAATGCCATGCTGAGGCTGCAGGGAACAATGCCGCAGCCACGGGCAGCCTTTTGGAGAGCAGCCATCGGCGTTGGAAAAGTGGCAGGGCAGGAACAAGCAGGTGGGGAGAAGCAGCTCAAGCCAATTCAAATGCCAGTGCCTGAGTGGGTTTGGCACTTCCTAGAGGAAACCCCAAACTGGCTCGTGCACATCCCTAGACCACAGTGACACAAAAGTATGGGAATTATTATTATTTTCTTAAGCGGCATCTATCGAGTGATGGCGTGCAATCCAGCCTATTGAAACTTGATGAACACTAGTTAGGCTGGATAAATGCACTGTAGCAAGTTGGTCTCTGTGCTTTTCATTCAGGAACACTGCACAACTAAGGCTTTAAAAGACAGCCGGTTTACAGTAAAGTGAAGGTCAAAACTAATATGCAAAAAAACAATGTGTGTGTGTGTGTGTGTGTATTGCATAACCTACCCTGAACATACATCATCACTTTTTAACAAGGAAGTCATAGGGATGGTTTTGCATAGCCTCAATTATTGCCAATATTGGCAGATACATACCTGTATCACATGGGTGAGACTTCATGAATCCTAATAGTCTGCTTTTAAAATATTCATTTAGCATTAAAAAGGGAAAAGAACGAATTGCAATGTTTCTTACATCGCTTTCACTCATCTGCTCAGTGCCTTTTGATAAAGAAGTTTGGCAAGTCATGGATGTCTTGACTTTTGATGTGCTACTTGAGCATATCAAATGAATAGAGCATTTCTGCCTACCACCTGGAGCTTTTGTACAAGTAACAGACATGCTTGATCCAAGAATAATTGTTTATAGTCTCTAGAAAAAGCTGAATTATTTAGAAAATAATTATATTTATGTGAGAATAGAATTCTCACTCAGACTAGATTATTATGAATTCTCATAATCCTCTCACCATCAATTATGTGAGGGTCATATGGTTCTGTGCAGTTGTGCACCGCTTTTCAAAGCTGAAGGAGCAACACGGAGAAAACCTGTATTAATTTACTCCCTTTACAGAAATGAACGGAGAGTGGCTGAAAGAGGGCCATGCTGGGTAATCTGTACTCAGCGATTCCCTTGAAGACTATAGGAAATGGCTTCATCCAAATAGCAGCCAGAGCATCACCAGCAGATAATGCAGATTTCTAGAGAAACAGGAAAGACCACCATGCCAGGAGCTCATGTGACATCTGGTACGTCAACTGCATTATTGCTAGCGTGGTGGCTAAGACACTTGGTTTCTGTGATGGCGCATTCATTTTCCAAATGTTCCAGCTGAGAAACCTACTCAGGACATTCCCACCAAACACCAGATGGTTGGCTGGTTAGCCAATATTTTATATCAACACAGCAGCTTGCTCATCTATCATTAGGCACCCTTCTGCACAGTAGTGAATAAACACACTTTTATAGGAACCTAGGAAAATAGGAAGCTGCCTTATATCGAGCCAGACGATTGGTCCATCTAGCTCAGTATTGTCCACATGGACTAGCAGTGGCTTCTCCAAGATTGCAGGCAGGAGTCTCTGCCGGCCCTTTCTGGAGATGCCAGAGAGGAAACTTTGAACCTACTGCATGAAAGCATGCATAATGCAGATGTTCTTCCCAGAGCAGCCCCATCCCCTAAGGGGAATATCTTACAGTGCTCACATGTAGTCTCTCATTCAAATGCAAACTTGGGTAGACCCCGCTTAGCAAAGGGAACAATTCATACATGCTACCACAAGACCAACTCTCCTCCCTGAAGTGACTGAAGTAACAGTCGTTCTCTTATTTTGCCTGCCATTTTGCACAGTAAAGATGCACACAGTACCATGTTCATACAGATATATTATATGCATACATTTTCTAGTCTATATTTGAGTAACCAGGGATCTCTCACTTACTGCAGACAGAGGGTGGCCTATGCCTTCATGCCAATAGGTGGCAACATGTTGCTGTCCACAGAGTGCACCTCCAATGATTCCCTACAGGAGCCGACATCCAGATTAAGGAAACACACACACTGCAAAAGAAGCATGCTGCAGTGTGCTGCATTCCAGACTAAAGCAACATGGGTGTGGGTGTGTGTGTGTGTGTGTGTGTGTGTGTGTGTGATTTTTCTTATCTCCCCTTCCCTTTGAAGCACTCTGTGCTACCAGAACATTTGTCCCTGAGGGTTGCACAGCCCTCAGGGATATACTTTCGGATGGCAGAGTGTGCTTCAGAAGGAAGGGGAGATTGATGAACGTTGCCCTGTGTGAGCTCCTGCACTGTTTTAGTCTGGAATGCAGCATGCTTCACACATGCTTTGTTATTCTGGATGTCAACCAGAATAGAAGACTTCCAGGCACACAGACACAGCCTGTTAACATGCTGTGTATTTTGCTTACAACAACAACAATACCACCTCCTGTGCACACCATGGTTTATTGTATCATTTTTAGATTTTGTAGAATTCGGGCTTTACAGAGACTTCAGATACCAAAATGGAAGTGAGGATTAATGAGTATTGAGTGTGAAGTCATCACATCTTGATGTGTGACATTTGGAATCTGTCAGTGATGATATTGACTGAAATCTTGAAGGACTGGAACGATACTAAACAAATAGGAAATCCTCTAGCAACATCTGGCAAAGGGAACATTATTTAAACGATCATGCCCACGGGCAACTCAAGCTTGCCAAACATATTTTGTTGGCCTGATGTCAGTCATTTGGAATAGAAATACAGTACACACACTTTATTTCAAGGTTTCTTATTCCAAAATCAATTATTTGTTTTTGTGGTATTCTGCCCCCCCAAAGCTCATTATAAATAGCTATTAATACCAATAAATCAAGTTGTAATTCTGAAAATGCATGTTTACATTTATAGATCTGTCAGTTTTATGGCAGGACTCCTTGCAGAGAAATACAGCTTAATACATTTACTGGTGACAGTGATTTTTAAGTATTGCCAGTATGTTTAGATTTGCATCCACCTATTTGTAGCTGAAAGATCTGTAAGCTTTCCCCCTGAAAAAGTATCAGCTGTAGCAATCTCACTCTGACGATGAACTGTTCTAGATGGGTATAGCACAAACATAATAAGATCAGAAGCAGTATGAGAGGTATTTTCAAGGGCTTCATTTTGCAATTCTGTCTAAGCTGAAGAGGGTAAGCTGATATAATTTCTTTTAATATTGGATCCAAGGCAGGATAGAAGACAAAAGAATGAGAAGTCTTGGTAGGAACAGACTGTTCTGCAAATGCAACATGCTTGGTTATTTGGTTTGGCTGCAGCAATTTCGGATGAAGCTTTCACAAAACAGCCTTGGACTGAACAACTTGTGGGAGAATCGAAAGCTCGGTGGCTTGTACTTCTCTCTCCACTTCACGTATCCTAGCATCTGAATCAGAATCTTCACAACTCCCTCCATAGGGAATGTCTGAGCTCCATACCATGCATTCCTGGAGAAAGTCAATGAATGCATAGTGCCCATTTCTGAGCTTCTTCAATTCTCCATACCGTTTTCATTATCCTTCTCAGTTTGCATGGGGTCATAAGGCCCATACAGATGTTTTGAAAGAACCCCCACCCACACACACACACTCCTCATGGTTACAACCCTGAAAGTGGGTAGGAAGTCCTGCTCTGGAGCTGTCACTCACAACCTCTCTTCATCCTCTCATGGTTAGAGTGGCCATCATCTGCAGCGGTCCTGCTGTAACCATGAGGGCAGAGGCGTAACTAGGGAAAATAGCACCTAGGGCAAGCACTGAAATTGCGCCCCTGTCCAAACAGGAATGATGGGACTTGTAGTCAACAATATATGGAAATCCCTGTTAAAAGGAACACTGTACCATCTAGACATGGTTGTTGATCAAAACCTGAAAACATGAGCCATCTCTGTAAAAGACTTAGAACAACAGTCAGGAGTTATGCAAGGATTCCAAGTGTCATTTTCTCTGCCTCATCTCATTCTTTTTAAAAAACATGACTTTGTCCTAGAGGATCACCTGCCCAAATAGCCACTAGCAAAATAGGGGAAGAAGAAGGTGGTGGTGGTGGGGGTCTATAAACCAGTGAATGATTCCTGCCAGCCTTTGTCTTATGATGGGGTATTATGACGGGGTATTATGATGGGGTATTATGATGTCTCATGATGGGGTATATGTGCATTCACCACACCAGTGCTTACTTTGACACGAAGAGGGAGGAGGATACATTAGCTTGCCACACTAGACAGAGGCATTTGCAACAGGAGCAGACAGCCAAGTTCTGCCAGGGCCAAAACCAGCCCCTGCCAGACTAAGAAATCATTGTAATTTGCCCCTTCCTGTCACAAGCAGTGTGCTGTTCTTTTATTATTGACCCTAACTCTCAAATATCCCAGTCATGGATGGAAAACTCACGGTCAATTTACAAGAGACACATTTTCTACATGGAAGTTTCTTCTGTGCAGGTCTTGTGCAGAAACCCATGTGTAGTGACCGCCAGGGGCATAGCAAGGTTGGAATGGGCCAAGATGAGATTTTAAAATGGGCCCCCAGCCCCTCAAAGTCCAGGGCCTCCACACATCCCAGGCCCCCAAGGATTTAAGTCTGATATTTCAAAATAAGTATGCTGCCTGGAAATACATTTCACTGAATACACACATGAACACTTCACAGTATATAGTGATATACATTGAGTACTATATAGTTGTGCTACTTTTAATGCCTAGAACACAATAGCAACACTAATTATTAAAATGGCCCCCTCGCTGCAGATTAGCAAAGGAGACTTTCAACCATGCAGGGTGAGCCTATGTTTCTTTTCTCAGAATTCTGAACAAATTCAGTAAAGTTTGATTCCAGGAGGTTTTTCACACAAGGCTTTTAAAGTGCTTTAACACACATCTCCTCTGGAATGGAGGTGCTGCATTCACATGTTGGCCAGATTTACCCTGAAGTCCCTGCAAGTTATTGGAGAGCAGTTCACACAGAAGAAAAATAAAATAATAAAATAAAATAAAATAAAAGCACAACACATGCTTCACAGTTCTCACTCAGACCTTCTGGGTTGCAAAACAACTTGAACATAAGTGCATTTTTAAATGAATGAAAGAATGAATGAATGAATAAATATTTGTTCCAGAAGTGTTTGTACTTTTCTGACATGAAACAAGCCACTTATAGGCCTTTTTAGATAGTTTTTGTTTTTAAAGCTAGCACATTTTTCAGTCTGTTTTAAATTAAATATTCAAAGACTTCTCAGTATTGCCCCACCACCCATATCAAAGCCCTATGGCAAGCAGATCCCTATATATGGGGGTAACCACAAAAAGGAATTCACAGCCTACCTGGCAAAAGCTGTGCTGGATGGTCTGGTCTGCTGCAGGGAGCTCTTCCTGCCTCCTTCCTCGCTTGCTGGGGCCTGCGAAGTTCAGGCTTCAGGGAGGCCTACACAGAGGCCTCTCTGGAAGCCCCGCCCACCCGCTGATCAGCTGAGAGGTGGGGAGAGAAGAGCTCTGCAGTTTGCAGGCTGCTCCGATCCTAGGCCTCCCCGATCCTAGGCCGGAGCTGGAGGCAAGTGGCTGAGGGGCCCTGGGGCTGGGCAGGTGGGCAATGGGGTGGGGGTGGCAGGAACTGGCATGGCGCCCCCACCTCAGTGGCGCCTAGGGCACGTGCCCTGCCTGCCCCCCCAGTTCCACCTATGCATGAGGGAAGGCATTTCTGAGATCAGCAGCCAGGGTCTCCCAGTCCCAGGGTCTGCCAGGCTGCCAATCATGAAAATGCTTTCCCTCATGGTTACAGAGAGCCAGCGTGGTGTAGTGGTTAGAGTGCTGGACTAGGACCAGGGAGACCTGAGTTCAAATCCCCATTCAGCCATGTTACTTGCTGGTGACTCTGGTCACTTCTCAGTCACTTCTCTCTCAGCCTAACCTACTTCACAGGGTTGTTGTGATGAGAAACTTAAGTATGTAGTACACCACTCTGGGCTCCTTGGAGCAAGAGCGGAACATAAATGCAATAATAATAATAATAATAATAATAATACATTGAGTCCCGCTGCAGATGAGGCCCCAGTGAGGCACTACCTTGGCCCCCAGTGAGGCACTACCTTGGCGTGGTTGTGGGGCTTGTGTGCTCTGATGAAGGTGAGAGCTATGCCAGAGGCCCAACCATACTGGACAGGTCTCACCAGAGGAGCCAGACAAAGAGTGCCTCTCCCATCAACAATATGGTGAGACATAACTTTAATAAATCTATACCGGATCGGTAGTCGCCCTGGTCAACAAGGACCGCGCCAGATGCTATAGTCCCTGGACATCTGGTGGCAAGTGGGCAACAGGACTCAGGATCTTCAGTTGAGCAACCAGGGCTGGAGACAGTAAAGTTACTGGAAGAAACGTCGCTTAACCGAAAAAAATATACGAAAAATGCCAACAAGGAAATAATGATCTGCTATTACAAGTCTAGTCCAACTAGGTTATTTAAAAAGAATGTACCAAATTTGGAAAGAGAAGCATCCAGATACAGAAATCACAGAACAAAGGCTAGCAGACCAGAGAAGATTCATAATAAGAAATAAAGTATTCACAGGAGTTGAGCTGGAAGAACTGCAAAGAGCAACACAGGCTCAAGATATGGAAGAAGAATTATCACCAATTGAAGAAGTTGCTCAGGCGCAGGTGGAGGAGGTGTTGGAAATCGAGGATGCCACTGTTACTGAACTGTTTCAAAATCAAAACCAGGCAACCTCCCCTTTGCCTTCACCTCAAAAACCCAAATGCCGTTTAACAGAAAAGCAACAAGAACTAAAGCAAAAAATAACTGAGCACATGAACCAAACAACCACCAGGGTTCGACTTCCAGCTCTAAAAACAGTTGCCAAAAAACAACTTGCTCCGGTATTAAAAGATGTCAATGCTGCACTTGCAGAGATAACAACCAATAATTTGCAAGAAACAAACCAACTAACGTACAGTGCAGCAACAATAACAACATAAGAGCTCGGATATAAGATCAGTGGACCTGTAAAAAAAGAAAGCAGTACATCACCTAAATGGAAGATTAGATTAGAAAATAAAATTTCCAGGCTTGGATCAGATGCTAGTAAATTGAAAGATATGAAAGACAAGAAGCTGAAGAATGAAAAGACCAAACAGTATCTGATCCAAAAATACCACCTAGATTCAAGGAAAATTAGAGAAGTCCTGGAAATAATAAAGCAGCAAATAACAGCAGTGTCAAAGAAGATTAGCAGATATGAAGCCAGAATTACACAGCACAGGCAGAATCTTCAATTCCAGTCGAATCAGAGACGTTTCTACCAAAGCATAGAAGGAGAAACTGCAAGAAACCTAGAAACACCAAATAAAGAAGAAACAATGCAATTCTGGGGGAAATTATGGGACAATCCCGTAGATTATAATAAAAAAGCAGGCTGGATGAAAGAGGTCAAAAAATGTAACCAACAAATGCAAGATCTAATAATAACACCAGAATTCATAAGTGAAAGAGCAAAGAAAATTAAAAATTGGACTGCGCCAGGCGACGATGAACTGCATGGCTTTTGGCTTAAACACCTAACAAGCCTTCATAAACAACTATCAAAACAGTTCAATCACATTATGAAAGGTGGTGATATAGAACAATGGCTAACAACTGGGAAAACTCATCTCATCATGAAAGACCCAGCAAAAGGTGCAGTTCCAAGTAATTATAGACCGATAACCTGCCTGCCAACCTTGTTCAAATTATTAACTGGAATAATAGCAGATGAAGTGATGCAACACTTATTAACTAACAAACAGCTTCCAATTGAACAGAAAAGAAATTGCCCAAACACCAGAGGCACAAAAGACCAGCTGCTGATTGACAAAATGATTTTAGAAAACTGCAAGAGAAAAAAAAAACAAATCTAAGTGTTCCATGGATCGACTGCAAGAAAGCCTTCAATTCATTGCCTCACACATGGATACTAAAATGTTTAGAAACAACTGGTGTCAGCAAAAACATTCAGATATATATTTAAAAAGCAATGAGTATGTGGAGTACACAGTTAACAATCAATGGCGAGGCACTTGGACAGGTTAGCATTAGAAGAGGCATTTTCCAAGGGGACTCACTATCCCCTCTGTTGTTTGTAATCGCCATGACCCCACTTTCACAAATACTAAATAAAACAGGCCTCGGATACCAAACATCTAAAACATCCAGTCAAATCAACCATCTGCTGTACATGGACGATCTGAAGTTGTATGGAAAGTCCCAGTCAGAAATCGAATCACTGTTAAACACTATCCGTATATTCAGTAGCGATATAGCAATGGAGTTTGGACTAGACAAGTGTGCTGCATTAATAATGAAAAGAGGAAAAATAACAAAAACAGAAGGAATAGAACTGCCCAATGGAAGCAAGATCAAGAACGTGGAAGAGAAAGAACGTTACAAATACTTGGGCATTCTCCAGGCTGATAACACTGCACACGCTGAAGTTAAAAGAAAAATAGGAAGTGAATACATCAGGAGAGTTAGAAAAATCCTCAAGTCCAAACTCAATGGCGGGAACACCATACAAGCCATAAACACCTGGGCTATACCTGTTATCAGATACACTGCAGGAATAATAGACTGGACCCAGGCAGAGCTAGAGACGCTAGATTGTAAGACCAGGAAAATCATGACCATCAATCATGCTTTGCACCCCCGCAGTGATGTAGATAGGCTCTACCTCCCTCGCAGCTCAGGTAGAAGAGGAACACTGCAAGTCCATCAAACAGTAGAGGAGGAGAAAAGAGGCCTTGAAGAATATATAAAGGACAGTGAAGAAGATGCACTTAAAATGTTCCATAATGCGAAACTATTCAACAGCAATGAAAGAAAGCAGGCCTACAAGAAAGAACAAGTCAAGAACCGAGCAGGAAAATGGAAAAATAAGCCCCTGCATGGTCAATATTTGCACAATATAAGTGGAAAATCAGACATCACCAAGACCTGGCAATGGCTTAAGAACGGCAACTTGAAGAAAGAAACAGGGGGTTTAATACTGGCTGCACAAGAACAGGCACTATGAACAAATGCAAGAATAGCAAAAGTGGAAAAATCCACCACAAACAGCAAGTGCCGCCTTTGTAAAGAAGCAGATGAAACAGTGGACCACCTGATCAGCTGTTGTAAGAAGATCGCACAGACTGACTACAAACAAAGGCATGACAAGGTAGCAGGGATTATACACTGGAACATCTGCAAAAAAATACAAGCTACCTGTAGCCAAGAATTGGTGGGACCATAAAATTGAAAAAGTTGAAGAAAATGAAGATGTAAAAATATTATGGGACTTCCAACTACAAACAGACAAACATCTGCCACACAATACAGCAGATATCACTGTAGTCGAGAAGAAAGAAAAACAAGTGAAAATAATCGACATAGCAATACCAGGGGATAGCAGAATAGAAGAAAAAGAAATAGAAAAAAAATCACCAAATACAAAGATCTACAAATTGAAATTGAAAGGCTGTGGCAGAAAAAGACCAAAATAATCCCACTGGTAATTGGCGCCCTGGGTGCAGTTCCAAAAGACCTTGAAGAGCACCTCAACACCACAGGGGCCACAGAAATCACCATCAGCCAATTACAAAAAGCAGCTTTACTGGGAACAGCCTATATTTTGCGACGATATCTATAATAACCAACAGTATTGATGATAAAATTCAGCCATCCCAGGTCCTTGGGAAGGACTCGATGTCTGGATAAAACAAACCAGTCAATAACACCTGTCTGACTGTGTAAACAAGAAATAATAATAAATAATACATTGAGTCCCTCTGCAGATGACTGCCACTGTAACCATGAGTGCCTGGGGAGTGAGTGACAGCTCCAGGGCAAGCGAGACTTCCTCCTACCCACATTTGTAGCTGTAGGCCTGAGGGGGGTTTCTTTCAAAATGTCTGAATGGGGCTATAGTCATACAGGACAGCATAGATAATAGTCCCAAGCTTATGCCAGTACTCCAGTTTATGCCAGAGCTGCCAGCTTGCTTTTCACATGGGAAAATGGGAGGAGATCACTCCAAATCCAGAGTTCCATATCTTGTTGTTTTAAAGGAAATTATAGATCAGCCAATTATATGAGGCATCGTCACTATTTATCTGAGAATGTTGCTTTGACATGCCAATCCTTTTTCCAATGATTCTTTTGAAATGAATTGCCAACCTTTGATTTAAAACAATGCAGGCTCCTTGGCTGGGGATGGAGGGAATGAACCAGGTCAGTCAAGTCACAGCAGAACCTGAAGCGTTAGGGGTAAAGGCTGGAGGAACTGGTAGATCAGGAACAGAGGCAAATCAGAGGGGGACCCAGGCCAGGGCAGAATGGGTCAGGGGCATACCTATAATTGAACAAGGTGGGACAAATATCCTTGGCCTGCTCAGTGGGCAACAGCTGGTCTTCATTCTTGTGTTTAGGTAATGTGTGATATTATTTGCACAGGCGCAAGAGAGAAGGTGAGTGGAGAATGTTTCATTTTTCACCATGTCATTACAGTTCCTCTGCATCACAGACATGGTGGCGGGGTGTGGGGGAGAAGGCGCACAGTGCCCGAGCTCCACTTCCTATCCCAGGGCCCTCTCAACCTTGCTATGGGTAGAATCTAGAGTTGAATGGTTTTTCAAACATT
Source organism: Hemicordylus capensis (assembly GCF_027244095.1). Taxonomy (NCBI): domain Eukaryota; kingdom Metazoa; phylum Chordata; class Lepidosauria; order Squamata; family Cordylidae; genus Hemicordylus; species Hemicordylus capensis. Next base: position 184,599,616 of record NC_069659.1, on the reverse strand, counting down.
GGGTTTGGTACTTGGATGCACTCTCTGCTTCCCAACATATGTAGTGGAAATGTTTTCGTGTGTCTTCACGGCAGAGGATACTGAGCATATACCTGTTCCTGAACCAGGCTTTTTAGGGATGGAGGCTAGAGAGCTGAGTCGGATAGAAGTGACAAGGGATGATGTTCTAAACTGTCTGGAACAACTGAAAGCTAACAAATCACCAGGGCCGGATGGCATCCATCCAAGAGTCCTCAAAGAACTCAAATGTGAAATTGCCGACCTCCTTGCTAAAATATTTAACTTATCCCTGAAATAGGGCTCTGTACCAGAAGATGGAGAGTAGCAAATGTAACACCGATTTTCAAAAAGGGATCCAGGGGCGATCCGGGAAATTACGGACGTTAGCCTAACGTCCGTTCCAGGCAAATTGATGGAAAGCATCCTCAAGGATAAAATTGTAAAGCACATAGAAGAACAGGCCCTGCTGGGAGTGAGCCAGCATGGCTTCCGCAAAGGTAAATCTTGCCTCACCAACCTTTTGGACTTCTTTGAGAGTGTCAACAAGTATGTGGATAAAGGTGATCCAGTTGACATAGTCTACCTGGACTTCCAAAAAGCTTTTGACAAAGTTCCTCATCAAAGACTCCTGAGGAAACTTAGCTGTCATGGGATAAAGGGACAAGTACATGTGTGGATTGCTAACTGGTTGAAAGACAGGAAACAGAGGGTAGGTATAAATGGAGAGTTTTCACAATGGAGGGAAGTAAGAAGTGGGGTCCCCCAGGGATCTGTACTGCGACCAGTGCTTTTTAATTTATTCATAAATGATCTAGAAGCAGGGGTAAGCAGTGATGTGGCCAAATTTGCAGATGATACCAAACTCTTCCGGGTAGTGAAATCCAAAACGGATTGTGAGCAGCTCCAAAAGGATCTCTCCAAACTGGGGGAGTGGGCAACAAAATGGCAAATGTGGTTCAATGTTAGCAAGTGTAAAGTGATGCACATTGGGACGAAAACCCCCAACTTCAAGTATATGCTGATGGGATCCGAGCTGTCGGTGACGGACCAGGAGAGTGATCTTGGGGTTGTGGTTGACAGCTCGTTGAAAGTGTCGACTCAATGTGCGGCAGCTGTGAAAAGGCAAATTCCATGCTAGGGATCATTAGAAAGGGGATTGAAAATAAAACGACTAACATTATAATGCCCTTATACAAAACTATGGTGCGACCACACTTGGAGTAGTGCGTACAGTTCTGGTCACCACATCTTAAAAAGGACATTGTTGAACTGGAGAAGGTACAGAAGAGGGCAACCAAGATGATCAGGGGCCTGGAGCACCTTTCTTATGAGGCAAGACTACAACACCTGGGGCTTTTTAGTTTAGAAAAAAGATGACTGCTGGGAGACATGATAGAGGTCTATAAAATCATGCATGGCGTGGAGAAAGTGGAGAGAGAGAGATTCTTTTCCCTCTCACACAACACTAGAACCAGGGGTCACTCCATGAAATTGATTGCCAGGAGGTCTAGGACCAACAAACAGAAGTACTTTTTCACACAACGCGTGATCCACTTGTGGAACTCTCTGCCACAGGATGTGGTGACAGCCAACAACCTGGATGGCTTTAAGAGGGGTTTGGATGACTTCATGGAGGAGAGGTCTATCAATGGCTACTAGTCAGAGGGCTGTGGGCCACCTCCAGCCTCAAGGGCAGGGTGCCTCTGAGTACCAGTTGCAGGGGAGTAATGGCAGGAGAGAGGGCATGCCCTGAACTCCTGTCTGTGGCTTCCAGCGGCATCTGGTGGGCCACTGTGCGAAACAGGATGCTGGACTAGATGGGCCTTGGGCCTGATCCAGCAGGGCTGTTCTTATGTTCTTATGTTTGGGAGAGCAAGGTTAGTTGCCCAGAGGTGGCAGTTTGCTTTCTAGTGAATGACCTCACACCTGGGAAAACTTCCATGCAAAAGGTTTTTTTTTTTAAAAGGGAGGAAAAACAAACCTAACATGGAAAAAGAATCCTTTTGAGAGTGGGAGCCACATATCCATGGCATCCAAACCAACTCTTTTCTTATTGTGTACTCCTTAAAGTGGATCTGATATCATTTGCTTCTTTTGCTCCAATCGTCATTCTGCTAGTTCAGTTAATGTAATGCATATTCATGTGGCTAAATAAGGAATAGTGTATTTAAAAAGAGTCAATTTAACACCAGTCCCTCTAGTGAAATCTTCTGACGTAAACCACTCTAATATACTACATCAATATTCTCTGTTTATAGTCTTCCAAGCTATATAGTACTGGATCTTAATTCTGAGGGAATTGCATGAACTCTAGAGCAAACACTGTACAGAAGATAAAATGCATCACATCCACCTCTTTTCTTTGCCTAAGGTAAAGTGTGCCGTCAAGTCGATTTCGACTCCTGGCGTCCACAGAGCTCTGTGGTTTTCTTTGGTAGAATACAGGAGTGGTTTGCCATTGCCTCCTCCTGCGCAGTATGAGATGAGGCCTTTCAGCATCTTCCTATATTGCTGCTGCCTGATATAATACCAGCGGGGATTCAAACCGGCAACCTTCTGCTTGTTAGTCAAGCATTTCCCCACTGCACCACTGAAGGCACTTGCCTACTTGTATTGTACTTGCCTACTTGTATTGTAATTCCATCAGTTTTGTTTAAGATATGTTGAAATCAATGGGACTTAAGTATCTCATGATTAACTTGTGTCATTGATTTTACAGGATAAGTGCAATTTTCTCTGTTCTGAGGACTCTGTTTCTCATACCTGCCAATACTTTTTCCTCTTAAAGTGTGTGTATTTTGAACACACCTGTTCTCATATCAAGGATCATAATCTGAGTTCTCTCCCCATCCCACACAAGCTGCGTTGGGAGCCATTTCTACTTAAGAAGCTGGACAGAAATATACCAAATAAATAATACTGAGCATTCTGTACGGTGCTTTATAGAATGTTCAAAGTACATTAGCTTCCTGTAATCCATGCAACAACTTTTTACAATGGGTAGGCATTATTATCCTCATATTGCATATGGAGGTTGAGACTGAGAGAAAGAGGTTTGCCTAAGGCCATCTAGTGAGTTCATTGGCAGGGATCAGATTTAAGCCATGGTGGTCTTGATCTGTAGATCAGTCTCTCTGACACTATGCTAGACAAGGCCCCTTTCTGTCTGTTGTATGGGGAATTCTGTTACTCTGAAATAATTTGACTTGCATTGATTTTAAAGCAAAAAGCATGGATGTTTCCTTTTGGCTAAAGATATGCCAGAATAGCATGACTGTCCTATAATATGTTATCTATAGTTCAGAATGAACTTGACCAACTGCAGTACATGAAAGTGGACTGTGCATGACAGAATGCTTCATAGGGCCATGCAATTATTTGACCCTGATTATTTGAAGCCAAATAATGAGCACATCACTCTTGGCTTTAGCTGTTCCCACCACTCACGTCTGCACAGAGTAATGCTGTGCACAGAGCCAGGAAGAGTCCTTAAAGGGAACCAGAGCTGTGGGAAGCTTCAGCAACATCTGGGAGGAGGCACACACAGCACTGTATTACCAGAACTGCCCCAGAGGACTGTATTATCAGAACTGCTCCCAGCTAGACACTCCGATTGTGCTTTTGGCTTAGTGTGGGGAATTAGCTTGGCTTGAGGGAGCAGTTCTTTTACAGTATCAATTTGAGCAAGTTTTGTGTTTTGGAAAACAATGAGGAGGCAGAAATGTAATACAACAGATTTGTTTAGGATAACAGGGGGTGGTACAGGAAAGCAAGAGTTTGGTTAGGCAAGGCAATAAAATCCTAACTGATAGTCTTAACAAGAATCTCACTGAGAGGAATTTAGCTTAGGGTCCAAACTGCAGATTAAGGCTTGCTGTAGAAAGGGCTTGAAGGCAGGGACAGAGGGAAGAGAAAGTGGGGCAAGAAGACTCAAAAAGGCAGAGGGTTAGCTTTACCTATCCTTGGTCAGTTGGTGCATTCGGTGCACTTGTAGATGGATACATGGACAGATCTCCTCGCAGGAAAGAGGGCGGAAATGCGGGAAGAAGAAAGGGCAAGTAGCGTAGAGCTACCACTCGCACACTTGAGAACCAGTCTTGTGAAAGATACAAGTAGACTCCCATGCAGATTTCGAGGCCATGTGGCTTGCCAGGAGTACTTTTACTCCAAAATATGCCTGCAGGCAATGCATGGATCATGGTCCCTCCCTGGAGGGGAAGGAACTCAGACAGAACAATGAAGTTCATGGGTGCATGAACTGATCAGTCTTGGGTCTAACTTGCCAAACAAAAAGTGAGAATGGTCTGTGGAAGTGTGCATGTAGCTATGAATAGCTGGTGGACTTAAGGCTTATCTGGAAATGGAGATGCTACTCCAGGTGCAAGGATATATATTTTTAGATTTTAATGAGCTGCCTCCGCTCTGGTCACTTACCAACTAATTTAGCTGTTAATGGTGGGTTGGGAAATGTTGCTTCTTATCTGAGTTGCGACAGAGAGTGCTTGCCAGCTAGCTCTCTTGTGAAGTAGGAGTATTCTCTTCCCTTAAAGAGTGCTTTTGAATTAGGTCTACTTGTTGGCTGTTTGCCGTCTTTTGAGATAACGAGAGGGAGGTTGGAGATGACCCTTGGCAGTCTTAGCTATTATGACCTTGGGGTGCATTGCCCCCTGCTTTGGTCATGCCAGGTAACCAGCTGTGAGACTGTAGGAAATAGGAGCCCATCCCAGCTCCTTCCCCAGTGCTCTGAGCATGCCTTTCTGTGTGCTTTCCTAGACATCACTGGGGCTTCCCACAGCTCCAGTATCCTTTAAGGGCCCTCCTCACTTTGGGCATGCACTAGCTCTGTGAGGAGATGATTGGTGGGAGTGATCACTTCCACATGGAACTAGAGGTGATGTGCACATTATTTGGTTTTGGCCCTTGAAGTCAAATAATCACACAGGCTTAATACTTAGCATCCCTGTCTTTGTATTGACATCCTTGTGCACTAGGAATAAGATAAATTTCCCTAGAGTCCCAGCTTAGATATTTAATTTGTAAACATTAGGACATGGGGACTGAAACCAGAAAATGGCAACTCTAGCAGTTTAAAATGAGCACATTTTAAAAGACATCGAGGTGCTTCACACAATCAGTGTGAAGCGCCGGAGGGAGTTCTGTGGGGAAAGCAGGCTTAGCCCATTCTTCCCACAGATGATCAAGGCCGCCCACACGACTGCCAGCTCTGTCATGGAGCTGGCAGGGGCTGCAGGGATTGGAGGCCATGCGGCCCCCGGAAGTTCCTGGATGCCCTCTGTGAGTGCACGGGGCATCTGGAGAGACCCCCAAGCCCGGTAGGCTGCAAGCAGCCTCCCGGTCAGGGGTCTACTTATGTGTTGCCGTGCACCATGGCAACACACGAGCAAAAAGATGAGGTTAACGGAGCGCTCATTCCATTAACCTCATCTAAGGGGAGGGGTAATTAGGTGGGCTAGCCACTTTGGGAGCACCAGGCTTGCCTGCAAGCGCAGGGGTTCCCATGATCCCTGGAAGGCAGGCTAAGCTCCCTTAGCAGGGGCGTATCTAGAGTGGGGCAGGCAGGGCACGTGCCCCGGGTGCCACTTGAAGGGGCTGCTGAAAGCACAATGGCTGCTGAAAACACAATGACCACTGCACATGCTCAAATAGCCTCTGTGAGGCCCTAGGCCAGGCCAGGCCTTGCAGAGGCCATTTGAGCATCCGTGGTGGCCATTTTGTTTTTAGCAGCCATTAAAAGAAAATTTAGAAATTGCCACGACACATGCTAAAATGGTCCCTGCGAGGCCCTAGAAGCCAGCGGGTGGGGGGAACCTTTGCAGACCCCCCCACAGCCTTTAGAAAGCCCCCCGAAGGGACGAAAGGTATTATTTTTAATTCAATATAATATAAATCACTGTACACATATTCAGTTTGGCACTATGTACAGAGAATCAGGGCTTGTGAATAATGAGCTGAAGCTTATGAGCTAGGATTGTATTCATTTGCTCTTACTTTGTTTCTTGTGATGAGTGAGTTAATAATGTCTTAATAATATGGCTACTAATGGTGAGTTTGTCTTTGAATCAGTGTGAAATCCTTAGTATTAAGGCCCACTGGGAGTTTCTTGCTCTCTTTCTCTCATTTTAACTGTCTTTCTGAAATACTAGAATATATTGCAAACAGTGACACAGTTTACTCTGCATAGCCTTTAATTATTTTCAGAATATCTGGGAAAATCCAGATTCTCCATTTATTTTTAAAACTTATGTAATAGTGATGCTACAATGCATAGTAGAGAATTAGACAGGCACTTCTGTTTAGTTTTCAAAGTACACCTCCAGATAGTATTTGGGTATTTCATGAGCCCCAGCATACTGAAATTTGTAGTTTCCCAGCATTTTTTGGTCTGGCTACATCCACTGCTAAATAATTTTTGAAATATTAAAAGATTAATGAGCTTGACTTGTATTTTTGTATTTGACTTGTATTTTTCAGCTGATATTATGATAAAGTTATCTGAAAGATGGGTGTCAGATGTTTGGACAGGGGGAGCAATTTCAGTGCTTGCCCTAGGCACTATTTTTCCTAGATACGCCACTGTCCCTTAGCTTGCTTTTCAGTGATTGTGAGAATAGCTTCATCTCCTAGAGTCAAAATAGGAACATTGATTTACCAGTGACAGTCATCAGAAAACAGAAACTGCCCCTGGAGCATTTCCAGGCAGCAGGCTTTACCGCATGGTTACTGAGAGTCTTTACTGCGAGTTCAAAGTTGCCCCCCAAAACCAATGCAAAATGTTGATTTTTAAAATCCCAGATATAAGTCAGGCTGCACTCTAAACATGCAATGAAAAACCCTAGCTCACAAGGACTTCAGGGAAAATCTGAAAAAGCTCCTGGCAATAGAACACCCCAAACTTACCTGGTCCCAGGCCTTGATATTCATGGAATGATTTTTCTGCTCTTTGGGCTACCAGGACCATTGGCTGGCAGAAGTAATGGAGGAAGAGGACAATTCAAGCTGGGATACTAACACCATTAGCCAGAATCCTCCTGGTCCTGGGAATCCTTGGGAGTCCTGCTAAACAGAGACCCCTGAAATGTTTGCACTTTCTCTCTCTGACCTAAACTCTAAATTGCACATTCTTGCAGATATCATGTTTATAAAGTTTATATCAAGTTTATATCTTAGTGTGACCAGACCAGATTTCAGCGGTAGTTGAATTTATGCATGCACTTCCCATAGAAACCTGCAGATGCTTCAGAAACCTCCAAGGAAAATGCCACAAAGGCAGCTGAGCTTTTCCCTAAGAAGAAACAATGGCTACTCTTTGCAATGGACTGAACTCCACATGTGAACCTAAAAGTGGCTTGTTTGTTTTCTTTCTGGCACAACACCTAGTTATATGCTTCACAGACCATGATTATCATGTTGATACACAGATTTACTCCTTTCTCCACAAATTTAATGTTAGAAATGAATAAAGAGCAAAGGGAAGGACTTTGTCATTTTTGCCTTGAGGTCTTTGAAACCTCAGCATTTCTTTTTGTTCCAGCCTTTGCAGGCAATGCAAAGGCTGATAAATGTCATTCCAAAATGCCTTGTGTGTCACTCTTTGCACTGTACAGGTGTCAGATTCCTCTGCAAACTAAGTCCATTCTTCTTCCATTTGGTTCCTAAAGCTGAAAAAAATCCACCCCATGTTCAGTCTGTAAATGGAACTATTCAGTTGCTCAGCTGAGAATTCAATTGTTCCTTTCACTGGCCTTAAGTATGCGTGACAGCACACCTTGGGACTGAGTTACTCAAGTTTATCACTTTAACCTTATGTTATTTTCCCATTAGATCAGCTTCTGCCACCTCTGGAATTCTATGACTGTTGAAAGCAATGAATATATTTTTTAAAGTTACACACTCCTTCTCCTCTCCCCCTTCTGATTAACATATGCCTACTTTTGTACACATTTTTATAAAACCCTGTATCAGAGAATGCAAGGATGCTTTCTGGTTTCAAATCTCCCTTGCTTCACAGTACAACCTCATTGCTCCAAAAAGAGCATCTGTTTGGGCCATGGTATTGCTCCTCTGTTACTGACCCCCTTTGAGGACCGAAGATCTAATTAACTCACAGCCACTCTGAGAGCATGAGAAATAACCTGCTATTTCTGATGGGTTCCAGAGAGCCATTTTTTCTAGCCCTTTGTTGGGTTAAAGGCTGTGTTGCTTGAGAAATCATTATTCATACTTAACAGAGTAAAATCCAGCATTTTTACGTAGATTGGGAATGATTCCCACCCCCGAGGCTCATCCAGAGGGAGCTTGGTGGCAAGTATTACATATACCTACACATTTTCTGTGAATTTTACCGTAATTGAAACGGAAGATATTCATTAGTGCAGTGAGAACAGACGGTGCTAATTGAGAGCACATAAACACATACTGTATCACTAATGCTTCTGTCTTTCCCTCCAGAAAAGGGGTATAGATCTCCCTTCCTTTTGGTGTTTAATGCCATCTTACTTAAAAGGAAGCCTCTCAGTCCCAACATAATTGGAAATATTAAAAACTGGCCAAGAGAAGAAACTTCTATGTTATCATGATCTGGAGCTCCAGCCCTGAGAAGTGGCAGGGGCAGTTAGGATGGAAGGATGTGATTCTCATAGCAAGCTGGAGTCTGGGCTTGCAAGCCAGGAGACCCCAGAGCCAGAGACCTTGAAGCCAGAACCCACTGTGCCTGAGCCCCTGAGGAATGGTCCCTTCTATGCCAAGAAGCTCACACACTTCTCCAAACTTCACCAACGCTGTCAACAGGCCAGGAGGGATCTGGAAGTAGAGGAGGAGTAGAAGCCTGCCCCATTAAATCTCTCTGTTCTCCAGTAAGCCTGGGCAATTATTTGGCATTGAAGGGCTGAAGCAGAATAATGTGCATATTGCTCTGGCCCATGCAGAGACAGCCGTTCCCACCACTCACTTGTGCACAGCATTGGGGAGGACCCTTAAAGAGAACCAGAGTGGCAGGAAGCCCCAGCAATATCTGGGAATGAGTGTGGGAAAGCACACATAGAACACTAGAAAGCTCAGTCTTTCCCAGTACTTTCCCCATATATTTCTATAGGGAAGGCATTGGGATAACTCACTGCACTACATGGTTGTCTCCACAGATGTTGCTGTGGCTTCCCATGGCTCCAGTTCCCTTCAAGGGCCCTCCCTGGCACTGTGCACAGCACTGCGCTGCAAAGAGGTGAGTGGTAGGAACAGTGGCCTCCACACAGCCCACAGGCAATGTGGACATTATTTGGCTGTGAAAATTAGAATAATTGCACAGGACTACTCTCCAGGCAGGTAGGGGGAGTCTGGGAGGGGGAGGCAAATGCCTCATTCTGCCTCTGGTCCTTGTTGGAGCAAGTAGCTCCTGGTTGGAGCAAGTAACTCAGGGTTGTGATCCTGCAATCCTGCCTTTGATTTGCCACTTACTAGACCTTGTGGGTTCTTATCTGTGGGACAGGTCAGGACATACACAGAAGCTACCACAAGACCAGGAGAGCTGGTCTTGTGGTAGCAAGCATGACTTGGTCCCTTAGCTAAGCAGGGTCCACCCTGGTTGAATATGAATGGGAGACCAGAAGTGTGAGCACTGCAAGATATTCCCCTCAGAGGATGAAGCCGCTCTGGGTAGAGCAGAAGGTTTCAAGTTCCCTCCCTGGCTTCTTCAAGATAGGGCTGAGAGAGACTCCTGCCTGCAACCTTGGAGAAGCCTTTGCCAGTCTGTGAAGACAATACTGAGCTAGATAGACCCATGGACTGACTCATTATATGGCAGTCTCCTATGTTCCTATGCATGCATTTATCAATGAAGTGCTCTAGAAATGTATGTCTAGTTAACAATGGCTCGTTTAGCTTCTAAATTATAGCATCTACCTTTGACATCACAGTACTTAGCAAGGATTTACACAAGCATTTTATTTCTCTTTATTATGAAGTATTAAAAAATAACCACAAAAATATATCTAAGAATACGTGTATGAACCTGCGGTGAATTTTATTCTCACTGTATTCTTTTTGTGTTTGGAATCTACAGTGAATCCTATTCCTATCTCTTTGCCCCTCTCCCCCTGCTGGCAACCTGCACAAACAAGTAGAGGGGAAATGGTGGCCACCAGTGTCCTCTCTAATTTTTTTCATCTCTGTGCGGAATGAGTTTTGTTCTCAGTGGCAGTATCTGTTGGGAATTCTCTGTGGTGAGAGAATCCCTTTCTCATTATAGCAGAGTGCACAGAGGCACAACACAGCAGAATTTAGTTAGGAATGCGTGTATGCTGAGAGTAAAGTAACTTGGAGCCAATTCATAGTTTCAAATCAATATATAAGGCATTTATTAAGGAACTCTATTCTAGATAGGAAAGAGAGGAGTTAGGATCCCTAATCTATCTATCTAGCTGGATGCAGATGGATTCTGCATCTTCTCTGCACACATGGTGCAGGGAGAGGAGCTTGCCATGTTGCAAGGTAGAAGGGCAGGTAGGGAAGAGAGAGAGGAAGGAAGTTAATCCCTGAGATTAGCAATCTACATATCCAAAGGGATAGTGTCAGAGCAGTGGAGAAGGGGTGACCAATGTCTTGACCCTCTAGCCCTCTGATTTACTAGTCTGTCTTCCACTGTCTGAGACAAGAGACAGCGCAAAGTCCTTTAACTTCCAACATTTCTAAGCCATCCTGTTTTCTCGGTATTCTTCAGCTGTTTTAGGGCTTGCTTGTATCCCATTTAAGTTTGGAGAAGGTGGCTGACATCCTAACTAACAAAGCATACATATAATGCAGGGCTGTGGGGACACAGCTGGGGCCTGCATGCAACTCCCCCAGTCCCTCTATGAACACAATCTTGACCTTCACCAATGTGGTTCCTGTCTTATAGATACTGTCTTACACTTCTGGAGTGTGGGCAGAGCTGGGAGGTTCCTCCTGCTTGTTCAACAACATACACATAGAGGAACTGAGGGAGTTGTGCGTGGGCCCAGTTGCATCCCTAAAGACCAGCCGTATGCATCCCTTGTTAGGATGTCAGCCAGGCCTGAAACACACACTTAGGAGACTAATGTAGTACCTCTGTTGCTAGATGGTACTATTGCAGCCTGCAAGAGGGGGGAATACATGTTTGAACATTCTCCTTTGGGGGGGGGGACTTTATATAGAAAACTAGCATGCTCAGAGAACACTAAGCTAGAAATATGAGGCTTGCCATGTTGCAAGGTAGAAGGACAGGTAGGGAAGAGAGAGAGGAAGGAAGTTAATCCCTAAGAGTACCAATCTACATTTCAAAGGGATAGTGTCAGAGCAGTGGAGAAGGGGTGACCAATGTCTTGACCCTCTAGCCCTCTGACTCACTAGTCTGTCCTCCACTGTCTGAGACAAGAGACAGTGCAAAGTCCTTTAACTTCCAACAGTATCAAGGCAGTGCATGTGCACATGCATTCAGAGCGGGGCCTTCCTGATTTAACCTGAGCAGGATCTAAAATTAACTGAGCGGACATTAAAAAAAACATGGAAGTGCGTGCACTCATGCACACCTGAGAGGGAACCCTGGTGACCACATATTTTGACCTTAATGGTGCTGCTTGTTAGTAAGTCCTTTTAGGCTTACAGCAGACATCTCTTTTAAGTAGCTACATTCCATTTGAATTCTGACATATTTCAGAAATCACAGTAAGCTCCTTTTAAAATGGGTATGTGGGATGCTCTGAGCATTTTAAGTTTCCTCACAACTTTAAGCTTTCTCCACATGTCCAATAGTCTCCTAGATGCCCAATAAGAGAATGTCTACCATGATCTATTAAAGGTGTGTGAGAAGCAGGCTTGGCGTATCCTTCAGTCAGTCAGGAGTCTTCTCATAGGATTATACAGTAACAGAACACTCAGGAATTCTGATCTTTATTCTGTAGCATACTTAACATAGCAATTAATACATCTCTGACATGGGCTAGGACTGGAGCTAGGATTGTGCCTCATATTTCCAGTTAGGAGAAATCCATAATGCTCTCCATGCAAGTGAATTGTAAATAAGCTAACACCCTGCATACAGAGGGATTGCAGCTGGGTTTTTTGTTTGTTTGTTTTGTTTTAAAGAGGCAAATCACCTTTCAGTAGACTACCAATAATGAAAGAATGAAATGGGTGGAAAGAAGTTCCTCTTTGTGAAATCATGCAAGGCTGCCATTGCCTGAAATATATCACAGCACGGAGAATGATGGAAGAACTGCTAGAATATGAACAAAGACCTTTCTGCCCATCAGCACATTAATATTGAAGGGGAAATCTCAGGAAACGGCTAAAGGTTGTCCAAGTAGCTGAAATGAATGAGCCAGACCTTTCAGAATTGATTTTCAAAATTAAACTTCAAATTTAATAAAAAGGGTAATGTTTTGTTAAATTGCAAATATTCCTATGGTAGATCCATATTCTGGTCCCCTTATTCATGGAAGGAAGTTTCAGTATAAATAGTCATCTGATCCAACACACTTCAGACCTATCATGTTTGTCAGTGGAAAATAAACAGAACCAAGCCATGTATTGATAGCAATGATTTGTCTTGAGAAAGGAAGAAATGGTTTCAAATGGAAACTGTTCAGCAGAGCTGGATTCAAAACCAACCAACAAACTTAGCATTTCCTGACCTTGATCACTGTACATGAAGCCCAAAGGCGGGGACCAGAGAACAAATGCAGACATCTACTAAGCTCATGAGAGACTCCGGGAGAATATGCACCCCCCCACACCATATTGTCCCTCACATATATGGTCCAGGCATATGCCCAATCCCATAAGTGGCCAATCTGTCCAAATCTCTTTCTTATTTTAACGGGGAAAGAATGGCAAAACCAGAGACCCACAATCAGGCATCCACTTGGAACACCCTTGTGATACATTATGCTATCTTTATAGTGGAGGGAAGAGGCCATGCTCATTCCTCCACCGCACAAAGATCTTGTGTGTAACACAGATTGCACTCCATCATTATCAACAGGGTCGAAGAGTGCAGCTTAGATCTTCTCTTCAGCTTAGATTTTATGAAGGAAGGTTTGGATTGGATTGAAACTGCCCATGTTAGGACAAACCCATTTGAAGATTATCCATGTGGTTCTCTTGATGTTGCAGGTGAAAGAACATGAAAAATGGCTGAGAGACAGGCTCTTGAAGTACATCACACCCCAAAATGGGTTTAAGAGCTTCTTGTCAGGTTTCTTTGAAATCACATCCATTTTGGGGAACAGTTTTCTCAATGCTGGGGCCATGTTTACTTACAGAGTCCGTTGTAAAGATTATAGAGAGTGTAGAAACACATGATGTTGGCCAGAACTGGCCCTTGAGTTTCTTTTAGTTGTCTTTAAAAAAATAAAAATAATGGCTGCCTTTTGAGCTAAATTACTCGGAAGTCCAGTTGAAATGTAGTAGTCCTTTAGAGTAGCACATGATTTGCTCTGTTGAGTCTGGATATCAGCCAGTGTTTTCATATGCTATTATTTCCTATGAGTGGAAGAAACAGATAAAAGCCAAATAGATGTCAGATCAGATGGTGGAAATTGCCAAGAACAGGAGAGAAGCCAAAGTCAAGAAAGATGACCTCAGGAAGGAACTTAATAGGGAATTGCAGAAAGCTGTTAGAAGAGACAAGGAGCAGTACTACAATGAAATCTGTAAAGACCGTGAGGATGGAAATAGACATGGAAAAACAAGGAAAGTGTTCCAAAATATTTTTGAACTAAGAAAGAGGTTCCAACATGGAATTGGTATGTTAAGGGATGCCAAAGGACAGACAGTAACTGATTCAGAGAAGATCAGATAGAGATGGAAGGAGTATACTGAAAATCTGTACAGCAGGGACATCAACATCCAAGAAACAAGATGTTCCCCTACTTACAAGAACCTCTAGTATGGGAAGATGAAGTTAGATCAGCACTCTGGTCATTATCATGTTGGAAGGCTACAGCAATTGATGGAATAGCTACAGAAATAAAGACAGGCAACAGAAGAATCAGTCAAGGCTCTAACCAAACTCTGCCAGCGAATCTGGAGAATGACACAGTGGCCAACAGATTGGAAGAGGTCAGTCTATATACCCATACCAAAGAAAGGAGACTTAACAGATTGTACAAACCATTTCACAATATCCTTAATTTCACACGCTAGCAAAATAATGCTCAGGATCATCCAATGAAGATTAGAGCCCTAGGTGGAATGGGAAATGCCGGATGTTCAAGTTGGTTTCAGAAAAGGCCAAGGAACAAGAGACATCATTGCTGATGAGAACTGAGAAAGCCAAAGAATACCAAAAAGAAGTCAATATGTGCCTCCACCTATGAGGCAAGGTTCAACTTGGCCTCATTAGTAAATCTTCAGTGATGGGATAGCTTATACCAGAGATTTCATGCAGGACATTTCTGCATGTAAACATTTGAGGATGTCTCAAGCCGTGCTGGCACAGATTCACATATGAGGAGGCCTACTACACTGAAGAAGCCTCCAGAATTGGTTCTATCCCTCTGTAAAATAAATTTGACTTTGGAGCTGGAGATTTGCCACCAAATTTCACCTGTGACATCTCTACGTATGGAACCACCTTTCGCGAAATTCTTCTAGCAGATTTTCTGGAAGAAAGGGCACCCCACAAGATACCTTCTGTGTTGAAGATAGATAGGTTTTTAAGTTCATAGATTCAAAATAGTGTCTTTTTCTTGGGAAGAAGTGAATCTTCTATAATAATGGAGTAGGGGATGAGGAAAATCTTTCCCTTAGAGGCTTTCTTTTGTAAAGCATACAGCAGTAGTGGGAAAGTACAGTTTGTAACTACATATCCTATTGTGTTTCAAAAGCAGAAGTATAAGGTTCTTTGCATCAGCAACTTGTTCAGCCTTTATCTAACATGTTCACACAGCAGAAGGTACACACTCTTAAACATCAGGCATCCTTTAAAAATCTCAAACTTTTCTCCCAAATTTCTTCCATGACCAAACTATCAATCATTAATAGTCTAGAAATCTGGTAATATTTATTAGGAAGAAGAATACATGATCCAGCTTGTGTTAAGCCGTTTTAAACCTCATTGATTTCAATGGGACAATTAAGCGTGCTGTGCATACGCTGGAAATTCAGTAAACATGCTGGGCTAGTTCAGAGACTACATGTGACTAGCTTCTAGGGATGTGCAAACAGGTTCAATGTCCAAAGGATTTGACATTGAACTTGTTTGGTTTGATGGTCCAGTAATGAACTGAACTCCACCCCACACTGGCTATTTGGGGGACGGGTTCATGATCTGCCCCTGCAAAAAAATATTTTTTCTCTTTTTTTGGTACTTAATATTACATCAATTATTTATTTATTATTTATTTAATTTATATTCTGCCTGACTCCAAAGGCTCTAGGTTGTTCACAAAAAGAAACACAACAAAAACAAAATACAACAAGCTGTTAAAATAATTTAAAACATTCAAAGATTAAGACGGTATAAGGGCAATGAAATACGCATTTCCACACTGCAAAGCTTTTTCAATGACCTTTTTAAAATGCACAATAAAAGTTAAAAGTTTAAAAGTTTAAAAACATTCAAAAGTTTAAAACTTAAAAACTAAACCCCAGACGTAACAAAATAGCAAACGTTTCGATGTAAGACATCATCCTCAGTGCTATACAAAGGTGGCTGAGTTTTCTTCTTAAATACAACTCCACAATATGATTCAGTTAAAGAACTGAAGGCAATCAACCAATCTTGTGCAGCTCCCAATATCATATACGGGGGGTGGGTGGGGGTGGGGAACCGCAGAAGGAAGGAAAAGAACACAAAAGCTTGATGAAGTTCATACACTCAGTAACCAATGAATTTCATTGCTTCCCTCATTTTCTCTTTAACATTTATAGGTGTGTGTGTGTGTGTGTGTGTGTGTGTGTGTGTGTGTGTGTATGGCTTCTCTGATTTTTCGTTTCCTCACATCTGTCTCCACAGCTAAGGTGAATATCTTTGTATTCACTACTCTGCCTTGACGTTATTCTTTAACATGCACAGCCCATGGTTTTGTTCTATCTCTATGCTGTATGTCTGCCTGATGTTCCTTATATCTTTTTTTCAGGGGTCGACCATTTTCACCAATATAAAACTGCATGCACCGCTGGGAGGAATCTCCTTATCTAAAAAGATAATAAATCACTCTTCGAGAGTAATGCAGATAAACAGCACATTTTCCAGCGTGTCATGACTGGCAAGGACTCAGTGGAGAGGCCCACTCCACTGGAGTTGAGATATATAATCTCCAGTGGAGATGTGTAATCTTTTTACACCTGGAAGACATCCTGATCTTAAGATGGTCAACCAAGCACTGCTCTATTCACCACATACACCACATTTGCATAGCTTCCTCTTGCCTTTCATGGGTAAGCTACACTCAGAGTGATTAAATTTGAGTAGCAATAAACTTTTTTGTCTTTCATTGAATCTGCCAGACTCTGAGTAGGCAGAATGGCTTGGAAACTGCCCCAGGGCACGTTTGAGGTATATCTACCTCTGGCTGAAGCACATGGCGTCGGAATCTGTTTGGATCACTGTCCTATGGACTCTAATGTACACAGGTTGTAGCCCTTCACTCCTTGCTCCTCTTCTCTGCTTTCCTGCCTCTTCCCCATGTGGAGGCCTTCCCGCCAATGTGCAACGAACACACCAACTTACCCATGAAGGATAGGTGAACCTCTTGCCCTTCTAAGTCTCCTTGCGGCTTCTCTCCCTCCTCTGCCTCTCTCCCCACTTTCCATGCACTTTTCATTTAAGCCTTAAACCCGTCTCTGGTCCATGCACCTTAGTCAACCTATGTTACTCTTAATTGGGACCTTAGCTAAATTATTTCCAGTATGACTCTCAGAACATTAGCCAAGATTGATAGCATTACCTAACCAAATGTTTGCCTTTTGTTACCCACCCCCACCATTTTACCCTTAATATTGCCTTTGAACTGTATTCTCGTTTCCTTGTTTTTTTCAATATGCCAAAACTCACTCAAGCTGATACTGGAACCAAATTGCTCTATCAAGCCAAGCTAATTTCTCCACTCTAAGCCATGAGCACAGTTGGAGCATCTAGGCAGTGCTCTGGGACAGTTCTGGTAACATGTTGCCACAATGCATCATCCGCCCCATCCCAGTGAATGGCTCTGGGGAATGAACCAAGGCAGCCATTGGCCTCTAGGGACCTGCACAGAATCCTTACAGCCTCTATGCTGCTCTCACCCCGAAAAGCCTTCAGTACACCACCAAACATACACTCTCATTGGCTCTGATGCCAGAGTGGGTGGCTGAAGCAGCTCTGACCTCGTTCAGCTGCATTTGAATGAATGAGTGAGTGAGTGAATGAATGAATAGCTTTATTGCGATCATTGATAAAATGTACATACAAACAAATAATACTACATTCTGATAAGAATTCAATCATACAAAGTACACCAACATAGAAGCCTCTTGTAGCAGCATCTAGAAAGTAGGGCTAGAAGTTTGCTGTTGGCTCTTAACAGCAGCCACACAAAATTTGGCAACATTGTAGGTGATAAAATGTTTCTTATCTGCAAGAAGGAGTGTGGCATGAAAGTCAGCAGTTCGGCTGGGAAAGTGTGATAGCTATGGAGAAATAAAACTGCACTGACTATCATTATAAAAAGAACAGAACAAGAGCACATGGTGGACAGATTCAACCTCATCTGAGCCACAAGGGCAAATCCAACTGGCCAAAGGAATTTTCAAAAACCTTCCAGATAGAACTGCTGATGGTAAGGCATTATATCTTGCTCTGAGAAACATCCTGTGCAGGCATCATATCTTGCTCTGAGAAACACCCTGTGATGGGAAAGTGATAGTAGGTGACTAGCAGATTCCTGGTTAAAGTCACCAAGGCAACTTCTAATGGTCTCCGAAATGGAGCTTATATCATTCTGGTGTTCTATGTCCAAGATCCTCTGTTTGAGGATCTCCTTGGCTTGATTGTAATCTAATAATGACAAATATTCAGTAGAAAAGCCATGATGACAATTTGCCCAATAGCGCTTGTATCCAGGTGAACTTAAGAACATAAGAATAGCCCTGCTGGATTGGGCCCAAGGCCCATCTAGTGCAGCATCTTGGTTCACACAGTGGCCCACCAGATGCCACTGGAAGCCTCCAGCAGGGGTTGAGGGTATGGCCTCTCTCCTGCTGTTACTCCCCTGAACTGGTACTCAGAGGGATCCTGCCTTTGAGGCTGAGCCCTTTGGGGACAGGGATCCATCTTATTTATTTATTATTTCTCTGTGTAAACCGCCCTGCGCCATTTTTGGAAGGGCGGCATAGAAATCGAATAGATAGATAGATAGATAGATAGATAGATAGATAGGTGGCACTCTGACTAGTAGCCGTCGATAGACCTCTCCTCCGTGAAGTTATCCAAGCCCCTCTTAAAGCCATCCAGGTTGTTGGCTCTCACCACATCTTGTGGCAGAGAATTCCACAAGTTGATTATGCATTGTGAGAAAAAATACTTCAGTTTGCTGGTTCTAAATTGAAATTGGATCCTAAATTGGATTGAAACCTATCGGCTAGCATAAGAGGGATCAGCCCCAGAGGGGAAAAATGGATCTTGAGCCAATAATTAAGGATTGAAATCCCTGTTTTTGTTACCACCCTCTGTAGGCCCATTTCCAACATCAGTTCCACTGCACTGAAAATACATAAAGGGGCCCTAAATACTGCTCTATCAAACTTAGATTGGATAATCTACAATGGCCTATAATTCAGGTAGGAGCGCAATTGTGCACCATATAAAAGTTGGGCCAATGATTTAGCAGCAAATAGCTTTAACGCTGCAGGGATAACCTCTACGCTTTTGGAGTGAATGTTGCTGATGCGCTCCTTTGTGCCTGGTGGGCAACATAATCCACATGGGCCTTCCATGACCCAGTGGCATGAAAAATCACACCCAAATATTTAAAATTATTGACCTGCTCTATATGCCAATTAAATCTCTTAGGCCTCTTAGCAAAGACCATCACTTTGGATTTCTGGAAATTAATTACCAGGTGATTGTCCTTGCAAGAAGTAGACAGGAGCCTAAGCGCTCTCCTAAGGCCTACTGGAGTTCGTGAGATGATAGCAGCAGCATCTGCGTACAGCAGGATTGAGATAGCTGCGCCCACAATAGTCAGGGGATGTAATGCTGGATCGGAGATATTATTGGCTAAGGTATTTATTTAAAGATTGAACAGAGAGGGTGCCAAAATGCATCATTGTTTAACTCCTCTGTTATTAGATGTGAAAGAGAGCCTTGAGGATTACATCTCACTTTTACACTGGTGTTCTCGTAAAGTTTCTGGATGAGAAAATGTAAACACCGATCGATATTAGTGTTCCTGAGTTTTTCCCAGAGGCTTATCCTCAAGATTGAATCAAAGGCTGCTTTAAAATCTACAAAGGCCACAAACAGCGAGGACTTAGGTTTGTTACTATATTTCTCAATCAGATGGCATAATACCAGGGCATGGCTCTAAAACCAGCCTGTTCGTCACCCAAAATACTCCATCCAATCTTGCAACTTCCACCCAATCTTGCAACTTCCACCCAAAATTCTCCATCCAATCTTGCAACTTCCAATCTATATGCCTTGAGTAAAGTTTACAACAACACTCAACAGGCTAATTGGGCGATCAGCTGCATTTGGCAATCTCCAAAGTCCTTCAACTACACTCATCTCATCTAGTCATACATCAACAATGCTTCTGTTTTTCTTATTCACTCATTCACATTCTCTTTCACACACACCCACACACACCAATGTTTTCCATAGGGAATTAGTGGTAAACTGAACCCAGTTGCTAAATATGTGGAGGGGGAATGACAGAGAGAAGGTATATTATGGTTTTACCCTATTCTTTTTCAGGAGGGCAGGATTCAAAAAGCGCCCTTAAGTGCCTTCGATTGGAGATTTTTTTTCAGCTCTGTCTCAGCTTCAGGATGGAAGGAAGAAGGGGAGGAGAGCCATGTAGCATCCCCCCCATCTGCTTCTTGTGGCTGCGTACCTGACGTTCAGTGACATTTCACTCGCTGTTGAGCCTGTCTGTCAGGCTGAGGGAGGGGTGAGCTGAACCTGAGCATTAGCCAGCCAGTCAGGAGAGGAGAAGGGAGGGATGCTGCCTGACACCCCTCCCTTCCTGGAGAGGACTTCAAGCTGAAAGTTCAAGCCTCTAATCAGGCTTGCCAATGATTTGGGTAGGTTGGAGCGTGTGTTTAAAAAGCAAGCAGTTGCCCAGCTGTGGGGTCCCATCCTCAAGGGCCCAGAAACATCTGTCCCACCTTAGTCAATTATAGCTATACTCCAGTTCTTACCACATGTAGAGTTTGCCTCCTAAAGAACATGGTTGCTTGTGAAGGGCCAAGAAAACCAATACATGATAAGGTAGGCACTTTCTATGTAGTTGGTGCTTTAGGAAGAAATATAGTTTCAGGCAGGACTTACTGCAAGGTTCAGGAGTCTGGAAAAATCCAGCATAGGTGCATCTTTGAAAAATCTTTGGAAGAGTACACTCCTGTTGACCAAACAGTGATGTCAAGGTGACTGGGAATCACCAAGGCTTTCTATGAATTGCTGGTGTTTGCTTAGTAAGGTCTTAACACTAGCTTTATGAGAAACAGACAATAATGAGCAATAAAATACTCCTGGATGAGCACCTAGGTTTCTTTTTAGCTACATCACTTTTCTGAATGGATTCCCACACATTTTCATGTAGATTAAAGTATCTGACCCAATGTGAAAGCACGAGAAGGGAGATTCATAATTGATGCGGTGTTAATAAAAGCTAGTTGTGGTGGTGGGGGCACTCTTCACTTATTGCTTTGGTTTAATTAACATTTTAAAAGTTAGCAACCCATTCAATGATTCATATACTTCCTGGAAAAAGAAAAGGAACTCTTAATGAAACCCAGCTGCTAGTCTCCACTTTGCTTTCCTGCATTTCCCTCCTGATTTTCCTTTTACATATCTACTCCTGTTCTTTGACTCCCAAGATACCAGGGTAGAAGAAAACAAATGAAAGATGCATGAAGCTACCCAGGGGAGGGATGCAATTGAAAGTACTGCCACATGTTAGTCCTAACAAACTTGTTCTCATAAAGGAAAACTCCACATCATATTATATATATCTCCATATATATATATATATATCTCCATCCACATATATATCTCCATCCATTTATTTTATTCTCCCCCCATCTATAATTTCAATAAATTCAATGACAATAATAAGAATTTTAGATCTTTAATTTTTTGTTGCATTGTGCATGGAAGGCTGCAGGGCTGTTTTATTAATTTGCAAAATGAGCTAAAGTGGCTTAATTAGGGGATACAGATCTTTAACCATGATCTTGTATCCTTCAGGAAGCTTGCACAGCATAATGAAGTATTATTTCAAAGACACAGAAACTCTGGGTTCTTGGTGCCAAAGGAAGAATAGAAATTTATATACTAGGAACTGTCTAGCCAGTAGCTCAAATCAAGACACCGTTCACAAAAAATGAAGGCTTCCCTGTGATGACAAGGCTTGGACTTATTGTGGCAGCTATCAATTCCAACAGCTGCTACAGCCACCTGCGGAGTGTTCCCTTCAACCCTACTCTTGCTGTCCACTCACCAGCTGTCCAGCTTGCTTGCTTATCTTCCAGCAATGCCCAGGTTCTTAAAAAACAGAATACAGTTACTTTCTTGTTCCTTTTTCTGCAGCAAGAAGGCACTGCCAGAAGGCGAAGAAGCAATTGTGGTGCATCAGAAGGGGCTGGAAGGGGGCTTTCATCAGGTGCCTGGATCCACTGTCAGAATCAATAACTGCTGCAATCTTAGCATACAGAGGCTGTATGTGGAGGAACATAGCATATGCTGGTCTTAGCATATGGCAGTCTTAGCCCTTCTTAGCATATGGAGGCTGTATGTGGAGAACATAGGGAGCTGCCTAATACTGAGGCAGACCATTGGTCCATCTAGCTTAGTATTGTTTACACTGACTCTCACTGGTTGGGGACATGTTTACTTATGGAGTCCATTGTAAAGATTCCAGAGAGTGTAGAAGCACATGCTGTTGGCCAGATTTGACCCTTGGGGTTTTTAGTTTTAAAATAAAATAAAATAAAAATCATGGTTGACTTTTGTATTAAATTACTTGATGGAAGTCCAGTTGAAATTTAGTAGTCCTTTAGAGTAACTCATGAGTAGTTCTATTGAGTCTGGATATCAGCCAGTGTTTTCATAACCAAGGTTGTCCAGTCATTGTCATCATCATCATCACCATCATCAAACACAATTAAAACACATCATAACAGACAAATCATAACAGACAAAAAAGATGAAAAGAAAATACAAAGTACAATACAAAGCAGCTTTAAAACTCTTTATAAAATTAGTTAAAAATCAGATCAAATCTGAAAACGAAAATTTAAAATTTAAAAGGCATGGGTAAACAAAAAGGCATCTAAAAGAACAAAGTGATGAAGCCAGGCGAATCTCACTGGGGAGGCTATTCCATAAATGGGCACAACCACCGAAAGGCTGTCTCCCTGGTAGCGACCCGCTTCACCTCATTTGGCAGGGATACCCAGAGGAGGGCCTCTGAAGGAGATCTTAAGGTTCGGGAGGGACAAATGGGGCAAGGCATATGTGACAAAGTTTCTCTCAGGTAACAAGGTTTCAGACAGGTCTCTTTCCCAGCCCTACCTGGAGATGCTGCCAGGCTCTGATCCTGGGGCCTTCTGCACATAAAGCAGATGACCTGTATTGAGCTTTGCTCCATCCGCTTAGAGCTCTTATGTGAGGAGGGTCCAAGATTCCGTTTCTACTATACATAGCTTGATGTGGTCAATTCATACATTACTGAGAGCTACAGAGGACAAAATGTTTTCCAAAACTATCCCCTTCTCATATGTTTTCCATCACCTGTTTCATAGTGATGGTGGTTCTCCTGGCAGCTGGTGGTGACCGGTTTTCCCCAAGAAACTACTCAAAGTGAGGGCAGGAAGCATTGACTTCACTGGTGGACTTCAGAATGATGCTCTAGCTCTGTTCAGGCATTGTGTACCAGGGTATAGCATGACTGTATCAGCATGCTCTGTATCCATCCCCCCTCCCACTTTCCATAATCACAGTGTTTGCTGTCAGTGGCATACCTAGGTAATTTTGGTGCCTGGACTGCCCCTGCCACAAGGTGCCCCTGCATTTTTGGGGGGTGGAGCTCCTGCTGCCACCCCATGCTTGTCCCATCCCGCTGAACCATCAAAAGAATGCAGGTACACTGGAGCGCCTCACAGTTTTATAGGCCCATTGGCCCCACCACTGCTGCAATGGGGCAGACAGGGGCCTCAAGGTCCGGGGTTAGGAATGCCTCTGTTTGCAGATGCTATATCTGGGGAGAGTGTCTCCATGTGACTGGGTATGCAGCATTCCTGATCATGGAGAGGAATTTTCCCCAAGTAAAGTATTGCATGGTTGCTGGACATGTTGGTGCAAGAAGGTGGGGTTAGCCAACATGCTCTTGTTAGCCTTGTACCTGATATACTGCACCTGGTTACATAATACAGAAAAGGGCTTGTGTAATAAATTTTACTAGCCGACCCCACACAGAGCATCTGTACGCTCTTTGGGGCCAGCGGTTTCCTCTCCCGCCACTTCTGCCCCAGTCTCTGCTTCCGAGCCCAGCCACCTCCCGTCCCCACTGCCACTTCTGCACCCCCTTTCTTTCCCCCCTCCTGGGCCTTGCTTCTGCGGCCGGGCCTGCCACATCTGGCCTCCATGGCAACCAATCGTCCTGGGTGCACCTCAGCCAATCAGGCGCGTCTACCGCCCAGCCAATCTGCTGGGCTCTAAGACGCACATTCCAAGGTACATCCAGAATTAATATAATAGATTCCAATGTTATTGTTCCCAGGTACAGGGGGAACAGGAGGCTAGGCCTGGGCTCCATGGAGTTGTACTCTGTAGCCACTTCCTCACGTCTCCCTGAGTGCGGCATTTGTGTGCTGTCTATCCAGGGAGAGTTTCTTCCAAAGATCTGAAATGCTGACCAGTGTTCCTGATACCAGCGAGAAACTTTCCCTGGTATAAATCGTTTGCCTCTGCAGAAAAACGCTGTACTTGGGGCAAGCCAGGACATGGCTACAGACAAGGAACATTGTACCCAGGTACACCTAAACAGGAGTGTGGTGTCATTCTGAAGCCAATCAGAGTGAAGGCAGTGTTTCCTATCCTCACATTGAGGGGCTTATGAGAAAACAGTAACAGCTATTAGGAGCAGTACTGCTGAGTTTCACCCCACTCCAATGAAAACAACCAAAATTACCTCCCCAAATGTGTACCCTGTGAATTGGGTGCTGAAATGGGGGTAGATTTCAGCTTAGCCCTAGACCTGTTGATTAGCCACACCTAGAGCAGTGATTCACGCAGAAACATAGAGGGGCTATTCCCACGAGCAGCAAAAATCGGGCTAGGAAAGCCTAGCCTGATTTTTGCTGCTCGTGTAAACCACCGGGCTCAAAGGAAAATCATGTGAAGAGCCTCAGAAAGCGAGCTCCTTGCAAGTTGAGCAATTCTCACTGTTACGCACACTAAAAACGAACCCTTTGGGGGGAAATTTTATTGGCAGTTTAGAAAGTACTGTTCTGTTTGAAAAACATAGAACCTCAGTTTTGTAAGGCTAATCGTGTTGCATTTCTACAAAGCAAAATCTTAGTTGTAAATCGCTCTTTTGCTGTAAAATTGGGCTTGTAAAACATGGTCCACTTCAGTATAATGCATCTTCATATATGGGGATGGGATGGGGGCAATAGCTCATTGGTCAAGCACATGCCTTGCTAACTCCCAGGTTCAGTTCCTGATGTCTCCACTTAAAAGTGTCTCAGCCAGCAGGTGGGAAAGATCTATGCCCGAACTCAAGAGGGATGCTACTAGTAGAACTAGACTAGTACTCAGGCACATAGACCAGCAGCCCACCTTAGTATAAAGTATCTTCCTATTCTGACAGGGATGTTTTCAGCATTGAAATGATGTACTTAGAGCAGAGTTTCTTAACCTTGGGTCCCCAGATGTTGTTGGACTACAACTCCCATCAGCCCCAGCCATTGCTGGGGATAATGGGGGTTGTAGTCCTACATCTGGGGACCCAAGGTTAAGAAACCCTGGCTTAGAGGCTGAGGTCAAGTGCAAGAGTCACTGGAATGGACTTGGTCTTGGGTGACAATGAAGAAAATTATGTAGATTAGGAATAACTAAGGTATCCTACAATAGTAACTGGGCTGGTGCAGAGCATCTGCACACTAGTTCTCCAGCTGATTCACCCCCACTCCACCTTCTCCACCTGCTGCCATCTGGGATGGTGGTGGAGGCAGCTGAAGCTCCTTCCATGAGCCCTCCTGCTGATCTGCTCACCACCTTCTCCTCACCACCTTAAGGTGCCACCCACCATCACACACATAGAGAGCCCTGAAATGGGCCGAAAATGGCCTGATCTGTCATTTGGGTGGCAGGTAGACTCATAGACTAAGCTTCCATCGCCTCCACCACCATCCCCACCTCAATCTCCCCTCTCTGCCGCGGGGGCTGGCTGTGCGCTGGACTGACCGGATGCCGATGCCGCGACCTCCAGTCCCTCAGAGCTGCCTCGGCAGTGCCCTGAGTGGTTTAGCACTGCGAGGGTGGGATTTGCCCCATGTGTCTTTAGCCTTATTTATATAGATTTAAAACTCTGTACCGTGCCTAAAGAAACAGCACTTTCCCTGAGTGCTTTATTTGAAAGCTGAACATACTAATCCTAGGATTTGGTGAGTTTAAGGGCCATTGAACACCATAAACTTTCTCAATGCATCACAATTATGGAAACACCTGTGCTAAGAATTCAGAATGTTCAATAGCCCTCAAAATTTCTCATTTCTTCCCTGTGGTGAGGCAGTTTAGTACTTCTACATCGGACTGCAATATAAAACATTTGAGGTCAGCAGTTCAATACCTCTTAAACCCCTCCCTGCTTTAAACAATGCCTGCAAGGCATGCTTGTACCTCTTTACTTATCCCTGTATGTTTCTTTGTTTCTGTGCTTCTCCTTTAGCACAATTGAAAAACAGAGACAAAATAGGCAGTAAAGATCCTATTGATGTTCCCTGCTTATAAAAACACACAAGGCATGAAATGTCAGGATAAAACTCCTATGAGGGAATAAAAGGGAGAATGTCACACATGCTCTGAGTATGAAATTGCAAGGAATTTCTGAGATGCAGAGAGTTATCAATTCCCCATGCAATTGTTGGGAGCTAAGGATGCTCAGCAGCTATCGTCTCTTGCAAACCCTTGGCACTGTTCAGAGCCTGGCTTCCTTAGTTTGCCCATCTGCTAGTGGTCACAGTTCATAAATTTACCACAGTGCCAGCATGCTTAGACACTTCATGCGTTTGCCTAAGGGACATCTGTAGTAACACTCTAGAGAAAGCTGGCATGACTTGTGGCCTTCCAAGCTGAACACAGCTCAATCGTCAGGTATGGCAGTCCACTAATGGCACAATAAACCTCCTTTTTTGCTGCCTGCCTGGGACAGCAAAAATAAGAGCAGGATGACCGTTATCAGTCACTGGCTGACCACAATCTGTGGCAGGTGAATGTGGTTTGGTGGGTCACAAAATGCAGGTTTGCTCTGGAAAGAAAGTGAACAGTTCCTTATCTCTTTGCCACCTCTTTTTTTTTTTAATTGTAAGGATGTTCCAGAGATGAACCAGAAAGGAGTCAAAACCAGTTTTAGG
Organism: Hemicordylus capensis; assembly: GCF_027244095.1. Taxonomy (NCBI): domain Eukaryota; kingdom Metazoa; phylum Chordata; class Lepidosauria; order Squamata; family Cordylidae; genus Hemicordylus; species Hemicordylus capensis. Next base: position 184,572,799 of record NC_069659.1, on the reverse strand, counting down.
CACCTCAGGTCAGATCACAGTATCGTCTTGCTGGTGAAAACGACCTTGGAAACAGAGCTTGGAAATAAACAGCAGGAGTTTGCATGGCAGTCCATGTAGCTGAATTGTTATGGTCAGAGGTGCTCTTACCACTGGACTTCAGGGCCAAAGTACAGGGCCTCCAAATCCTCTTAAGTCTGTCCCTGGTGGCATGATAATGCTTAATTTGCAGGGGAGTGGAGGGGCCTCCAAAGGTCTTTAGGTCCAGGCTCCACAATTACCTAGGTGCACCTCTGGTTATGGTATCTATGTGGTAGCAATCTATGTGTCCCTTTGGTGCAGCAGCATTTGCTACTGGATCATACTAGGGCATGGGAAAGCAGCACAATGAGATTTGAGTGGGGGGAGCAGAGAGCTTTGGCTTGTTAGTAGCCAGTGTTTGCTACATTAGAATTCATGGGATTTTAATCTCACATGGGAGATGGGTTACTCAAAAAACAGGAGTGAAGAGACAAGCATTCTGACATACAAAGCACCATTAACAATGCAATCCTTGTTAGCATGCAGCTTACCATAGAAGCATTCATGGGGAGAATAACCATTTCCTAGACATACTTGCAAGCAAGAACAAAAAAAAAAAATCATTTATGAATGTGTGTGGCCAAGCAGATAAATGGGTCGTGAATATGGATGAGTAACAAAGTAGATGGAGCATGGCAAATCTGTGGCAAGACGGAGCACTTTCCACCTTACAACCAGGTCGAATAAATTCAGGTGTTTCCAGAATGGTTTTATGGCAAAATGCTTCTTCAATTTTCAAATTAGTGAGTAATTCTAAGGAGGAATTAAATACTAAAAAGAAGAAGAAAAGCAAATGTAGACCCAAAAGTATGTCATTAATTTGTTGCTAGTGTGAACATCACACAAAGGAAAGTATAGTCAAATGTCATTTGAATACTGATGAGAGTGGCTCATGCACAGAGTAAAATCCTGATTGTGCAAGGGGTGGTGGTGGTTTTCACCAATATCCCCTTCCCTCTACTGTCCCCAGTGTGCCCTCAACATGTGCCCTTGAGGGTTGAGGGGAGTTTGGGGGGCATATTTTCAGGAGTCATGGGGGCAGCAAAGAGAATAGGAGATTAGTGAAAATTGTCCATCCTTACAATGTGAGCAAATTAAAGTAATAGCATCACAGAAGCAATGGAAATACATTGGTCTGCCTTCAAAATATTTTGTGGGTGGATTCACAAGGCAGTCGGGCTACAATATTTGGATCTAAACAATTGATCATTCCAGTTCCCAAACTAATAGAGACCTGGAAAACTCCAGTTGGTGCAGCAGTAGGACAAGCAAGCCCCCCCCCCCACTGCATCTATTAATGTGCTGTCCAGTGGAGCTGTTCCAAGTGATGAACTGTCTAGTGCAGTGTTGTATTCTATTTAGTAGTCTTTTATGTGTTGTGATTTTTAGAAGTTTGTCCCCGTGGGGATCCTGTAGAGAGTGTCAGGGGTGGAGTCAGAAAGTAAGGGGAGGGAAAGGCGAAGGAGAAAAATGGAATTGTTTCTGAATAAAGTCTTAGTTAAAGCAAGTTAAGACTACTTGATGTTTATGAGGGAAGCAGCTATGAAACATGTAAATGGGTTGTATTTGCACAGAGAGGGGCACCTTAACTATGATGAGTTTGTCACTATAGATTCAGATATTGCTCTTCCTGGTTTGCCAGAAATCTGGAGACTTGAGGAATTTTTATGCTGATATAATATATAAATGGTAGAGCTGAAATGAAATTTTGGAAAAATCTGAAACATTTGAATTTTCAGAATTTATTGAATTTTTTTAAAAGTTAGTTTTTGATGCCAAAATTTGATTAAAATATGAGTTACATTTTGGAATTGGAAATCTGACTAGTTTTAGTTTTTTACCTATTCAAGGGGATTTACATGAATGAATGATAAATACATGACTGAATGTAAAATTAAGTAAATTATTTTGAAAGTCATTGTAAGATACTATCAAATATTAACTGCTATTGCATGCCAGCTTGATTGGCAGATGTTAAATGCTGAAGAACAATTATTCTCATAACAGGAGAACATTAACCATCAATATGTGCAGAGGAAAATTTAGCAAAGTACATTCCCTCAGCTTGCTTGCAGATTCCACTGTTGGAATTCATGCATTTTATTTTTCATTCATCAATGATTCACCAGGGTCAACTTAAGTTACAAAACTGTAGCCTACACATAAGAAATGCATTACTTCTGAACTCCATGGATCCATAGCAGAAAGCTCCATGGATCCTTGCCATTGCTGTCAATCTGAAAGAGCCAAAGGTTTACCTTGATATTACAAACTTGTCCTCCCAGTTCGCATATGTCAGATTATCCTCTTTATGCATTTTGCTTGTAAGATCATGACATTTGGAAGGAATAGAGAGGATTTCTTCTTGTTCTTTTTTGGTCAACTGGCATTTATTGACCAATGTCACAAGCCCTTAATTCTGTTAAAGGAGTTAGAACAGTGTGTAGATAGATAGATAGATAGATAGATAGATAGATAGATAGATAGATAGATAGATAGATAGATAGATTTTTATGTTTACTGACATTTCATTCACAATGATATTATAGGGTTCTTATGATAGTTCAGTTCCAAGTTGTTTCTTTGTACTGTAATGAAAAATGAAAGTGGGTGGGGTGGGGTGGGGTGGGGAGGGATACGCAGATTTTCAGCTTTGAATTGAGGAATGCATGGCTGTATGGGTGGAAAACTAGACATCAGATATATACAAATTAAATACTTGTTCTGAGATATTCCAACTTTGCATGGAGTCCTGGAAACTGTAGTTCTATGAGGGAGTAAAGTCAAAATGTTATCACAGATAATTGTTAGCATCACACTACAGGAGAGAAGACTTTTCAGTTCCTGGAAGAGGAGCTTGGATGTGGGGGCAAACTTGGAAAAGATGCAGTCTTATTTGTTTATATTACCATGCAGTAAATACTAACCCCATGCCCCATCCATAGTCTATACTAAATTTCCTGCATATTGAAGCTGAAGATTCCCTACCAAAAAATAAAAATCAAGGAATTCTTTATTACAGATTTTTTAAAAAGGGAAATTTGGAATTAATCTGTACACCGCCTAGAGATTTCTATGTTAAGCAGTACAGAAATGCAATCAATCAGTCAAAAACTGCACAGTGATGTGTGCTTGTAATGCATAGCACACACTGCTGTACACCTGTGCATTTTCCTTGTGTGTGCACACATTTTCTTGCTCAAAGTCACATTTCATGACATTTGGAAGCATACATAGAGCAGGAGAAAATCCTCAGAATGGAGAATTTGACAGCACTATAGCAGAAGTGTTATATGCAAGGTTCACACAAGAGGCATTATTAGCTCCAGAAAAACTTTATTTGGAGTGAGGGATGTTAAAAAAAAACTAGGAATAAAAGGGGGAAACTGCAGATGCACAAGCACAGGGAGAGGCCTACTGATCTCAGCTCACACTCTCCTAGGGGTGTGCAATTTGGATTTTCGGTGTTTCGATTCAGATCTGAACCAAAACACCCCTGTTCTGTTTTGTATCAGAATATGGCTCATCCGAATCACCCCTGATTCGATTTGGATCCGAATTAATCCGAATCCAAATCCGAATCAATTCAGATTAAAAACTGGGTCCCAGGGGCAAAATAGTGGGGTGGGGTGGTAGTTCCCAATGGGTGGAGGCTACCACCCAAATTTCAGGGGGATTGGGCAAAGGGCTGATTTTTGGTGAATTTTTGAAGTTTTAGTGTCTTTGGGGCAGATCGGGGGCAGAAAGTGTGATCTGGGCCAAAAGAGTGGGGTGGGGTGGTAGTGCCTAATGGGTGGAGGCTACCACCCCAATTGCAGAGTGATTGGGCAGAGGGCTGATTTTTGGTGAATTTCTGAAGTTTACCCGTCTTTAAGGTTTTCCCCCATTAGGTAAAATGGAGGGTGTATCGCTTCACGTCGGGGGGAAAGGGGTGGCCTAGAGCGGTGTGGGGTTGGTGGTAGTGCCGGGTAGGGGCAAGGAAGCTACCTGAATTTTTTCAAAGGATTCTATGATATCCTTTTTCAAAGGATTCTATGATAGCAAATGAGATTTTCAATGAGAGACCATGAATCCACTCTAATTTGCTAACATAGAATCTACACTCAGAATACCTCAGAAACAACAGAACCCTGTACCCCATGGGTTAGCAACCCAAGGGGGTGGTTGGTACCCTATGTGCAGTACACCACCACTCGTTCTGGGCCACCCCAGCACCCCCAAGTGCACTTATGGGGCTGCTGAAAGGTCCATTATAACTTATGAGGAAAAACCTTAAACTTCAACAATTCACCAAAAATCATTCCTCTGCCCAATCACTCTGCAATTGGGGTGGTAGCCTCCACCCATTAGGCAATACCACCCCACCCCACTCTTTTGGCCCAGATCCCACTTTCTGCCCCCAATCTGCCCCAAAGACACTAAAACCTCAAAAATTCACCAAAAATCAGCCCTTTGCCCAATCCCTCTGCAATTGGGGTGGTAGCCTCCACCCATTAGGCACTACCACCCCACCCCACTATTTTGCCCCTGGCACCCGAAATTCAAGCAGACGTCACATCAAACCTTTTTGCATTGAAGTCAATGGGAGGCAAAAAGGCAGGAAATTCAAATAGACGTCATTGCTCAAAATGGAGGGGGGAAAGAAGGACACAAAATGGAGGTCCGAAACATCCAAATATTTTGGATCCAAAACAGGGGTGATTAGTTTCGGATCCGAAATTATTCTGAAATCTTAAGGGGTGATTCGGTTTGGATCTGAATCACTCGAAATTCGCTGTTTCGGGTACAGATCGTTCTGTACCCGAAACGTTTCGCACATCCCTACACTCTCCTTTGTACGCAGACCACATCAAATCTTGGAGCCAGGAAATCAACCCTTAAAAATCGTAATACTTCTACAATATATTCCCTAAACCAGACAGGTAAAGGTAAAGTGTGCCATCGAGTCAGTGTTGAATCCTTAAAAATGGTAATACTTCTACAATATATTCCCTACACCAGACAGGTAAAGGTAAAGTGTGCATCGATTCAGTGTTGAATCCTGGTGACCACAGAGCCCTGTGGTTTTCTTTAGTAGTACTCCTGTACTCAGGAGGGGTTTACCATTGCCTTCTCCCGTGCAGTATGAGATGATGCCTTTCAGCATCTTCCTATATTGCTGCTGCCCGATATAGGAGTTTCCCATAGTCTGGGAAACATAGTCTGGGAAACATACCAGTGGGGATTCAAATTGGCAACCTCTGGCTTGCTAGTCAAGTATTTCGTTCTGCACCATTAAGAGAGTACATTAAATATGAGAAAAGTTTTGCTCTCTGATGATTTGACTTGACTCTTCCTGCTTCTAGTAGGCCACAAGCAACTGGACTGGGGAAGTCAAGCAATTGGGGCAGAGTTAAAAGCTTTTTCTCCTGCAGACAGAAGCCCTATTTGGACATTCAGATAAAAACCCAATGCACATAGGGATGTCACTGGCCCCCCTCCACGTCACTGCTCTCAGTTACAGTGGTGTTTGAAGAGAGAAACACTGAAACCATGAAGGGGGGGAACTTCTGTGATTGGCAGCCTGGATCACCATAGTGAGGCTATTCACATGATGGGGTGAAATCGGGCTAGCAGAGGCTAGGCCGATTTCACTCCATCGTGTGAACCACCAGGCTCGGCTGTGAGCCCGGTGGTTCCTAGGCCGGTAACTCATCTAAGTACCCCTGCCCTAAAACCAGGTTTGCGGACTGAGCACTCCGCAAACCTGGTTTTAAAGATCGTGAGTAGCCACAGCGCGGCTCCGTGCCACAGTTACTCATGAGTAGACCCCCGGAGGGGAGGCAAAAAGCTGCCTCCTGGCTCTGGGGGTCTCCCCAGTATGGCCTGCGTGCTCGTGCAGGCCATACTGTTGCTTCTGGGGGTGTGCAGCCCCCAAGCTCCCCAGGCCCCACCGGCTCCGTCACAGAGCCAGCAATTGTGGGCAGCCGATCCAGCCGCCCAGGGCTCCCTCCCTGCTCGTGTGCAGGGAGAGCGGGCTTAGCCCACTCTCCCCACGCACCATCCAAAACCGGGTCTTACTGATCATGAGACCCGGCTAAGTGTCTGATATTGAAATGAAATGGTTTGGATGGCATGCTTACTTATGGTATGAAAAAAGTAAAGTACATAAAAAATTTTGAACCACTATGTAAGAAGGAGTTTAATGAGGGTATGGTTAAAATATAAAAATTGGTTAGAACCAAAAACTCCATTATGGATATCTCCGATTGAAGCTTTATCACGTAAAGAAGTAAATATGCAGGTGTCTGGGGGTATTTATAGAGATCTGTTGCATTTTCACGGAAAGGATTGTGTAAGTTAAAAACTTTAAATGAAATACAAAATGTGGCAAGAGATTGGTTTCAGTACTATCAGTTAAATGAGATTTATAAGAAAGACCTTAAAGTTGGATTTTGAGGATCAGATTTCGATTTTGAGAAGGAACTATGTCAAGATGATGAAAAATTAATTTCTAAAATGTATAAATTGTTACTTTTAGAGGAGACAAGAGAGGAATTGGTTAAAACAACTATGATAAAGTGGGCTCAAGATGTTGGACATAATATAGAAATGGCAGCCTGGGAAAAGTTATGGAAGAATGATTTAAAATTCACTGCTTGTTATACTTTGAAGGAAAATTATTATAAAATGATGTACAGATGGTATTTGACACCAAAAAAACTGGCATTAATGTATAAAAATGTTTCAAACAAATGTTGGAAATGTGGGGATTCTGAAGGTACGTTTTTTCACATGTGGTGGACTTGTGGGAAGGCTAAGGCCTATTGGGACATGATATATAATGAATTAAAGAAAATATTTAAAGTGACATTTCCTAAGAAGCCAGAATCCTTCCTGCTAGGAATAACACAAGGAGAAATTTCTACAAATAACTAACTTTTTTCCTCTATGCTTCTACGGCGGCTAGAATAACATATGCACAGAAATGGAAGACTAATGAATTGCCTTCAAAAGAAGACTGGCTGATAAAAACTTTGGAATATGCAGAGATGGCAAAACTTACAACACTAATAAAAGATCAAAGCTTAGAATGTTTCAGGGAAGATTGGAAACCTTTTTTTGTTGTACTTAAAGAATTATTTTCCTAATATGGATCTTACAGCTGGATTTGAAGTTTGAAATGCAGGTTGGGTAGACTAATGGTTTTTTCTTTTTTCTTTAAGCTTTAAATTTGTGGTTTTTAAAATTAATATTATAATAAGGTAAACTTTATAGTTTTTATTTTACGAAAAGAGGTGCGCAGGAAGTCCAATTGTGTTTATTATGGATGTTATGATTATTGTTAAAAATTAATAAAAATTAAATTAAAAAAAAAAAAAGATATTGAAATGACCCAAACCAAAAACATTTGATTGAAATATTTCATGGGGGCCTACATGATAAGTTATTTCCAACCAATGCCATTCATGCTTAAGGCCAGAATCAAGTGATTAGGCATTTCCTGGATCATATCTCTTTAGGCTTGGATAGATAAGGCTGCACCTGGAATGCTCCTCTATTAAAAAATCAATCCTTCCCTGCACATAGAAAAAACAGAATGTCAAGAAGAAGACTAAGTGGAATCCTGCACTATGTGTAAGTTTTCTTAAGTGCAAAGATCCCACAACCACCCACCCCGGACCATTTAAAAATGAAACCTCCACCTGAACCCTGCAGATGTACATTCCAGAAAAACCTTTTGCCATTTTATTTGCTGTTTGTGTAACCTGGTAGTTCTCCACACAGCTGGATTCACTGCAAGTTTTCTGCGAGGCTTTACTGCGAACTCCAAGTTATCCCAAAACTCCAAGTTATCCGAAAAACCGATGCAAAAAGTGGATATTTTTTTACCTTGGCTATAAATCAGGCTGTATTCTAATGCACAGTGAAAAACCCGAATTGTGTATGAAGTGCTCCCCGATAGCCTGCAGGGACTTTGGGGTAAATCTGCCCAATATGTGAATGCACCCCCTCCATTCTGGAGGAGATGCAAGCTAAAGGGCTTTAAAAGCCCTGTATGAAAACTTCCAGGGCCTCAGACACCACCAACATAAGGAAGTTGCTTAAGCTGCTTAGGCAGAGTTCACTGTGTCTAGAATGAAAAGGTCTACAAACACTAAGTTACATTTACAGAAATTACTACATGAAACATTACTATTCTAAAACATGTTTAGCTTTTCTGTGTTGCACCTAATGCCTCTTTGTTCATCTCCTACATTCTTTTCCTACCAATCCTCCTGCTATCACAACCCTCTTAAAGAAAGAAAAATAGGAAAGAGAAGAAAGAGCTTGAACTGCAAAAACTTTCCTTTTTCTCTGGGGAGAGCGAGAATCTTGCAGCGTATTGGATATTGTTGTTGAGTTTCCTAAGGGGGACTTATTGTCTCTAGGCACAAATTAGTGCTACAAGTGGAAGATACAGCTCAGCTTTTTTATAAACTAATATGCAGCAATTATGATAAAACAAAACTCATTCTGAAATACTGCTGTAACTATGACAACCTGCAGCCAGGGTATTCTACTGAAAGCATAAAAAGCCACTACAGCAGGAGTGAGTAAATAGTATCTGTTATTGATTTATGAAGGTTCCATACTGAAAATTGGTTAATATATATTTGTTATGAAATATTTTTGCTGAACTTTCATTTTGATTGATAAAATTATAGTTTATTTAAATGGCATCAGCCAGATAGATGTGATTTCTCCATTTAGCACAAATCATTCTCTGTCTTTGTTATATACTCCATTTCCCCCTCTAAGAGGCCTTAAAGCATATCCTTGGTTAGTTCTGTTGTTTTGACATTTAACATTTGCTCTGGGAAATCTTGGGAAATGAATTGCTGCTCCAAATATATTTTGCCTATCCATCTGTCTGTCTGTTGGGGCACCTGAGCTGCAAAAGGATTTTAGCTGGTCGGTGATACTCAACAAGACCTGATCTTGCACAGGAACATAGGACGTAGGAAGCTGCCATCTACTGAGTCAGACCATTGGTCTATCTAGCTCAGTATTGTCTACACAGACTGGCAGTGGCTTCTCCAAGGTCGCAGGCAGGAATCTCTCTCAGCCCTCTCTTGGAGAAGCCAGGGAGGGAACTTGGAACCCTCTGCTCTTCCCAGAATGGCTCCACCCCCCTGAGGGAAATATCTTACAGTGCTCACATGTGGTCTCCCATTCATATGCAACCAGGGCAGACCCTGCTTAGCTAAGGAGACAAGTCATGCTTGCTACCACAAGACCAGCTCTCCTCCCTTATATGCAAGGCTAATTGTAAAACAAAATAAATATATTTTATATCTCACATCACTTATAGCCATTATGCCAACAGAGGAGGATTACAGAAAGGCAGGGGGACATGAGTTCTCATGGACCACACTTGTCCTTAACAGTTGTGTTGGCGTTGACAGATGAAATATTGTCCAAACCGGCCCATGATTAATTGAGGCATGAAACACAGTTTGATAGTTAAACACAAATTAAACACAAATGTTACTTCTCCCCACTTACACTCTTGAATATATACTGGAGACCGAGTAGAAAAGATAGGACATTTAATCTCCTCATGATGTAAAACAAAGAATAAGAGGCACATGAAAAAAATGTGACTGCTCTCCCTACCACCCAAATTCATTTGTCTTCTTTGTTCAAAATCTTTTTCTATTGATCATCACAATAATTGCTGACACATAGCTGGACGTGATGATTCTGAGCTGGTATTTAATTAAAGTGATAATTTATTCTAATTGTTTGATAAACACATCACATTCCAGTATGTAAATAGCATCAACTGACTGATGAAAGATAAAGGAAGAACAGAAAATAAGTGCTAGATGCTTTAAAAGGAGCCAAGGAGCAAATCATGCAGAGAAAAGCAATAATTAAATTCTGCCTCCAACTTATTATTATTGTTGTTGTTAACTTATTGTTAACATGTTGTTACGACTGAATCTATTCATATTATGTTGATGGCTAAATGCTTTGATTTTTACTAGTCAGAGAATGGAGTTTACTGAATAATATATTGCTTGAATATCAGAATTCCTGTTTTCTTGCATTTTTCTTTCAGTACTGATTCAGAAATTGCTAAAAGTGGTTTGGTAATGAATCTTTTGAGTGAGCATTCTTTCTGTGGATCGTATTTGAAAATACATGGCAGAAAGAAACAATTTTAAAGTTACTTCCAGCCACTCCTCCTAACCCTCGAAGTACTATGATCAAGGAGTGGTGATGGTTGAACACCTCAGCACACCTGAAATGCTGCCTTTTTGTTTACAGTGGTGAGAGACTCTCACTTTCCTAGATGCATGCACAGATACTCACCTCTTTCTAACTTGGTACATACCCTCCTACCTCCCTTGCACCAGATTAGTAATGAAAAGGGGAAGAAAGCAGAAGAGGACACGATGAAAGGGCAATAGAACACAGGAGAAAAAAACCCTTTAATTGCTCACTCAGCACAAGGGAGCTAGAACAGTGTGCACTGGGCTAAGAGGAGGTAGAGACAGAGAACCATTCTCAGTGGCTGCACTGGCAAAGAGCTGCTCTAATGGCAGTGATAGTGGATGATCAAGGGAGGCAGGTGAGGTGATGAGGGGCATCTTGGTGCCTCATTTGCACCCCAAAATACATTGTCTGAGGGGAAGAGCTGGTCTTGTGGTAGCAAGCATGACTTGTCCCCTTAGCTAAGCAGGGTCTGCCCTGGTTGCATATGAATGGGAGACCACATGTAAGCACTGTAAGATATTCCCCACAGGGGATGGAGCCGCTATGGGAAGAGCATCTGCATGGTTGCATGTAGAAGGTTTTCAATTATTCCCTCCCTGACATCTCCAAGAGAGAGCTGAGAGAGATTCCTGCCTGCAACCTTGGAGAAGCTGCTGCCAGTCTGTGAAGACAATACTGAGCTAGATAGACCAATCATGGTCTGACTCAGTATATGGCAGCTTCCTATGTTCCTGTGTAATAACTTCACCTCGCCTCATGAAAGGACTGCCCCTGTTAAGGTATGTGAATAACATTAATAATTTAGAAGGCCCTCAAGGGCCAAACTAACTATGGAAAGGAAATGATTGAATGTATCTGTCAATCTTTCCCCCTCTTTTGCTGTAAGTGGCAATGGGGCACACAATTTAGACTGAATCTATGGTGCTGGTTTGTGTGTGTGTGTGTGTGTGTGTGTGTGTGAGAGAGAGAGAGAGAGAGAGAGAGAGACTCTTTCCCCTTGTGCCACAGCCCAAATCAGTCCCTCTGAAGTGGCTGCAGTGGAAAAAATACAGACATTTGTTTCCTCTGTATGGCTGATAGCTTTAGGCAACCGTTTCAGATTGGGGCCATGGTGCAGAGGGAAAAGGGCTAGATATCTTGCCCTAGCATCATTAGCCCGATCTAAATCCACCCTCCCCAATGGCTGCTTTTAAGAAAAGAAAAATACATTGGGAGATACACACATGCATCTCTCCAATCATGTTTAGCTTGGCCCTAAGAGACTTGAAATTCCAGGCCTTAATCAGTTTTATTTCAGCCACAGAAGAAGAAACACCCACAGAGAAACACATGATAAAATAACTACAAAAATACAGTTTTTAACTTACATTGCCCTGAATGAAAGATAGCAAAAGCAAATAAGCTCAGACTTCTTACTACCTGTAGTAGTTGGTAGTTGGTCCAGAGGTGTGAGTCTATTAGCCCATCACAGCATTTCCATCTTAGCCAGAGATGAAGCCCCCCCTCCTACACTAGTGCCAAGGCCTGGGTCAACTGTCATTCACTTGCTTCTCTCCCAGTAATGCTGAGGCGAACTTTTTATGCAAGAAAAACTTTCTTGCTAGCGCTAGGGCAGCCCAGGCTGGGTTAGGCTGTGTGTGTGAAGGTCGCTCCCGGAGCTACATCCAGGCCAAGTCCCACTTCCAAACCTGGTGTTTAGCCAGGGTTTAGTGAGCAGGTTAAGTGAGCCTGTGGTTTGCTTAAGAGTGGCTGCGCCGAGTGCAGTGGCTGCTCTAATGAGAGCCACCACCATGCTCATGGCCTAGGGCAGGGTTTCTTAACCTTGGGCCCCCAGATGTTGTTGGACTACAACTCCCAGAATCCCCAGACATGGCCTTTGTGGCTGGGGATTCTGGGAGTTGTAGTCCAACAACATCTGGGGGCCCAAGGTTAAGAAACCCTGGCCTAGGGCACTCTGAGATGCCGGAGGGGGGACAATCCTCCCAGCATCTCCCTCTGCCACACCATCACTCATGTGGGTGCACAGTGCAGCAGAGGGAAGGATGGCCACTGCTCGTCTTCTTGGAGAAAGCAGGTGAGCTCCTGCCTTCCCTGCAATCTACCTGCCCTCCGCAGCGAGGCTGTGTGAAAGACCTCTCTATGTCCTGTGATGTCTGTGACATCACAAAATCAGGCATCCCTGACCAATTAGAATACATTTCCCAAGAGTTATGTGTGACCCATACTGAATTCCCTTCTGGAGAAAAGACTTAATTAAATATGCAGATATGTGACAATGAATGCTAGGCAAGATATATTTGCTCTCTGGAAATCTAGGAGAGATCATTTACTATGCTACATCAGTGATTTATCTGGCCAGAAAGAGTGTTCAGAAGCAAAGCAAACACATCCATCTGTTGAACTAGTGGCATGGTCAAAGGAAAGCAGTTGTGTTTATCTTTACATCTGGCACAGGTTTGGTCTGCCAGAGGCGGATCAGTTAGAGGAAAGCAACAAGCCTTTGGATAAGGAAATACTGATGTCCTTTGGAAAATAGAAACACATGAATAAAATGTCGGACAAACTATCACTTATATATCTGATGTCTGACTTTATGGGCCAGTAATCTATACAGTTGAAATGGAAGCTACAGCACTGGAAAGGAGTGAGATACCACGAAAGTTCATCTAGAGTTATAGATGATAGTTTATAGCTTATATTGCAACTATAAAGGCAAGGGCTGGGAGAGATCACATCTGGGAGAAGAAGTAATAACGGGCAGCAATGATTGATTGATTGATTTGTTTGTTTGTTTACATTTATATCCCACTCTTCCTCCAAGGAGCACAGAGCGGTGTACTACATACTTAAGTTTCTTGTCACAACAACCCTGTGAAGTAGGTTAGGCTGAGAGAGAAGTGACTGGCCCAGAGTCACCCAGCAAGTATCATGGCTGAATAGGGATTTGAACTTGGGTCTCCCTGGTCCTATACCAGCACTCTAACCACTACACCATGCTGGCAAGTTGGGAGCCACATTTACCAACTTATCTTTATTGGTTTCTCATCTGCAGCTAGCCAATGACTACTGTAAGATCTGCCAGCAAAGAGGCTCTGCTGTGTTTTTTACTGTTGTTTTGTGGTCTACCTATCTCCTGGCTAATTGTACCAACTTTCAGCTGGGTCTGTTGCTAAAAGGAGGGGCTGGCAGCCATTGCAACTATAAAGGCGAGGGCTATGCCAAAGGTGTAGCTATTGGTGCAGCCGATGGTGGGCCACTGGGTGGGCTGCCTATAGGCAGAAGCCGGCCGACTTTGGCGGCCGGCCTTTGGAGGGCTTCAGGGGCAGGCTCCATGGAAGCCTTTGGAGGGCTTCAAAAGGAGGCTTTGGGGATAGGATTGAAGGCTTGGGCAAGCCATCCTGTTGCTTTAAAAACCTGTCCCTTTATTAATTAGGTCTATACAGGTATAGCATAGTCTTTATTTCAGTCTTTGACCAGCCTAACAGCAAAATAAACAAAAAACACTTAAGATATTCTGCTCCTACGAAATAATAAGGGATCTCTACAGAATTACCTAAAAACATAGGATAGTGAGAAGAAGAAGCTAAAAGTTAAGACTATGAACATAAAACTATATGTAAAAATTAATCAACACTGGTATCAGAATGATACTGAGTATAAAGGGGGCAAGACAGTAAAATTATGTGCCTAATACAGAACGGTGTTATATCTCATTCCATCAGGTTGCTATCACAGCCACAACCCTCCTCTACAATTAGGGATGAAGGACCTATTAGGATGGTCTGCCCCAAAAGGCAACTGGATCCAACAGGAAGGCTTTAAGGTTTGTTCAGCAAGTGATTCTGTTGATAACCTGGTTCAGACATTGAATAATGAACTTACTATAGGGGCGATATACATGGTTGCTCCTAAGCGCTCTCTTCTAAATCAGTCCCTTGGCATATGGGAGAGAACTACAGGGGCTGAAGTGGCAAGGTAGATGGCATGTGCGCAAGTGGCTCAAATCTGACAGATAGTAACACAGAGCACATTTGAAGACCTATGCTCTGGCAATGTGTGCAGCAAAGAAGCAGTTATTTTCTGTCCACATTGCTTCCTTACGCTCACATCCAGTGGAGTTGTCTAGGGTTCGCAGAGGGCTAGTACATGCCCTTCCTTGGATCCATCCAAGGAGAATTTGGATCCACCAACATCAGTTATCAGTTACATGTTGTGACATTTCTAATGAGGTTTTCTGTTTGTTTGTTTCCAGATAAAATATCTCATATTCAAACTGAACTGGACTCTACAGTTACTGCAGAGTCTACTGTGAAGCAGTTCCCCTTGTATGGTTAGATTGGACCAATTTCAGCTTGTGACTCCTGAGGATATGAACATGTTGCTTGGGGCACTTTACTTTACTATCTGTCCCCTTTATCCTTACCCGACATGGCTTATTTGATCTAGCAAAGAGGTTATTGGAGAGGCTAAGATAATTAATGACAGATCATCCTGGAGAGAATCTATCTATGTGGTCGCTAAGAGTCGACACCAACTTGATGACACTTAATCAATCAATCAATTAATCAATCAAGATAATTAATGCCTCTGAGGAAGGGCAAGATGCCTCCTTGTTTCAAGGAGGCAATTATTAGACCACTCTTGAAGAAACCTGCATTGGATCCTTCATAATTTAGGCAATTATGGGCCTGTCTCCAACCTCTCATGGTTGGGCAAAGTGATTGAAAGGGTGGTGGCATCTCAGCTCCAGGCAGTCTTGGAAGAAGCAGATTATCTAGACCATTTCAAACTGGCTTTTGGGTAGGCTATGGGGTTGAGACAGCCTTGGTTAGCCTGTTGGATGATCTACAATTAGGTATTGACAGGGGGAGTGTGACTCTGTTGATCATTTTAGATCTCTCAGTGGCTTTCGATACCATTAACCATGGTATCCTCCTGGAGTGCCTGAAGGGGTTGGGAGTGGGAGGCACTGATTTGCAATGGTTCCACTCCTGTCTCTCTGGTAGGTTACAGGTGGTGTTGCTTGGAGATTGTTGCTTTTCATAACGAGAGCTATTGTATGGGGTACTGCAGGGCTCCATTCTATCTCCAATGCTTTTAAACATCTACATGAGACTGTTGCTGGGAGAGATCATCAGGGGATTTGGTTCAGGGTGTTGTCAATATGCTGATGACACACAAATCTCTATGTCAACTTCCCTAAATGTCTGCCTGGGGGCAGTAATGGGCTGAGTGAGGGAGAACAAACTGAGGTTGAATCCAAGCAGGCACTCATTGTGGGAGGTCGTAACTTAGGAAGTGGCTTAGATCTATCTGTTCTGGATGGGCTTACACTGCCACGGAAAAAGCAGTTATATGGTCTGGGACCCAAACCTCTCCCTGGTTTCTCAGGTTGAGGCAGTGGCCAGGAGGGCTTTGTATCAGTTTCAGCTGACATGCCAGCTATGTCCATTTCTGGAGATAAGCGGCCTTAAAACAGTGGTGCATATGCTGGTTACATCCAGACTTGACTACTACAATGTCTACATTGGGCTGCTTTTGTACCCAGCCCATTTCCCTCCTGGAAACTGCAGCTGGTACAGAACACAGCAGCCAGGCTGGTCTCTGGGGTACGGGGTGTACACGGAGCCGGGAAGCCTGTTTTGATTAGACTAGAACTGGACTTGAACCAAACTGGGCCCTGTTTGATTTTATGCATGTCAAGGTGGGTCCCAGTTCAGCTTGAGGCTGAACCAGTTCGGTCCTGACTCAAAAGTGGAGGGGGCAGTGGTTCTAGAAGTTTAAAAATTTTCTTTAAATAAACCCCTCACTGCCTGATCTGGCAGCCTCCAGGGAGTGCTGCAGCAGCTGCAGGGGGTAGTGTGTGTGTGTGGGGGGTCCTCCAACAATTCCTCCTCCACCCCACTGGCCTACCCCAGTCATTTTAGGGCCGGTTCAGCCCATTTATATGCCTTTTCAGCCTTCTGCCTGCTCATGGCAGCCATTTTGAAGGCTGCCAGGCGTGCACAATCATTTTGTCATTTGCGTGCCCAGGTCATGACCTGGGCATGCAAATGGCCAGTGCATGCAAATGTAAGCACCCCCTGGAGGCCACCAGACCAGGTGGTAAGTTAACCCCCCCCCCCAAAAAAGTCTTGAATCCCCAGCCTGGCCCCGGGGGGTTCAGCTCAAATTTGAGCCTAATCAAACCTAACTGGGTCCTGTTTGACTCTTGGGCTAGCCATCAAATAGGCCTGGTTTTATGGTGATTCGGCTTGAGCCGGTTCATACATCCCTGCCAGGATTACCCGAAGAGATCATATTACACCCATTTTAAAAGAATGACAGTGACTGCCAATAAGTTTCCAGGCAAAATACAAAGTGCTGGTTATTACCTATAAAGCCTTGAATGGCTTGGGTCCAAAGGGTCCAAACACCTCTTCATGAATCCTGCCACCTAATAAGATCATCTGGGGAGACTCTGTTGGTAGCAACTCAAAACTGGGCCTTTTCTGGGTTGCCCCAGGACTTTGCAATGCACTTCCTAACGAAATTAGATCCTTCCTTTCTCTGGATGATTTTATGAAGGACATGAAAACATACCTGTTTAGTCAGGCTTTTAGTTTATAGTTTTAACTTTTAAGTTTTACAATTTGTATCTGTATTTTAAACTGTTTTAATTGTATTAATGTTTTAATGGTTGCTGTGTTTTTAGATTGTGAACCATCCGGGGACTTGCATATGGAGCAGTATTAAAACGTTTTACTAAAATAAAATAAAATAAAATAAAATAAATAAAGGGAAATTTGGAGTCAAATTTGGAGTTTGCAGTAAGGAATTTCAAATGATGCAAAATTTCTGAGGTGGGTTCCACAGAGATTGCCGCCAGATATTATTTTCCTCCTCATCCTCATCCATCAACATCTGTTTAGTATTTTATATTTTGTAAATTATAATTGTATTATTTTAAATGTTAAGCTGGTCTAAGGACCGTAATAAATTTACTTACTTACTTACTACTTGTTTAGTATTTCTATCATGCTTTGAGTGTTCTTTTACTAATTGTTACTAGCTTGTGCAGAAATCCCTGAAAAATATCACTTGTTTTATTGGAACTCATTTGGTTTCCTTAAAAATTAATCTTGGGAAGAACCTGAAAAATCTATATCTTTAATTCTCCTGGGTGCGCCTTGGAATGTGCGTCCTGGTGCCCAGCTGATTGGCTGGGCGGCGGAGGTGCCTGATAGGCTGAGGTGCACCCAGAAGGATTGGTCGGCAAAGGCGAGGCAGCAGTGGCAGGCCGGGCCGCAGAGGCGAGGCGGCAGCAGACCTGGCTGTGGTGGTGAGGCAGCGGTGGGCCCGGCCGCAGTAACCGCTGGCCCCAAAGAATGCACAGATGTTCTGTGCAAGGGTCAGCTAGTCATTTTGAATTTTACTTTGTGTGAAAGTTCAGTGATAACCAGAGGGATGTGCAGAACCCCTGTAAGAAAGCTCACTTAACAGAAACATATTTGGCTATCCTTAGAAATTCTTAGATCATATGCTTTGAATTTCACTTTTTTGCAGTTTTGCTCCAACTCTAATCCTTAAAACAATCTTGTAAGGTAATCTTATTTTAAATTGTGTACACCGCCTAGAGATACACATATCAGGTGGCATATAAATATGTTAAATAAATAAATAAATCAGTATAAATATTCTCAATTATAGGTAATTAAAAGTAAAGCTGCTTGTATTTTTTCACACTGAAGAAGATCATAGGAGTTCTGGATAGGGGTGATTTGGTTCCTGAAAATGATTTGGGAGAAAAGGGTTAATTCCCCCTGTCCCAGTACCACTGCTCTGATCAGAATCAAAGCTAACCTGTCCCATAAATGTTTTTTTATTATGCTATTTAAATGCAAATAAATACTGGGAGACGTGATCATGGTTCTCTCATATCACATCCGTTTGGGTCCTAACTCTCACTGATGACACTTGTATATAATGAGAGTCTAGTAAGAAATAACATTTTACTCAGGTTTTCACACATTCATCAACATTTTCTCCATTAAAACAGGTTTAATTCCAGTTTGTCTTCTGAGATGAGAGCTTGTGTTAATTCCTAATTTTTTTTAAACCAGATTGTCATTCGTATTAACAATGTGGGCATTCTTCGACGATGTAGGGCTTCATATATATTTCAGAACAGGGATTCAAGCCTTTCTTCCATCACCAAAAATAAATTTTGTCTCACCTGTGAAGAGTGATAATGATATTTCTTTCACTTGCATGAAAGACCTTGGTAACTCATGTGTCTGGGGATTTCTGAGTTATGGTTCTTTCACCTTCATGACAGAAATGAAATAACCACGTGTCACTGGTGAGATGTTCAGCAGCTGCTGAGTAGTGAGAT
The DNA here is from genome assembly GCF_027244095.1 of Hemicordylus capensis. NCBI lineage: Eukaryota > Metazoa > Chordata > Lepidosauria > Squamata > Cordylidae > Hemicordylus > Hemicordylus capensis. The sequence goes on along the minus strand of NC_069659.1, from coordinate 184,554,120 downwards.
ATACTGTGGTAAAATACAAATGGCTTGGAAGTCTTGAAATATCAGGTCTGAGTTAGAATTTCATGCCTAGATCCTTCATATAAGGTAACACTTATGAAGTGATTCATTTCTCCCATGCTAAATGTTGTGCTGATCTCTACATTATCTTGGTTTCTCATCTCAATCTTGCATTTAATACATACTTTTCATTAAAAAAAAATATTGTTTTGGTGAGAGATAAATAATGTTATCTACACTGACATGAACAAAGGTGTCAAACATGCTACGAATCTCAACACTTTGATAAAACCCTTCTGTGCTCACGATCCCTTGAACTGAACTGGACAGGGGTATTAGCAATCTTGTAAGTTTTCAAAGAATCTCACTGAAGCCAGTAGATTTATGATTTAATTGAAAATGGTTGCAGACAGGAGTACTATTCACTTGTTACTTACTGACAATGTTCCTGACAATGTAACCATGTGACAAATGTTCACATTTGTTGAATATGGAGAGAGTGGCAAGTGAAATGTGCTGGCTAGCCCCACTCTGACATACTCACTAGCCACACCTCAGGGTTTTAAATCACAGGAGTGATCGCTTCCTGCATTCACAGTTGTTGCTTTTTTAAGCCTACTTTCCAGTAGACTCATGAGATCACCCAGCATTCCATGCATCTCTCTCTCTCTCTCTCTCTCTCTCTCTCTCTCTCTCTCTCTCTGTGTCCTCCCCATCAACTTTGCAACACCTGGACCAATATGAACCAAAGCGGGTACAGTTGTGGGGACACATAGGGGCACTTCAGTGGTGTAGTTTGTAATGATGTCACTCACCCTGATTCAAGTTGGCAGATGCATAAACTTTTGAGGTGCAGGTGGGCTAACTTGTGAACCGCCTAACCGATTTGAACCAAATTTGCTACAGCTGTGGGGACACATAGGGATGCCCCAATGGTGTAGTTTGTGATGATGTCATTTACCATGATTCAAGTTGGCAGACACGTGAACATTTGAGGTGCAAGTGGGCTAACTTATGAACCGCCTAACCGATTTGAACCAAATCTGATACAGCTATAGGGGCACATGGGGAAAATTCAATAGCATAGTTTGTGGTGATGTCACTACCCCATTCCAAAATGGTGGATGCGTGTATGTTTGAGGTGCAAGTGAGCTAACATCGACTATCTAACTGATTTGAACCAAATTAGGTTCAGTTGTAGTGAGTGACACACGGGGACACCTGAATGGCATACAGGTGAAACTCGGAAAATTAGAATATTGTGCAAAAGTCCATTAATTTCAGTAATGCAAATTAAAAGGTGAAACTGATATATGAGACAGATGCATTACATGCAAAGCGAGATAAGTCAAGCCTTAATTTGTTATAATTGTGATGATCACGGCGTACAGCTCATGAAAACCCCAAATCCACAATCTCAGAAAATTAGAATATTACATGGAACCAAGAAGACAAGGATTGAAGAATAGAACAATATCGGACCTCTGAAAAGTATAAGCATGCATATGTATTCAGTACTTGGTTTGGGCCCCTTTTGCAGCAATTACTGCCTCAATGCGGCGTGGCATGGATGCTATCAGCCTGTGGCACTGATGAGGTATTATGGAAGACCAGGATGCTTCATTAGCGGCCTTCGGCAATTCTGCATTGTTTGGTCTCATGTCTCTCATCCTTCTCTTGGGAATGCCCCATAGATTCTCTATGGGGTCAGGTCAGGCGAGTTTGCTGGCCAATCAAGCACAGTACACTGTATACTTTTCAGAGGTCCGATTTGGGGTTTTCATGAGCTGTACGCCATGATCATCACAATTATAACAAATTAAGGCTTGACTTATCTCGCTTTGCATGTAATGCGTCTGTCTCATATATCAGTTTCACCTTTTAATTTGCATTACTGAAATTAATGGACTTTTGCACGATATTCTAATTTTCCGAGTTTCACCTGTAGTTTGTGATGATGTGATCTGCCCCGATCCAAGATGGTGGACACATGAACATCTGAAGCGCAAGAGATCTAACTTGTGGACCTCAGTTTGAACCAAATTTAGTCTAGTTGTAGATATAGTGAAAGGGAAGTAGGCTGATTAGTTCTTTTCTTTTTTCTCTCTTTTTAAAATGGACTTTACATGCACACTGTTGAAGCAAACATTTTATATTATTTTCTTTGCATTGCAAATTTGAATCTGGGCAGAATGTTTTTCATTCATGTCCACAATGGTTATTTTAGATACAGAACCCAACTATTCAACCTAAAATTGGAGTTTGTCTTCTGGTCATGAAACATTTCTGTGTTTTGGTGCAGGGTATTGAGCTAAAACAGGATGAGGCTATTCACACGCACATGCAAAACTTGGTTAAGGGACCCCAGCCCGGTTTTGCACCCATGTACCGCCGGGATCAGGCCAGATCCTGGCAGCAAAGCCACCTATGAAGCCTCCTTTTAAAATGAAGTTAAGGGAGCGAGCGCTCTCTTAACCTCATTTTAACAATTATTTGTTAGGCACAGCCAGCAATCAGCTGAAACTAGCAGACTTGAGCAGGGGAGGGGGATCCCCATAATGCACTGTGCACTTGTGTGGTGGATTATTGGAGCAATGGGGGGCAGGGCGACAGGGGTGATATGTCCCAGACCTCTGATCCTTGGAGCTGCCTCAGCAGCCAGTGCTCATCTAGGTGGGTGATCCGCTCACCAAGGGAAGGCAGAATGATCATCTGTGGAGAAGTAAGCACTTTAGGGCTCCCTCCCCACAAACCCTGAAGCCTTTTTTTACTGCTTGTGAGAAAGGGCTCCATTTCTGACTAGGCTGAAACACAACTCCTTTCTACCTTCATTTGGCCTTGTGTAATTTCCTAAACTGAAGTGCTTAAGTGATTGTCACAGCACAGGTTATACGCTCTGAGTCCTCTTTACAAGAACAGTGCCAGACAGCCTCAGATTAAGTTACCCATCTTCACCTTTCTTTTCCCATACTTTCTCTTCGGAAAAGCCCTCTCTTGGACAACTGCCACCACCAGAAGGAATTGTGTAGAAACTCAGTCTCAGTTTAGGGACTGTGCCTTGCCTCCTTGAGCTCCTGCCACCTCTTTCTCCCTGGACAACAATATATTCAAAAGGATATTATTCCCTCAGTGTCTCCAAATATTACCCCACATCTTGGTTAGCATAATTAAGTCTTGGCACATATGGGATAGCAGAAAGAGGAGGAGGAGGAGGAGGAGGAGGAGGAAATTGAAATTGCCATGAAATTGCCTCAAGACATCTTATAATAAAACACACACAAAAAGGTGTGAATAAAAACAAATGTAAGCAGATAGGAAATAAAAAGGCAATTGAAAGATCTCATATACTCTATTAAAATGTGGGAAAACAGGATGAACTTTGCCTGGTGCCTAAGGGGTAACAGAGTTGGCACCAGGTGAATATGTCTAGGGAGAGAGTTCCATAATTGGTTTCACCTCAGGAAGGGCCTCTTTCAAAAGCATGACTCCACCTGAAGTCAGAAGGTAGGAACACCCAGAAAAGTGCCTTTGAGGAAGGTCGTAGTTGACAAGCAGGTTCATGTGGGAGATTAGGGGTGTGTGCATAGCCCATGGTTCGAGGTCCCGTCTGAATCTGGACTCGTCGGGTGGACCGGTTCAGCCGAACCTCAAATCTGTCTGGGGCAGTGGGAGGGCAGCAGTGAGCAGTACCTTTAAAAGTAAAGATGGAGGTGCCGCCACTCCAGGAGGCATCCTGCTATGGCGGTGCTTATAATTTCCAAGGAAGTTCCTTCCAAATTTTCACTGAATTCCTGAAAAATCTGGTTTCATCCAGGGTTGACTATGCACCTCCAATATTTTCCCCTCTTAAGAGACCATGGAGATCATGGATTTTGAAAGAGGCAGCTTTCATCTCTGTGCAGGTGGGAGGATTTCTATATCAATAGAAGTCTTCTACCTGGCCGAGATAATTCAGTCTCAAACCTTAACAAGGTACTGATGGGGAACTCATTTAAAATAATCTCTAAGGATATGCAAGGTACAAATCTAGAAAAAATACACCAGACATAGGGAAAGTACAGTTAGTGTATGTGGAATGGTGATATTTTTTTTAAACCAGACTCGTTATAAATACTGCTGTATTTTTGCTTCAAATATTGTAGAAGGCTCCAATGATTATTATGACCAGGTTGTCATTCATTTGCCTAAGAATTATGAAATAAGAGTGATAACTCCTGGAAAGCAAAATTGTAATGGGCCAGTTCAGACGATACCAGCCCCAGCAGCCCTCAGCACATGAGAAGAGGGTGGCAATGCACCAAGTGTGTGCCTGCCCTGACATCACTGAAAGGCATCTTTATGCACTGTCAGCATGTCCTTCAATCATGTGATAAGGGCATTAATCTGAATCACCCCTCTACACGTGCCCTGAAACCCTGTTTAAACAGGGGCTGCGGGGGCATGTCAAGTGTTTCAGATGAACACCCCTCTTACCCAATTGAAGGATGACCCAACAGTGCATCAGGATGTCCTTCAGTGATGTCAGGACAAGTGCACTCTCCGCATGTCCCGCCCTCTTCATGTGTGCTGAGGGCTGATGAGGCCAGTATTGCCTGAACCGGCCCATGAATACGGATATGAACATGATTAATATTTATATACCACCTTTCAACAAAAGCTCCCAAAGTAGTTTACTTAGATATAAATAAATACATAAAATGGCTCCCTGTCCCCCAAAGGGCTCACAATCTAAAAAAGAAATATAAGATAGGCACCAGTATCAGCCACTGGATGGATGCTGTGCTGGGGATGGATAGGCCCGTTGCTCTCCCCCTGCGAAATAAAGAGAATCATCACTTTTAAAAGGCGTCTCTTTGCTCTTTTAGCAAGAGTTCCTGTCAAAGATTCTTGAGGCTTCAACCAAGAACTTTACATACGGAGGGCCCTAGCCAAGTGAGTTACTTGGGTTTATGTATGTTCCCGCCTTAGAACACTCTTTATGCACAGAAGGGAGTAGGGAACCTCTGGATTGGCCAGGAAAGCTAAAAAATGCCCTAAACTTGGCCTTCTGTCCTTGCTTGGTCAACAGAACAATATATTCTATCTGATACACTTCCTGTTCAATTTTGAATGTTTATGGCTGCATTTGAAGGAATTAAAAGATGATAAAACAGGAAGTTAAAGGTTTTCCTTAAAAATAACAATAATAAAAGTGTGGGGTTCATTTGTCAATTGTAGTTTCTGTAGCTGTAATGCTCAGTCTACATGTACAGTTTTTTCTTTAGAAAAATGGATGTAAATGCTTTTCTCCTCTTTCAAGGACTGTTATAGTCCCATTGTTACTGTTATGATTCTAAGACTCAGGAGTGATGATAACACTTTCATTTAAAGGATGTAAGTGGTGATGGGAAACAGTGCTTTAAACTGTGAGCTATTCAGATATATGAAGTGATAAGGAGAACTCCTAGTGTTGGACTTAAAAAGTCTGGAACTCACAGTCTAAAGGGATCTGAGTTGGTGTTCCTGGAATCCAGAAAAGTGTTTCTGCAAGTAAAAGTCAATACTGGGCAGTTTGCAAAAGTAAAACTTGATCACATGCAATTTAGGTTTGAAGATATATTTGAAATATATTTCCTGTAGGATATATCTTGATCACATCTTCCATTCCTCCCCACCACCCCACAATCAGCAATGACAGATAGAATAGAGCCATCCCAAGTAAAAATAAATCCAATCTAATGCTTTCTTTTAAATCTTACAGCCAAATTTCACTTGATGACAGCGGTATCTATCCTAATCCAACTTTCACCTTTCCTTTGTTAGATATTAGACTGGACTTTCATTCATAATGTTGCCCTGTAATTGAATTTTAATGGTGAGGGACATTCTGTATAGAAAACCTTCAAATGAAATGTCATCAAATGCTAAGGATTTAGTGAATCTTTATACATATAAAATTCATGTGACAGATCAGAATCACAATTTTATCTCTTCAAAATACATTTTGGGATATTGAATTAGACTTTTGAAGCCCAGAAACAAACTAAAGCTGAATGTTATGCTGGTTTTTGAGACCTGGAAATATATGGTCTAAAGATAGGAGCAGAGCATTGTTAGTGCTACAGGGCACAATGAGCAAGCCTCTTGAGATTTCTGAATTGTTAAAACTCTTCCTTGATGGGCTATCAATATGATTTATGCTCTTGCCTATCTAAAGTACATTTGTAAATAGAAATCTAGGATATCGGGAGTGCAACAGGAACTGACAATTACTAAAGGACAAGGTGAGATGCAGAAAACCCATCTATCTGTCTAATAACTAATTCCATTACACTCAAGTGTGACCCAGAAACCCAACCCAGGATGGGCTATGCATTTATCTATTTATCTATTTATCTATCTATTAAAAATTTCTTGTATACCACCTCCTCCAAAGACTCTAGGTGGTGAATAACAACAACAATACCAATACCAATTTAAAAAAAAACAAAGGGCAAAAGCCTGGTGAAACAGGTAGGTCTTAAGAAGGGCCTTAAAAGCGACTAAGGAGAGGGCTGAATGAATCTGGGCAGAAAAGTGTTCCAAAGAAGAGGGGTGGCCACAGAGAAGGCCCTCCTACGGGCCCAGGCACCATGCACTACATTAGGGCCTGGGACACTAAGGAGGGCCAGCTGAGAAAACGTCACAGAATGCAATACAACTGGCCAAAAGAGGTGATCCCAGAGATATACAGGTGCTAAGCCCATAAGGGTTTTGTATGTAGATGAGGAAGCAGCCTATATAATTAGAAGTAGGCTTGAAAATTGGAGAACACGTAGCTTCCAAATCCAGGTAGAACTTTTGAGGATACCATGGACAACTAGGAAAACAAACAAATGGATCATAGAACAGATCAATCCAGAATTTTCACTCGAGGCACAAATGACCAGGCTCAAACTATCATACTTCAGACACATTATGAGAAAACTCAGCTTCCTTGAGAAATCCATAATGCTGGGGGAAATTGAAGGCAAGAGAAGAAGAGGATGACCAGCAGCAAGGTGGATGGACTCGATTACAACAGCAATTAATGCATCACTGAGAGGCCTTAAAAGCCAAGTTGAAGACTGATCATCCTGGAGAGAATCTATCTATGTGGTCATTAAGAGTTGACACTGACTTGATGGCACTTAATCACTCAATCACTCACTTATTCACTCACTCAATCAAAAGGCCCGATTCTCAATGGCTGGGTCACTTGGCTTCATCGGATTTTGCTCCCAACCCAGGGTACCCCAGAGTGTCCCCCTTTACCTCCTCACATTTGAGTGAATTGTTGCCTCTCAGTCCTACAGGCAAAAATAAAGGATGTTATCACATTACTGTTTCTTGCCTTGCTTTGCTGGCTATCACTAGTTGGGTGGGTAGGAAACCAGGGAAACACTGGAACAATAACAGCACATTAAGAGGTCATTTACACAATCAAAATTTATGTTCTACCCAGGTTTAGGAGCTGTCTGTGCTTCAATTTTTGGTTGTGTGGAAGCAAGGTAGGAGGAAACCTGGGTAGCTTTTCCTCTTACCTTGCTACCACACAATCACTTCTACCCAGGTTTTTCTCTTAACTTGCTTCCACACAACCAAAAAGTGGGATCATAAATGGCCCCCAAACCCAGGTAGAACACAGTGAGGCTACTTTCACATGCAGGCAAAACTGGGCTAGCCAGGATCTCCATGCCCAGACCAACATAGAGGATCATCTGTGGGGGAGGTAAGCTTTTTGAGGCTTCCTCCCCTACCCGTTCAAACCCTTTCTCATGAATCGTGAGACAGGGCTCAGTATTTGATTGTGTGAATGACCTTAGTATCTAGCCTTACAAAGAGATTCTGATTGTGCCTCCAGAAGGCTGGGAAACATAAAGCAATATCAATAATAAACAAAAAGAAAAGATGATTGATGAAGTGCCGTCAAGTTGGTGTTGACTCCTAGCGACCACATAGATAGATTCTCTCCAGGATGATCTGTCTTCAGCTTGGTCTCTCAGTGGTGCATTCATTGCTGTCATAATCGAGTCCATCCACTTTGCTGCTGCGAGCATGTGGGGCATCTTGGAGAGACCCCCAAGCCCGGGAGACTGCTTGCAGCCTCCTGACTGGGGGTCTCCCCATGTGTCGCTGCGGTGCGTGGCGATACGTGATAAAAAAAACCCAAGGTTGACGGAGTGATCTCTCTGTTAACCTTTTTAAGGTGAGGGGGATTTAATGAGGTTAGTTGCCGGGAGCTGCATGGCTCCCTTTGCTGTACATGATCGCCCCAAAGCGGGCTGGGCTCCCTTAGCCTGCTTTTGGGCGATTGTGGGAATAGCCTCAATGTGACTCTCAGTAAAAATGATGTCTGGGCTGAGGGATTAGCAAGTAGAAAGGCAGAGATCTGTGGAGAAGGCTTAGGTACTGTGGGCTAGGGAACCAAAGGGATTTGGGGTTACTAGGTTTAAACCCTAAGAGGGTTGCTGTGCGTGTAAGAGTTAAATAGAAGGGGGGATTCTACTTTTATCATGACTGCAGCCTTGTGACACGAACATCTTAAGAGGGCAGTGACAGCAATGAAATAGTGGGGTGGAGTTCTCATATGATTTGAACTACTGTAAATGCCAATTCCTTGGCTGCATGCTTTGAGCCATTCCTGTTGTACTCAGACCACCAAAGAAAATGGCAGACTCCTTACCACTTTAGAAGTTTGAGATCCAGAGTTCCAGAATGTGTGGTGAGGCAGCAGGCCCACACCAGTTTTACACACACACACACACACACACACACACACACACACACACACACACACACACATCTGGAGGTGCACACTGAAAGCAAGAAAACAGGAGCAGATCAATACAATTCCACACAAGTAAAACAGTCCTATTTTTCAGTTTGCACGGAGTTATACTGAATTGCTTCTTAGATTTCAAAATTCCTTGAGGAAAATTTCATAATTTAAATGCATTTGGAACAACTTTAATAAATAAGGAATACCAACCCGGTTAGCTGTGTTCTTGCGTTCTACATTAAAATCCCTATGCATTTACTGCAAAGCATGGATGCCATTGCTCCCCACCCCCATCCCCACTAACATGTGACTGAAAAGAGTATGAGAATATGATATTGCTTTAGTGTTTCCCTGGTAAAGCCCTTTCACTAATAGTGAATTGGGGTACTCTATAGATGCTAAATGGAATGATCAGACAGAGGGAGATTATGTTTACTGAGGTTTTTGACCTGCTCACAAAACTCTTAGACGAGGACTGCTCAACTTTGACCCTCCTGCAGATGTTGGTCTACAACTTCCATCATCCCTGGCTATTGGCAATGGTATCTGGGGATTATGGGAGTTGTAGTCCAAAAACAGCTAAGAAGCCTGAGCAGGCCTGATTTAGAAAGAGGCAATCAGTGCTCAAAGAAGCGAGTGTGTGTCGGGCGGGGTGTGTGTGTGTGTGGTTTTGTTTCAAACTGGGCCAGACTTCCTTACTTTTTATTTTTTATTATTATTTATAATTTTATTATTTATTCAACATATTTGTATACCACCCACTACCAAAGTCTCTAGATGGTTTACAAAATAAAACAATCCAAGAAATTTTAAAACAATTAAAACATAAAAAGTTCAAATTAAAATAGCTGCCCATAAAAACTACTAGCTAGCTATAAAGCTTGACTGAAGAGATGTCTCCTAAATGGAGGAGTTGTCTGCTCCGGTTGTCTCCTAAATGGAGGAGCTCTAATCTCAGCAGGAAGTGAAGAAGTACTTCCATTGAAAAGAAGTGGGATGGCTGAAGGTCTGGCTGAAGGGGAATGGCATGAATGCTAGACAAAGAATCCCTCTTGAAAAGTTGGTTTTGATATTTTATCTTTGAATCTGCCAACTGAGATGTTTCTAGTTTTATTGAAACTTCTTTATCCTCTTTCAAAATTCCACAGATGTTTCTCCTCAGGAGGAAACATCAAATTTATTTTGAATGTTATTTTAGAACTGTGTAGCATACTGACTATATAAATGAATGGTGAAGCAGAACGTTCTCATATCAAAACTCATTTCTAACATGATCTCACTAGCTGATCTGAGGTAGCTGGTGTCTCAGCACCAGCAATCTGTGAATAATATCAACCTACTTCATTCTAAGGATTAATATGTTAAATTGCTGTAAGGAGCATAGGAACATAGGAAGCTGCCATATACTGAGTCAGACCATTGGTCCATCTAGCTCAGGATTGTCTTCACAGATTGGCAGCGGCTCCTCCAAGGTTGCAGGCAGGAATCTCTCTCAGCCCTATCTTGGAAATGCCAGGGAGGGAACTTGGAACCTAGATGCTCTTCCCAGAGCGACTCCATCCCCTAAGGGGAATATCTTATAGTGCTCACACTTCTAGTCTCCCTTTTGTATGCAAGCAGGGCAGATCCTGCTTAGCTTAAGGGGACAAGTCATGCTTGCTACCACAAGACCAGCTTTCCTCTAGGATTTTTATGGAAGTATATGTGAGGTCCTATGAACACTCAAAAGTAACACAGGTATGCTAAACGATGGTGGTGATGGTGGTGGAAGAGGAGGAGCCTTCCTGTGAAATGTCAGCTTACTGATACTCTTTTGTCTTCCCTCAACATTCCTCATATGTTGCTCAGGGAGAGCAATTCCCACATTCACTTCAAGGTTTTGTTTCAGGCAAAAATTCAGTAGCAGTTCTAACTTCAGCTCTAACTCCTGATAGATCAGGTACAACCACCGTTTAATACTTTCACACATTAGCCTATGCTAACCCCTGCTAACTGGGCAAAGAGGCACCTTCTCCCAAGGTGATTCTCTTTATTTAGCAGGGGGAGAGTAACTGGCCCTATCCACCCCCAGCACAGTACTTCCAGTGACTGTTGCTGGTGTCTATCGTATGTTTCATTTTAGAATGTGAGCCCTTTGGGGACAGGGAGCTATCTTATTTATTTATTATTTCTCTTTGTAAACCGCCCTGAGCTATTTTTGGAAGGGCGGTATAGAAATCAAAATAATAATAATAATAATAATAATAATAATAATAATAATAATAATAATAGCAAAAGTAGAAAAATCCACAACAAACAGCAAGTGCCGCCTTTGTAAAGAAGCAGATGAAACAGTAGACCACCTAATCAGCTGTTGTAAAAAGATCGCACAGACTGACTACAAACAAAGGCATGACAAGGTAGCAGGGATGATACACTGGAACATCTGCAAAAAATACAAGCTACCTGTAGCCAAAAATTGGTGGGACCATAAAATTGAAAAAGTTGAAGAAAGTGAAGATGTAAAAATATTATGGGACTTCCGACTACAAACAGACAAACATCTGCCACACAATACACCAGATATAACTGTAGTTGAGAAGAAAGAAAAACAAGTTAAAATAATCGACATAGCAATAGGAACATAGGAACATAGGAAACTGCCATATACTGAGTCAGACCATTGGTCCATCTAGCTCAGTATTATCTTCAAAGACTGGCAGTGGCTTCTCCAAGGTTGCAGGCAGGAGTCTCTCTCAGCCCTATCTTGGAGAAGCTAGGGAGGGAACTTGAAACCTTCTGCTCTTCCCAGAGCGGCTTCATCCCCTGAGGGGAATATCTTGCAGTGCTCACACATAAGTCTCCCATTCATATGCAACCAGGGCAGATCCTGCTTAGCTATGGGGACAAGTCATGCTTGCTACCACAAGACCAGCTCTCCAGGGGATAGCAGAATAGAAGAAAAAGAAATAGAAAAAATCACAAAATACAAAGATCTACAAATTGAAATTGAAAGGCTGTGGCAGAAAAAGATCAAAATAATCCCAGTGGTAATTGGCACCCTATGTGCAATTCCAAAACAACTTGAAGAGCACCTCAACACCATAGGGGCCACAGAAATCACCATCAGCCAATTATAAAAAGCAGCTTTACTGGGAACAGCCTATATTTTGCGACGATATCTATAATAACCAACAGTATTGACGATTAAATTCAGCCATCCCAGGTCCTTGGGAAGGACGTGATGTCTGGATAAAACAAACCAGTCAATAACACCTGTCTGACTGTGTATACAAGAAATAATAATAATAATATGCTCACCTTGCTGCAGAGACTTCTTGAGCCAATTTTTAGAACCTTTAAATGCAATAAACAGGAGAAAGATGGCATTTGGATATTGTACAGATTATTAGGGAGCATACTGAGGTTCAATATCATTCAGATTTGAAACACAAAGGCATAAGTTGCTTTAGTACCACTGTTAAAAAGAAAAATGTTTTCAGACCAGAACTTTGGCTCCCATCGGCTCTGGACTCAATGGGGTTCAACGTTCTCTTACCACCTAGCTGCTGTCTTTCCCAGTACTTTCTGATCCTTCACATCATAAAGTGTGTGGTCCTCTCTGCTGCGCCAGACTGAGACTAATTTCATCAAAGTAAAAATATATTTTATGCCAAAGACCTTAAGATGTATTTTGAGAAAGTGTATCTTCTTGTAGAATTGCAGGGGTGGGTGGGGGGGAATCAGGAATGATCTTTTATTTAATTTCCTTGCTATCAAATGTCTCACACAACAAAGGGAATTATTATTCCAGCTATTTTAAGTTGGTTTTGAAGGGTTGTGACTAGAACTTCCACTTTGACACACACATAAACATTTAAATTATTTCTTTTCTTTCACTTTCCTTCAACTTTGTTTTGCTGTATGGCTGTGAATCTAGCGGCATACTGAAACTTTTATTTTTTTTCCCCGCAGGGTTGTTTTTGGTTTCTTTCATACTTTTTTTTTTTGCAAAGAAGTTAATTTTTTCTGTATTAAAAATCTTCTGGAGTAATACTTTCTTAGGAAACGTCAAGTCCTAGAGGAGGCATGGGTCACCATGTTGTGAATGAGGGGTTGAGCTCCATGGCTGGCTTGCCATCAGTGTTACAGCCGTTTTGCACATGCACTGGGTGTTTGGTATCCGAAGCTACTGCCACTGCCCGAGCAAGGGAAACTTGGAGAGACTATCAAGCCTAATAGTTGGCAAGTGAAATGCGTTGTCCATTCTCCACCCCACTCTCTGGTTTTCTTGATCCACTGTGCTAGAGGACCAGGTGTCCAGCCTAGTTCTTCCCAAGCAGAGGAGGTTGAGGTTGAGGCACTCTGCAGCCAGCATAAGGAACAGCAAGAGAAGATTCTTCTAGTTGCTCTGACCAAGAAGTAAGCCTGACCCAGAAGTCTGCCTCAATTATTTTCTTGCTTTCTCTAGAAAGCACCATCAAAAGCAAAACTTGCCTAAAACATTCGGAATTCAGAGCCAAACCAACCACTAAAAGTTTACTCCTAAACATAAATCCATAAGCTAACAGCAGCCCCCATTAACAGGGCAGGGCCACCCACATTTCAAATCACAGGAAGTCAGAGGCACTCTTCCCCCAGACTTCCAGGCAGAAGTCCAGGGCTTCCAAACCCCATAAAAGGTAAAGTGTGCCATTGAGTCGATGTCGACTCCTGGTGATCATAGAGCCCTGTGGTTGTCATGTGTAGAATACAGGAGGGGTTTACCATTGCCTTCTCCCACACAGTATGAGATGATGCCTTTCAGCATCTTCCTATATTGCTGCTGCCCGATATAGGTGTTTCCCATAGTCAGGGAAACATACCAGCGGGGATTCGAACCGGCAGCCTCTAGCTTGCTAGTCAAGCCATTTCCCCTCTGTGCCATTAGGTGGCTCCCAAATCATCTTCAGTCTGTCCTGAGCAGTGGAATGGGGAAAAGAAATATGTAGGATGGGAATATGCTAAGTTGCGTGTTGAAATGTTTCTGCTAATGCATATTTGCATAAATATACCTGTTTTATATTCTCACATTCTTGTGAGTTCAGTTGCTGTCCACTGCTTAAAAAGTGGAACTTGAATTTGGATTCCAAGCAGCACAGGTTTATACTTTCCCAGAGCTAGCTCTCAAATGAATAAATTGCAGTGCTTTTAAAAGATTAACTAGGCAATCCAGACTCTTGAAAACTTCTTGCCCTTTCATGTTATTAAATGCCTGACATTTAGCAACTTTGGCTGATAACACAGATGTCTTACCGCAGTATTGTGTGGTGAAACATGAAGTAAAACCTATAAGACAGATTTAGACAGAACTCTGTCATCAATTTAGAATCAAAAAGTTAAATTTTTACATACAAAAACAATTGCTTATAGAAACAATGCCATCCAGGAGAATAGTACATTATAGGAAATATTACAGGTCTGCTGTAATTTTATGCTCCTAGAAATGTAAACAGAAATTATCTGATATCTAAAAGAGCTCTGGATTTTACTGAGTTTGCTCAAGATAGATGTCTTGCTATAGATGACTTGGATGTCTTGAATGCCCTGGAAGATTCTCCTGCAGAAGCGCCATAGAAATGAACAGGAGCTGATCAATATACTGTGCTCTTACATAGCTCTCAAAGTGGGTTCAGATGACATGCAAAAAGTTGAATCTCTGGTTCCTAGAGTTCAGTAGTGTGACTGACTTCTGGTGGTGGTGGTTTCACACAATGCATAATCAACCGATGGAATTCCCTGCCACAAGATGTGGTGATGGCCAACAGCCTGGATGACTCTAAGAGGGGTTTAGATAAATTCATAGAGAACAGGCCTATGAATGGCTACTACTCTAAGGGCTATATAGACCACCTTCAGCCTCGGAGGCAAGTTGCCTTTAAATATCAGTTGCAGGGGAGTAACAGCAGGAGAAAGAGAGAGCATGCCCTCAGCAATGGCCTGTGGGCTTTCCAGAGGCTTCTGGTAGGCCACTGTATGAAACAGAATGCTAGACTAGATAGGCCTTGGGCCTGATCCAGCAGGGCTGTCATATGATATGCCAACATTGGTTGTGTCATCTGAACCCATCAATGTTGGCATAATCCAACTGACTTTCTGTTCCAGACCCGAAATCTTTAACTGACTTCAACTCTTGGTTACAGATGTTGGGTCTGAAACTGAAAGCCAAGTAGATTATACTGTCATTGGCAAATTCCGACAATGTGACCAAGGTTGAGATATCACACCTCCTCCTACACATGAGAAGTTGGTCTTGCTGCTCAATTCTTGGAACCAGAGGTTTGGCTTTTGCATGTTTGAACCCACACTTACACATTGAGGCATATGTAGGAGACCTTCCCAGGAGCTTGTACCCTTGGTTTTCAAGATAATTCTCCTGCACTTGCTTACTGTAAAAAGCTTTAGACTTGCATGAGTTGGAGAAAGTTTTGTTTCTTCTAGTCTCAGAGACATAGCCACGCAACATAGCCTTTGTGCTGTGGCGGCAGAATGATTCTCTTGTCTGAGAATCATTCTGGTTTTGCCTCCTGTGTCCCATCCCAACCACCAAAATAAATCACGCAGGTAAGAGGGGGCCTATGAAGGACAGGGAGAAACCCTTGAATGAAATAATAGGGTCCCCCCTCCCCAGAGAACTAAAGGTGGTATGAAAGAAGCAGTGCTATCCATGGTGTACATATTCATTTTGTTACTGTCAAACCTATTTGTTACAGGAAACAACACTTTGGGTAGAGTTCTTCTCCATAATGCTCAGTTCAACTTGCTCTGAGTTCTGATATCATTGCACAATAGGTTTTTCACTCCTGCCAGCCAATTATATGGCACATGAACTGGGAAGCACAGGAATGTGCACGAATCTCAATTCGAACAGTGATTCGCAGCCCAGCCCAGACATCTTTAGGGGAAAAGGTTCATATCTGCTCCTTTCCCACTTACCAGAGCTTCCTGTTTGGGCAGCACTTCCCCCAGCTGCTACCGCGTGCCGGTGGTGCTCCCCGCAGCTGCCCTCACATGATGGTGGCACACACATGACCTCCATGCATGTGCGGTGGCCATTTGCATTGTCAGCAAACATACTAACCATACAAATTGCTGCCATGCCTGCGCAGCAGCCATGTGTGTGCTGCCGCTGTGCGAGGGCAGCTGGGGGTGGGCGGGCGGGCTGCCCAAACAGGTGTTGGAAGTGAAGGACTCAATGCTGCCTCATGCCTCAATGACAGAGGGGGACAGACTAGTGAGCCAGAGGTCTAGAGGGGTCATGACATTGGTCATTCCTCCTCTCTACTGCTCTGACACTATCCCTTTGATATGTAGATTGCTACTCTCAGGGACCTACTTCCTTCCTGCCTCCCTTCTCTTCCTTCCTCTCTTCCCCCTAACACACACGCTTGCCTCTCTCTCTGCACCATGTGTGCAGAGATGCAGACAACATCTCTCTGCATCCAGCTAGATAGATAGATTACAGATACTATCTCTCCACTTTCCTATCTAGAATGGAGTTCTCCAATAAAGACTCCTCATATTGATTTGAAACTATGAACTGGCTCCAAGTTTCTTTTGGTTCTTAGCAGACACGCATACCTGGCAGACTCCGCTGTGTTTTGCCTCTGTGCACTCTGCTGTAATAGAAGGGTATCTCTTACCAGAGAGAATTACCAACAACAGGAAACTCCAGCGAGTGGTGGAGCAGCAGGTATGGACCTGCTCTCCTCCCTTTTAAAGGTGCCTGTGCTGTGCTGCGAATCACTGTTCAAATCGTGATTCATGCACATCCTAGTGTAATGGCATCCAAGCATGAGATATTCTTTGTTGGTTTATTAAGCTTCCATCCTGCTTTTCTCTTATAGTCCCAAAGTGGCTCAAAATAGATAATGAGGCTGTTCCCACAACCAAAAACTGGGTAGGACATCCTACCCAGGTTTGGGAGCTCTGCATACTCCCAATTTTTGGTTGTGTGGGAGCAAACAACTAGGTAGGAGGAGGAAAAAGTGTAGGAGATGGTAGCTAGGTAGAACAGCTTTTCCTCCTACCTTGGTCAAATGCTGGGCACGAAAGCTGGGTAGGATGCCACTGTGTTACTCAGCTTTTGTCTCCCACACAACCACTTTTCCCTCTGCCTATGCAGTCATTTGCTCCCACACAATGGAATATTGGGAGTATGCACAGCTCCCAAACCTGGGTAGGACACTTGTCCTACCTAAGGTTTGGTTGTGTGAACAGCCTCACTGCCTGACATGATGTGCAGCACAAATGGAACCAGAAGACATTGGTGCTGCTGCTGCGATGTGTACAGAGGCAGCATCACTGCTCTCCTGAGCAGCAGCTACATAAGTTGTGTCCCTGTGGATTCTCCCATTGTGGTGAATGAGAGAAACTGTGGGGATGCAGCTTGCACAGCCACCAGTCATGAGAGTGGTGCTGCCGCTTTCATGTGCAGAGCAGCCATGGTGGCAATATCTTCCGGTTCCATTAGCATTGTGCATCATGTCAGGCGCTGATATTAAAACAGTCCGTAAAACACAATCCACTACGTTGTACTACACATTGCCAACAGGTGCTCCATGTGCATCATGTGACATAAGAAGTGCCTGACACATTTCAGTAACTATCTTCCTCTGAGGCACTATAAAAGGGTAAAATAAAATATAAAATAGGTGGTAAAATGAATGCAAAATGCTCAAAAAAGTCAATACATGTCTATCTTCAATTAGAAAATGTGCATGATATGGTACTGCATGAAGAACCCAGAATATATAATAACCAACAGTCATGCATCATCACATATCTTGTAGCATTCACTTTTCAGATACATAGAAGGATAAACAGTGATAAAAATAAATAACATTTCAACAAGAGATTTCACTTCAGTTATATCAAGACTAACTGCTTCCTTCTTATCCAGAAGGAATAGAGTTAACACTCTGAAAATATCATTATTGTTTTTAAAATATCTCACAACACTAGAATTTAACTAGAATAAAACACTCAGAAAAACAGATCTCAGTTTAATTGGATACAAGACTTGAATGAGAGACCAGAGGCTGCCCATACAGTACATCAATAAATCCAGTGTATCAAGGCAGAAATATGCCTGACACTATGATTAGTCATTGGCATTCTGACTAAGTATGGAAGTGGTGCTTCTATACAGTCCGGCTAACTCAGCTCTACTGCTGACTCAGCAGAGGGGCAAATTTCGATAACTTCCCCTTCACTAAGAAGCACTCTCTGCCATCTGAAAATATGTTGTGCAGCCTTCAGGGACATATTTCTGGGTGACAGAGGGCTTCCGGGGAAGGGGAGGTCAATAAAATTCTCACACACATATACTAGCACTGGTGCAGCATTAATCTAGAACTCTTCAGAAGCACCAGTGCTACACTGTTGCTTCTCCCACTGCACTGACTCCTCATTAGTCAGGATGTCCACCACTGAGGGCATGCACACGAACAGCCCTGCTCAGCCTTGTACAGCAGTCCCCAGGTAGGGCTGCTCATGTGCAGTGCCAGGATCAGGCCCAATCCCAGCACAGCCCCAGTGGGTAGCCAGAGTCTCTTACCCAGGCTCTTATTGAGGTGAAGGGTGCGAGTACACCCTTCTACCCCAGTTCCTGATCTTGTGGCTGCTTGGGCTGCTGCCACTGGCCAGGTTTTATTCTTTTTCAGGCCTGTGTGTATATTGCATCTATGGCAGAAGACGTCAAGACTATGAGGGGGTAAGTGATTGTTTTTGTTGTTGCCCCCTTTGCCCTTATTTTTCATTAAATAGGGCCGCCTTGGTTGGGTTTGGGGGAGGTATTTTTTTAAACTGGTTTCTTGGTTTTGCAGGTTCCCCTTAGTTGCCTCCCCATTTCATAGTGTTGTTGTGGGTGGAGTGGGTGGGTAGATGTGTTTAATTAAGGGTTTTTTTTGGTTAGTGGTTTTTAGGGTTTCCCCCCATTTTTTAAATTTTTTTTTAAGCCCCTGGGGGTTGGGAAGATATTTGAGTGCCGTGTTCAGAGCAAGGCTTGAAGCAGGGTTGCAGGCAGAGGAGGGAGGGGTGTCCCAGCTGGTACAGCAGAGTGGGGGGGAGAAGATGGCATGGGGTCCCACAGGTACCCATTGGTGAATTCTTTGCCCCCAACAAGGTGGTGGTGTGAAACTTCTCCTATCCAGAGGAGGCTGGAGCCACCGAGCCAGGTCCAGGAGCCTGGCAGTATGGGGGATCTCCTGCCAGGGAAACTGCTTCCGTGGTGGGGGTGAAGGGCAGGGGCTCGACAGCTGGGAGTACAGGCAGACCGTCCCTCTCTCTTGTGGCCTCCACCATTCCTCTTGCCACTCAGTTGTCCCCCCCATCATGCCCAAGTCATGGCAGAGTCCAGTTCTGGGTCCTCCAGGGCCGGGTCTGACTCTGAGGAGGAAGGGTCTGCTTCTGAGGCAGAGGCTCCCCCTCAGCCTAAGCCGGGCCCTTCTTCTGACATGTAGGGTGGAAGGGGGATGAGTGACGGTGGCGGGCAACCACCAGCAACCCAAGTAGATCCTCTGTCACCAAAGCAGTCCAGGACATTGGAGGCCACCCAGAGCAGCGATGCCTGACTTGGTGGTGACCTCCATGTAGTGACACATGCGGCAGCATCACCCGGACCTCCTTGCCTCCGCTGACAGCGCGAGTGCGCCTAGTGTGCCTGAGACTAGTGCTGACAAGGACTGTGTACCAGCTTCCTTGAAGCAGGCCACACTGCCAGTCAAGTGGTAGACACAGGCATCGGTCAAGAAATGTCCTGGTCATGTGGGCCTACGTA
The DNA here is from genome assembly GCF_027244095.1 of Hemicordylus capensis. Classification (NCBI taxonomy): domain Eukaryota; kingdom Metazoa; phylum Chordata; class Lepidosauria; order Squamata; family Cordylidae; genus Hemicordylus; species Hemicordylus capensis. The sequence continues at coordinate 184,534,546 of NC_069659.1, read as the reverse complement.
TCCTCACTCATCTCATAGGGGAGATGATAGCCACTGACGACCAAACTTTTCAGGTGGTCAAGAACTCCGGCTTCCACCGGATTATCCAGATGCTTGCACCCAGCTACACAATCCCCTCAAGAGCCACTTTCAGCCAGACAGTGATTTTCTCCCTGTATGCGAGATGCAGGATGCTCGTAGCAGCAGCGCTGCGAGCGGCATTGCATGGCACCAGCGTGCATTTCACCATTGGTCTGTGGAACAATGTGAGTGGAATGCACGCTGCTTTTTTGTCCCTCATTGCTCACTTGTGGGGGCTGGAGAGAGAGGAGACCTCTGGTAGTGCTACCTCTGGCTCCAGCATGCCCTACACCACACCACATTTTGGCCCAGGAGGGCCGTTTTGCACGTGGAGACCTTGGATGTCAAGAACACCAAGGAGGAGGTGGCGGCCATTGTTACAGTCCAGGCCTGATTTATATACTAAATCTGCTTATTAGCTAGCATAGCAAATTAGGCCTGGCTCATAGTGTCACCAAGTGACCAAGTTCTTTTATATGATGACCATGTAGGATCTGGGCGCAAGGAAGAAAGGAGATCAAACCAACCCTCAAAGATTCAATGGGCTTTATTGAGTATAAAAGAGTAACAACATAATCTAGCAGAAAGCAGAACACTCTATCAATATTACTAACAGCATTTAAACAGAGCATCCTAGCCAGCACCAATATTCACCCAGTGTTCCTAACTATATATGTGTGTGCATTAAATCTTCCTAAAGCCTAATATAATTCAGATACAGATGGAAAAGGGGAAAAGGAAAGCTGAGGGCTGGCATGGTTTGGGGAGATTAGTAGAGGAAGGGGGGGCGAAGGAGAAGGAGGCAGGAGAAGGGGAAGGGATGAGGGGATTCCAGGCTTGTAGGACCAGCATATTTACCAGGATCAGAGACTTTAGAGCGGAGATCTTTTCAGCTGAAGGAGCCAGGCCTTTGGCAGGAGACAGGAGCCTTTTTGCAGTCTGCTCAGGGCATGGCTGAGAGCCAGAGCACCATGGCTGGGGAAGTCTTGACTTCTCACTCCACAGTAGAAGTCACAGACAGCTCCTGTCCATGGACAGAGTTCCTGCTTCTGCCCCGCGGCTTAGCAGCAAACTCTGGGATCTTTGTGTGAGCAAGATTGCCCGTAGGCATAAGTCTGCTGACTCTCTGTCTAGTAGCCTCCTTCTTATAGTGTATTTTCCTTTGATCTTACATAGAACCTATTCAAATCTCATCTTTTCCTGGGTCCCCCAAAAAGGTGACAACTTGCTGCTACCTTCTGGACAATGTCTTTTTAATTATTCAGGATATTGGCCAGTCCAGATATTTATTATTCAGGATATTGGCCATAATTATTCAGGATATTGGCCAATCTCATCTTCTGTAAACTGTGCGCTTAGGAAGGGAGGGTGGAACATTGCCCAAAGCAAATCTGCATCTCAGAGCTGCAAATTGCATCTCACCAGTCTGACCCCAAAAGGTGTTAAAAGTCAGGAGTTAGTGAGAGAATTAGATCTATTTGTGTAGCAATTACATTATTTCTTGTGTACCTCTATCTGGTATGTAATTAAAACAAGAGAATATTTAAGGTGACATAAAAAGGTGAGACGTTCAATACATTTGGCTAGGGCAGAAGCATCCTGTCGGTGAGGTAAGAATTACAGGTATTTTCTTAGGGTGGATTTTCTATAGACAGCAACTGAGTAATCCCCTTTGGGCATAGCAGAGCCATCATTGACAACAATTACCATAGATTTCTTGCAACAGGAAAGAGGAGTTCAGCCCCTGGCGTCTTCCAGAGACATTATGAGTCACATTTTAGCATTTTGGATATAGCAATCAGCATTCAGGCCTGGCTTTTTGTATTCCTTTGAGCAGTCATTTACAACACAATGCTGGATTGTCTCCTGCTTCACAGAGCAGTTTGAGATCTGGTATGCCAGTTCACCTCGAGTTCAGGTATTATTTCATTTCTTAATATAAAATGAAATAAGACACAGGCCTATATTCCATATACTTCTGGCGTCCATAACACCATCATCGACTGCCAAACTGTAGAGTGGATATGTAGGTTGCATATCGGAAAGAGAGAGAGAGAGAGATTTACTGACAATCAAGTGAGGAGCCCTAGATGCTAGCCGGCACACAATCCTCCTCTGGAAGGGAGAGAAGGCACAGGCCAGGGCAGGCTTACTAACCTAGGCAGGGTGCAAGGGGGAGGCCTGCCCCACAATGGCGACTGAAGAGTGAAACCCCATACCATCATAAAAAGCAAGTCGGGGTTCTCCACAACTCAGCTGGGGCTTCATTGTGACAGACAATGGCTCCAACATAACCGCAGCCGTAGAGTCAGTGTTGGAGTGTGGGAACATCCAGTGCATGGCACACACGCTCCACCTGACTGTGAGAGACGCCCGTGGCATCAAGGAGGCTAAACCGTACAGGTACCAGGGCCGCATGATTCAGAGTGCTGTTGCTGCCACATCTGTGCTTGTGGACAAGGCCTGCAATATTTCAGCTCACTTACACTGGAGGGAGAAGTCCGGGTGCTTGCTCTGCGAGCAGCAGCGTGAGCATGGCCTTCCTGACCATCTCATCCCAATGGATGTAGATACCTGGTGGAACTCCACCTTCCTCTTGCTCCAGTGCCTGTTGGAGCAGGAGGTGGCCCTAGACAACCTGGGGAGAAAGGACACCTTGGGCATGTGCAACCTCTCTAACTCAGAGTAGAAGTTCACGTCCGAGATGGTGTCAGCACTCAAGCCCTTCTTGTTAGCAACAAAGACTTTATGGGCTGATGCCACTCCTCTAAGTCAGGCCCTACCCATGGCTATTCTCCTGGAAAAGCTGATGGGTGAACTCGGAACCTTGCTGACCTCTCCAGTTGGCTGGACAGTTGGGGCGAGGGTTGTTGACAGACTGGTTGGTGAGTTGGGTGACAGAGAGGAGTATGTCCTGGTTTGTCTGTGTGACTCGACCATCAAGGGCAATGTTATTTGCGCAGATAACTTGCCTAGGAGAAGGGGCCTCCTGGTCCATAGAGTTAGAGAGGAGGAGGTCAGGAGGACCAGAGACCAGGAGGGTGGTGATGGTGTGCCCCCTGAGCCTGCGTGACCCACACCCAGCATCAGTGCAGCTGACACTTCCTCTCCAACCCCTTCCTCTTCCCAGTCTAGCAGCGCAGCATTCCAGAGTGGTGTCAAGACAGCAGGCAGTTCCTCCTGCTAAGTCAGCCCAGTGGTTTAAGTGGGTGCACCTTGCCCGGTTTGTGGGAGGTTCGGCCTACCAGGCCCACCATGAGTGTTACGCAATCCATTGCCCAGTATCTGGAGGAGCCTGTGGAGGAAGACGCAAAGATGGACCATGCAAAGTTCTGGGCATCTCGCCTCCAAGTCCGGCCAGACCTGGCAGTGGTTGCTGTGTGCCTTCTCTCCTGCCTGCCAACCAGCGTCCAGAGCGAACGGGTGTTTTCACATGCTGGTGACATGGTAACACCTGCTCGGGCTCGGTTGGACCCTGACGTGGTTGAGCATCTGGTTTTTCTCAAGGTCAACCTCCCCTTCCGGCTACCCCAAGCTGGAAGTTGAGCAGAGTGAGTGACTGACCCATGGTTGACCCATGGTGTTGGTCACCTGCCTGGAAACAGCTTCCACTCATCCTAACCCCCCCTCCTTCTTTCTTCAGCTGTGCCATGTTGCAGCATGCCGTTAGTGCTGTGACATGAGATCTGGACACACCCACCCACTGGTGTAACCTGTGATGCCAAACATCCCCTGGTTCCACCTCGCCAGCAGCACTCGAGGGGCCATGGACACACACACACACACACACAAACACACTCGGCGGGGGGGGGGGGGGTTGTGTCTGTGTTGCACTGTGTTTATTTGCAAATGTGTAGGTTTCTAATTATGTAAATTTGTAAATATGTAATTTTTTGAATGTGTACATAGGTAACTTGAGGGGGAGGCATCAGGGACTGTAAAATGTGGATTTGTAAAAATGTAATTCTGCAAATCCATGGAATAAAAATGTAAAGATGTGAATATGTAGAACTAGCTGCTGTAAATGTGTAGAAGTGTTGTGCAGATGTGTGTTTGTGTGTGGTGGAGACTAGAGTTTTCTTTCTTTTGTGTAGATAGTGTTTTGTAAGCTTTGGTATGTGTAGATAGTTGGTGTATAAATACTATAGCTAGGAATGTGCAAACAGGTTGGAACTGGTTCAAATTTGGACTGGTTTGGTCCGAAGGTTCGAACTCAGACCAAAGAGGGCATTGCATTGGCAATTCTGATCCGAGTTTGAATCGATCAAGCCAGGTTCGGTTCAAACAGGTTCGAAGGTTCTATAGGCCATTTTAGATGTGGTCCTCCATTTTGTGTTGTTTGATTTCATTGGGTGAGCTATTGCTTCCCTGATTGGCCAGATGAGTCTGGCTCTCTGGTAGGCTCTGCACTGTGCCAGTTCTTGAAAACATGCACCCTATTGGCAAGTGGGAAGGGCAAAGGTGAGGGCTCCCAAAGGTGGAAGTTTTAATTCCTACTTAAAGCCAAGCCTCTGGCCTAGCAAAATCACTCTGGTTGCAGTTGCTGCTTAGCTTCCTTTTGGCCTGCTGTTGCTGGAGCTGCTGGTGTGGTGAGAGTCTGCCTGGCAGACCTGGCTGTATTTTTGTTCTCAATCCCCTATTCCCCTATGCCTGATTTTCTGCTTCAAACCTGACTGACTCTGTGTGTGTTTGTTCTCTGCTGCTGTTTTTTTCCTTCCCCCTGAGTGAGTGTCTGTCTCTCTCCCTTGGGCCAGGTGCCCAGGGCCATTGGCCTGAGGCCTCTCTCTGGCCCATTTCCCTAATCCCACAGTCCCCAACCCCGCCCCCCTCGCTTTATGGCTTCTGTGGCTGGCTGCTGCTTTGAAATCTGTTGACTGAGTTGATAATGAGAGAGTCCTCAGCTCAGCAGCCACTGCCACTTGTTTTCATTTTATTCTGGGGTTTTTTTTGGGGGGGGTGTGTGCTTTCTTTTTGTTGCCCTTAAATGGTTTGGGTGTGGGGAGGTATTCCCCCCCCCCTGTTTTTTTTCTTTACAGGTTGTTTCTTGTTTTTGCAGGTTGTTTCTTGTTTTCACAGGTTCCCCCTCAGTTGCCCCCATTGTGTTTTTATTGTATTGTATTTTATTGTATTGTTGTTGTGGGTGGAGTGGGTTTTCTTTAAATAGGGTTTTCTTTAAATAGGTTTTTTATTTTAAAAGGCCCCCCCCTCCAAATAGGGCTCTCCCCAATAGGGGTTTCATTACATTTAACCCCCCCATTTTTCCATTTTTTCCTGTTTTTTTTTTTTAAAGCCTATGAGGTCTTTGGGAATATCTGAATGCCATGTGGTGAGCAGAGCTCACAGCACAGTGGCAGGCAGAGGTGGGAGGAGTTCCCATCCCTAAACTGGTGCAGGAGGCCTGGGTGGGTGCAGAGAGGACATCAGCATGGGGTCCCACAGGTCCCCATTGGTGAATTCTTTGGCCCAGGTGAGGTGGTGGTGCAATGGCTCTCCTATCTGGTGGAGCCCACTGCTGCTGAGCCAGATTCTGGACCAGTGGAGGATCCATCAGGTGGTGCACTCCGTGTTGACACCCCGTGTGGAGCCTGGTGGTGTGGTGTGGGCTTTCCTGCTAGGGAAGCTGCTTCCATGGCGTGGGTGGAGGGCAGGGGCTTGATGGTTGGCAGTGCAGCCAGATTTTCCCTCCCTCTTGCAGCCCCTCCAACGCTCCTCTCACCACTCAGTGGCCCCCTCTGATGATCATGGTGGAGTCCAGTGCTGGGTCCCCCCAGTCTAGCTCCAAGGGGGAAGGATCTGCTGCTGAGGTGGAGGGGGCTGCCACTCCTCCAGTGAGGCTGGATCCTTTTTCTTCCATGTAGGGTGGAAGGGGTGGGTGGGTGACAGTGGTGGGCGAGCACCAGCAGCCACCCTAGGTTTGCTGTCACCCAAGATGCCCAAGACAGCGCACAGGGCATCAGAGGCCACCCAGAGCAGTGATGTTTGGAAGCATTTTGATGTCCCTCAAGATGCCCCAACTGCTGCTTGCTGCATCCACTGCAGGGCACAGGTCAGTCAGGGCAAGGATGCTAAGCATTTGGGGATGACCTCCATGTGGCAACACATGAGACAGCTTCACCCGGATCTCCTTGACTCCGCTGGCAGAGCTAGTCTGCCTCGTGTGCCTGCGACTAGCACTGACAAGGGCAGTGCACCAGCTTCCATGAAGCAGGGCACACTGCCAGTCAAGCAGTGGATGCAGTTGTCGGGCAAGAAGTGCTCCAGTCACGTGGACCCACGTCTCCTCACCTGCCTCATAGGGGAGATGATGGCCACTGATAATCAGCTGTTTCAGGTTGTCATGAACTATGGCTTCTGCTAGATACTCCAGCTGTTAGCGCCTGACTACACCATCCCCTCAAGGACCATGTTCAGCCAGAACGTAGTCCCCTCCCTGTACAGGCAGTGCAGGGAGCTCGTGTCTGCCATGCTGCATGCAGCACCGACTGGCACCAGCGTGCATTTCACCACTCATCTGTGGAACAGTGTGAGTGGGATACACACTGCTTTTATGGCCCTGACTTCCCACTGGTGGGTAGGGGTGTGCACGGAACTGCCAACTGCGGTCCGGCACTGGGGTGGGGGGTACCTTTAAGAGCAGCGGGAGGGTTTACTTACCCCTCCCGCCACTTTCCCGCTCTGTCGCTGTAATCCTAAGAGTAATTGGGGCAGCAGGACACCTCCCTGCCACCCCTTCCCAGCCGTTGCTTGAAAGAACTCCCAGGAGTCCTTTGCGACGTGCGCGCGCACGCAAAGGACTCCTGGGAGTTCTTTCAAGCAACGTCTGGGAAGGGGCGGCAGGGAGGTGTCCTGCCGCCCCAATTACTCTTAGGATTACGGTGACAGAGCGGGAAAGTGGCGGGAGGGGTAAGTAAACCCTCCCGCCGCTCTTAAAGGTACCCCCCCCACCCGAACTGGACCGCCCAGGTCCGGACCGGTCCGGAGGCTTTTTAATGGCCGCTGGACCGGTCCGGGCCCATCCCTGCTGGTGGGGTCTGGAGAGAATGGGGACCTCTGCTGCTGCCTCTGGCTCCAGCACATCCCACTCCGCATTTCGGCACATGTGGGCCGTTTGCACATGGAGACCTTGGATGTCAAGCACACCAAGGAGGAGGTGGCAGCCATACTTGACCGCCAAATAGAGGAGTGGATAGGCAGGTTGCCACACCTCACCTGGGGCTTTGTTGTGATAGACGATGGCTCCAACATCATGGCAGCGGTAGAGTCAGTGTTGGAGTGTGTGAACATACACTGCATGGCACACGCACTCCACCTGACTGTCAGGGACACCCTTGGCCTCAAGGAGGTAAAGGTGTCTAGGAAACATGACCACCCCATGGTAGGGGCTGTTGCTGCCACAGCTGCGCTTGTGGAGAAGTCCTGCAAGATTGCAGCCCACTTCCACCGGAGTGAGAAGTCCAGGCACCTGCTTCACAAGTGGCAGCATGTCCATGGGCTTCCACAACATCTCACTTGCACGGATGTAGATACCTGGTGGAACTCTACCTTCCTCTTGTTACAGCACCTGCTGTAGCAGAAAGGTGGCCCTTGACGACCTGGCAAGGAACACGTCCTTGGGCATGTGGAACCTATCCAACACGGAGTGGAAGCTCATGTCCAAGATGGTGTCGGTACTCAAACCCTTCCTGTTCGCCACAAAGAGCTTGTGTGGTGACACCACTCCTCTGAGCCAGGCCCTGCACACTGCTCTCCTCCTGGAGAAGCTTATCAGTGAAGTCTGGACTTCGCTGATCATGCCAGAGGGGTGTGCTTTGGTTGGAAGGCTGAGGGCCAGGGTTGTCAACAGGCTGGTCGATGAGTTGGGTGACAGGGAGGAGTACGTCCTGGCTTGTCTCTGTGACCAGACCATAAAGGGTGATGTTGTTTGTGTTGATGATTTGCCCAGGTGGAGGGACCTCCTGGTCAATAGTGTTAGGGGAAAGGAGGTCATTAAGACTGGCAGGAACCAGGAGGCTGGTGATGGTGCACACCCCCCCCCCCCAGTGTGCATGACCCACACCCAGCAGCAGTGTGGCTGATCCTTCACCTCCCTCTCTTTCCCCCCCCCCCCAGTCCAGTGGCATGGCATCCCAGGCAGTGGTGCCAACACACCAGGCAGTTCCTCCTGCTAAATCAGCCCAGTGGTTTAAGCAGGTGTGCCTTGGCGCTTTGCCCGGTTTGAGGGAGGCTCAGCCTACCAGGCCCACCAGTGCTGTGCAATGTGTTTCCCAGTACCTGAAGGAGCCTGTGTTGGAAGTTCCTGAGATGGACCGTGCACAGTTCTGGGCAACCCACCACCAAGTCTGGCTGGACCTGGTGGTAGTTGCTGCGCGCCTCCTTTCCTGCCCGCCAACCAGCGTCCAGAGCAAGCAGGTGTTCTCATGTGCTGATGACGTGGTAACACCTGCTAGGTCCCATTTGGACCCTGGCTGGGTTGAGCAGCTGGTTTTCCTCAAGGTTAACCTCCCCCTGCTGGGCTACCCCGAGCTGGAGGTTGATCTGGGTGAGTGATTGGCCCATGATTGCCCCATGGTTGACCCATGATGCCATTCACCTGCCCGGCAGCAGTTTCTGCTCATCTCTCCCCTCCCCCTTCTTTCTTCAGCCATGTCATGTTGTGGGGTGTTATTCCCCTTGCAAACAGGGCCACACAGCCCTGTTTACAAACAAAATATGGCCAGCGCCACATTCGCAGCATGGCCAGGAGTGTCTCTCCCTGCCTTTTGAGAGCCTCTCTGGCCACACTGTAAATGTGGCACTGGCCAGACTTAGCTTGCAAATGTGGCTACATGGCCCTGTTTGCAAGCTAAGCTATGCCCCCTGCATCTATGTGCCCTGCATCTGATGTCAAATGCTTACATCTGATGCAAGGAGTGGGGCTACGGAGCCATGGCGGTGGGCTGAACCGGGGACACTACTGGTCTCCCTCCACCCCCTGCTCCGTGATCCCACACAAGCAGTCCTGCTCCATGCAGCGTGGAGCAGAGCCAATCGCTCAGAGGCTGGGACTCATTGTCCTGACCTCCAAAAATCCCCAAAAGCACCTCACAAGTGCTCAGTGCATTGTGGGGATTCCCCCAGCAATGGCCTGGAGCCTGCTCCTGTTCCAGCACCAGTTGGGAGCAGCTGGTGCTCACATACAAGCAATTAGCCTTAGTTAAGGGCATGCTTGCACTCTTTACCTCGGCTAACTTGCGGGCTCTGTAGGCTGGTTCTCTGTGCCGCTGCCACCGGGATCTGCGTGGATCTTGGTGGTTCTCATAGGCAGCCAAGCCCAGGCTTTGCTGCCTTAGCCTGGTCTTCTGAGAACAGCCCCTATGAATCAAGCAATTTTGATTTCCCAGGGCTTCCCCTGCTTATTCAAGTCTGCAATAAACTCAAATGTGATCATCTGTCTCTTTGGCTTGCTCTTAACTCTGTGTGTGGTCACATATCAGGAAATCATGCCAAAGAATCAGCCCATCACGGAGGCACTTGGGGCAATTTGTGTCAATAGGGCAAATGAGCAATTGGATACTTAGTGGTTTCCAGTTCCTACATTCACTAATAATTTTTTCATCTGCTCCCAAATGGTGCTAGTGCTGCCCTCACATCTTTCCTGCTTTTCCTCAATAAAATCAGCTCTGTTTGGAGCAAACGTGTGATATCCGAGGGCACCTCGAATAAGACCTGTCAGGCTGACCTTTGTCCAGCTCCATCAGCTTTTTATAACCATCCTTACTGATGAGCACAGATTCCATTATGACTATTATTATGTAGTTCATCCAGCCTTTCAGTATTTTGTATTCATGCATGAAGACTAGTTGCTTGGGATGAATTTCAATTGCTGTCTCCCAAGCTGTTCCTGAAATATTATATTTCCTGCTTTTCGTTAGAAGACTCCTCTCATGCATTATAGAATAGCAATCATAAATTCCTCAGGGCATTTAGCGAGCTTTCCACAGGCCCCTTTCCCCAAACCAAAAAGGCCTCAGTACACAGCAACCCTTCACAGGCACTTCAAATCAAATGATGGGTTGGTGATAACTGGATCAGAATTGTTCTCCCTCTCTCTTAAATCTGATTTATCATTCTTGCCTTGCTTTGGCAGGGGATTGGCCCAGAAGAGTCTTTGCCCATGAACCCATCTGACACACACACCAGAAATAAAATAAGGTGGAACTGGGAAAATTCAGGTTTAGAAACATGTTCTTCAAAATTCTGTTCCTGTTATTCTAATCATTACCCAAGCAATTAAAAAAAAATATTTTGATCAACGTTCTTGTTGTGTTTACAACCATATCTACAATAATGTAATAGTCAAGAACTATTAAAGAGGTACTTTGAAGAGAAGTCCATCTGTTTCCCACCAAGTGCTGCTTGGGTTGAGAGACCTGGTGGGTGCTGTGGGCTCATTCTGCTGTTACCTGCCTGCTCCTGCTTTCCCCGTGGGGCTGCTGCCTCTGGGTGATATCTGTGGGGAGTGTGTGCAGGATTGGGACCAGCTCCTGGGTGACTCAGCAGTTCCTTGGGTTACCTGCTCAGGTTTGGGCTTTATAGGAAAAAATATCTTTCTTTGGGGGAGCCACTTTGGGGGATAACGAGGGTGAGGGCCAGGCTGTTTTGCTCAAGATCCCTCGTGGGTGTGTAAAGGGTTAGGGGCTGGACCTTTGAGGGTGGGGCTGAGGGCTGGGGTTTGAGTTGTGCCAGGTCTTTTGCAGGTATGTGTTTGGGCTCTCTTGAGTGGGATGGTGCTGGGGGTGCGCCAAGCAGTTCTGAGGAGGCTATTACTGTTGTGGTGGGGAATAGAATTGGCACTGGCAGAGCAGCTGGCCATTACAGGGGAAGGGAAATCAGTAATTTAGTAACTGTTTCCAATTCCAACTGCTCTGTCAACTCTCAGGCCTCGGGGAGCAGCTCCAATGACCCACAGAGTCTGGCCTTGCTCCTCTGCAATGCCAGGTCGGTTCAGAATAAGACCAAAATTGTCCACGATTTGATCGTGGATGAGGGAACTGACCTGGCATGTATAACTGAGACCTAGTTGGGGGAGGCGAGTGATCCAGTGTGGGCTCAGCTTCTCCCACCAGGTTTTTCAGTCGTGGAGCAGGCTAGGGGAAGTGGGTGGGGGGGTGAGTGGGTGGAGTGGCTGTGGTCCATAAGAATACAATTTCCCTTACCAGGGCCCCCGTGAAACAGCTGACTTATATTGAGAACATATTTTTGAGGCTGGGAACTAGGGATCGTTTGGGGATTCTGTTGGTGTACCATCCACCCCTCTGCCCAACAGACTCCCTAACTGAGCTGATGGAGCTGGTCCCAGAGTTGGTGTTGGAGTCTCCTAGACTTTTGGTGCTGGGGGACTTCAGTATCTACTTTGGCGCTGGCTTGTCTGGTGCAGCTCAGGCGTTCATAGCAGCCATGAAAACTATGGGCCTATCCCAATCAGTTTCTGAACCAACTCATGTTGCCGGCCGCGCACTCGATTTGGTCTTTTGTTTGGATCAGGGGGGTGTTCCATGGGTGAGGGATCCGGTGGTATCCCCATTGTCATGGACGGACCACTACCTGGTTAAGGTTAGTTTCACAGCCACAATCCACCCCTGTAGGGATGGTGGACCTATTAGGATGGTTCGTCCAAAAAGGCTGCAGGACCCAGTAGGATTTCAAAAGGCCTTGGAAGATTTTGATGTTGGTGCGGCTGGTGATTCTGTGGATGCCCTGGTGGGAACCTGGAACACGGAACTCATCAGGGCAGTAGACATGATTGCTCCTAAGCATCCCTTCCGACCTGCTTCAAAAGTGGCCCCTTGTTATACTGAGCAGTTGCAGGGGCTGAAGCGGTTGGGTAGGTAACTAGAGCACAAGTGGATGAAAAGTGAAGCTTTTTATCTTCAGGAAATGGCACTCATTCTTTAAATGCCTGCCTACAGGCAGTAATGGGCTGGATGAGGGATAACAAGTTGAAGCTGGATCCAAGCAAGATGGAGGTGCTCATTGTGGGGGCTCGGAATTTGAGGGGTGATTTAGATCTTCCTGTGCTGGATGGGGTTACACTCCCCCAGAAGGAGCAGGTGTGCAGCTTGGGAGTACTCCTGGACTCAGGCCTCACCCTGGTTTCTCAGGTGGAGGCCATGGCCAGGAGTGCTTTCTATCAGCTTCGGCTAATTTGACAGCTGCGCCCATTCCTTGAGGAGGATGACCTCAAAACAGTGGTGTATCAGTTGGTAACCTCCTGACTTGACTATTGTAATGTGCTCTTTGTGGGGCTGCCTTTGTACGTAGTTCAGAAACTGTAGATAGTTCAAAATGCGGCAGCCAGATTATGGTCTCTCTGGGGCAACCCAGAGAGATCATATTATGCCTATCTTGAAACAGTTACACTGGCTGCTGATATGTTTCTGGGCAAAATACAAAGTGCTGGTTATTACCTTTAAAGCCCTGAATGGCTTTAACATCTTAGAGAGTGCCCTCTTCTGCATGATCCCTTCGCACATTAAAGTCATCTGAGGAGGTCTGTCTCCAGTCACTAATGGCTCGTCTGGTGGCGACTCAGAGGTGTGCCTTCTCTGTAGCTGCTCCTGGGCTGTTGAATGCACTCCCAACAGAAATCCGTAATTTGAGTTTGTTAATGTCTTTCAGGAAAGCCCTTAAAACCTATCTGTTTGGCCTGGCTTTCCAGGGTTTTTTTAACTACTGTAAAACTGTTTTAAATTGTTTTAAATGGTTGCCCTGGTTTTCCAGGGTTTTTTTTTTTAGCTGTTTGAATGTTTAAATTGGCTTTATTCAGTTTTTATAGTTTTGATTTTAATTGTTAACTCATTTTAATTATTTTTAACCTGTTGTAAACCACCCTGAGCCATTTTGGAAGGGTGGTATATAAAACAAACAAACAAATAATATTTGTACCTCTCGAAAGGAGGTGTGCCATTACAGATTAGAGTATGTGTGGTGGGAGTGAGGGAGAGTGTCAAAATTTAAATTAAAGTTCTAAGTTTCATTTTTTATAATTATGTATCATTTATTATTTATTTATTACATTTTTATACCACCTCAGCCAGTTGGCTGTAGGCAGTTCACAAATTAAAAAAAATAGATAAAAAACAAATAATTAACTAATTAAAACAAATTTAAAACCAGTTTAAAATAATTTCAGTATTCACTAAAGGCCAGGCTAAAAAATTATGTTCTTATTTATTTAAGTATTTATTTATTTAATTTAAAATATTTATATACCACCCAAAACATGTCTCTAGGCAGTACACAAGAAAAAAACAATATAAATTGAAAAAATCGAAAATGATTAAACATTAAAATTGTTTAAAACCCAACATTAAAAGTAGTAAAACTGTGAATCTAATTAAAAACCTGGGTGAACAAACATGTCTTCAGTGCCTTTTAAAAAGTTGCCAGAGATGGTAAGGCTCTTATCTCAACAGGGAGAGTATTCCAGGCACCCCTAGCCTAGGCGCCCCTAGACCCTACAGAGGTGGGACGTGGTCATGAGTAGGGGTGTGCAATTCGGATTTTCAGTGTTTCAAATTGGATCCAAATTGAAACACCCCCGTTCTGTTTTGGATCCAAATCTGGCCCATCCGAATCAACCCCGATTCGATTCGGATCCGAATTAATCTGAATCTGAATACAAATTGATTCAGATTGGTCCTAGGGCCAAAAGAGTTGGGTAGGGTGGTAGTGCCTAATGGGTGGAAGCTACCACCCAAATTGCAGAGGAATTGGCTAAAGGGCTGATTTTTGGTGAATTTTTGAAGTTTTAGTGTCTTTGGGGCAGATTGGGGGAATAACGTGGCATCTGGGCCAAAAGTGTGGGGTGGGGTGGTAGTGCTTAATGGGTGGAGGCCACCACCCCAATTTCAGAGTGATTGGGCAGAGGGCTGATTTTTGGTGAATTTCTGAATTTTACGAGTTTTTAAGGTTTTCCCCCATTAGGTATAATGGAGGGTGTATTGCTTCACGTTGGGGGGAAAGGGGTGGCCTAGAGTGGTGTGGAGTTGGTGGTAGTGCAGGGTAGGGGCAATGAAGCTACATGAGTTTTTTCAAAGGATTTGGGCAGAGGGCTGATTTTTGGTGATTTCATTTGTTGGAGTTTTGTTGCTTCTGAGGTGTTCTGAGTGTGGATTCTATGATAGCAAATGAGATTTTCAATGAGACACCATGCATCTACAGTGGTCCCTCGACTTACAAACTACTCGACATAAGTATTTTTCGAGTTACAAACGGCAGTTTTAGATCCGGTTTTAGATGCGGTTTTTTCGACTTACAAATTTTTAGATGGGGTTTCCTCGACTTACGAATTTTACATGCGGTTTCCTTGACTTACGAATTTTACATGCGGTTTCCTTGACTTGCCTGCCTGTTTACGGCCTGTTTATTCTTGAAAAGAAATGTTCCTGTGCAGTTTGCAAGCCTTACTGGGGGTCTGGGTCTTTTTTCTAGGCTCCGGAACGCATTAATCCAATGCATTCCTATGGGAAACCGCTTTTCGACTTATGAACTTTTCAACTTACAAATGTGCATTTGGAACGGATTAATTTCGTGAGTAGAGGGACCACTGTACTCTAATTTGCTATCATAGAATCTACACTCAGAACATCTAAGAAACAACAGAACCCTGTACCCCATGGGTTAGAAACCCATGGGGGTGGTTGGCACCCTATGTGCACTACACCACCACTCGCTCTGGGCCACCCCAGCACCCCCCAAGTGCACTTATGGGGCTGCTGAAACCTCCATTATACCTTATGAGGAAAAACCTTAAAGACGCGTAAACTTCAACAATTCACCAAAAACCACCCCTCGGCCAAAATCCTTTGAAAAAAATCTGGTAGCTTCCTTGCCCCTATCTTGCACTACCACCAAACCCACACAGCTCTGGGCCACCCCTTTCCCCCCGACATGAAGCGATACACCCTCCATTATACCTAATGGGTGGAAAACCTTAAAGACGCATAAACTTCAACAATTCACCAAAAATCAGCCCTTTGCCAAATCACTCTGCAATTGGGGTGGTAGCCTCCACCCATTAGGCACTACCACCCCACCCCAATATTTTGGCCCTGGGACCCGAAATTCGAGTAGACATCACTTCAGACCTTTTTGCATTGAAGTCAATGGGAGGCAAAAAGGCGGGAAATTCAAATTGATGTCATTGCTCTTAATGGAGGGGGAAGAAGAAGGCATTTATCGGCCACAAAATGGAGGGCCGAAACAACAAATATTTCGGATCCGAAACAGGGGTGATTCGTTTCAGTTCCAAATAATTTGGGGGGGCTTCGAGGGTGATTCGGTTCGGATCCGAATCACCCGAAATTGGCTGTTTCGGGTACAGATCGTTCTGTACCCGAAATGTTTCGCACATCCCTAGTCATGAGTCCAACCTCAACCAGATGGTTTTCTGTCCATGACAATAGGGTGACCACAGGAGTCCCCAGCCACGGAACACCACCCTATTCAAAGTGAAAGACCAGATCAGGTGTATGACCAGCAATGTGTGTTGGTCCAAAGACCACTTGGAATAAGCCCATAGTCATCATGGCTGCTATGAACTCCTGAGTCGCCCCAGACAAATTGGTCCTAAAGTGAACATAGAAGTCCCCACCACCACCACCACCACAAGCCTGGGAGATTCAAACACCAAGCCAGAACCAAGTCTGCCAGATCGGTCAGGGATTATGTTGGGCAGTATGGGGATCAGTACACCAACAGAACTCCCAGTCTATCCTGGTACCCAAACTTAAGTACACACATTCAATATGGTCAGATACTCCGACAGGGATCCTGGCAAGGGAGATGTTGTTCTTATAGACCACAGCCACCCCACCTCCACACCCATGTCTCCACCCTCTGCTTCTCAACAGAGTACCCTGGAAGGAGAAGTTGGGACCAGACTGGGCCACCAGCCTCACCCAACCTAGTCTCTGTGATACATACCAGGTTGGCCCTTACATTCAAAATCAGATCATGGATTTTGGTTTATTCTGGACCAACTTGGCATTAAAAGGAGCAAGGTGAGGCTCTGTGGGTAGTTCACACTGCTCCCCAAGATCAAAGAGCTGGCAGGACAGCCAGAAGGGGAAACTGCTATTAATTTTCTGCTCTCCCTTCCCCTGCAGTGGCCTGCTGACCTGCCAATGCTATTTCTTCTATTCCCACCACCCCTGGAATAGGTAAGGTAAAATGTGCCATCAAATTGATTTCAACTCCTGGCGAACCACAAAGACAACCCTGTAGTTGACAGACAAAGACAGAGCCTTGTGGTTGTCTTTTGGTAGAATACAGGAAGGGATTACCATTGTCTCCTCCCATGCAGTGTGAGATTATGCCTTTCAGCATCTTCCTATATCTCTGCTGCCCAATATAGTGCCAGTGGGGATTCGAACCAGCAACCTTCTGCTTGTTAGTCAAACATTTCCCCACTGTGCCACTTAAGGTGACCTACCACTGGAATAGCCACCCCATAATCAATAGATTCGCCCGTCTCCCCATCTTCATACAAACCCAGGCACATTAAAACTAAACTCACTCAGGATTAAAACAGAAGCTGAATTAAAAATACCCACCAACTACTATCACATGCACAAAGAATCCTGGGCCAGGCAGCCTAGCTCTCACCCTCATTGTCCCCCAAAGCGGCTCCCACAAAGGGACAGGCCCCTTTGGTGTCACTCCTTTGGTGGTGAGCCAGTCAGTGGTGGGCCTGCCGCCACAGGCAGCTTTCCTATAACATGCCCAGAGCTGGACAGGTGGTACCAGGAACTGCTGAGTCACTCAGCCCTGGCACCAGTCCTGCACACATTACCCACAGATGTTCAGCAGAGGCAACAGGCCACTGTCTTACAGGGGAAGCAAGGAGCAGTCAGGTAGCAGCAGAAGGAGCTGGAAGTAGGCGGTCTCTTCCTCTTCTGTGTTGGGCTTCCGGCCCAGGACTCATTTAAAGGCTGAGAAAATCCTCAAGCATCTAATATCCATAAGGAGCACATTCCAGAGCCCAGGAACAACTACAGAGAAGGTCCGATCCTGAGTTGCCACCAGGTGAGCTGGCGGCAGCCAGAGACAGACCTCCATGGAGATCATACTAAAGAAGGCAATCTCCCAGGTACCCTGGTCCTAAGCTGTTTAGGGCTTTAAAGGCAATTACCAGCAATTTGTATTTTGCCCAGAAACATATTGGCACATGGCACAACTGTTTTACAACAGGCATAATGTGATCTCCAAGAAACCCCGGAAACCAACAGGGCTGCTGCATTTTGAACTAACTGAAGTTTCCAAACAACATATATTGGCAGCCCCATGTACAACCCATTGGAGTAGTCAAGCTGAGAAGTTACCAGTAAGTGCACCACAGTTTTGAGATTATTTTCTTCAAGGAACAGGCACAGCTGTCGTATCAACCAAAGTTGATAGAAAACGCTCCTAGTCATAGCCTCCACCTGAGACACCAGGGTGAGGCCTGGGTCCAGAAGCACTCCCAGGCTATGTACAGTACCTGTTCCTTTAGGGGGAGTGCAACTCCCATCCAGAACAGAAGTTCTATCACAAATACATTAAATTAATTTTTAAATTAAAAATTAAATTGCAAAAATAAAAAGTAGAGAATTTTAAGAGTACTTCTTTTGGTTACTTTCAATGAAACCATAGTTAAATCTTGGTTCAGCACAATGACCCCATGCCTTGGGAGCACATGTGTACTTCTCTCCAGCCCACATGAGCCTTGGGAGAATTCTACTACCAACTGTGGTTAAAAAGAAATCAAGATGGGTCATAACATCTAAACCAACCAAACCTGGTTTATTCTAACCAGCTTCCATGAAATAAACTGAGATCTGGAACCCACTTCAAATCTTGGGTCTACATAATGAGGCACTTCACATGATTGGTGTGAAGCACCAGACGAGCCCACTCTCCCTGCACACGAGATCGGCCGCCCAGACGAATGGCTTCTCTGGTCGGGCACTCCCATGCCCAGCCGCAGTTCCATTGGGAACTCCGTGTGTAGGGGGAAGGGGAGTGCTGCAAGTGTGCGGTGCCTTCCTGGGGTTCCCCCTCCCCTCCCCCCCCACCCCATGTGGTTTATCCACCCCACCACAGTGTATCAGCCGTGGCTGCAAACAGCTGTGGCTGACACACAACCAACTAAACAAGGTTAATGGAGTGCTTGCTCTGTTGTCCTCATTTAGGGTGAGGGGTAGTTAGGCAGGCTAGCTGCTAGAGAAACACCAGGCAAGCCTGCGAGCCCGGTGGTTCTCACGATTGCTCAAAACCCAGCCCAGCCCGGTTTCAAGCAATCATGTGAATAGCTCATCTATCTATCTATCTATAGGGGTGTGCATTTTGGAATTTTCTTGTTTCGATTTGTATCCAAATCAAAACATCTCCGTTTTGTTTTGTACCCAAATTTTCTGAATCCGAATCAGCCCTGTTTTGTTTTGTAGCCAAATTTTCCGAATCTGAATCGATTTGGATTTTTAAAAAGGGTCCCAGGGCAAAAAGAGTGAGTGGTGGTGGTAGTGTCCAATGGGTGGAAGCTACCACCCAAATTTCAAAGGAATTAGGCAAAGGGCTGATTTTTTTTTAAGTTTACACATCTTTAAGAATTTTCCCATAGGGAATAATGGGGATTGCAGCAAATGTATCGCTTCAAATCAAGGGGAAAGGTATGGCCCAGAGCAGAGTGTTGGGGGTGGTAGTGCCCAATGGGGGCAAGGAAACTTCCAGAATTATTTCAAAGGAATTGGGCAAAGGGCTGATCTTTTGTGATTTGTTGAAGTTTATGTGTCTTTAAGATTTATCCCATGGGGAATAATGGAGGTTTCAGCAGCCCCATAATTCCATTTGGTGGGCACTGGGGTTGCCCAGAGTGAGGGGTTGTGTAGTGCACATAGGGTGCCAACCACCCCCACACCCACAAGCCCTTGGGGTACTGGGTTTTGTTGTTTCTGAGGTATTCATTGTAGATTCTCTGGTAGCATATGAGATTTTCAGTGAAAAACAAGAATCCACTCTCATATGCTACCAGAGAATCTACACTCAGAACACCACAGAAACAGCAGAACCCAGCACCCCATGGGTTAGCAACCCTTCCCCTGGCCAATGTGGGGTCAGTAAAGAGTGGGAAGAAGCAAAAGAGCCAATGGGGAACAAGGAGGGAATTGTCAGCAGGTCAGCCCATGATTTAGGTCACTGATCAGAAGGCTGGAAGGGTGCGAAATTCAAAGAGATGTCAAACACAAAATGGAGACTGACTCAGAGATCACCACAAAATGGAGGTCCAAAACAACAAAACATTTTGTAGCCGAAACAGGGACGTTTTGTTTTGTATACAAAACTTTTGGATCTGGAAAATGGATGTCTTGTTTTGTCTACAAAACACCCGAAACAGGCTGTTTTGGGTACAAAACATTTTGTATCCGAAAAGTTTCGCACATCCCTATGTCTCACGATTGGTGAGACTCGCCAAAATGATGTCAGCCGGGAGAGCGGACTTATCCTGCTTTCCCAGCAGACGATCACTCACGGAGCCCTGGGCAGCCGGATCGGCCACCCACACGACTGCTGGCTCCATCACAGAACGGCGGGGGCTGCGGGGATCAGGGGACGTGCTTGTGTCAGCCTCCCAGCAGGGGTCTCCTTGTGTGTTGCTGTGGCATGGTGCCATGGTGCGGCAACACATGATCAAAAAGACAAGGTTAACGGAGTGCTCTCTCCGTTAACCTCGGCTAAGGGGAGGGGTACTTTCGGAGGTTTGCTGCCAGGAGCCGCACAGCTCCCATTGCAGCACATGACTGGCAAAAAGCGGGCTAGGCTCCCTTAGCCCACTTTTGGGCGATCGTGAGAATCTCCTCATTCTCTTAAATACTCAGGGCCTAAGCTGTTTAGGGCTTTATAGGTTATAACCAGCACCTTGTATTTTGCCTGGAAATTTATTGGCAGCCAGTGTAGCTCTCTCAATACTGGAGTAATATGGTCTCTCCAAGATGACCCAGAGACCAACCTGGCCACCACATTCTGTACCAACTGCAGTTTCTGGGCTACGTACAAAGGTTTATTTCAAGTTTATTTCAATTTATTTTCAAGGAAGTTGGTTAACATAAACCAGCACCAGTCAGTTTGGATGACATGACTGATCTTGATTTGTTTTTAACCACAAACAGATTTAGAATTCTTCTGAGACTCACATGGGCAGGAGTGAGGGAGTGTGCACTCTTGAGGCTCGGGATGTGTGAAAACAAGATTTAACCATGGTTCCATGAGATG
Organism: Hemicordylus capensis; assembly: GCF_027244095.1. Classification (NCBI taxonomy): domain Eukaryota; kingdom Metazoa; phylum Chordata; class Lepidosauria; order Squamata; family Cordylidae; genus Hemicordylus; species Hemicordylus capensis. The sequence continues at coordinate 184,514,197 of NC_069659.1, read as the reverse complement.
TCTGAAGCAGCTAAATATTTTCTAATAACTAATAACTTCTAAGGTTATCAACACTGTATGAAGAAAGGGGATTTGTGCCTTTGCATACATACCTAGTACTCAAGTCCATTTAACTGTTCAACACCATAGACCCCTGCTAACTTGGCAAAGAGGCACCTTTTAACGTGGTGATTCTCTTTATTTAGCAGGGGGAGAGTAATTGGCCCTATCCACCCCCAGCACAGTACCTCCAGTGACTGTTGCTGGTGTCTATCTTGTGTTTCTTTTTAGATTGTGAGCCCTTTGGAGACAGGGATCCATCTTATTTATTTATTATTTCTCTGTGTAAACCACTCTGAGCCATTTTTTGAAGGGTGGTATAGAAATCAAATCAAATAAATAAATAAATAAATAGTCAGTGTAGAGTGAGTAAGTTAGCCAGGGATACTGAGAAAATGACACGTGGTCCTTAATAGCACTCCTGTTTGGAATTCTCATGCCAAATTCATAATCAAATGGGGCTGGTTCACAGGATGACTCCAATGTTGGTTTTGCTGAGAACAAGAGATAATCACTACATGTGCGCTCCTGCAGAGCACGACATGTGGACCCAGACTTCTTTGTCAATCTGCACTTGGTAATGTGCCAACCTGACATGAAGCAAGATCAGTAATCTGGGGCCTGAAATTAGCTTGTCAATCTCGGCTTGATGTCAGGTCCCGTATTGCCAAGCGGGAATCACTGAAAAGGCCTGGGCTCATACGACATGCTCTGTGGGAGTGTGCATGTGGTGAGAATCTCCCATTTTCATTGAACCAACATTGGAATCATCATGTGACTCAATAGTGTTTCTAAAGGCAGTGAGATATCATTATGATTGCTTGTATAATTCTTTTCCAAATTAAGTCTTCTATCACATAGGCTGTAGTTTCATGTCCTCTTTAAAACATGTCCCTAATGTCCAGTTTTGTAAAATTATAACATTAATTCAGAGCAGGCTTGGGGTCCTAGTTTAAAAGGCTTAAAAAAAACAACTACTGGACAGTTCTATAGAGGAAGGGCTTGTCAACAACTGTTCTCCATGAAAGCTGTGAAGCCTCCATGTTCAAAGGCAGTAAACCTCTTAATACAGATGTTGGGGACATACATGAAGGGATGGCCATCACTTTCATGTGTTGCTCATGAAGCTCCAGAGGGATTTGGCTAGCCACTGTTGGGAACAGGATGCTGGATGGATCATCAAACAAAGCAATCCTTATGTTCTCTTTTCACTTGCCAATAAAGGGCATTGCATTAGTTGTTTGTTCTGGAGCAGAAACATGGCTGGTCTGCTGGCATTTCACTATTTATGCTGCTAGAGTTTCTGCAGTGTAAATGGTTTGAAGACTGCACCCTTTATTTGGTTATTCACATGGTGTTTATCAGCCCTTCTCCCAGAAGAAATAATAATGTTTAGAACATTTTCTAACATTTAGTTTTACATGGCAGATAAGATAACCCTATTTTATATCCTAGATAAGAGATGTTTTCCCCACTTACATGCTGCTTCCATGACTATTGAATTTTTTTATGACTTTCCCCCTCTTCATTTTTTTCCTATTAGTGCATTGTAAAAAGAGCCACCTGAAACCCAATTTGTGAGCCTGGCATCCATCAGAGTTTATGGAGATTTCTTCCTTGTACTTCAGTAGATGTCATTCTTTCTCACTAATCAGAAAGTCAGCTTCATTTTTAACCTCACCTTTTCCTATTGCACTCACCTTTTCTTCTTCAAAGAACTCTAACAACTATTTGTTTTTGTTTTTTGTTTTTAAAAACCCTCTGTGGAGGCCACTGAATACTTTGCTCATCAAGGTTTTATTTTTCTTAGTTATTACTGTTCACATAATAGAAAATAAGACCGTACATTGCATCAGTACCATACTATTGGGGGCATTCAGGCTGTTTTATCTACTTTTAAAACAATTTCTTCTTTTCCTCCCTCATACAAGTCAGCACCACAAGGGCCTATTATAAATCTTCTCTCACTACTTTTCTGAGCCTTCAAGTTTTATGAGGCTTCAAGTCTTAAACTACATCCTCTGAAATAAACCCACTAGTTGTTAGTGGGATTAAACCAGATCATGGGGAGTGGAGGGGTCTATGGATTTGCATTGTTACTGTTAAGTGCCATTTCTCACTTTGTTAGATGTACTCTGTGAGGCATCTGGCTGTCACCTCTTTATTTCCTAGCTGTCACCCCTTTATTTCCTGACCTCAGATATATGGATGTGCAAAAACTCCCTGAGAAATGTAACTTGTATAATAGAATCTCATTTGATGTCTCTTGAAAATTCTTAGGTACTTCTCCTTGAGAAGATCCATGAAATTCACTTTGAATTTCACCCCCCCCCTTTCAATGGCAAACCTAAGAGGACACAGCCCCATTTGGGGCTTATTCCCTGGCACCTGAGACACTCACCTAATAGGTGACTGCCTCCATCATGGACTGGAACAGAAATGAGCATCAAGTGCATCTTATTACATTGAAGGTGGACCCCATCTCCACCAGGATAAATATGGAGGGCCCATAAAGCCTCAGTTCTAACTGCTAGCCTGGAACAAGATTAGGATAGTGGCACTTTATAGCTCTGTTCCACATGGTCGACTTAGGAGATGTTTAAATACACTGGCTGGAGCTCTGATACCATCTCGTGTCCTTACCCCTTGCACTTTCTTTTAGAGGAGCCAAGGATCCATGCTGAGATATCACCCTCTGAAGCCAACATTCCCTGGATCATCTGGTCCTGGTGGATGAGGGGATGATTCCTTGTGGCCTCACTCCCCACCCGCAATTTATTTAAGGCTTTTCAAAACTATTTATTTATTTAACAAATTCTTATACTGCCCTAAACTTACATCTCTGGGAAGTTCACAACAAAGCAAAACATACAGAAAAAGTTAAAACATTAGTTAAAATAAAATAAATAACAAAAAAATTAAAAAATTAGTTAAAACAGAATAAATGATAACAAAAAAGTAAACAAATTACAACAATTTTTAAATTTTAAAACAATATTTTAAAACAACGTCAAAACTATTAAAATGATATTTAATTCAAAGCCTGGGTGAACAAATTTATTATTTATTTATTTATTTATTACACACATGTCTCTGGGTGTTTCACAATGATAAAACAGTTAAAACACACATAAAAACACATAAAAGCAATTAAAAACTAACAATTTAAAACTAACAATTTAAAAATCAATCACAGAATTAAAACCGTGTGGCCACCAGACAAACTGGCGGCAACTGGAGACGGCAAATGCATCTTTATTTTATTTATTTATTCATCACATTTATATACCACCCAAAATTTCATCTCTGGGCGGTTAACATAAAACAATTAAAACACACATAAAAAGTTAAAACAATTCAACAATTTAAAATCAATCATAAAATTAAAACCAACAAATTTTAAAAGGCTGAGAAAGCCTGGTTAAAAAGATGGGATTTTAGATGTTTTTTAAGAATTGCCAGAGAATTTTAAAGACTTAAAAAATTGTCAGAGATGGGGAGGCTCTTCTTTCAGTAGGGAGCGCATTCCAAAGATTCCAGGCAGCAGCGGAGAAGGCCTGTTCCTGAGTAGCCACCAAACAGGCTGATGGCAACTGCAGATGGACCTCTCCTGATGATCTTAATGGGCAGTGGGGTTCATGACAAAGAAGACATTCTCTTAAATACCCAGGGCCCAAGCCATTTAAAGCTTTATAGGTTATAACCAGCACCTTGTATTTTGCCCGGAAACATATCGGCAGCTTGTGTAGCTCTTTCAATACAGGAGTAACATGGTCTTTCCAAGATGACCCAGAGACCAACCTGGCTGTTGTATTCTGGACCAACTATAGTTTCTGGACTACACACAAGGGCAGCCTCACATAGAGAACATTGCAGTAATCCAGTCTGGAGGTTACCCCATTCAGCCATGATACTTGCTGGGTGACTCTGGGCCAGTCACTTCTCTTTCAGCCTAACTTACTTCACAGGGTTGTTGTGAGGAGAAACTTAAGTATGTAGTGCACTGCTCTGGGCTCCTTGGAGGAAGAGCAGGATATAAAATGTAAAATAATAATAATAATAATAATAATAATAATAATAATATATTACTGTTCTGAGGTCATTTATCTCAAGAAACAGACGCAACTGGCATGTCAGCCGAAGCTTATAGAAGGCACTTCTGGCCACTGCCTCAACCTGGGACACAAGGGAGAGGCTTGGATCTAGGAGCACCCAGGGAAGTGTGACCCCATCCAGAACAGGCAGATCAAACTCATCTCTCGAGTTTTGACCCCACACAATGATTACCTCTGTTGTATCTGGATTTAGTCTCAGTTTGTATTTATTTATTTATTTGTTTGTTTGTTTCTGTCAGATTTCTTCATCGCCCCAAACATTCATCTCTGGGAGGTTAACAACAACATAAAAAGAAGCTAAAAACATACACAAAAGCTTAAAACAATTTAGATAATTTAAAATAAAATATAGATTAAAACCTAAAAATTTTAAAAGCTGAAAAAGCTTGGATGAAGAGGAGGGTTTTCAAATACTTTTAAAAAATCATCCCTCACCCAGCCCATCATCACCTCCAGGCAGGCATTTAGGAAGGTTATACCCTCTCCTGATGATGTTGACATGGAAAAATAGATTTGGGTGTAATCAGCATACCGATAGCATCCTGTACCAAACCTCCTGATGATCTCTCCCAGCGGTTTCATGTAGATGTTAAACAACATCGGAGCCCTGAGGGACACCATATAAAAATTCAGATTTTGAAGAACAGTCTCCAAGGTACACTGTTTAGAACCTGCCTGAGAGGTAGGAGCAGAACCACCACAAAGTACCTCCCACTCCTAACCCCCTCAGACACTCCAGAAGGATACTATGGCCAATAGTATCAAGGTTTATAGTATTGGACCCCTCAGCTTTTGGAGCAGAGAGGTCCAAAAGGACCAACAGAGTCACACTTCCTGTCAGGGGCATAGCAAGGTTGGAGTGGGCCCAGAGACAAGATTTTAAAATGCGCCTCCTCACTGAAGCTCAGTTCATGAAGTAAATAAATCTTAAATGAGGCTGAATAGTGGTAACAAAATGTGGTATATGCATGCCACAATAGAACATTATCCTAAATTATTTTTTTAAAGATTTTGTGAATTGTGGATGACACAAGTCATTTCATGGTACTAAAGAAAGACATGCTGTTCTGGTAGCTCCAGGTCTTAACACCCGCATCAGTTTTGGAGGGTGAATACAACTGAAGGAAGCCCAGGCCGGTGCGCAGCTGGGGGAGTCAGTCATGTGACTTGCCTCTGGGGGGGGCCCCCCAGGCAGTGGGGCCCCAGACAACTATGCTACTTGTAGCTGGATTTTCCCTTTATGTAGATACCTTATTTACCTATGTATGTTCATTATAAGGTAATTGCAAAAACAAAAACAAAACACGTTGAGTGCTCTTTATTGAAGGTCCCCTCACTACAGATTTGCAATAGTCCCTTTTGGTTTCTGTGGCTTGATGGCATGACCATCTTTATCACCCTTAAATTTATGCTGAACAGACAGATACATGCAACCTAAGGTGAGAAGAGCAATGCTGGATCAGACCAAAAGTCCATCTAATCCAGCATCCTGCTGTCCACCATAGCCAACTAGATACCCCTTGCCCTATTATGGTTATACTCCCCTTGCCCTATTATGGTTATGCCCCTTCTTCCTGTATCAATTCCCAATTGAAACTCATCCATCAGGCTGACCAAGGCAGTCGCCATCCATAGCCCTCCTGAAAGCCAGTCTGAAATGGGTCTAGATCAGGGATTCTCAACGTTGGGTCCTCAGATGTTATTGGACTTCAACTCCCATAATTTCCAACCAAAGGCTACTGGGGCAGGGAATTGTGGGAGTTGAAGTCCAAAAATATCTGGAGACCCAATATTAAGAACCCCTGGTATAGATAATCAGTTTCCTCCAAGATTGCCTGGAGCTGGGAGGCTACTATCCTCTCAACTACCTTGCCCAGCCATGGAAGGTTGGAGACAGGCCTGTAAACTGCTCAACTCTGAGGGATCCAAGTTAGGCTTCTTCAGAAGTGGTCTAATAATTGCCTCCTTAAGACAAGGAGGCATCCTGCCCTCAGAGAAGCATTTATGATCTTCTACAACAACCCTCCTGCCAGATAATATAAGCCATGTTGGGGAAGGGCCAAGAGAACAGGTGGTAGGCTGCACTGTTCCAGTCAGCTCGTCCACATCCTCAGGCATCACAAACTGGAACTGATCCAACCTAACCACACAAGAGGAGTCACTGGACACCTCCACATTAGACACTGAAGTAATTGTGGAGACGGAGTCTAAGTTGGCCCAAATACGAGATATTCCCCCCACAAAAATTCATTAAATATGTCACTGCAGGTAAACTGATGGTTTCAGATTCTTATTCAAGGGAGGATGAGCACATAATAGCCCTCTCACACCCCTGAACAACTCTGCTGGATGTGAACTTGCAGATGCAATATGGGCAGAAAGGAATAACTTCTTAGCCACATATCTTGCCTTTGTTGGTCCTCAGTTTCTTGGCAGTAATTTTCATGGGATGACCTCTGGGTCTAGTGTTAAGCAAGAGGGAGAAAAATTTCTCTCTCTCCATTCTCCTCACACCGGGCATAATTTTATAGACCTCTATCATGTCACCCCTCAGTTGTCCTTTTTCTAAACTAAAAAGTCCCAGGTATTGTAGCCTTACCTTGTAAGCATGATCACCTTGTTTGCCCTTTTCTGTACCTACACCAGTTCTATAATGTCCTTCTTAAGATATGGTGACCAGAACTGTACACAATATTCCGAATGTGGCTGCACCATAGATTTTTATAAGGGCATTATGATGTTAGCAGTTTTATTTTCAATCCCCTTCCTAATGATTCCAAACATTAGCTTTTTTCACACATTGAAAAAGCCGCATATTATGTCGACACATTCAATGAGCTATCCACCACAACCCTAAATTCTTTCTCCTGGTCAGTCAACAACAGCTCAGACCCCATCAGTGTATATGTGAAGTTGGGTCCCCCCCCATGTGCAGTTGCTAACATAACTGCACTTGCCATTTTGCTGCCGACTCCCCCAGTTTGGAGATATACATTTGGAGCTCCTCGCAATTTATTTTGGTTTTCATTACTCTAAATAGTTTATGTCATCTGCAAATCTGGCTACTTTTCTGCCCAACTTCTATATCATTTATGAACAATATATGGTCGTTATTGTGCCAGAGCTGTTTGGATAGGGCAGTATATTAATAATAATAATAATAATACGCAATACACCAGATATAACTGCAGTCGAGAAGAAAGAAAAACAAGTTAAAACAATCGACATAGCAATACCAGGGGATATCAGAATAGAAGAAAAAGAAATAGAAAAAATAACAAAATAGAAAGATCTACAAATTGAAATTAAAAGGCTGTGGCAGAAAAAGACCAAAATAATCTCAGTGGTAATTGGTGCCCTGGGTGCAGTTCCAAAAGACCTTGAAAAGCACCTCAGCACTATAGGGGCCACAGAAATCACCATCAGCCAGTTATAAAAAGCAACTTTACTGGGAACAGCCTATATTCTGCGATGATATCTATAACAACAGCAACAACACTGACAATAAAATTCGCCATCCCAGGTCCTTGGGAAGGACTCAATGTGTGGATAAAACAATCTAGTCAATAACACCTGTCTGACTGTGTAAATAAATAATAATAATAATAATAATAAATTAATTTTAAAAATATATAAATCGCACTGGTCCCAGCACAGATCCCTAGGGGCCCCCACTTCTTCCTTCCCATTCCATGTATTCCTTCCATTTCCTGCCCTTCAACCAGTTACCGATCCACACATAAACCTGTCCCCTTATCCCATGAATGAATGAATTTCTTTATTATGGCCAGAGACTAGCAAGAAGGAAAACAATTAATAATAGGTGATACATCAGAACTGCTGTCAGAGACCACTGCAATTGAGAGGATTTTAACCTCCCCCAAAAACTTAGCAATGTTATAAATGACCTGATACCTTTGGTCTGCTAAAAGCAATGTTACATAAAAGTCATCAGAGTGACCCAGAAATTCCAGTTAAAAGGGCAAAATCAAATTGTGTTGCATATCAGAATAAAATCTACAGTATATACTACATTCAATTTCTTCCATACCACAAGGAGACAGACAACATACAATGAGGATTTTACTATAACTACCCTCAAGAAGTGCCAAGGGAAGGGCATTAAATCTTGCCCTTGAGAAAGCCCAACAATATTTGGAGTGTGTTGGTAGTGTGAAGGTAGGGTGCCATTGCTCTTCCATCAGTCTCAGGTTCTGCAAAAGGTAGGAATTTGGCTCAAATTAAATTGCTGTTCTAGATCTAAAAAACATTGTACAATCAATTATTTGGTCTTCTCCCTCAAAAGGGGTTTACATAGAGACATAATACATAAATGAAATGGTCCCCTGTCCGAAAAGGGCTCAAAATCTAAAAAGAAACACAAGGCAGATACCAGCTACAAGCACTAGAGGGATGCTGTGCTGGGGTTGGATAGGGCCAGTTACTCTCCCCCTGCTAAATATAAGAGAATCATTACTTTTAAATGTGTCTTTTTGCTCAGTTACAGCTTCCAGGAACCAGACATGTTGATTGGATGGCATGTTTCATGTTTGTGGGGTATGGCCTAAGATACTGTGATATCGGTTGAAATTATGCCGTATGAGCCATATTTAGAATCATATTGATTCTATATTTGTTACTTCTCTCCCAAAGGTGAAGACTACTGACAAGCATTACAGAAGGTGGGATATACTGGCACCTGGTCTATTGCATTTGTAGCATTTGCCATCTCTGGTAAGTTCTTGGAATCTGATCATATGCCTTCAATATAAAACTTTCTTGGGTGAAACTAACCCATAATTATTATAGAGAAGATTATTCAGTGGCTGAGAATGTCCTTTACATATACCTGAGCCATGTGGGACAAGCTTTTCCATGAACACTCCTGTGTGGATAGGGTATTATTTAAATGTTCCAACTACATGGCTGGGATTTTAAGCTGAGTTGCCAACCTGTGATTTAAAAATACCAAGTGAATAGGCCAGCCAGAGTGGGTTTTGACTGACAGAGGATTGATTCTGGTGAGGGATTTTTTCAGGCTTAGGAGATGTAGCTTGATGGTTTGAGGTGGGTTGGCGTTTTAGAGAGGGAACTGATGGGTGTGGTATTCCAGGACCTGGAGCTTGGTGGAAGAGGGTAGTGGCTCAACAGACAACCCCGACCCCCTTGTATAAAATACCTAGTTGATTTAACAAATTGATTCCCAAAATCATCAAATGGGCAGGCAAAATGTCTGATGATTGTCAAAATTGTTAAACATATAGAAAAACAGGCCTTCCTGAAGGAGAACCAGCATGGCTTCTTCTAGGGAAGTCCTGCATCACTAACCTTTTGGAGTTTTTTTTGAGAATGTCAACAGGCATTTTGATAGTATACTTGGACTTCCAAAAAGCTTTTGATAAAGTTCTGCATCAAAGGCTCTTGAGTAAACTTAGCAGTCATGGGATAAGGGAACAGGTTCATATGTAGATTGGTACTTGTTGAAGGACAGGAAACAGGATAGGAATAAATGGACAGTTTTCACAATGGAGGGAAGTAAGAAGTGGGGTCCCCCAAGGTTCTATACTGGGATCAGTGCTATTTAACTTGTTCATAAACAATCTAGAAGTTGGGGTAAGCAGTGAAGTGGCCAAATTTTCAGATAACACTAAACTATTTAGGGTAGTGAAATACAAAACAGATTGTGAGGAGCTCCCAAAGGATCTCTCCAAACTGGGGGAGTGGCCAGCAAAATGGCAAATGCAGTTCAGTTTCAACATGTATAAAGTATACAACATAAGATGCATATTGGGGCAAAAACCCACAACTTCACATATACACTGGTGGGGTCTGAGCTGTCAGTGCCTGGCCAGGAGAGAAATCTTGGAAATTTTCATTGTGATGCTCATTGAAAGTGTTGATTTAGTGCATGGCAGCTGTGGAAAAGGAAAATTCAAACATAAAATCAAAAATAAAATTGTTAATATTAATATGCCCTTATACAAATCTATGGTGTAGCCACATTTGGAGTACTGCATACAATTCTGGTCACCCTATCTTAAGATGGACATTGTAGAACTGGAAAAGGTTCAGAAAGGTGAATCAAGAAAGATCAACCAAGATGATCAGGGGCCTGGAGCACTTTCCTTATGAGGCAAGGCTACAGTATCTACAGATTTTTAGTTTGGAAAGGAGGCAACTACAGGGAGACATGGTCAAGGTGTATAAAATTATACATGGAGTAGAAAGAGTAGACGGAGAGGGATTTTTGTCCCTTTCTCACAACACTAGAACCAGGTGGTCATTCCATTAAACTGAAGGCTGGGAAATTTAGGATCAAGAAAAGGAAGTACTTCTTCACACAGCACATAATCTATGGAATTCTCTGCAATGGGATATGGTGATGGCCACTAGCTTGGAAGGCTTTAAAAGGGGCTTGGGCAAATTCATGGAGGACAAGTCTATCAATGGCCACTAGTCTGGTGGCTATAGGCTACCTCCAGCCTCAAAGCAAGGTGCCTCTAAATACCACTTGCAGGGGAGCAACAGCAAAAGAGAGGGCATGCCTTTAGCTCTTGCCTGTGGGCTTCTTAGAGGCATCTGATGGGCTACGGTGAAACAGGATGCTGCCTTGGACCTGAACCAGCAGGGCTGTTCTTATGTTCTTAACTCTATTTTAGGCATGTGTTGTCTCTTCTAATTGTGATTTCAAGGCTTGCCTTATAAACATGTACAAAGAGACATTTTCTTGACTTGCTTTTTTCAAATGAGTGAAACAAGAATGATAATTCTGGAGCACTGATTGCATCTGGGTCAAAAGTAGTAATAATATGTGAATATTTGTAAACACAACTAAGCAGCAGATGGAGCAGGACAAAATTCTGTTTTGAGGTCTGCAACGTTTTGGAAGGAATTTTGGCTACATATTGAGTCAGTGAAATGAACTCATCTTTTGCTCACAGCTTTTCCTTTATCTTAGGGCCAAAGTAAAAGAGACAACAGAAGAGTGTGAATATATGCCCGGCCTCTTTAAACCTTTGCAGCTAGCAGGCATGAGGGAATTTATCCAGATTGGGACTATGGCACAGGGGACGGGATTTACATGCTATTCCTCTGTGCCATTTTTCCAACCAATATCCTTCCTCAAATTGCTATTTGTCCAAATAGTAAAAAAAAAAAAGATATTTGGGTACATATGTTTTTCTTGATGGGGCAAATAACAGCTATGGAGGAGGGGGCAGTTTTCATCAAGAAAATAATGTGGAGGTAAAGGGGCAACCCCTCCCCTACTATGGTCCCAATCTAAATTGCATCCCACAATGGTTGCTATTTGCAAAGGTTTACAGAGACCAAATCTCCATTGTCTTGCTTATTTTTTTCTGTATCTATAAAGCACTATGGATGTTTCTATTATGTAACATATTTGTATTGTCTTGTTCTTCCAATTTTGCCAAATTCCAAACCTGCTTTTTTGAGAGCAGTCGGCCCATCTGCTTCTCGGTCATGTACAATCAAAATGGGGTACAGGTTGAGTACCCTTTATCCGGACATCCAAAATCCGGAATGCTCCAAAATCCGGACACCACGCCTTAACAAAACAAAACAAAAAAGCTTCTGCTCACTTAAAAAATGCTGTCAAGTCACCTTCCTCAGGGCCAGGCCTGTCCCGCTGCCGCCCGCCCACCGCCACCTCCCACCTCCTATGTTCGGCTCTTCAGCCATCCACCTCCTTGCCGTTGCCTCCTATTGCCACCATTATTTCTCGCCCCTGGAACTCTCACACGATCTTACAAGAGTTCTGCCTCGTATTCCAGACCCCTCTCTACCAGAATTATATGCCTGTATATAGAAAATTTCCAAATCCAGAAAAGTCCGAAATCTGGAACACTGCTGGTCCCAAGCAGTCCAGATAAGGGGTACTCGACCTGTATAGATGTCACCCATTACCCACTTGTTAACCACCCTTGGTTTATATTATCACTGAGACACACAAACCTAGTACCATGGTAACTCCTTCTCCATGGATCCCATTCTGCTGGGGAGTATGTGTAATATTCTAAACATGGATGAGGCCAATTGAAGTTTTGAATCAAGCCTGCTGTTGCACCATTGTTGATTATATCCTCCCCTCCCCTGAATTTGGCTGATGTGTGCATAGGGTGACTAGACCAATCCCAAGTGTTTTCAAGATGGAGAGATATTGTACCTTCAATACCTTCTTCAATCATTACAACTGCTTTAGAATGGCTCTGCAGGCACATACACTGGTGTGGAAGTTTAGACTCAGAATATAAATAGACTGATATCCAAAAATGTCATTTTAATTGCCTTTGGAAAAGTCATCTTGTTCCTTTTTTATTGTTTCTCCACACATGGTGCAATATATACATAAGATGTGGTCCTTTGCCGCTGTCGCAACTCTCTTTTTGTTTGACACTAACCAGGTGTCATCTATTAACCTGTCATATTCATTGATCTTCCTGAGAAAATAAACCCATCCCTCTAATTCTCCTGTCTGAGTTCCCAGTGCAACAAAGGACTGACAAAAATTCACACAAAATGCAGTTCTCGTTCTCCCCAGCCCTAATAACTAGAAGTATTTTACAATCGATATTTTCCATTATATAAATTTCTGGCTCTACAGTGTCTTCCAAAATTGCAGCCACTCATAGATAATTTTATTAAGCCACTGAAAGGGCTAAAGTACAAGGAAACCAGTGCTTTGATAAAGGAAACTTTGGGGGATGGTTTTGAAGCTTTTACATTGACATTTCATCCCCCCTCCTTTCAAAACAAAACACAAAGGAGTAGATTTATTTTCTTCGCTCTGAAACACTCGAAAGTCTAAAAGTAAATAATTGGTCTCAATCTCAAAGCAAACTGAAGAAACTGTTGTTTCAATTTGAAAGAGTCTGAATGATGTTTTCATAGCTGTTCAGTGAAAAAATGTATAATAGAGTGTTTGCTTACTTTAATAACAAACTGCATTTTAATAGGGGAGGGGATGGAGCTTACTAGTAGAGCACATCCTTTGCATGCAGAATGTTCCAGGTACAATATGCGGCATCTCCAGCAGCTGGGAAAGACCTTTGCCTATGACCTTTGAGTGCCCCTGTGTAAATGTACCAGACAGTATTCAGCTCCTAATGTTCATACTTAGCAACAAAGAGCCATAGTTACCATAATAAGGGTACATATTAGCATATGTGCTTTTCTCAGACTCTCTTTTGCTCTGATTCATGTGCCAATAATTTGACAATACAATTTTACTGATAATAGGGATTATTGATCAGATTCTCAGGAGAGGACTGCATGTGATGGAAGATGAAAGGTAGCTTCTGAAAAGAGCATCCTAACATCTCCCTCCTCCTCTTTCCACTAGTATGAAATGTGAGACACTGAGGTCATCCACACAATCAAAAACTGTGTTCTACCCAGGTTTGGGAGCTGTGTGTGCTCCCAGTTTTCAGTTGTGTGGAAACAAGGTAACAGGAAAACCTGGGTTGAAGTGACTGTGTGGAAGCAAGATAGGACCCGCACCGCAGCAATACATGATCAAAATGCCAAGGTTAACGGAGCGCTCGCTCCGTTAACCTCAGCTAAGGGGAGGGGGAATTACTGAGGTTTGCTGCCGGGAGCCACACAGCTCCTGTTGCAGCACACGATCGGCAAAAAGTGGGCTAGGCTCCCTTAGCCTGCTTTTTGCCGATCGTGAGAATCGCCTCAGAGTCAATCTAAAATACCACCCTCCAGTTTTCTGCCCTATTCTCAGGTGGTAAAAATGGTGGAGGATGTTGATGTTATTTGGGGAGGGCATGAAATAAGGTGAAAGGGGAGGGGATTTACCAGCAGTGATGTTCTTCTGGGTGACTGGTGGTTCCCATTTAATCATTGTATAGCATCACAAGGGACTTATGGGGAATTAAAGTGGTGGTGGCTGCCAGCTGCCCAGGGAAGTAATGATGTGAAATGTTCTACAATTGTGAAAAAAGGTGAGGTGGAGGGGCAGTCAAGGCAAACCCCTGATTCTGAGCTGAACAGAGAACTTTCTGCTCTGTCCTAATCATAGTACTAGATTTTACTAGCGCCTACAATCCCACAACTAGCATCCCAGGATTGCTGAAGAGCCATCTTGCCCCGAGGAGACAAAATAATAAAAGAATGGACCTGCAATAAAACTTTGCAGTATATCCCTGGTATGTATTTGTTCCCTGAGCCTGTGGATGACTGGGTTAAAAAAACACAAAAGTTAGAAGCAAATATGAGAGTCCGTCCTTTAATTTGGGTTTTACTTCATGTTGATTTTTTAATTTTGTTTTGTTTTGTTTTGTTTTTTGTGGGGGTGGCACTGGTGCTCAGTCCTATCTCCTTTTCATACAGCCCTAAAGCTTCATGAGTTAATGTTAAGAAGCAGGGTTCTTCAGTTTTGTGCAATTGCTACAGAGTGAGCTAAGGCATGTTTCTGCTTTTAAGTCTGATTGTAGTTATCTGAACTGCCACAGTGTTCTCATAAAGCTGGGGAGTCCAGAGGAAATTGCCTCAAAACTTGCCCACTGGGAAGGAGTACTTTATAACACCAAGATATTAACTGTGTCAAAATCCTTCCCCTTCAGAAACAGAACAGGATTACCTGTCTGGTCAGGGAGTCACAGAGTTGCAACATTTTCTTCTGTTACAGCTTTCCCCTCAGAAGCAGAAGGGATTCTTCAAGATGAGAAATTTCCCACACTTTTTGCCAAAGCTCTTCTTCCCTCACTCTCCACTAAGTTCTATTAGCTCTCCCCTCCTGCTTGTCTTCATTGTCTGAGCTCACCAACATTCTGTCCCATTTACTAACATGGACATGATCTTATCCTTAAGTCATGTGTAGTCAGGTAAAGTCATATTGCTGAGAGGAATTTTTGGTGGAGGGTTCTGCCCCCTCCCCCTTTTTCTTTGGATTCTTGTGAAGGATATATCTTTGGGTATTTCCGATTCTGCTGGTACCTCCCACTTGCCCACAGATGTTCTGGTCCTCCATCCGTGATGATAATAATATTCCTAGCTCTTTCAGAAACAGCATATAGATATTGAGAACTTAACTGAAGAGAGCAGCATAAAAAGAGCAGATCTATAATCCTGGAAAGAAGACAGAAGAGGGAGTGAAAGAAGGCAACAGAGAGGAAACATCTAAGGCCATGTCTTCATTCCCATGCCAACTGCAAGAAAAATGACTATTTTTGCCATGTCCCTGCCAACAATACGACTCTTTATCTGACTGTACATGACTAAGGATGAGATCATGTCCAGGTTCCATTCCTTTATTGCCATTTTTATTTGTTTTATCTATCTTTTAGGCTCCCCCCACCCCACCCACTGCTCTGCTCTCCTTTAAAAAAAACTGTATTGTATTTTTGTAGATTATTGCTTTAAAAAACAACAACACAAAACTACTTTGAGAATCCTGGTCTGAAAAGCAGTATACAAGTACTGTCAATACATAAATAACAACTAGCCAATCAACCAGCCAACCAACTAACCAACCAACCAACCAGGGAAGAGCAGAAGAAAAGATAGGGGATGCCATTTTCAATGATGGTGATGTGTCTCTCATCACATCTAGTTCTGGCCTCATAGTCTAGTGTGCATGGGAATTCCTTTTCTCAGTTTGGATTCTGATATTTTAATATCTCTTTTTATATGAATATCAAGTTATTACAAAACAATGATCCTAAGAGCTGTGACTGGAAGGATGAAATGGCTGTAGACCATCTCCAGCCTAAGAGGCATGATGCTGCTCAATACCAGTAGCAGGGGAACAACGGCAGGAGAGAGGATATGCATATACCTCTTGCCTGTGTGCTCCCCAGAGGCATATGGTGGGCCACTATGTGAAACAGGATGCTGAACTAGATGGGCCTTGGATCTGATCCAGCGGGGCTGTTCTTATGTTCTATGTTCTAAATGTATCTATCAGTGCTGTATTAAACTTCTCTTGATGAAGTACCACAAAAATATCAGGGGTTGTGTATCAGCACAATGAACATAGTAAATAGAAAAGATACTGGTATAAACTCTAGTGGGCCATTTAAAATTCTTTTAAAAAGCATTTACAAAATCCTGCACAAGATGTTATGCACAGAGGGTCTAGGCCAACTCTCTGCAGCCAACTCACTGTGGGACACCTCAACACGGCCAACTCGCTGCAGGGACAACTCAATGCGAATCTCCCACAAACACTTCAAAGCAGCTCCCTGCTCTCTCTTTGTTCTCCAACAAATGTGATAGTGCCCCAGCCCTGCACTTCAAAACAGTTCCCTGCTCTCTGTATATGGGGCTTGGAAGTGGGTGAAGGAGGTGCAGAACACCCCACACTTCAAAACAGTTCCCTGCTCTCTCTACAGGGATGGGAAGTGGGCGAAGGAGGTGCAGAACTACTGCCAGCAACCAGCGGACACACAATTATTACTTTATTTGAATTTGAGTTTAATAGGATGTCTCTTCCTACCTCTGGGGTACAATACATCAGAAGCCAGCTCACAAAAAAGGTAATCAAACCCATTTGTACAGCCCTCTTGAACTATGGCATTCCTTGCTAGTATTTGGATCTCTTTGTAATTGGTGTGGGTTTTCCAAATTTGGGGGGCTGTTTATGAACACTCTATGATAATGGGGGCAGAGGTGTATCTAGGGAAAATAGCGCCTAGGGCAAACACTGAAATGGCGCCCCCTGTCCAAACATCTGACACTCATCTTTCAGATAACTTTACCATAATATCAGCTGAAAAATACAAGTCAAGCTCATTAATCTTTTAATATTTCAAAAACTATTCAGCAGTGGACGTAGCCAGACCAAAAAATGCTGGAAAAATACAAATTTCAGTATGCTGGGGCTCATGAAATACCCAAATACTATGTGGAGGTGTACTTGGAAAACTAAACAGAAGTGCTTGTCTAATTCTCTACTATGCATTGTAGCATCACTATTACATAAGTTTTAAAATTAAATGGAGAATTTGACTTTTCCCAGATACTCTGAAAATAATTAAAGGATATGCAGAGTAAACTGTGTCACTGCTTGGAATATATTCTAGTATTTCAGAAAGACAGTTAAAATGAGAGAAAGAGCGCAAGAAACTCCCAGTGGGCCTTAATACTAAGGATTTCACACTGATTCAAAGACAAACTAACCATTAATAGCTATATTATTAAGACATCACATTTAACTCACTTATCAGAAGAAGCAAAGTAAGAGCAAATGAATACAATGCTAGCTCATAAACCTCAGCTCAGTATTCACAAGCCCTGATTTACTGTACATAGTGCCAATCTGAATATGTGTACAGTATCTTATATCATACTATTTTTTTTTTAAAAAAAAACTTTTAACCTGTAGCCCCTTCAGGGGGCTTTCTAAAGGCCATGGGGGCATGGGGGGGTCTGCAAAGGTTTTCCCTCCCCCCACTGGCTTCTAGGGCCTCACAGGGACAATTTGAGCATGTGCGGTGGCCATTTTTAAAAATAATATATATATTTTTAAATGGCCACTGAAAACAAAATGGCCACCGTGCATGCTCAAATGGCCTCTGCAAGGCCTGGCATGGCCTAGGGCCTCACAGAGGCCATTTGAGCATGTGCGGTGGCCATTTTGTTTTCAGCAGCCATTTTTTTTAAAAAAAAATAATTTTACAAAATGGTGCCCCCCTTAAAGTGGCGCCCGGGGCACGTGCCCTGCCTGCCCCACCCTAGATACGCCCCATTATGGGGGGAGGGGTTATAATCATGCAGTTATATGGGCCTATAAGTGGTGGTGGTTTGTTTAATGTGGCTACTTATTGATTAATAGCAAAATGCTAGACTAGTCCTTGGCCTCATTCAAGAGGGCTGTACAAATGTTGACCTTTCATTAGGCTTTTAATTTACTTTGTTTTTAGTCCCCTGTTTTAAGTTTAACTTGATTTTTATTGTTTGTGTTTTAGCATGTTGGACCGAATATTTTCAAATAACTGTTTATGGGTTTGTTTACCTTTTTTGTGAGCTGCCTTCTGATGTATTGTACCCCAGAGGTAGGAGGAGACATCCTATTAAACTAAAATTCAAATAAAGTAATAATTGTGTGTCCGCTGGTTGCTGGCAGGAGCAGGCTCCTTCACCCACTTCCAAGCCCCATATAGAGAGAGCAGGGAACTGTTTTGAAGTGAACAGCGGGGGCACTTCAAGTGTGGGGTGGGCTGTTTGTTTGCAAAGAGAGAGCTGGGAACTGCTTTGAAGTGTTTGTCAGAGATTCGCATTGAGTTGTCCCTGCAGTGAGTCAGCTGTGTTGAGGTGAGTAGGCCGTAGTGAGTAGGCTGCAGAGAGTTGGCGGCAAAGAGTTGTCCCATTCCCATGCAAAGAGAAGCTTTTCTCTGGATTTGAGGGGTGGGTCTCTTTTCTTACTTATCACTCTTCCACTAAATCAGAAACAGCCTTTCCATAAGCAGAAGAGGCTTTCTGTAGGCAGAAGGACACAATTGGATCCAAGCCAATGTAAAGTAATTATCAAAGTAACAAAACTAATGTTTTAAATTATTTAAATATTCTCAATATTAATTCTTTCAGCTCTGTATCTCTTAATAAACTTGAAGCCCTGATCATGTAAGTGTGTTTATTTTGGATTTTGAAGTGAGAGCTTCAATAAATAAAACACAGAGAGGCAAACTTCTGGGGTGTGTTAGCAATTGCCTTATTAACTTCTGTATGCACTGGAAATGGCATCCATGTTAGAAGGAAATCCTTAGGATTAGCTTGGTCCATGGTTCCTGTGGCAAGGAGTTCCAGCACACTGCACAACCATTGACTCTCCAATGGAATGTTTATAAAACTTCAAAAAATCCTGATTATTCTTGATATAGGCTTATCTATGTGCATGATGTTTTACAAAGAATGAGAAAATCGGTCCCTGATCATAACCTAAGACTGACACAAGGGAGACAAAAGAGGAAAGATAACAAAGTGAAGGTATAAACCTGGTAAGAATGTGTTATATATCTTTTTTTAAACATATTCTTCAACTTAGTCACAATAATATGGGGACTAGAAGACATAATTTACCAACTTTGAGAAGATAGCAACATCATTAAAGATCCTCAAGTCAAGAGCATTTATAAAAGTCTAATAAAATTTCCACCTGAGGCCTGATGAAGGATTGTCCTTGGCCACCCTGCTCAGAACCTTTCAAAACCAAAAAACATTCCTGGGAGGCAAAAGTCACTGACATCCTAACTACTGAAGAACTGGTGCAATGTGAAATATGCCAAAGCTGCAGACAGGATCAACTAACTCAACGGCAGCACTTGCGCAGGCCGTGGGGGATTTCAACAACCCCCACCCCTTCCCTCAGAAGTCCTCTGTGTAATATGAAAATATAGTTCTGAGGTTTGTGCAGGGGGGTCCCAGGGGAAGGGGAGGTCATCAAAATCCACCTCCCACAAGCACTGGTGTGACATTAGTCTGGAACTCAGTAGTGCTAAATGCAAATCATGTTACACCAGCACTTCTTAATTGGGATGTCAGCCTCTGTCATCTTTTGTTTATTTACATAGTGTGTGCCCATAGCATGTCTGTAATTGGCAATAGCTTTCTAGATCCTCATTTCGCTTGCTAACATAGAGCTATGAATACACTTTAGTTTGGATTTTTGTAATGGCAGGGGTATTTGGTATGGCAAAAGACATTGTTCAGCAATGAGGAAAGCTGTTGTAACTGAGTAGACAAGAGAATAGTTTGTAGTAGTAGAGGTCTACCACCTTAAGTGGTGCAGCGTGGAAATTCTTGACTAACAAGCAGAAGGTTGCCGGTTCGAATCCCCACTGGTACTATATTGGGCAGTGGCGATATAGGAAGATGTTGAAAGGCATCATCTCATACTGCACAGGAAGAGGCAATGATAAACCCCTCCTGTACTCTACCAAAGAAAACCACAGGGCTCTGTGGGTGCCAGGAGTCGAAATCAACTTGTTGGCACACTTTAGTAAAGGTCTAACCTGATCCATCATTTCTTATAGTGCTTTTATCAGTAGCAATCAAACAGAATGAGCTCATTAAATGTAATCATTAATCCAAGGTGAGGGTTCAGGGGAGTTAGTGATAGGACAGAGGATGTTGTAGGGCAAAATTGTGGCAAACCTTAAAATGTTATAGCCATGTGTTGGTACCCAAAGCTCTCTGATATTGCAAAGTTGGAAAAGATGTGGATCGGGGAGCTGGGGCACCTGAATCCACAAGGAAAGTTTAAAGTATCAGAGGCTTTAAATTTAGAAACAGGTGGAAATAACGGCACCTACTTTCTGCTTCTTTCAACACTGAAGTCACATTAAGGGTTTAGAATGAAATCCATTCAATAGTATTTAAGAACATAAGAAAAGCCCTGCTGGATTAGGCCCAAGGACTACTGAGTCCAGCATCATGTTTTCCACAGTGGCCCATCAGATGCCTCTGAGAAGCCTACAGGCAAGAGGTGAGGAACTGCCCTCTCTCCTGGTGTTACACCCCTGCAACTGGTATTGAATATATATTTGATATATTTGATTACAGTTCCTTGAAATCTGCTGTGTTTGTCAACCATTTTTCCTAATACAATTTTAAAGAGGAAGTGCTGATAATGGGCAGGATGACTACCAGTTTTCAAGATGGCAGATTGTAATGAACAGGCCTTTGTTAGGAGCACTTCCTATGGGCCTGATTGTAATGAACAGGCCCTTAAGAGCACTTCCTATATGCCATGAATTTCATTTGTATTAGACTTTGAGCACAATGTGAGTGCCCAGTGTCTTGTTTCAAGATGGCAGGTGGGGATAAAGTTTGAATAAGCACACCACAGGAGCCCTTCCCATGTGCTATGTACTTGGTTTGTATCAGACTGTTAACTCTAATTCTAAAGTGCTGCTGCTTATACTTATTGAGATCAGTCACACAATCACTAACCGTGTTCTCCCCAGATTTGGGAGCTGTGTGTTCTCCCAATTTTCAGTTGTGTGGAAGCAAGATAAGAGGGAAACCTGGGTAGAAGTGACTGTGTGGAAGCAAGGTAAGAGGGTTTTCCTCCTACCTTGCTCCCACATGATCATTGCTACCCAGGTTTTCTTCCAACCTTGCTTCCACACTACCGAAAACTTGGAGCACACAGAGCTCCCAAACCTGGGTAGAATACAGTTTTTGATTCTGTGGATGACCTCATTGGCTGCCATTTTGTTTCAAGATGGTAAATGAGGAAAAAAATACTCCCATCACCATACTCCACGATCCCCTGCCATTTGCTGTGAATTTGGTTTTCATCACTCTGTAGTTCTAAAGCAGTATTGATTGTTTCAAGATGGCAGATGGGGAACAAAATATCTCATTAACATACAAGGAACTCACTGTCATATGCTGTCAATTTGGTTTGTACCATACTGTCATCACATCAGTTCTACAGGGGTAGTGCTTATAATTTAAGTAGCCACCATCTTGAACCAAAATGGTGGATTGGGGAAAAATACTCCCATTCCACTCCAAATGGTGGATGAGGTGGGGAACCCCTCCCATGTGAAGTAAATTTGGTTTGTATTGGACCGTATTGGACTGTTATCACACATACACACACATGGACATACAGAGACATGGATATGATGTTCTCATAAGCCTTTTTCCCTTCAGAAAGCAGGCTAAAAGGCAGCTAAGGGATTTATAAATTATGCTTGGAGGTGGAGAAATTAGGGATGTGCAAAATGGCCTCCGCAAGCAGGGAAAGGCCCAGAAAAGCCTGAAGAACACTGGAGGGAAGGCGGGAGGGGGGAGAGGGAACCTTCTGAGGCACACACACACACACACACACACACACACACACACACACAGCCACAGCAACACCCCAGGAGGCCACTGAATCAGTAGGGATGTGCATAAAACCGGTTCTCCCGGTTCGGTTCGGGTCCGAACCGGGTCCGGACCGGACCGGGGTGGTTCGGTTTTGGTTTTGCCAGACCACCCCCCCGGTCCGGTTTGGTTTCAAACCGGTTCGGATCACAAAAAGTGGCTGGTTTTGAAGGGGACATTGTGTTCTACCTGCCACCCAAATTTCAAGTCGATTGGACCTTCCTCTGATTTTTTACAATTTTTTTTCAAAAAATAAATTTTTGCCCATAACTCACAATGTGGAGCCCTTAGGGGCAAAAAAGCTGGGGTGGGTGGTAGCCACCCATGGGTGTCCTCCACCCCAAAAATCCCAAGGCAATTGGTGGCTCCTAGTATTATTGGTGAATTTCTGAAGAAAATTTTTTTTTCCATTGGCTAGAATGGGGGTTTGGGGCTGCCCCAGACCCACCTCTGTGGGGTGGCAGCACCCCCAAAGTGGGTCCAGGGCCATGGCAAAAATGCCCTCAGTCCCTCCCAGCAATCCCCGTAGAGATAGGAGTGATGGTTCTGTTGTTTTTCTGAGGTATTCTGAGTGTAGATTCTATGATAGCTTATGAGATTTCCAATGAGACACCATGAATCCACTCTCATTTGCTATCACAGAATCCACACTCACTCAGAACACCTCAGAAAAACAACAGAACCATCACTCCTATCTCTACGGGGATTGCTGGGAGGGACTGAGGGCATTTTTGCCATGGCCCCGGACCCACTTTGGCGGTGCTGCCACCCCACAGAGGCGGGTCTGGGGCAGCCCCGAACCCCCATTCTAGCCAATGGAAAAAAATTTTTTCTTCAGAAATTCACCAATAATACTAGGAGCAACCCAACAATTGCTACCCCATCTTTTTGGCCCCTCTCTCTGGGCGCCCTAACACGTAACACCTAGTCAGTCCATCTTAATGCCTACCTACTACCACCACTCCTATCCAAGCAAGTAAGAGGAGGACACTCAGAGAGACAACACCCACTCTCTGATCTAACAAAAAGGCCACTGCTGTGCTGCCTGCCAGCACAGCAGCAGCAGCGGAGCAGCACACTAAGCACAAGAGCAGCACACACAGAGAAGAAGCAGGAGGCGGAGCAGCAGAGCAGCAGACCTGCCGCTCTGCATGATGGGTGACGTGATGCCCAAAGAAACCACCGCCTCACTCAGTGCCTGCCACTGACCAGGCCCGACAGACAGAAGCCAGCCAACCTGCTCTGCTCTGCTCTGATGCTCCCCATGGATGATGCACACACACCCTACATCTGCATCCCAATGACCAGACCAGACCAGACCAAGTGCGCAGAGTCAGCACAGGCCAGCAGCCACCAGCCCAGCAACAACAACAGCTACTACTGCTACCACCACAACCAGTGTTGCCGCTACAATAACATTCCCAGTCCAGTCACGCGCGCCACAGCCTGAGCCTAGCACACAGCCAACAGCTGCTGCCAGCCAGTGCCTGGCAAGCCCAGCCAACATGAGGAGGAGAGAGCTAAGTAGACGGCGCACGCACATCACCAACCCATCACGACGGCGCAACTGCAAGGGGAGAGGGCACAATTACAGGCAGGAGGAGGAGGAGGAGGCAAGGCAATCCTAGCACAGATTTGAAAGTTTAAAATCCACCAGGACATCTTCTAGAATCTAGACTTCTGTTTTTTCTACCACCAGCTGTAGTGTCTAGTTAGTCAGTGTGCTGTGCAGCTGAGCTGCGTGTGAGGAAGGATGATTGTAGCTAGTTCTTTAGTTTCAGCAGACTGAGCATTGAGCATGGGCAGTGGCCTTGGGAAGCAACACAATTACACGACACTCACCTGCTGCTGCTGGTTCTAGAAGTTGCCTCTTCTCGTCTTTTCACCTCTTCGTGTGTGCGTGTGTGTGTGTGTGTGTGTGTGTGTGCAGTGAGTGCATGCCTTTTGCCTTGCTGGAAAGAAATGCTTCTCTGGTCCACCACCACATATCTGCTCAAGGACACAGAGGCCCAAGGCAGAGGTGGTGGCACCAGTGTGAGTGCATGTGTGCTGGTGGTGTTTGCCACCACAGGTGTTTTGTGTGTGTATGTGTGCGCTGCTAGCTAGGAGGGGGGAGGGAGGCAGGGGGGAGGAAAGGGGAGGGGGAGAGGGATGTAGAGGGGATTGAAGGGGGGAGGGTCCGGCTCAGAGTTGGTCAGCCACATATTTGTGCACACACGTGCTCACGTGTGTGCTTCGGTGGGAGAGACCAGACTCTCATCATCTGCCAGACCGGGGTTGGGGGCAGGTGAGGCGGTGGTGGGCTGGAAGGGAGGGAGGATGGAAGGTGGTGAAGAGGAAGGGGAGAGGATGAGAGGGGAAGGATGGAGGGAGGCATGGGGGGGAGGAAAAAAAACATGTAGACAGACACACACCACACTACACACAGAAAGCATCCACACACAGAGACAGTGCTAGGCATCCATTCACACAGACAGACAGACAGACAGACACACAACAGGAAGAGACAGACTGAGCCTGCACCACACACACACACACAGAGACCCAATTCCCCCCCTGCACAGTTATCAATCAATATGTTGTGTTGGCAGCCAGTTCATTGCTATTCTGATGGTTTTGGGTTTTTTGCCATCAGCCAACATCAACAGTGACCACAATCAAGATGAACATAAGATGATAATAATTCATTCGTTTCATTTGAAAAAATCACCCAGTCATTTTCTCCATGTAAACCAAGCCCCCCACACATGATTTCTGGCAACATTTTCAATAAAATCAATTCATTTGGCATTCATCATTTTGTTCTCCCTCTGTCACCTTTTTTTCTTTCTTTTGCATAATTTTGAGGCTTGATTTTGACATGGGGTTTTTAAAGAAAAAATTATTTACATGTTTATTTACATACAGTATTTACATATCTACACTGCATTTTAGAACGTATACCCGCCGCTGCCGCTAAGTCTAGTACTCCGTGGGCTGTGCTACTTTGGGGGGGTGTGCCGTGCCCACGCCAGGTCCCCAAATGCTGACAGGTGGATAGATAAAGGGCCTGTGCTGGTCAGCATTGGGTTTCTTTTTAGGTGGGCGTGGGCATTGTAAACATCTGGCCAGTCGCAGCACTACAACTACTACTACAACTGCATCTCTGTGTGGGCACACTACACGCTGCGACTGGCTGGCACGGCTCAGCATCTGTCACGTCAGCTCAGCTAGAGGTGGAAGGGGGGAGGGTAGGGATAAGCACAGAGGTCGAGCCAGGCAGGTGACCAACCATGGGGCAACCCACGGTAATCACTCGCCCGTCTCAAACTGCAGCTTGGGGTAGCCCAACAGGGGGAGGTTCACCTTAAGGAAGACCAGCTGCTCCACCAGACCAGGGTCCAAGTGGGAGCGAGAGGGTGTCACCACGTCCCCGGCACGTGAAAACACCCGCTCGCTCTGGACACTGGTTGGGGGGCAGGAGAGGAGGCGCACAGCCACCACCGCCAGGTCCGGCCAGACTTGGCGGCGGCTCGCCCAGAACTGTGCGCAGTCCACGCCGTCTCCCTCCACAGGCTCCTCCAAGTACTGCGCAACGCATTGCTCAGCACTGGAGGGGGGCCTGGCAGGTCGAGCCTCCCGCATACCAGGCATGGCACCATAGCAGAACCGCTGAAACCACTGGGCGGATCTCGAGTCGGTAGCAAATGGCTGCTGCGATGGCGCCGCCTGGGATGCCGCGCTGCTGGACTGGGAAGAGGGAGGGGAAGGGGAAGCTGACGCCGGCTGGCCGCCCATGCTGCTGCTGGGTGCGGGTTGGGCCGCGAGGGCTGCCCCCGCACCACTACCAACACCCTGGTCTCTGCGGGCCCTAGCGGCCTCCTCCTCCCTAACCTTCTCGACCAGGATGCCCTTCCACCTGGGCAAGTCGTCGGCACTCACGGCATTGCCCTTGAGGGCTGGGTGACAGAGACAAGCGAGGACATACTCCTCCCTGTCTCCCAGCACATCAACGAGCCGCTTGTCAACCCCAGACCTCAGCCTCCCAGCCAGAGCACGACCCTCTGGCGTGGTCAGAGAGATATGGAGTCCACCCATCAGCTTCTCGAGACCAACAGCTGTGGGCAGCGCCTGGCTCAAGGGAGTGGTGTCGCCACACAAGCCCTTCGTGGCAAGCTGGAAGGGCTCGAGTGCCGACACCGCCTCGGACATCTGCTTCCACTCTGCGTTCGAGAAGTCGCAGACATCCAAGGACTCGTCCCTCGCCAGGGCGACAAGGGCTCTCTCCTGCTCCAACAGGCGCTGGAACAGGAGGAAGGTGGAGTTCCACCGCGTCTCCACATCCGTAGGGATGAGATGGCGAGGAAGGCCAAGGTCATCCTGCTTCTGGTGAAGCAGTCTCCTGGACTTCTCGCTGCGGTGGAAGTGGGCGGCCAGCTTGCGGGACTTATCCACAAGCGTGGCCGTGGCAGCAACAGCAGCTGGGATGGGGCGGGCCCCCTTCTCCTGGGACGCCTTCAGCTCCTTAAGGCCAAGGGCGTCCCTGACGGTCAGATGGAGCATGTGTGCCATACACCGTATGTTCACACAGTCCATGACTGTCTCGACAGCGGCGGTAACGTTGGCTCCATTGTCGGTGACAATGAAGCCGCGGGAGAGGTGTGAACACCCGCCAATCCACTCCTCTATCTGGCGGTCGAGTACGGCCGCCACCTCCTCCGCGGTGTGCCTCGTGTCCATCGTCTCCACGTGCAGGACGGCCCACCTGTGCCGTAGTGCAGCGGGAGCCGCACCGGACCCGGAAGCATCGCCCGCGGAGGTCCCCTCACTCTCCGGTCCCCACCAGTGGGCAGTGAGGGCCAGGAAAGAAGCGTGCATCCCACTGACACTGGTCCAGAGGTCAGTCGTGAAATGCACGCTTGTCCCGGCCGGAGCTGCACGCAGCTCGGCCGACACGAGCTCCCTGCACCGGCGGTACAGGGAGGGGACCACGTTCCGGCTGAACGTCGTCCTTGAGGGGATGACGTATTCGGGAGCCAGGTATTGGAGAATACGGCGGAAGCCGTTGTTCTCGACCACCTGAAACGGCTGGTCATCGGTGGAAATCATCTCCCCTATGAGGCGGGTGAGGTGATGATGGTCCACGCGAACAATACGCTGGCTGCCCGAGGACTGCGTCCACCGCTGGACGGGCAGTGTAGCCTGCCTGCTGGCTGGCACACTGCTGCTGCCCGCCCTAGTGGCAGATGCACAAGGCGCACTAGCGCTGCCAGCCTGTCCCCTGAGACCTGGGTGGTGACGCTCTAGGTGTCTCCACATAGGCGTCGTACCCAGGTGCGCAGGGTCCCTTCCACGGCTGACAAGCATCCTGCAGTGGACACAGCGGGCGTGGAATGGGTCATCTTGAGGGACCTCAAAATGCACCCATGCACCACTGCCCTTGGCCTCCTGCGCCCTGGGCGCCGTCCTAGGCCGTTTCTCGCAGGGTGGCTGCAGTCCTAGGGGGGGGGCGGCCGCCGCTGCCTGCCCACTGCTGCCACCCAACCCGCCCCTTCCGCCCTCCACAGCGGAGGAAGGGCCCGGCTCAACTGGCATCGGAGAGGCAGGCCTCTCCTCCACCACCTCGCCAGACCGCTCCCCACCAGAGTGTCGGGCTTCACGAGGGGGGGCCCCACTGAGCGGCGAAAGGATAGGGGGAAGGGGCCCCAGAGGGAGGGAGAACCTGGCTGCATCGCTGCCAGCCGCACGGTCCTCACCGCCCTCTACCTGCTCTTCCAACTCCACAGTCTCCTCCACCTCAACAACTGGCGGTAGCTCAGCAGCACCTGGTGCCGCCGGCGAAGAGGGACCCGCCACAGCCCTAACGGTGCCTCTGCCTCTGCCGCGATTGGCGGCAGCAGGCGTGGGGAACTGAATCCTGCGCACCAAAGATGGGGCCGGAGCAAAGAATTCTCCAATGGGGAGAACTGGGGTGTCCTCAGGCTCCCCGCGTCCTCTCCCTCCCCGTGCCGCAGGCGCACCCCGCACCTGGCCTCTCCCACCTCTGCCTGCCAGCCTTGAGCGAGCCCTGCCCGCCACACGGCGCTCAGACATGCTGCTAGGTCAGAAGGAGGGAGACTTTAGGAGGAAGGCCAGAGACAGGGTCAAAAAAATAATTTCGAGGGGCTTAGGGGCCAAAAAAAAGGCAGCTGATTTGGAGACGGCGGGGGGGGGGAGTTTGTTTTTAAAAAAGGAAGCCAATTGGGGGGAAAGGAAGACTTTTTGATGGGGGGGGAAAGCCAATTGAAGTGAGGGGGAGGGTGTCCTTTTAGAATTTGGGACTCGGGAGTCAACCAAGCCAATTGGGGAGATGGGTCTGGGAGGGTTTTTTTAAAAAATAGGGGGTTAAAGGGTGGACCCCTGGTGTGGGTGGCACGGGCAGTTGGGTGGAGTAGTTGTGGTGTGGGTGGCAAGTTTTTAAGTTTTTTGGGGGGGAGAGTGGATGGGGGGAGGGCACAGCACCTACCGGGGGTGGGGGAGGGACGCAGTCAACGCTTGGGAACCTGCAGATCAAAGGAGGAAAGCCTTATTTAGTGAACTGGAACACAAAGTGTGGGTTCTGGGGGGTGGTTCTCAAGTAATGCTCCTGTGGGGGGAGCATCAAACTCAATGCAGCCTATTTAGTGACTCTAAATTGCACACAACCAAAACCAGAACCCAGTCACACCTAAACAGAGGTTGAACCCACCCACTCTGTGACTCTGCCCGCCCAATGCCATGGCAAGCAAGCAGCAGCAAACACTTGATGGCAGCATCATGGATTGAACCTCATCATCATATGTGTGTATTGGCCCAGCATGTAGTGGCAGCATCAGAACCCAGGACCCCACTCAGACTGCCCCAGAGGCAAGGAAGCACTCTGGCATGGTATTGGCCCAGCATGTAGTGGCAGCATCCGATCCCCTGACCCCACTCAGACTGCCCCAGAGGCAAGGAAGCACTCTGGCATGGCATTGGCCCAGCATGTAGTGGCAGCATCCGATCCCCTGACCCCACTCAGACTGCCCCAGAGGCAAGGAAGCACTCTGGCATGGCATTGGCCCAGCATGTAGTGGCAGCATCCGATCCCCTGACCCCACTCAGACTGCCCCAGAGGCAAGGAAGCACTCTGGCATGGCATTGGCCCAGCATGTAGTGGCAGCATCCGATCCCCTGACCCCACTCAGACTGCCCCAGAGGCAAGGAAACACTCTGGCATGGCATTGGCCCAGCATGTAGTGGCAGCATCCGATCCCCTGACCCCACTCAGACTGCCCCAGAGGCAAGGAAACACTCTGGAAGAAGGCACCTGTTCAAAAACCACCTGCAAGACGCATGCAATGCAACGCAACACACAGCAGCAGCAATTTCTTTATTGGGCATGAAGACACAAGTTGCAACGGTACATCTCCTCTCCCTCCTCCCCACACCCAAATGCATTTCAAGATAGGGGTGTCCCTATTTAAAACCGCCAGCTAGGGAGAGAAAGGGGGCAACAAAAGGTGCACAATTGCACACGCACTAACCCCTCTTCTTCCGGTCCTTCTCCTGCCGCTCACTGCTGGTCAGGGATGCGCCGCCAACAGCCAACCCCCTGGGCTGGGACACAACAGGGCGGCCGCACGAGGCACAGGCAACCGGGGTAGTTCAACGATGGAGGGGCAGAAGTGAGGAGACCACACTATTTATGTGTTGTTGCTCAACTCACCCCCAAGCAGAGACAAATGAAATAAAACAACTTTCAAAAGAAAAATAACCGATGGCGGGGACCTCCAGGTGAGGTCGGAGGTAGGATACTGTGTGGCTGCAGCTGTGGGAGGAAGAAGAAGTGAAGGGATGAGGAGAGAGAAAGAGAGAGAGAGAGAGAGGAAGAAGAGAGGAGGAGCTGTAATGTAGCAGCAGGGAGGGGGATTCGGGTGTGGGAGGCAGCAGCAGCGGTGACGGTCCCAAGAGGGGGAGAGACCAACAGAGGGTGTTTGGGGGGTGGAGTGTGTTTCAGGGGGTCTGGGGTATGTAGCGGGGAGCCGGGGGGCAAGAGGGGGAGAGACCAGAGGGTGTTTGGGAGGTGGGGTGTGTTTCAGGGGGTCTGGGGTATGTAGCGGGGAGTCGGGGGGCAAGAGGGGGAGAGACCAGAGGGTGTTTGGGAGGTGGAGTGTGTTTCAGGGGGTCTGGGGTATGTAGCGGGGAGTCAGGGGGGCAAGAGGGGGAGAGACCAACAGAGGGTGTTTGGGGGGTGGAGTGTGTTTCAGGGGGGTCTGGGGTATGTAGCAGGCAGTCAGGGGGGCAAGAGGGGGAGAGACCAGAGGGTGTTTGGGAGGTGGAGTGTGTTTCAGGGGGTCTGGGGTATGTAGCGGGGAGTCAGGGGGGCAAGAGGGGGAGAGACCAACAGAGGGTTTTTGGGGGGTGGAGTGTGTTTCAGGGGGTCTGGGGTATGTAGCAGGGAGTAGGGGGCAAGAGGGGGAGAGACCAACAGAGGGTGTTTGGGGGGTGGAGTGTGTTTCAGGGGGTCTGGGGTATGTAGCAGGGAGTCGGGGGCCAAGAGGGGGAGAGACCAGAGGGCAGGGTGTGTTTTGGGGGGATTAGTAT
This sequence comes from Hemicordylus capensis, assembly GCF_027244095.1. NCBI lineage: Eukaryota > Metazoa > Chordata > Lepidosauria > Squamata > Cordylidae > Hemicordylus > Hemicordylus capensis. The sequence continues at coordinate 184,483,613 of NC_069659.1, read as the reverse complement.
GCGTCAAGGGGGATGAATCTGGGTGGGTGGGGGCAGGCAGGGCAGGAGTGGAGGAGGAGGAGGTGGCAGTGGGGGGAGTGGGGAAGCTGGGAGCAGAGGGCCACACAGAGAGGGGAACAATCAATGAATCAATCAAAGCAAACCAAACAATATGAAAAAAAAGTCCAAAAAAAAAAACACACCTGGGAACAATGGGCAGAAAGTCTGGGGGGGGGGGGAGAGCAACCAACAACAACCAGCAGGGAGGAATGGGACACACACACAGCAAAACCAGAACCAAAAGAAGCTAATTGATTTCACACAAAAAACCAAAGTAACTAAGACAGGACTCAACAGGCAGCAGCAGCAGCACCAGGGAGGATGGGGAACAACACTCAGTCTGGGTGGGAGGGGGCAGGCAGGGCAGGAGTGGAGGAGGAGGAGGTGGCAGTGGGGGGAGTGGGTTTCTGGAGGGGAGGGAGGGGGGAAGCTAGGAGCAGGACCACACAGGGGAACAATCAAATTTGAATCAAAACAATCTATACACAAAGTAAAAAAAAGGAAACCAAAGGGCAGCCAGAAAGTCTCAGGGCGGGGGGGGGGGGGGTAACAACTACCAGGGGGAGGGACTGGGGGAGTGGGTGGGACACACACAGGGAGCAAAACCAAAACCAGAACCTAATTCCACAAAGAAATCCAAAGAATGCAAGGCTCAACAGGCAGCAGCACAGGAGGGAAACAATCTTATCTGGGTGGGAGGGAGGGAGGGAGGGAGGGGGGAAGCTAGGAGCAGGGCCAGAGGGGAACAAATTAACAATCAAAATCAGAACACAAGGAATCAAATTGCAGCAATAATATAAACTAAATCCTCAGAAACACAACTCAGACAGGCAGCCAGCAATAACAATAGCAGAAGTTATTAATTAAAAACCAAAATCAGCAAATATATAAATTTACACAGAAGCAATAATTGAATGAAACTCAAAAAGTGGAACAAAAGTCAGGCAAGGCACAAAAACAGGAAAGCAATGCAGAAGAGGGGGGTGGGGGGGGGGAGGAGGGAAAGCCAAAACTTTGGAAGAAGGGTTGAGAGAGAAAGGGTGAAGAGAACAGAAAACACAACAGGAAAAGTTGGAAAAAGTTGAGGGGAAAGTATTAAAGAGGTTTGGACAGAGACAGACAGAGGGCAGATGGACAAGGTGGCACACAACAACACACAGAGAGAGCAAAGAGACAGACAGACACTAATGTGACACACAGTCAGCAGGGACTCACAGCAGACACCAGCAGCAAAAGAGCAAGCAAGGTCTCAGAGATGATCCCACAACTGCAGCCAAGAGAAGTTTCCAGAGAAGAGGCTTGGGTTTATATAGGTTTGAAATTCCCTCCTTTGGGAGCCCCCACCTTTGCACTCCCCCACGGCCAACAGGGTGCCAGCTCTCAACAGTGCAACAGCCAAGCAGCCTACCAGACCAAAGGACTCATTCTGGCCAATCAAAGGATCAATAGCGCAGCCAATACAATGCCTGAAAATAGCATCACAAAATGGATGCTAGGAGCAAAAGTTTCAGGAATGAGCCACAAAATGGAGGACACACTTCAAACTTTAAAGGGACACTCCAGAGACTCAATTGAACTCCCGAACTGGTTCGGGAAACCCGAGCCGGTTCGGAGCCGAACCGACTCGGATTCGGTCCGGATCGGTCCCAGAAGGGCCCGATTCGGTCCGGGATCGAACCGCCGGATCCGGACCGGTTCAGGACGAACCGGTCTGGATCCGGACCGAACCGCACATCACTACCACTGAATGAGCTGAGTAGGGTGTGTTTGTGGGTGTGTAAAACTGAACATGCCTGGTCCAGTTTGAGACTGGTCCAGACCCAAACCGAACCCGGCCACTTTTGTGCACACCCCCAGGAGAAAGGGAATAGATTTTTTTTCTTTCTCTTATAGTTGTTGGGATTTTTTCATAGACACTGTCTCAGTTCTTTGTGTGTCTGTTTGAATGTGTCTATGTACTGGCTTGGGGTGGAGTCACAGTTTGTTTGCTCTTTACTTGCTGTCTTGAATTTCAAACTGAGAGGTTCTCCCTCTCTCTGGATAAGAGACTGTTAGCCCTGTTTATTGTTTTCTTAGCCTATGCTTTTAGTTAGTAAAAAAAAATCAAACTCTTGTTCCTCAGTTAAAGTTGGCTTCCTTACAATTGCATATAGAGGATAAGTAATTTATCTGCAACAATAGTGCCAGCACTCAGGATTCTCCAATGACACTGATTGAAAGGTGTTTTGAAACAGGTGAGGAATTGTGCACACAATGCACAATTAATGTACAGAATCCACTGTCATAGGATGCCATGATTGTCATTAGCTTAGATGGCTTTAAAAGGGAATTAGATGGTCGTGGTCTATCACATTTTTAGTCGTGATGCCTGTCTGGAATTTGCATGCTTGGGGGCAATCTACCTGTGAATACCAGTTGCTAGAGAGGCACAATAGCAAGACAGAGTGAATGTCTTCATGTCTGGCTTGTGGGTTTCCCAGAGTAATCTGGTTGGCCATTGTAGGAAACAGAATGCTGGATTAGGACCAGAGGCAAGAACCTGCTCCTCTGCGGGGAGGTAAGCTTTTTGTGGCTTCCTCCCCTCGTCCCATCGGAGCCCTTTCTCTGCTCATGAGAAAGGGCTCCTTTAGTCTGATCCAGCAGAGCTTTCTTACATTCTTACATGCTTTTGTTATGCTCTCTTCTCAAAAATACAAATAAGATTCCTTTTGTTAAAGCTCATATTTGAAAACCCAACACTACAAAAGTAACTGCCTAGAGTTCTGTGGGCATCAGGAGTCGAAATTAACTTGACGGCACACTTTACCTTTAGAGCCTTTGGAGTCAGGCAGTATATCAAACAAACAAACAAACAAACAAATATTTAAAAACCAAATATACAACAAAATGCAACAAACAAAGACAGACAGACATGCTGAAGTCTTGTGAAATTGGTTTCTCATACCATATGGAGACATTTGCTTTCAAGGCAGAAAATCTGGGCTCAGACCACTCCCACCATATTTAGAATGCTATGTCTGTCTGCTGTGTCTGTCTTGGTCTTTCATGTTTGTTGCCAAATAACATTAACTAAACAAGCATTTTAAAGCTGAAATGAGTAAATTAGCCATAGAATTAGTAAAGGTTCAATTTGTTCCTCAGTGTAATAATTGCACACAGTTCAGCAATCACTTCCATCATACAGGGCATTTTGAAACACGAATGATGTTTGTACACACAATAAGTTGAACAATCAACTTTTAATTAGCCAAATAGTGAGGTGGCATTCCAAACACTTAGAAGACTGTAAAGTTCAGAAAAACTGCTGCTGACATTTTTTCACCATCCGGTTACTTTCTATCGGTTGGAGGCTGATATATCATGCAGTCTTTCATGCACACTGAGTAAACCCTGGGAGCTGCTGTCTGCCTAATGGCAGGTGGGAAAGTGCACACTTGTGAAAATACTGAAATTGTACAATGGATTTGCAAGTGAGCACTTTTGCAACTGCCACAGCGCCACCTTGCACTAATCACATTGCGGGAGACTGTGCAGTATGCAAGACAGCATGTGGCAGAGATACGTATAAAAGCCCAGTCCTGTGATTGGCTGCAACACATATTTGACAGTGCTGAAATGTCAGATTTTCTTGGTAAGAGAAGGAAGAAGAAGAAGGAAACATGTACTGAACCTACCTATATAATGGATTCCACATGGAAGTCTGTCAACCACTCCCCAGTAAAATAACTCCAGAGTAGTAAAATGTTTGCATAATCTGGTCCTCAGGTGACAAGGGTTTTCATGTATGAAGCACATTATGTTTTATCTAAGGGCAGGTGCCCTACATGTGATATTGTTGGGGCCACTGGCATGAAAACACCTCCCCTGATGTCACTCAAGGTCATGCCAATGCAATTGCGGCACATTCTTTAATTGCATGTGGGGGGTGATCATCTGAATCACCTCTCTACACATGCTATAAAACCCTGTTTAAACAGAGTTTAAAGGCATCCCAACATTACCACAAATGCAAACTGGCCCTACATGTCCTAGGCAAAGTACAGGCTGTTTGCCCAAAATGTGCCATAGCTTGAGAGGGACCACTAAGAACCACTTAGCAGTTTCATTGGGATTGTTCCAGTACTATGTACATAGGGTTGCACTAAACATAGGGAGATTCAGAATATGCACTTTGCATGCAGATGGTTGGAGTTTGATCTATGGTATCATCAGCGGCAAAAGGGTCTGAGGGAGCTGTGCCTGAGACCTGTGCCTGAGACCTTGCAGAGCTGCTGTCAGGTATAATAGACTGTACTGGGCTGGATGGATCATATGCTGTTTCCCAATAAAAGGCAGTTTCATGTTTTCATAAAACACAAGGGAATAAAGGGATTGAGACTCCTCGATCTCTTATGGAGATTGAAGCCTTATCTATATATTCCCGGAGCCACATGCCAAACTTTTCCCCCATGGTGACCCTCTGTGTCTGTTTGTAATGTGCAGCATTTTCATCTAAATCCCCGATGACATGGACACTGCACATTACAAACAGACATCTGGCTCATCCTCAATTTCCACACTGGGAAGTGGTGCTACTTGCTACAGTGAGACATGGAGATGAGTCAGGAAGCTGTCATACTGTGGATGTAGTGCAGTGACTGATGTCTCGGACTTGGGTCAGGGTCCAAATTCCTGCTCAGTCGCAAGTTCCCTCTTAACCTAATCTACCGCAAAACCCCACAAAGAAATAAAATAACACAATAAAATTAAAATTAAGTGTTTGCTGCCCTGAGCTCCTTTGGGAAAAGATGGGGTATAAATGGGATAAACAATGCAGAAGGAATAGACTAGGCATCAGCAGAAGTTCAAAAAGTGATTAATTCTAATACTAGGAAAGTTGAAAAGTTATCACATATACTACAAATGTTAGCTGTGCCTACAACTAGCTAGATAAAGATATAAGTACTCTGCAGAGTCCAGTTCTCTCATAATTGCTTCATATCCTTCCCAAGAGCTTCTTTGTGCTGGCTTGTGGGCTTGTGCATGCACAGCCAAACTTTTAATTTTATCAGTCCTACTAGCTTCCCAAACAGCACCTCTCACCTATCAGGGAAAATATGTGATAATTCACACATAGGGATCAAATTTGAGCTTTGTCCTAACTAGAATCCAGGCCAGAATCACAGCTTCTGGCTGAGATAAAAGACTGAGCTGGTAGTTCAGAGCCTGTTCTGGAGAGCTTGGGAGAGCACAGCTTGGGACAATGCTGTGCTCAGACTGTCCATAGATGGAGGCCTCTAATACACTGGAGGGGCTCCCTTGCTGCTCCCTCAGCATACCCTAAGCAATAAAGAGCAGACAAGGTGAGGCCTAGACATCAAGTCACATCTGTCAAGTCACTCTAGGTGTCCCCTCGTCTGCTCTGATGCCTGCAGCATGCTGAGTGTGGCATTGCTTAAGGCATATTGGAGGCTTCACTGTAAATGAGGTGTGGCCTAGAGCAGAGGTGCTTTTACCCCTGGACTTCGGGGCCGAAGTCCAGGGCCTCCACAGCCCCTGGGGGCTCCCAAATCTGCTTTAATCTGTCCTGGATGGTGTGGTCAGCCGGTGGAGCATGATGATGCTTAATTTGCAGGGGAGGGGGCCTCCAAAGGCCTTTTGGTCCAGGCTCCAAAATTACCGAGGTGCACCTCTGGCCGAGAGTGACCCTGGGAATCATGCTTGGCCTTGTCTGCTCTAAAGCTTCTGATATGCTGAGGGAGCAGTAGCATTATTCCTACTGGCACCGGAGGCTTCAGGGCATGTGCAGTTATCCTAGCTGTGGACTGCTTGGAATGGCCACAATCTGTTCTGAATGCTGTAGTCCACTCTACACTCCATAGTTTGGGAAGAGTGGAGTGAATTCATGCCCCACTACATCAGACTTTCAGAGCGGAACCTACTAGTTCTGTTCATTCTTATTGATACATGAGATGTAGCATACAGAACTGGGTGACACTAAAATTACTAGTCCATTTATCAGCCACTGTCAGAAACAAGACACAGGATGAAATATTCATATGCAGCCTGTTCTCTCTCCTTTTGTACCCACCCAAATGAAGCTGATTGACATCAAGGTCTAAGCATATTAATGCAGTTTTCTGTATGTCTCTGACTGAATTCAAAGAAGCAAAACATGTTTTGAAAAAAATAATAATTGAAGGTTAATATATTTCCCTGGCACTCATTTTTAAAATTAAGTATTTATTCAAAGATCTGCAGAGTTTCTGGATGCTAACCAAAAGCAAAACTGCAGAAAGGGCTACAAGTGTGCCTATCATATTAAGATTCATTAGGGTTTGTGTTCATTGCCTTGGTGCCCTTCAGAAACCTGTGAACTAAACCCAAAAGGTAAACAAAAGCATTTATCTGTATGTTGTATTTCAGGACAGACAGCTTATCACTCTGGAAGTCATTGTCCTATATGGAGCATTCACAAAGAGAGACATAATTCTTCTCTCCCTTATAATGTGATGAAGAACCGTCTTCCATAATGTCCCCATTGACCTGTGCTTCAAAAAGTTATCCTTCTTTTGCTGGATAGTGCAGGATGCAATTCTCAAACTTTTTACAACAAAACATTTATTGTCATCATCAGGGCTGCTTTGGAGTAAGTGCTCTCTGCTATCACACTGTATTTGGCAGACAAGGATGTATGTTATGTATCTCATGGTAGGAGGTACTGTAAAGGAGAGGAGCAGTCTGGATCTGCCAATAGGCAGTCTAGGCATGTGCCTCATGCCTTAACCCCGAAGGACCCTCAAAGTCTTTAAAGGGGGGAAAAATACCCTGTACAAAACTTGGTCAAGGCAATTTATTTTAGTAATACTTCCAGTGGTGGCTGGTGCGGGTGTTGCTGGGGGCGGATGGAGGGAGGCACCTCTAAGTGTAAATTAGTAGGTGCTTACCTCCCATGCCACTGCACCTGAAAGCTTTTCCCAGCAGTGATGTGCTGCCCAGCACCTGCTGTGGCGGAGGATTGGCTCCACCACTCAGCTGGTAGAGGCTATTTGCATGGCTCCATGCATGTGTGGAGGCCAGCTGAGTGGCAGAGTCAATCCTCTGCCACAGCAGGTGCTGGGTGATGTGCCACTGCTTGGAAGAGCTTTCAGGTGCAGTGGTATGGGAGGTAAGCACCTACTAATTTACACTTAAAGGTGCCTCCCACCACGCCCCTGGTGACACCCGCACCAGCGGCCACTGAATACTTCATAATAATATAGGTCAGGATAAGCCCTTTCTCAAACACTTTTGCCATGTGCTATGTAAATCAACCTGAATGCTGGCATTGTAAATGGTACTGTATATGATGGTCCAACTCCATCTTACACACAAAATTATTAGCTGGTTTGCCTGTGTCAATAGGAACACCATTTAGGCAGGGCATGGCTAACTCTACCTGCTCACAGTATATGCTTGTGATCAATCCTTAGGAGTATCTATATTTCTAGCCAACTTACTGGTTCTCCACACTGAATGGTTATTGTGATAAGTAATTAAATGAGCAAATTGACTAAGTATGCATACCAAATACACAAACCCCTTTTCTCTAAAATAAAAGGTAATAATTTGACTTGTATTTGTCACAGGTATAAACCTGTGGCAATGTGGATTGAAAAAAGATGAGGGTGGTTTTAAAGTTGGAGGAAGAAATATCAATAACCTGCACTACGCTGATGACACTTCTCTGATAGCTGAGAATGTGGATGATCTACAAGCTCCAGTAATGAAAGTCAAGGAGCACAGTGAAAAAATGGGACTACGACTAAATGTCAAGAAGACTAAACTAATGACAATGGGTACAGCAATCAGTCTCAGAATTGACAATGAAGACATTGAAGTGGTGGATAGCTTCTGCCTTTTAGGATCGACCATCAACAGTAAAGGATGCAGCAGTCAAGAAATACACCACAGACTAGTGCTTGGTAGGGTAGTAATGAAGGGCTTGGGAAGGATATTTAGATGCCGTGACGTGTCTACACCTACAAAGGTTAGAATAGTTCGGACCATGGTTTTCCCCATGATACTCTATGGATGTGAAAGCGGGACTTTGAAGAAGCAAGATAGAAAAAGCATTGACACTTTTGAACTTTGATGCTGGAGAAGACTTTTGAGGATACCATGGACAGCCAGGAAAACAAACAAATGGATCATACAACAAATCAATCCAGAATTTTCACTCAAGGCACAAATGACCAGGCTCAGACTATCATACTTTGGACACATTATGTGAAGATCCAGCTCCTTTGAAAAGTCCATAATGCTGGGGAAAGCTGAAGAAAAGAGCAGAAGAGGATGACCAGCAGCAAGGTGGATAGACTCGATTACGACAGCAATGAATGCACCACTGAGAGAACCTAAAGGCCAAGTTGAAGACAGATCATCCTGGAGAGAATCTATCTATGTGGTTGCTAAGAGTTGACACCAACTTGACGGCTTTTAATCAACCAATCAACCATTCAACCAATCAACATGTAACCACTAGTGGTTTCATGACACAGTGGTTTCTTGTTGTTGTTTTGCTTTTGTAATTTTATCTTGAATATTTCCTTAGAACTTTGCTATTAATCTGCCCACCTCCCTACTAAAATCTCTTTGCCTCTCTACCCTACTGAAATATCTAATGGTGTCCATCTTTATTAGCTTTACTGGCTTACATGTCCTGCAGTGTGGACATGTGGGCATTGTAGAAATGCCCATGCCAATGTAGGGCTCTAATGTGCAAACAATTTGCAATCACACAAGAGGTCAGTAGTTCCGGTATTGCCCTCTTGCACAGCTCCATCTCTGTGCAGGTTGGAGCCCGGCAGCAGCTGGTAGTTCTACAATGCCTGCATTATGCTTTGGGACATGTAATTTATTTACTATACTTGGTTGCAATTAGCAGAGATACAACTAGTGCAGATATTGTACTACTTGAAGGAAAGATTTTGGCTATGAAAATACAGTGATTGCTATAATGAAACTCTTGCATAATGAACAAAGTTGCACTAGGCATAGTTACAGTAGATCACAAGATTTTTAGGAATTGTGGTTTTGTGCTGTTGTGCACTTGAACAAAAGTTCCCTGCAAAATCTATAAGGCACGCCACAAGTTAAACACCTTGTGCTAGCACAACACTAATCTGGAATACACGCTCCAGACTTTGCATAACTACACACGTGGACAAATTTGTTGGTACCCTTTCAGCTAACTGAAAAAGTGTTTTATGTGATTAAATGAAAAGCAATTGTCCCATGTATACCTGCATGCCTTTGATATGTCATCGAGTAAAGCAAAGCAAGTGTGAAAAGAGATAAAGTATTGCTTATTCTACAAAGATATTCTAAAATTGCCTGGACACATTTGTTGGCATGCCTAGAAAAGATCATAAATAATTGGATTAGAGTGATCTTTCAAATTAGCTGTTTTCTTTAATTAGTATCACGCATGTCTCCAATCGTGCAATCAGTCCAGGGGCGTAACTACCATTAGGCAAGGGGAGGCAGCCGTCTTGGGGCCCCACTGCCTCGAGGGACCCCCCCAGAGGCACATCACATGACTCCCTGCCCATCCGTATTGCACCCCCTATGACTTATGTTGCGTCTCTTGGAGATCGGTAGGAGCAGAGAGTAAAAGAAACTCAATTCAATGTGAACTAAGTATTCACCGTATTCATAATGGGGATGTGAGTGTGAGTGCACTATATATTGTGAAGTATGTTTGTGTGTGTATATCAGCAGGGGGCCCATTTTAAAATCTTGTCTCTGGGCCCACTCCAACCTTGCTATGCCCCTGAATCAGTCATTCACCTATTTAAATGGAGAAAAGTAGTCACTCTGCTCTTTGGTATCATTGTGTGTCCCACAATGAACATGGACCAGGGAAAGCAAAGGAGAGAGTTGTCTGAGGAGATCAGAAAGAAAATTATAGACAAGCATGTTAAAGGCAAAAGCTATAAGAGCTTCTCCAAGCAGCTTGATGTTCCTGTGACAACAGTTGCAAATATCTGTGACAACAGTTGCAAAAGAAGTTCACGGTCCATGGGACTTAGCCAACCTCCCGGGACACGGCCGCAAGAGGAAAATCAACCCCAGAATGGGCAGAAGGATAGTCAGAACGGTAGACAAAAAGCCAAGGACAACTTCCAAAGAGATACAAGCTGAACTCTAAGGTCAAGGCCCATGAGTGTCTGATCACACCATCCGTCACTTTTTGAGTGACAGTGAGCTCAATGGAAGAAGACCCAGGAGGACTCCACCGTTGAAAGAAAAACATAAAAAAGCCAGACTGGAATTTGCTAAAATGCATATTGACACGCCACAATGCTTCTGGGAGAATGTCCTTTGAACAGATGAAACAGAACTGGAGCTTTTTGGCAAGTCACATCAGCTCTATGTCCACAGACGAAAAAATGAAACATTCAAAGAAAAAAACACCATAGCTACTGTTAAACATGGAGGAGGCTCAGTTATTTTGGGGGGCTGCTTTGCTGCATCGGGCACAGGGTGCCTTGAGTCTGTGCAGGGAACAATGAAAACTCAAGACTATCAAGACATTCTGGAGCAAAACATACTGCCCAGTGTCAGAAAGCTCTGTCTCAGTCACAGGTCATGGATCCTCCAACAGGATAATGACCCAAAACACTCAGCTAAAAGCATCCAAGAATGGCTAAGAACAAAGCATTGGACTATTCTGAAGTGGGCTTCTATGAGACCTGATTTGAATCCTATCGGACATCTATGGAAAGAACTGAAACATGCAGTCTGGAGAAGGCACCCTTCAAACCTGACACAGCTGGAGCAGCTTGCTCAGGAAGAGTGGGCCAGACTACATGTTGACAGGTGCAGAAGTCTCACTGAGAGCTACAGGAATTGCTTGTTTGCAAGTGATTGCCTCTAAAGGTTGTGCAACAAAATATTAGGTTAAGGGTCCCATCATTTTTGTCCATGCCATTTTCATTTGTGTGATTATTTGAAATATTCGATTGCATCAAAACTCTAAAGCAAAGTCTGATTTTTGTTAAATGTGGAATAAACAATGATGGGTGCCAATTACTTTTGTCAGGTTCAAGTTATTTCAGAGACAATTGTGGGTTCATCTTTTTTTGTAGAGGGAGGGGTACCAACACATTTGTCCATGTGTGTAGCTAGCACCACAGCCCGGCTCTAGCATTACATGTTTTTGCAAGGACTATCTTAGTCTATTTGTCAACCAGTGCTTATTTTATTCTGTGTTGTTTTATTTAAATACATATACAGCTAATATTCATTCATTCTGTGATTTGCTTCATTCATTCCATGATATGCTTTTACCAAACATTTTACAGGTGTCATCTGAATGCCGCTCATGTCTGAGAGTTCACAAGGTAAGAGCATGGAGGATAGGATCAATATGTATGGGAGGTCAGAGAAGACAACACATATTAGAGAAGTTATTTGAATATAGATGATGGTGTGTAATACTTCAAATACACCAATTTTTATTGGTCATTTTATAAAAGAAAGGGGAAAATAAATATGCCCCTTTGATTCAAGCAACACAAAATGTAAAGCTCCAAGTCTTGCTGGAGGCAAATACTTCCCTTCTCCTCTTTCACATTTATCTTTGAAGATAATCTCACCATCACAGTTATCTCTCCTTTAAGGTTCCTGTTTCATGTAGAGGGACTTCATAGTTTGCTTTCAAACAAGATTCAGAAAATGAAGAGTACCAGAAGGTTAGGAATTTAATCAGGGTGGGAGGAGGTGGTGAAATCTGTTTTTGAAACCTGATTTTGCATTTTAAAAGAATCATTGAGTTGCTGTGTTCTCTGTGGTTCTTCCAGAGGCCTACAGAGGAAGACTGACAGAAGGAAAGGAAGGGGCTTAGAATATCCTATATTTTATAGCTACAACTTCCCTGATGCGCTAGAATGAGAGACCACTGAGAGCCACTGTATGTCAACAGTGTTGCTCTTGTGCTACTAAATCAATTTCTTAGTGTGACAGCAAGTGAAAATGAATGTGCAACAACATCCAGGATATATATTAAACCAAATAACTGAGATTATCTATCTATCTATCTATCTATCTATCTATCTATCTATCTATCTATCTATCTATCTATCCCACCTGATAAGATATCTCTAGGCAGTTTACAAAGTTAAAACATAAGAAATGTAAAAAACAATATTAAAAAGTTGAAATTCATAAAATAGATAAAAACCATCTCAGTGATGAACACATTAAAATTTAAACAGGCAAGATATCCCTATTAGTAATAGAATGCATTCACACAATCACACAATCCTGGTTAAAGAGTTAAGCCAGATAACTGAGCCCTGTGGAGTGGATTGTGAGAAACCAGAATTCCTGGGTAATCCTGGTCAAGTTGCTGTTGTTAAACCATACTTAGGATAGATAACCAGAATCAGATGCCAGCAGAAAGACAACCCTGGCTTTGGGGAGGGGGGAGATGAGTAATTCTACACTCTCACATCAGTCCCTTTCATCAGATGGACAATATGGTGAGGCTCTACACATGAGCGGTGTGTAGAGCCTGGGAGGGTTTGGCGGGGAGAGCAGGCTTATTTGTGAAGCCCTGGGCAGCTGGATTGGCTGCCACACGACTGCCAGCTCTGTCATGGAGCCTGTGGGGGCCAAGGGCTGCCTGCCCCCTGGAAGTTCTAGGATGCCCCGCGTGCTTGTTGTTGCCTCTTGGTAGGGGGTCTACTCATGTGTCGCCATGCGCCATGGCAGCACACAATAAAAAAAGGTTAAAGGAGCACTCACTCCATTAACTTCATTTAAGGGGAGGGGGAATTAGGTGGGCTAGCCGCCATGGTACCACCAGGCTCACCCGCAGGCTAGTCTCCCTTAGCCCACTTTCTAGTGATCATGGGAATAGGCTTGGTGTCATCTTACGAGATTCTTGATGGCTTATCTCGCCATTGAGTTTCCTAACAAAAGAGTAAGCCAGCTAGCACTCATGACTGCGGACTCATTATGTTATATTCCTTCATTGGTGTCTTTCTGGCATTTTTTTAGACATGGGTGCTAGACTTGTTTTGCTGCAGTCCAAAGGGACTGGGAAATCTATTTGCCTCATTTTGGAATAAAGCCCTGCATAACTGACTGGTATCATGCACTGAGAGAGGGATTGCATTCTGCTGGCTTGAGTAATTTGGCCTAGTTGGTCCTTCATAAGAAACCCCCAGATAAGGGCTAGTGCAGCTTACAGAGCTACAGTAGGACGCAAAGCACCAGTTGAATTGGCCAACAAGCAGCTCCTGAGGCATGTAAGGCAGAAAGAGGGGTCCTTTTCACCATTTGGTCCTGAGGGATACTGTAGCTAGAGTTTTCATTTGCTTCTTATGGAGGGGTTAACCTGAGACAAAGTTACATAAGAACAGCCCTGCTGGATCAGGCCAAAGACCTATCCAGTTCAGCATCCAGTTACACACAGAGGCTCTCCACACGAGCAATGTGGAGAAGGCTCTCCCCGCAGATGAGCAGTTGCTCGTTGCTGGGCAGCCAGATGGCCACCCAGGTGGCCAATCTACCGGCTCTATCACAGAGCCGGTAGGGGCTTCAGGGATCGGGGGCCACCCAGGCTTTGGAAGTCCCAGGATGCCTTGTACAAGTGCGCGGGGCATCCTGGGGAGAACCCCGAGACTGGGAGGCTTGTCTTAGTCTCCTGGTGGGGGTCTCTTCGCAAATTGCAGGGGTCTCCTCATGAGTTTAAGGGGAGGGATTCTTTGGCGGGCTAGCTGCTAGAGAATCTCCAGGCTCACCTGTGACCCCCGGTAATTCTCACAATGGGGGAAATTCTCACAATGGGGGAAAACCAGGCTGGGCTCCCTGGTTTTACTCCATCATGAGAATAGCCTCACAGTGGCCCAAAATATGCTTTCCCTTTTTTAAAAAAATTAAAACTTTTATACCACCCTTCCAAAAGGCTCAGGGTGGTTTACATTAAAAACTTTTGTCAGTCCAAAATTTCCCGGCCTTCAGTTTCATGGAATGACTCCTGGTTCTAGTGTGAGAGAGGGAGAAAAAATTCTCCCTGTCCACTGTCTCTACTCCATGCATAATTTTATATACCTCTATCATGTCCCCCCGATAGTCACCTCTTTTCCAAACTACAAAGCCCCAGATTGCCTCATAAGGAAGGTGCTCCAGGCCTCTGATCATCTTGGTATCTAGAGTTGTTGCTCTAGATACAATTCAGTCAGATGTGATCTTTTCCCCGGACCTTTGGGCGCTGGTCTGTGACCTCCTATCCAGCAGGCCTCCAAATGTCCTGGGGGGCCTCCCCAGAAGCCTGCTGCTGCCCCATGCCCACCCTGCCGATCTTTGCCATTTTTATTTATACTTAAAGTCCTTTCATTCTTTGTCAGGGGCTGGGAAGGTGAGCTGAGCAGCTGGGGGCCAGTTGGAAGCTGCAAGACAGAGCCAGACCAGGAGCACTCAGTCCCTGGCTGCCGCTGCTGGGCCCCCCTCGGGTGGTTTGGGTGCTTGGAGTCCCACCCTCTCCCTCCCCACTCCTAGGCCTGGCCTTCCTTCCTCCAAAGGATGCTCTGCTCAGCTTCTGTGACCAGGAGGGTCAGCGATGCAACTGACCAGCCCAAGCATCCTAGCAGACACTAGCACAGTGAGTTGTAACAAGGAACACAATAAGCTTGCCCACCCACCTGGCCGCCACCTGTGTGTGCCGCCTTCATGTCTCCTGCTGCTGTCAATTCTTCCCAGAGCTCACCCCCCCCACCCCCAGCAAAGAACTAAAAAACTTTAAAGTATTTAAAAAATGGCAAAGATTAGTGCAGTGGGGTAGCAGTGAGGAAGTGGCAGGCTTCTGCGGAGGCCACCCAGGACATTTGCAAATGCAGGTTTTCATTTCTTTAAAAAAATAGCAAGAGGCAGGGCTCGTGGGGGTGGGGTGGGGGCTCCAAAACCCTTCAAGTCTGGCCTCCAAAATTACCTAGGTGCACCAAATCTAGTCCCTGATCTTATCAACTCTGCCAGATGCATGAAGATGCAATTGGACGTCCTTTGCTGGGGATTAGTAGGTGACACTTACAGCACAGCGTGGATTACAACCTGCATTAATTTTTTTATTTGGGTCCCAAGTAGGGATGTGTGGACTTTCTCTCAGAAATGTCACTAGTCTTATCAAAACGTTGCTTTCCTTCAAATTCTTCAGATAATTGCTTGAACAGGAACCTCCATATTTATCTAGAAATGTCACTTTTGATGAAATCTGGTGGCAACTCTACTCCAGTCCTTTTTCCCCCATTGCTGTTCCATGCTGGGCCATCTCCCAGTGGGTCCTAAATTTCCTAGCATATCTGCCTGTCATCCCCTCACAGATGGATTTACTGACATTGGTTCCCCTTCTTGAACTTGTATTGCTAACTGCCTCATCCCGTTGGCAATGCCCTTCTGCTTGGCTGGAACCTTCTGTTTTGACCCTTTGGTTTGTGGCACAGCTGTTCCGTTGAACATTCCGTACATAATTGAACCTGCTCCTGCCAGAGCTTACATCTGGTCCCATTCCTGTAGTATACTGTCTTTGCTTCAGCTGTGACAGAAGTATACAGGTCTACAGTTTTCCAGTAGCAAACAAATGACTGCTGGTGCTTTGATTTCATCCTGTGTAACAGAACCACCTTTATCCTCATTCTTTTGATACAGGTCTCTGTTTAAAATTTTAATTTGGCAAGGATTAAATGTTGGCAGTTACTGTACTTTAAGTGAAACTGCTGAGACACCAATTAACATTTCATTGCTAAGAGTCATCCATTTGTTATTTGTAGTTGTGGCCAAATTTGGGTGTTTGAACTTTAAAGGCTTTGTTTGCATGGTCTGCAGCACATCTGAAAATGACAAAAACAGCTAAATCCTCTTTAAATAACATAGGCTCGAAATTGTCGGCCTACTCCTCAACTAATTTGAAGCTTCAGTTGTGAGGGCAAGCTGGAGTCAATGTATCTAAACTGCACTGCTCTACTAATTTGCACAAAATTAAATGTTATGGACATTGCTGAGGGATCAAAAGGGGAAAAAAGGACACCTATTTAATAAAAAAAGCATTAGTATGAAAAATGTCATTTCAAAATAGAAAACAAGAAGTTATCTGGCTTTAGTGTTCTTTTTTAATTTGCAAATTTCATTTGCTTTTGCTTTTTACAAATGTACATAAGCTTCAGCCAAATAATATCTCATCTTACCCCTGAAGCCCACAAACTTCCCTAAGAGATTATGAGAAACAAAATAGCAGAAAGGAAGGAAGAAGGAAGGAAGATCAAGTTAGTGTGAAGAGTAGGAAAAGAAGGGAGACTTCTTTTTTTCCTGTTCTCTTTGAGATTGTTTAGTGTCTGCTTCCTAACTTCTATTTTTTCTCTCTGCCTTCTACTTTCCCCTAACAAAAATGTAAATGAGATTGCATTTCTTATTTAAAACATGCATTCTCTCTAATCCTTGAGTTTGGTGAGGCGTACTGCTGTATTTGAGGTGCATCAGATGCTGATGTGATGACATGGAAAATTCATTGTGACTGTTTTCATTTAACTAAGAATATATTTATTTTTGGATTAGATACTACATGTCAAGGAAGACTGTCCACATTCATAACAGCAGAAAACATTCATAGGTTTTGGGAGAGCTGCGTACAGAACAACAGGCAGATATATACACTGAAGAAGAAAAGAAATGAAATGGTTCCTTGTGTCTGAAAGCAGTATTTTTCTCCCTCCAGCTCCCAACAGACACATACAACATTTTCTATTTTGTGTACAAGCAGTTCTACAGTGAGGGAGGGTAAGGCAGCCAACTATCCGCTGGCAGGTTTGGGATGCCATTAAAGGGCAGGAAACTGTCAGTTCATTTCTAGGTTTAATGCTAGGCTCACAGCATTTTGCACAACTTGGGGGACATCTATTGGGGCGGGTTCTAGCTCTTCCTCCTCCCATCACCTTCCTCCTGCCTATACTCCCTCTGTTGCTTCAGCCCTTACCCCCAACCCACACACATACTTACTCAACATCTCAAAATTTATCTCTGTTGCTTATACTATGTTCCTGCCATGCTATCTTTCATTTAGGCTGTTGCTGTGGGTGGAGCAAGAATTGAGGAACACAGTGCTTCCCTTCATTTAATTGCTTCCTTCTCTTTCCTGGTCAGCTTCTTTATTAGAGTGGGAGTAGGAGGCCCCAAACCACTGGCAGTTCCATCACCTGCCCTTCCAACCTTGGAGCTGTCTTTGAAAGCAGGGTAGCAATGTGTCTCTGATGGAAACTGCCTTCCCGCTCCCAAAGCCAGCTTCAAAGAGAGGGGATGAAGTAGTAAAAACTGCCCATCCCCAAACTGGCTCCCACCATTTTCTCTTTTGAGATACTCTTTCTTTTAGAAAGAGCTTAAAATGCTGGTACACATAAAAACCTGCATACAACCAGGTGAAACTTGCAACCTCATTTTTTTATTTTCTAATTAGAAAAGTGTGGGATTATGATGATGATAATGATCACCACCACCACTACCACCCATTAATGAATAAAATTCAACATAAGATTGTGCCACAACACATGTAGATCTTATATTGATTGTCCTCTGGATAGAAACTAGTTTGGAACTGAAATTTCCCCAAAGTGAAATTGGAAAGAGAATTTCAGAGTTTCTCCAAGGAAAAACTGAAATGTGAAGCAATATGGAAAGATTTCTTCAAGGTCACTATTATCAGTTCCAAGAATGGTTCACTCTTTCCTCATGATATATGCCAATGGAGTGCTTACCATATGGAGCCCTAATCTCCCAACACTCAAGAGTTGTGGTGTTAGCAAAAGCAACTAAAGAATCTTATAGCATCTTAAAGGCTCCACCACAAGCTTTTGTGGGGTAAAGTCCACTTTTTCAGATGCATGAAGTGGTTTCATAAGTATATGCACCATGAGTACAAATAACAAGTAAATATATATGAGTACAAATAAAGAAGAAACAATTTACTAAACATAGCAGGACCATAAGGCCAAGAAAACATAGGAGATAGCAGTCAGGTTGTCAGGTTGCAAAGTATCTTTCATTAAGTTTTGTGATGTCCTTACCACATATCCCAGTAACTTCTAGCAGGTTCTTCCTGCTTTGCCTCAATTTTTTATCCTTCACCCTGGGGAGGATTGCCACAGAATTCCACATGGGTTAGATTATTGTCCTGGAACACCAACCAATCCATTTGAACCTGAAACTTCCTGGTAAAAATATATGTCTGTCCCAGAAAAGTGGAAACACACATTTTCCAAGTTGATATGTGATGGGGAAATGATTGTTATCTTATGGGAAACTTACTCAGTGAGGCTCTTCTCATGATTAGTGAGAAGAGCCATGAGGAGTCCCTGCCAACCCCCTCATGGCCCCTCGCTGATACAAACACACACACTTCACAATATATAGTCATGTGACTTGCCTCTGGGGGGCCCTCGAGGCGTGGGGGCCCCCAGGCAGCCGCCTCCCCTTGTCTAATAGTAGTTATACCCCTGACAGGGAGAGTGAGCTTAGCCCGCTCTCCCTGCAGACAAGCAGGGTGGTAGCCCTGGGTGGCTGGATCGGGCACTCACACGACTGCCAGCTCCGTTACGGAGCCGGTGGGGGCTGGGGGGATCAGGGGCCGTGTGGCCCCCAAAAGGTCCAGCATGCCCTGCACGAGTACGCAGGGCATGCTGGAGAGACCCCCTGAGCCAGGAGGCTGCTTTTGAGCCTTCTGGTCAGGGGTCTACTCATGAGTTGATGTGCCACGGCAACACATGAGTAAAAAAAATGGGTTTAAGGGCAGGGGTATTGTACCAGGTTACCTGCTGAAGAACCAATGGGCTTGCAGCCAAGCCCGGTGGTTCACACAATGGGAGAAAATTGGGTCTAGCCTCTGCTAGCCCGATTTTCTCCCATCATGTGAATAGCCTCACTATTTGAACCATCAATATAAAGTCAGTTCCCCGCACTAGAGTTGTATGTAGAGTTGGGGGTGGCCCTATCTGCCTCTAGTACAGTACCTCCAGTGACTGTTGCTGGTGTCTATCTTATGTTTCTTTTGGATTGTGAGCCCTTTGGGGACAGGGATCCATCTTATTTATTTATTTGTTATTTCTCTATGCAAACCATCCTGAGCCATTTTTGGAAGGACGGTATAGAAATTGAATTAATAATAATAATAATAATAATTGGTGGGACCATAAAATTGAAAAAGTTGAAGAAAATGAAGATGCAAAAATATTATGGGACTTCCGACTACAAACAGACAAACATCTGCCGCACAATACACCAGATATAACTGTAGTCGAGAAGAAAGAAAAACAAGTCAAAATAATCGACATAGCAATACCAGGGGATAGCAAAATAGAAGAAAAAGAAATAGAAAAAAATCATCAAATACAAAGATCTACAAATTGAAATTGAAAGGCTTTGGCAGAAGAAGACCAAAATAATCTCAGTGGTAATTGGCACCCTGGGTGCAGTTCCAAAAGACCTTGAAGAGCACCTCAACCCTATAGGGGCCACAGAAATCACCATCAGCCAATTACAAAAAGCAGCTTTACTGGGAACAGCCTATATTCTGCGATGATATCTATAACAATTGACAATAAAATTCTGGCATCCCAGGTCCTTGGGAAGGACTTGATGTCTGGATAAAACAAACCAGTCAATAACACCTGTCTGACTGTGTAAAATAATAATAATAAATAGTTTTATATATTCCGCCAGAGTTGTATTTTATAACTGATTAATTTTATGTAGCAGATTTTAAATACTGGCTATTATTCATTTTAGTTAGTTGCCTTACTATTTTAATTAGATGTTTTAGCTATATTCTATATTTTAGCTGCCTCACTTGTACTCTATCTATAGTATGTTTTTAATATCTTGTATTTCTTAGACCCTCATTCCACTAGTCTTCCTACTAGAGCTGTAATACAAATCTTAATCTTATAGTTTATAGTAATAATACATGCAACATTTATTTACATAATAATCTGATTGCCTTATCTACTTTACTGTAGATAAGTAAAGTAAATTATTATTTACATAATAAGTAATTTACATAATAAGTAAATTATTATTTACATAATAATCTGATTGCCTTATCTACTTTACTGTAGATGTATAATGTATTACTATATTATAACCTGTGCTGGTCTTTGACCGTAATAAAGATGATTGATTGATTGACTGAGTCAGTTCCCAGGATTCCATTACACTCTAGCATTATACCAAGAAACCAAACTCTAGCTGGGGTTATGCAGGCAAAACGTTTGGGGTGTGCAGATAGGGGGTGGCTTAGTTTCCAAAACCTCCTGTTGAGTAATGTGAAACAAAGTAAAGTGGCGGCATTATGGGACAACATTGAAAAGGGGCAAATTGGCCTGGTTCATACAATATTTCGATGTTAGAATGTATGTCTTTCATACAATCTTTCGAGACAATCTTTCGAGGTTTAATGTGAGTTAGTCGCATTGGCATAATTATGTGAACCCACGTCAAATGAATCTCAGATTCATTTCAAGCCATAAACCACCTTTGCATGGGTTCATCATGCCAATCACGCTAATGTTGGTAACCCACATTAAACCTAGATTCAAATGAATGTTTAAAACAGGCCACTGTCCCCACTGCAGACACTGGAATCACACAGGGAAGGTTTATCCTGCCTTCAACTAGTATTCCTAAATGTGCCCCTTTCTCTTATACTATGGCAGGCAAAGTCCATTTATGAATGTGCATGCTGTGTACCACATACTAGATTTTTGAAACAGAAATGGGGGCAGGTGGAGCAACAAACTACTTTTCTGAGGGGCACTTGCCCATCCTTGCTCTTACAATTTAATGATTGCCATTCATATCTTGGCGGAGGAGGGAGTGAGTGAAGTGGTACATTTGGCAAGGGGACCAAAGCTGCCTACCACCTCAGCACTGAATGACTTGGCCTTCATCTACAGGGACTACACAGAAGGGGTACATTTTGTCTCTGTACCCCACCTGTTATAATGATGGCCATTTTGCTAACACAAGTGGCCCTCGTGATCCATGGTTTTGGCACTCACAGTTTTGTGTATCTGCGGTCAGGCAATATATTCCTGACCTCGTTATCTGTGGTACACAGCTTTGCATATCCATGGTTTTCAGCAGCATAGTTCTGCCCTTACATGGTTGTGCTCTTGCTGCATTTGCTCATGGGTTGTGAGAGGAGTTTGGAGGAGGACAGTGAAGTGCTTTGGTCTGCATGTTTAGAGTATTTTGTGCTTCTAAAAGCCATTTTGGGTAGCATTTGGCAGCATAAGGGAGCCCTCAGGAGCCATTGCTCTGGAGCTTTTTGAGCCTTTTTTTGAGCCATTTCTATGGAGTTTCTTGGAGCCATTTCCTGGAGACTCTTGCAGCATTGGACAAGATGCTAATTATCTCCTCATAAGATGCTAATTATTATGTTTATAAATATAATTTTAATTTTGATGAAATTTGATTTTTAATTAAAATTTTCAAATTAAAAATAAATTTAATTTTGATAATAACAGTACTGTATTATTAAATTTAAATTGCAATTAAAATTCAATTTAAATTAAAAATTAAAGTTTGATTTTACTTCATTAAAAATTGATTCTCCTCTCACTCCTTGATTCTCACACACTCCTCTGTGTATGTTTACTTGATTTGGAATTATTTATTTTACTTACTTGTTGTTCAGTTTTTATGCCACCTTTCCCAAGGCAGTTTACAAAAGTTCAAATACAATAAAACTCCATTAAAATCACATTTAATTATGTGCTGCCTCTTTGGCCAACCTACCAACCAATCAGTCCAAGGGGCTTGTGCTGCTAAGTTCTGGACTTCAACAGCGGGGTGAGGAAACATAATTATGTGTTACTGGAGAAACTGGGGGGCATTGCTGAAGGAGCTGGAGTGTTTGAGAGTGGGAAAACCGAAGTGGCCAAGGTACAGAGCTGTGCGCTATCCTTATTTCTGTGTTTACCCTGTCTTTTCAGTTATACTTGGTCATTTTCCTGGGCTCCAGAATGTAACCCCCCAATTCCCATTGACTTGAGGTTTCATTATTGAGGGTGTCAGAAGCCCAGCAGAGGAGCGGGAGAGGTCCATCTGCTTCCCACCCAATACAGCCTGGGGTGTGAGACCAGGTGGGTCTTGGGGACTCCTTCTGCTGCTGCCTGACTTCCCCTGTGGGGCTGCTGCCTGTAGGTAACATCTGTGGGGAGTGAGTGCAGGACTAGGACCAGCCCCTGAGTGACTCAGCTGTTCCTTGGGTCATCTGCTCAGTCTTGGGCTTTATAGGAGGCTGCTTGTGGCGGCGGGCCTGCCACCAGCGGGGTTGCCACCGAAGGGGAAACACCAAAGGGGGTCACCCCTTTGGGGGAGCCACTTCAGGGCAGAACAAGGGTGAGAGCTAGAGGGCTTCTGTCTAATTAGTTTTAGCTGTTTGGGAATTGGGTTGAAGTTTCTGCAATCTGTTTGGGTTCATCTGGAGATGGGGAAACAGGGGGCACCTTCGTTGACTATGGGGCAGCTACTCCGGTGGTGGTGGGTAATAGAAGAAGAAACGTTGGCAGGTCAGCAGGTTGCTCCAGGGGAAGAGTAGTCAGAAATGTATTAGCTGTCTCTCCTTCCGGCTGTCCTGCCAGCTTTTTGACCTCGGGGAGCACTGCCAACAACCCACATAGCCTTACCTTGCTCCTCTGCAATGCCAGGTCTGTCCAAAATAAACCTGAGCTCATCCATGATTTGATTACAGATGAGGGGGCTGACCTGGAATGTATTACCGAGACTTGGTTGGGGGAGGCTAGTGGTCCAGTCTGGTCCCAGCTTCTCCCTCCAGGATATTCTGTAGGGGAGCAGGTGAGGGGACGTGGGCGGGGAGGTGGAGTGGCTGTGGTCTATAAGGATAATATCTCCCTCACCAGGGTCCCTGTTAGGGTATCGGACCATATTGAATGTGTGTACTTAAGTTTGGGGACCAAGGATAGATTGGGACTTCTTTTGGTGTACCGATCGCCCCGCTGCCCAACGGAATTGCTTACTGAGCTCACGGACTTGGTCGCAGGACTTGCATTGGAGTCTCCCAGACTTTTGGTGCTGGGGGACTTCAATGTTCATTTTGGGACCAATTTGTCTGGGGCAGCTCAGGAGTTCATAGTGGCCATGACAACTATGGGCCTATCCCAAGTGGTCTCTGGACTGACGAATATTGCAGGTCACACACTTGATTTGGTCTTCTCCTCTGATCAGGCTGGTGTTCCGTGGGTGGGACTCCTTTGATCTCCCCGTTGTCATGGACGGACCACCATCTGGTTAAGGTGGGACTTACAACCACTTCCCACCTCTGCAGGGCTGAGGGGCCCATTAGAATGGTCAGCCCAAAGAGGTTATTGAATCCAGTAAGATTCCAAGAAGCCTTGGAAGGATTCAATGTTGGCTTTCTGGTGATCCTGTTGATGCCCTGGTTGAGAATTGGAACAACTCACTCACCAGGGCAGTAGACACGATTGCCCCCAAGCGTCCCCTCCAACCCGCTTCAAAACTGGCCCCTTGGTATATGGAAGATCTGTGGGGGCTGAAGCGGCAAGGTAGGCAACTGGAGCGCAAGTGGAGAAAGACTCGACTCGAATCCAACAGACTACGACATAGAGCACATTTAAAGATCTATGCTCAGGCAATACGTACTGCAAAGAAGTGTTTCTTTTCTGCTCGTATTGCCTCTGTGAGTTCATGCGCAGTGGAGTTGTTCAGGGTTGTGAGGGGATGGGTATCCACCCCACCTCCCTTGAACCAGAATATGGAGTCATCAGTTACCCGCTGTGATGTGTTTAAAGAGTTTTTCGCAGATAAAATCTCTCGGATTCGGGCCGATCTAGATGGAGACTCCACAGTTAATTTGATGCCTGAACTGGAGGTGTCCAGCAACTCCTCTTATGCGATTCAACTGGATCGGTTTCAGTTTGTGACTCCTGAGGATGTGGACAAGCTGCTTGGGGCGGTGAGGCCTATCACTTGTTCTCTTGACCTTTGTCCAACATGGCTTGTTCAATCTAGCAGGGAGGCTGTTGTAGGGTCTAAATGCTTCTCTGAGGGAGGGCAGGATGTCTCCTTGTCTTAAGGAGGAAATCATTAGACCTCTTCTAAAGAAGCCTGCATTAGATCCCTTGGAGTTGAGCAATTATAGGCCTGTTTCCAACCTCCCATGGCTGGGCAAGGTAATTGAGAGGGTGGTGGCCTCTCAGCTCCAGGCAGTCTTGAAGGAAACTGATTATATAGACCCATTTCAAACTGGTTTTCGGGCGGGCTATGGGGTGGAGACTGCCTTGGTCAGCCTGATGGATGATCTCCAATTGGGAATTGACAGAGGAAGTTTGACTCTGTTGGTCCTTTTGGATCTCTTGGTGGCTTTCGATACTATTGGCCATAGTATCCTTCTGGAACGTCTGAGAGTGTTGCAGGGTGGGAGGCACTGTTTTACAGTGGTTCCGCTCCTACCTCTCGGACAGATTCTAGATGGTGTTGATTGGAGACTGTTGCTCTTTAAGATCTGAGCTTAATTATGGTGTCCCTCAAGGCTCTGTACTTTCTCCAATGCTTTTTAACATCTCCATGAAGCTGCTGGGAGAGATCATCAGGGGATTTGGAGCTGGGTGTTACCAATACGCTGATGACACCCAGATCTACATCTCCATGCCAACTTCTTCAGGAGCTGGCATATCCTCTCTAAATGCCTGCCTGGAAGCAGTAATGGGCTGGATGAGGGAGAATAAACTGAAGCTGAATCCAGATAAGACGAAGGTACTTATTGTGCGGGGTCAGAACTCCAGAGATGATTTTGATCTACCTGTTCTAGATGGGGTCACATTTCCCCAAAAGGAACAGGTTCACAGTCTGGGAGTACTTCTGGATTCACACCTCTCCCTGGTTTCTCAGGCTGAGGCGGTGGCCAGGGGTGCTTTCTATCAGCTCCCGCTGATACGCCAGCTGCTCCCATTTCTCGAGATCAATGACCTAAAAATTGTGATACATCTGTTGGTAACCTCCAGACTGGGCTTTTGTAATGCGCTGTACGTGGGGCTGCCTTTGTATGTAGTCCGGAAACTTCAGTTGGTTCAGAATGCGGCAGCCAGGTTGGTCTCTGGGTCATCTCGGAGAGACCATGTTACTGATGGAGTTACACTGGCTGCCAATAGGTTTCCGGACGAAATACAAACTGCTAGTTATAACTTACAAAGCCCTAAACGGCTTAGGCCCTGGGTATCTAAGAGAGCGTCTTCTTCATTACGAGCCCCACCGCCCATTGAGGTCATCTGAGGATATCCGTCTCCAGTTATCACCGACTCACTTGGTGGCTACACAGAGACGGGCCTTCTTGGTCGCTGCCCCTAGATTTTGGAAGGTGCTCCCTGCTGAGATACGATCCTCCCCATCTCTGGCAATTTTCAAAAAACACCTGAAAACCCATCTCTTCACCCAAGCTTACTCAGCATCCTAAATTTGGGTTTTTTTAAAAATCTGGTTTATTTTAAAATTTAAAACCTGATTTCAGGGTTTTTAATAACTGTAATGGTTTAATTGTTTTAAAATGTTTTTAAATTGTTAGTTGTTATATTGTTTTTAATTTGTTTTAGCTCTTTACTGTTTTAGTGGTTTGTTTTAACTGTAAACCGCCCTGAGCCAATTTGGAAGGGTGGTATATAAATCAAATAAATAAGTAAAATTATCTGTGTTTTTGTTATCCGTGGTTGTAGGCCAGAGCAGAACCCTGTGAATAATGAGGGCCACCTGTATATATTGGGAAAGAATCTAGAAAGACAAAATCACTGAGCACATTGGCATCACACAAGACAGTAATTAAATTAATCAAATTACATGTTCAGCATAAAAGATCAAGACTAAGACCCAAGACAGCATGCATTTCAGAGCAACACACAATGTATGCCACTAGTAAAAGCATAGCTTATGACTAGAATGTACAAGACAAGAAAGAGACAAGAGGGAGTTGGGAAAGGTAGACTGTCTGCATCTCACGCAGACCATTTCTCCGCAAGAAGACTTTCCAGCCCCGTAGGTACTTTTAAATACTCTGATCCAGGGCCTGGCAATGCCTTTTAGCATGTCCATGACATGCATTAATAAAAAAGAGCATGATGTTTGCCTTCAGGGGTGACAGACTGTGGTGTTGTCAATCTCCCGTTTCTCTTGATATAGTCTCTGCTCTGTTTTTTAAATAGGACATCTTGTATCACATCGCTAGGAATCAAGACAGGAAGTGTTTTATCATTTTATACAGAAATCCAAAATGTGGTGTCAAAGGTAGACACATGGAACAGATGTGCCATCTCCTGATGAATAAGAATTAGAATCCTCTCTGAAACTGTTATGTTTTTCTTGGTTTTGGTTTCATTTCATAGAATAAACATATAAAATTATATTTTATCCTAAATCTTAAGGAGTATTTTTTGGTGACAGCAGAATAATCCTTGATTGTTGCACCAAACTAACCCCTGCTAACTGAGCAAAGAGAATCCTTTAAATTATAATATCAGTTTAGCAGAGAAATAGTAACTGCTCCATTCAGCTCAGCCCAGTGGCCTTGCCAGTGCTGCTGCACTGGGAGGGACAAGAAAAGGTCTTGTCCTTGTGTTTCTTTTCAGATTATGGACTGTTTGGGGACTTCTGAATGATTCTCTAATTCCTTTTGCTATGTAAACAGTTGCATGATTTTTTTGTAGTTGAAAAGCTGTATATAAATACTAATATTAACTTAATGTTACCATGTAGTAACGATATGCCATTACTCAGTAATAGCAATCAGAAGTGAGCCTGGTTTTTAATTTTTAGTTCTTGTTCATATTTTTTAAAAATGCATGCCACTTCTGCATACATTTGCTGATAAATCCAAGAGATGACCATTTGACAGTTTAAACAAGAAGAAAAGAGAGAGAGAGAGAGACCACAAACACTACCATCAGGATGACTAATTTCCAAAGATGTGCTTGCTCCTACATCATGTGGCTCTGCAACCTGCCATGGAAGCAGAACCTCCACTCTGGCTCCCCCATTGGATGGATAGGGAGAGGGAAGAGAAGCTGCTCATGAGAGCAAAGTTCTGAGTGAACAAAATGTTCCAGCTGCTTCCCAAAACTTTGGATATCACAACACATGCACACACACACAAAGGTTTTTTGGGCCCCAAAATAGTCTCTATTCCTCCTAATGGAAAAAAAAGTCATTTTGTCCCCCAAATAGTTGAATGCCCCTTACAAAAGGGGAAGGAAGAGAGTCAGTTTGTGTAGGGCTCTGACTGTGTGTTTGCCTCTGCCTCACTCCCTCCAGGTCAGAGGTGCACCCAGATAATTTTGGAGCCTGGACCTAAAGGCCTTTGGAGGCCCCCCTCCCCTGCAAATTAAGCATGATCATGCTCAGCTGGGTGACCACACCACCCGGGACAGACTAAAGTGGATTTGGGGGGCCCAGGGGCTGTGGAGGCCCTGGATGTTGGCTCCAAAGTCCAGGAGTAGGAGCACCTCTGCTCCAGGTGTTTTACCATCACTGCTGATATAAAAGTCAGTCTGCACCAGGGTGTGAGCTGAAGGGCAAGAAGGGTGTGAGCTGAAGGGCAAGGGTTCTCAGTCTTGGGCTTCAGAAGACCTCCCTTTTTCCATCAAGGAGGACAAGGCTGAGAGAGATCAATCCTGCCCAGCTCATCAAGGAGAGTTGTATGACTGAACAAGTCTTGGGCTTGGTTTTCTCAAAGAGGAGCTGTGGTTGGTTGGGCTGGGGAGATTTGTCTGGGAAAGCAGAAGAGTGGGGATGGCCTAGGGTTAGTGAGATCATAGGCAGAGGAAGGTATGGCGGTGAGAGTTGGGCAGGCCATTATAGGGGAGAAAGGTCTAGGCAACTGAGGACTGTTCCTTTTCCCAGCTCTTCTCCCAATCCTGCAGCCTGAGGGAGCTCTGAGAAAACTCCCTCAAGAATTAGGGTGTTGCTGATGAATGCCAGGTCAATAAATGCTAAAACATCCCTCTTCCATGATTTGATTGTGGATGAGTATGCTGACCTGGTTCGATGAACTGGGTGGGGATGGTTTCTCAGCTTTGTCCTCCAGGTTTCCTTATCCTGCAGCAGCCCCACCTGGAGGATTGGGGAGGGGCATTGTGGTCATCTATCATGAGATCTTTCCCATTTCCATGTGGCAATCTTAGAATTTCGAGTGTTTGTCTTTGAGGGTGGGTCTCTGAGATAGGCTGGGGAATCTGCTGGTGTAATGACCACCCTGCTGCACTTTAGTCTCCCTACCTGAGCTGGCGGGGGTGGTCTCAGAGGTGGCTTTGGGTTCCTCCAAGCTTATTGTCTTGGGGGGTTTCAATGTCCATGCTGAGGTCCCCCTACTAGGAGCAGCTCAGGATTTCATGGCCTCCATGGCAACCATGGGCCTATCTCAGTTGGTATCTGGCCCTACCCACATGGACAGACAAACTCTGGATCTGGCTTTTGCCGACCGGGGAATAAATGATCAGGAGGTGGGGGATTTCAAGATAATTCCCTTGTCATGGACAGATCACCATCTGGTGGGATTTAGTTTGACTGCTCCATCTGTCCTCTGAAGGGGCGCTGAACTGATTAGAATGTTCTGCTCCCGGAGGCCAGAGTTTCCAGTGTCCAGTGCTGGTGACTCTGTCGAGGACCTGGTGAATCTCTGGAACGCGGAGACAGCCCGGGCTGTTGACATGGTTGAGCCTAAATGCCCTCTCCAGCTTGGCGGAGCCTGTTCTGCTCCA
The DNA here is from genome assembly GCF_027244095.1 of Hemicordylus capensis. Classification (NCBI taxonomy): domain Eukaryota; kingdom Metazoa; phylum Chordata; class Lepidosauria; order Squamata; family Cordylidae; genus Hemicordylus; species Hemicordylus capensis. The sequence goes on along the minus strand of NC_069659.1, from coordinate 184,454,784 downwards.
TGGTTTTCCTTGGAGCTTAGAGCAATGAAACAACTTGGGCAATGGCTGGAATAACACTGGAAGAAGAGTAGTGACAAATCTGATCGAACACAGGCTAGAGCTCATTTTAGGTATGAATCTGTGGGGGCAGCAAAGAAATGCTTTTTCTCCATCTACATTGCATCTGCTCAGTGCAGACCAGCAGAGCTGTTTCATGTAGCAAAGACATTGCTTCACACATCCCCCCAGGTAGGTAATGAGGGAGGAATGATCTACAGCCCATTGTGATCAGTTTGCACATCACTTTTCAGATAAAGTCACTCGCATCTGTGCTGATTTGGACTCCAGAGTTTTGGCAGTTCCAGCAGACATGCCTCGGGTACCATCTGGTCCTATTTTCTTGGATTCTTTTCAGTTAGTACAGCCTGAGGATGTGGACAAGTTCCTCGGCAGTTTGCAGGCGACATTGTGCTCTCTTGCCCTTAATGGCTAATAAAAGCTGGTAGGGAGGATACAGACAGATGGTTGGAGGTGAGCATTAATGCTTCATTAAGGAAGGGCAGGATGCCATCATGTCTCAAAGAAGTGATAGTAAAACCATTATTTAAAAAGCCCTCCTTTGATCCCGTCAACCTGGATAACTGTAGACCTATCACCTTTTGAGGCAAGATGATAGAGCGTGTGGTGGCATCCCAGCTGCAAAGGGTCTTGGATGATGTGGATTATCTAGACCCTTTTCACTCTGGCTTCTGCCCTGGATATGGGACTGAAACTGCCTTGGTTGCTCTAGTGGATAAGAACATAAGAACAGCCCTGCTGGATCAGGCCCAAGGCCCATCTAGTCCAGCATCCCGTTTCGCACAGTGGCCCACCAGATGCTGCTGGAAGCCACAGGCAGGAGTTGAGAGCATGCCCTCTCTCCTGCTGTTACTCCCCTGCAACTGGTACCCAGAGGCACCCCACCCCCGAGGCTGGAGGTGGCCTCCAGCCCTCCAACTAGTAGCCGTCAATAGACCTCCCTAATCCCATGACCGCTAAGTTTCCTCAGGAGTCGTTGATGGGGAACTTTGTCAAAAGCTTTTTGGAAGTCCAGGTATACTATGTCAACTGGATCACCTTGATCCACACACTTGTTGACACTCTCAAAGAACTCCAAAGAACTCCTGGTGTAGGATGACCTACACCAGGAGCTAGACAGGGGGAGTGCATCCCTGCTGGACCTCTCAGCAGCATTTGATACCATCAATACCATGGTAGTCTTATGGAGCACCTCTCAAGTATAGGAAATGGAGGTGCTGCTTTGGAGTGGCTTCCTTCAATCCTTCTTGGGGGGAGGGTCCAGAAGTTGGTGCTGGGGGACTAGTGCTTGCTCTATGGCCATTGGCTTGTGGGGTCCCACAGGGTTCAGTTTTGTCCTCCATGCTGTTTAACATCTACTTGAAACCACTGGGAGAGGTCATCCAGGGACTTCCCTGAGTTGTCAGCAATATGCAGATGACACTCAGCTCTATCTCTCCTTATCATCTGATCCGAGGGAGGCAGTGGATGTCCTGAATTGGGGGTTGGAGGTCGTGATGGGTTGGATGTGGGCTAATAAACTGAGATTGAATCCAGACAAGACAGAGGTAATGTTGGTCAGTAGGACAGCTGATGGGGTTGAGGAGATTCTACTGGTTCTGAATGGGGTTGCAATCCCCTTGAAAGAGCAAGTATGTAGCTTGGGACCCGTCTCTGCTTTTGGAAGCTCAGGTGGACATGGTGGCCAGGGATTCCTTGGCACGGCTTCGACTAGTGCACCAACTGCTTCCCTTTCTTGAGAAAGCAGATCTGGCCACAATTACTCATGTCATGTCATGGCTGGATTACATAACACACTCTACGTGGGGATGCCCTTGAAGAATATTTCGAAACTGCAGCTAGTGCAAAATGCGGTAGCTAAGATTTTATCTGGAACTGCCCACTAGAATTTCATCACACCCATTTTGAAAGAGTTGCACTGGCTGTCATTTTGTTTCTGGGTCCAATTCAAGGTGCTGGTTTTGACCTTTAAAGCCCTTAATGGTTTGGGCCCTGGATACCTGAGGGACTGCCTGCTCCCAAGGGTTGCTGCCTGCTTGATGAGGTCATCTGGGGTGGGGCTCTGCTTAGGATTCAGACAATAAGGGAGGCTCAGCTGTGGTGCACACGGGACACGGCCTTCTTAGTTGTTGCTCCCAGACGCCATCCATTTTTAGAAAGCATGCAATATCTTGGCTTTTTACCCAAGCTTTTAAATGATTGTTCCTATTGCTGATGCTTTGTATCATTTATGGTTATATTGTGCTTGTTTTTTAATATTTTAATCAGGTATGTATTTTTATATTCTAGCTGATATTTTAATTGTGTAATTTTTGTAGTTTTGTTTTAACTTTTGTGTGAACTGCCTTGAGATTGTTTTTAATGAAAAGTGGTATAGAAATTTAGCAATAAATAAATGAAAGTCCCTAGTTGGCAACCCTAGTAGAATCCCACAGATCCCAAGCCAGTCCAAGATTTGGTGATTGGGGAGGAAGCACATTATAGGCTACCCAGAAGCGAGGCCAGAGTGCAAAGAATCAGTGTCCAGAATTCTGCTAGCTCAACCACCATCCAAGACCCCTCACTCCCCTTTACGCTCTAGAAGAAAAGACATAGAGGCTGTTCTCACATGTGTCCAAAATGAGGCTAAGGCAGTCAAGCCCAGGCTTGGTTGCACGTGGGAACCACCAGGATCGCACCCAATCCTGGCAGCATTTCAGCAGCAAACCCACCTGCAGAGCCAGCCTCCTAAACAAGAGCACTCCCTTAGCCCCATTTATGTTAATCATGTGCAGCACCACCTGCTTTTAGCTGGCGCTGCAGCAGTGATGGGCACTTGCCCATTGCTGCGGGGATCCCCACAACGCACCGTGTACTTGCACAGTGCATTATGGGATTTCTGGGTGCCGGGACAACATGTCTCAACCCCTGACCCGCTGCACTGCCAGCGGCAGCCAGTGTCTGTCTGGGCAGGCAATCTGCGCACCCAGGACAGACTCAGCTATCATCTACGGGGAAAGTACGCTTCAGAAGCCTTCCCCATCCTCAAGTCCTTTTCACTGATCACAAGAAAGGGCTCATTGAGTGCACTTGGAAGCTACATAGCTACTTGAGATACTTCTCCTAATGATGAGCATCCTGCAAATGTAGCTAAATTGTGTATGTGTGGAAAGAGTAGGTGCTTGGGCATTCTGAAGGCCTGCTACAATATTGAGGTGCTCAGTTAAAGTCAAAGATATTAAAATAGCATCCTTCTTGCCTGGGGCCCACCAAGGGGAACTTTCGCAGGTCCTACAGACTTTGATTTTTATTAGCTATTTTACCAATGCTGGATTGATTCCATTCCCCTTGTATCAAACGATTCTAGCTCTTCTGGAACCCTGCATGCTTTCAGTCTGAACCTTACAGGATATTAAGCACTGAAAATCCCTGCTTCTCCTCAAAGATGGTATAAAAATAAATAAATAAATAAATAAATAAATAAATAAATAAATAATCTTTATTTAGTGTAGCCAAGCATGCCTAGAACATAGGCAAGCACATCCAGAACATCTTAGCAGGTGCGGTTGGGAGCTAGTGATTGGATCATAAAACAACCTTTATATGTCTGATTATATTATTATTCCCCACTTACAAAGAGATGGGCTGAGAGAATAGCTCCTAATGTGTTCATGGTCAAGGTGAGATGTGACCCAGAGATGTCCTGCTTCACAGCTGCTACTGCTATGAATGTTGATATGCCATTTTCCAACAAAAGTTCTCAAAGCAGTTTACATAGATAAATAAATAATATTTAAGCTCTTTCCATGGCACATATAACACCTTACCTTGTGATGAATTATTCTCATTTGCAACTAAGCACAATTTGTTCTAGAAGTTGAAAGCATTCTGAATGCTATAGGAGAATTAATGCCCCTGAGTAATCTGTATACTATGGTGATGAAGGCTACTGAAAAGCCTGTTACTTGCTTCAGTGCACGGGGGAACATCAAATGCTTCAAGGCTGAACTTTGTTTTAAGCATTACAAATCTACTTTTGCAGTGAAACTGAAAGGTAGCAAGGCAGTGTGCAGAAATATACATCTATGTAGCATACTGAGAGGGGTCTGATGTCCATCTCATGGACTCAAAAGATGCAAGGTTCAAGTTCCTGCTTAAAACACAAAAGACATTGTAGATGGGATAAGAGGAAGGAGTCACATCTTTGCTTTCAGCATTAACAAAATAATTAACATGGAGGAACTGCAAAACTTTCTAATCATGTAATCAGACAGCTCTGTAACAAATGAACCTGATCCACCTGCAATTGAATGGCATATATGTTTTTCTCTGTGTTTGCTTGTACTGATGTGGGTTGATTTCTCAGCTGCTGTCATTTTGCATTGCCTTGGTAGTTAGCACTGATGGTTATAAGACATCAGAAGTTCCCACTTAAAGTCTAAGATCTTCAATACAGAGAAAGTAACATGCTGTCTGCAGAGGTGTTTACTATCACCCAGTAGCAGCCCCTCCTCCTGCCTTGAAGCCCTTTTGCCCTGCTTGTCTTTCACTCAGCTTTGTCTTCTCCTTTCGCACTACAGTGGCTTCATTCTGCTGCTTGCCTCGGCAGAAAGGCCCAGAAGGAGAAGAAAAGAAAGGGGTAGTTATGTAGCAGCTATTCTGATAATGGATCAGCTCACTTGCTTGTTCCTGCCCTCCTTGGTCCTCTGGACCAAATCCCACTGGCCAACTGGTCAGATGGAAGGGATGCAATCCAGCCCACTGGCATCACCAACAAGAACAACAGGAGGAGGTGAGTAGAAGAAAGTTGAGCCACATTAAAGGAGAGGATGAGAAAGTATGTGTGTTTGTATCCCTGTGTCTGAATTCTCTTTAAGGTGGCACTTCTGTGCACACATAATTGGGAGTAATCCTCACTGAATGCAGTAGGACTTACTTCTGGGTAGATGCATAGGAATGCACTATAAAAAGCCTTCTGTGCTTTGGGTCTCCCCAAATTAAACCTCCACCTTTTCCCTGCCCCCATCCCTCTCTGCCTTGCCTTCACTAGGCTGTTTAGCTTGTTAAAAATATCATTGTCTAAACAGGGATGAAATTTACTATCTGCTGCTTTGATGCCTATAAATGAAGAGAGGTACTCTTTACTGCATATGCCCTTTGGCAAATGAATAGGATGCAGAGAAAGGCAAAAGAGTTATTTCACAAATAGTGGGAAGATAAGTAGTGCTTTGTGAATGCGAAGGGCAAACACTGCATAAATCACACCCATTTTGTGACTGGTCCTATCCACTAATAGCATGTTTATGACCAACCCTTCCTCCCTCATAGACCCTCCACCTCCTCTCCAAATTCCAAAAGTCTTGACAGGGTTGGGGAACGCAGCTAAAACCCGTGTGGGGTTTTTTGTTTGTTTGGGCTAATGGATAGTGTTGAGATCTAGATCTTAAACACTTTAATTAGTAATTCCAAGGCAGAAGTGACCCTGGATCAAAGTGAGCCAGTGAGAATTTGCCTTAGGGATCCTGTAAATTTCAAGCTAGCTCAAGATCCAGTAATGGGAGAGCATTCTGCAGCAGGCCAATAATTGCCACACTGCCCAGGGTTTGGACTCTCTAGTTAGGAATTGGAACCCAGAGACCACCACTTCACCAGAGACATAACTAGGGAAAACGGCGCCCGGGGCAAGCACTGAAATGGTGCCCCCCCGTGCCCCCCCGCCCCCCAACATACTACATTATACTTAGGTTTTTCCTCACAAGTGCCCACCGCCGCTGCCAAGCCAGGCCACTGACTGGCCGCCAGGCGCCAGCAAAGCAATGGGGGGGGGCGCAGGCAGCACGGAAGGGACCACTCATGGGGAAGGGGGCACCGACGCGCTCCCTTGACTGCTGCAGCGCTGCTGCACTGAGCAGGAAACATTTGTATTAACAAAAAATTAATTTTTTTTTTAAAAAAAAATTGGTCATGGCGGCGCCCCCCACGTGACCAGAAAAGATGGCGCCCGGGGCACGTGCCCCCCTGCCACCCCTATAGTTATGCCTCTGCACTTCACTAACCATTAAAGGCCCAACTCCCCTTTAAGCTCTCGAAGGAAGGGCCGGGCTTGGGTTCTCAGGAGGCCTGCTTTTTCAGGTAAGTGCTCAGCTGAGCTCAGATCCTTGCTGAAGCACCATCTATCTTTCCAGAGAACTATCTCAGCTCCTCCACAGCTATCAGATTCTTGCTGCTGGAAGTCAGTCTTCCAGGCCTTTTACAATGCTTCATAAGTTCATAGCTTGTAGAACAAAGCAATTTGCTCCATTATAGCATCCTGCCAAGATTGGTGCCCCTTGGTTTTCACAAAACTGTGTGGTTTCTGGATTCTTTCCCATATCCTTTCTCTACAAGAGCACATGAAATTGCCTCAAATAAACTGCTTTAAATATTTCCACAGCTATTACTACCCAATCACCTGTAGTTCACCATGCAAAACAGAAGACCACCCCCACCACCATACCATTGCAATCCCCCAATCCTCCTTAACAAAAAATCCTGTTAATACAATTAAATGATTGAAATTTATTTCTATTTTGTTATATTTTTATTTCCGCGTAGCTATGAAGCACCAGGGAACACCATGAAACATTCATTCATTTACCTACCAGTGTCAGGTTCTCCTGACATGACATGGGAATGCAAAATGTATTAAGCATTAGCAGCATGTGCTCCATATGTGGCAGTTCTAAGGAAGATATCACAACCCTTTGAATGATTCCATGCCTAAACTCCTATGCATTAACCTAATATTAGCTCCTTGGGGATACTTTGTCAAAGAGAAAGGAAATGAAAGACTGTTAATCCCCAGTTTCTTCAGAGTGGAAATGCTAGAAATTATTTGTCACAGATGTGTTTTTGTTCTTGTGGTAACAGTACAAAGTGAACTATTCCATATTCCTACCCATTCCTACTCATGAGGATCATGGTTCCCCTCCACTCCTTTCTGATTCCTAATATATATTAATACGTATGGTAGAAATGTATCTCCTGAGAACCTTTTGTCTGAGTTTCGAGTTGGGGCTTTTTTTGTTTTGTTTTTGGTACTTGAAATATGTATATAAGTGTTGGAGATGCAGTTCCAGTGCATCAACCTTTTGCACCCACTATCCTAATGACCACTAGGGGCACTGGGAGCAGAGGTAGCTAGTGAGGTTCTCCTTACCTGTCCCTGTTTGCCTCTGCTATATGACCCCTGCTTTGACTCCTCAGGTACTTCCTATAGTGAGTCAGTCCTCTTCCTTTCCTCCTAGAAAGAAGATGGAAACATCTCTCTCCCTCCCTACCTACACTGTATTCATTATGTAGCTGATAGAAAGGATAGGTCTTTCCTATCTCATATGTACTTCATCAATAAATCAATTTAGTTTAGACTCTACAGTGATCTCCATGTGAGTTACTTAAATAGCTGCAATAACTAAACTCTGCACTCTGTAACTGGAGTGGTAGCTTTCTTGGTGCTTGGCAGAATAATCACAAATCCCAGCAAAAAGTAATGGCAAATTTTCCAAATTCATCTGAGTTTTATGAGGTGGTTGTTTTTTAATAGAAAAAGTAGCCTCTTCCAATTCCCAAAAGACTCTCTTGTCCATCATTAGTACAGTAGATGAGGTGTAGCAGTGACCTCATTGAAAGGTATAAGATTTGCCTCAAAGCTATGCTTGATCATGGTCTGAGAGCTGACAAAAGAATATTATTGTTCTGTAATGGTTAAGAGTAGGGAAGTGCATGAATCAATTTTTTAAATTTGATTTGTGCCCAAATTGAATTACCCCTGATTTGTTTTGTGTTCAAATCTGTCCTTCCAAATCACCCCAGATTCCATTTGGATTTGATTTTATTCAATTTGGATTTGGATTGATTCAGACCACTGTCCTGGGGCACCAGATATGGGTGGTGGATAAGTCCCTATGGGCGCCACCTAACATGCAAATTTCAAGGCACAGGGCACTTGGTTGATTTTTAATGATTTCTTTTAGTTTTTACTGATTTTGTATATTTCCACTATAGTAAATAATGGGGATTCAAAGTTGCCCTATTATAACCCTAACATGGATCCCCAGCTTTCTGGATCCCCAGATATGAGCTTTATTTTTATATTTTTTAAAGCTAAGCTCTAGCCCTTGTAGAAGTGGAGTTATGGAGCAAAAAGTATGGTCACTATTTTTCAAGTGTTTGGATTATTTGGTATATAATAACTTTTGCCCATAATGAATCCCAATGAGGACTCTTTGCATGCCTCCATTTCTTCTGTTCATTTTGACTGTCATTGGAGAGTGTCAACTGCCATGTGTCAACTACACTCCCCCACAACACACACACTCTGGGGTACTCAGTTTATTTTTTTAGGAATTTTTGAAGTGTTTAGATTCTTGGGTGTCTTCATCACACACCTACATTTCTTCTGTTCATTTTGACCCTACTGTTTTGCGGGTGGGGAATTAGTAGCATCCCATGTGCCAACTAACCCCGCCCCCCAACCCACAAGCCACTGGACACTCAGTTTTTATCTTAGGAATTTTTGAGGTGTTTAGACTCTTCGGTGTGTAATGAATCCTCATAGGGATTCATTATGAGGAAAGATTATTAGACACCAAAGAGTCTAAACACTTGAAAATAGTGGAGGCAGTGGCCAGGGGTGCCTTTGCACGACTTTGGCTAGTGCTCCAGCTGCATCCCTTTCTCAAGAAGGCAGATCTGGCCATAGTTACCCATGCCTTAGTCACGTCATGGCTGGATTATTGTAACATGCTCTACAGGGGGCTGCCCTTGAAGAATATCCGGAAACAGCAGCTAGTGCAAAATGCGGCAGCTAGGGTTTTATCCCCTAGGAGCTGCCTGGTGGGAGCACATCACACCCATTTTGAAAGAGCTGCACTGGCTACCAGTTTGTTTCTGGGTCCAATTCAAGGTGCTGGTTTTGACCTTTAAAGCCCTTAACGGTTTGGGCCCAGGATACCTGAGGGACTGCCTGCTCCCAAGGGTTACTGCCCACTTGATGAGGTCATCTGAGGGGGCTCTGCTCTGGGTGCCGACAATGAGGGAGGCTTGGTTGTTGTGCATGTGGGACAGGGCTTTCTCTGTTGCTGCCCACAGGCTCTGGAATGCTCTCCTGGTGGCTATTCACTCCTCAGTCTCCATCATAGCTTTTAGAAAGAGTGTAAAATCTTGGCTTTTTGCCCAGGCATTTATTTGATTCTCTGCTGCTGCTCTTTGTACTCTGTATTGCTTTTATGCTTTTAATTTTTAATCAGATTTATTTAATATTTTTCAATTAATATTTTAATTGTGTCTTTTTTACCATCTTGTTCTTAAATTTTGCTGTAAATCGCCTTGGGATTGTTTTAATGAAAGGCGGTATATAAATTTAATGACAGATAAGCAGATAAGCAGATAAGCAGATAAGCAGATAAGCAGATAAGCAGATAAGCAGATAAGCAGATAAGCAGATAAGCAGATAAGCAGATAAGCAGATAAGCAGATAGATAAGCACTTGAAAAAATTCCTAGAACATAAAATGAATAGTATCCCACTGCCTTGCAGGTGGGAGGGGGAGTAGTTGGCACATGGCAGTTGATATTTGGCACTGTCCAAAGACAGTCAAAATGAAGTTGTGTAATGAATCCTCATTGAGGAAACATTATTATACACCAAAGAATCCAAACACTTTAAAAATAGTGACCACACATTTTGCTCCATAACTCCACTTCTACAAGGGCTAGAGCTTAGCACTTGAAAGAAAGAAAGAAAGAAAGAAAGAAAGAAAGAAAGAAAGAAAGAAAGCTGGGAATCTGGGGAAATTAATAGGAGGAATCTGAATCTTGAATCGATTCAAATCAGGTGTGATTTGATTTGGACCTGAATCTAGCCAATGGACCACAGAGGTGATTTGTTCTGTCTCCAAATCACCCAAATCAGCTAGATTTGGGTACAAATCGATTTGTACCCCTATTCGTACATTGCTAGTTAGCAGGTGTTTTCCTAGGGGAGTGAATTCTGGGTACAGAAATCTTTCTAAGATGTTTGGATTGGGGAAAGCTGCCACATCCCTCCTTCAGCTAAAAGGAAGGGACCAATGTAAAGAGTGTGAAGGAGAAAGCTGAAGGCTTTGTGTGGAGTACATGGTTCCTCTCCACAGGGATCTGATGTGAGGTAGCAGAACTGCTGCCTGATAGAAATCCATACTGTTTGCCTCTATTGATGCCTACTTGTATATCTGTAAATAAACCAAACGTTACTTTAAAATATCATGTTTTCATCAAGCAAACCAGAACCCAAGTCTGCTGACCCTTTTCCCGATTTGGGGATGTGTGGGGTGGGGGTAAGGCACAACTGTATTATTTTCCACACTATTGCAAAGCAGTAGGAAGTATCAGAGAGCACCCAAAAACCAGGTCAAAGGATTGTGTGTTGCCACAGTGCGACTCTGCGCCACAGCAACTCATAAGTAGCCCCCTGACAGGGAGGCTACAACAAGTTGATCTAGCCACCCAGGGAAGGTTCCCTGTTCATCTGCAGTCAAGCCCGCTCTCCCAGCAAACCCCATTTTGGGGCTTCACACTACTTGTGTGAAGCACCTCACTTTTTGATTGGGTGAATGACCCCTTTATTTTTATAAACCTGTACTTTTCTTTTTGTGTATTATTGATATTGATTTATGTTCCCCAATCCTCTGGAGGCACAATCAGAATCTCTTTGTAAGGCTAGATTCTGAGGTCATTCACACAGTCAAAAACTGTGTTCTAACTATCTGTGCTTCCAATTTTCAGTTGTGTGGAAGCAAGTTAAGAGGAAAACCTGGGTAGAAGCAAGGTAGGAGGAAAAGCTACCCAGGTTTTCATCCTACCTTGCTCCCATACAACCGAAAATTGGGAGTACGCACAGCTCCCAAACCCAGGTAGAACACAGTTCTTGATCTTTTGCTGGTCAATGACCGAATAAACTTATAACCATAACCAGTTCTTGATCATGTGAATGACCTCTTTGTATCAATTTTCTCCTTATCCACAATACCTATTCACATGGTTAGTGCAACTAATGTGTACAGAACTAAAGAGGGGGTGGAAGGGATGCTAGGAATATCTATGCAACATACTGTACTCTTTGCTACAATTCTCCATTTATTTTGGCAACCCCAGCCACCTGAAGGTACTCAAACAGAAAAAAAGCAGATAATTAAGAACATGTTGTGCATGAGAAAATGGAGACATTTCACTTGAGGAGAGGTTATAAAAGGATATAATTACCTGAAGCAGGTTGGAAAGGGATATAATTAGAGTTATATAAAATAATGCAGGGAGTATTCTGAAAACTACCTCCATAGCCATTCACACTGTAGAGTTGCCAACACACTTGCAATCCTATAACTTAATGTAAAAATTACTACTGTTGCTTTTTGCATCCTAGCAAACTGCCCATCATTATGGTGGGTAGGGTGTATGAGGAGGCAGAACTCTTATATTGTAGGTATTCTATTTATGTAGGACAGAGCGGAGGGATGCACTGTATTCACTGAGGGGAATAAACTGGTTCCCTGCTCCAGGGGGTATTAGAGTCTGGAGAGTGGGTCACATTTTGCCCCCTTTCAACAGTATCTCAGACTGCAGCCTTGTTTAGGTTTGTCCTCTAGAATGCAAAGAACATCTCAGAAAGGAATGAAGTCCTATCTGTATAACACAATGAGGCGCTACACACAATCTGTGTGTAGAACCTAACTGGGCTCTGCGGGGAGAGTGAGCTTAGCCCGCTCTCCGCACAGATGAGATTGGCCACTCACATGACTACCAGTTCCGTCGCAGGGATCGGGGGCTGCCTGGCCCCTGGAAGTCCTTGGACACCCCGCATGAGTGCATGGGGCATTCTGAGGAGACCCCCGAGGACTTGAGGCTTGTTGGAGCCTCCCAGTCAGGGGGTTTCCTTGCAGCCACAGTTAGCAAATGATCACAGAAACGAGGGTCTGGTGGTATGCTTTAGAGGTGTGCATGAATAATTTTTTTCTTTTCATTTTGTACCTGAACCGAATCACCCCCACTTTGTTTTGGGTCCAAATCTGACCCCCCGAGTCACCCCAGATTCGATTTGTACCCAAATTTTCCAAATCTGAATCAATTTGGATTTTTAAAAGGGTAACAGGGCCAAAGGAGTGGGGTGGGTGGTATTTCCCAATGGGTGGAAGCTACCATCCAAATTTCAAAGAAATTGGGCAAAGGGGTGATTTTTCAAGAATTTTTGAAGTTGGCACGTCTTTAAGCTTTTTCTCATAGAGACTAATGGGGATTTCAGCAACCTTATAGCTCCATGTGGTGGGTGGTAGTGCCCAAGGAAGCTACCATCCAGATTTCAAAGGAATTGGGCAAAAGGGTGATTTTTAAAGAATTTTTGAAGATGGCATGTCTTTGGGGCAGATTCAGGGCAGAAAAGGGGTTTCGGGAGCAGAAGAGTGGGTCAAGTGGTAGTGCCCCAATGGGTGCCTGCTACCATCCAGATATCAAATAAATTGGTGATGGGGTGATTTTTAAAGAATTTCTGAAGTTTGCGTGTCTTTAAGCTTTTTCCCATAGGGAATAATGGGGATTTGAGCAGCCCTTTAACTCCACTTGGGGGGCACCAGAGCAAGTGGTGGTGTAGTGCACATAGCGTGCCAACCACCCCCAAACCCACAAGCCCATGGGGCACTGGGTTTTGTTGTTTCTGAGGGGTTCTGAGAGTAGATTCAATGACAAACAGTTTTCACCTTCTTATCCCTCTCAGCTTTCTTACAGTACCTTTCCTTTTTGCACTGCTGAAGCAGTTCAGGAGGAGTAAGATGGATAGGAATCCTCACATATAAATACTTTGACCATTATTATAGACAATGACATTTTAGGATAAAATATTCTTTGGGATTAGGTTACTGATTAAAACAGGATGTCTGTAATGCCCCACATTGGGGCTGCGTGGTTCATCAGGGCAGAATAGTCCAGGTCTGGCCTCAGAGTGGTGGCCCTTGGCTGCACCTATGACAACTGCCTGTTATTGCCACAGATAATGGAGGCTCTCCTGCCAAGTCAGACCTTCTGCTCCACAGGCTCCTTCCACCTAAGCAGCCCTTACCCATCTGGCCACTCATTACAGGCCGGCCTGTCTGTATATGCCCCTGAAATCCCACAGGTAATCTCACGAGATCTTATCTCGTTTGAGACCCCGTGGACTCGCAATCATTCAGCACAGGATCTCACGAGGTGGAAATCACATCTTGTGAGATTTTGGCACTCCTGGAAGGCAAAAAGCCATCCAGCCCCAGGGCCAGTTTATTGCCTCTTTGTCAGCCGAGGTGTCTGCCAGGTTGGTCAGGGGTTGGGCCAAGGACATGGGAGTAGGTGCCGATTTGCAATGGGAGCCAGGCAAGTCACGGGGGTCTGCACCGGGGCCCTGAAAATATCTGAATAAGACAAAGTAGTGACAGCTAGTCCCATATGAAATGCCTTAAGCTGATTGATGATGCTAGAATATATTTCAGGAGCACACAGGTTTCCAAGCTGGCATTTGCTCTATATTCCCTAAGGTGAGAGTGGAGTAAACAAAGACATTACTAGTGTCAGGAATAATTCATTAAATAACACTTTGACATTCAAGGAGAGATCTGGAGAACATTCATGTTCCTCTTTGAGGTGGGGCAAATGTCCTCTCTCCAGTTCCCCAGTTGTCTGTTTACTTAATACTCCTATTTTTTAAAAAACCCCAAAACTATCACATTTGTATGAGCAAGTATGAGTTCCAGGAGGGTTTGGCTGTTAGGTCTGTTCTTATCAGACTTCTTATACTCTTTTTCTCATGAAATAACATACAATTGAAACAATTCTTGCATGACTCCTTGAATGAAAGAGAGTCTTAAAAGAGAGCCAGTTGGGTGTAATGTATAGGGCAGGGGTACTCAACTTCGGCTCTACAGCTGTTTTTGGACTACAGCTCCCCGCATCCCAGCTACAGTAGCCAATAGTCAGGGATGATGGCAGTTGTAGGACAACATCTGCAGGAGGGCTGGATTTGAGTAGCCCTGGGATAAAGCATAAGATAAGAGGCTCATTCACTCAATGAGGCTATTCTCACCATGGGAGAAAAACGGGCTAAAGGAGCTAGCAAATGGGGTTAGTGGAGTGAGTCCTCCGCTAACCCCATTTCCCCGATTGTGAGTCACCATGGCGTGGCTCTGCGCCATGGCGACTCATGAGGAGACCCCCGCTGGTAGGCTAAAATGAGCCTGTCGGGGGTCTCCCCAGGATGCCCTGCACACTTGTGTGGGGCATCCTGGGACTTCCGTGTGGCCCCCAATCCTTGCAGCCCCTACCGGCTCCATGATGGAACCAGTAGTTGTGTGGGTGGCCAGTCTGGCTGCCCAGCAATGAGCGGCTGCTTGTCTGTGGGGAGAGCAGGCTAAGCCAGCTCTCCCCGCAGAACCCTCCCACAAAGATTGTGTGTAGAGCCTCAATTATTCTTATACTAGTCTTGATGGCTATAGGATACATCCAGACTCAGTCAAACACAGAAGGGCCTTCACCCTTGCCCGTTGTCATGCCCTCCCCCCCCACTGTACTTTTGAGGAGAGGCTTTGTCACTGTGACACTGGGGAGGTCAGAACCACAAAGCATGGACTCATCTTCTGCCCCTTTTATAGAGACAATTGGGCCAAGCTTATATTTCCAGTACTTCTCAAGTACCCTGGCTGCCCAAGCCATGCCTATACCCAGATGTTGCTCTTGGATGAAGACCCAGCCTTTATGCACAACACTGCCATGTTCTGTGTGGCAGAGTGTAGGATCTGCCGGGCCTTGACTGCCAGTCCATACCCTTGCATAAACTCTGCATAGCTCTAAACTACTGACTATTTTATCTTTTCCTCCTAGTATCCCCATTTAGCTAAATTATTTTACATACTCCGTTTTAGCCACTGTTTTTTGCATTTTATATATTTTATGCTCATAACTTTTAAAATATAGCTGTTTAGAAAAGGTTTTAATGATTTCACAGCAGCAGATACCTTCTAAGGCATAGCAGTTTTATAATATTATAATATAGTCTTATAGTATTAGAGTAGCAATTTTAAAGTAGTATAGTTTTATGGTTCCATTACTTACTTTTATTTTTATGAATCATGCCTTACTGTTCTGTCTTATGCTTGTCTTAGACAATAATAAAGATGATTGATTGATTCAGACTCAGAGGCAGGATGCTTCTGAATACCAGTTGCAGGGGAGTGACAGCAGGAAAAGGGACGTGCCTTCGTCTCTTGCCTGTGGGCTTCTCAGAGGCATCTTGTGAGCCACTGTGGGAAACAGGATGCTGGATTAGGTAGGTCTTAGGCCTGATCGAGCAGGGCTGTTATGTAGGGTAGTAGGAGAAGCCTCCTACCGTCATTCAGGAGCTGTGTGTGCTCCCGTTTTCTGATTGTCTGTGAGTTAAAAATGAGATTGGAGGCACCAGCCATGATCATGTGCTAAGCTCTCCAACCCAGCTGCTGCTTAGCACACAATCACTGCTGGCACTTCTGGCCTTGTTTCTAATTCGCAGACG
This sequence comes from Hemicordylus capensis, assembly GCF_027244095.1. Classification (NCBI taxonomy): domain Eukaryota; kingdom Metazoa; phylum Chordata; class Lepidosauria; order Squamata; family Cordylidae; genus Hemicordylus; species Hemicordylus capensis. Next base: position 184,439,166 of record NC_069659.1, on the reverse strand, counting down.
ATAAGAAAACAGAAGCACACACACACAGCTCCCGAACCAGGGAAGGAGACTTCTCTTACCGTAATAATAATTGTGTGAATGAGCAGGACTGAGAAGACCTGAGTTCAGCCTTTTTTTTTTTTTTTTTTGGCTGATCACTTGTGGGGTGGGGCAGTGCAGAGTGAAGCAATGCAGAGTGAAGCTGTTTGCATCTATTTGCTCAGCAAAAGCCTTTCCTTTCTTCCTCCTGTATACTGAAGAAAGGCTTTGGAGCAACTCACACAATCATCGTGGGCGGAGTTGAGAGGGTGCAGGGGGAAGGCTGAACATAACCTACCTCCCCATCAGATGATGAAACCGTCCATCATCAGCATGCCTCCCGCGCCCCCACACGGACACCCCTGCTCCATGCAGCTCAATGAAGCATGGAGCAGGACAGAGGGATCCGGGGCCAGTTGTTGTTGTTCTGGCCTCCAGGCAGCCCTAAATGCAATGTACAGCAAGTGCATTGCATTGGGGATCAATCACACGATACCCGGTAGCTGGAGTAAGGGTGCAAGAGCACCCTTAATCTTGGCTAAAGGCCAGGTTTGTTAAGGGGGTTGGCGGGTGGGGAGCAGAGGGATCCACAAGGATCCCACTGCTTCTCACGACCAACCTAACCCTACTTGAGTTCATGTTCCACTGACATTCTCAGAACATTCCTTTCTTCACTTTTTGTACAGGAAATATAGCTTGTTGCAATGATGAGCACTTTCTAGTTTGTTATAAAGATTGAAGATCAGAGGAAAACAAGCACCGCATGCCTCATGGTAACTAGTCTGTAGCAGGTGTAAGTTGCCCTGTGGTGGACAGATTAGGTCACCAAGTAAATAGTGATTGAGTCACTGGTAGGAATATTTGCACTAACATGAAAAAGTAATTATGATTTAATTTAAGAAGGTTGAAAGAACAAGATGAAAAGTATTGCATCAAATGGTCTTGTAAAAAAAAAAAAAAATCTGATGAAAGCTCTCCTAAAGTAAAAAGCATATCTAATTGGACTTGAAGAACACTCAGTGAATGCCACTGGGCCAGCAAATGACTAAGTTCCCCATGAAAGTATAAATGGTAAGAAGCACCTGTGCCTTCCTCTTCTTTTACTCAGTGTTCCTATCTTGGCTTAAATAACACTGAAAAGCTTTATTACATGTACCCTGTTTTCCTATAGCTGCCAACAAAAATAAAAGGACTGAAAATGAAACTTGGAACAAAAGTGTGGTTTTGCCCTCTCAGATGAAACATTTCAAAGGAAGCTCAAAGAGTTGTAATAAGCTGGCAAAATTCCCATCTGAAACCTAGGTTCTGAACATGAGTCGGGAAGTATTTTCTAAAGCTACCCTATCAGTGGATACCTTGGAGCGTGCAAGGTAGGGGGCTAGTGTGACCAGGGGCCCCTTGGCATCCCCTTGCTACACTGGAGCTCTTGGGGAAGTCCGATGTTCAAAAATATGGTTTTAAAACATTTGCAAGGGTGTTGTAAAAACCTTGTGAGAGTCTGAGTGTGCGGATGGCTGCCTACAATCTAAGCATGATGATTGGGGGGGGGATACTAATAAAACAATCAAAATCACCTTGAATGTAAAGTATTCATATTCAATTTAGGAATCAAATGTCCACCTGAACCATAATTAAGACAATTCAGGATAATTTCAATCTGGCTGTTTAAGATTTGTTAGCGTTTCCAATACTGCTCAATGATTGTTCTGTAACAGCAACAACTTCTTACCATGCTCTAATAAAAGTACCATCTAAAATGTTTAGTTAATGTGTGAGAATACCATGAAGCTATTCACACACACAGGCAAATCTGGGCCAAGGAAGCCAAGCCCAGTTTTGCCTGCAGTGTTTGTACTGCTGAGATTGGGCCTGATCCTGATGGCACCCCGGCGGCAAACCCACTCTCTTGGGAACCACCTTGCAAAATGCAGTTAGGAGAGCGAGTGCTCTAATAATCCCGTTTCTGTGATCGTCTGCCAGCAGCCACAGCTGGCAGACTGCGGAGATCCTGGCCAGCTCTAGGGAGGGGAGGGGGGATCCCTATAATATACTGTGCACTTTCACCGTGCATTATGGGCACTCTTTAGGTGGGGCAATGCTGGGCGATGTGTCCTGGCAGCCCGACCACCCCCAGGCTACCGGCAGCAACTGATAATCATCTGAGTGGGCGCTCTCTCTGTTGAAGAGGGAGCCCTTGATCTTCTGCGGGGAGGTAAGCTTTTTAAGGCTTCCTCCTCACCAGAGGTGTATCTAGGGAAAATAGCACCTAGGGCAAGCACTGAAATTGCACCCCCTGTCCAATCATCTGACACCCATCTTTCAGATAACTTTACCATAATATCAGCTCAAAAATACAAGTCCAGACACTTTCAGGAGAAAGAGGTTGTAAGCAACACACACACATACACACATACAATGTGCCAGCATGCCTCCATGTGCTCGGCATGCCTCCATAGAGCTAAGCAGTGAAAGCTCTCTTTAGCAAATGCTCTGTCACCTCAGCACACCTCACTACAGGTTGCTGCCTCCAAGAAATTCAGGGATGCGTTTTAAGGCAAAGAGCTTTAAAATATGTTTTGCCTTAAAGGGAGATGGTTGCAATGGGAAATCCTAGGGGCCCCAAACAATCTGAAATTATCCAGCAGCTTACGATAGGCTTGGATCCAGCAGCCTGATCAGGAAGAAGGTGGAAGTTGCAGCTAGCCACAGAACAGCAAAACAGTGTGATATTCGAATCAGAAAAATGGTGAGGCAGGTCTCACGATCAAAGAGACCCGGCTGGGGAGGATGAGTGGGGAGAGCAGGCTTAGCCTGGTAAGGTTGGCCCTGGCCCATCCCCTCAAGTTCTGCCTGGCATGCAGAGGGGGAAAATATTACTAGCTAGAGCAAGCTGGCTTCCCTGCAAAGTAGCTACAGGCTGAGAAAGCGGGAAGGCACACCAAGGGAAAGGTGTTTGGCTCTGGAATGGCCAGTGAAATAAATTAAAAAGAGATAAATTGCTTGACTTCATAACCAATCAGCCAGCTTTCCCCTAACTCTGCTCCAGGAGCAAACATAGATGCAATTTTGCCCTTGATTCAGTGTGCTTCCTGGCTCTAAAGGTAAAAACAAAACAAAAAGCCCAATTCTATTGCACACATATTACATTTCCTGTTGCTGTGACAGATACTAAGGTAGTAAGAGCATATCGCCTGTGATAGTGCATATTGGATGGAGGGCACCAGCCACCTTCATAGCATTACAACCCTTTCAAAAGTGAGCTCTGTCATAAATGAACCAAGTAGGCAGACAAATATGGTGCCTTGGATAAGTTACACCTCCCTTGTTCAATACAGAGGCAGGCAACAGGCAGACTGGACACTAAACTTTATGTCTCGTTTATCAAATGCACTAGTCAATCAGAATCACAGACTATTCAATGTGTCTTTTAAAAACAAACAATTGTGTTCAAAGTAAAAAGGGAGTTGCATTGATTTTTTTAAAAAAGACATTCTAAAATATAACTTTTTTAGAAGGCAAGGAAACTTGAGCAAATCTACTTGGGATGCACACAGGCAATAAAAACCCGAGTACAACTCAGCTAAATTGAAGGAAATAATTTGCAGCACGTTAACCACTTATTTCAAAAGACAAGCCATTTCTCAGTATAAGACTGCACAACACGGGGATGGAAATACATTGCAAATGCAACATTTCTGGGTGTGAATTCTGACAACAGTTGTGTGTGTGTGTGTGTGTGTGTGTGTGTGTGTGTGTGTGTGTGTGTGTGTGTGAAAGAACCACACAAGTTAAAGGCAGGCACTTTCCAAGTTTGAAAGCCCACAAACCTTATCATCAGATTGCTTGACAAATATGCAGATAAAGATAGAGCTCTGTATCAAGAATTAAATAGCATGCAAGTGAATATTTCCATTTTATTCCTTGCCTCTCCCCATATCCTTCGGTTTTGCCAGCTTACAAGGTATTAAACCAACATTGTCTTTTTAAAGGATGTTTTGTCCACTTACTTTTGTGCCATTTATATCTGTTTTTTAACTGCTTGGGTCCATTGCCAACTTTGCATTCTTCCAACTCCCTAGATCATGGAAAAAACTAGACTAGGGCCTTGCAGAGGCCATTTGAGCATGTGAAGCAGCCATTTTGTTTTCAGTGGTCATTTTTTTAAAATGGTCACCGCACATGCTCAAATGGTCCCTGCAAGGTGCTGGGCCTCACAGAGGCCTTTTGAGCATGTGCAGCAACCTCCAAAATGGCCACTGCACTGATTTTTGTAGGCCCAAACAGGCCTGAAAATCAGCCCGGGACAGGCTGTGGCAGTGATCTAAGAGGCCGGCGGGGGGAAGGGGGGACCTTTGCTGACCCCACCATGGCCTTTAGGAAGCCCCCCAAAGGGGCTACAGGTAAAAAAAATATTTTTTAAAAAATCCGTGAATGGGGTTGGGGGTAGGGAGTAGCATGGCACTGGCACCCCCCCAGTGGCACCCAGGGCATGTGCCCTGGCTGCCCCACCCTAGATTTGCCTATGCTCCTTTCTCACTGCTTGTGAGAAAGGGCTCTGTATGCCTGTCTTGCCTTTTAAAAGTAGGTAGGATATATTATGGTATTTTTTTCTGTTTTGGTTAGTTGGTATTAATTTCACGTGTATTGGCTTATGATGATTTTGATTGGGGGTGATTAGACTTTGGTTGGGATTAAGGAGAAGTTTTAAGTTGCCCAAGCTGATGTTATCTGCCTAGGAGGAAAGGGGATAATTAACATAATGATTTCTTCTAAGATTCAAATTGCTTTGTGTAGCGTTAAAAGGCTAGGAGGTGCAATTTCTAGACAGGAACGCTTAGGAATCCCCATGGGGACCTACTTACACTTAGGACAAATATACTTCTAAATGTCTATTGATGTTCTGTGGCTTTAGAATGTGGGGATTTTATTTTTGTACGGTGATATGCAACTTGATTAATGAAAAACTAGTGATTAAAAAAGTAGGTCAGCCCTTGAAATTTACTATGCATTATAAAAAGGGGGAAACCAATAATATATAAAATAAGTAAATATAAAATGCTCAGCACCTAATATTGGCCTTTGGGAGGAAAGGAGAGAGTGTAAAAAGAAGGAAATAATACCAGAGGAAATGCAGCTTCTATCAAAACACCTTTTATGGTTGAGGAAATAAAGTTGTCGTAGGTCCATCTGGAATTAACCAGTCTGGCTCTAGTGACATGGTGCACAACTGATGAAGATCTGCTGCTGCAGAACTGATATCTGATGACCAACTAGATATTGCATTAAGCCCTTCATTAACACTGATAGGCTTCAACTTGGTTTCAAAACCAGTAGCTGGATCAGGCCCCTTCATGGATCAGGACACTGGTGGGAGGGTAGGAGCTTTTATAATCTCACCCCCGAACCAGAGTCCTGATCCAGACTGAACCTCTGTGGCTGTTTTTTCACAAGGGGAAATGTTTTCTACCTTGTGAAGTAGCAGCTGTAGGATAGAAGTAATCTGGATTGGGACTGGTGGAGGGGTAGGGATAAAGCCCCTGCTGCCATCATGTCCTCAATATGCAGAGAGTCCTTTCTCATGATCGGAGAAAGGGCTCAAATGGGGCAAGGGGAGGAAGCCTTCCAAAGCTTACCTCCCCTACAGACGATCCTCGTGAGGAGTCTGGGCATAGAGATCACGCACCTAGACGTGCAGCTTCCTTCTCAGGTGACCCTCTTCTTGTGGAGGGTTTGGGAGCTGGGAGTGTCTCCCCACCTCCCAGAGTTCCCATAATGCATGGGGCAAGTGTGGATCCACCTGACGCCAGCCGGGAGCCCCACAGTCTCCCAGCCTCAGCTGCAAGCAGCTGGAGTGGGCAGAGGATTAAAAAAATGGTGTTAAGAGAGTGTGCTCTCTCTTAACCCCATTTAGGAGGGTGTCTGACTTGGCTGGTTTGCTTCTGAGGTGCCACTGGGATTGGGCCTGATCCTGGTAGTCCTCGCGCATGGGCAAGACTGTGCCTGGCTTTGTTAGCCCGGTTTTGCCTGCATGTGGAAACAGCCTCAGAGGGATGTTCCAGCTACAGTTTTTGAGCCAAAAGTTAAGCTTATCATTGCTACTGATGGACTTAATAGTTGGGCAGTCTCCAAAATTAGTTGATATACTGGCGTATGCATGATGGATCTACACCAAATTCTTCTCTCCTGACCTTTTCATTGCATATATATATATATATATATATATATATATATATATATATATATATAAAAGCTGCAAGTAAAGAACCAACGTTTTGATGTACAGACGTCAACTTCATTGTTTTATATCTCACGGTTTAAAAATCCACACTCTTATATTCCAAAAACTCTCCTTAAATCTAATCAGGCACCTGGTTAGCACATGAAGGGGGTGGGTGCGGAGGCAGAAATTGATTACTCATAACTTTGCCGGCTTATCAGTTACTCTAACAGAAAAACAAAAGAGGGGAGGGTGTGAAATAAATTACTGCTTACCCTTTAATAGCAAATGAGGCTATTCTCATGAGCATGCAAAACCGGGTTAAGGGAGAACCACGGGGCGGCAAGCCCGCCAAAAGTAGCCCCTTAGTTAAATGAGGTTAACAGAGCAAGCACTCCATTAACCTCATTTTTAAAATTGTGTGTCTGCTCTGGCCATATGCAGCCATGGTGGGCACACTCAGGGGGAGGGGGGCTCCCATTAATGCACTGCGCACTTGCATGGTACATTATTGGGGCTCTGGGGGGCAGGGCACCTTGCTGGGGTACTTTCCTGTGCCTGACCCTCAGAACTGCCAGGTGAGCTGTGGGTAGCCTGCAGGAGAGCCTCTGTTCATCTAGGCGGGTGATCCGCCCACCCAGGGAATGGTAAGAGATCGTCTGCAGGAAAGGTCAGGCTAATCTGCTCTCCCCACAAACCCACCTGAAGCTTTTCACATGGATTGTGTGAAAAGCTTCTATGTATTTTAATATTTCTTTCAGTTCTTCCTTACCATTGACCTCAGGCTGTAACTTGTCTAAAAACAGTGCTTCCCTTATCTTTCTTTCGAGTGTACACTGTTTTTTCTAAGATGTTTACTTTAGGAGGCATTGTTTTCCCATTGTGTTTATTTTTCATATGAACTGACCATGGCCTTTCCCTATTTATGTATTTGGCATCTGCTAGCTCTTCTTTAAATCTAGTAACCAAATGTCTTCCTGTTTCCCCTATATAATGTTCACCACATTCTGTATAGGTAGTTTTGTCTCCAAAACGTTTGGTGCTGCACTGAACATTCAAACACGTGTTTAATTGTCATCCTGAGAATTCTGGATCTGAAACAATTTGTTGTCCAGTTTTCAAAATTATCTCTATATTTCAGTAGTTCAATATTTGATAAATTGGCAGTGTCACCATTCTTGAATATCTTGGTTGGACTGGCTGATCTGCTTCATGTGATGAAGCCAAAATAGGATTAGTTAATAATAAAGGGCATCATCAAAAATCAGGGGACTTAAATCCCCCGATTTCTACTGAAATAAAGCAGACTTAAGTGTTTATTAATTTTAAGCCTCTTTCACAGCTTGTTCACACAATTGTTTGAATCTAGGTTTAATGTGGGTTACCAGCACTGAAGTGATTATGTGAACTCATGCCAAACTGGTTTATGGCCCGAGATTCCCACCTTGCATGGGTTATGCTAATGTTAGTAATGCTAATGTTAGTAACCCACATTAAACCTAGATTCAAATGACTGTGCAAATCCAGCTACAATCTTCAAGCTTATTCATGTCACAAGAAGAGCTAATGAAGCTTTTCTCACGATTGGTGAGAAGAGCTTCCTCGAAGTCTGCGGGGAGAGAGAGGAGAGGGCTTTCCCTCCCTTCCCCTTCCCTGGGTGGGTGAATCGCCCACCTAGATTAGCACTGGTTCTCTTGCAGACTGCCCTAGCCTGGGTTAGGCTACTCATGAGAATAGCCTCAGGGCCTCCTCTGATGTTGGCCTAGGCTTTTGGATGCTCTCATGGTGAGTGTCCATTTCCTGGCTTCATTGCCTGCCATTAAAAAGCAACTAAATGTGTATTTGTTTGTTTAGGCCTTTGTCCCTTAGGGACTATTGGTCTCTCTCTTCTCTTGCTGCTCTCTCTCTCTCTCTCTTTATTTCATGTTTTCTGTTCTTGTTGTTATGTTTTGTGTTATTGTTCTAAAGCTATTTTAATATGACTTCTATTGATTTTATTGTATTAACTTTTGTAAACTGTCATAATAAATTTCATGAAAGGCAGTAGAGTAATCTAATAATGAATGAATGAATATAGTAAATGGCAAATGCAGGAGTCAGATTATTTTGAAGACTGGATTATGAAACCAGTAAGCGATAAGCAGTCCAACTCTCTTATGTAAGAGAAAGACCATCTACTTATAGTGCTACCCCACAGATCAACCTGACAAAACGCATATGACAGTAATGCTACAAGCAGAGATCAGGCACACTGAAGAAAGGTGCTTACAGAACAAATGGATAAATATGGCCCATTAAAATGAGCTAAGCCACAACTTTACCATCTCAGTGAAAACTTGGGCTATATCTTCAGCCAGCGCTGAAACCACAAACTGACAGTGAACTTTATTGATGTTGATCTGGACAACACTTTGATACCTTACATGTAATTATTTGTCTTTCCAGTCTTAATAATTTACTTAGTCCCCTTCTTGCTCCTCCCCTTTATGGTGTTCACTGCTGCCACCAAGTCTTTTTTACACACATGCACACACACACCAGCCCTCTACTGCTCCAACCTTTGAGAATTCTTTTAGGACTCAGCCAATTTCCTTGTAAGATAGCAACTGGATGTGAAACAAAGCTTCAGAGACCACAATTAGTACATGACAAGACTATTCACACAATGGAGGAAAACCAGGCTAACGGAGCCCAGCCTGGTTTTCATCCATCACGAGAACCACCGGGCTCACGGGCGAGCCCGGTGGTTCAACAGCAGCTAGCCCACTAAAGTAGCCCTTCCCTTCAACGAGGTTAGAGGAGCAAGCGCTCCACTAACCCCATTTTTTAATCATGTTGCGATGGCGTGGCTCCATGCCATGGCAACTCATGAGGAGACCCCTGAGCAGGAGGCTCCAACAAGCCTCCTGGTGTCGGGGAGCTCCCCAGCATGCCCCACGCACTTGTGAGGGGCATGATGGGATTTCCGGGGGCCAGGAGGCCCCCGATCCCCACCGCCCAAATTGGCTCCATGACGGAGCCAGTATTTGTGTGGGCAGCCAATCCAGCCACCCAGGGACGGTTTGCCGATTATTTGTGGGGAGGGGTAAGTTAACCCGCTCTCCCTGCAGAACCACCTGAAGCTCTTCTCACAGATCGTGAAAAGAGCTTCAACAAGGTTTTTTTAAACCAAAGACTATGGGGCTATTCCCATGATCAGGCGAAATCAGGTTAGGGGAGCCTAGCCCCATTTCGCCTGAGCATGAGAAGCACCGGGCTCGCAGGCGAGCCCGGTGGCCTCCAGGCAGTTAACCCACCAAACCATCCCTCCCCTTAAACTGGGTTTGTGGAGCAAGCAATCTGCAAACTCAGGTTTTGTGCTCATTAGTTGTTGCAGCGTGGCTCTGCGGCGTGGCTACGCACGAGGACACCCTCATCCGGGAGGCTGAAAAGCAGCCTCACGGCTTGGGGGTCTCTCCAACATGCCCTGCATGTTGGAGCTTCCGGGGGCCATGCAGCCCCCAATCCTCCCAGCCCCCGCCTACTCCATAACGGAACTGGCAGTTGTGTGGGTGGCCGATCTGGCTGCCCAGGGCTACCGCCCTGCTCATCTGCGGGGAGAGCAGGCTAAGCCCACTCTCCTCGCTAACCCCCTCATGGCTCTTCTCACTAATCATGAGAAGAGGGTCTATGAAAATAATCAATAAGCTGGTTTGTACAAGAAAAATTCTGAAGCATCTTTTGCAGTAAACCATATGATCAGTAAGAGAACAAAAATTATGAAGGAGAGACACATCCAACTAAACTTTTCTGTAGTGATATCCTACCTCAGCCAGGTTCTAAAACCAAACAGCTTCTTCCAGTTCATCCATATTCTCTTACTTTATCTTTCAGGTTTCTTTTTCTTTTTCTCATGCTTCACACCCCCCCCCACCCCACCCCAAAACAGCCTCTTCAGCACTCTCTGGCATGGCTTTTTCTTTTTCTTCTGTCTCATTTTGGCTTAAACAGTTTGACTCTGACTCCCCATTCCAAATTTTGGCCCATCAAAAAGGCAGTAGTAGGGAGGATTCCCTATACTAGGGATTCCATGCTATTCCATGCTAGGGACCATTAGGAAGGGGATCTATCGATCTATATAATTCGCTTACAGATGACCGAGTTGAGGACTATGTCTGGAGGCATCCGGAGCCCTGTGGATGCCTGAAGCCATTGCCTTGGGAAGGGAGGGGCAGCGAGCTAGGGAGGCAGGTGGAATCGGCAGACTCAGGATACAGAAGAATAAAGGAGGAAAGGCAGAGGGGAAAGTAGGAAACATTGCCTGGGGAGGGAGCAGCAGCGAGGGAGGTGGGAATCGGCAGACACGGGATGGAACAGAAAGGAAAGGGAAAGGTACAGGAAACCGACCACAGAGAGGGGGCGGCTGGCGGGTCAACGACAGAACGTAGAACCAAATGTAGCCCAAAATCACTGTGAAGTAAGGGGCCATTAAAAACTGTTGGGACTGTGAGGATGCGCTGCTGACCTTCCTGCCCAAAAAGAAAAAACTCAAACCCAGTGCCATTGTTCCGGAGCGGGGCAGAGGCGGGGGGGGGGGGGAGGGGGAGAGAGAGCTGTGGGGTGGCAGCAAGTGGGAGAGCTGTGGGGGGGGGGACAGAGTGAGTGAGAGAGCTGTGGCGGGTGGGGGGGAGAGCAGGGAACAGGGTGCAATGCACGGCTACAAAGGGAGGACCAGCCAAACGAATTATCCCAACTAAACCCAAAATGAAGAAAACTGCCGCACAGATGCTCTGTGCGGGTTCAGCTAGTTGAAAATAAAACGGCTAATATTATGATGCCCTTATACAAAACTATGGTGAGACCACACTTGGAGTACTGTGTACAATTCTGGTCACCACATCTAAAAAAGGACATTGTAGAACTGGAAAAGGTGCAGAAGTGGGCAACCAAGATGATCAGGGGCATAGAGCACCTTTCTTATGAGGCAAGGCTACAAAACCTGGGGCTATTTAGATTAGGAAAAAGACAACTGCGGGGAGACTAGATAGAGGTCTATAAAATAATGCATGGTGTGGAGAAAGTGGATAGAGAGAAATTCTTCTCCCTCTCCCATAACATTAGAACCAGGGGTCATCCCATGAAACTGATTGCCAGGAAATCTAGGACCAACAAACGGAAGTACTTTTTCACACAATGCATAATCCACTTGTGGAATTCTTTGCCACAAGATGTGGTGACAGCCAACAACCTGGATGGCTTTAAGAGGAGTTTGGATAACTTAATGGAGGAGAGGTCTATCAACGGCTACTAGTCAGAGGGCTATAGGCCACCTCCAGGCTCAAAGGCAAGATGCCTCTGAGTCTCAGTTGCAGGGGAGTAACAGCAGGAGAGAGGGCATGCCCTCAACTCCTGCCTGTGGCTTCCAGCGACATCTGGTGGGCCACTGTGCGAAACAGGATGCTGGACTAGATGGGCCTTGGGCCTGATCCAGCAGGGCTGTTCTTATGTTATTATGTTCTTATGAGGAGAGCTGGTCTTGTGGTACCAAGCATGTCTTGTCCCCTTAGCTAAGCAGGGTCCACCTTGGTTGTGTATGAATGGGAGACCACATGTGTAAGCACTATAAAACATTCCCCTTAGGGGATGGAGCTGCTCTGGGAGGAGCATCTAGGTTCCAATTTCCCTCCCTGGCGTCTCCAAGGTAGGGCTGAGAGAGATTCCTTCCTGCAGCCTTGGAGAAGTCACTGCCAGTCTGTGTGGACAATACTGAACTAGATGAACCAATGGTCTAACTCCATATATGGCAGCTTCTTATGTTCCTATGTTAAGTGTCTGCCCAGTGTCTTAAGTTTTTGTTTCCTGGGCAGAGCTTTTCAGACTTCTAAGGGAGAGGACTTTTTGAACCTCCTAGAGTGTGAGAACTTCTGAAGTTCCTACAGGAATAGATCATATTCTCACCTTCCTAACTCTAAACTACAGATGACCTTTTGGGGTAAAATTGATTAACTCAAATATCAAGGCAAAATAGCACTTTTTTCATTTCCAAAGGGAACCATTTCACAACACTTTATCATGTTGAATATAACAAAACCAATTATAAAATGGCAAAAACAGTTCCATTCTTTCCTACCCATAAAAAAGGAAAGGCTGTTCCCTTTCCCCATTCCCCAAATTCAGATATCACATTTTATTCCAGCAGCCTTGAAGATCAGGTTGGGGCAGCCAATTACAATCTCACTGAGTTCTGTTAGAAAAAGGTCTTATAGTGGATGAACTCCTAATTGAAACTATAAAGCTGAGTACAGCAAAGTACCCCTTCCAGATGACTATGTCAAATCTATGCAGTTAAACTCTGGTAAACTGGCCTTTTCTTCCTCACTTCCCTTAAAGTCCCCCAAAGGAATTATTTTAGCTTTGTATGGCTTATCCCACATATCCAACCATGTTTTGACTTTTTCCACTGTAGATTTAGAGACCATTGTCACCCATGATAAAAACCCTTGCAATATCAGCAATTTCTGTGTTGTTTTTGGAGAATCAAAGAGCAGGAAAAGGGCTAAATGGATCCTGTAATCCTGTGCCCTAATGCATAATGTCCTGTACATAAAGGACTATTTCATATTTGCATATTCATCACAATGGTCTGAGGATTAAGTAGTGACAGAATGATCTTCACTGCACAGGTATACCATCTGTCTATTCTCAAGAACAGTGCTTTTTAACTGAGGTCATTCACACATTAAGGCAAGAGTAATCAATTATATAAAGATCAAGCATAGAGAAATAGAATGATGTGATGATGTATATGCATGTGCGAACCAGCCCAATAGCATCCCAAAGTGACACCTCTGAGCAGGTTTCTTAACCAGGGGCCCCTGAATCCCCTAGCAGTCCATGAAGGAGTAGGTCCAGGTGGTCCGTGGAAAATCCTTACTGCACGGAACATAATTTGCTTTCTGGTGAACCAGAATAAGGTTCTTGAAAATAGCTGTCTTGAGTAATTTTTCTCTATTTTTTACTGGGGTAATTTTTTTAAAACTTTTTTTACTATTTTTACATATAAAAATATATTACTGTATATATAAATGTTAGGGGTGTGCAATTCGGGAATTCAGTGATTCGGTTCGGGACCCGAACCGAATCACCCCTGTTCTGTTTTGTGCCCGAATATGGGCCACCCGAATCACCCTTGATTCAGTTTGGATTCGGATTTAATCTGAATCCGAATCTGAATCAATTCGGGGGGTAAAAAAGGGGCCCAGGGGCAAAATTTTGGGGTGGGGTGGTAGTGCCCAATGGGTGGAGTCTACCACCCCAATTTCAGGGGAATTGGGCAGAGGCCTGGTTTTTGGGGAATATTTGAAGTTTTGGTGTCTTGGGGCGGATTGGGGGCAGAAAGTGGATCTGCCCCAAAGGAGTGGGCTGGGCTGGTAGATAGTGTCTAATGGGTGGAGGCTACCACCCGTCCCCAATTTCAGAGTGATTGGGCAGAGGGGTGAATTTTGGTGAATTCTGAGGTTTGTCTTAATAAGGTGAAGTGTGCTAAATTGATTACTTCCGCATATTCATAGTAATTGAGAATGTGAAAAAGTGAAAGTGGGGTCATGAGAGTTGTCTAATTGAAAAAAATCTCATTTGCTATGATAGAATGAGAATTCACACCTCAGAAAAAACTTCTGAGGTGTGAATTCTCATTCTATCAAAGCAAATGAGATTTTTTTCAATTAGACAACTCTCATGACCCCACTTTCACTTTTTCACACTTTCCTTTACTATGAATAATATGAGGAAGTAATCAATTTAGCACACTTCACCTTATGAAGACAAACCTCAGAATTCACCAAAATTCACCCCTCTGCCCAATCACTCTGAAATTGGGGGCGGGTGGTAGGCTCCACCCATTAGGCACTATCTACCAGCCCACCCCACTCCTTTGGGGCAGATCCACTTTCTGCCCCCAATCCGCCCCAAGACACCCAAACTTCAAATATTCCCAAAAAATCAGGCCTCTGCCCAATCCCCCTGAAATTGGGGTGGTAGCCTCCACCCATTAGGCACTACCACCCCACCCCATCCTTTTGGGGCAGATCCACTTTCTGCCCCCAAACTGCCCCAAAGTCACTAAAACTTCAAAAATTCCCCAAGAATCAGCCCTTTGTCCAATCCCCTGAAATTGGGGTGGTAGCCTCCACCCATTAGGCACTACCACTCCACCCCACTATTCTGCCCCAGTCCCCACTTTCTGCCCCAATCTGCCCCAAAGACATGAAAATTTCAGAAATTCCCCAAAAATCAGCCCTTTGCCCAATCCCCCTGAAATTGGGGTGGTAGCCTGCACCCATTAGGCACTACCACCCACCCCACTCTTTTTGCCCAGATCCCATGCTATGCCCCCAAACTGCCCCAAAGTCACTATAACTTCAAAAAATCCCCCCAAATCAACCATGAACCGAATCACCTGAATTTTTCATGCCCGAAATTCGGGTGATTCGGCTCGGCCCCAAAAAATATCGGGGGACATCGGAGGTGATTCGGTTCGGCCCCGAATCACCTGAAATTGCTCATTTCGGGCACAGATCATTCTGTGCCTGAAATTTTTTGCACATCCCTAATAAATGTAGTAAGGTCCATACAAGAGGATCTTGGGGGTGGGATCCATGGGTTCAGAAAGGGCTAAGAACCCCTGCTAGAGGCTGCTGAGGAAAGAAGAGATGCCATATTTGTGCCTTGTCTTGTATCAGCTTGGATAAAGCCCCAAATTACAAATATTATTCGGAAGCTTTCATTAAATAGCATGATGGGATGGCTTCAGGGGCCGGTCAGGTCTTTGGGAGGTGCTTTTGGGAGAAAGATCATGAGCTGGTGGGGAAAATGCAAAAAGGAATAGCTACCACCACAGAATAGCTACCACCACCAAAGGGCCCAAGAGTTAAGGCAGCTCCTCTCCACCCTGTTAATGAATGGGGTGGGGTGCAGCAGTGGGTCCTCTTCCTTCTACCCTCTGAAGGTGAGAGGAGGAGGGCTGCCACTCTTGATGAAGATTCCCTGCCGTTCACTGAATGGGAAGTGGGAAATCCAACACCTGCTGCCTGTCGATAAGCTTTGGAGGTGTGAGGCTCTAAACGCTAAAGGGAGGACCCAGTATGGGATTTTCCCCCATGGCGCCCTCAATGAGTAAAATCAGGAGTGATATCAAGAGGTGGTTGAAGACTTCCTGGCTTCTGTTTAACTGTCCCAGTTTCAGCCAGCCATTGCTGGTGCAACTGTCCCCACAAACCTTGCTCTCCCAGCGACACAATCTTGTTCCTGCTCCAAGTTTCTTGAACCCTTTGTCTCCCAGCCCTCTGTCCCACGCAGCAATAGTTTGGACTATGTCAGCCCGGCCAGGCATGATCAGCTTTCAATGTGTGGAACCAGGGCATGAAAGCAGAAGCCAACATATTAAACTAAAAAATGCTAAGCTGTGATGGTTGGCAGCAGCATCAGATCCATCAATCATCTATTGAGGCCAAAGAACCATCCTCCAGGAGTGTTTCCAAAGCGGGGTGCTTTGGAATGGAGCAGAGAAGGGCTGGTTTAAAATAAAAATGGAAAAAATAAATAAATAAAAGAATGTTCAGATAGAGTCTGCTCTGGGACTAGAGGGGTTCTGGGAAGTGACTGGGTAGGATAGGATCTGAGTCAATAGACTTGAATAGGTAAGAGTCAGTCCACGAGTGAGCCCAATGTCTGGGGTGATGGCCTTCTTGAGAGCCATTGAGAAAAAGGCCAGCCCCTTTGTGCATAACCTATCCCTTCATCTGCATTGCCCTTTCCTCCTGGGTCCCACATTGCTGTAATACAAGGACACAAGAGATCACTGGAATCCAGCATGGAATCGAGCTCTTAGACCTGGTAAAGTCAGCTGAGCTATAGCAGCCACACTTAAATGGTTTGTAGATTAAAATGTTAATAATATAAAACAAAGCAAAACACCCTTGGCAAAAACCCAAAGCAAAAGTAAGCAAAACCCCATTAGTCGCAATCTGTATCACACTGAAGACAATGGCCAAGCTCCAGGGGAATGTTAAAGCTCTGGCTTTCTACCACTACATGTCTTTGTGACATTAATCTATGCCATATATAACCACCACATTTTGCTTCAAATCTGTGATTTGATTTGGTTATGCCTCTTTATTTCACTGGTTTTATGTGCTGATATTTGAAATTGATTATTGTCTTTAATACAGTTTTGCTTTGCTTATATGTTTGATTGCAAGCAGCTTTGTGCTATTCATGACCGTGAATATGGCAAATAAATATAGAAATGAATGAATGAAGCAAACACCTACCTTTATTGATCTGTGCCTCATTGATTCTAGTAGTAAAAACATAGAGGAAATGGAGAAAGAGCTCTGGATTGGATCACAGTTGGGTTTTTCTCTGCAGGGGAAAAAAATGACTTCAGTTTATAATGTCCCATAGCGTTTATATTCAGACTTCGGAAGATTCATGAAGAAATAAAGCTGCCATAAAAATCATTAAAAATGAAAATAGTAGAAACAAAATAAAGCTGAAATGTTAGACCTAGTGGCTGCTAAACCATCTCCTATAAAATGCTGAAACATTTATCTTGGATCTGACAGCATGGTTTCATTTTTACTTTGTGCAATTTTCTTTTTGTCTGCTCTTACAGTTCCTGAGTCTTTTAAAGACATCAAAATGCAAAAGCTGGACTGGAGTGAATGGTTGACCTGACAGAAATCATGAGCAAAGGGTGGAAAACAAGTTTTTATATCACATTCAGCTGTGCGGGATCAAAATGTTCATAGTCCAGGCTTCTCTAATAAGAAACAAACACTTTGTCCTGTCCTAGAACAGTTCTGATCCTTACTGCCATGAAATCATTTATTTAACATATTTGTATACTGCCCAAAAGGTTGACTCAGCCTTCCATCCTTCCGAGGTCGGTAAAATGAGTACCCAGAATGTTGGGGGCAATATGCTAAATCATTGTAAACCGCTTAGAGAGCTCTGGCTAT
Organism: Hemicordylus capensis; assembly: GCF_027244095.1. Classification (NCBI taxonomy): domain Eukaryota; kingdom Metazoa; phylum Chordata; class Lepidosauria; order Squamata; family Cordylidae; genus Hemicordylus; species Hemicordylus capensis. The sequence goes on along the minus strand of NC_069659.1, from coordinate 184,421,931 downwards.
AGAGCGGTATATAAATGTAAGTGCTATTGCTATTGCTAAGTACTATTGCTAAAAGGCAAGTCTCAGAAGATATGAGATGGCCACTCATTCGACATCTCTGTGGCTCATCTGCCCACAGTATTCTACAGCCATTGACCTTTGCCAAGGAGAGGAGAAAGCAGGAGCTGTGCACAGCCATACTGAGCCAGGGACAGGCAAGACTGTCGATTGTCATTGAGGCTGTTCTCATGACCAGCCTAACCCAGCCTGGGCAGCCCAGCCTGGGTTAGGCTGGTCATGAGAAGCAGTGGGATCCCCACAGATCCGAACACTTCCTGCCTGCCTAACCCTCCTACCTGTTAACCAAGGTTAAAGGTGCGCTTGCACACTTAACATGGATGCTATGTGTCATGTGTCTCCACTTTGAGTTCCGGCCAAGGAGACACAGAGAGGGTTCCATAGAATGCCTGTCTGACAGGGGAATCCCCCAATGCAAAGCATGAGTCATGTGGGATGCCCAGAAGCCAGAACAACAGGTTCTGTACCTGGATCCCTCTGCCCTGCTCTGTGCTTCATGGAGCAGGGCTGTTTATGTGGGAGCATGGAGTGCACTTCCACCACCAAGCCTTGAATTAACTGTGGGGAAGGTAAGCTCTTTGGAGCCTACCCTGCCCCTCCCACCCATGAGAATTGCCCCATTGTGTGTGTATGTGGAATGAGCATTCTTTTTTCATAACAGCTCAGCATGTCATAATGAATGTTCCTCACTTTAAAGGTAAAGTGTGTCGTCAAGTCGATTTTGACTCCTGGCACCCACCGAGCCCTGTGATTTTCTTTGGTAGAATACAGGAAGGGTTTACCATAGCCTCCTCCCATGCAGTATGAGACGATGCCTTTCAGGATTTATTTATTTATTTATTTATTTATTTAATTATTAAAACTTTTATACCGCCCTTCCAAAAGGCTCAGGGCAGTTTACATTAAAACACCATTAAAATCCTCTCTAATAAAACACTTGGTGTCCGTGCCTCCCTGCCCTGTTCTGCGCCTGCGCGAAGCGCAGGCCCAGAACAGGGCAAGGGAGACACGCTCGCCGGTACCCGGCAGCCATCTTGGGCGGCCAGAAGCGGCCGCCCCGAAGAAGCCGGAAAACCGGCGCCGGGGTGAACTGAGCGAGGCAGTGGCAGAGCCGCTGCCTTGGCCAAAAGAGACGGAGGCCGGGGGCGGAGCGGAGGCCACTTAAATATTTAAAAAAGGCACCCGCAGCCGATGCCGCCAACCCTCCCTCCCAGGTGACCCCCCCCATTAAGGGCCAAATCGGCCCAGCCACTTGCCCCCGCAGCTTCCGCCGCCGACCAACCGGCTGCCCACCCAGCTGCCGATACCTCCTTACCGCTGGCACACGTCCTCCGCTTGATCCGCTGATCAATTAACAGAAGGAGAGAGGTGCTCGCATGCACAGCTCCACTCTCTTTAAAGTCTCTTCCCGAACTGGCGCTTTGCGTCCTTGCCGCCCAAACTGCCAGTTCGGGAAGAGACTTTAAAGAGAGTAGAGCTCTGCATGCGAGCACCTCTCTCCTTCTGTTAATTGATCAGCGGATCAAGCGGAGGACGTGTGCCGGCGGTAAGGAGGTATCTGCAGCTGGGTGGGCGGCCGGTTGGTCGGCGGCGGAAGCTGCGGGGGCAAGTGGCTGGGCTGATTTGGCCCTTAATGGGGGGGGGTCAGCTGGGAGGGAGGGGGGGAGGGGGAATGGCAGCGGGGGGACAGGAGAGCCGTTATTAGGGCCCGTTGTTCAACGGGCCAAAATTCACTAGTCAGTTAATAATTAAAACAAAAATTATAAAGCATAAAACAATGATTAACAATTAAAAACATCATAAAACAACAATTAAATAATCAGAACAATTTAAAAACAAGTTTTAAAAAGCTGAGAAAGCCTGGTTGAAGAGATGTGTTTTCAGGTGTTTTCTGAAAATTGCCAGAGATGCGGAGGATCGTATCTCAGCAGGGAGCGCATTCCACAATCTCGGGGCAGCACCTGAGAAGGCCCATCTCTGTGTAGCCACCAAACGAGTTGGTGGTAACTGGAGATGGACCTCCTCAAGTGACCTCAATGGCCGGTGGGGCTCATAGCGAAGAAGACGCTCTCTTAATCTTAATCTTAATCTTAATCTTCCTATATCGCTGCTGCTCGATATAGGTGTTTCCCATAATCTGGGAAACATACCAGCGGGAATTTGAACCGGCAGCCTTCTGCTTGTTAGTCTTTAGAACACTCCATATCTGTAACTGCTTATAGAAGAGACACCCTGGCTTCACAGAATCTAGCAAGCCCTGACCATAGAGGTCACACCATTACTCAGCACTTCTAAGTGGAGTGGAGTAATGAAAGTTGGTTCTAGGAAATGTGATGACAACACCCATACCCCTTTGTGGCCTGAAAAAATCCTTTGCAAGCACGGCTAAAAATAAAACCATGAAGTTGCTCCAAGAAATGTACACAGACACTGAGGTCATTCACATAGTCAAAAACTGTGGTCTACTTGGGTTTGGGAGCTGTGTGTGGTCTCAATTTCCTTTTGTGTGGAAGCAATGTCAGAGGAAAACCTGTGCAGAAGTGATTGTGTAGAAGCAAGGTAGGAGCAGAAGCTAGCCAGGTTTCCTTCCTGCCTTGCTTCCACACAATCAGTTCTACCCAGGTTTTCCTTTTACCTTGCTTCCACACAACCAAAAAGTGGGAGCACACACAGCTCCCAAATCCAGGTAGAACACAGTTTTTGATTGTGTGAATGACCTCGTTTTTTGTTTTGTTTTTTTAAAAAATTATTGATATAAGAAAAGAATACAGGAATACAGTATACAGAAAAAGAAGAATACACGAGTACAATAGATACCATCTCATATATGTTTTGTACATCACACCTCCTCCTAACTACCTATTAACTTTTCCTCCTAACCACATGGATTCTAATTAGAACTTTCAACCATCTATCTTAAATGTTCAAACAGAACATCCAACTGAATAACTAAATACCAAAATTAAACAGTATCAAAATTAAAAGAAACTCACTCAAGGATTCATTAGCAAAGAAAATCCAAATCTTGGATGAGGGATCCAACCCTGTGACAGATAATAACGTATAAAGGGTTCCCAAGTAAAGGCAAATTTATCTTCTGATTTATTTTTTTATATGAAGTAATCCTAGCCATTGAAGTGTATTCCCGAAGTTTAAGACATCACTCCTCTAACGTCGGTAACAAATGAGTTTTCCAATAAGAAGCATAAAGAATTCTAGCCGCAGTTATCATGTATAAGGACAACTCTGTATATTCTGCAGGTCTATAGGGCTTAGTAATATTTAACACAAAAAACTCTGGAGAAAAAAAGAAAATATAATTTTAACACTTGTTGAATCTTTCTGTGAATTAACTTCCAAAATTTCTGAGCTTTAGTGCATGTCCACCACATGTGATAAAAGGTTCCCAGCTGATTCATACACTTCCAGAAATTTCCAGGATACTTATTGTCTATCTTCAAAATCATCATTGGAGTAATATACCATTTTGTACCAATACATTTTGTACCAATTTTCTCTTAACATACTATTGGCTATAATTTAATGTTCACTTTCCATTGATATTCCCATTGTTGCATATCAATTGTTTTATTCATATTCTGCATCCATTTAATCATAGTCTTTAAATCATTCTGATTCTGAGATTATTATTATTATTATTATTATTATTATTGTTATTATCTTGTTTACACAGTCAGACAGGTGTTACTGACTAGTTTGTTTTATCCACACATCAAGTCCTTCCCAAGGACCTGGGATGGCTGAATTTTATTGTCAATTGTTATAGATATCGTTGCAGAATATAGGCTGTTCCCAGTAGAGCTGCTTTTTGTAATTGCCTGATGGTGATTTCTGTGGCCCCTATGGTGTTGAGGTGCTCTTCAAGGTCTTTTGGAACTGTACCCAGGGCGCCAATTACCACTGGGATTATTTTGGTCTTTTTCTGCCACAGCCTTTCAATTTCAATTTGTAGATCTTTGTATTTGGTGATTTTTTCTATTTCTTTTTCTTCTATTCTGGTATCCCCTGGTATTGCTATGTCGATTATTTTGACTTGTTTTTCTTTCTTCTCGACTACAGTTATATCTGGTGTATTGTGTGGCTGATATTTTTTTGTTTGTAGTCGGAAGTCCCATAATATTTTTACATCTTTATTTTCTTCAACTTTTTCAATTTTATGGTCCCACCAATTTTTGGCTACAGGTAGCTTGTATTTTTTGCAGATGTTCCAGTGTATCATCCCTGCTACCTTGTCATGCCTTTGTTTGTAGTCAGTCTGTGCAATCTTTTTACAACAGCTGATTAGGTGGTCCACTGTTTCATCTGCTTCTTTACAAAGGCAGCACTTGCTGTTTGTGGTGGATTTTTCTTTTTTTGCTCTTATTGCATTTGTTCTTAGTTCCTGTTCTTGTGCAGCCAGTATTAAACCCTCTGTTTCTTTCTTCAAGTTGCCATTCTTAAGCCATTGCCAGGTCTTGGTGATTATTTATTTATTTATTTATTTATTTCTATTCCTACACCGCCCTTCCAAAAATAGCTCAGGGCGGTTTACAAAGAGAAACAACAAATAAATAAGATGGCTCCCTGTCCCCAAAGGGCTCACATTCTAAAACGAAACAAAACATAAGACAGACACCAGCAACAGTCACTGGAAGTACTGTGCTGGGGGTGGATAGCGCCAGTTAGTCTCCCCCTGCTAAATAAAGAGAATCACCACGGTAAAAGTTGCCTCTTTGCCCAGTTAGCAGGGGGTCATATTTCACTAACAACATATATCAAACCAATAAGTGTACATCATTTTTAGTTGTTAATATTTCAAATTCTGTCAATCTCTGATGTTTCCACCTTGCTTTTTATGATGGCCTTGGGCCGAAATAAACAAATACATACATACACCTTGCTTTTGTATTTCCTTCTGTATTATGCTATTTATTTGTGAATATTGAAACCAAGAAGGCTTACTCATCCATTCCAACGAAAGAACCTGAATAGACTTTATTTTTGTTTTTCCTGTAGTCAAACTTTGTAAGTTATATGCCGTCTCTTTCCAATGTTCAAATCTTTTAGTATGTTCTTCATGGGAAAAATATTTAATATTGACGCCAAAGGAGAGAAATCTGGGCTTATTCTTTTTTTATGTATATCCCAAACACTTAATAAACTACTTGTAATGGAATGACCTTTTATATCCACCACTGATCTTCTTATATCAGTCCATAAATATTTATGCAATCCTTCTGAAAGGCCTGTTTCCTCCATGGACATAATCCAGCTGTATGTCTCTTTAATCCATTATGTAATCCATATAAGGCAAGTAGCCTGCTAATATAATTTCAGGTTCAGAATTCCCAATCCTCCATGTTCCTTTACATTTTGCATTATCTTGAACTTAACTCTTGGCTTTTTAGAGACCTAGATAAAAGAATTTATATTTCCTTGCCACTCATTCAATGTCTTTTATTTTTATTGGGATCACTTGAAATAAAAAAATTATCCTTGGAAGAATGTTCATTTTAATGGCCGATATTCTTCCTAGTCAAGAAAGATTTAACTTCTTTCATCAAAATAAGTCCACCATTATGTTCTTCCATGTCAGCAAATAATTATTTTTAAATAAGTTCTTATTAGAAGCCGTTAATTTTATCCCCAAATATTTAATTGGATTAGTACTTATATGAAATCCCATCTTTTCTTTCAAATATTTCAAGTCCGATTCTGCTAAGTTCCATGTAATGATCTGTATTCTATTTTTGTTGATCTGACTTCAGTTTATGATTGTGTGAATGACCTCGAGGCTCTTCACATGAGCAGTTTGGAGAGCCTTACAAGGCTCTGTGGGGAGAGTGGGCTTAGTGGAGCACTCATTCTGCTAATCCCATTTCAGGGGGGTGACTTAAGCGGGCTAACTGCTGGGAGCTGCATGGCTCCCGGCTTTTCCCACAACTGCAGGAAAGCGGTCTGGGCTCCCTTAGCCCGCTTTCCTGCTTTCGCAAGAGTATCCTCATTATTAAATACTCAGACATGTACTTCATCCTAATTTGTAGAAAATAGCTTGCAACTCTAAACTTTTACAAATGCAGCATCTTACTTTGAGTATAGCAACCCACAGCATTTACAGCTGCTGTGCGTTGCCCCACCCCCAGGATCCCCCCTCCCCTAGTGTGCCAGCCATGGATACAAGCACCTGCGGCTGACACACGATTAAAAAAAACAAGGTTAAGGGAGCGCTCGCTCCCTCATCCTCATTTAACTAGGTGGCTACTTTGGTGGGTTTGCTGCTGGGTAACCACTGGGATTGGGTACAATCCCAGTGGTTCACATGAGTGTGCAAAACTGGGCTTACCCCTTACCCCAGTTTTGCATGCTCATGTGAATAGCCTCAGTGAGTGATCCATGTTCATCTGTGAAAGAAGAGGGTTGGAACTTCTTTTCTTTTGTCATAACTAAGGAGGATTCAGACACCTCCCTCCCCACAAATCTCAACATCCATTCCCAGTCAGCAAAATGTGGGGTGGGGGAAGAAATGCTATAAAACAAGCAAGGGTCAGCTTATTGCTGGCTTGCAGTAATAATCCTTTTTTTAAAAACAAAACACAACAACCTTCCGCCACCTCTTTGGGTACACCAGGGTGCTTTTCAGATTACATGCTGTTCAGCAATAAAATGCTTCATCTTGGCAGGATCATTTTGAAAAGGTAAATAGCTTGCGCAACCCCCCTACAATGGGAAAATACAGTGCTTTTTTTTTGGTGATGCACATGCAACGTTATAGGACTAAAGCACAAGGATAACATCCGAAGTAAGGCTTCAGAAATGTGAATGGCACCTTGCTGACTGTGCAGGGACTGCAATGTCAAAACACAGGCAGTATGGGAGCGCACTTAATGGACACACAGTGCCACCGTTGTAGGGTGTGATCTGGAAAGCAACCAGGAGCTCTTCTGGTGGGCTGCTTCCCACTGGCTGCTATATCCCAGAATGCCCCTGGAATAATACAATGGCATAAGATCATGATACAGCATCATTCCACAGGGCATTTGCTGGGGGTATAATGGTGGCTGGTGGGAATCAGCCCCAAGAAACGTTTCTGCTGCCACTCCCATTACTGCCAAAGAGGCAGTGGAAATGTTTTAATAGGACATCTACTGCTGAATGTAAGAGGTGAACCTATTTTAGATATAAGATTAACTGATAGTGTTCACCATCCATGGATACAGAATGCATGAGGGGAGTGAATGGAAGTATGTAGGTTAGCTACGCCACCCAAATCAACACATCCATGGCCATAGCCCTCACTATTCCCACATATGTGGGGACAGATATTTCCTGTGATTAAGAACTCTGGGGGGACAGTAGGGGGGCATGGTGTCTCCATGGATGACAAACACCTGAATAAGGCTAGGGATTACAGTCACAGTGTGCCCAATGTTTGAAAAGTATGAGCTGACCATGATAGTTCATCCCCTCTACAAGCCACATAATGAGGCTATTTTCATGACCACTCAAAAGTGGGCTCAGTGAGGCCCAGCTCACTTTTGATTGGCCATGAGAACTGCCAGGAACTGCGCGGCTCCCTATGGTTAGCCTGCTTAATTCCCCCACTAAATAAGGTTAGCAGAGCATGTGCTCCGCTAACCCTGTTTTGGCTTTGTGCCGCGGTGACTCACAAGAAGTCTCCTGACTGGGAGGTTCTAACAAGCCTCCCAGCCTCAGGGGTCTTCCCTGCACACTCATGCAGGGCGTTCTGGGACTTCCAGGGGCCAGGCAGACCCTTATCCCTGCCACCCTTACCAGTTCCATGATGGAGCCGGTAGTTGTGTGGGTGGCTGATCTGGCCACCTAGGGTGAGCTCCCTGCTCATCTGTGGGGAGAGCAGGCTGAGCCCGCTCTCCCCGCAGAGACTGGTTAGGCTCTATGCACAGACCATGTGTAGAGCCTCTATCTCTCTCATAAAGACACAGTCAGTGCTCTAGCATCATTTCTAAGAGCCTTGTGCAAACAAAGGCTTCTCCACTACACCCACCAATCCCTTGTCCATTTTGAAAAACTGGAGAATTGGCTGGTGCTCTTTAGCATCTTTTAGTTCCCTTTGTTTAAGCTCATTTCATTTCTGGCTGTCTGCTTTATAATTAAACCAAACATGACAGTATGGCATGGAAATATATTTATGTTTCCAGTACTGTGCCCAGTTCCAGAGATCTAATGTCAGTTCTTCTATACACGCTGGAGTCTAGAGGCCTAACTTGTTTACTTGCACATATTCTGGAACTTGGAATTTCAGTATTTCAATGTTTCTTAGTGTCCCTAATTATGATCAACCCTCCAGTCGGACCTCATAGTTGTTGACAGGACAGTCTCATAGGGCAGCACTCTTCTGTCTCTCAAACTGCAAGCCTAGCTTTTCCTGTACAAGTTCCCTTCCTCCTTCCCTCCAGAGAAGAGCCTGGGCAGCAACCCACTGTTCAGAGTTTTGCTTGGTCTAGTCCAACGTGCTTCTCCTTGGTTTCAGCAAATCTCACAACATCTGGACAGTCCTTATAAATAAAGGGAAACAACCTTACATAAAAATCCTCAAGGATGATTTATAATTAAGTTCTCATTATGGTAATAGGCTTGCAGCCCAGGCTGGATGTCCTAGATATCTAGGCCTGGTTTAAGCGTCCCCTCCCTGCTATGCTCAGGCCCTCATATTGTTCCCTACCCCAGAACAATCTTTGTCTTTGAACCTGCAGAAGGTGAGAGGAAGAAAACATCCAGACTAATGACACTCTAGCAGAAGAGAGTATTCGTGAACAATGGGAAAGGTGATTTATTATTATTATTATTTTTTACCTTCTGCTCTACAGCAAAATATGGCCCTGAGAGTTGGAGGACCCTCAGGAACATATTTTCAGGAGGCTCTGGGAGTTTTTCACACAGTGCTTCATCTCTCAGAGTATGCCAGGAGCAAAGTCACTTCGAATAAGAATTGCGGCATTACAGAAGGCAACTTTCTATTTGCATCTTAAAAGCTTGTATCTCAAAAGCTTGACTGGCAACTACCCTCGCTTTATCCCCCAAAAGCCACTGGAATACAGGGTGGGTTTTTTTATCCTGGGCATAGTCGGCTACGCTTAAACTTGGAAGGAAAAATCCAAGTTGTGTGTGATGTGCTCCCAAAGATCTCCCAGGGAATTCACACACACTCCCTTCCAGGGGAGATTTGAAGTAAAAGCACCATGCAGAAAAGCTCCAAGTGGCTGCAGGTGGATTGCCAAACATTGCACCCCTCCCCCTTTGCATGAAAGAAAACACACTGCAGCAGCATATCATTAGTTTGGTTGTGTGCCATGTTCGCTTGTGATCTGTAGGTGACTGTCACCACTATTTTCCTCTTTTTGTTGGCCACACCTACAGTTCTCTCTTTTTTATTTTGATCTCTGATGATGGTTTATGGCTGTCTGTTATTATCCACTTGTAATATAAAATAGTTTGGCCTCTTTTTGTTCAGGGAGGCCAAACTACACTTCCCATGATGCAATGCAATAATATCAATGAATATTGAATGCCATAACATTTCACATAATCTCTTTTGTTCATTTTGCTTTTGATTAATCTGAGAATTTATTTCTCCAAAGAAATATTTCATTACAATTGGGTTTTCACATATAAGGTTTTCTCTACAAATGAACATCATACTTGCACCATACATAAGTAGTGGTGAACCAAATGTTTGTCAGCAAATATTTGGGATTAAAAGAGAGGCTTCTAGGAAGGCCTAAACTTTCCCCAAAAGATCTAATACAGTATATATATTTTTAAACTAGGGAGACCCGAGTTCAAATCCCCATTCAGCCATGATACTAGCTGGGTGACTCTGGACCAGTCACTTCTCTCTCTGCCTAACCTACTTCACAGGTTTGTTTTGAGGAGAAACTGAAGTATGTAGTGCACCACTCTGGGCTCCTTGGAGGAAGAGCGGGATATAAATGTAAAAATAAATAAATAAATAAATAAATAGAGTAGGCACCATTTTATTTATCCTTTCTTTCTAGTAAGAATGTCATCACTTAGTTAATCAGACCTAGCTACATAAATACATAAGGGCAACCTCCACCACCACCACCAATAATAATAATAATAATAAACAACTTTATTTATTAGCTGCTGCATAACAAATTGTTCTCTAGGTGGCTCACAACACAACATTAAAACATCCCATAAAAACACATCAAATCATAACACACCAAAACCAAAAAAACAACCACAAAAAAGGAAAAACTTGTTTTTAAAAAAATCAGTTTTAAAAATCAATTTTAAAAAGAGAACAGAACAGAAAGTGAATAGAAAGGTCTTTACCTAGCATCTAAAAAAACTAAGTGATGGTGCAAGGTGAACCTCACTGGGGAGGCTGTTCCAGAACCAGGATGCACCCATTGAAAAGGCCCTCTCTCTAGTATCCATCTGCCTCACCTCATTTGGCAGGGGCAGGGCCTCCTAAGATCTTAAGGTTCAAGTCGGGACATATGGGGCAAGGCACTCTCTCAGATAACCTGGTCCAAAGCCATTTAGGGCTTTAAAGGTTAAAGCCTGCACTTTGAATGGGTCCCAGAAATGGACTGAGAGCCAGTGCAGTTCATGAAGCACTGGTGTAATATGCTCAAAGTGCCCAGTCCCAGTTGCCCAGTCCCATCTTGCAGCCCTAGTTTGTACCAACAGCAGTTTCTGGATCATTTTCAAAGGAAATCCCACATACAGTACAATGCATTGCAGTAATCAAAGTGAGAGTTTACCAGAGTATGAGTAACTGTGGCCAAGCTATCTCTGTCCAGGTATGGTTGCAGTTTGCATATCAGCCGAAGCTAATAAAAGGCACTCCAAACCACAAATCCCATTTGAGCCTCTACAGACAATGTTGGATCAATGAGCACCCCAAGACTGTTAACCTGGTCTTTCAGGCGGAGTGCAACCCCATCTAGAACAGGCTGGACATCACTCACACAAGCAGAGGAACCACCAACCAACAGCACTTCTTCTTGATTGAGTTGGAACTTGGTCACCCTCATCCAGTCCATTACTGCATCCAGACACTGATTCAGGACAGTCACTGCCTCACCTGTGTCTGATGAAAAAGAGAGATAGAACTGAGTGTCATCCACATACTGATGACCCCTCAGGACAAATCTCTGGATGATCTCTCCCAGCAGTTTCATGTAGATGTTGAACAGCATAGGAGAAATAATGGAACCTTGTGGAACCCAAAGCACAACTGCCAAGGGGTTGAGCAGTAATCCCCCAGCACCACCTTTTGGGAATGGGCCACGAGGTAGGAGCGGAACCACCCTGAAGCCATGCCTCCCACACCCAACTCAGCCACCCTGTCTGAAAGGATACCATGGTCAATGGTATTGAAAGCCACTGAAAGATCAAAAATAATTAACAGGGTTGCACTCCCCCTGTCTCTCTCTCTCTCTGCACAGGTCATCCTACAGGGTGATCAAAGCAATTTATGTTCCAAGCCAGGCCTGAAGCCTGAATTGAAATAGATCTAAATAATCTTTTTCCTCCATCAGTGTCTGGAGCTGACTGGCCACTACATGCTCAAGCACCTTGCCTAGGAAGGGAATACTTGCCACAGGCCTATAGTTGTTTACATCCTATGGGTCGAGACTAGGTTCCTTTAGAAGTAGTCAAACAATAGCTTTCTTCAACAAAGCTGGGGCCACCCCCTCTCTCAACAAGGCATTTGGAACCTGCTGTAACCAGGAAAAAAAATCCCTCCCTAATAGGTTTAATAAGCCATGATGGGCAAGGGTCAAGCATGCACATGCTTGGCCGAACACAACTAACAACCTTGTTCATATCCTCTCTGTTCCAGAGAGCAGCTAGAGCTTCGCCTGTCATACCAGCTGGGAACACCCCCAGAGTCCTCAGGAATCCATTGGAGTCCATCAGTCTCTGGGGTGGACCATTTTATTAGTTCCTCACCCTTGCAAAGTGGTATAGCCTCTGAAACGTTAAACCTCAGAAGGAAGTGATTTGACCATGACAAGAGACATATCCCCCACTTTCAAATCACCATACTTTTGCCCAGTCAAAAAAAACAGATCCAGAGTGTGTGCCAATTTATGTGTCGGGCCAACAACATAGTGGGAAAGCCCCATGGTTGTCATGGCAGCCATGAAGTCCTGAGCCACCCCAGACAAGGAAGCATCCGCCCCCCTTATCGGCCCTCTAGTCATGCTGACACTGCACTAAATATCCAGGTGGATACAGCTGGGAAAGACTAATCTCTCCCAGCTCCCACACCCAGGTCTCTGTAATACAAACCATGCTGGCCCTTTCCTCCACAATTAAATGATGGATTATAAATATTTTATTCTGGACCAACCTAGCATTAAACAGCAGCACCAGCAGGCCAAAGGACAAGCCAGGAACCTTCCTATTATGGGAACAGCCAGAAGAAGAAATAAGGTGTTGAGCCACTCTTCCCCTCTCCTGGTGTAAACAAGGCCCTATGCCATGCCTTGCCCTACCCGTAACCCCCAGCTTTGAAGTACCCCCAGCTCTCCCCGGGTTCACATCCGTACTCAGGCACATCATTAAACACCTAAAACTGTACTCCCAGCAAGCAGAGTAGAGACCCTGCCCACGTGGTTCCCAAAGGGGCTCCCAAAGGATCGATCTACTTTGGTGTAACCCCTTTGGTGATGACTCCGCTGGTGAGCTTGCCTCCAGGGCAGCGTGCTCTTTTATACTGCCAGCCCAGAAAATGATGCAAGGCCCAACAGAAACTGCTAAGTCAGCACTCTGGACCTTCCTGGAAGCTGAAGCTCTGCCACCAACAGAGCAACAGAGCAAATGAAGCTAATTCAGAGTGAAGGCAATGCCTCTTGGGATATCATTCCTTACTAAGAAAACATTGCCCTTACTCTGAATTTCCTTCATTTACCCTCAATGACATTGTCATGTACTTAGATCTGATCATTTCGATGATGCCATCACTGGTAATAGAATGAAGGACTATTTGAAGAACAAAACAGCATGACAACCAGACAACAGGGGCTGCCAAGAGGCTCACAATGGATCCACCAACTGAATGTCAGTTTTTGAAGGAAAGAGTAAGGTGCCTGAATATTTGTGTGTGGTAGAGCGGGGAGGAAATATTTGGATGGCTGATGAATGAGGTGATACTTTTACTCTGTGGTGCCCCTTTGGGCGGGGGGTGAGATAACTGAGAATGTCCTCTGCAAAATCACTGAATGCCCCCTTTTAACAAAAGGGAGAACAGTCTCAAAATAAGTACTTCTCTTTTGATTCAGTCACAAAAATAACTATTCAGGCTATTTCTGTTGACATTCTCTGGCCAAAATTGTCCTTGATGCAAAACTATTGCATTAAGAAAGCTTATCTCAGAACATTCACCTTATTACATACAAAATTCTTTTTTGCTTCCTTCAACATATTAATATTAATAAGCTCTTGCAGCTCTTGGTTTTTTACTAGTAAAATAATTGCATTAATATTACTGTCAGAAAGCTCATCAACAATCAGCTAGTTTCAATTAATTTTTCATGATTTTTAATTACTCTGAACAATCTGGTAGACATGCAGACTGCAAAAAAATGAGGCTAACTGTGCATTATCTTCTGATTCACGTAATGGTACACAGAAGGAAAAATGGAAATGTACAAATAATGGAGAGTGCTGCAACTTTTATTCCTATGGGTCAAAGTCATTGAACAAGTCTACAGAATTATCAATCAGATTCAGCAACTGAACCTGTACTTTGATGCTAGACATACTATTTGGTGATCCAAAGGCTGTGGTGGAGAAGCAGACATGTGCCCTTTCATTCTAAATATTTGACATTGGTGGTTCATGCAGGTCTCCATGCCGATATATGTTCAAGCCTATAAAATCTTTGTAAAGTTGTGACGTCGAGTCAGTGTCGACTCCTGGCGACCACAGAGCCATGTGGTTTTGTTTGATAGAACACAGGAGGAGTTTACCATTGCCATCTCCCGCATATTATGAAATGATGCCTTTTGGCATCTTCCTATATCACTGCTGCCCAATATAGGTGTTTCCCATAGTCTGGGAAACATACCAGCAGGGATTCGAACCAGCAACCTCTTGCTCCCTAGGCAAGTTACTTCCCCGCTGCACCATTAGATGGCTTACCCACAGTTTTTTTGTGGAGAAAGAATTATGTGAACTGGCCATCAACATGTACAGGCCTACAAATATTTCATTAGGACTTGATAGACAGCTGTGAGTGTATGCCTCCTTCTAAATCACTGGATCACCATCCAATAAGCATAGGACCTAGGCTGTAGAACAATGCAGTAGCAACAATGCAGAGTCTAATTCAGAGTCTAATTCTAATTCTGCTCAATTTAGGCCCCCCAGCTGTTTTTTTTAGTACAACACCAATAATACCCAGACACAGTGGCTGGGATTATGGTAATTGTAGGCCAACATCTGCAGGAGGGCCGAAGCTGAGCAGCCCGGGTCTAATTCAATAAGCACTATAATCTTATAGGGAGAGGCAATTGCAAACAACACAACTTCCAAAAAACCATACAAATCCTTGAGAATGACTGATGCTATTGTGGTTACTCAACATTCTGCTGGAAATAAAATGCCAATGAATTCCAGAGATATGGGCATAATAGTGACATGATAAAAGAGATGAAATTCTAAGTGAATTCATATCTTTTGATACATTTCTTCTTTGCTTTCTCCTGCTTACTAATACTAAACAGATACTGAGGCCATTCACACAATCAAAAACTGTGTTCTATCTGGGTTTGGGAGCTGTGTGTGCTCCCAGTTTTTGGTGATGTGGAAACAAGGTAGGAGGAAAACCTGGGTAGCTTTTCCTCTTACCTTGCTTCCATACAATCACTAGCACCCAGATTTTCCTCTTACCTTGCTTCCACACAAGTGAAAATTAGGAGCACACAGAGCTCCCAAACTCGGGTATAACACAGTTTTTGAGGCTGTTCTCATGGGCAGTCAAAAGCAGGGTAGGGCAGCCAAGCCCGCTCTTAGCTGCTCGTGAGAAGCAGTGGGAGGCAAGCAGCAGCAGGCGCTGCCATGGCAGCAAACCCACCTGTGAAGCCTGCAGTTTAAATGCGGTTAAGGGAGCAAATGTTCCCTTAGCCTCATTTTTTTCGGTCATCTGCCAGCCCCAGCTGCTTGCAGACAGGGCTGGGTGACTGTGGGTCACTCGACTGGCTTTGGGGAGGGGAGGATCCCCATAATACACTGCACACTCATGAAGTGCATTATGGGGATTCCAGGGGGCAGGATGATTCCTCCTAGCACCCTGATCTCAGTGCTGCCTGAGGAGGCAGCTGCATGTCTGGGTGTGCAATCTGCATGTCCAGATTCTTCAAGAGGATTGACTGCAGGGGAGGTGAGCGTTTGAAGGCTTCCTCCCCTCGCCCCCTTTGAGCCCTTTCTCTGATTGTGAGAAAGAGCTTATGAGGCGCTCCAGGTGTGAAGCACTATTCGAGGTAGTGCAGGGAGAGTGGGCTTAGCCTGCTCTCCCCGCACACAGGCCGTCCCTGGGCGGCCGGATCAGCCACCCACATGACTGCCGGCTCCATCATGGATCAGCATGGCCCCCAGAAGTTCCAGGATGCCCCACACAAGTGCATGGGGCATTTGGAGAGACCCCTGGGGCCAAGAGGCTTGTTTCAGCCTCCCAGCGGGGGTCTCCTCATGTGTAGCCATGCCATGGAGCCGCGCAGAAGCAGCACATGAGCAACAAAATGGGGTTAGCGGAGTGCTCACTCCACTAACCTCATTTAAGGGGAGGGGTGGTTTTTGCAGTTTGCTGCCAGGAGCAATGTGGCTCCCGTGGCAGCAGATGACCAGGGGAGATTGGGCTAGGCTCTCTTAGCACGATTTCCCCTGGTCATAAGAGTAGCTTCTATGGATTATGTGAATAACCTCAGTTTTTGATTGTGTGGATGACACACCGAGGCTATTCTCACGATCGGCTAAAATCGGGCTAGGGGAGCCTAGCCTGATTTTGGCAGACCGTGAGGAATACTGGGCTTGCAGGCGAGCCCAGTTGCCTTACAGCAGGTTACCCGCTTAGGAAGCCCTCCTCTTAGCCCAGGTTAGCGGAGCAAAAGACCTGAGAAACTTACTAAAATTATAACTCAGCAAGGGAGCTCTCTGAAAAGGTTACTTGACCGGTCACCATCTTGGACCCCATCTCGGTTAGCAGAGTAAGTGCTCTACTAAGCCGGGTTATACGATCGTGTGTTGCCCTGGCGTGCAGAGGCATAGCTAGGGAAAATAGCGCCTAGGGCAAGCACTGAAATTGCGCCCCCTGTCCAAGCATCTGACACCCATCTTTCAGATAACTTTACCTTAATGTCAGCTGAAAAATACAAGTCAAGCTTGTTAATCTTTTAATATTTCTAAAACTATTTAGCAGTGGACATAGCCAGACCAAGAAAATGCTGGAAAACTACAAATTTCAGTATGCTGGGGCTCATGAGATCCCCAAATATTATGCGGAGGTGAACTTGGAAAAACTAAAAGAATTGCCTGTCTAATTCTCTGCTATGCATTGTAGCATCATGATTACATATGTTTTAAAAATAAATGGAGAATTTGACTTTTCCCAGATACTCTGAAAATAATTAAATGATATGCAGAGTAAACTGTGTCACTGCTTGGAATATTTTCTAGTCTTTCAGAAAGACAGTTAAAATGAGAGAAAGAGCAAGAAACTCCCAGTGGGCCTTAATACTAAGGATTTCATATTGATTCAAAGACAAACTCACCATTAATAGCCATATTATTAAGACATCACATTTAACTTACTTATCACAAAAAGCAATGTAAGAGCAAATGAATACAGTCTCATAAACTCATAAACTTCAGCTCATAAACTTCAGCTCAGTATTCACAAGCCCTGATTCTCTGTACATGGTGCCAATCTGAATATGTGTACAGTGACATAATATATTAATTTTTAAAAATAAAATTACCTGTAGCCCCTTCGGGGGACTTCTTAAAGGCTGTGGGGGTTCTGCAAAGTTTCCCCCTCCTCCCACTGACCTCTAGGGCCTCACAGGCACCATTTGAGCATGTGCGGTGGTCATTTTTAAAAATAATTCTTTTTTTAAAAAATGGCCGCTGAAAACAAAATGGCCACTGTGCATGCTCAAATGGCCTCTGCGAGGCGTGGCATGCTCTAGGGCCTCACAGAGGCCATTTGAGCATGCCCAGTGGCCATTTTGTTTTTAAAATTTTAAAAATTTTTAATTTTTTTTTAATTTTAAGAAATTGCGCCCCCCCTTCAAGTGGCGCCCGGGGCATGTGCCCTGCCTGCCCCACCCTAGATGGCGTGGCTCTGCACCATGGCAACTCACAAGGAGACCCCAGACTGGGAGGGCTAAAAAGCAGCCTCCCGGCTCAGACATCTCTCCAGCATGCTCTGTGCATGTCCTTCCAAAACCCAAGCCCCTGCTTGGGTGGCTGATCTGGCCACCCGGGGAGGGCTAATGGTCATCTGTGGGGAGAGCGGGCTTTAACCAGCTCTCCCTGCAAACCCTCTGGAGGCGAGTCTCACCAATTGTGAGACCCGCCGCGTCACTGATCATGAGACCCACCTCACTGTCTTTTTAGTTGTGGCTGGAGGAAACTTAATAGTGTGACCTTAAACTTCACAAATATCATTAACATTGTTTCAGGTAGCAGGAGACCAGATATCTCATGAGACTGAAAACAGGGCTAATGATCATCTGTGGGGCTTAGCCCACTCTCCCTGCAAACCCTCTGGAGGCAGGTCTCACTGATCGCGACACCCGCCTCACTGTTCTTTTACTTGTGGCCCGAGGAAGAAATGGAAAGAAGATGAAAACTCTAAAACATTTCTGTAATTCACAAGTTAGGCTGGTCATGAGAGTTGCCTCAGTGTGTGGAATGACCCAGAGTGACTAACACAGCCTGGGGCAGCCCAGCTGGGGTTAGGCTGGTTCTGAGAAGCATCAGGATCCTCATGGATCCCTCCACTCCCTGACCACCTAACCCTCTTAGGAAACTCTGCTATTAGTCAAGGCTAAGGGTGTGCTTGCACCCTTACCCTGGCTGCCAGGTATCATGTGACTCCTCAAGCTGAATCCAGCCCAAGGAGACACAGAGATGGACGCAGAGAGTGCCAGTCTGATGGGGGAATCTCCAATACAACACTTGTGGGATATCAGTAGGCCCTAACAACAAGTTCCGGCCCCTGGATCTGTCCATCCTGCACTGTGCCTCATGGAGCTATATGGAGCAGGGCTGCCCGTGTGGGCTCGTGTGAGGCACCTTGAAGATGGATGGTTTGGTTGCCTGGGGGGAAGCTAGGTTAAGAGCTGCCTCCCCACCCCTGCACCCTGTTGCACTTTTGAATAGAAACCAGGATGAGGCTTATACTTTTGGATAAATAAGTGCAGGTTGGTTTCTTTTTGGTAGTTATCATCAGGAGCAAGAAGATTTAACCTTCATTCCCTTTGCTTTCTCCTGTACAAATCCCTAACACTACCCTTAATATTGGATGACCCAACAACCACTGCCAGAGACCAGAGTGCTGTATCCTTTCTTGTCTTTTTCAAGAATGCTACCTATGTAACACTATGAGGCAATTCACACAATTGCCTTGGGTGGGCAGGAAGGGAACGGGAGGTGGGAGGCTTCCTTCACCTTACCTTCCCCCCAGACAACCAAGCAGATCCTCTTTGGTGTGCCTCCTGTGTACCCACATGGGCAACCCTGCTCTGTGCAGCTCTGTGAATCACGGAGCAGGGCGGAGGGATGTGGGGCCAGAATTTTTTGTTCTGGCCTCCAGACATCCCTCAATGTGATGCATGGCATGCACAGTACATTGGGGATTCTCCTCTCAGATGGGCACTCAATGCGCCCATCTCTGTGACTCCTCAGGCTGCATGCAGCTCGAGGAATCACACGGCATCTGGTAGCTAGGTTAAGGGTGTAAGAGCACCTCAGCTAACCGCTGGGCTGATTACGGGGATTAGGCAGGCAGGAAGCAAAAGGATCCACGAGGATCCTGCCGCTTCTCATGACCAGCCTAACCCTACCTGAGGCAGCCCAGGCAGGCTTAGGCTGGTCGTGAGAACAGCCTCTATCTGTCATGCCCTCACCCATGGACAGTCCAGAGGAGGGAGAAGTTGGCAATCCTCCAGCAGAGGAAGAGGCACCTGAAGGGGAGAGCTCAACAGTTGGGCTGCAGGAGGCAGATGAGACAGGCCAAGATGAAGCTTTAGCTGCAGGGAGCCATTGGAAGCAGAAGAGATGTTGGGTGAAAAATCAGATCCTGAGTTAGAAGAGGAACAACCATTTACCCCACAAGAATGAAGGTGTGCCAAATAGTGGCAGCAGCTGCAGCCATTGAGGCGAAATCAGTGTCTTTTTAACAGTCAAAGTAAATGCTGAAATCTCCAACAGCTGGCTGGGGGAGGAGAGCCATTAGCCCAGCACTATAAATTAGCCAGCAGACAATGTCCAAGCTGCTGGAAAGTAGCATGTTGTGTGGGTTTGTTGCAGACCAGCCTTTGGCTGCTTGGATTTCCCAGCTCCTTGTTTGGACTTTTGAGACCTTGACTCCTGCTACTTGAGACCTGATTCCTGAGCCAGAGATGGGGCTGCTTCACCTCACCTTAAGATCTCCCTTGGTGACATCATGGACCTTGGGCTCAGGACTCTTGGAATTTGGTGAGTGACCGAGGTGTGGGGGAGAGAGGGTGAACTTGACACTTGCTAGTGATTTGTTTCTCTTGTGCTTTGTTTCAGATGCAGGAGGATCCCTGATCTACCGGCTTCCTTGGCGGTGACCTGGGACCAAGCCTCGGACAGACAAGCTTGTGACACTATCAGTGTTGGCTGCAGTGCACCCCCTCACACTGGCCCTGCCACTGTGCAGAGCTGATGTAACCACGCCCCCTTGCTATCCCCACCCTGCCTCTAAAGCCCAGGCAAGACACTGGTTGTGTGTCACCGTGTGCTCTTGCACTCCTTGGTGCTCTTGGTGGTGGTTTAAAAATGAGAGCCCACACAGCCGCTCCAGGTTTCCTACAGCTAGCTGCACTGTTTGCACAGCATGCCCAGCAGGAAGAGCAGCTGCGTGAGCCCTCCTTTTTAAGCTGCTGCTTACAGCAACTATAACAGCAGCATCCTCTGGCCTCTCTTCCACTGGCTCTCCTTCCCTCCAAGCATGGAGAGAGCCAGTGGAAGTGAGGTGCTGTCATCACCACTGGCTTAAAAAGGAGAGTCCACACAATTGCTCCTGCTGGCCATACTGTAGGAAGCTTTGAATGGCTGTGAGATGTGGGCTCTCATTTTTAAACTGCCACTGGCAAAGCAGCACAAAGTGACCAGGAGCACATGGTGACATTCAGAGAGCATCTCACCTGGACGTTGGAGGTGGGATGGGGAGAGATAGTAAGGGGCCAGGGCTACATCAGCCTCCTGGTACTCCTGGGGCAAGGAGGCAGGGTTGTGGGACTAACTGCAGCGGCCAGCAGGGGCACATTCTGCTGCTACCCCAAAAGGCTCCTCAAAAGTGCCTCTTCTTCTTCTAGCCGTTCAGTCATATCTGACTCTCGGTCACTCTATGGATCAATGCAATCCATGCTGTCCTATCTCAAACAGCTTCCTTTAATTCTGCCATGGTCATTCCAGTGTCATCCCCCCACCCCCAATCCAAGTCTCTTGCACTTCCAAGTTTTTTGGCGAAAAAATACTGGAGTAGGTCGCCAGGTCTTTCTCCAGGCCAGAGCCGTGTTAGCCAGCATAAGTAAACTTATACTGTTCACCCCTCCACCACGATGAGGTACAGTTGCACTTTGGAGGGGCCTCAAAAGTGCACCTGAGGTGATTGCCTCAGTTGAGTCTTATGGGCAAGCCACCCCTGAACACACACACTCTCTCTCCCCTAAACTAGTTGAGCCTAAATTTTTTCCTATCAGAGAAAACTTTCCTTTGCTGCATGCAGAAGGCTAATTAGGAAGTCATTATGAGTATTCCTTTTGATCAGAACACAAAATTAAATACAGGTTACATGGTACATTAGTGGGACTGTCAGAAATGGAGACTTGAGCTAGGCAATTTAAAAAAAGGGCAAAATGTTTTAAATTAATTTTTAAATAGGTTCTTCCAGTCATTAAGCAGAATTATCACATCCATATTTTGTAAATGTGCAACGTATGCTCTCAAAAGTCTACACTCCACAGTTGTTTTTATTGATGACCCATCTAAGCTTCATTTCCGAACTGAAAAACCTTGTCGGTCAATTTATTCCAACATAACGCTATGTGGTTGGGTAGTTATTAATCCTGTAATTGCTCATGGCATGCCAGGAATAATTCTACTAATTATTGCAATATGTCTTACTTTGCAATGCCTCTATATGTCAATATGCCCTTTGCATGTATTGAAGGGGGAAAAAATTCAAATTTCTCATTTGAATTGAAGATATGATTATTAAACCACAACAATTACACAAATAACTGATATATTTTTGGCTTCCTCTGCACAGCAGAGCAAGCTCCTTCCTTTATAAATTCATGCTTGACAAATAATATGTCCCCGACTTTAAGAGATCCATTATCACTACCCTGCTGCAAAACCTTGCTCTAAGTGAACATTAGTTTCAATTATGGCACAACTATAACAAACCACCCTGGGTCACAATAGCACGGAAATTCATTTTTACCAATTCACTGTGGGTGAAAGAACTGATGTCTCTGCTGCTGGAAAAGGTTGTGGGATTAAATGACACACATTTAGGGTGATAAATGAAGAAATAACCCCCGCAACACACACACACACACACGCACACACACTCTGATATGAGAGTTCTCATTTTGTCATAATGAGCCTTCCTAAGTCACATGTTTTGTTTTTTTTTTAATTATGCGTCGCCAACACTGCCTGACAAAGCTCACTCTTATATTTCTGGCCTGGGGCAAGCTGACCAAAGAGAGAAAGAGGAAGGGAACTGTGCTGAAAGGACTTAACAAAACTGAAGGATGAAAGAAAGAAAAAATCACAAACATTGACCACAGAGCTGCAAAATTGTTTAGGAGACTGGGAGTAGGGAGGTGGGTTTGTGATGTTACAGGAGCCAGTCAATAGGCAGCCTTCCTAAGCAGACCTTCCTTATTCAAACTCAGACCTGCACAACCAGTTTTTGAAAGGAGAAGTATGTTTGTTTACAAAGCGCTGAATCTGCCTCTACCATTCTTTAAAAAGTGCATCCCTATGCATGCTAGAAAGCTTGTGGAACCTGAAGGGTTTCTATCTACACCCTCCCCTTTTAATATCCACACACCAGGAGCCAGCACCAATTCAATCCCATAGTCCTCCTGAGTCAGTGCCATACTATGAGCCCTTTCTCACAAGCAATGAGAAAGGGCAAGAGGGTTAGCAGGGAGGGTGCCTTAAAAAGCTTACTACCCCACAGACAATCTGGTTCTATCCTTTGGGTGGGCGGATCACCTGCCCAGACAATTACTAGCTGCTGCAGGTAGC
Source organism: Hemicordylus capensis (assembly GCF_027244095.1). Classification (NCBI taxonomy): domain Eukaryota; kingdom Metazoa; phylum Chordata; class Lepidosauria; order Squamata; family Cordylidae; genus Hemicordylus; species Hemicordylus capensis. Next base: position 184,399,335 of record NC_069659.1, on the reverse strand, counting down.
TCAGGGTGCCGGATGCATCGCCCCATGTTGCTCCGCCCCCAGAGCTCCCATAATGCACCATGTGAATGTGTAGTGTTTTATGTGGATATCTCCTCCACTCCTTGCTGCCGACTGGGAGCCCTCCATGGCTGGCCGACGATCACAGAAACAAGGTTAGAAGAGTGCTCGTTCTCCTAACCTCATTTTGGAGGTTGGCTCTGTAGGCAAGTTTGCTGCCACAAATTGTACCGATCCTAGAGGTAGTACACATGCATGTGAAAAAATGCACACATGCGTGTGTGAATAGCTTCTATATTTTACTATTTGGGAAGAATGTGAGAATGAGTTGTAAGGTGCTGGGGGTGGAGATTTCAAACCAGGGCCTCCAGCACTCAGGCTGGGGTAACTTATTTTCTGTGCTGTCAGAGCAGCTCTCAGGCAAAGAAGTTCTTGGCTTTATCTTTGCTGACAATGATGCTCCCGCACTGTCTTGTGGAGGGGGGCTTTAACCCTTCCCAGTCCGCTAATCCGATTATAGTTTATCAATAAAGCTGTGGCCCTTTTACCCACTACATTGTTGCCTGTGTCTTCTTGGGGCCGGGGTCTGGGGACAAAAAGAACGTCTCCCCACTCCATTAGGGTTAACTTCTACCCAGGAAGGTATTTGTTACCCTTGAAACTAATAATGAAATAAATTCAATAATGAGGATAATTAGTTTAGTTGAACTCAGTGCTCGGTCTAGAGAAAGTGAGTTGCACTTAAGTAAAATTAACTAAAGTGTGATTTATTTCTGGCGTGAGGGATCAGAGTATTTGTCTGTGTGTGTATGTGTAAGCCAGAGAGATTACATTCCCTCTCAGCCATGCACACAGATCTCATTTGCTAAAGACATTGGCCAGTTTTTGTCTTTTTACATGTGTACAATGTAAAATTTTTGAAAAATAGACAATTGCCAAGAATGAATTAATGCCGAAACAAAACAGGGGACGCTGTTCTAAAAAGCTTTTATTTCCACTAGTAGATGAATCTTGTCATTGACCGGGCAAAGTCATTTTGTCTAGATTTCACTTATAGGAAAGTTCAAGAAATTTAATAGATTTTTTAATTAATGTGCTTGTAAAAGGCAAGTAAAAGAACAGTTTGAAATTTATACGATTTCACTTCAAATATTAGTTTCATTGAATAATTACCATATATGGAAAATTTGAATAATATCATTGAATCTGAGAAAGATCTTCTGCTTCTCTTGGGCATGTCATTTGGAATTATTGGTATGATTATTAAGCATTAAAATCTGTTGAGAACAGTAACAGTTAAAATATGATGATTATTATATTCAGAATTTCTTCTAAAATGAAAAAAAAAAATAAAAAATATAAAATAAACATTTCCCCCAGCATATTCTGATGTAAACAGTGGTGCATTCAGCTAATTTAAGAAGCAGGATTTTTCATACCAAATGTGGTGTCGGTATATAATTGAGAAGTATGATATTCCAAATTGATTCTCAAAAATACATAAAAATTATTTGAACTGTTCAGCAGGCATATGTAAAATGTAGGGCATTTTACATTTACATCAGTTAATGTAAGTGGCAGGACTGTTTATGCAAAATTTGGTATCTGAAAATTGGGAAGCAAAATATTGAGAATTTCTTTAAAAAATTTTTTAAAAAACACTAGTCATTTTATTGAATAATTTCCATTTATGGTAAATTTGAATCATAGCAAATTTGAATCTGAGAAAGATCTGCCTCTCTTGGACATGTCGTTTGGAATTATTTATATACTAGTATTTTTCAGCCCGTTAAAATAACGGGCGCTAGTGGCACTGGGTGGGGGGTACCTTTAAGAGCAGCGGGAGGGTTTACTTACCCCTCCCGCCGCTCTCTCGCTTGCCACCATAATTATCTCATTAATTGGGGCAGCAGGACACCAGCCGCCCCCACCGCCCCCCCCCCACCTGATTAGGGGCCAAATCGGCCCAAATTACTGCCACCGCCGCCTGCCCGCCCACCCGCCCACCCTCCCAGCTGCCCGAGTCCTAACCTTCTTCGCAGAACAGGGAACCATAATTGGAGAAGGAGAGAGGAGCTCGCAAACAGAGCTCCTCTCTCTGCAAAGCCTCAACGAACTAGCGCTTTGGGCGCAAAGGACACCTGGGAGTTCTGACGCTCTTCGGAACTCCCAGGCGTCCTTTGCGCCCAAAGCGCCAGTTCGGGCCGAGGCTTTGCAGAGAGAGGAGCTCTGTTTGCGAGCTCCTCTCTCCTTCTCCAATTATGGTTCCCTTTTCTGCGAAGAAGGTTAGGACTCGGGCAGCTGGGAGGGCGGGCGGGTGGCGGCGGCGGCTCTCATGACTCTTCTTCTGGGCTCTCCGTGGTGGGGCCGGATCCGCTGTTGCCGTTGCTCCTCTCCTGGTGGTCGGGCCGCTCCCGCCGCGGTCAACATTGCCTCCCTGTGGCCGGGTCGGGTGCTCTGTCGCTGCCCCTGGCGATCGAGCCGGTCACTTTTTCTGCCGCCTCTGGTCTCCCAGTTCCCCCGCTGCCGCCTTAGCCCTCCCGGTTCCCCCGCTGCCACCTTAGCCCTCCCGGTTCCCCTGCTGCCAACCCAGCCCTCCCATGCGCATGCCCAGAACGGCCAAGAAAGACACGGGCGACATGGGATCACACTGGAGGCTTTTATTATAGAGGATTATATACATAATTGTTTATGTATGATGCCCTAAAAATGGTACCCAAACAGCAGGATTGCAAGTTGTGAGCAGGTACTGGGTAGTACATGCCACACACACTTTTGTTCTCTTAAGCTTTGGAGTTGGCACTGTACCATTCAGCCCCATTATAAACATGGTTACTCAAGAGTAAGTTAACAGGGCTTACTTTCAAGCAGCTGAACATAGGATTGCAGCTTTAATGTCACAATGCAAGGGCTATAAATACATCCTGTTGCCTACTACTCTATATGACTCAGTTGATTGATTTGTGATGTAGGAGAGCAGCAAGGGCAAGAGAGAGAAGCCAATGTTATGTGCATATATATTGTAAAACTGCTCAAGGCAGAAACTTCATAGAGCTTCGTTCATGCAGACAGAAGGAGAAAGTAGGACCCTGGTTCTGCTCTAGAGTTTGTATTATTCTTTTGGCATTATATGCAATTCTTTACACATCGACATGTGCTATTACATGTTTAATCGGTATGTCCTGCAATTATGCAAGCCACAAGCAGTGAGAAGAGCTCCAGAGCGGCCTGCAGGGAGGGTGGGTTAAACCCTCCTTCCCCGCAGACTATCCATCCAGTGTTGCTGGGCATGCTCCCTGCGTGCCCAAATGATTCCCCGTGCACCAAGGCAGTGGGGAGGGTCGGGGGTGGGGAGGGCTGGGGGCTGGGATGAGTCACCCCAGACCCTGGAAATACCATAATTCACCACACAAATGTGCAGTGCATCATGGGTATCCCCACTCCTCTCCCCGGGATCCCTGCAGTCTGGCAGCCATGGCAGCTGCCAGTCAGTGTAGACAATACTGAGCTATATAGACCTATGGCCTGACTCAGTATATGGCAGCTTCCTATGTTCCTATGTTCCTAATTGTGTGAATGAGCTCCTCATTTCCTAATAAATGTGTTTAGAACTGTGGTGCTAAAGGATTTATTTTGTTAAGGCTCCTGGGGCTCCTGATCACATAATGAGTGTGTTAAAAAAAAGTGACTCACATACAATGCAGTGAGCTGTGCAACCAAGAGAGATATGGTCTTGTTGGCTGCATAGGACTCCTCGCTTCATTTGTGCTTCTAGCAAAGGCAGAAGAGGCTCAATGCAAATGACACTATGCACCATTAACTCTGATTCCCAGCATTCCCAATGGGAGTCAGGCACAGCAGTGATGACCCATAGCATCATTTGCACTGAGTCTCTTCTGCCTTCGCAAGAAGTACTGATGGAGTGGTGAGTCCCATGCAATCAGCAAGCCCGCATCCCACTTGGGTTCATGGCTTGCTGTGGAACATGAGAACATAGGAAGCTGCTTTCTACCGATTCAGACCATTGGTCCATCTAGCTCAGTATTGCCTACACAGACTGGCACTGGCTTCTCCAAGAATGAAGACAGAAGTCTCTCTCAGACATACCTGGAGATGCCAGGGAGGGAACTGGGAACCTCAGATGCTCTTCCCAGAGTGGCCCCATCCCTTAAGGGGAATATCTTACAGTGCTCACAAATGTAGTCTCCCATTCAACTACAAACCAGGGTGGACCCTACTTAGCAAAGGGGGCAATTCAGGCTTGCTACCACAAGACCAGCTCTCCCCCTGTACTGTATGTGCACCAGTAAAAATTGTGATTGAGAATTCCACCTAGTTCCTTTCTACTGTATCAAATCCCTGCTGCCTTCATCCTGTCATTTCACCCATTCCACTCACTTGCCCTGGTATCTTCCTTATTATTCCACATGATCTTGTCCCCCCTCCTCCTCCCCCTGCCCTCCCCCTGCCCTCCCCTCCACCCTAGTTCTAAAGAACCAGCTCCATTGGTTTTATTGCTTTTAATGAAATCTGCATTCCGTATTTGGTAAGGAAATCTATGAATGGAATTGGGATTTATCTCAAAATTGGTACTGCTTTTTCATCTATTCCTTCCAAGCGATTTATTCTCAGTAATGAAATCCCATTCCATTAATTCAACATGTAACCAAATATTTCAATTGCCTACAAAATGGGACCCATTTATCCTATCTCTTTGAAATTTGGTGGCCTGATCCTTTGGAAGCATAGTAGAATGCTTGGAAATGTCATGCCAATAGGATGGGTAATACTGAAGTTAGGTTCAGGAGAAGCAGCTGGTTCTCCCACTGAAAGCAGTAGAACTCTTATAGAATGTATGATTTCAAAAATTGCCTATAAAATGAGGACCACTTTCCAATCTGACTGAAATATTGCAGATTTTTATTTTTTATTTTTTTGCTTTGAGGACTAGGAGTAGTAAAATGCTGATAGTTCATGCTATTTATTAGGATGGTTGGGGGGCGGAACTTACAGGCAGCAGGATATTGCTGGGTCTCTCTCTTAAATCAACAAAAAATGAAAATCGCTGCAGAAAATGAAAACAGATTAAATTAAAATGAATGGAAAATGAAAAGAATCAAAATAAATCAAAATTATGGCAATCCGTGCCACAGTCCTGTGGTGGTTTTCTGGCCATTTTATGTTTCCACAAGTGTCACTGTGTGGCCCCAAATCAAATGGAACTCAGCTTAAATCTCAGCTTAAATCAGCTTAAATCCAAGTACTCCATTGTAACTAGTTAGCAAATTGCTGCCAGAATGGAATGAAGCCATGCAAGAAAATTTGATTCATCAATTCCCCAAGAGATTACCTGCAAAGATTTCCCTGCATTTTCACTTGTACTTAATAGACTGAAGCCAGGAGTCATGGCAAACAACTGAGTACAAGATGGTGGTGACTACAATTCTCAGATTGCACCTTTTGAGTAACTTAATTGGATATATTAATTGGAAGAGTGTGACCTTAAGACAACAGTGCACATGCTGGTCACCTCCAGGCTTGTCTACTGCAATGCATTCTATGTGCAGCTGCCTTTGTATGTAGTCCAGAAACTTCAATAGCAGAAGAATGCTGCTGCCAGGTTGGTCTCCAGGTATTCTGAAGAAATCATATCACTCCTGTTTTGAAAGAATGACACTGGCTGCCAATAGGTTTCTGGGTAAAATATGAAGTGCTGGCTATTACCTAGAAAGCCCTTAACAGCTTGGGCCCAAGGTTTTAAAGAGAATGCCTTCTTCGCTCTGAACCCTGCCGCCTATTAGGATCATCAGGGAAGGTTCATTTGAGGGTGCCACTGGCTCATCTGGTGGCGACTCAGAGGCGAGCCTTCTCTGCATTTGCAGCAGGGCTGTGGGACACACTTTTTGCTGAGATGAGAGCTGCTCCATCCCTGATGCCTTTTAGGAAACTACTAAAGACACATCTCTTTAGCCAAGCTTTTTAGTTGAAGTTTTAGCTGAGGGTTTTAGTGGAATTTTATTGTTGATTGATGTGTTAATTTTTTCTTGCTTTCTGTTGTAAACCACCTAGAGACTTTGGTAATGGGTGGTATATAAATGTGTTAAATAAATAAAATAATTATATATATACACACACACACACACACACACACACTCTGTGTGTGTGTGTGTGTATATGTGTATATATATATATGTGTGTGTGTGTGTGTGTATATATATATATAAAACTACCTTCCACAGAGTTATAAAGGCTCTCCACACAAGCAGTGCAGAGAGCCTAAAGGGGGTCTGTGGGGAAAGCGTGCTTGATCCTCTCTCCCCACAGATGAGCAGGGAGCCCTCCCTGGGCAGCCGGATCGGCCACCCAGACGATTACCAGCTCCATCACAGAGCTAGTTGGGGCAGCAGGGTTTGGGGGCCTCCCAGCCCCCAGAACTCCCAGAATGACCTGTGCGGGTGTGTGGGGCATTCTGGGGAGCCTCCTGACGCCGGGAGGCTTGTTGTAGCTTCGCCACTGGGGGATTACTCATGAGATGCTGCAGCATGGAGTCAAGCTGCAGCAGAATGTGATCCTTTGACCTGGTTTCCAGGCACTGTTGCACCCAAACCCCGGGTGAAGCAGCGGGCTTGAGCCCAGCCACTGCCAGGAGCCACACGGCTGCTGTTGCTTCCCACAATCTGGAGAAATCAGGCTAGCTTTACCTAGCCTGATTTTTGCTGATTGTGGGAATAGCTTCATACCCTTGGTCCAACCTGTTATTGGTCTCTTATATTGTATTATGTCATGTTATTGATCTAGCTCAGTCTTGTCTGCTCCGACTGGCAGCAGTTCTCTAATGCCTTAGGCAGAGATCTGTCCCAATCCTGCCATCATACGTTCAACAAGATTTCCTGGTAATCCAATTTGGGACCTAGTATGTAGAAAGCATGTTTCCTGTGTTGGACATATAGCCCCTTCTCAAAACAGTAGGGAATCAATTTTGTATCTCAAATCACATGGGATTTCAGCCCATCCATAACTGCTGCTACAGTAAATCTATACCATAAAACTTTCCAGACATAGCTAAAATGATCGTTCTGTATGTATAGCTGCAGCTGCCATAGCTTAACTTTAATTTGGCTACTTTGGATTTTTCAGTCTGTTCTACAGTTTTGTTTATGATACTTGCACTGAGAGTTGCATAAAATAAGATAGACTTTCTTTCCTAACAGGTTTTTATGCCTGCCAGAATGGATTGTTAAAAACATAAAGGTAAATAGAGATTGTTCAGTCATGTCTTGTAGGCAGGGCACTAAGAAACTAGGTCCATTTCTGTCATTTTTCTCGGAGATCCTTCTTGTCTGTCACAACACAGCAGTTATGAAAAATGGAACTATAAATTCAATTTAGAGGGCAATTTACAGCTAATCTTTAGAGTAATTCCAGTGTGAATAATGCAGCAATTTGGATGCATGGCCAGTCAATTCAGTCCCTGATTTATTAGGATTTAAGAAAATTTTCTTTCATTAATGATAATTGCCCAACATAAGAAATAATTTCTCAGAGAATTATCTACCTTCATATCTGTAGCATTAATTTTCAGAAGGGCTGCTGTGTTGGTTAAACTTATTATTTTAGGGGGGGGAGGATTAGCTTTTAAAATAAAAGATATATGAAGTATTTAAATTCTGAGCTGTATCTCCTTAGAGCACATGTGTGAACTGATCAGCACTGCTTTAGGGCTTGCTTTTTATATGCCTTCCACTAGAAATAGCTTTTTGAATATCTCAGCATAAGGATAGTGGTATTCACTATTGATTTTTCACATTTCTTACACCTTGATGATTGCATTGAATCTGACTAACAGAGGAATGGTATTATTTGTTCCTTCCTAAAAATCAAGTCAGCTAGCTGAAAGTCTTTCCAGTTATTACATTCCCACATTTTAAAACATTATCTGATATTTTTTTGTTATGGAGAAAATTGCTTGGTCTTTTGAAAAGTCAAACATTATCTATGATCTACCATGATACCTGATTGGGAAAGCCCATTATGGGACATGAAGACATTGGGGGTGGGTTATCCTATTGTCAGTGTTAATCCAACTGACTACTTGTTTGATTTGAAAACTTAGAGCACTAACAAGGATGATGTAAAGACAGGGCTCCTGTTCCATTATTTCATCACAAAGACATAGTCACTGAAGATGGTTGGCTTGGTGTGAATATTTAGAGCACGAAATGATACTATAAAGCTCCAGAGGTCCGAGTCTGGAGAATGTAGCAATGGAAACATTGCCTTACTTTCTTTGTCAGTGGGGTAGCTTCCCAGAGGTGGGATAGCTGGTCAGACCTCTGCAGCCCTTCAGCACACCACTGCAGATGGCCAGGGGTCTGTATTGCATCCTCCAGCTCAGCAGGAGTCAGAGACACTAAAATCAAAAGGGATCCACCAGGTTCTAGGGATGTGCACAAAACTGGTTTTGCTGGTTTGGTTTTGGGCCCAGTCAAACTGGACCCAATTTGAGTTTGAACTCAGCCAATTTGAACCAGCTCAGAGCTCTACTGGTGAGGGGGAATCCGTTGAGGATACAATGTGTATGTTTGCAATATGCATTTAAATTAGTTCATGAATTCAAAGGGCAACATGGAGGAGAAAGGATGTTAGATCTGGTGCAACACATAAGTTGATGTGTTGTGTAACACTTTGCCAAGAATTCTTCTCTATGGCCCCATTTGCACATAACGGGAAACCAGAGTTGAAGGGGCCAGAGGATGCCAAATATGAATAAGTGCAACTCCGGTCCCGTAAAGAAAGTGACCTGAGGTTTTGCTATCCAAACTCCAATTTGAAACCTTGGGTAGTAGTGAGTTTCACTGTTTGTACCCAAGGTTTCCAGGCACTGAGCCAGCCATTGCTTGTATCTGAGGTTTCCAGTTCCAAATGCGGAACTACAAGCTGGGCAGGCTGAAACTGAAGTTGAGGGAGAAAACTCCTCCCTCTCTCCATCTGTAATTGGCTGTCCGGGCTGTCCTTGGTGCAAAAAGGGAGCCCACATAGTGAGTTTCTCCTCTTCTCTGCAGTCTCCCTGACTGCAGAGAGCCTCCTGTCCATTTCATCCGAATGTGGACAGGAGAGTGGGGTAGGGATGGAAAGTGGAACCGGAGGTCCATTGTACCCATCATTCCTTGTTACGTGTGAATATGGCCTATAACAAACAATAGCTACAGTGTTTGAAAAGTTGAATAAGTGGAATCAATTCCTGGTAAATGTCTTTTTTCCTCTCTGCCAACCCCAGAGTATTTCGATATGCAAAGCAAGTGCTCTATTGTTTCTTCAACAGAAGATGTGCAAATGTAGAATTCCCTAATCACTTTAACTAACTGATAGTAAAAATGGCTAGCAGTGTGCCTTCTAGTGCAGGAATGCCCTACTGTTTTCCCAGGAGCACAAGAGACTGTCATGCACAACTTGGAAAGCCTTGCACAGAGCCATGCTTCATCAAATACACAGATAAATGAACATGGACAAGACAGGGCTATCATTAATATGAGCACTTTATTGGATCGATGTCCTGAAATGGGCTTTTTACACTGGTTAAATATTTCTGAGACATGAATTGAATTGCTTGCTATTTCTCACAAAAGGAAATTTATTTTAGTTTTTACTATAAGCATAAATGACATTAAAAGAGAGAGTTGTTACACCTTTATTTCTGTTTAGAACATATTTTTGCTGGTTCTATTTTGTAACAGGCAGAAGAGATCTGGATAGTAAAAAGATGAAGAAAGAACTGATTCCCCGCTCCCCAGTTTTTCTGTTTAAAAACAGAGGCTAACATCAAGACTAAGGAAGCCCCTGGGCACTGGGAGAAGCACCAGTGCTGAGTCAGTGTTTTCTGAAGAATACATAAGAACATACGAACAGCCCGACTGGATCAGGCCCAAAGCCTATCTAGTCCAGCAACCTCTTTCACACAGTGGCCCACCAGATGCCTCTGGGAAGTCCCCAGGCAAGAGCTGAGGTCATGCCATCTCTCCTGCTGTTGCTTCCGTGCAACTGGTATTTAGAGCCATCTTTCCTCTGAGGCTGGAGGTGGCCTATAGCCACCAGACTAGTAGCCATTGATAGACCCTGTCCACCATGAATCTGTCCAAGCCCCCTTTAAAGCCATCCAAACCAGTGCCATCACCACTTCCCGTGGCAGAGACTTCTGTAGCTTAATATTAGCACTCTGTGAAAGGTACTTGTTGGTCCTAGATTTCCTGGCCAACAGTTTTAAGGGATGAGCCCTGGTTCTAGTTTTGTGAGAGAGGGAGAAAAAATTTTCTCTGTCCACTCTCTCTACTCCATGCATAGTTTTATATACCTCTATCATATCTCCCATAGTTGCCTCTTTTCAAAACTAAAGATCCACAGATGCTGGTTGCCCTTTTCTGCACCTTTTCCAGTTCTACAATCTTGGTTGCCCTTTTCTGTACCTTTTCCAGTTCTACAATGTCCTCCTTAAGATACGGTGACCAGAACTGTACACAGTACTCCAGATGTAGCCACATCATAGATTTGTATAAGGGCATTATAATATTAGCACTTTTATTTTCAATCCACTTCCTAATGACCCCTAGCATGGAATTTGCCTTTTTCACAGCTGCCACAGACTGAGCCAACACTTTAAATGAGCTGTCCACCACGACCCCAAGATATCTCTCCTGGTCAGTCACTGACAGCTCAGACCCCATCAGTGTATAAGTGAAGCTGCCCCACCCCACCCCGCAGTATGCATCACTACACTTGCTTATATTGAATCACATTTGCCATTTTGTCAACCACTCACCCAGTTTGATCCTTTTGGAGCTCCTCACAATCTGTTGTGGATTTCACTACCCTATATAGTTTAGTGTCATCTGAAAATTTGGGCACTTTGCTGGTTAGCACAACTTCTAGATCATTTATGAATAATTGAAAGAGCACTGGTCCCAGTATAGATCCCTGGAAGACCCTACTTCTTACTTCCCTCCATTGTTAAAACTGGCCATTTATTCCTACCCTCTGTTTCCTGTCCTTCAACCAGGTCTGGCTTAAGCCATTGGCCAGATTAGGGATGGGTCCGGACCGGTCTGGAGGCCATTCTAAAGGCCTCCAGACTGTCCGGACCTGGCCGGTTCGGTTCGGGTGGGGTGGGTTCCTTTAAGGGCGGGGGAGGGTTTTGCATGGAGGAGATAATGTCAGCACCAGAGTCTCTCCATCCACTTTCCACCTTCCCATTTATAATGATGCTTTCCTAATGCTTGGCAGGAATGGCATTTGAAGCTGTGATGTGAACACCCACTTGTTGGGGATTGTTCCATTCATTTGAGGTTGGGGCAGCTTCTGGGGCCCAGCTAGCCAATGGGGTGGCTTGTTCAGGAAGGGCCCCAGTGCGGATCTGCACCTTACTGAATCCTCCAAACTGACTCCTAATACCCTGATGAAAACCGAACAGAAATCGCATTCATCTATGTGATTATTTACTCCTTTCCACATTTTCTGTGCAACCTGGTTCTGGCTCTCAGTCAGCTTGTAGCAAAGTTCTTGCAAAACAATTCAATTTTGATCCCACCTGCTGCCAGCCAATTGTGACAAAACAGGGGTGACAGGGGTGATGCTTTTCCTGGGCTCTGATCCCAAATCTAGGAGCACACCACTCCTTCAAGGTAGGCTGCCACCAGTTGAAAACTGATCTAAGTCACTGACCAGGCTTAGAACCTGCTTCAGCAACAAAGAATTGTCCAGCTTGGGACTTACAGGCAGTGTACAGCCAGAGTCCATACAACCCAGCTCTAGAAAACAACTCAACAGAAGCAAATGACCTTACGAGGCATATGAAAAAAATTATTGCACGTAACCCTCCAGAACCTGTTAAATCAGACTGAAGCCACTTCTATGTATCTGAGCTTTATTAAGAAACAAGAGTTGCACACAGAATAAGGAACTGGGAGAAAAGAATAAGGAACTGGGAATTGAGAGGAAGTAGGTTGAAATTGGAAGTAAAGAAAGGCACACAGGATTTCAAATGCAAATACAAAAAGCATTTACTAACTGACTAGCACTGAGCTTTACCTTAGTCTATCAGTAGGCAGGTCCTTGGCTGACAGAGGGTTAATCTCTACAGCTTCTCCCAGTATAGTAGAACACTCATTTGCAAATGAAAAAGGGCAAACACAAGCCAGGCTATTGTCCTCTAGCTTTAAAGCCATGAGGGAGGGGGTGAGTTCACATCTGTCCTAGTTAAAAGAATATTCTAATTTCCTCCCCTCCCGGTGGTGAGATGCAAAGTGGCCCTATCTCCTGTGGCAGATAAGATTAGGAAACTGGTGAAAGAAGGGTCTGTTAGACAGTGTAGAGTGAGATGATGGAGTTCTGTTTGGTTCATTTTGATGCCCATTAACCCTTGATGTCCCTTGTCAAGGCCAATCTGGCCTAGGGGTGTGCACAGAACCGCAGAGCTGTGGTCCGGCACTGTGGGGTGGGTTACTTTAAGGGCGGGGGAGGGGTTACTTACCGCTCCCACCGCTTTCCCCCCTCCAGCGCACATATTCTTTGTAGTAATTGGGGTGGCAGGATACCTCCCTGCCGCCCCTTCTCCTGCTTAAGTGCAAAAGGCTTGCCGGAGCCTTTTGCGCACGCGCACGTCGCGCGCGAGCTTCACGTCGCAAATTAGAGTGGATTCATCGTGTCTCATTGAAAATCTCATTTGCTATCATAGAATCCACACTCAGAATACCTCAGAAACAACACAACCCTGTACGCCATGGGTTAGCAACCCATGGGGGTGGTTGGCACCCTATGTGCACTACACCACCACTCGCTCTGGGGCACCCCAGCACCCCCCAAGTGCACTTATGGGGCTGCTGAAAGCTCCATAATACCTTATGAGGGAAAACCTTAAAAACGCTTAAACTTCAGAAATTAACCAAAAATCAGCCCTCTGCCCAATCACTCTGCAATTGGGGTGGTAGCCTCCACCCATAAGGCACTACCACCCCACCCCACTCTTTTGGCCCAGATCACACTTTATGCCCCCGATCTGCCCCAAAGACACTAAAACTTCAAAAATTCACCAAAAATCAGCCCTTTGCTCAATCCCCCTGAAATTTGGGTGGTAGCCTCCACCCATTGGGCACTACCACCCCACCCCACTATTTTGCCCCTGGGACCCATTTTTAAATCTGAATCGATTCAGATTCTGATTAATTCGGATCCGAATCGAATCAGGGGTGATTCGGATGGGCCATATTCAGATACAAAACATAACAGGGGTGTTTCAGTTCGGATCTGAATCGAAACACCGCAAATCCAAGTTGTACACCCCTACTCCTAACACATTTCCTTTTAGTCCTTGTATTGTCACCCATAATGTTTCTGTGGAGGCCTCCAGTCCTCCTAGGTTTTCTAGCTAGTTGGATTCTATCCCTTCTTTAATTTAAAGTGGTACTCCACCCCCCAATCCCTCCCTCCCTGTCCTTTCTGAAGAGTTCATATCCAGGAATAACAGTTCATATCCAGGAATAACTTAGCCCGCTCTCCCCGCAAACCCCCTAGAGGCTCTTCTCAGAGATTATGAGAAGAGCCTCTGTGTTTCTTTCTTTTCCTATTTTAAATAGCAGCCTGTGGTGGGGTGGCAATCTGGATCATGGCAGAAAGGAAGAGAGGATAACTCTTTCTCCCACACTGTTTTCCCAATAAAAATGCCCCCATCTGAAGTGACTATTTGTCCCAAGAGTGCCATATTTAAATTAGGCTAGTGGCTGACTTCTAGAACTATTATGGGCCTAGGAACAGGTTTTAAACCTTCGTTCATTATACAAGAAGTCTGTATTATAAATGTGTATTTTTATGTATTCCACAAGAGGTTTGTTTTTGTTATTTTCTTTGAAAGTTTCTATCCCATGTTCCAGGAAAATACTTATGCGCTCAGATTTTGAAATGGCCATTCACAGAGGGGTGTCCTTAGTGTTATATACCGTTGCCATTTTTCATTTGGACTCAGCAAAAGGTCAGGTCTATTAACTATTTTTCCAGTGAAGGTGTTGGAGCAGTGTGCATTTCTCAAATGATACTGCATTGTAAGGCTCCACAAGAAATGCAGCTTTTCTGTTTTCACAGGTCTATTGTGAACATAATAGAAACTCTCCAGAGCCACTATAGTTTGTTTCACCTAGTTTTTGATAAGACAGTACTGAATGTTATACTTGATTCTTTGACATTCATTCTTTGAAATAGGTGTTATGGAAATATATGAAGAGCAGTGACTACTGCCCCACCCAGTTATTTCTTAAGGCATTTTTAAAGAGTCTTCTGCCTGTAAATGTAAATGGCTCCCCCTTCTCTTCAATAGGGAGAAAGAACTGTTTTGCATGTGACTAAAGCCCTATTAGAGCCACCCACATACAGTGCCGTGAAATGTGGGCAGTTTGTTGCATGTGTCTAAACTCCCCTTGTACTGTTACCAAGCCCTCTTTCTCTGGGACTAAAAGGGGCACAGACACCATTACACAACACACTGTCCATTGGAAATGGGTACTGTATGTGGGTGACTGTGTTGTGTGTGTGTTCAGATGTCTGTACACATGTGCATGTTTGTGCATTCATTTTGAAGATGAACCTCAGTACAGCTAGGAAGTGTATTACTGTATGTTAGTGTGTGTGCAGAGCTGTACATGCATACACTGTACAGATTGTACATGCATTGAAATAACATGTGAATAGGGGTTAAGTCCTCCCTCCAGTGATGCCTCTTTCATCAGGGGTCCCATTACAGAGCTCTAGTTCAGAAGCTTATGGTAACAATTATTGTAAAAGCATTGAAGAGAAACGTGGAGAGCAACTGTAATGACAGAATAACATGCCTAGTGCTACTGATATCATTTCAGAACATGGTGTCTTAAATCAGTTTCTTCAGCAGTACACATTTGTTTCCTACCAGTGACTGACATCTTGAATGAAGCACTGGTGCAACAGGAAAAGCACCAGGGCTTCTGAAAAGTTCAACTAACTCAGCTCCACTGCTGGCTCATTGGGGGCAAGTTTGACAACCTCTCCTTCCGCAGGGGGCCCTCTTTTGCCACCTGGAAATAAGTCCCTGAGGGTCATGCAGCCCTCAGGGACATATTTTTGGGGTGGTTCAGAAGGTTTCTAGGGAAAGGGGAGGTGGTTGAAATCCCCCGCTACACACACACTAGTACCAATGTTGCATTAGTTTGGAACTCATCAGAAGCACTGATGCTACTCCAGTGCTTCTCCTGTTTCACTGTTGCTTCATTAGTCAGGATGTCAGCCAGTGATTTATTTTTTGCATATTTATATTTATTTTAGCATACAGTATTTAGAGATGCAGTCTAATTCTCCCTAAACCAAATGAACATATAACTGTGTCGGAGCAACCATGCTCCTAAGATAGGATTTGAATTGGGCTGCCATTACATTTGGGTGATTATCAAATTGGTTTTGATTGACCTTGGGAAGCTATAAATGAATAAATACAATAAATACAATATTAGAACTTCTGCAATTAATCACACATTCATTTGCATACCCATCCTTGTGATCATTATCATAATTTAATATTTATAATATAACACAATGAGGCTATCACACATGCAGACAAAACTGGGATAAGGGAGCCCAGCCTGGTTTTGCATCTGCGTGTGAACTGCCGGGATTGGGCCTGATCCTGGCGGATACACGGCAGAAAACCCACTCATGTAGCCACCCACTTAAATGAGGTTAAAGGGGCTAGCACACCCTTAACCTCATTTTTTGGTCGTGTGGCTTGCAGCTGCCACATGGCTGGGAGCCCAGGAGGAGTGAGGATTCCCATAATGTACCAAACAATCTCATGGTGCATTATCGGAGCTTGGGGACAGGACAACACGTGGAGGTGTGTCCTGGCATCCTGACCCCTGGAGCCACTGAGAGCACAGTCAGTTGCCTGGGCGGGCAATCCGCCCACCCAGGGAAGGGAGGCCAATCGTCTGCAGGGAGGGTAAGTGAAACCCACTCTCCCTGCAGACCGCCCTGGAGCTCTTCTGAGTAATCGTGAGAAGAGCCCAAATATGTATATATTGAGGCTCTACACACGGCCAGTGTGTAGAGCCTGGGAGGGTTGATGATCAGTTGGGAAGCCCTGGGCGTCTGGATTGGCCACCACGACTACCAGCTCCATCACAGAGCTAGTGGGGGCTGTGGGCATCGGGGGCCTCCCAGCCCCCAGAAGTACCAGGATGCGTCTCACAAGTGCGAGGGGCATTCTAGAGTGACCCCCGAGGCCAGGAGGCTGCTTGTAGCTGCCCAGTCAGGTGTCTACTCAGGTGTCACATGATACTACTACTACTACTATGGTGGCACACAATAAAAAACTGCTCCATTAACTGCACTCGCTCCATTAACCTTGTTTAAGGAAAGGGGGAATTAGGCGGGCTAGCTGCTATGGAACCAACAGGCTACTTTAGCCCACTTTCTAGTGATCGTGGGAATAGGCTCATTATTTCACTCTATGGCTGACCATGTGACCGTCAAATGATGATCCAGTCCTTTTGTGGGAGTCCCTCTCCAATAAACCTACGATAAAAATATGTCCCGTACATAATGAAAATATTATTAAAACATAATATTCATTATGTCCAGACAGCATTTTGCAAAATACCTGTAGGCAATGCAAGAAAAACTAAAGTCATCACAACTTCATAGGTGCATAAATCACTGCTACCACGTGTGACATCTCTTGAGATTAAACTGCTGGACTTCTGTCACTGCATGACACCAAGCATTGTGCCTTCTTAATATATCCAGCCTCAGAATGAAGAGTTATAGGTAGGGGAACTCCTGCAATAGGAGCTTTAGCCTTGGAATCACACTATAATTACGGTGCTTCTCTGCTGAAGAGTTGATCCAAGGTCCAGTCAACAAACCATGTATATTTGTAAAAATGAGAGGGAAAAGATGCACTGCTACAACTTTCATGGTAACTTTCTTTCTGTCTGTAAATTGCATAACCATCAGGGCCTCTCGGTTCATAAGGCACACCAATAAGGGCAGTTGTACCTGTGGGGACAGCGAAAGGCACCAGTTGGTGACTAGATCTTGAATTATCAGGAAAAAATGGCAATCAGAACTTGTTGCACCAGTACAGATTCAGATCACTATATCGTGATGATTATCGATACCACATGATAACTTGGACAACTAGAAATGTTCATTATATGGATTCTCAGTGTGAAAGTATCTTTTTTAAAAAACCCTTCTACGAGCAGTAACATCTAGACTACCCTGCGCTGACACATCGGAGTTTTCTAATGTGTGAGGGAGGAAGGGGGATTTTTTATGATCTCCCATTCTCTCTGCAGCTGCTTGTATCTCCCAACACATGAGTGGGCTAAGAGATCCTCAGGAACATAGTTTTGGGAGGCCTAGGCAGCTTCGGAGAGAAGGGGTGGTTGCCAAAACTTCCCCCTTCCCTTGTGCCACGACAACCCTTGCACGTTGGCGGAGAGTTAGTCTGGATGTCATCCAGTGACATTCAATAAGAATTAAGCTTTTAATAAATAAATAAATAAATAAATAAATAAATAAATCACAGTGTGAAGATACATGCATGTGATCCATTTTCAGCATTTTGAAATATTCAGTTCCTCCTGGAAGACAAATAGAGAAAACCCCAAAGGATATGGGAATAGTGGATCACTAACAGAGAGGAACTGGGAGAATCCATTCATTCCTACCCTCACCCCCCAAAAAGATGGAAAAGTGATTTCAAAATTCTTTGAGAAAACATAACTTATACCTTGGACAAAACTAGATAATTGGTTTTTTATCCATGTATTGGTAAGCTCAATCTTTTCATTGGCAAACCAATATATCTGCAGCATTAACTCATCAGATTAATACTTGCACACTTGTGTTGTGTTCATTCTTCAGTTATTTTAGCAATGGCTTGAGATGTGCTGTCCAGCTGAGATTTGTTTACAATGGTATATGATTTCCATAAAGGCACTGTTGGTTTCAGAGGGACTCATGGTGTGCGTGAAATTACACGCAGGATTCAATTATGGACAGTAATATGGGCATGAGTTTCTCCAGTGAGCACCTTTGTGGGAAGAAGATTGCATATCATAGGACAGACTATGCAGAAGCACTGAAAAATACTCATCTTTTGGAAAATGGAGAGGGCATTAATAGCAAGACAATTCTGGTTTGGTGTTGTTGTTGTTTTAAATTGAGCTTGGGCAGAGTATCCTCTCCAATATTCCCCAATATTTCTCAGGGGGAGACTTAGGGGGCAAACATTTCTGTAGAATTTGTAGGCAACTCTCAGATATATATTTTTTAAAAAAATAATCATTAGGATTTTTCTTTATCAGCCAGCCTCACCTACTTCATAGGCTTATTGTGAGGATAAAAGGGGAATCATAAAACGCGGGAGGAGACCTTGAAGATTTTCTAGGCCAACCCCCAGTTAGGAACTTCTTTTTACTGCCTAGCCTAAATCTGCTTCCTTGTAATTTCAACTAATTGGTTCTAGTCCTGCTCACAGGAGCAATATTGTTGCTGAGAAGTTGGACGGCCAATCAACAGCTGGATGGCTGGAAAAGGGATTCGGATGGGGGTTCTTTTCCATCCAGTCCTACAAATGCTTTAACACCTACACCATATTTCTCACTGTTGCACATTGGGTAGGTGCTGTGTCAGGATATAATAGTAGTCTTCAGATATCTATAGGGTTGTCACAGTGAAGAAGGAGCTTGTTCTGTATTGTTCCTGAGGGCAGGACTGGGACCAGTGGGTTGAAATTATAAGGATAAGCTCTGCTGCAAATTTCATCCCATATGGAGGATATATTGAAGACACCTAATGGCGCAGTGGGGAAATGACTCGAATAGCAAGCCAGAGGTTGCTGGTTCGAATCCCCGCTGGTATGTTTTCCAGACTATGGGAAACACCTAAATCAGGCAGCAGTGATATAGGGAGATGCTGAAATGCATAATCTCATACTGCACGGGAGATGGCAATGGTAAACCCCTCCTTTATTCTATGAAAGAAAAACCACAGGGCTCTGTGGTTGCCAGGAGTCGACATTGACTCAATGGCACACTTTATCTTTATGGAGGATATATTAGCTTCGACTAGAAGCAGGATCTTGGTGGCAGTCGTGATCAGTGTTCCCTGTAATAGGAGTTCCCAGATGTTGTTGACTACAAGTCCCATAATCCCCAATCAATGGCCACTGAAGCTGGGGGTTATGGGACTTGTAGTCAACAACATCTGGAAATCCCTGTTTCAGGGAACACTGATCGTGATGTTCTGAAACTCCCCTCCTAGCAAGATCTCAGCAGCTGTCTTTCTGCAGACCTAAAAGTTTGTTTATTTTGAGGGACTACGAAAATTCAGAGTGAGATCTGCTGACAAGCTGTAGCAGCAGGTACTACCACTGTAGTGCTTTTTATTGCTATGGTGTAGTGGTTAGAGTGTTGGACGAGGACCGGGGAGACCCAAATTCACATTCCCATTCAGCCATGAAACTCATTGGGGCTATTCCCACAATCTGCAAAATCGGGCTAGGAGAGCCTTGCCCAACTTTTGCAGATCGTCAGAACCACCGGGCTCAGCTGTGAGCCTGATGGTTCTCCAGTGGGTCACCCTCTGAAGTTCCCCTGCCCTAAAACCAGGTTTGTGGAGCGAGCGCTCTGCAAACCTGGTTTTAATAATCGTGAGTAGCCGCGGTGCAGCTTCACGCTGTGCCTACTCACAAGAAGACCCCCAGAGGGGAGGCGAAAAGCTGCCTCCCAGCTCTGGGGGTCTCGCCAGCATGCCCTGCGCACTTGCACAGGGCATGCTGGAACTTGTGGGGGCTGATTGGGCCCCGCTTCCCCCTGTCCCCACCGGCTCCATTACAGAGCTGGCAATCATGTAGGTGGCCGATCCGGCCGCCCAGGGCTCCCTCCCCGCTCACCGCCCCAAACCCGGTCTCACGGATTGTGAGACCCGGCTCATTCAGTTATTCTGGGCCAGTCACTTATCTTTCAGACTAACCTATCTCACAGGATTGTTTGGGGTTATCTACATGTCGATCACTCTGGACTTTCCTTAGAAAAAAAGCAGGATATAAATGTAAACAAGCAGACTAACAAAACAACAAATAAAGTGCATGTTTTAATTTTGATTGGTTTGTATTGTATTCCTTGACAAACAGCAATCATATGGGGTCTGATCTGGACAGGGACTGTGACAGAGAGAGCTAAAACATCTGCCTCTGTGGTCATGATCCACAGGGAGCTAATTTAGCTGCAGTTTGCCATCAAAACCCAGCACTTAGCATGGAAGTGTTGAGCACACAGTTTCCTGTAACATGTAGCTTGACCCTAAGGTTTATGTGGATTTCTCATTGTTTCCCTTGTGTTTTCTTCTTTCTGACTAATAAAAGGAGCATGGGAAGGCTAGCGGTAAAAGAAGAGATTGCACCATTATAAACCTCAACATTCTATTGCTTATAAATATGATAAGTGTTGAGCTAATGACTTGAAACCTAGCATATGTGATCTACTTGATGAGGTCTACAAATTTTCTGGGATTGTGGATTTGGGGTTTTCATGAGGTGAACGCCATGATCATCACAATTATAACAAATTAAGGCTTGACTTATCTCGCTTTGCATGTAATGTGTCTGTCTCATATATCAGTTTCACCTTTTAATTTGCATTACTGAAATTAATGGACTTTTGCACAATATTCTAATTTTCTGAGTTTCACCTCTACTTAATTTCAAGGAGATCTAATAAAAATTGCCACTACAATAGTGAGTTAAAATGTGCTGAAATTTGAGAAATTGACCCCTTTTTGTCCCAACATTATCCAGGTATATAATCTAATTCTTTCAAATTTTGGTGAAAATGACCGATGTACTCTGTCAGGCATGTTTAGGAGAAGATAGGGCAGGGGGTGGGGAGAGAGAAAAGGATGCTGAAATCCTGTGAATGCTTACTCAGAAGTAATCCCCCACACTGCTTATTCCCCACACTGCTCTAACTATCCACCCAGCTTTCCAAATATGCCCCCCACCAACCCTTGACTGTTCACATTCCATCACATTCAATACATAGGGATTGCACCTGCAATAGAATTCAATGGCTGGCTCTCCCTGCCAATCTCAGACTACTGGCAAAATTTGTCAGCTTTCTGGCTTCATTATCAAAACAGTCACACTCTGCATAACTTTGCCAGCACTTGCTTCCTTTAATGAGGCAGGAAAACCTTAATAGATTTTGAACTGTTGCTCAAAACATTATCAAACCATTAAAAGGCACATCTCTTATCTGTCAGGAAGAGATTGACACCCTCACACATTTTCAGAATTACCTCACACTTCTCTCAGTTGACCAGTTGGTCAGAAGGAAAACTGCTCTTCTGTGATAAGGTCTTGCTGGCTTCAAGGTAAAGGACTACTTTACCTACACCTATTTTATTTTTTTAAAAAACCACTGAGGCGTTTCACACAACCTGTGTGAAGAGTCAGGAGGGTTTGTGCAGGGAGAGTGGGCTTAGCTCGCTCTCCCCACACACGAGCAACCTCCAAATCCTGGGTGGCCGTATCAGCCGCCCACACGACTACTGACTCCATCATGGGGCATTCTGGGGAGACGTGTGCGATCTAATGGGGCATTCTGGAGAGACCCCCCAAGGCCAGGAGGCTTGTTTTAGCCTCCAGGTGGGGGGTCTCCTCGTGTGTTGTCACACGATCAACTGAACACGGTTAGCGTAGCACTCACTCTGCTAACCTTGTTTAAGGGGAGGGGTAGTTTCGGTAGTTTGCTGCCAGGAGCTGCAAGGCTCCCATGTCAGCAGACAAACAGGAGAAATCAGGCTAGCCTCCCTTAGCCTGATTTCTCCTGGTCGTGGGAATAGCTTCATTGAGGTAATCTCAGCTACATTTAGCCTATTTACTGCCTGTTCAAAAACATGCAACACAGAAATGTATGCACGTGACAAAAGCACACAACACATGTCACAAAGGCACAAATGCACACATGCAACACAAATACACAAACTTCATACCATGTTGTTGTGATTCATGTAGATACAGGAATGTAGGTAAAAAGTCTAGAAACAAGAATGAGTGGCTACAAGTTGATGAGTAAAACATTTAGCTGGAGAGAAACTTTTTAAAAAAAGGTTTTCATAAAGTTCTGAAATGTATGTTCATTAAGATTTTAGCAGAATACTCAATTTTAATCTAATTGTAACTATAATATTATAATTGAAGTGGTACAATAATTGGTTTCCAACTTTGCCTTCCTTTCAGTTAGGTACACATTCCAAATTGCCAAGGAAAATAAATCATAAATCATAAGGAAAAAAGTTAGCTCCAAGTGGCAATGAGCAGTGACCTTCCTAGGTGTGAGAAAGGCAGAGAAAGTTTAAGAAAGAACTACTTCAATTTTGTTTGTGAAGATAAGGCTTGTGTGCAGTGTTGTGTCTCCAAAGTGGGGCTAAAAAATGCAGGAGTAGAGAGAGATGAAAACGATCCCTTTTCTAGTATTTTGGATCAACCATAATATCAGCCAAAGGTCTTTTAAAGGTGGTGGGTTGGCAGGTTGTTGTTTTTTTTAAACTGAATTTTCATATTATTCAGTTGGATGTGGACTTAACTAGACATTACATTCTTTTTCTTATTCCTTCTGCTATGTTAACTCCTTTGTGAACTTTTTATTGAAAAGTGGTATGTAACTATTTTTAACAGGCAACTCATGTCTCCCTGAAAATGTCTGGCAAATAAACATGGGATGTGACATCATCATGTTCAGTATTTCCCCATCCCTGATCCATTATTGGTTGCTGTTTGCAACCAATTATATTTCTGTAGACACACTAGTGTTATATGCCAGTGATTTTTCACAGCAAATATATAAAATTTTGGATAGCGTGCTCATGGAGAAGGGAGATCTCTTATTAGCATGCATTTATTAGGAGATTCCTGATTCAATCAGGTGTCATTTGTATGTTTAATTAATTAATTAATTCACATATTTATATACCACCCAAAACTTATGTCTCTGGGCAGCTTACAATAAAACAGCACAAATCAAAACAAATTAAAAACATTAAAACATTTAAATAATTTTAAATTTAAAACAATGTTAAAATCTGTAAGTCTAATTAAAAGCCTGGGTGAACACATGTGTCTTAACTGCCTTCTTAAAAGTTATCAGAGATGAGAAGAGTCTTATTTCAACAGGGAGTGCATCCCAAAGCTGCAGGCAGCCATGAGCTGGTGGATACTGGACTTCCCCAGATGATCTCAGTAGGCGGCAGGGCTCATAACAAAGAAAGCATTCTCTTAAATACCCAGGGCCTAAGCTGTTTAGGGTTTTATAGGTTATAACCAGCACTTTGTATTTTGCCTGGAAACATATTGGTAGCCAGTGCAGTTCTTTTAGTATAGGTTTAATGTGATCTCTTCAAGCTGACCCAGAAACCAACCTGGCTGCTGCATTTTGCATCAATTGCAGTTTCCAGACTACATACAGAGGCAGCCCCACATAGAGCGTATTACAGTAATCAAGTCTGGAGGTTGTTAATCTCAAGAAAAAGATGCAGTTGGCATAATCAGCCTATGCTGATAGAAAGTACTTCTGACCACTGCCTCAACCTGGGACACCAGAGAGAGGCTTGGATCCAGAAGCACTCCCAGACTGTGTATCTGCTTCTTGTGGGGGAATGTAACCTCATCCAAGCCAGGCAGATCAAAGCTGTCTGACCCAGCACAATAAATACCTCCGTCTTATCTGGATTCAGTCTCAGTTTGTTATCTCTCATCCAGCACATCACCGCCTCAAGGCAGGCATTTAGCGAGGTTATGCCTTATCCAGATAATGTTGACAAAGAGAAATAGATGAGGGTGTAATCAGCATAGTGATAGCACCCTGCACCAAATCTCCTGATGATCTCTTCCAGTGGTTTCATGTAGATGTTAAAAATCACTGGAGACAGTATGAAGCCTTGTGGGACTCCATACTGGAGCTCTTGTTTTGAAGAGCAACAGTCTCCAAGTGACACCATCTGGAATCTGCCTGAGAGATAGGAGCAGAACCACTGCAAAGCAATGCCTCCCACCGCCAACCCCCTCAGATGCTCCAGAAGGACACCATGGTCAATAGTATTAAAAGCCACCGAGAAATCCAAAAGGACCAACAGAATCAAATTTCCTCTGTCAGTTCCTAATAGGAGACCAACCATCAGACCAACCAAGGCAGTCTCCCTCCACCCCAAAGGCTGCCTGAAAACTAGTTTGAAATGGAACTAAATAATGTTACCAGAACGGCACAGGAGCGATTGGCTGAACTTTTGGGCTAAAGTGAGGAAATTAGCTCAAATTAGAGTGAAACTGCATTAATTTAAGCAAGTCTGGTGTATTGCAAAGGATGAGGAGATGGACTTATAGTTTCAAAGCTTTATTTAGGGTAAAAATTGGTTTACAGGAGGTAAAAGGGTTTGGTTAGCAACTTCTATAACTTTGACTAGTGATTCTACAAGCGAGTCTAATTAGAGGTTTCTAATAAAAGCTGCCTGGAGTGTGGGGAGGGAAATAAAGAGGGAAGTGAAAGAAAGCTAGCTGGAGGTGCTAGTGTTACCTGTCCTTCCTAGCAATATGGTTGCATGAGGATCGAGAAAGAAAGATGCCTCCTCAGAAGTAGAGAGCATGGCGCACCTGGGAAGAGGGGCAAGGGGCAGCAGCCACAACTTGCACTGTGAGTGTCCTTAGGATGGTAGGCTCCAAACAGAGTCTGGGGTCCTCTACAGCTCTGAGCCATGTGGCTCATGCAGGGCTAATATACTGCCAAATGTGCCCTGGGGCAATTACTGATTCCATCAGGTGCTCGTCCCTCCCCATGGAGCAGGGACATTCTTGGAAGACAAATGTTTTCAATGCTGGGGTGGATTTAGACATTGCAGGTGTGTCCTCTTGGAACAAAGGCAGGGGCAGGCTGTGTCTACAGAGAGAATAGCTCTACATTTCCTTACTATCTTGAAGCCAATGTGTTTTAGGTGCAAAAATGCACCTGCTTGCTTTCTGTTTGTTTTCTCAGAGCGTCTCCTTACTTCTTCACCAGCCATTTCATTATTCTAATGAGGAGGGGAATTGGCAAGGTATGGGTTCATCCGGTTGAGCATTCCACCGATTATCTTTGGATAATCGATTATCTTTGGATAAAGGAAAGGAAAGATTGTGCCATCGAGTTGGTGTCGACTCCTGTTGACTACAGAGCCATGTGATTTTCTTGGTAGAACACAGGAATGGTTTACCATTGCCGCCTCCTGCACATAATGAAACGATGCTTTTCAGCACCTTCCAATATCACTGCTGCTCAATATAGGTGTTTCCCATAGTCTGGGAAACATCCTAGCGTGCATTCAAACTGACATCCTCTTGCTCCCTAGGCAAGTTGCTTCCCTGCTGCACCATTAGGTGGCATTCAGATGGGGAGTCTCTCTCCCATAACAATTTGCTTTAGGTGGGTCTATTCAGCTGGCTGCCTCCATAAAGGAGGGGCTGATGGCATCCTTCTGCAGTTTGTCGACTCTTTAACATGGAGGCACACTCCCAAGCTCTGCCTGCAGATGACCCACTCATGCCAAACTACTTGAATCTGCAAAAGGTGAAAAGTTCACTGAGGCTTCTAGCCTGTGAGTTAAATCATGCCGAGGGATGCTTGTCTGCGTGATCTCAAAGTATGGCTTTTTGGCAACAATAATTTGTTTCACCCAGAACCATCTGAAGACGTCTTCCAGTCAAATAGGTATTTAAAGATGCAGGCTTGTCACCTACACGCAGCATTTTTGCTGCAGGAAAATTGGTGTATCATCGGTGTACCAGCAGCAGTCATCCATCATATACAGTATGGAGCTACTCATAGTAGAGAGAAGTTACTGCAAAGCTGTTATGCAAGTACTGGCTTCCACAACTCTAGCTACCTTTCCCTTTTGTACTGCCATTAAACAGTAACACAATGCCAGTTCATGCCTTACAACTGGCAGTTTATTTGTGCATTTTAAAGCTGCTTGGGCAAGTAGTCTATTTGTGTAGGCACAGTAATGAGACAAGAAGGATCTCATGCAGCATCTGTGAAGAGCAGGATCCTGAAAGGGAAAGTTCCTGTTCATGTAAGTTGCTGATCCATTATGTAAATTCCTTCCTCAACTGCACTACTCCTGCAGATAGATTATTAAATATATGAATTGTAGGGGCTCTTTAATGTGCAAATAAGTGGTCTCCTGCAATGCATTAACTGGCTTGTACAATAGGCTCATTCTCAAGAAGGCTCAAGCCTTCTCAGAGGCACCTGGTAGGCCACTAGGTGAAACAGGATGCTGGACTAGAACATCCTTGGGCCTGATCCAGCAGAGCTGTTCTTATGTTAAGTAGAGGCAGTGGAGCATCAGCACTGGTAACACTGGGTTAGCTTCTACCTTCCCCCCACCCCCAACTAGAACTCATATATATTGCTTTGTAGTCTATCAGTTCTATGGCAATACTTAACCATAGATGAGCTGGGTAAGCATAATCCACAGCCAAGTTATGGATTCCACAGAAGAAGCTGAGCCTCCCTCCTGTTGTAGGAAAGGAGGCCTGCAAAATCTGTCTACAGCTGATGTTGCCTCCCAATGTTGTAAGTCTCAGCACAGACAACTAGGGATGGGCACAAACTGGTTCCGTGGTCTTTTTCCGGACTGCCGAACTGGCCTGGCAGTGGCATTTGGACCAGTTCGGCAGTGTGGGGGGTTACCTTTAAGGAGCAGGAAAGTGTCCTTACCCCCCCCCCCGCCACCTCCACCGCGTTTCCCCCGCTGGCACTGCCGCCAAAACCACTGGCGCAGGGCTGCTGTGTACCTCCTTGCAGCCCGGTCAGGGTCAAACTGGAAGTGCCCAATGCACGTGCGGAGGAGGGGCACAAAAGGGGGCAAAGTGCATTTATGGGTGGGTGAGCTGCATCCCACATATTCAATTTCTGAAACAGAAATGAGAGGTGCGGAGGGGGGAGCCACCCATGTCCCCCTTTGGAGCTGCCCTTGCAGACAACTTGCTGCTAACATGAGTCATGACTCTGAGTCATTAGAAGTTGCTCATCTGAAGTTCAGCAAGTTTCCCACAGCCATTGGCAAGGGAATGGGGGAGAGTTCTTTTCTCTCTCTACTCCCACTGCCCCATGGTGCAGGAAGGGGTTATGTCATGGCTGGTTTGATTTTGCAAGCATCTATTCAGCCTTTCAGACACAGAGACAGAATACATTAGATTCAACTCTGTGCTAGACCTGAAACCTTAAAAAATAAATTGTGCGGACTGTGTTGGAGAACAAGAACAAGGCAAAGCCATGGAACACGTTTTCTCCCTGCAGGTGGGAAGAGTACAAGCACAACACTTTTATGATGAAAGCACAACACCTTTGTTTGTGGTGCAAAGTGAGACTTCCCCTATGCAAATATCTTCTGAGAATAATCTTGTTTGCTTCATCCTCTCCCTTTCACTCACATTTACGAGATGATGCCTGAGCCTCATTGCAAGAATTCAAACTGATTCATCGGAGTCACTTCCCAAGCTCAACCCATGTTCTTTTCTGCTGCAGCAAACATTTCAATCCATTCAATATTGAAGAAAAATCTTAGCAGTGCTCAGTCCATGGGGACTGCCAGTTTATAGAGATTTCTCTGGGGAGACACATGGTTATTTTACTCACTTCTAATCTTTTGGTGTCCTTTTCATTTTAAGGTCTTGTTTGCTTCTTTCAAGAGATCAGATGTTTGTTTGAGAGCCCAGTCATTATGTTTTGAAACAGCAGTCCTTAAAGACATTTTCTCTCCTCCCCCGCACCCCCACTTCCATCGGTATGCACTTAAAAACATGACAAAGGTGAAGAAATGTGGTCTTAAAGTAAGGAAGACCTTCAAAAAACAACTCACAAATAGCTGCAGAAAAAAGCAATGAAGACCCACCAAATGGTACTCCCATCAGACTACTGAGATTTTTTTCTGATAGCTGGTTGACTTGGATACAAATCTTGTCTCAAACATATAGTCAATGAGTGGTTTCAGGCATCTTGTTTTTCAGCCTTTTTTCATTTGTGCATAAAAGTGATGAGCTATTTTTATATGTCATTGAGAGGAGGAGAATGGCTGACATCCAGACTAAATTACTCATGAGTAGTCCCAAAGTAATTAATTGGACAAGTTAATAATGACTAACTTGCCCCATTAATTTCAGCAGGACTACTCATGAATAACTTAGTCTTAATGTCTGATGATGATAGATGATTAAGTACAAATCCAAGATCATGTTTATCCCCATATGATAATCCTTGATGTCATTCTTCAACCTCTGATTTATTTCAAGGAGTGAGTCAAAGAGGCTGTTCACATGAGCAGCCCTACCCAGGCTTGCAGAGCCCTAGCTGGTTAGGGCTGGTCATGTGGAGCTCAGGGATCAGGGCTGCTGCTGGGTATCCCAAGGTTTCCCCCCATGCTATTACCTAGGTAGAACAACTCAAGCATGCCCTTCTGCCCAGGTACTTGGCTGAGTGTCTGCTCATCACACAGTGCATTGTGGGATGTGATGGGAGGCTTCAGCCTGCTTTCCTTCTGCTCCCTCTCCACTCTCGGAGCTGTCACATGCCCGTTGTGTGGGCGTGCAGTTCTGGCAAGCCCGAGAGCAACTTGCATTGTGTGGGGCAAGGCAGGATGGCTCCTGCCTCCCCCCCAGGCCTCTCTGGGCGAGGAAAGCATAGGTCATGTGAATAACTTTAAAGCATGATGTGACTTGGAAACAGGTTAACCAAGTTAACCAACTTCTGCATTAAGACATTTCCTCACAGAGATTAACTCACAGAATGTTGGTCTTTTTGAAGCAGCTGGGCCAAGGCTCTGGGCAGCCATACCAATTTCTAGACATGCAGTGTACATGATCTATTGCAGGGTCTCTGAGGTCAGTTTTTGGAGGTGCAACTCGCTAGGGAGAAGGTGACCAGGCAAGGGCAAGCTCCTTATATCCACACTAGTCTACCAGGCCATATAGTTCATACTGCCTGTCAGTCACAGAGCTGATGTTACACATGCCTCTTCCTTTCTGTGTTTGGCAGAAGGCTTTGAGGTGGAAGCGCACAAAGTCCCAGGTAACTGACTAGGAAAAGCCTCAAGCTCAGACTATGAAGTTCCTAATTCAAGTGCTACATTCCCTAATTTGTATACATTTTATGAGTGGGTACACACAACACAACAAAAGCCAAACCTCTGGTTTCTCGAGTTCAGGAGCAAGACCAACTTCTGGGAGTGTGATGTGCCAACGTTGGTTGTGTCATCCAAATCTGCCAATGCCAGCATATTCTTCCTGACTTTGTGTTCTGGACCTAACATCTGTAATGAAGCATTTAAGCTGGTTGTAGTTTAAAGCATGAGCCTCACCGAAGTGCAGAGCAAACATTTCTGTGACATCATGAACATGAAGGGGAAACTTGGTGTCATTAATTTAGTTTAAATCTAAAGGCTTGAATTTCATGCCTTTTGCAGGATGAAGGGGAAAAAGAGAAACACTCTCTTTTTAAAAAGTGAAAGGATAGCAATAAGGAGTCAGCAATGTAAGAAGTCCTCTTTTATGATATAATATTATGGTAGGTAATAATGTTAGAGCCCAGAATGCTCTCTGTTGCTCCAAATCTCCAAAATTTATCTTCTTCAGAGTTTATAAGAAGTCAATTCCTTAATGAACAAGAAGGTCAGTGTAGCGATATATTATTTCTTCCATCTTGGCTGAGATACATGCCAAAATGTATTATTAATCTTCAAAGGTAATACAGTAACTACTTAAAACTTTAGAATCTCATGTTATTAAAACCGATATTCTGTGAAGTTGCCGGAGAGTGTAAGAAGTCAATTGTTTCGGTTGCTTTAAAGTAACAGTCATGCTCACTGTGGCTTTATTTTATTTCTTTTCTTCACAGAAAGCGGTGCCAAGCACAGGAATGGCCATTAATCTAGTTAACAACCAAAACAATAGTATTTTCCTGTGATATCAAAGAAGTAGAGCTGCACTGCATGCAACGTTTTACAAGCCACAGGCTCATTTCTGCCTCTCATCTATATGACCCATAATCCTACTTTTGTCACCATTTCCTTCAACATTTTAAAATTAGGGATAACAAGTCAATGTTCTGCCTCCCTCCAAACATATTACTGTGGAGGTTTATAGTGGAAGATCAAGCTATGCTTATTATCTACAAAGCAGTTCAGCTTTTGAGATCATACATGTGCAATATTTACTATGGAACTAGCACACAACTGGAGAAATGTTTGGAAATGATACCATCTGTGAAAGGGTTCAGTGTTCAAGGTATGTTGCTTCTGGCTTCTGAATAGCTATTGATGACTCCCAGGCATTTTCAGGTTCCAATACCTCTCAACTGCCCCCCATGCCCCAAATGAGACTGTTTGATACACTATATCATAAATTCTGCAAACACTCAAATACTGGGTAGGGGTGTGCAATTCGGATTTTTGGTGTTTCAATTCGGATCCGAACCAAAACACCCCTGTTCTGTTTTGTATCTGAATATTGCCCATCCGAATCACCCCTGATTTGATTCAGATCTGAATTAATCCGAATCCGAATCAATTCGGATTAAAAAAACGGGCCCTGGGGCCAAAAGAGTGGGGTGGGGTGGTAGTGCCCAATGGTTGGAGGCTACCACCCCAATTGCAGAGGGATTGGCCAAAGGGCTGGTTTTGGGTGAATTTCTGAGGTTTACGTGTTTTTAAGGTTTCCCCCCATTAGGTATAATGAAGGGTGTATCGCTTCAAGTCGGGGGGAAAGGGGTGGCCTAGAATGGTGTGGGGTTGGTGGTAGTTCCGGGTAGGGGCAAGGAAGCTACCTGAATTTTTTCAAAGGATTTGGGCAGAGGGCTGATTTTTGGTAAATTGTTGAAGTTTACGCATCTTTAAGGTTTTTCCTCAAAAGGTGGTGTAATGGAGCTTTCAGCAGCCCCATAAGTGCACTTGGGGGGTGCTGGGGTGGCCCAGAGCGAGTGGTGATGTAGTTCACAAAGGGTGCCAACCAACCCCATGGGTTTCTAACCCATGGGGTACACGGTTCTGTTGTTTCTGAGGTATTCTGAGTGTGGATTCTATGATAGCAAATTAGAGTGGATTCATGGTGTCTCATTGAAAATCTCATTTGCTATCATAGAATCCACACTCAGAATACCTCAGAAACAACAGAACCGTGTACCCCATGGGTTAGAAACCCATGGGGTTGGTTGGCACCCTATGTGAACTACACCACCACTCTCTCTGGGCCACCCCAGCACCCCCCAAGTGCACTTATGGGGCTGCTGAATGCTCCATTATACCACCTTATGAGGAAAAACCTTAAAGATGCGTAAACTTCAACAATTCACCAAAAATCAGCCCTCTGCCCAAATCCTTTGAAAAAATTTAGGTAGATTCCTTGCCCCTACCTGGCACTACCACCAACCCCACACCACTCTAGGCCACCACTTTCCCCCCGACGTGAAGCGATACACCCTTCATTATACCTAATGGGGAAAAACCTTAAAAATGCGTAAACTTCAGAAATTCACCAAAAATCAGCCCTCTGCCCAATCCCTCTGCAATTGGGGTGGTCGCCTCCACCCCTTAGTCACTACCACCCAACCCCACTCTTTTGGCCCAGATCCCACGTTATGCCCCCAATCTGCCCCAAAGACACTAAAACTTCAAAAATTCACCAAAAATCAGCCCTTTGGCCAATCCCTCTGCAATTGGGGTGGTGGCCTCCACCCATTGGGCACTACCACCCCACCCCACTCTTTTGCCCCTGGGACCCAAAATTTGAGCAGACGTCACATCAGACCTTTTTGCATTGAAGTCAATGGGATGCATAAAGGCGGGAAATTCAAATAGACGTCATTGCTCAAAATGTAGTGGGGGGGGGGAAGAAGGCCACAAAATGGAGCTCCGAAACATCCAAATATTTCGGATCTGAAACAGGGGTGATTCGTTTCGGATCTGAAATTATTTGGATTTCTTTGAGGGTGATTCGGTTCTGCTCCGAATCACCCGAAATTCGCTGTTTCGGGTACAGATCATTCTGTACCCGAAACGTTTTGCACATCCCTAATATTGGGCACTAGAACATGATGATCAATTGAAATATACACATGCAAAACAATCAGGAGTTCAATATACACACACTGTACAATTTAAATTTGGTTGCTACCAAATTAGATTTTTTAGTGCAGTCTCCAGAGGGCTGCTGTGACCAGGGATGATGTCTCCCTGATCCACTTGGACTGAACAGATGTAATTGCAGCAGGGACCGCAGTGATGGGGATACAACAGAGGCTTCTGTGTGCAGTCTCAGTCTAGAAAAAGGGGCCAAGCCTTTGGAGAGAACAGAGGAAGAAGTGGCACTAGCCAGTGGAGTACTAGTCGAAGCAGTCATCAAGGCTGATGGAGAGAAAGCGGCAGTCAGCAGTTTTCAAGAGTAAAGCCACAATTATCTGCTCAGAGAGGCTAAGGCTTAGATCTTACCTGAAGAGCCATGTTTCCAGGGGCTACTGCAAGGTTTGCAGACAAGTTTGGTGAGGTCTGATCAAACTGGCCACAGGACAGGAGGTGGCGTTGGGGATCCACATGAACACACTAGCTAATGATGTACTGCAGGATTAGTGTATAAAAGGTATCTGGTCACCTAATAGCACAGCGGGGAAATGACTTGATTAGCAAGCCAGAGGCTGCTGGTTTGAATCCCCGTGGGTATGTTTCCCAGACTATGGGAAACACCTACAGGTGAAACACGGAAAATTAGAATATCGTGCAAAAGTCCATTAATTTCAGTAATGCAAATTAAAAGGTGAAACTGATATATGAGACAGACGCATTACATGCAAAGCGAGATAAGTCAAGCCTTAATTTGTTATAATTGTGATTATCATGGCGTACAGCTCATGAAAACCCCAAATCCACAATCTCAGAAAATTAGAATATTACATGGAACCAATAAGACAAGGATTGAAGAATAGAACAATATCGGACCTCTGAAAAGTATACAGTGTACTGTGCTTTTCAGCACAGTAATGATCTCAAATTACTGGGAGTGCATTCCACAGCCCAGAAGCAGCTTCAGAGAAGGCCCACCTCTGAGTCACCACCAGACGAACCGGTGGTAACTGGAGACGGACCTCCTCAGATGACCTCATTGTGTGGCGGGGATCATGCAGAAGAAGGTGCTCTCTAAGATAAGAGTCTCTGTAGTCTCTGAAGTGTAGCAATAGGACAGTAGAGATCTTCCTCCCACCTCCACAACAGTTAACCTTATAATAAGGGTACTAACGTACTGTGCAATGCAAATACCAGGCATCCAGACAGTGCTGGGGACAAATCTAGATGCCTTCTCTGTACACACATCTGACAGGAAGAAGATCCTATCTAGTCAGGACTGATCTCTCTCTTTCTATAGCCCCACTCATCATACAGTTTCCTGTTTTGTTCTCCAGCTTTTAGAAGTACTCAGGCATCTCTCCCATTAAGTCATGAGACCTGAGCGCTCTCTCTCTCTCTCTCTCTCTCTCTCTCTCTCTCTCTCTCTCTCTCTCTCTCTCTCTCTCCTTCAGAAGTTACCATAGTACAGTGGGAGATGATTTTTCATGAGTTCATCTTGTGCCACTACCATGTGTACAGGGCTATTTGTACAGTTCTCAGATGACTTAAAAACGTGTCGTCCCCAACCACATAGATTTAGGCCTTTAAAAGTTACAACAGTGCTGCAGGATGAATCCAAAGGAAAAAAGCTCCTATGATTCTCTTGTAAAGTTTAAAGGATGCATGTGTGTGTGAGTGTGTGTGCGTGCACACATACACACAAACTCGTGTACATGAGAGAGGAGCACTCTCTTTTGTGTGGAGGGGGGTCTAGAGAAACGAGCTATTAAAGCCTCTTATCAGGGTTATAGTCAGGACAAGTGAATTTACGACAGAATGCCAATGTTGTCCTCTCTCTCTTCCCTTTGAGTGGGAGAAATTCTGCTGTGGGCCTGTGTCTGAAGCCTTGCCAGGGAGCTGCATGTAACCCTATTTAATAAACTTGTCACATTATTATTAGTATTTTTATGTACTTTTTTTCAGCAGCAGCAGCAGCAATAACAACAACATAATTGAACAGGGAACCATTTGGAACAGGGAGCCGTTTCATCATTCATTTTTCTATGTAAACCAATTTGTTGAAAATCAGCATATAAATATTCTTATTAACAACAACAATAATAAATATTATTATTATACTATACAATTATAATATTATACTATAATAAATATTATAATACACCATCCCAAACATCTGTCTTTGGGCAGTTTACAGCAACATAAACAATTTAAAAGAGAAATTAAAACCTTAAAACAGCTTAAAACCACAAGTCTAGTTAAAAAGCTTGGGTAAATAAATGTGTCTTTAGTGACTTTTACAAAGTTGTCAAAGATGGGGAGGCTCTTATTTCAGCAGAGAGCACATTCCAGAGAGCACATTCCACTCGGTGGTGGGGGGGAACAGAGAAGGCCCCTCCCTATATAGCCGTCAGACAAGCTGGTGGCAACTGCAGATGAATCTTTCCAGATGATCTCAGTGGGCTCATACTGAAGAAGATATTGGGCCTCTTCTCACACACAGCCTAAACTGGGCTAGGGATGCCCAGCTAGGCTGCATGTGAGAACTGCCGGGATCAGGCCCAATCCCAGAGGGCCAGCACTGCCTAACTCCATTGTGCAACTCACCTCCTAAATGAGATCAAGGGAATGAGTGCTCCCTTAGCCGCATTTTTTAAATTGTGTGCAGCAACAGCTGCTTCCAGTTGATGCTGCAGCACTGACTGGTGCTCATATCCCCAAAATGGGGGAATCCTCACAATGCACCACACACTGGCTTGACATTCACTGGATGATGCGTCCTGACCCCCACAATTCCATGCTGCCGGGGGAAACAGTGGACCATCTGAATTACACGCACTGAGCCTCCCAGACCCAGTAGCCGGATTGTCTGTGGGGAAGATTTGCTTCTGCTGCCTTTTCCGCGGCCTGCCCTGCAGCCCTCTCACATGGTTAATTCTCTTAGATACCCCGGGTTTGAGCTGTTTAGGGCTTTATAGGTTTTAACCAGCACCTTGTATTTTGCCCAGAAACGTATTGGTAGCCAGTGTAGATCTTTTAAGATGGGAGTGATATGGTCTCTCCGAGATGACCCAGAGACCAACCTGGCTGCCGCATTCTGGAGCAACTGGAATTTCCAGACTACATACAAAGGCAGCCCTACACAGAGCACATTGCAGTAGTCAAGTCTGGAGGTTACCAGCATATGTACCACTTTTGTTTATGTCAAGAAATGGATGCAGCTGGTGTATCAGCCGAAGCTGATAGAAAGCACCTCTGGCCACTGCCTCAACCTGAGACGCCAGGAAGAGGTTTGCATCCAGAAGCACTCTCAGACTGCATACCTGTTCCTTCTGAGATGTGACCCCCATCCAGAACCAGCAGATCAAAATTGTCTCCAAAGTTCCAACCCCAAATAATAAGTAAAGGTAAAGTGCACCATTGAGTTGATTTCGACTTGAGGCGCCCACAGAGCCCTGTGGTTTTCTTTGGTAGAATACAGGAGGGGTTTATCATTGCCTCCTCCCACACAGTATGAGATGATGCCTTTCAGCATCTTCCTATATCGCTGCTAAGTACCTCTGTCTTATTTGGATTCAGCCTTAATTTGTTATCCCTCATTCATTCCATTACTACCTCCAGGCAGGTATTTATGGAGGTTATGCCTTTTCCTGAGGATGTTGACATGGAGAAATATCATAAGCATACTGATAACACCCTGCACCAAATCTCCTGATGATCTCTCTCAGTGGTTTCATGTAGATGTTAAAAAGCACTGGAGACAGTATGGAGCCCTGGGGAATGCCATATAAAAGTTTACAATTTGAAGAACAACAGCCTCCAAGTGACACCATCCGGAATCTGCCTGAGAGGTAGGAATGGAATCACTGCGAAGCAATGCCTCCCACTCCCAATCCCCTCAGATGCTCCAGCAGGATATTATGTGCGATAGTAATGAAAGCCACCAAGAGTTCCAAAAGGACCGACAGAGTCACACTCCAATTCCCAATTAAAGATCATCCATTAGGCCAACCAAGGCAGTCTCCATCCCACAGCCTGCCCGAAAGCCAGTTTGAAATGAGTCTTGATAATCAGCTTCCTCCAAGACTGTATGGAGCTGGGTGGCCACCATCTTCTCATTTTCCTTGCCCAGCAATGGAAGGTTGGAGATAGGCCTGTAGTTGCTTAATTCTGAGGGATCCAATGCAGGTTTCTTCAAAAGAGGTCTAATGATTTCCTCCTTAAGACAGAAGAGATCCTGCCCTCACACAGAGAAGCATTTATGATAGATATCATAAATGCTTCTCTGAGGGAGGGCATTTACCAGGCCTTCTACAACAACCACCCTGCCAGATAGTGTAAGCCATGTCGGGCAAGGGTCAAGAGAACAGATGGTAGGCCTCACAGTTCCAAGCAGTTTATCCACATCATCAGGAGTCACAAACTGAAACTGATCCAGTCTAACCACATAAGAGGAGTTGCTGGACAACTCTGCATTAGACTCTGCAATTGTGGAATATGAAACTAAGTCAGCCTGAATGTGAGAGATTCTATACAAAAAGAACTCATTAAAAACATTGCAATGGGTAACTGATGGTTCCAAATTCTGATTCAAGGGAGGAGGGGCATGTACTAGCCCTCTCACAGCCCTAAACAACTGTGCTGGATGAGAGCTTGTGGATGCAATGCAGGCAGAAAAGAATTGCTTCTTTGCTGCATGTATTGCCTGAGCATAAATCTTCAAATGCACTCTAATTTGTCAGATTTGAGTCGAGTCATTCTCTACCTTGCCGCTTCAGCTCCCATAGTTCTTCCATATACCAAGAGGCCAATTTAGAAGCGGATCAGAGAGAATGCTTAGGACCAATCATGAATACTGCCCTGGGAGTTATTCACACATGGTTTCATGCTGCGGGGTAAATGTTGAGGAAAGCCACTTCAAATTATACTTGCGGCATTGGGAGAAGCAGCCCCTCCCCTCTGCTCTTGGGTTTTTTGGTGCAGGTTCACATCACATACCTCCAAGATTTCCTCCTAGCCAATGGGGAGGGGCGGGAGAGAGAGATTTCTAAAGCCTATATTTGCATTCCTAAAAAGGGTTTCCCTCTTATCATGTTAATGATTCTACGCCAGTGCCTCTCCCTATTTGCTCCTGTGTTTTCAGAAAAAGTTGCCTCAAACCAGCATTTAAGAAACCTGGAAATACATCGAGATAAGCTAGAATTCAGAAGACAAAGCCTGATTTGTGTGTGAAGTGCTTCCAAGGATGGACTTCCAATAATAGAAGTCCAAGGATGGACTTCGAATGGACTTTGGGGTAAGTTTGGCTGGTGTGTGAATGCACACACTCTCTTCCGGAGGAGATTCAGGGTAACAGCCCTGTTTGTAAAACCTCCTAGTGAGTTTACTGTTCCAGTTCTCCACCAGGGCCTCAGCAGAATCACTGTCAGAGCCAACACTAAGTCCTTCCAAGGATTTGTGGAATCCTCTTGGATAACAAGTACATGGGTCCATTTAATTCTTCATAAAATACACACACAATATTTAATTCTTCTGTGCATGAATTTGCTGACTGATCTTGGACTAGTCATGTATTGCTCATTCTCAGTAATAAATGAGACCATTGTCTTCTATCTACATGACAAGCAGCAGCTTTGGTATAAAAGTGTAGGAAAATGTTCTGCGTGGAAAGGGTTAACTAGGGATGTGCAAAAAATTTCGGGCACAGAACGATCTGTGCCCGAAATGAACAATTTCAGGTGATTCGGGGCCGAACCGAATCACCCCCGATGCCCCCCGAATTTTTTCGGGCACGAGCCGAATCACCCGAATTTCGGGCACAAAAAATTCGGGTGATTCGGTTCATGGTTGATTTTTGGCGATTTTTTAAAGTTTTAGTGACTTTGGGGCAGTTCGGGGGCATAGCATGGGATTTGGGCAAAAGGAGTGGGGTGGGGTGGTAGTGCCTAATGGGTGCAGGCTACCACCCCAATTTCAGGGGGATTGGGCAAAGGGCTGATTTTTGGTAAATTTCTGAAAATTTCATGTCTTTGGGGCAGATTGGGGCATATTGGGGCAGAAAGTGGGGGCTGGGGCAGAATAGTGGGGTGGGGTGGTAGTGCCTCATGGGTGCAGGCTACCACCCCAATTTCAGGGGGTTTGGACAAAGGGGTGATTTTTTGAGAATTTTTGAAGTTTTGGTGACTTTGGGGCAGTTTTTTCTGAGGTGTGAATTCTCATTCTATCATAGCAAATGAGATTTTTTTCAATTAAACAACTCTCATGACCCCACTTTCACTTTTTCACACTTTCCTTTACTATGAATAATATGAGGAAGTAATCAATTTAGCACACTTCACCTTATGAAGACAAACCTCATACAAATAAATTCACCATAATTCACCCCTCTGCCCAATCACTCTTAAATTGGGGATGGGTGGTAGCCTCCAGCCATCAGGCACTATCTACCAGCCCACCCCACTCCTTTGGGGCAGATCCACTTTCTGCCCCCAATCTGCCCCAAAGACACCCAAACTTCAAAAATTCTCAAAAAATCAGCCCTCCACCCAATCCCCCTGAAATTGGTGTGGTAGCCTCCACCCATTAGGCACTACCACCCCACCCCACTATTTTGGGGCAGATCCACTTTCTGCCCCCAAACTGCCCCAAAGTCACCAAAACTTCAAAAATTCTCAAAAAATCACCCCTTTGTCCAATCCCCCTGAAATTGGGGTGGTAGCCTGAACCCATGAGGCACTACCACCCCACCCCACTATTCTGCCCCAGCCCCCACTTTCTGCCCCAATATGCCCCAATCTGCCCCAAAGACATGAAATTTTCAGAAATTTACCAAAAATCAGCCCTTTGCCCAATCCCCCTGAAATTGGGGTGGTAGCCTGCACCCATTAGGCACTACCACCCCACCCCACTCCTTTTGCCCAAATCCCATGCTATGCCCCCGAACTGCCCCAAAGTCACTAAAACTTTAAAAATTCACAAAAAATCAGGACTTTGCCCAATCCCCCTGAAATTGGGGTGGTAGACTCTACCCATTGGGCACTACCACCCCACCCCAAAATTTTGCCACTGGGCCCCTTTTTACCCCCCCGAATCGATTCAGATTCAGATTCGGATTAAATCCGAATCCGAACCGAATCAAGGGTGATTCGGGTGACCCAGATTCGGGCACAAAACAGAACGGGGGTGATTCGGCTCGGGTCCGAGCCGAATCACCCGAAAATCCGAATTGCACACCCCTAGGGTTAACCTGCCATTCCCCATGTACCATGATCTCAACTTGGGATTGGGCAGCCCCATGGCTGTATTTTCTTTTAAAAGGGAGTCACCCACCCAGCCCTAAGCATGTTGCTTTAAAACACATTTAGCACAGCATGTAGTTTGGCCCTTAGTTTCTACTTACTACCTGTGGCACATCCACTAGGCTATACTGCTGGATTGCCAGACTTAGACCTTTGTCCCATCCAGGCATGCACAAGTTTTCTTCTGTGAAATGTTTAAGGGTTTTTGACCCCCCCCCCTTTTCATTTCTCACAATAACCATAATAATATCATTATTCCAGAACAAGTCACCCTTTTATTGAAACAATGGGACTGGTGGCTTTGACATGCACACTGAGTACATAAGTCCATTTAATTCTATATAAAACATACACTCAATGTTTAATTCCTTCTAGCCATATCCACTTTGTGTATTGAAACAGGAAGTTAGCCAGCAGTAGAAGTGCACTTCAGGACTAATCCCATGGATTTGAAAAGTGTTTGTACATGCATGTGTGCAAGAGAGAGGAAAGAGAATGGAAGAGAGCCTCACTGCTAAATGGCAAATGGGTCCAACACCAACAATTTTCAGACTTCTACAGAGGTACCTAATGGTGCAGCAGGGAAGTGACTTGCCTAGGGAACAAGAGGTTGCTGGTTCGAATCCCTGCTGGTATGTTTCCCAGACTATGGGAAATACCTATATCGGGCAGCAGTGATATAGGAAGATGCTGAAAGGCATCATCTCATACTGCGTGGGAGATGGCAATGGTAAACCTCTCCTGTATTCTACCAAAGACAACCACAGGGCTCTGTGGTCACCAGGAGTCGACACACTTTACCTTTACTATAATTAAAGCAGGACCCAGAGCATTACATAGAGCTGACTAGGGACGGGTAGGTTTTCCAGTTTGGTACTGGGTAGAACATGCCTCACACCTAAAGTAAAGTTGTGCCGACGAGTCAGTGTCGACTCCTGGTGATCACAGAACCATTTGGTTTTGGTTTGGTAGAATACAGGAGGGGTTTACCATTGCAATCTTGTGCACAGTATGAGATGATTCCTTTCAGCATCTTCCTATATATCGCTGCTGCCCGAAATAGGTGTTTCCCATAGTCTGGGAAACTTTACCAGAGGGGATTTGAACCAGCAACTTCCTGCTCCCTAGACTACTTACTCCCCTGCTGCTCCATTAGGTGGCCTGCCTCACTCATACTTTACATTTATACTGCTGCACCTCTTCTTGCTCACTCATTTCCAGGGTTTGACTAACAAGAGTCATACTGTGCTGGTTTTTCTGGGAAGTACTGTATAATGGGTCAGAGTCACTCCTGTGTGGGTTCTGTTTATTCATTTAAATATTTAAAATACTCAGTCCCTTCAGTACAGTACTGCTCAGGGCATTACCAGAATAGGAGCATGGGAAGCATGGGGATTAAACTGGCCCTGTACTAAGTTACATTTCAAAGCATTTAACATTTGCACGTATTGCCAGGGAGGGATCAAAATGAATGGGTAGATGTTATGCCCTTCGAGCTATGAAGCTTGTGCAGTATAAAAGAAATTCTCTCTGTCTGTCTCTGTCTGTCTGTCTATTGCTTAACAGCCATTTAATTTAACTATCCTGTTCAATTGTGAGGCACTCTCTAGACTCTATTGGCTGTTGGCGCCATGCCTCTTTCAGTCGTTGCATTTGATGTAAGTTTGTAACACTAACTTCTCTTCAGTCACTTGTATACTGGGGATATTTTGTCCTCTGGGAAGTGTGCTCACTTGCTTTGATTGATTTTCTTCCTTTTTATTACGAAGAGATTTCCCAGGTAATGGCAACCATCATTAAAGTGTATAAAAAATGAAAGACATGGCTTTTGTCTTAGGGCTGTTTCTGTCTCCT
The DNA here is from genome assembly GCF_027244095.1 of Hemicordylus capensis. NCBI lineage: Eukaryota > Metazoa > Chordata > Lepidosauria > Squamata > Cordylidae > Hemicordylus > Hemicordylus capensis. The sequence goes on along the minus strand of NC_069659.1, from coordinate 184,357,975 downwards.
TCACCTTCCTGTAGTAGCACATATCCATTGTTTGCAGTCTGGCAAATCAACTGAGCAACCAGCCCTTCCTTTATAATTCAGATATTGTTGTCATTTAAAAATGTATACTTTAAGAACTGAACATACTGTCTGGAGTGACCAAGACAAATGAGTTCAGTTTGGTATGGTTTATTCTGAGTGCTACATTTCGTATCTGCTTCCAGACAAAGGAAATGAGTGTACTGTGATATATGAAAATAGACTTTTCAGGGGCCGTGAAAGAATCATGGCAGCTTCCATAGATCTTGGGCTGGGGGACCAATTTTTAATCTGTTTAGGGTTTTAAAAGATATTCAGTATATATACTGTAGGTAGGTGGTTGTTGTTTTGTGCTGTGAGATACACATACACATGAACACGCCCTTCCTATAAAATACAAAGTGGCTGACATCCTAAGGCTGGTCACACACAGAGGAAAAGAGTAGAAGGCTTCCCAACTACTGCAGCACAAGCACTTGCTTGGTGCGGCGGGAAACCAATTTTCAATCCCCCCTTCCCCTACAAGTGACCTGAGCCACCTGAAAATATATCCCTGAATGCTGCATCACCTCAAAGAGATTTTTTTCAGGTGGCATGGGGCATTCCTGAGGGAAGGGAAGACTGACAAAAATCCCCCTACCCCATGTAAGCACCACACCTGGGTTAGTAGAAGCTTACTACTGAATGGGTGCATCTCAAAGAGTGTACGGACAGCCTTACAATGTCAGCCAGAATCTGTACTTGGAACAAGGTAACCTGGTATCATTTATCAGGCAGTCATGGAGATATTAGGACTCATCTCACATATGGGGGGAATTTTGGCTAAGGTACTCCAGAGAGCCTCTTGCTTGGACTCCTACAGCTTATACCTAACATTTTTGATTGACTGAAGAAGAAAGCCCGATGACATCTTAATTATAGAACATAAGAAAAGCTCTCCTGGATCAGGCCAAAGCCCATCTAGTCCAGCATTCCGCCTCCTGCAGCAGCCAAACAGGTGCACTTGGGAAGCCTGCAAGTGGGGGAAAGAGGGAAAGCATCCCCTTCCGTGGTGTTCATGGGCATGCCATCTCTTATCCCGATGAAAGTATATAGCTAATAGCTACCCATGCTAGTAGCTGTTGATAGCCCTTTTCTCAGTGAGTTTGTCTAATCCCCTTTTAAAATTGGTGGCCGTCACCACATCCAGTGGCAGTGAATTCCATAGTTTAACTACAGGTTGTGTAAAGAAGTACTTCCTTTTGTCTGTCCTGAATCTCCTGGCATTGATCCCCAGTTCTAATATGATGAGACAGAGAGAAAAACCTTTCTCTATTCACTTCATCCACTATGTGCATAATTTTATACACCTCTATCATATCCCCCTTTACCCACCTTCTTGCTAAACTAAATAGGCCCAAATGTTGCCATCTTTCCTTTTGGGGGGTTGCTTCAACCCAGGGGTGTAGCAAGGTTGGAGTGGGCCCCGAGACAAGATTTTAAAATGCACCCCCACCCCGAAGCTTAGCTCATGAAGTAAAGAAATCTTAAATGAGGCTGAATAGTGGTAACAAAAAGCATAGTAAAATGTTTAGATATAACCTATGTGCCACAATAGAACATCATCCTAAATTATTTTTTAAAAGGTTATGTAAATTGTGGATGATGCAAGTCATTTAATGGTTCGACAAGCTGTTCTGGTAGCTCCAGGTCTTAACACTCACATCCATTTCGGAGGATGAATACAACTGAAGGAAGCCCGGGCGGGTGCGCAGCTGGGGGAGTCAGTCATGTGACTTGCCTCTGGGGAGCCCCTAAGGCAGTGGGCCCTCAGACAACTGTCTCCCCTTGCCCTATTACAGTTACACCCCTGCTTCAACCTCCTGATCAACATGAGCCCTATTCACATGTTATGTCCAATGCATATACAATCTGAACATACACATTATGTTCAGCACATGTACAATAGTATACTTTCTATCTGTGTCCTGCCTTTGAGCAGGACGGTACTCAGCTTCATTATTTAAAGGCACACATGTGTAGTCATTCACACAAAAGCATGTGTACGTGTACAGACACTTATATATGCATGTGCAGTGTAATGCACAGTGACATCTAGCTGTAGGAGTGACCCAAAACCTTTGAGCGCCTGAGGTGGGGTGCCTCACAGTCTCACCTGCCCTCCTCCCCACCACCATCTTGATCAGTTGCAGCATGCAGAAAGCTGCTCCATTCTCCTCCTTGGCACACTGCAGTTACCCCTGCCAACTGAGCAAAGAGGCACTTTTTAAAAGTGGTGATTCCCTTACATTTAGCAGGCGGAGAGCAACCGGCCCTATCCATCCCCAGCACAGCATCCCTCCAGTGGCTGTTGCTAGTGTCTGATGCTTCTTTTTTAGATTGTGAGCCCTTTGGGGACAGGGAGCCATCTTGAGTTATTACTGTTTTTCTATGTAAACCACTTTGGGAACGTATGCTGAAAAGCAGTTTATAAATATTAGTAGTATTAGTAGTATTTTAAATGGAGGAGAGGCTAGAGCAGAAGATGGTGTGTAGAGGAGAGTGGAATGGAATAGCATGGAGGGCTGAAGTGTCTCTTCTCCTCCACAATTTATTTTCCACTCCGTGCTCCCTCCTTTTCAAATAAAATGTCCAAGGAGAACACAGAGCAATTCTTCAGGCACTCCCACCAAATGAGGTGGTGGCAGCAGGCAGGGAGGCAGGTGATGCAAATGGCCTCTATGCCTGAGCAGAGGCCCAGGCTGTCATTCAGGAGGCTGGCAAGGGACTTGGAGGACCCCCCGCCACCTCTGATGTCTCCGCCACCGCCTCGCCACCTATGCTGCGGCCTCTGCTCAGTACAGAGGCTCTTTCTCTCACCATAGCCAACCCCGACCCCCGCGACCTTCAGGGAGGATTAGAGAATGCCCCCTTTACTTGTAAAGAGGACTCCTCAACACAATCCATGCTGCATGGAGCAGCTTACATTTCTGGAGGCCGGGACTCACTGCCCCAGCCTCCAGGAATCCCACAATGCACTGCATGACAAGCATGGTGCATTTGGGGGATTCCCCCAGGAGCCAGGTGCTCTAGGCGCCCAACTCTTGTGTATGCTCGGGCTATGTGTAACCCAAGCATACACACAGCCCTTTAACTGGGTTGTAAATACACATGACCTTTGACCTTTTTACCCAGGTAAAAGCCAAGCTACAAAACCCGGGCTTGCAGGGGAGGCAGTGACGGGAGTGCCCCTGAACCTGGCGCTGCACAGGAGCAGCCCTACCCACGTAGGGCTTCCCTAACCTGGATAGGACTGCTCATGTGCATAGTCTTTATGTTTGGTTTCCACTTGCACAAAACATTTTATATAGAAGATTAACAAATGTGATGGACCTGCTGTCCAAAGTGGTATCATCCATTATACCATGTCAGGACTCTGTTATTTCATTCTGTTGTATGGGTACACTGAGCCTTGTAGAACAGCTCCAAATGTCTCCCAAATACCTACTTTGTCAGTGTATTGGATGACAGATTGTGAAAGAGATAATTGCAAGAGCATAGCTATAATTGAACAATGTGTGTGTGTGGGGGGGTGGAATGTCCCTGGGCCCATGAGGGGTGGCCCCATTGTCTGGGGGAACAGCCTGCTCTTCCCTCTTCCTTCCCTTCTCTCTTCCTGCCTCCTGACTGGAGTGTGGAATGTGTGTGTGTGATATTATTTCTGTAGGAGTGAGAGAAATGGCATGCCTAGAATGTTTTGTTTTTAACTGTGTCCATATACGTATTCTGTAGCAAAAACACAGGGTGGGAGAGAGAAGAAGGCAAGGGCTCCAAGGGCCCGTCTTCATTTCTTTTCCCAGGGGTCCACATCAACCATACTACATTCCTGGATGATTGAAAGCCTTATGTTAGAATTAACCAGAGTTAGTCGCCTTCCCAGAAGGCCTCTCTGCTAGGTCCCATGCTTCCAGGCTGTATAATACATTTGGTACCCTAGCCTGACATATCTCCTTTCTCCAGCCCCCATTCCAGGCCAAGTTCCTCCAGTTCAGCTTTTTCTTTTCTCAGACAATGATGAAGACAAAAATTCACATCTTTCCCAGTGGATTCACATTTACTATGCCCAGTCCATGCCCAGTTCTAGACATGTTGGTCGCTTCTGTAATGATCCCTACTTAGGAAGACAACTCAATTAATAACAGAAAAATGTAGCACCAATTTCCGTTCAAGGGACGTGTTGATTCGTGTTTTTTATGGAGATGGGAGGGCATGATGAAAGCAATGTATTCTGAATGCTTCAGTGATTGGAACTGACAGTTAAATAAAATCTGGAGGGGATTGATCAATGTCACTATGAAGTCAAAGTAATCCTTAAGCAACAACTCACGTAACTATAAGTTGCATAATTCAAAGCTGTCCTGAGGCATCTTTAAAGATGCATAGATTTTGTTTTCTTTGAGTTTTTTTTTCTTTCTAAAGAGAAGAGAAAGTTCTCTTACTTGGAAGTTTAACATGGAAGAAGGTCAGGAAACAAGGTAATGGTAACTTCAGGAAGTTTGGACTAGGCATTAAGCAAAGTTCAGTTCTGAGTTGAGAAAACCCAAAATTTGAACCAAAAATTTCCAAAGCTGCAAATCAGTTGTGGAAACACGTTCTTTTCCAAAATCTCCTTCATTTGGTTTTGCTTCATCTTGAATCGTGTGTGTGTGTGTGTGTTTCCCCCCCAATATTTAGAAACCTGTAGTGAGAGACAGTGTATAGCTTATAAGGTGACAGAGGGATCCCAAATTCCAGAGCTTTCTGAAATCACTGACTGCACATTGAAAAAAAAGAACCTCACAACAAGCATGACTTTTTAAAACAACAGGCAAGATGGTCCAGGATTCACATTTTGGCCCATATTTCAGAATCTGTGTAAGAAAAACACAACCTTCAGCTTTTTGAGGGGAGGGGAGGAGATAGAGCTTGTCCAATAAAACAAAAATACAGGAAAGAAGGGCAGCTTTTACCTAGCAACGTGTTTAGAGCCAATAAATAGAGCCTTTTGGAAGGGCGGTATAAAAGTTTTAATAATAAATAAAATAAATAATAAAATAAATAGAGGGTTTTTTTAAACCTTAGTCCTGTTCAGGCATTACAGGAAGGGTTGTACTCACATACTGTGTCCCCAAGGGCACATTTTGAAGTTCCACCTCCATGCGGACATGCTCAATCAATCAATCATCTTTATTACTGTCAAAGACCAACAGACATGGTCTGAAATCCCCCCCCCCCCGCTACTCTTCATGCACTCAGCATTTGTCTGAAAAGACACACACCTCATTTGCCATGAGTAGAACACAGGAGTGTGTTCTGCTCTACTCACCCTGCTGCCTAATGTGTGAATGAGCCCACCCCCCAGATATAATTATACGATATTGGTCTCTGTGTTTAGAGCAGAATAAATGAAGCTGAGCAGAACCCCTTTCACAAGTGTGAGTCCTCCAGCGAATGGTTGGGAAAGGAATCTAAAAACAGAAATGAAAGTGTTTGCTGCCTTGTTTATTCACTTAACCCCACCCATGAAATTGCATTGTTAAGCACCAGATGGTGCGAAGCAGAAAATACAGGGAGGAAGAAATCCTACATGATTATGTTATTTGCTCAGGACATTTGAGTTTATAAACTCAACAAATTAAGACAACATAATTAACTAAAAGATATTATATTTGTTTAGTATGAGCAACGGGCTTCATTATTATACCACCTTCGGGTTAAGTTTAATTACACTGTTTTCGACACAGGCATTCTAATTGAGTCCCTCCAAAATTAAAATCAAGGTTTCACAAGTTGATATTTACTAAGGGCAAGCTTTTAATCTAATTTAATTTTTTATTTAGAGCATGATTCCTGGACAATTGGAAGGGTTATTTTTCCTGTTCTGAATCCACACTGTCTCTTGACCAGTAGGTGGCAGAGCTCACTAGCATTTCTCATCAGCATTTATGAAGAGGAATCAAATTCATTTTAGAGGAAAGTGTGTGTGTGTGTGGGGGGGGGGGAGATGCCTAGTCATAGTACAATCAAAGCCGTAATAAAAGCATGGACAGGAGTATGAAACCAATAAGATGCATGTTTATGATGTATGCAGGAAACACCCTTGAAGGGCCAAATGCGTTCCTGATCATCAGCAGGCCCTCTTGGTGTGTGTGCTTTCATTGCTGCTGTTTTGCAAAGAGATGTTATTCTCACTTTAAAAACAAAAGCAAAAATGTGGATTGGCATCCCTTGCCTGCATGTTCAGAACCCAAGGACTAAATGATCAGAGTGATCATGTACCATTTTTCTCTTGCATTGCCTGCTATGTGATCGGCAATGTGGTATTCACATAATGGCAATGCCTACCATGTATTTTCTTAACATCGAGTTTTCTTGGCATAGGGAGGAAACAAACAAAGCCAATAAAGGGAAAAATAAAATGAGGTTCTCCACACAAGCAGTGTGGAGAGCCTTACTGGGCTTAGCCCACTCTCCCCGCAGATGAGCAGCCGGATCGGCCGGCCACACAACTACTGGCTCCATCATGGAGCTGGTAGGGGTGGCTGGGACTGAAGGCCGCCTGGCTCCCAGAAGTCCCAGGATTCCTGGGGAGACCCCCATGCTTGGAGGCTGCTTGTAGCCTCCCAGTTGGGAGTCTACTAATGTGCGTTGGAACACGATCAGTAAACTCATTTAAGCGGGGGACTTAAGCTCCCTTAACCCATTTTCCTGCAGCCATGAGAATAGCCTCAATAAAAGCAAAAGCCAGTGGGAAGTTCTCCTGTGCTGGCCCCACTGAAATGAGTGGGAGCTCCACAGTGGGAGAGCTGGTCTTGTGGCAGCAAGTATGACTTGTCCCCTTAGGTAAGCAGGGTCTGCCCTGGTTGCATATGAATGGGAGACTTGATGTGTGGTTGCATATAAATGGGAGGCTGTAAGATATTCCCTTCAGGGGATGGAGCCGCTCTGGGAAGAGCAGAAGGTTCCAAGTTCTCTCCCTGGCTTCTCCAAGATAGGACAAGATTTATTTATTTTTTTATAGGACAAGATTTTTTAATTGAACCAACAAACTACCAAAGCATACAGTACGTTTCCAAAGCACAATTATATACAAAGTGGCTGTTAGTTATTATATATCTACAAAGATTTACACACAAGGATTTGGAAACCCACAAGGTTAAGAGGTATATGCAGGTAGTACTGTAACTCTGAGAAAGATTCCTGCCTGCAACCTTGGAGAAGCTGCTGCCAGTCTGTGTAGGCAATACTGAGCTAGATAGACCAATGGTCTGACTCAGTATATGGCAGCTTCCTATGTTCCTATGTTGACTTGCACTGCCCGCATTCATTTCTGTGGCCTAGTGCAGAATAACTTCTTGCTGTGTGTTGAGGTGCAGTGCATACAGTAAGTGCAGACCGAAGTGGAAATACAACTGCATGGAAGTAGCTTCATATGCTAAGTTCACTGTGCCACAGTATATTTCACCAGCCCATCAGCCCACATGTACCTCTATGCCAAGGGGCTGCTTAAGTGGTGCTTCTCCCAGTTTTCTGTTGACATATATGCTTATATATAATAAATATGAATGCATATTTAAAATTGACTATCAGGGGTGTCGTGAGGTCAAAGGAGACCCTGAGATGAGATCTGAGGAAGGGCCTGCCACCACCTGACTTTGCAGTCAAACCTCCTTCTCCAACTGTTGCTGCCTGCCTTCATGGCCTGCCTGCTGCCACTGCCTGCCATTATGGCCCCATGACTCCTCCTTGCTGCCCACCCATCTGCCTGCTTGCTGCTGCCAGACTGCCTTTGCCAGGTCTGCCTACCTCTTGGGGTCAAGTGCTGCACTCATTCAGCACCAACTCTATGCCGATGCAGTTTGATGTCATTGGAGGATTGTGCTGACACAAATTAGGCGCCGCATGACAAAATCAGGCACCTGGTGTCTCAGGGGCATTGCACAAGGATAGACAGTGAGGGGCGGGAGGTGCCATGGGGGTGGCAGGCAGTCTCTGGGCAGCCCCCAGGGGAAATATGTCCCTCAGTCCATGAGCACCACCACTCAATTATATCTATGCATCTGCTGACCATTATGTATCACTGAGACTGAACATTAAAAAAAAAAATTTAAAAACAGGACTGGAAAGTCTGTCTTTATGATTCAAATTTATTTTGCCTGAAAAGAGTGGTTGGGTGATCTGAACCAGGGATAGTCAACAGGTGCAGCGGGGAAGTAACTTGCCTAGGGAGCAAGAGGCTTCTGGTTTGAATCCCCACTGGTATGTTTCCCAGACTATGGGAAACATATTGGGCAGCAGCGATATAGGAAGATGCTGAATGGCATCATCTCATACTGTGCAAGAGGAGGCAATGGTAAATTCCTTCTGTATTCTACCAAAGACAACCACAGGTTGTCTCGATGGCACACTGACTCAACATTACTTAGACCATAGGCCAGGTTGGGCCCCAAAGCAATTTTATGGCTTTACCAAATGGCTTTGACCCTAAATGGCTTTACCAAATGTTAATCAAGTTGTACTAGATGTGCCCACAGTTTCACACATAAAGACAACATTGTTTTCAAATGTTGTCCTCACTCCCTCCTGATGTTCAGAAACTCAATATGTCATGAATCAGCCTAACAGATATTGTGTGTGTGTGTGTGTGTGTGTGTGTGTGTGATGTTTCAATAAGTCAGTGAGTATGGCAGAAACATTGAAGCTGGTCTCAGTTCCAAAGACAGAAGCTGGTTTTTAAAAACTAACAACTCAATTGGAAAATAATGGAGATTCTCAGAATCTTCCAAATCCAGCACAAGAAAATCAGACTCCTGTCTCACAGTGTGGTCTGTGTAATGCATATTTTTAGATTTACTGTGTACACCTATGCTTTAATTATGTCCTTATTTTGATGACAACCGTGACATAGTTTCCCCCATGAGGACAGGATTTCACTAGCTTACTCCTGAAGACAATTATCTTGGGCATTGCCAAAAGAACAGATATTATAGACCATTTATTAATTATTGAGTAAGTTAGTTTCAGGTGATCGGTCTTTAAACAGCAGCTGGTTGGTTCCAAGCAAATCCACAGCAAGCTGCAAATCAGTATGGCAAAGTACAGCCATCTCCACAATGGCAAACCTTTCCTAATGATGTACAAGAACTCCCCAATGAATTGGTGTATTGATACAATTCATTTCACAGCAGGGAGTATTTCTGGTTCGACAGTGATATGCCTTAGAACAGTTGAGCAATCTCACGCTAAACCATGCCTGTGAGCATCATCCACATCCACTGGATGTTATTCCAACAGTATCGGCTTATTTAATAGTTCTAAAAAGAGAAATGCTATCTATCATTGCAGTCCCCTCTAGCAATCTCATGGAAACGAGAAGAGTATATCAGGAGGTTATGTCAATGAGCTACATGTGGAGGCAATAAATATGCAAACTGAGCTGTTTGAATATCAGACATCAAACATTCTTAAGGTGTGAGGCCATATTTATTGAACAAATGAGGTTGAAGGGCGGTGCTCATGCTTCCCCCAAAGAAGGAAATGCAGACGTACACATCTGTACTGTTATGTCTGTTAGTAAACTGTCTATTTTGTGCATCTAGCCACAATAACAAAACTTAATGGCACAGGGAATAAATTAAGAAAAACTAAAGTGAGACCAAAATATTTTGAAAAAAAGCATATGGAAAATTAAGTGGTATATATATATATATATATATATAGAGAGAGAGAGAGAGAGAGAGAGAGAGAGAGAGAGAGAGAGAGAGAGAGAGAGAGAGAGAGAGAGAGAGTCTACATTAGATAAAAGATGGGGACTGACCTGATAAATCAGTGTTGTCCTGAATTTACCGTTTTCACATTAAGGCTGTATGGGAAGAGTTTGTTTTGAGTATGTGGGCAGCTTCATACATCACAGTGGCAACTTCAAGTCTAGGTTACAGATCTCAGGTTGCTGGGAGGAAGGGTGTCTGGGGAACCCGACATTGGCAGGTTCAGATGATACTTGGGGGAGTGTGCACTTGTTGGGCAACAGTGGTTGGTGGAAACGTATTGTTGCCATGACACACAAAGCTGTCCTGTGTGTCTTTGTAGTATTGGTGCTTAGTTCTTCGTTCTTCTGCCATAGTTCTTAGTTCTTCTTAGTTCATAGTTCTTCGTAGTTCTTCTTAGTTCGTAGTTCTTCGTAGTTCTTAGTTCTTCTGCCATAGTGTGGATTTTTTTGGATTTGCCAGGTTGACAGGCAAGTAAGAAAGAGAACATGTTGCTCTTTTAACAGCAGCAAAGTCTCTGACCTAAATGTTTTATAGCGACACAAGTGATTTTGGAGCAAGTCGGGCTGCTCATAGAATTTTGTCGTTATTACAGCCATAGCTATAATACAGTTTTTCATTTCTAAAATGCATATCGCTGTGGCTCAGGTCATTCCCTCTGACTAGGAAGACCTGACCCTATTCCCAAACATAGCAGCATCCATTGATGCCAGGAAGCATGAGAACTAAATTCTAGGGATGTGCATGAATCACGATTTGCTTCACATCCCTGGCAGCTTTAAAAGGGAGGAGATCAGGTGCATACCTGCTCCCCCACCACTCGCCGCCACTTCCTGTATTGTCAGTTCTAGCCCCCAGCTATCATCGCACGCCAGTGGCATTTCCCCTAGCTGCCCATGTCCAATGCCGGCATGCACACAGCCTCTGCGCATGCACGGTGGCCATTTCGTGGTCAGCAACCATGTGCGGAAGCCATGTGCATGCCGGTGCCACGCGAGGGCAGCTGGGGGAAGTGCTGCCGCTGCATGATGATAACTGGGGGCTAACGCTGCCAATACAGGAAGTAGTAGTGAGCAGCAGAGGAGCAGGTATGCACCTGCTCTCCTCACCAGTTTTATAAGGATGCTCGCACCAAATTTATTGCTCCTATTTTAGCCACTTATCCTGGTCACACAGACCAATTTTATTTGGAAATTATGCTGGCCAATTTTAAACCTGTAATTTCAGATAATGTGGCAAAGTTCTGTTTTGTGGCGTCGATGCTCTGTAAAGACTGTATTAGTAATTTGAACAGTTTGTGATTTTGTAAACTTTTGAAATTTTTGAATTTTCTTATTAATATTATTAATTGTTATTGTTTAATCTGGTCTGTGACTGCAATAAGCTTTCTTTCTTTCTTTCTTTCACCTGCTCTCCTCCGTTTTAAAGGTGCCAGGGATGTGATGCAAATTGTTCTTCGAATCATGATTTATGCACATCCTGACTAAATTTCCCTAGCTTCTTGGCATGCCTGTGCATGCTAATTAGAGAGGTGCAAAAAACAGATCTTGCATGATGTTTCAAGCTCTAAATGAAACGCAAAAGAGCCAAAACATTCCATTGGAACAGTGATCGAGCCGGCTGTTTCAACAGAATAAACCTGAAACGTTTCAAGTGTTTCAACCACAGGGACAATGGGAAAACTGAAACATCCAATTGTTCTCCATGTGTAGCTCCTTGGGATACCAAAGTGGGTTGGGTGATAGGGGGTGATGGGTGTTACCTACCACCTAACCCACAGAAGAAAGCAGGCAATTTTAAACAAATTTTTAAATTCTGCCCATTTAACCTCTGCCCAATAAAATTTATTTTATTTATTAGATTTCTATACCGTCCTTCCAAAAATGGCTCAGGGCAGTTCAATATCCAGTGTGCATCACTACTAAATAACTTGGCTGTGCTATTTAAAGTGCTTTTGAACTGTCTGCTGCTCATGCAACAAGGTGCATTCAGTGGTAGGGCCATTTGGCCATCTTTTGTAATATACCATATGCAGTTCATTACTGGATACCTGAAGGCAAAATGAACTCTGCTATAGTTCCTCCTTCCCCAGCTGGAAAAAAATAGGAGCAACATGATGAATAGAACTTTTCTTTATATTTGTTCGTGTGAATGAATGATTGAGAGATTGATATCCCACTGTACTCCACAGACTTGGAGCAACTTACATCATTTAAAAAAAATTACTCCTGTCCCCAAGAGGCTCAGAATAAAATATATATATATCAGAAGGGACAAATGAGATGGCAGTTGGTTCTCCTCAGGCCGATAGATGCTTTGCCTCACCTCTGCTGATGGAAATGACTGTGAAGGACACAGTTCTTCTCGTATTTGTTTTCCCAATACATTTGAAGTGGATTTGATATTTCCCAGCACTGGTTCTCAATATCCATAGAGTGTCAGGCCTATGTATCTATGTAGGCCTATGTAATAAGGAAGCTAACTTTGGCAAGGCAGCTCAGCAGCTTCCCCGTTTTCATGTGCAATAATAGATTGTATCTCTTACAATTTATTAATGCTACTACTACAAACTGATTTGATTTATATTTTTGCTGGCAGCAGTGGTCTAATTATTCTCATCTCACTGTGTGTGGTCTTAATGATAATTGTCCTTAATTTACACACTGACTAAACATCCGCTTTCACAGATCTAGAGATTGGGAGATTGCTGATGAAACCAAAGCAAATCTGTTGACATTGAAAATAATTAGTGATAAAGGGAGATTCTAGGAAGGAACTGTACAATTAAATTTTTATTAGAAGGGCCTTTTGAAAAGCTGATGTCAGCCAAGTGATTTTCATGCTAGAGAGAGGCTGTCTAGATGCTTTGTTGTATATCCCAGTGATACCACAGTAGTATGTGCTCAAGGATTTCACTACAGGAGAACCTCGTTAATCACAGACTCCATATCCGTGCTTTCGCGTATCCGTGGTTGGGGAGTTGGCACACAACCTCGGTTTATGCAGAGGAGGAGGGAGGCAACTAAGGGGTTAATTATCACATATCTGTGGGTCGGGGTGTCCAGAAATTACCTCTGAGGTAATTTCTGTCTACCATTTTGACATCGAGAGCCTCAAAATGGCTCCTTTTGAAGAAAAAAAAAATAGGAAAATGTAATTTTTGGCTGATTTTTGGCTATTGGGGGGCATTGCTATGCTGCCGGGGACCCACGTATAATGGTAGGCCACTCCGCCCCCCACATTTTGAGAGCCATTTCCCTCCTTTTTTGAACATTTTCCCTACCTCCAGGGACCTAACCCTTGCAATTCCATTGCCTCAATGCTTCCATATCCGTGGTTTCTGTATCCATGGGAGCAGCAGAGAATGGAACCCCCACATATACAGAGGTTCTTCTGTATTACATATGCTTATAGGGAAATATGTTTCTTAACTATCAAATTGTACTAAGACACAACTAGTGGAGGGAGTTTTGAACAAAAATGATAGCTGTGGTACTCACCTACACTCTGACATCAGCACTGACACTTCAGTAGTGGTTGTCCAGTGCCATGTCCTGAATAGATGATGAAGGAATCAGCATCCTGCTCATCCAACTGGCAGAGCCCTGTGAGAAGTGTAGATGGTGGGAGTCAAAGGCCACCAGGGAAACAGCTGAGGGGGAAGACTTCTACGGGGCAGATAAGATGGGGAAACCAACCTGGTCTGAGCTGGAAAGAGATGCTGAGAGGAGAAAGTGAATAAGTCCCTTTGAGAGTCAAACTATATTACATTAGGTGCTTTCTTTGGCTTTATGTAAATGTTTTTTTCAATTAAAACAGCAACTACAGGATGGAGATGTTCAGCATTGAGACTGTGGTCATGCAGAGGGGAGGCTAATCTTTTCTCCTGGCACCATGGTGTAATGATCAACCTCTGATCAGCCCCTCCCCTCCCCTAAAAAGGATCAGCTATATTATCAGCACCAGGTGGGTGGGACCTAGAGGGCCATGAGGCAGGAAGAGAGGGGTGTCCTGGCAGAGAAGCAGCTAGGCTGGAGGTGAAAGAGGACAGGTGGAAGGCTTAGTGAGGAATAATGGAGTTTTGCTGCCTTGTGGTCAAAAGCTAGCCTGGAGAATTCTCTCTTGGAAGGACATCTGCAGATCCTTGAGAGACATGATTGCAAGGAGTTTAACTCTCATCAGGTTTTGGGTGAGTTCAAGTTGGGGAGGAAGCCAGGGTTTCTGGTTTCTGGAAATTTAGCCTAGGGAACAGTTTCTTAGTCAGTTTGTGTCAGACTTTTAGTTCCCTTTTGTGTGCTCTATATAGACCTGCAACTGGTCTATTGTTGTTTTACCTAGAACATAATTAAGCTAAGAAAGCAATAGCTATGACCCATCCATGCAGCTAGGGCATTGAAAGAGTCTATGTAAAATAGGTGCTTTTGTATTTTCTTACACCCATATTATTTGCAACTTGGTAACCACTATTTTTAAAGTGTACCACTCCAATATCAGTCAGAGTGCTTTTTGGAAGGGACCTTGTAATCAACTGAGTATTTTTACCTGTAACTAAAAGCTGAGAAAAGCTGATGGAAACTGTCTGTAGTATTTTGAATAAAGTTTATTTTTCTTTTTATTCTTTGCAAATTTTAACCAGCCTCTTTGAGTGGATTTTTAACTCAGGAAAGTGGGGCTGGAAAGGGGTTTACTCTGGTGCAAACATGCCTCAATTTGATCATTCAGCTACCAAGGTTTCTCACCACATGTAAGCTTCCACATGGAAGGTTTTTGTACTTTTCCAATAGAAAGAGGAGAGTCTCCCTGGAAGTCACCCAAATCCAGGTGTGGGTGTAGGCTTAAAACTCTCTAATTATTGGGTGGTGGTGGCAGCGACTAAGCTACTAAGTACAGGAAAGTTTAAAGGAACAGCCTTTGTGGGTGAAAGCATAGAGAGGGGATGATTCAGTATTTTTCTCCCCCTCATGTGGGCTGGCTCTAAGACAAAGGCTGGGTTAAATCCACTATACATGGTCCCAATGAAATTTAGCCCTACCCCCTCTCCCAAAGCTGCTTGTGTCAGTGAAGAAGCTGCTATTAGCTCAGTGGGGAAGCTTCCCTCCCATTGGTGTCACTAGAACTGGGAACAAGGGGCACATGCCCCCATTGTTGGCCCAACAATGTTGGGACTGGTCCCAGACCTATTGGCTGCCTGCTTGCCTGCCCCCCTAACCTCCTGCTCCTGACATTGTTTGGAGGAAGCAGGAGACGGCGGAGAGGGGCATGTTCTGAGCTGGAACCTTTCAGGTGCTCTCCATTATTGTCTCTTCTCAATGAGCCTCCATCTTCTCTCCTCTATGTGCTTGTAATGGAAAGTGGAGAGACAGAGCTGAGCACCTTTCCCCCATTTCTTCTGTCTCTGTCCCTTCCCTTTCTATAGCAACCAAGGACTGGGCTCAGTGTCACTTTAGGCTTTTGTAAAATCAGAGTGCTCTGTTACATTAAACAGTGAAAGCGATAAATGAAGCAATGATTTAAATATGAATTTATTGCCACTTGATTGGTCCATGGCAATATCACATATTCACAAATCAACATTGGGTTTTTGATTAAGAGTAATACATCATAAAATTCTGTTAAGATCATAGTGGACTCCAAAAAGACTTCCTCAATTTGTCCTTTCAAATACCGATAATTGTTGGTGGTATAATACAGGAGATGCAGGATTAGTAGATTTTTTATGTAGCTGCAAGTTTGTTGTTATCTTCTGGAAGAAGGCATTTGAGAGGATATCATTAGTGTTGGATTCTAATTTACAGCTTCTATAGCCATACTTGAACTTATTCTAAAGTATTGGCATTCATCTAAAGGTAAAGAACTATGGTTATTTACCATACCCATACCAATTGTAGCTAAATGCCTTATACTTCAGAAATGGAAAACAAAGTACACTCCTGAGACAGAACAGAGGGTTTATGATTTACTGCTTTTGGGTGGTTGTGGGGAAAAAAAATGGCTTCTTATAAGTGAGAAGCTCTTGACAAATTCCAGGAAATTTGGAGTCTGTTCTTGGAACTGTATGCATCGTCAAAGATACTTTTGTAGAAATTAGTGGTCAGAGTGTTTCTGTTATTTTGAGTCTTTTTCTTTGTTTTTTTGCTTTGCTTGTTTGTCCAAAAGAGGGGAGGCTTTTGAGAAATGGGAAATGGGATGGGTATTTATATAATATATGAAGTTGAGAGAGAGAAATATTATACTGTGCTAAAAACATGTAATTTTTAAAAATCCGTTATGTTTCTATATTTCTATGTATGAGCCCCTTCTCACAATCAGAGAAAGGGCTCAAAAGGGGTGAGGGGAAGAAGCCTCAGAATGCTTACCTCCCCTGTAGACAATCCTCATTTCCTTGCTGGGTGAGTGGATAGTTTGCCCAGGTGATAGCCAGCTCCTGTCAGCAGCAGGGAGCTTCTTGGGCTGGGAGGTCCCCAAAACTTCCATATTGCATGACTTGAGTGTGCAGTGCATTATGGGGAGCCTCCTGATGCCAGTCGGGAGGCTACACGCTCGTAGGTGCCATGCACAGCCATGCAGCACTGACACAGGATCAATTAGCCCAGTTTCTGGGTGCCCTTGCACCCCAAAACCCCGGCTAAATGGTGGGCTCCCTAAGAGGGTTTGCCACTGCACTGCTGCCAGGGTCTGCGTGGCTCCTGGTGGTTCACACACACCAATAAAACTTGGCTGGGCTTCCTTAGCCCTGTTTTGCCTCCATGTGTGAATAGCCCCAGTGTTTGTTAAAAGTGTAACCAGGAGGCAGGCAATAGGGTCAGGTACAAGGCAGGAGGGCCAAAGGCAAGGAAAGGTGGCTAATGACTGAAAGGCCTTAGGGCTAAGTCTTCTAAAGAAAGCTATTAAGCCACCAAGGGATGGAACAGAGCTGGCAATTTATATTGCTTGGAAGGGCCATGCCCTTTCCTGTCTGACTCAGCATGCTGTACTCGTGAGGTGTCTTCAGTGCAGGCTTACTCCTTCCCTCACGGAGGCCCATTGGAGCGTAAGCCTTGAGCAACTAGTCTGGCACTCCTTCTTCGTTGATGGAGCTCTTCCTGAACGCATTGTCATCTTCTGTCCTGAAGACTTGGGGGTCAGTCGGGGGGGGGGGGTTCGAGGGTAACTGAAGGTCAATCCCTGGTGGGTAATGGGACTGCTTCTACTTGTGTCTCAGTAGAAGCAGTCCCATTACCCCCAGGGGCTGATGTAGCAAGTGTTCTGCCATAACAGTAGACTCCAGGGTCTGTGCTGGAGGAGAGGAAGTGGATGCTGGCATTGAATCTTCAAGGTTGGAGAGCTCTAGGGGTTCTGGCGGACAGGGTTCTGAGGGGTCAGCAACTGAGGTGGCTTCTCCCTCATCCTGAGAGTCACTTGACTCAGGGTCTGAGTCTGGGCAGAACCTGAGCTGAAACTCAGTGTGTGTGTGCGCGGTGGGGAGGACAGTGGGCAACTATCACGCCCAGTGGTAACCCAGTTGCTGGGCACAGTCGGGAAGGTGGAGGATCTTCTGGTGGCAATCCAGCTGCTGGGCACAATGGAGGGAGGCAAGCAGCCCTTGTACCCAGTAACTCAGCTGTTGGGGGGCATTGGAGAGGATGACGGTCAGCCCTAGCCCCCAGCAGCAGCCCAGCAGTTGAGCATAGTGAAGAATTGTGGAGGGAGTGGCAGGCAGCCCTCATGCTTAGTAGCAACTCAGCTGTTGAACATGGTGGAGGTGGTAGTAAGCAGCCATTGCACTGAGCCACAACCAAGCTCAGTGGAGGCTCAGTGGAGGGTATGGTGGGCATCTTTCATGAGCTGCAGAAAACCAAATGCTAGGGTCAGTGGATAAGGTGATGGTGACAACCCAAGAGTAGGAGGGGGATAGCCTTCCCCAAAAGTACTGTTTACCCCCCAAAAAACAAACCCTGTTTTTTTAAAAAAAAAGTGTGGTGGCGAATCCACCACAAAGATACCAAAAATAAAAGTTGAGGGGCAATATTCAAATACAGAGTATATCCCCACCAACCATCTTTAGGTCATGGAAGACTGACAAACCTGTTCATGACTAAAACATGACTAGACTGAAGCAAGAACGAAAACATGACTAAACTGAAGCAGCCTTGTGGTCTGATTCTGCACCCTTCCAAAGCCAGAAGAGGTGAGGTAATGGAGCTGGATCTTCCAAACCCTCAGAGTGATAAACAAGAGGCTGGAAAGGGGGGAATTTGAGGAAAGGGTGTGCATAGTTTGTTTACTATGGAAGTTGCCAGGGTTTAGGCCTACCTTTCTGATACGGAAGACGAGTCATCTAATCCTAAGTTAGGTGGGTGTCAAGCTCAGAGCAGATTCACCCATTCTCCAGTTCAGACATCCTATACTTATGCCCCACTTATGGTGGGGCAGCTTGTCTGTGCATGCATCCCACTGCACATGAAATGTTATGCAGGCATATTCACCAGCATCCAGTTGTGGCAATTCTTCCACCTCAATAAAAGAGTGTGTGTGTGCTGAGGCAGCAGGAGGGAGGTGATGATTATGGCCAGGATAGGATCCTGGTTACTATTCCAGTTAAATGCTGGTGAACCTGGGATAGCTGGAAATCCTGAGTTCTCACAATATGTTTCGCAAGCGTGTGTGGCACTCACTTTAACTCTTTAACAATCATCATTGTGAGAATGCAGCCCTCGTTCTCTATCCTGGTTAAATGCTGGTTTACCGGGGCAGTGTGACTAGGATTGCCCTGAAAATAGCATCATTGGCCCTATGGCCTTGCTGATCCTTATTAACCTTTTCACCAGAATCCTTGTGATTTTGAGAACACAACCAATAATAAATACCCAGAGCATTGCTACAAGCAGATAGAGGGAGTATTAGAAAGCTAGTATTTCAAGTCTTCTGCAGTTAATAGAAACTGCCCAAAGCTAGGGGTGTGCGTTTTGTTTTGGATACAAAACGTTTTATGCCCCAAACAGGCCCTTTCAGCTGTTTTGTAGCCGAAACAAAACACCTAATGCTCAAAACAGATAATTTTGTATCCGAAACAAAACGTCCCTATTTTGGGTACAAAACGTTTTGTTTCGGCTGTTTTGGAACTCCATTTTGGAGTTCACCAAAAATTCAACAAAAATCAGCCTTTTGCCCAGTTCCTCAGAAATTTGGGTGGTAGCTAGCTTCCACCCATTCAGCACTACCACCCCCACCCACTATTTTTGCCCCAGGGCCATTTTTTTAAATCCAAAATATTTTGGATTCAGATTTTGCAATTTTGAACAAAGAACAAAATTGGGGTGTTTTGGATTGGCTGATTTCAAACAAAGAACAAAATGGGGGTGTTTTGGATTTGGGCCAAAGGAAAAAAGAAAGAAAACGCACAACCCTACCCCAACCTTCAGAATTTCCCCCTGGTGTAATTGAAATCAGCCCATTCAATGGACAGTTGTTCCATGGCATGTTTATGAATGTATATTATGGTATAGCATGTTTATTTCTGCTGAATTATATAAGTAAAAACAGCCTATGAAGTCATAGGTTGTTGTCATGGAAATGGCTGTGAGATCACAAATGTAGTGGCAGATTCATTCACAGCTGTGAATATGAAGGAAAGCTTGACTTGAAACATAAATAGCTTCCATAATTAAACCCATAGTTTGACAGGTTATAACCTTTCTATCTAATTTTCATTCTACCTGATGCATCTGTAAGAATGAGTTATTAATACTCCTATTCGAAATACCAGTTAGGTCGAGTGTAATCAGAGAATTGTATTATTTCAGAACACAAAGAAGCCCCCCTAGTGTGAATGTATAATTACCATGCTAAAGGGTTTCCTTCCACCCAAGGGCTAGAGGAAATTTTCTACATTAATAAACAAGAACAACGGGCTCACCCCCACTCAGTATGATCAAAGAATACATGAGTGAAGAGGCAAACATAATTTGGGGAAGCAAAGAGACCTTGTTTAGCATAAATTGATATCAGAGGAAAGATGTTAGATGTATGCATATTTGCACATGAATAGTTTCCAAAGGAGCTACAAACATGTTTGGGTTAGGTTGCCTAATAAATGTGGGTAGAAAGATTAGGCCACTATGTGTAGGGTGACTTAACAGACAATCATACATGGAGAAGAGGCTCCCGGATAACTGATCGAAGAGGCACTTTTAAAAAGTGGTAATTCTGTTTGTTTAGCTGGGGAGAGCAACTGGCCCTATCCATCCCCAGCACATCATCCCTCCAGTGGCTGTTGCTGGTGTCTATCTTGCATTTCTTTTTTAAATTGTGAGTGCTTCGGGGACAGGGAGCCACCTTCTTATTTTATTTATTTTTATTTCTCTATGTAAACTGCTTTGGGAACTTTTGTTGAAAAGCAGTTGTAGCAATCGGCCCCTCCCTTACCCTAAAGAGTGAACCAGAAGTGAACCCTGTCCTGTCTGTCAGGCAGTGACCTCTAGGGATCAGCCACTCAGCACATGGTGACAGGGACCTAGAGCGCCTGGCAGCAGGAAGTGAAGGGGGGCTTTGTTCTCAGAAGCAGCCAGGCAGGAGATGAGAGAGGATGGGAGGAAGGCTTAGTGAAGAGCAGAAATTGAGCTTTTGCTGCCTCATGGTCAAAAGTTAGCCTGAAGAATTCTCTCAGGGGAAGGACATCTGCATATCCTTGAGAGACAAGATTGCAAGAAGCTTAAAGTCTCCACCATGGATTTGGTGAGTTCAGGAAAGAAGCCAGCGAAAGGCTTCGGGGAAAGGTTTAGCCAGGGAACCGTGTGTTGGGTAGCATGTGTCAAATTTCCTTGATTTCATGCTATTGCAAATCCTTACAACTGGTCTATTGTGGTTTTATCTGTAATGTAACTAAGAGAAACTGAGCCTCTGCCCTTGCCTTTCAACTAGGGCATTGTAGAAGGCTCTGTGCCTGTAAAGGGGCTTTTTAAAGGTTCCTTGCAACTGGAGGTGCTTTTTGAATCATCCATGCAACTGGGTAACCATGATTTTAAAGGGTGCCATTCCAAAGAGCAGCCGGAGTGCTTTTTGAAGTATTCTTGCAAGTACTGAGTGGATGTTTGCTATAACTAAAAGCTGGGAAAGCCTTAGACTGAAGCAGACTGTAGTATTTTGAATACAGTTTTTCTCTTTTTGATTCTTTGTATCTTACATCCCTCTGAATAGATTTTTAACTAAGGAAAAGAGATTTTACTCTGGTGCATACATGTCTCAAGGTTAATTGTTCAGCAACCTACCAAGTTTTCCCACCATGTGGAAGTTGCATGTGGAGGGTTTTTTTGTATTTTTCCATTGGTAAAAGAGGAAGAGAATTTCCCTGGACACCCACCAAAATCCAGGGAGGAGTTAAACTCTGTAATTAGGGTGTGGTGGCAGTGATTACCAATAAATGGTTAAGTTTTAAAGAATCCCCCTCCCCTTTGCCTCGTGCAGAGGGGAGGGTGTTTGTCCTAGCCCTAACCAGCACGAGGCCCAAGAAGCGGCCTGATTGGCTGGTTGGGTTGCTGGGGGTGTGGCTTTGGCCACAATCAGCCGATCCACGCCCCGACTCCTCAGTTCGCTTCTTGCGTTCCCCTCCCTCCCTTCCCTGATGCAGAGTGGGTCTAGAGACTGGTCGCCTTCAGGGCCGAGTAGGAATTTTTTGCTCTCCACTCATTGGCTATTGTTGGGGTTTTTTTTTTTGTTTTTTTGCCTACTCCATTCTGTACTCAGTCGTTAGTTAGGTCTTAGGTTGGCCACATTGGCAGTAACAGTGCGGGCTGAGGGGTAAGGGAGGTATAGATTATTGGTGAGCACCCTTGTATATTTAAAGGTGGATTGGTCAATCGCTCCTTTGTGGCCTGTGCGGCACGGGG
This sequence comes from Hemicordylus capensis, assembly GCF_027244095.1. NCBI lineage: Eukaryota > Metazoa > Chordata > Lepidosauria > Squamata > Cordylidae > Hemicordylus > Hemicordylus capensis. The sequence continues at coordinate 184,336,308 of NC_069659.1, read as the reverse complement.
AGAATTTGATTGCCAGGAAACCTGCTTCAGGACTTCTCCAACCTTTGGGTTGTGCGGTCCGGGGGGGTGAAGACCTGGAGCTGTCCAGATCCCCTCTTCTAAAGGGGGTGGTTGGCTTTGAAGGAATAAGGCGGGACGTACCTGCCTCTTTCCTGAGCCAGAGTGTGTCGCCCATTCAGATGATGGGTAGGACGTTAGAATCCTAGCCCATGCCTAGGTGCCCGCGCTGTTTTATGATGGTGATTAATCACCTGGTTTTCAGTCCACCATGCCTGTTGTCCTGTTAATAAAGCGTGGCCCTTTTACCCATAAAAAATGTCTCTGTCTTCTTGGGCTGGGGTCTGGGAACAAATAGTGTTTGTTGAGCAAACATGGAGGGAATGAATCAGAATTTTTCTTTCCCCCATGTGGACTTGCCTTGAGACAAAGGCTGGGCTTAAATCCACTATTCACTACAGTGGTATATAAATATTTGTTGTAGTGAGGAGGAGGGTAGAGATGGGCAAACTACCCCAGGTCTGAGTTGGAAATAACTCAGACTATTTACCCAGAAACCCAACTAGATCTGGATCAGAACTGCAGATGTTTCAAACAAACAAACACACACACACACACACCCCTAATACTCAAGGCCTGAAGGCCAAAGACTCTACTCAGGTTTCGGAATTATGCTTCTTTGGTTCAGGCTGATCTGCGGGCAGATATCTGTAGGTTGTTGAGTGATTCAGAGAATCAAATGAAAAAGGAGCCAGGGATCAAGCAGCAAATCAGAAGTGAGGAACAAGCCATTGCTCAAGGAAGCCAAGCAGTTTCAGTCAAAGGAAGCCAATATATACCCTTCATAGAGAAAGCCAAAGTGCATTCTCTTGGGTGAGGCCTGTTTAGGACCTGAAGGCTCAAAGGCTTACTGCTTTGCAAGCTGCCACAGTGGGCATCATAATGCAGAGTCTCACTTCAGGCTTACATAAATCTTGACAATTTGTTTTTCCCCTTAATTTCTTCAAATGGGGAGGCAGTAAGAATATAAGAGCATAGGAAAAGCCCTGCTGGATCAGGCTCAAGGCCTATCTAGTCCAGCATCTTGTTTCACACAGTGGCCCACCAGATGCCGCTGGGAAGCCACAAGAACTGAGTGCATGCTCTCTCTCCTGCTGCTGCTCCCCTGCAACTAATATTTAGAGGCATCTTGCCACTTAGGCTGGAGGTGGCCTTTAGTCCCCAGACTAGTAGCCATTGATACACTTCTCCTCCTCCATGAATTTATCTGAGCCCTGCCATATAGGCTGCTGGCAGTCACCACATCCTGTGGCAGAGAATTCCACAAGTTGATTATGCATTGGGTGAAAAAGTACTCCCTTTTCTTGGTCCTAAATTTCTTGGCAATCAGTTTCATGGGATGACCCCTGGTTCTAGTGATATGAGCGGGGGAGAAAAACCTCTCTCTCTCTCTCTCTCTCTCTCTCTCTCTCTCTCTCTCTCTCTCCCCCCCCCCCCTCTCCACACCATGCATGATTTCATAGACCTCTATCATGTCTCCCCTCAGTCATCTTTTTTTCTAAAAGTTTCAGGTGTTGTAGCCTTGCCTCATAAGAAAGGTGCTCTAGGCCCCTGATCATCTGAATTGCCCTCTTCTTCACCTTCTCCAGTTCTATAATGTTCTTTCTGAGGTATGGTGACCAGCACTGTATGCAGTACTCTAAATGTGGCCGCACCATAGTTTTGTATAAGAGCATTATAATAGTATTAGTTTTATTTTAATGGGGAAGGTTCAGTTCTCAAAAGAAAATAGGGCTGAGTCTTGTCCATTTTTAAAGCTTGGACAGTTTGGGAGAGGATGTGTGTCTGTATTTAGTTCCAGAAAATCTAGAAATTGTTTTGGAAGACAGCAAATAAGTTTAGTGCACATTTACCCTCTCTGTGTGTGTTTCAACTCACTGCTCATGCTTGCACTTCTTGGGCATCCAGAATAGGCAAGAGAAAGATGCCCAGGGAATAAGGAAGTAAAAGAATAAATTTGGAATTATATATATGTATCAATGGTCTAGCTACTTCCCCTTTTTTTCAACCTCAGAGAAAATCATTATGGTGCAGTGGTGCGCTGAATGTGGAAGTACCTTCAGTAAATGGAAGAAGAGTTTCACTTGCGTAAGGACTCCTTCCATGAGCACAGATCTCCTTCCATTCACTAAATGAGCATCCACTAGAGACAACATATTGCCACAACCAAGGTCTGGAAACTATCCCTGATATTTTTCTCTGCAGATGATATGCAATTTTTTTTTTTTGTAAATTATATCTGCTCTTCCTCCAAGGAGCCCAGAGCGGTGTCCTATATACTTAAGTTTCTCCTCACAATAACCCTGTGAAGTAGGTTAGACTAAGAGAGAAATGACTGGCCCAGAGTCACCCAGTATCATGGCTGAATGGGGATATCGGGAAGTATCATGGCTGAATGTGGATTTGAACTCGGGTCTCCCCGGTCCTAGTCCAGCACTCTAACCACTACACCACGCTGGCTCAAAAGGTATGCAACAACTAATGTAGAAAATCACGTGTTATATATATATATATATATATATATATATATATATATATATCTCTATATATCTATCTATCTATATCTGGAAGACTTGCCTCAAAGTATGAGCATCTTAGGGAAAACATGTTAACACCTACATATCATATTTCTTTCCATCCATTACATAAGAACAGCCTTGCTGGATCAAGCCCAAGGCCCATCCAGTCCAGCATCCTGTTTCACACAGTGGCCCACTAGATGCCTCTGAAAAGCCACACAGGCAAGAGGTGAGGGCATGCCCTCTCTCCTGCTGTCGCTCCCCTGCAACTGGTATTTAGAGGTATTTACATACTTTGTGGGTTATTCAGAAAATCCTATTAAATGAACATGATAATTTAATATTGAGTCTTATCACAGCTGCAAAGATTTTGATTAATTCAAAGCCGTGTATTTCAGCAACTCCAACTATCAAAGAATGGTTGCAAAAGAACGGGGAAATCACTAAAATGGCAAGTCTTACTGAAACTGTACAATTAAGGGAAGGTAAAAGAAAAACACAAACTTTTGAACATTATCATTTATTAATTTTTTGAAACCGCACAAACAAACAGTTTGAGTACTTTGTATTTATCTGTGATTGTAGCTCATTTTCTTGTTATGCTACTGCATATAATGTTTTTTCCTTTTACAGTTCTTTTCATTGCATTTAATTATGAATGTTTGTTATGTATTGTGACATGATGTTTCTTTTCATGTTTTTGTAGTATAATATGTTAATTAAAAAGCTGCAAAACCTAAAATCATATAGTACTATGCTTTGGAACTCCTTGTCACCAGATATTCAGTTGGCCTCACCCCAGATGGTGTCTAGATGCCAGGCAATGAGTAGTTTATTCTGGCAAGCCTATAGAATTTTAGATTTCTACATGCTTGCTTTTTGTGGGCAAATTGTTCCTTTGAATCTTCTGGCTGTTCTTTTAAATTGAAAAGGCAGGCTATAAATATTTAAAATAGATATATAGATAGATGTGATATCTTCTTTTAACATTTTCACATGAGAATGAAAGTTGTTGTGTGCTGCAGGGTATGCAATGGAAAAAATAGTTTCCTGTCTTTATTGATTTTGGGGGGTAATGACCTTGTTCACATCTGTGTGCATTTGTGGGAATCATGTTTGTGTCATCACAAACATTGACTTTTAAATTCATCGATTTGTCCCTTTTTAGTCCTATTTGATTTTTCTTTTTGCAAAACTCTTGTAAACAACAAGCAGGCTGAGATTCAAGAAATACAATTATAGAATTAAAGGGCAAAGCAGAACTGAAAATGTATATGTATATTTTTCAGAAAGGACAGCACAAAGCACAATTTGTAGCATTTCTCTTTCTTCTTCCATTTGTAATCTGATCAAATACAATTGGAAGGAATGAAGAGAGCACATGTGGCCCCTGTGTGTTGTTTTTCTGAACATCCTTCTCCATTGCTGCTCTGTGGTGCACATTCCTGTGTCTCACGAAAATGCCTGTGTCTCATGAAATCCTGTTCAATTATTGGACACTTTGGCAAAAATGTGTCTGAATTTTTGATTGGAGGATTTCTGCTGTCATATTTGCATCAATTCAACTAGAATCTGGGTGATTTGAGCGATTCAAATTCAAATTGAGTCAGCCTGTATTCAAATCAAATCAGTCAGAATTGATTTGACCTGTAAGGGGGGGGGAGAGGGGGAGGAGAGCCTCCTTTCACCCTTCTTTAGAAAGAAAGAAAGAGAGAAAGAAAGAAAGAGGTGCTGGGAAATTACCTTTGCTGTGCAGAGCCCGCAGTGGAGGTAGGTAGGTGGTGACCTGACCCGCCACCCCTCTGCAGCCTGCTGGCTGCTGCTTTTAAAAACAAGAGGCAGGGAGGCACCTTTGAGCCACTCCTGGGAGTGATAACTGACCTGCCATCCTTCCCCATGGCCCACCAACTGCTCACACATTTGGCTCACTCCCAGCTGCTCACTCCCTGCAGGCGCAGGGAGGCCATTTAAAGGGATAGCCCAGAGTTCTTTTTGCTATGACACTGCTGTTTTTGCACTGGTGTTCTAGCAAGAAAAACACTGGGCTATCCCATCAGATGGCCTCCCCATGCAATCACAAAGGACATTTGAGGGGATAGCCCGGTGTTTTTCACTAGAACACTGGTATTTTTGCACTGGTGTTCTAGTGAAAGGAAAACCAAGCTATCCCTTTAAATGGCCTCCGTGCACGTGTGCAGAGGCCATTTAAGCAATAGCTTGGTGTGAGTGGCCAATGGGCCATGGGGAGGGATGGCAGGTCAGGTTGCCACCTCCTGACCTCTGCAAGCTCTGGAATGGTTTCCGCTCCCAGGAATGGCTCAAAGGCACCTCCATGTCTCTTGTCTTTAAAAGCAAAGGCCAGCAGACCACAAGGCCAGCAGACACCCCCCCCGCCCCGTGTGCTCTGCACAGCAAAGGTAATTTCCCAGCACCCTGGCATCTATGTCTTAAAAAAAAAAAGACTGGAAGGAGGGGTCTGCTCCCCCTCCCTCCCCCAGAGAGGTCAAATCGATTCAGATTGATTCAAATCTTATCAAGTATGAATTTAATCAGCCAATCTATGGCTGATTCAATTCGTGTTTGAATCAAAACAACACATTTTGATTCAAACTCAAAACGAATTGAGATTTTCGATTCATGCACATTTCTACTCTGTGACTGCAACACGGGTATTGGGAATAAGGGCTGAGGAAATAAAGCCAACACTGTCAGACAAAAATGCCGAAATGGATAACTGAACCCTTGGTCTGGTTCATGGCCATTGCACCCGATTCCTGCAGATAGTGAAAGGAACAAAACACAAATGCACACTCCTGGTGTCAGCTCTCCATTGAACAGATTGAGAGGACCTGAGGCTTGCCAAAGCTAAGCAATATCAACCTCATCAGTGCATTGGATGGGAGATGACAAGAGCCTCACGTAAGAACAGTACAATAAAAATATTCTGAGTTCCGAAAAACATTCTGTAATGATGAATCTCACCTTGATCCCCGCACCCATTTTCAAGGAGGAAAATACTCATCAAAAAAGAATGAGATGGGATATTTTCTTTAAGAATGGAGAGATCAGAATTAAAGTCAATGTGCAAATTCAGAACACAATTAACTATATATTTTACATTCAGACTCAAGCTCTGCCTTCCTGGTATCAGTTTGCAAGATGATCGAGAATGTGTAAGGTCTCAAAATGCTATGTTCTATTGGTAGGTATGTTAGTCATTTTGTATTAGGCAACTACTGTATGTAGGGAGGCAAAAAGCAAAACAGAAAAACAGGAGTAGAATACCATTCTACTCATCTAACTCATTCTCTCTCACTCACTTCTATGCCCTTGGCTCTCATCCAATGCTACATTTCATTGAATACCAAGAACAGCCATCTATTCTGCAGTCTTTCAGTCAAATCCTTGCAATCTGGCAGGGATAAATAAATAGACCTTTTTCTCTGTCTTCTGTTACATGTGTTAAACTTGTTTCTGTACTGTTAAAAACAGCTGAAAATTTATAGTTTTCAGACTGACATGAGGGAAAAAAAGTTATGCACATACTTTAAAAAGAAAATTAGGAAATTCCAAGGGGCAAAGTTGCCATTGTTCAACTGCACATTTCTATTAAAGCATAGATTCTGCAAGTATCAATAAAATGATACTATATCATATGACGTTTGGCTATGGTTTCTTAGGTTTTTTCCAAGCAGGAATTGTTCATAATGCATGCTCTCCCTGCCATCCTTCTGATCCATTTTTGGTCAATGGGGTTGCAGAGAAGGTGGGCGCCCCACTATGTACTTCTTATTCAAGTTTGTTGGAGACCCTATGTTCTTTTAAACCTTCACTATTTAAAGAAAATCATAAAAAAATTGGCTCATTTTTTTTAAACAAAAATAATTTCTTGTGGGTTTTGTGCAAGGCTGCCACATGTCTCTAAAGCCAGCCACCGGGCTTTTTTTTTTTTTTTAACATAAAGGTCAATGGAAAATTAGAAAACATTTGTGAGTTGAGAAGGGCTGCCCATGAGGATCTGAAACCAGGCACAGATGTAGCACAGGATAGCGGGACTCTGTGTACTAAATTTGAAGCAGATGAGTCAATTGATTGATTTTTAATAACTTTTTTCTAGACAGGGAAAATATTTCACTTTTTAATTTTTTTATTAACTATAAATAATATTAACTAAATTAAGTGGTCAAAGAGGCAGTTTTTAAGTGGTGGCTCATATATTTAACAAGGATATAATTATTATTGTCTCTGTTCACTCTAGCGCAGCATCTTTTCCTGTGTTTGCTATTTTTGTCTCCTTGTGTTTCTTTGTAGATTGCAAGTTCCTTTGAGATAGGGAACATTTTTTAAAAAATGTTATGCAACTTCCTTTGAGAACATTTTTGTTGAAAAGTGATATATGAGTATATATATGATGGTGGGAGCTGTAGTCCAAAAACAACTGGAGAATCAAATTTGTGCAGCTCTGCTATAAAGGAATGTTTTTGATTACTGACATACTGTTGGAGATGGAGTTCCAGTGCATCAACCTTTCACACCAACTATCCTAATGACAACTAGGGGCACTGGGAGTAGAGGTAGTTAGTGAGAGTTCCCTTACCTGTCCCTGCCTTGGCTCTCTCTACTCTATGACCCCTGCCTTGACTCCTCAAGTTTTTCCTGTAGTGAGTCAGTTCTACTTCCTGTCTCCTTGGAGAGCAGGTGGGAACCTCTCTCTCTTCCTCCTTCCTATTCATTATGTAGCTCATAGTTAGCATAGGTCTTTCCTATCTCAAATGTACGTAACCTAATAAATCTTATTTACTTTATACTGCACTACAATCTCCATGCTTGGTCTTGACTAACTGCAACAATAAGGCTCTGCACAACTTCGTAACTGGAGTGGGCAGCTTCCTCTTGGTGCTTTGCTAAACAATCACAAATTGCAACACAGACTGCACAAAGATTCGTGCACATTATAGCAAGCGTGCAAAAATTGTGCAAATGGAGTTGCACAGTAGTACAGCCAATGGAAATAATGGCTGTGCTATATTGCGCAACTCAGTTTCTGCCAATTTTGCGTGCACGTTATGCTACCATGTGCACTGAACTTTGTGCAGTTTGTCAGCCAGTGTCAATTTAATATATTGCATATACTAGCCATTTATAGCTGTTGCATTTTGGTAGCATTTTAAATTAATAAATAACATAAAGAGAGGGAGGAGCAGGAGCAGACTGACAATGAATCACATCTACTACTCCAGATAATGCCCTGTTGGAACACATTTACAGGACAACTACACTATATGTTGAAGTCCACCACTCTTTGGTTGGTTCTTTGCAGTTTCTTATATTTCTTTCTTTTGCTTAGATGCCAAGGATTATTGAACACAGTGGAAGTAACTGGAGAAAAGGATTAAGGAAACACGAGTCTTGCAAACAAGCAGATGTCTTGGCTGTTTTTGGTAGGCAACCTGTGAGCCAGAAACACCCTTGCTGCCACTGCCTGGCTTGGTGGCATAGTCTGAAAGTGCTCATGTGCCACTTTCACTGCCAGGGCAGCATGTCCTGAGAATGCCAAGCAGCTGCGCATGGATAGGGGACATCATATTTTCCTTTGACTCAGGCAAGACTCAGGGACTGCCCCTGGCAGGGTGACGGACCTTTTGGTTGCCTTCTTAGTAAAGCCCTCTTCTTCTTCTTCTTCTTCGGCAGCAGTGGGAGACTCATTTTATTATACTTTCTTTTTTCTCTTGTATACAATTATATCATCAGTCCAGAGAATTGAGTGTTCTGCACATTCAAGTAACAAGCTTAGGTTTGATCTTGCAAAGCTTTGTGTGCACACAGGAGAGAACTATCTATCTCTATCTCTCTATCCATAGCAAGTGCTCAAGCTGGACAGAGAAGCTGATTTTCACTTTGAAATCATATGTGCGAGCGGGAGCAGCAGGACAGAAACCTCCAGCTTTGTATGTGCAGTTGCCACTTTTCTTTGCAGCACTTCAGCTTAATGATCAGTTTGCATTCTCAAATTCCTCTATGGGATGCAGGTACAGGAGTGCATGAAGGAGAGCTACTGCAAAGAAAACTAAACACATCTGAGGCTACTAAGGAGTGCTGTAGCCACCTAATGGTGTAGTGGGGAAGTAACTTGCCTAGAGAGCAAGAGCTTGCTGGTTCGAATCCCCACTGGTATGCTTCCCAGTTTCCCAGACTATGGGAAACACCTATATCGGGCAGCAGCAATATAGGACAGGGTTTCTTAACCTTGGGCCCCCAGATGTTGTTGGACTACAACTTCCAGAATCCCCAGACATGGCCTTTGTGGCTGGGGATTCTGGGAGTTGTAGTCCAACAACATCTGGGGGCCCAAGGTTAAGAAACCCTGATACAGGAAGATGCTGAAAGGCATCATCTCATACTGGGTGGGAGATGGCAATGGTAACCCCCGCCTGTATTCTACCAAAGAAAACCACAGGGCTCTGTGGGCGCCAGGAGTCGACACTGACTCGACAGGACAACTCTAAGGAGTGTGTTGTTGCACTTGCAGTGCCAATTCCATCATTCCTAATGGGATTAGCATCACATGTGTGATGATGTGCTGCTTGCTTAGTGGCCAAGGAGTAGCCCCACCTTTGGAAGCAGCACAAGTGGGGGGGGGGTGGAGTGGCTCAGAAGTACTGAGTGCACCTCTCACTTGGATTGGTGACTCACTGCACAGGAGTCATTGGGGATTGCGGGCATAACTGGGTGAAGAATAGCAGCCTAAATATACCATACGGTTAATAACTGCACATCAGGATGGTATCTCCTTTTCTATTCATAACAATGCCAAGGTATAAACTATTTCTGAAAATAGGTAGATAAACTGTCTATTTTAGTTACACCTGTCTCAACAACTATTATCTCGGGTATCTCTATAAGTAGTACTTGTAAACACTTGTGCACTCTAAACAATCCTCACATGGAAGGAACTGTCAAACAATCCCCTGTATTCCAAATTATGTTAAAATATGTGTGACTTCCTTCTAGGGTATAAAAACATACTGCCGTCTGATATACTGCACTTCTGTAATGTTGCTTCAGGTGTTATGGAGATTCAGAGAGAAAACGGGTTTGGATCCTTTCAGTATAACATTTGAATCTGAAGATCATCTAACTCAGGCCTGAACAAATTGTGGCTCACAAAGCTGACCGCAGTCATGTCTGCTTAGGGATGGACAGACCTCTCAGTTTCCATTCCATCTGGATTTCTCTCATATTTCTTGGAATTTGATTCCACTCTTTACCACTAAAAATCCCCAGATTTGTTTGCCCATCAACTAAAAGATTTACATTTCAATACATGAATGCATATATTTTTTCAAGAATTTTTATATATTATTTATTCAAACAGTTGCACGTTTATACTTTCTGAAATACACATTTAAACAGTATTCTCCTACAAGTATATGGAATATGTAGAAGTCCCTGGCTGACATGTCCCACAGTGTTATGGAAACAGAAGAAGCACTGCAGGACCACAGAGAGGCTGACATGGAGCTGCAGTGCAAGCCAAAGGAACTTCTTGTGCAATCCAAAGGTGGGAGAGGGAGAGGGGAGAATGATTTTTGTTTCTCACCCCTTCCACCAAAAGGACATTTAACTTCCAGGAATATATTCTTGAGACCTGCACAACCCTCAGGGACATATTCCTGCAAGTGAAAAGTCCTTCTAGAGGGAGGGGCAAAAAGCAAAACCCGCTCCCGCTCCACTGCTGTTGGACTGAATGTGTGAACAGATTAAATGAAAAAACATTAGGCTAGTTCAGCTAATGCTACCAAACCAGCCTGCTGAATTATGTGGGGAAGAGTGTGTAAGTGTATGCCGCCCCCGCTACATAGACACCATCCTGCTGCCACACAATTGCATGGAGGGAAGAATGTCTGAACTGTTGCTCACCACCTGATTATAATCAGGTAATGGGGTAATGCAAATGTTCCATTCTCCATATGACTATGTAGCAGTGGAACAGTGTGTGGGGTGGGGGTGGGGCAGTACATCCACAATATGTGTTCACAAAAGCATCACATTTGGGGGCAAGCCATTCATGCGGCATCATCCAAACCTGCCCTTTGTGTCTGAGGTAAAATGAGGTGATATGAAAGTTTTATCTGTGGTGTTTAATCTGTGGTGGCTCATTCCCACATCACTTGATATTCTACTCATCACATGCATGTGTGAACTGCCCTCATAAGAAAAATATATTTAGCAAAATGAACCCCAATAGCTCACGGAAGACAGTTATGCCACATGACACAAGGGAAAGCAAAGCTGGGGTTACCTTTTAAACATATACAAGATAAGATTACTTCCCACCAATCCCTATGATGATCTGCTTTTTATAATATTAATTCCAGCCAGTCTATAAAGCTTTTTAGGCTTTAGTGGGTTGGTTTCTGTTTTTCAAGCCATAATGCACAATGCAGTGGATTGTGTTGTTAAATCAGCAACATGGACATTGTGTTCCATTTTATGCATGTAATTATAATTTGGGAGCATGTGAGCAAATGTTGAAGGAAGGCTGTTAAGCAGTTGCATTCTACATTAATCCAATTTGTGAATCCTTGGGCAGGAGGGACAAACATATATCACTGAAACAATACTTTCTATATTGATGTAGCCTAAAAATCTTGCTTGATTACTTTTAGATGGGCTTATAATTCTTCTGGAGAAGTAATGAAGCAGAGTTCAAGGAGAAGCAATCAGGAATGAAAAGGCATTCAGTCAATGAAAAAGTTATATATCCCCAGCTTTGCCTGTTACCCAAATATTCCTGAATCTTCATAGAAATTGTTGTCACAGAAAAGTTGTCACAGAACATACTTTGAGAACTGGGATATTCCTTATCAGGCAAAATATTTGAAGAATCTTAAGGGAAGCCAACAGCATTTCAGCAAAATTAGTTAAATTTCATTGGGGAGCTCCACATATCCCAAGACTGAGGCCATTTAGTGTTCATCAAGTATATTAGTTGTGGAACATCACAATGGCTGAAGAGTTCATTTCTGAATCAGACTTCATGTTCAGGAATTTATTGCTTTTTAGTTCCTCAGGGCCTCAGCTTGGTATAGCTTGAATTGAGCTTCATGGCATTGGTAGGATCTTTTCAAGGCAAATGCCATCTCTATAACTTCCTTGAGAATCAGTTATTCCCCTACACTTGTTGATGGAAAGTCTTGTCTGATCCCTGTAAGTTTGGCACTGTGCTTCATTAGGCTGAAACTTAACACATGTTCCTGTTGGTTTATGAGTACACAGTTTTTTCATCATATAATGCTCAACAAAATAACTAGAAAATCCCAGTGATCGAGATGATTCACCTTACCCCTCCACTTAAAAATAAACAATTAAAAAATAAAATAAAAACCTATGTTGAGGGCTTGTACGGAGTATTCATCCAGCTGTTTAATCTCAATACCTTCTAAAGCAGGGTTTCTTAACCTTGGGCCCGCAGATGTTGTTGGACTACAACTCCCAGAATCCCCAGACGTGGCCTTTGTGGCTGGGGATTCTGGAAGATTTAGTCCAACAACATCTGTGAGCCAAAGGTTAAGAAACCTTGAATATCTTGGATGTTGACGTCCCTGCTGTACAGATTTTCAGTATACTCCTCCCATCTCTGTTTGAATTCCAAACTGGGAAAACCCCTTTTATAGGAAAGAAGCCTCACAGTTTCCAAGCGTACAACCCCAGATTTCTGCTGGATAATGAAGCTGTACATGGGGTGCCGGAAGGTGGGGAAGAGAAGGCAAGGGACCAGGGGTGAGACCTATGCCTTAAGGGACCTGCCTGGTGATCTAGCTTCCCTCACCCCACCTTGGGCTCTTTTCTTTTGCAACCTCTCTGTGTCACTCCTTCACCCCCCCAACATGACTAGGATCTTTGTGGGTAAAATGCTCTGTCAGATCCCAGCAGGGAGAAATGTGGGGGAAAGAAAATGACTAAAGAGGCTGCAAAAGGGACTCTGGAAGATAAGGAAGACAAGGGACCTGGGGTGATCCGTAAAGTTTGGTTGATTAAACTGCCCATTTTTTCACTGTGCTCCTTCTCTTATTGACTAGAGAAAAGCCTTCAATTGCATCAACCATGTCAAGTTGTGGAATATGGGCGTCCCAGAACATCTCATTGTTCTCATGAGAAACCTATACACAGGACAGGAAGCCACAGTCTAGATGAAACATGGAGAAACAGACTGGTTCCAGATCGGCAAAGGTGTAGGACAAGGCTGTATACTTTCTCCTTGTTTATTCAACTTATATGCTGAACATATACTGAGAGAAGCTGGATTGGAAAAAGATGAGTGTGGTTTTAAAGTTGGAGGAAGAAACATCAATAACCTGCACTATGCTGATGACACCACTCTGATAGCTGAGAATGAGGGATGATCTGCAAGCTCTAGTAATGAAGGTCAAGGAGCACAGTGAAAAAAAATGGGACTACAACTAAATGTAAAGAAGACTAAACTAATGACAATGAGTACAGCAAGCAGCCTCCGAACTGACAATGAAGACATTAAAGTGGTGGATAGCTTCTGCCTTTTAGGATCAACCATCAACAGTCAAGAAATATGCCACAGACTAGCACTTGGTAGGGTAGCAATGAAGGCCTTGGAAAGGATATTTAGATGCCGTGACGTGCCTATACCAACAAAGATTAGAATCATTCGGACAGTAGTTTTCCCCATGACTGCTCATCTACAAACTATAAGAAATGCCAGTAAGCAGTATGTTTTCAGAATATATTATGTGACACTCTATGAATGCGAAAGCTGGACTTTGAAGAAGCAAGATAGAAAAAGCATTGACGCTTTTGAACTTTGGTTCTGGAGAAGACTTTTGAGGATACCATGGACAGCCAGGAAAACAAACAGATGGATCATAGAACAAATCAATCTAGAATTTTCACTCAAGGCACAAATGACCAAGCTCAAACTATCATACTTCAAGCACATTATGTGAAAACTGAGCTCCCTTGAGAAGTCCATAATGCTGGGGGAAGTTGAAGGAAAGAGAAGAAGAATCAATCCATCAATCAATATTGCTATCTATCTATCTATCTATCTATCTATCTATCTATCTATCTATTGCTACTTTGGCCTCACTCACTTACTGATATGGAACTCCCAGACCAACACACAAATGACAGAAACATCTATTTAGTTTTTGCAAGTAGTTTCCAGACCTTCCAGACTACCAAAACAAAACAAAAAAACCCACAAACCCCACAAAAATGCATTACTTCATTACCAAGAAAATGCAAGGAAACTCTCCAGTTGAAAAGCAGAGACAATGCAACCTCATAGAGATAGGAAAGGCTAGAGTCTTTGTGCTACAACACAATGCCGGACTGAACCCAGCAATTTTGAATTGGAGTAAAGGTCTGTCCCCACACCTAGTGTTCCCCCATCCACACACACAGCCATGCTCTGACACATGGAATATCAAAATTTCCTTTGGGTGCATGCAAAGCTTCCTGGGGAGGAGAGGGTTACAGAGAGAGTAGGGGTCACATGCTAGGGATGTGCACTGAACCAGCTGGCCCAGTTTGGTTCAAGTCCGGACCGGACTCAAACCTGACTGGACCAATTCAGTCTGGCACCCCTTAGAACGCCCCCCATCCTATGTGGACAATGTGAAGGAACCTTCCTCTAGGCCATAGGTGTGTGTATGTGTCCACGAAGGTTCCCCCTGCCAGCCTCATTTATCACTGCCACGGCCCATTTCACCCCCCTTTTTGGCCCATTCGCACCTTTGTAAGTTGGTGTGGTAGCCATTTTGTCTGCCACTGCGCGTGCACAAATGGCCTCTTTGAGGCCAGGCATGTCCGGGAAGCCTAGGAAACTTATAGAGAGGGGAGTGACAGGCCTTCCTCCGTGAAAGGAAGGTACAGAAAGATTCTAAACATATGATTTGAAGAATACACTCTACCCACATTGGTTTTTCCCTCTGAATATGTTTTTCAAGGGGGTATTAAAAAAACCAGATATATTAAATTTTTTGTTGTGATCAGTCAGGAACGGCTTTTCCTTTTTCCCTAAAGAGTGAACCAGAAGTGACTCCTCTCCTGTCCATCAGGCAGTGACCTCTAGGGATCAGCCACTCAGCATATGGTCCTTTGTTATCTCAGTGGGAGCCAGGCAGGAGATGAGAGAGAATGGGTGGAAGGCTTAGTGGAGAGCAATGGAGTTTGCGCCTCATGGCAAAAGCTAGCCTGAAGAACTCTTTCATGGAAGGAGTTCTGCAGATCCTTGGGATACAGGATTGCAGGAAGCTTGAATTCTCTTCTGAAGTTTGAGGTGAGTTTCAAGGGGGAAGGAAGCCAGGGTTTCTGAGGGTTTCAGCAAGGGAACAGTTTGTTAGCTTACTCAAGTTAGGTTTCATTTTGATTTTGTGCATTGCAAGCCCTTACAACTCATTTATTGTGTTTTTATCTGTAATGTAACAAGCTAAGAGCAATGGTAGCCTGAGCCCTTTCTTTCCAGCAAGGGGGCTTTTGTATTTTCTTGCATTTATGTTCTATGCAACGGAGTAATATGATTTTTAAAGTGTGCCACTCCAAACAAACTGGAGGTTTTTTGGAAGTAATCTTGTAAAGTACTGAGTGTTCCTTTTTCCTATAATGGAAACTGCTAGAGCCTCAGACCAGAACAGTCTGTAGTCTTTTGAATAAAGTTTTCTCTTTTTATGCTTTGTAATTTCACCTGCCTCTGAGTGGATTTTTAACTCAGGAAAAATGGGTTTTACTCTGGTGCAGACACGCCTCAAGGTTAATTGTTCAGCAACCTACCAGGTTTTCTCACCACATGTAGGCAGCACGCGGTAGGTTTTTGTATTTTTCCATTTGGTAAAGGGGAAGAGAGTCTCCCTGGACACTCACCCAATTCCAGAGAGGAGTTAAACTCTGTAATTAGGGTGTGGTGGCAGTAAATCAGCTACTGAGAAAGCTTTAAGTTTTACCTTTAAGTTTTTACCTTCGTTGAGCAAACATGGAGGAAATGAATCAATCTTCTCCCTCCCCTCACGTGGACTTGCTTTGAGACAAAGGCTGGGTTTAAATCCACCATTTGCTAGTTGCTAGTCGCTACATGTGTGTTTAAAAGTATCATGTGAACTGGCTCCGTGGCTCCGGATGATGGTTACAAGGAAAAACTCTACCTTTTAAGTAAAGGGAAGACAGGTTAACTGGCTGAGTGCTCTATACAAAGAGGATGTTGAGCAGCCTGTCTCCTGGCCTGTGTTAGTCCAAGGTAAAAGAGAGGGAGGAGGATAGGGCAAGGTAGGGCAGGGCAGGTCTGGTCCAACAGGCATGTTGGAACTTCAATGGAATTCTGTCACGACAGGAGGAAACTCAGTCAGCATTGCAATTGTTGGGGCACCCTGCTGTTGTGGCAGAACTCTCTTCAACAATGCCTGACGGACCAACATGCCTGTCAAACCAACATGACTGCACAGCCCTACTATACACTGTGATTAGGATAGATCAAATTCATAACCATACTGATGTTGACTGATGCACATTTTCATTGTGTGCATCTAAACAATCTGGGCAGCTTGGCATATGACAAAGGCTGTTTCACAACATGGTGGGCAGTGTTTTAGACACACAAAATGGCATGGGTGGTGCTGAACTGCTTGCATTATGCTGCTCAGAATTTATGCCATTATTTATCTCTTGATTATTATTTATGTAAATAGGAATGTGCTAGTTTTAAAAGGTGAGGAGAAAAACATGAGGCATACCATTGGGGACTGGTTCTCTGAGTTTGCCTCTCCTTGTAAGGAGAAGAAGCTACTCCATGAAAACATTAGAGAAAACAATATGGCTCACTTCCCCTCCCCTGGCTACACTGGCATTCTGTGTCACACCAAAGGTTCTGTGTGATAGAAGCACCAAATTGCCTAATATTAAATACTGTAGAAAAAGCTTCAGGAAAAGGAAACACATCTCATCCAAATGACAACAATTCTTCCAAAGTACATACCACACTTACAGGATCGAAAACCAACTTGCAACATTGGCTCATCTGTACTCACAGCATCAGAGACCACAGGAGTCAGAACTGGAGCACTGGGAGTTAGGCCATATCACTGCCTCATCAGGTCAGCTGGAAGTTATTTGCACTTGTCTTCAGGCTTCGGGGTAAATGTTGAGTGAAGCCACTTTGAAGTACACTTGTGGCATTGAGGGAAGCAGCCCCTCCTCTCTGCTCTCAGGTTTTGTTTTCACAAGTACACATGGCAGGCATCAGTGTTTTCCTTCCTAACCAATGGTGGTGGTGGTGGGGGAGCCCTGCAGAGCTATATCTGGATTTCGGAAGAGAGTGTCTCTCTTATCATGCTAATGATTCTACGTCAACACCTCTCCCTGTTTGCTCCAGCATTTTCAGAAAACATAGCTTAAAACCAGCATTTTAAAAATCCAGAAATACATTGAGATAAGCTAGAATTTGCATCACAAAGCCCAACTTGTGTGTGGAGTGGGTCCAAGGATCTTGTCGGGTTTGGCTAGCATTCACACACTCTCTCCCAAAGGAGATTCGGAGCAGAAGCTCTGTCTGTAAAGCCTCCTGGCCAGGAAAGAACTGGAGCCTGAGAGCTGGTAGGAACCTCTGAGCAGAGCCTTCCAAACCATGTGGAAGCAACCACTTTCCATTTCCTCCTAGATAACCACCTGGGCCTGCTACTGTGCTTCAATCTTGTTACTAAAAGAAGCAAACTGACTTCTCATTGTCTGCCAGATTTCCCCCCTCCCCAATCCTCATACCTATCCTGACTGCTTGTTATTTCCTGCATTTGTCCACCTCTCTGTTGTCTGGCTTGTCCTACAATTCTCTTCCTAAATATACATCACCTTGCCCCTTCGGCATATGCTAGTTTGATAGTTCACTTTTGCAACCACTTTCCCCTTCTCACAGAGAGAGAGAGAGAGAGAGCGATCGCACTCAAGCTTTGGAGATGTGGACAATTAGTCTTGGTGCTTTAGGACATATCTACACTACAGACACATATTGGTTTTATACCCATTTAACTGCTGTGTAGGTTGGTAAGGGTTCTGAGAGATCCTTAGCCCCATTTACAGACTATAGTTCTCAGCATTCCCTGAGATGGAGTTACTATTAAATCAGTTAAAGCCTGTAACATAGATATACCCCAGTCCCTGGAGAGCTCAAGATTACACACACCTCCAGTCCTCCCTTGGGCAAGTGTATTTGTGTAAGTTGCCAGCATCCAAGGAATTGGTTGCCCTTAACTGCTACCTGTTAAACTTGGTTCTACAACTCCAGATTTGTTTTAATTTTTCTCTTAGAATTTTCGAAAATAAAATCAAGTCAATATTTTCTTTCTTGAAACACAATACACAACATAGCAAGTATTCAGTTCATCAATAATGAATTTCCAGTTGCAAATAACTAAGTGAGAACCATGGATTCGCAAACAAGAAGTAATGAATACTGAATAACAAACGGCAAATTACAAATTCAGAAATAATGAATAGCAAATTGTGAGTCTCGAAGGAACAGAATCCTGCAGCACATCCATCACTTTAAAGACAGAATCTGAGAGATTCAAAAAAGAATGAGTGTTTCACATTCACAATATATGCATTGCGAGTTCAGCAGATTCAAAGAAATTGACCTTTGCTTTGAACTTTCTGTTCAAATTGCTGGATGCAAACCTGCCCTGATACCTTGGCAGCTCAATGATCTTTTCAGCAATAGAATAGGTGACTAGAATTCCTAGATAATTCCCCACTGTGCAGGTAAACAGCAGAGGCTGGGGCATTCACTTTTCTCTTCGCTAGATAACACTAGAGACCAGTCAAGTTAAATCAAACAGTTTGGATTTTTTATTTTCTTCCTTCTTCCCCCCTCCCAGGGTGTAGGAAAAAATTGCATTTGTGAAAATCATCAGCATGCTGCAACAACACTTCCCAGGCTTCAGATATTTCCTCAGAAGCTGTTTCCCTCTAAGATCTACAGCGGCCTCCTTATATATTAGACCCTTCCTAGGAGAAACGGGCTCTGCATTAATGAGTTCCACGTAGACTCCTGATTATGCCAGGTCTGCAGACAACATTGTAATATATTTTTCTCCAAAAGTAAAGTATGTTCTGAAGGGGAAAAAAACATCCCTGAGTGAATCCTTAAGCAAAGTTGTAAAGATTTCTCTCTCCAATTGATTAATATTGTAAAACTGTCAGCTTCTCCATAGAATTTCCTGTGTGCTTTTGAGCTCAATCTTTGATTAGTACAAATTAATGCAACAGCATGAGAAAGAAGGGGGTGGGGGGAGAGATGATACAACTGGAAAAACAAAGCAAGAAAAATAGATTGGCCTAAAGTACATCCAGTGAAGTCCTTGTCAATGTTGATGTCGAGAATTTCTGAAAGAGGGGTGAGAAGTTTCATTACATCAGGAAAAGCTCCACTAATATCTTTGCTGTGGTTTCCTGGGGTGGTACTGGACTTATTGGCCAGGCTGAAATAAACACAAAAGTGCAGGAAGTAATGCAATGTCAACAGTAATTAGTTATCCTAGAACCCACACCTCCCTCAACAAATGCTTCCCTAGAGCTCAGCAAAGGAAATGGGTGGAGTAGAACACACAAAGTGCAGAGGTAGTGAACTACATGTGTCCATGATACTTAGCAAGATGTGCTCAGAAGGGGTTGCAACCACAAGGCAATGGATTGGTCTGCCCAGTGGTGGAGCGAGGACACTGGTGGCCTCTGTCCAGCCCACTGCTGCCAACTCCCACCACCCCAGCCAATCCCCCTGCATCTGATATCAGACGCACCCACATCTGATGTCAGATGCAGGGTGTGTGGCCACGTTAGCAAATGGGGACACACACCTCATTTGCAAGTGAACTTCAGCTGTCACTGCTGGAGCACCTTTCTTTGCTTGCAAAAGCAGAGAAATGCGTTCCCAGCCTGGCCGGGGACACATCTCTCTGCTTTTGCAAGCAGAGAGAGGTGCTCCCAGCCAGACCAAAAACTTAGCGACAGCTGAAGCTTACTTGCAAAAAGGGCATGCAACCCCGTTTGCTAATGTGGCCATATCCCCTGTGTCTGATGTCAAACACAGCGGGGCATGGCTGGGCTGCAAGGTGTGGCCTCTGAGTGTGGTGGCCTGGTTTTTTTTTTTTGAACCCCCACATGCAAAGGTGGCTCTGCCCCGGGCCTACTTAAGGGAATATCTCCATAACGGAGTCTTACTTGTATAAGGGCCCCAACACAGAGAACAATGTACCCCAGGTAACGGACTTAAGGGCAGTGATGAGCTGAGTTCTGCTACAGTCACAGTGGCAAAGAACGGCCTTGGCCATATAGCAAACTGGGTTGTGCTGTTTACAGCTATGGGAGGGAATGAGGAGCTTCCAGGAGAGCACCACTTGGGGACTTAGATAAGATTCAGTGCAGTTGTGGTCTCCCTACCTCATAAATTCTGTAGTGCAGATGGAAATGGTAAAGAAAAGGTCCAGAATAATTCAGAAAGTTCCCCTGCACATCTTCCACTGAATAAAGTGTGTCCAGGTTAATACGCTGCAATAGGATCCCCTAAATACAGCACTTTTCCTCATAGGAATGATTGGCAACTATTCATGTATGTGGAAGAAAATAAAGGGGTACACTTGAGGATAACATTAAGGTGGGAGCAAGCATGCTCTCTTGCTCTAGTGATCCCAGTGACCCTAGCAATTAAAAATCAGCCATACCCCTTGATCTCCTTTTATGGATAGCCATACCCCTTGATCTCCATAACCCCATTCTGTGTTATGTTCATTGGTTGGTGTAGAATCTGATGGAAGTTTTGGAATTGATTTTTCTATGAATAGGTATTAGAGTTGTACATTCCTATATATTCAGATGTTTATTAACTGTGTACAGTGTGCTTGGTTACAATGCTAACTGAAATTCCTAATGCCCACACCAATGTGCTACACAGTTCCCCCACCCTGGACCAATCATGACAAGTGTCATACAAGTAGACCTTCTCACACATGGCAGTGAGACATGCAGTTTTGCTTATTTGCAATGGGGCAATGGAAATCTGACCTTGGTATATGTGAGTTCATATATGGTTAAAATCCGTGTAACCACAGTTCCTAGATAGACAGAAATGACCTCTGAGATCATTTCCAGCCACCATTTTGTTGGAAGAAGTTATTTTGTGGCACATTTGTTCAAAAAATAATTCTCCATGATTTTTCACATCATCGATGAAATTGGGGTTTGGGGAGGGATTTTTTGTGTTGGAGCTAGGACCCTGGCAGCATCAGCTCTCAGCTGCAATGACTCATAGTGACCACTGGGGTGGTGGTTTAGGGTCATGGATAAAAGTGCTAGACTCCTCCCCTCTTTCTTCTTCCAGTGTTAGTCTCCATTTTGTCTCTCCAGAGGTGGCTGTTTGTTTTGGTCTCTCTCTTCAGCTATGAGCTACAGCTGAAATTAAGTGGCAGGCTTTTTTACATTTGTTTGTAACCTTTTCTTTAAATAAATCCTTGTAGTTCCTCAATATTAAAGAACTGTCAAGACCTCTTGCTTTGCTGCTTTCTCACCAAACTGGTTTTTCTCTGCTATTTGGGGATTGAGGTGCCATTTCCCCCCTACATATTGCTGGACTGCTGGAGACTTGCAGAGCACAGGCACAGCGAGCCTGAAAAGTCTTGAAATGGGGAGCTGCAAGCCTGAAAAGTCCTCCAACGACCTAACAGGGCTTTCCAGCATGCTTCACACTGCCAGTAGACTGGAAAGCCTCATTGGATCAGTGGCTGCCCTCTTACTGGCCACAAAGGAGTAGGGGGCAGATCCAGCTACAGAATCATAGAGTGTGCTTTGTGGAGTGACACATCCATGGATGGTAGCCCCTGTACTCACAACCCTCTGTTGTTTTCTGTCTTGCTGGATCCCAGTAGCTGGATAGAAGAGGTAAATGGATCCACACAACCAGAAAAGCAAGGTAGGAGAGCTCTCCCCTCCTCCTACCTTGGTTAAGTACAGGCTACAAATCAGAGGTGTAACTAGGGAAAACGGCGCCCAGGGCAAACACTGAAATTGCGCCCCCCCGCCCCCCCCCCAAGTGCCCAGAGCCTTTGGATGGATAGGGCGGTAGTATTTTATAGTAATAAAATAGTAGTAGTATAAAATAAAATAGTAGTAATAATAATGTAATAAAAATAATAATAAATACCACAAATGTGTGTCCTCCGAGGCGAGGGGATGGCTGTGGACGGCGGGGGAGCAAGCCGAGTCCAGACTCATCCCCATAGTGGCGGCCGCCACCAGAGCAACGCCGAGGTCTGCCGTGTGGCCCAGCGTTGCTAACCAATTGAGATGGGGCAGGAGCGGGGGTGAGCAAGCAGCAAGCAAGGTCCTTGACTTGCTGCGGCAGATGTAACACAGAGCTGCGGTGGATGTAACACAGACGCCGAGGCCTGCCGGCGTGGGCACCATCCCTCGCCTCGGAGGAGTCGGAGGACACACGGCAGCAGGCAGAGGGACAAAAAACTTTAGGCGCCCGCGGCGGTGCTGCGGCGGATGTAACACAGAGCCTGACGCTGAGGCCTGCCGTTCAGCCTGGCGTCGCTTCTGAACTGCAAGGCGTGCCTGCGCAGTTTCAAGCTTTGGCACGCAGGCGCGCCTTGAAGTTCAGAAGCGACGCCGGGCCGAACGGCAGGCCTCTTGTGTTTGAAGGGTGATTCAAGAAGATCTCATATGCCAAACGTCAATGCCCATGCAAATCAGGAAGTATTGAAACAATAGCACACATATTGTTATACCGTAATTTTTACAAAGATATTTGGGACCATTATTTGCTGCCATTTTTAAAAGACGTTCCAGGATGGTCAGATAACTTCTATGTAAATTATCTTTTAGCGGATTTGAATGACATAATCTCTCTAAATGTCGCTACGTTCTGCTTAATAGCGAGCAAAGTCCGACAGAAGATGCATGTTTTACTAGAATAGATATAGAATGAAATGGGAGTGGGTTTTAATGTGCTGAAATATTATTTTGTTTGCAATATTGCTGGTTGATTGGTATTTGCCTTTGTTTATGGTTCTGCTTCTGGTCAGTGATCAAAATAAAGATACAGTCAGTCAGTCTTGGGTCTGCAAATGTTGTTGGATTACAATGCCGATCATCCCAAAGGCCACTGTGGCTGGGGGTGATGGGAGTTGTAGTCCAACAACATCTGGAGGCCGAAGGTTGGGAACCGCTCACATAACATAAAAACTCTCTATTTTGCACATACACGTGTGCTATTTTGAGCCTTCTTGGGAGTCATTCCTTCTGACCAGGAAGTCGGCCTTAGCTGCGTGGCAGATGGCTGTGATCACCCGTCATGAAGGGCAGGCATTACACACTAAAGAAAATCTCTATCTTTATATTATTGCTAATATCTTGCCTAATTAATGGAATAAGAAGAATCATGTTTATTTGGAAGAACGTCCCACTTTATTTATTTATTTATTTATTTATTTATTTACATTTTATATCCCGCTCTTCCTCCAAGGAGCCCAGAGCGGTGTACTACATACTTAAGTTTCTCCTCACAACAACCCTGTGAAGTAGGTTAGGCTGAGAGAGAAGTGACTGGCCCAGAGTCACCCAGCTGGTATCATGGTTGAATGGGGATTTGAACTCGGGTCTCCCCGGTCTTAAGACTGTTGTCTTAAACTGATTCATCGCAGATGTTTTAGCTGATTAATCCAGTGATTTTAAAATTTACATACGAGTAAAAAAGATAGTGCTGAAACAAAATGAAACAAACCCCCAAAATATTGTTTCTAAGTTTTTGGTCTGATGAATACATGAATGATAACAGGCTCATTCCCCTTTATGTGCAAGAGAAGGGGGAAGGCCTCTTCTCAGACACTGCTTGCCACCTGCAGTTGTTAACACATGGGATACAAACAGTAAATGTATTTAAAAATCTGCCACCCACCAACTGATTGGGGAGGGGACCTTCTGATACAACTACTACTACAGTTAATATTTATATACTGCTTTTTAGCAGTAAATTGGTTTACATAGAAAAACAAACAACCAACAAACAAGATGCCCTCCTAACCCAAAAGCGCTCACAGTCTAAAAAGGAACATAACATAGACACCAGCAGCAGCAACTGGAGGGGTGCTGTGTTAGGGGGACAGGGCCAGTTGCTCCAGCACTGCTAACTGTAAGAGTCCACCTTTCACTTTAAAAGGTGCCTCTTTGCTCAGTATGCAGGGGCATCCGAAGGAGTTCAATTGATTAATCCAGTGAAGCAATGAAATCCCCGCAGCCCTAATTATTACGTCTCATGTTTTGGGCCCAAGTCCACGAGTCCTAGGTCACATTAAACACAGACCCCTATATAATTCCTACCCTGGTTTTCCCTTCGAGCCCTGGGAACCTCTTCTTCCTTCCTCCATCGCTATGCCTTCTGGCCACATCTGCTCATGACTGTCTTGCCACCTTCTTTCCTAATCCTGGCAGTTCCTTATTTATTTAAGTCTTTCTATTTACGGCGCTGACTGGCCGCTTTTGACAGCTCTATGACAGGTAGTAGAACCCCAATAGGGGAAGCGTATTCTCTGTGTGTGTGTGTGTGTGAAAGAGAGAGAGAGAGAGCGCTTCACCGATCGAATGTCTGCATGTTTTTATGCAGCGATTCAAAGCACATGGCTGGAATGAGCTACAATGTGGCACTCTTGTCAGTTTCTCCTTCGAATCGGGAACCCCCTGCCCCAAATCAGCATTCAGCCCTCCTCGCTAGAGAGTTGATTCCCCCCTGCCGCCCCCGCTTTTCAACCCCGGATAGCTCTTGATCTGCTTCCCAGCTACAGCCCTGCACCTTTCGGCTCCCCACATCCCAAGCCTTGCTTGTTCCGCCAGTCCCACCACCGCCTTCTCCTGCTAGGGGGCAACTTCACCCACCCCAGCACCAACCAGCACAATCCTACCTGGCTTTTTTGCACCCCGGTGCGCTCGATTCCCGCCTGGACACCTGAAGAGCAGGCAACAGTGCTCAGTCTTTGCAAGCGTGGCCACGTTGCATCAGCCAACCCCAAGGCGGACAAGGGAGAGGCTTGCTGGGGCCCAGCCCCTGTCCCCGCCCTCCACTGTGGCGTGGCTGTTCTCCAAAATTGCATCGCTTTCTGAGAGGCCGTGGGAGGGAGGAAAATCGCCGGGGGAGAGCTTGGAACTGAGCAGACACCCAAACACACTCGGGAGTGCTCCCAGGCACTTCATTCACATTTCTCCACCCTCTTTGGCCTCCTGATAAAAGTCCTTGGTCAGATCTAACAGCACCTACAACAGGGACTCTCCTGTATTGGTATTATTTATTTGTCTGCCGACAGGCTACAAAACAAAACTCACCAAGCCGACTCCCACCCTGCCTCGTGGTTGCCGCGTAACGAAGACGAAGTCCACGTGCAGGCGGCGAGCCAGGCCAGACGCATGCGCGGCGTGTCCTCCTCGCCAGGCCAGACACACATGCACAACTGGTGGGGGGGGGCGGCGCCACGGGGCGGGGAGTGAGCATCAGCGGCGGAGTGATATGCATGAAGAAGAAAGGTCCGTTGACGACTCCGATTCACCCAAGCAGGCAGGCAGGCACTACAACTTTAGGTGCCTGCACCGCGGTGCCCAGGAGCAAGGGGGGGCGCCGGGACCCGGGGAGGGGGAGGGGGACTGCTCAATGCGTCCCACACTGCTTGCTGCGCACACAAAAAAATGTCGAACAAAAATTTTTTTCCAGGAAAGGCAGGGGGGCTCGGCGGGGGCACTTTTGGGCGCCCCCCCGTGACCCACCAGAGTGGCACCCAGGTCACATGCCCCCCCTGCCCCCCCCTATCGTTACACCCCTGGTACAAATGCTAGGTTACCCTTCTTTGAGCAACTGGGTTGGAGGGATTTTCATGAGTTCACACAGCCTTGCAAACAAGGGAAGCCTGCCTCCCACCTTGATTTTTATGATTGTGTAAACAGACCTACTGTTTCAGTCCAAGGAGTGGGGTTCAGTCAGCATTGTAACCTTGTACAATGTACACAGTTACTGAATACCTGGAATAGGGCTTTTCTGTCCAATTTATAATTCAACAACAATGAAAACCCTTATCATTACAATTTCTGACAGGAGAGTGACTTATAAACATAAAAATGCCTTTCTGGATCATACCAAAGGGTCTTATTAGCCCAGCATTCTGTGTAAAGTAGCAGTCAGCAAATACATCCCCACAAGTGGTTTTCAGTCCATGGGAAGCAACCCTTTATAGAACTTCTCAAGTATCTAAAATAAGCCACTGTTTAATTCTTATACAGAATTTTGGTCATAATGAGCCCTATTTGCATGTGATGCTCAATGCCCATCAAGTTTATGCACAGTGTATACACATTCAGTTATTCACCTATTATTTTCAGTGCACATATAGCAGTACTCTTCCTATATGCACCTTGAATTTGAGGGAGTCTGTACCCAAGTTCACTTTTAAAAGGAACATATGTATAGTCTGTTGGAGGTGGAGTTCAAGTGCATCAACCTTTTGCACCAACTATCCTAATGACCACTAGGGGCATTGGGAGTAGTTAGTGAGGGTCTCCTTATCTGTCCATGCTAGCCTTTACTCTATGAACCCTGCCTTGACTCCTCAGGTACTTCCTGTAGTGAGTCAGTCCTCTTCCTTTCCTCCTATAGAAAAGGTGGAAACATCTCTCCCCCCCCCCCACCTACTGTATTCATTATGTAGCTGATAGATAGGATAGGTCTTTCCTATCCCAAATGTATTTCACTTTCCCTAGCCCCACCTTCTCTTGGCCATCCATCTGGCTGTCCATTAGCCTGCCCATTCACTTTCCATCCACAACTCTTGCGAGAGCTGCCACACATGGGGTTAGCAATGGGTACATTTAAGAGAATTAGATAGATAGATAGATAGATAGATAGATAGATAGATAGATGCGATGGGAAAGAAACATTCAGCACTGTGAAAATTCTGTATGTATGCTTTGTATGTATGTATGTATGTATGTATCTCAGCATGGAGGCTGCAGGGAACAGAGCTGGAGCCATACATAACCTTTTGGAGAGCAGGCGGTGCCATCGGAAAAGCAGGAAAAGATGAGCAGGTAAGGAGCAGCTTGCTTGATTTTTAAGGGAACTGCTCCCCACCCCACCTGCAGCTGCCCGAGCTGTTCATGCACATCTCTAGTTATACCATAGTAGTAAAATGCTTTCCACAAGTGTAAAGCAAGGAGGAGTCTGAATAAGCTATAGACTGACAAGAGGGCTTATTTTACCTCTGGGTGCTGGATACCCAAAATTGGACCTAAAATGCTTCCTGATTTGACATGATGTTATGATGGCCAGACTCTTCCTGGTAAGAGAATGAAGCAATGCTAACACCCCCAGTTCATATTTGCTGGGGTAGGGGTGGGGGAAAGAGCATCAGCTGTTCTTTCCCCTAGTAGTGCCAATATTTCTGACAAAGGATGGAAAATGTTCTTTTATAAAAATTAGAAGTGAAAGAACTCAGTCTAAATAAAGTGCCCTCAGTTCATAGCTCACAGCAGGCAGACAATAATAAATTGAACAGCAACAGCAAGAAATGTTAATTGCTACATTAAAAAAAAAACCCCACATAGACACAGAAGGATCCACTCCATAAAAAAGAGCAAAGCTTAGTTGTGGGATATTTGTGTCCACAGTGGCACACCTAGACAATCTGGGCACCCGGACCTCCCTGCCACGAGGCCCCTCTGCCACCGTGAGGCACCCCCACCACCGCGAGCCCTTGCTGCCACTGTGTACCCTCCTTCCTGCTAGCAACACTCTATTCTAACTGTGCAGGAGCGCTGGAACGCCTCACAGATCTTAGAGGCTGCTGAGCTGGACAGTCAGGCTCAGTAGCTGCACCTGCTGTGGCTGCCACTGCCACGGGGGGGGGGGGGGAGAGGCCTGCTAACCTCACCCCCACCCTTGGCCGTGCACATGGCGATTAGAATGTTGGCGGTTTGGCCTCATGGTGGCGGTGGGTAGGAGGGCTCACAGCAAGGGGTTTGCAGCAGCAGCAGGAGCTCCCCCCGGCCTTTGCAAACCCCCCCCCCCCCACACACACACACTTTGGAGGCAATGGGCCAGGGCTCCAAGGTCCGGGGGTAAGAGTGCCTCTTGGTGCCTGTTGCTACTCTTCTCTGAATTCAAGTCCATTGTTATCCAGCAGATATTTATTAGTAAAACTGCACCAAATATTCTCTTGTTTTGATTTTTTAGCCAAAAACAGCAATTTCCGGGAGGGAGAAATATGTCTTTGGAGCTTGGTTTGTTAAAATCAAAAGAACAGGGTAGTTGTCAAGCACCAGGCAGGCCACAATGAATGGCTCATGGGACAGATTTGGTTTCTTCTTTCTTCTGTAACTTTCTACTGCCACGTGAAAAGCAGCAGCTTCTGAGGTTCTGCAAAGCAGCTCTTCTGAGGTTCTTCTGATGTTCTTCAAAGCAATTTATACTGCAAAAACAAGCAGGAAAATGACAATAATTTCTTTTTCGCCATGTACTTCTTTTTCATCTTCTGAATATTTATATGCTGCTTTTCATTTAAAAAAATGCTCTCAAAGCAGTCCATAGCGAAAGGAATGAGAAGTCGATTCCCTATTCCCAAAGGACTCACAATCCCAAAAAGGCACTCCCCAGCAACAGCTACTGGGAAGGACACTCTGCTTATTGACTGAGAATCAAAAACAAACAGGACAAAAAGCACTTCTAAATGCCAATTTGAAGCATGTTCAGTGCTGATTTTCATGGAGGATGTTGCTGCACGAATACATGACGCATCTGGAAATCCCTGCTTTTCTGGTGCAAATAGCTTCCAAATCTATATTAGAACTGGATTTTAAAACAAACATGATTTTGCTGTGAGTAGTCGGGAAGGAGCTGTTTTCATCTCACAGATGGAGCCTCCTTCCAAACCTAAAAAGAGTCTGAGGACATGAGAACAGCCCTGCTGGATCAAGCCCAAGGCCTATCTAGTCCAGCACCCTGTTTCACACAGTGGCCCACCAAATATCTCTGAGAAGCCCATAGCCACGAGGTGAAGGCACACACTCTCTCCTACTGTAGCTCCCCTGCAGCTGGTATTTAGAGGCATCTTCCCCCTGAGGCTGGAGGTAGGGGTGTGCATGAACCAGTTTGAGGGAAACCAGTTCACCTTGAACTGGGATGGTTCAGCAGTTTGATCATGGACTGAGGTTCAGTCTGCAATTGAATTGAACCGATTTGGGTTGAACTGGCGGTTTGAGGGGGCTATGCTTGTAAAGGGAAATCCGCTGAAGTTTTCCCTTTACAAACAAAGGGGTGGGGAAATCCTTAAAAGGCCAAAGAGTTCTCCTCACTTTTAAAGATGCCCAAACTGCCTTTTGATCAGTGCACAGCTCTCAATTGGTGCACAACCCTAGAAGACTTGCCCTTGCAGAAGCCATGCTGATTCTTCTTCAGCAAGGTTTATTCTTCTATATGCTTAACAATTAAGGAGGGGAGCATGTTTGCCTTTCAGTCTCTCTCTACTCCTTCTGCCCTGGTCTCCCCAGGTCCCTTACCATTTCCTTTGTTCTCGTTATCCCACTAACAGAAAGGACCACTCCTCCCCTCCTCCTCCTTTTCCTAAGCCCAAGCACTGGACTCTCTCTCTCTCCATCCAGCTCTCTCTCTGTCCTGCACCCGAGCTTCAGCAGGGGTCTAAAACCAAAACAAACCCACATGGAGAAAAGGCAGCAGCATACCCCAAGTGTGTATGCAGCCCACACTGGCTCTGGATTAAATAAAGAGTGTGAATCATCCACCTATCCAGCTGCAACAAACCCTCTCCTTCAGAAAGGCTCACAGATGGCAATTTGTTATATGCAGGGAAACTGTTAGATATGGGCATACATACCAAAGCCAAGTAAATATGATTTGTGCTGGATGCATTGCCTTCTCCCCCCGCCCCCCGCACAATATTATTGTCTTTTGAAAACCAAACAAAACACTTCTCTGTTCAATTTATTTGCTGAAACAATTGTTTCTCGCTTCTGGCAAAGAATGAAGGTGAGCAAAAATTACATGTGTCTAGAAACAAAACTGCAGCTGTCCCATGACACAAGCCTTCCAACATTCCATCTTCTCAAAGTGCTCAGCCTGTTCTTTATCAAAACACAGGATATTGAGCTGGTTTGTACGATACATCCAAGCTGGCCCTGATACCCATTAGGGATATGCTCAAGCGCATCCGGCTGTTCCTTTTGGTGCACTTTCCTTTCCCTTCCAATCACATGTGGGGCAGTAGAGTCAAGCCCCCACATGCAGTCTGAACAACACATTTATGTGGCATGTATTGCTCCAAGGGCAGCTTGGCTTGGACATATCACTCAAGCCACCACATTGCCAGAAATATTCAGACAGACCCAAAGCATTCTGATTTATGCACAGAAGTATTAAACTTAGGAATTCATTTATTTACGGTCAACGACCAAATAAACACTACAGCAAACCAATACAGTACAATGCAATAACATAAGTAAAAAATTAAAAACCAGTTTGCAGACACCTTATTTTACATGCCTCCGAACAAAAACAAGCAATCCTAGTATTAAACTGTGTTCAAGCCATTACTGCAACACCACAGGCTCTGATTCCATCAGTATCACAAACCTTCTAGCAGCAAACAGGCTTAAAATTCCAGGCCCAATGACAGAGGATCAGTGTTGCAAAGCCTGCACACACTCTCAGGAGTAGCAAAGGGCATTTCAGACTTTATGTATGGATTCATCCCACATATCTGGATGTTTGTTTTTCTGTGAACTTTAGTTCTCAACTTGTTAACTGGCTTCAGCTGACATGCACATGTGCCTACCGTCTTTTCAGGCCATTTTACAACTGATGAAGTAAGTTCTACAATTCATGCCAGAAAATAATAACAATAATAACAATAATAGTAGTAGTAGTAGTAGTAGTAGTAGTAGTAGTAGTGAGGCACTACCTTGGCGCCCCCAGTGAGGCACTACTTGGCGTGGTTGTGGGGCTTGTGTGTTCTGAGGAAGGTGAGAGCTATGCCAGAGGTCCAAACATATTGGACAGGTCTCACCAGAGAAGCCAGACGAAGAGTGCCTCTCCCATCAACAATATGGTGAGACGTAACTTTAATAAATCTATACCGGATCGGTCGTCGCCCCGGTCAACAAGGACCGCGCCAGGTGCTATAGTCCCTGGACATCTGGTGGCAAGTGGGCAACAGGACTCAGGATCTTCAGTTGAGCAACCAGGGCTGAAGACAGCAAAGTTACTGGAAGAAACCTCGCTACATCACCAAGACCTGGCAATGGCTTAAGAATGGCAACTTGAAGAAAGAAACAGAGGCTTTAATACTGGCTGCGCAAGAACAGGCACTAAGAACAAATGCAATAAGAGCAAAAGTAGAAAAGTCAACAACAAATAGCAAATGCCGCCTTTGTAAAGAAGCAGATGAAACAGTGGACCACCTAATCAGCTGTTGTAAAAAGATTGCACAGACTGACTACAAACAAAGGCATGAAAAGGTAGTAGGGATGATACACTGGAACATCTGCAAAAAATACAAGCTACCTGTAGCCAAAAATTGGTGGGACCATAAAAATGAAAAAGTTGAAGAAAATGAAGATGTAAAAATATTATGGGACTTCCGACTACAAACAGACAAACATCTGCCACACAATACACCAGATATAACTGTAGCCGAGAAGAAAGAAAAACAAGTCAAAATAATTGACATAGCAATACCAGGGGATAGCAGAATAGAAGAAAAAGAAATGGAAAAAATCACCAAATACAAAGATCTACAAATTGAAATTGAAAGGCTGTGGCAGAAAAAGACCAAAATAATCCCAGTGGTAATTGGCACCCTGGGTGCAGTTCCAAAAGACCTTGAAGAGCACCTCAACACCATAGGGGCCACAGAAATCACCATCAGCCAATTACAAAAAGCAGCTTTACTGGGAACAGCCTATAGGCGATGATATCTATAACAACTGACAATAAAATTCTGGCATCCCAGGTCCTTGTGAAGGATTCGATGTTTGGATAGAACAAACCAGTCAATAACACCTGTCTGACTGTGTAAACAAGAAATAATAAGAGATAATTGATTAAAAATTACATACACTAAATGCAAACTGAGGTCTTAGCTAGCCCAATCTTTTCAGCCAACCCTGAAGTCTTTCCCCCAGCAACATGACTCTGTCTCTTAAACAGGGTGAGATCTATTCCTGGAGGAAGACAGAGAGGCTGTTCTCACAATCAGCCACGCCAGGCCTAAGGCAGCCAAGGCTGGGCTTGGCTGCCCATGAGAACCTCCTTGGTGGCAGACCCAGCAATGAAGCCCGGATGTTAAATGAGGTTAAGGGAGCAAGCATAGGAGAGGAGAGCTGGTCTTGTGGTAGCAAACATGACTTAGCCAATCAGGGTCTACCCTGTTTGTATATGAACAGGAGACTTGATGTTTGAGCACTGTTAGATATTCCCCACAGGGGATGGAGCCGCTCTGGGAGGAGCAGAAGGTTCCAGGTTCCCTCCCTGGCTTCTCCAAGAGAGGGCTGAGAGAGATTCTTGCCTGCAGTCCTGGAGAAGCCGCTGCCAGTCTGTGAAGACAATACTGAGCTAGATAGACCAATGGTCTGACTCAGAATATGGCAGCTTCCTATGTTCCTATGAGCACTCCCTTAACCCTGTTTAACTGATCGTGTGTCAGCACTGGCTGCTTTCAGCTGGCACTTGTCATGCCCTTGAGCTCCGACAGTGAGGAGGAAGGGGAGGCTGGCAGCTTTCCGGCCGAGTCAGGAGTATCTGAAGGGCAGAGCCCGGCTGTCAGCGTTCCTGAGACAGCTGTGATAGATCCAGCTGATGGTTTAGAACAGGCACAGCAGCCTGAGTCAGCAGAAAGTGTGAGAGACCAATTGGAGGGAGAACTAGGCATTGAAACACCATTGACACCACAACAATGCAGGTGTTCTAAACGTAGGACGCAATTAGAAGCTGTTCGGAGGAGCAAACGCCTATCGCTGAGGGCTGACAAGCTGTAAATTCCTACCAGCTGGGAGCTCTCGGCTTGCTCAATAAATTACAGCACCAGACTCCTACTCATTGCTGAGATTCAATGCATGTCATTCAGTCAGCAGCGTCCAGCCAAGCCGTGAACTTCCCTGGCCGTGGGCCAGACCTTGACAGCACTGAGACACTGAGGGGCACCTGTCCATCACTGGGGGGATCCCTATAATGCACTGCATACTTGCATGGTGCATTGTGGGATGGGGGGGCAGGATGATGTGCCCCACCTGCAACTCTGCATTGCCTAAGGGCAGCAACAATCTGTGCACCCAGCAACTGGGACCTGGTCATCTGCAGGTGAGGTAAGCTTCTGTAGCCTTCCTCCCCACGCACCCTCCCACCCAGGTCCCTGATCATGAGAAAGGGCCCAACAGGCGTGCCATTTTAAGGGACTGCAGTCTCTTTATTACATTCAGCCCAGTCTGGCATTGTAACTTGAGTAGAGACTGAGCAACATTTTAAGCTGCTAAAATTAGTCTGTTGACTGTTTTCTTTTCCCGTGAGCATAAGGAGGGACTGGCTTGGTCTCACAGGGATAATTATTGTACTACTGTTGATTTTCATTTCTCCTCTTCCATGGCCCCCAATCAGCCCTCAGCATGAGGAGAATTTAAAGCATGTTCCAGGTGGCTGCACTCTGCTTATCACATGCTGAAAATTGATCTAGCCAATAGAGCGATCAAAGGCTTGCTTCACTGCACAGTTGGCTGTTATCTGCCTTGCATTTCCAATATGCTGAGGGCAGTTTGGGGGTCATAGGAATTGGCCCTAACTCCATAAGTGTGTAAACCAGAGACTGAAGTAGGCCTCGTTGCAGGATAGCTAATGGGTGAACCAAGTCAGAAGACTTATCGACAAGTGTCAGTAATTCAATTAAAGTCGCTGACTGCTGAATTCAGCAAGCTCCTGGATTCCGCATTGCCTGCACGTTCTGAGTAGTGCAAGACACCCCGCTTATAGAACCTGAATGCAGTCTACTTGTCAGTGTATAATGAAGGGGGAAAGACTCCTGGCAGAACTAAGGCAAAGGATAATCAAGTACTGCTCTTGCCAGGCCTATTATATGAAAACCTGTTATAAAAGGCTTCTACGGCAGCAGAATTAGGGCAGTAGACTGTAATTCCACCCGTCTGGTATTAGGGAATACCAGACTGGTAGAAATGAAAAAAGTATAAACATAGTGGATTCGGCTTTTGAATAGCTAGTGTAAGTGTGAATGGGGGTTACCTGAGAAGTCTTGGGCTTCCATGGTGCTTAAAAAATAAATAAATCGATCAGCTAGGAAGAGAAATATGGCTTATTATTATTTAAGGGGTAACAATGGTTGTCTGGTATGTGTTTCAGCTCTGCAGACAGACTTCCTTCCTTTCATTTCCCCAATAGGAAACCCACTTACAAAACCTTATTCTTCTCACAAACTAGCAGTAGCATTCAATCCATTCCTGTTGGCTGTTTGTCCAAATACTTTCTACACAGCTATACCTTCTTGATACAATTCCCTTCTTTGATACTTTCTTGTTATCATATGACATGATCATTGCCCGAACCAGGCAAACTGGTTTTGTGTGCACACCCCTATATAGAGGGAAACTGCTGTTGACAGTTGTTTTGGTTCCTAGGTAATAGTGGTAGAGGAGTTGGACTGGGGCTTAGCGTGGAAAGTAAGAGAGGCTCTATCCCAGCGGATGGGGTAGTGAATGCTGTACTTATGTACAG
This sequence comes from Hemicordylus capensis, assembly GCF_027244095.1. Classification (NCBI taxonomy): domain Eukaryota; kingdom Metazoa; phylum Chordata; class Lepidosauria; order Squamata; family Cordylidae; genus Hemicordylus; species Hemicordylus capensis. The sequence goes on along the minus strand of NC_069659.1, from coordinate 184,301,895 downwards.
CATTCTTGAGTTCACCTGAAAGTCCTGCTCGCTGTGCTGATGTGCCGGGAAGCCTTGCCCTCACTGTGTTGCTCACAGTTATGGCATCTGTGTGAAGAGGCAAACACCATAAGCATAATCATGGCTGTTCCCATGACTGCAAGGCAGGGAAACAAACGGCTGGGGAACCCCAGCCTCCTAATCATGGAAGTGCACTCATGCTGATATCATTTGGCTCTTCAGCAAATGCCACGGCTGTGAGCAGCACATGGCTTCTGTGAGCAGCAAGGCTTCTGAGTGCTGGAAGTTAAAGGACTTTGCGCTGTCTCTTGTCTCAGACAGTGGAGGACAGACTAGTGAGTCAGAGGGCTAGAGGGTCAAGACATTGGTCACCCCTTCTCCACTGCTCTGACACTATCCCTTTGGATATGTAGATTGCTAATCTCAGGGATTAACTTCCTTCCTCTCTCTCTTCCCTACCTGCCCTTCTACCTTGCAACATGGCAAGCTCCTCTCCTTGCACCATGTGTGCAGAGAAGATGCAGAATCCATCTGCATCCAGCTAGATAGATAGATTAGGGATCCTAACTCCTCACTTTCTTATCTAGAATGGAGTGCCTTAATAAATGCCTTATATATTGATTTGAAACTATGAATTGGCTCCAAGTTACTTTACTCTCAGCACACACGCATGCCTAACTAAATCCGCTGTGTTGTGCCTCTGTGCACTCTGCTATAATGAGAAAGGGATTCTCTCACCACAGAGAATTTCCAACACTGATTGTATCTGCACAAGTACTACACAAGTACAGAGTTCCTTCCTCACCGCCCACAATCTGAACGGGGCTTCTGGAATTTGCCAATTTATGGTGAACATGGGGATTAAAACCTCATGATTTTAATTGGTGGAAAGGCAACATCTCAATGTTGGATCACTGGGGTTAAGCTGGATAGCTAGTGAACAAGGATTGGTCCAAAGTCTCTAAAGGTCCCAGAGGGGAGGAATATAAAGAGGCTCAGCAAAGGCACCTGGGGAGAGAAATTGTTTGGTGCTTCAAGAGTCACAGAAAAGGGAGAAAGAAGAAGGCCTGGAAAGACTTTAAACCAAACCAGGGCTGAGGCAAAAAGCTATGATCACTGGAGGAAAGTTAAAGAAAGATGCCAGGGTCAGAGAACAATACTCTGTGGTAAGCTCCCTAAAGGGAGCTTCTCTAGGCTGAACCACTTTTGCTTTCTATAGCCAATATACTGCCTTGTGAAGAAAGACCAGAGGGACCACTTTCAGTTTGCAGCAGGGAACATCTTGCTTCAAGGAGGTCTATAAAGATGAAAGCTTTGCTGAGCACCATGGAAGCAGGAGGACATCAAACCAGATAGAGAATTGTGTACTCAAGCCATGCATCAGAGCCTGCAGGTCATACCAGTCCAACTCTAGAAACCTGGGTAGTGAAGAAAGCAGAGGCACACAACATTAGTCAAGTCTGCAGTCCAAGGCCTATTCTGTTCCACTCAGGTCTGTATCCTATTATAGCACCTGCTAAAAGACATACCATGGCTGACATACTATCAAAGGCTACATCAACCCAGTAACATTGTATATATGCAAGTTGCGCAAATGCAAACGATGGTGCACAAGACTAGGCCCACTAGAAATAATGGACTTACCCTTGTGTAACACAGTTTGCGGAACTTGCACAACTTGTGTACATGCAACATTACTGAACTGACATATGCTTGTGCAGTATGTCAGCCACCACCAGTGAATCCTCTGAGGGTGGAGGATAGAGTGATAGAGATTGAACTGAAGTCTGAACACCAGCCATACTTACCTAATAGCTTTAAAGAGGAAATATTGTAACATCCTACTTTGTTCTGTAAATTATGCTTTATGCAATATCCTACGACATCTTCCTTGTTTTAACGATTATACAATACCTTTTGTTTTTTACCTAATCTAGTCTGAGTTGGCTTGTTCCTACACCTAGAGCCATTTATCATTAGGGATGTGCAAACAGGTTTGGAAATGAACCAGTTAAAATCAAACTGGTTCAGTTCAAAGGCTCGGGGTTGAATTGAACCACACCCAGACTGAACCCCCCCCCCCGACCAACACACACACACACCTGGACCAAACTCCCCGGATCAAACCCCCTGGACCCAATCAGGGGCTTCACGAACCTTTTTAGGGTTAATTTTTTTTTTTTTAAAAAAACAACTTCGCCCCCCCACAGAGGTTCCTGCTCCCCCGCTGGCCTTTCTTCCTTCAAAAATGGTCCCATTTGGCCGCGTAGAGGCCCATTTCGCAGGTGTTGTGGCCTCCAAAATGGCCACCGTGCCAGGGGAAAGGCTTGAACAGGCTGAAGAATGACTGAACGGGGCCACTTTTGAAGGATGGAAGGCTGATGGGTGGAGGTGGAATCCCAGTGGACCCTCCCCCACCACCTCAGAGAACCCTCCAGGAGGGGGTAAGTTACTGAACCGGGGGGGGGTGTTGAGGGGGTGCCGGATCGAACTGGCCTGGTCCAATTCGGACTTGAACCGAACTGGACCAACTGGTTCCATGCACACCCCTATTTTACATACTACTATAAAGGACTAAAGGGTTTAGCTATGCAGAGTTTCATATCATTGGTGGAAGTGGGCTAAACTAGCAGATGGATTTTTAAAATAATGAGCTATTTTGTTAGGAACTTCCACACTGGGATGGAGAGCCTGGATGGCCCCATAGGGTGGAATTTGTGACTTGCTGAATTGAGTAGAATTGGGATATAAAGGGGTAGCTTCTTATAGGTGATAATACTGGAGGAAAAGTTTGGTCACATGCAGTTGCTACATTGACAGGGCCACCACCTATAGGGCAGTTTACTACATACAGTGGCAATGCTGAGATCGACCTGTCACTGTTAATGATAGTGGCAGAAATTATTTTGTCACAGCCTCATTCACCAAGGAGAATTTCTAATTAGTCATTATAACCATGTAATGACACCGCTGATATTATACCAAACCTGGAAACAAAGTTCAAGGGAAGTGGGCCAAAACAATTAAAGAAAATGCTCTCAAGGGTGTTGAATATTTGTCAAAAGTATTCAAATATAAAAATATTGCATGCAAACTGGAAATGCCCTAATTGTTTCCCTAGCAAATCCCACAGCATACTATGTTACAGCTAATGATCCAGTCCTTGGCATAAGTTCATTTTGCAAGCTGAATGCCACACAATGTCTGAATCAAGTGCATAATATTGCAAAGCATATGGCTATTTATTCAGATTTGGAAGGTGTCCTAATTATCTGCTGTTCAAAACATTGATTGGACAAAATAAATTGCTTTGGTAGAAAAGTTTATGTGAACCTATTACTTCATCCTGAATACATAACATTGCACAGTTTCTGATATGGTTCTGAAATAGAAAACTATCTCATTAGATGCTTTTGACCCATATTCTGCATGCTAAACTGTCCCAAATAATCCATACTGGAATAATCTTTTAGACAATTAGGTAGGATTCTACATTTTCAGGCCAGACAAATATGTTGGCTGAACACTCTTCTGAGCTTGAAAGGCAATCAGTAGGCTATCTGCTAAGAAAATTACTACTGTTCTTTGTGTTTTCTATGGCTGAAAAAATGAGAGTGAGATTTACAGAAACAATGATTGATTCTAGCCCTAGGAGATATTGACTGGCTATGATACAACTCATACAAACGTTCTAGTGCGTTGGTGAAGGAATAGCACAATGGATGAATGGATAAAATGGATCAGATATACTCTTAAACTCTGAAGGAAATCACCTTCAGGTAGGTCTGATCAAACCACACATATTAGTCTGCTCTAGGGATGTGCACAAACCTTGGTTTGTGAATGTATCTAGAGGCTATTCTCACGATCAGCTGCAATCAGGCTTGTGGAGCCCAGCCCAGCAGGTAACCCGCTTTCGAAGCCCTCCCCTTAGCCCAGGTTAGTGGAGCGAGTGCTTTGCTAACCGGGGTTTCAGGACTGTGTGTTGCCACAACACGGCAACTCATTAGGAGACCTCCAACCAGGAGGCTAAAAAGCAGCCTCCTGGCTTGGGGGTCTCTCCATCTTGCTCTGTGCACTTGCACAGAACAGGCTGGAACTTCCGGGGGCCGCATGGCCCCCGAACTCCCAAGCCCCCGCCGGCTTCATGACAGAGCCGGCAGTTGTGTGGGCAGCTGATCCGGCCGCTAAGGGCTTCCCCTCTGGTCGTCTGCAGGGAGAGCAGGCTAAGCCCGCTCTCCCCGCAAACATGCTCTGGGCGAGTCTCACCGATTGTGAGATTCACCTGCTAGTATACTCCCTGCTCAGTCCAACAAAGGCTGGATAGTGAGCTATTGTTATCTACAGGGGATGCCATGTGGCCATGCCTGAAAGAAAGTATTTGCAGAGCAGAGAACTGGGTGTTAAAGACATCTTAGGCATCGTGCCAGATGCAAGTGGCCAAAGAGGGAGCACTTAGTAGCTGAGAAGAATGTTTTGTTGATGTGAAGGAATGAGGCCTAAAGCCTCTCTTTTTGTGTATAGGATTTTATGTTGCAAATTGCCTTGCTAGTCACTGTATTAAGAAAGCTGTGCAGGGGTCAGATGTTTGCAGCTCCTGCTCTACAGTTTCATTTTCGAAGGAGAACAGTTTGACAGTTACAAGTTTAGAAGGAAGTTGTCACGCCCTCGAACTCAGACAGCGAGGAGGAAGGGGAAGCTGTCAACTTTTCAGCCAATGCAGGGGTGTCTGAGGGGCAGAGCTCGGCTGTCAGTTTCCAAGAAATGGCTGAGGCAGATCTGGCTGATGATTTAGAGCAGGCACAACAACCTGAGACAGCAGAAACCGTGACGGACCAATCAGAAGAGGAGCTATGCAAGCAACCTCCACTGACTCCACAACAGAGGCGTATTGCAAGGCGCAGAAATCAGCTTGAAACTATCAGGAGGAGTAAACGCCTCTTGCAGAGGGCTGATAAGCCTTGAATTCCTGCCAACTGGGAGCTCTCAGCTTGTGCTATAAATTACGTCACCAGATTTCTATTCACTGCTGGAAAGCAACGTTTGTCAACTTTCGTGTCGACAGCTTGCAGCCAAGCCCGATAAAGAAGATCTGTTCTGAGCCGTATCTTGTTCCTGCAGCTCCATTTGGTACTGTGAACTTCCCTGCCAGGTGGCCAGATACTGACAGAAGTGGAGGTTTGATTTTATTGGGTATGTTTTGGGGGAAAAAATGGAGGGAATTTAAGTTATACTGATCGCATGGCTTGGAAAAATGGGAGGGGAGTTTGAGTATATAGGGAGGCTGCTTTCAGTAGAGTTTTGGTACAATTTAGAGGGCTGGAAAAGAAGAGTCCAAGTGCAGAACAGGAAGAATCCAAACGAGTACAGTTCAAGTTGGAAGACGAATGTGCTAAAAAAAGGAGTTCCAAGAGTGAAGTGAAACAGACTGAGAGAGAATCCAAGCTGGGGCTGGAAAGAGCTGAGAAATCACTGACAGAGAGTAGAAATTCTCTGGAGAACTAAATAACTCACCAGCAACAGTCTAGGGCTGAACCCCCAGAACTGTGAAAGAAAGCAGGACCTGAAGCAGAACAAGGGACAAGCTGGGTTTGCTGGAAAAGCTGAGGTTACTGCCGAAGACTTACTCTTTCTTTCTTTCTTTCTTTCTTTCTTTCTTTCTTTCTTTCTTTCTTTCTTTCTTTCTTTCTTTCTTTCTATACCGCCTTTCATTAAAGACAATCCCAAGGCGGTTTACAAAAGTTAAAAAATATACAATAAAAATGACAATTAAAAATATTAAGCTAAAAACTTAGACTCTGAGTTAGGGCCCAATGTTAGACGGGTCAGTTTGGATGAGCTTTGATCACATTTCATTTCTTCCTTATGCTCGTTTGGTTGCTGTATGGATGTTGGATGTGTTTTGATCACATTTTGTTTCTTCCTTATGCTCAATTGGTTGCTGTTGGATACTAAACCTTTCAAGGGAAATATTGGTTTAAAACGAAACTATATTCAAAGTAAAATTTGAATATATTTGTTTATATTCCTTGTTTGTTTATTTATTTTTTAAATGTAGCTTCTGTCTGTTTTCTCCACCCTATGCCTAAAGCCTTTACCACTCTACTATATTTTTTGGATACAACAGAGGTTTAGAAGGCTATTGTAGTAGACTCAGCCAGATAAAGCCTAAAGGTCTACTTGGTGGCAGCAGTTGATCTCAAATGTCACGGGGCTGGTTGAGACTGGGCCATGACAAGTGGTAGCAGCACAGCATGATCCGTGACAGTTGGCAGTCTCAGAGGTGTAGCATTTCTATCCAAATAAATGGCAAAATGGCAGCCCAGGCCCAAAACTCAATTGTGGTAAAAAGAGGAGGACTATTTATTTATTTAAAGTTCTCACAGAGACTTTGCCTCTGCCTTTTGGAGACAATAATCCATACACAGCACAATCTATACATGACATGAGAGAGGCTAGACAACAGAGTAACAGTAATGCTGTCCTAATTCTTTTGTAGGGCTCATTGTCATGTGGAAAGTCTCAGTTCAACAATAATTCAGTCATACATCCTTCTTCCCCTCAGCCTCAGAATCTCCTTGAAATGGGTGTAAGCCAAATTCAGTCTTATGTGATCTGCTAATACTTTCTAAAATACTTTTAAAAATCTTAAGATGCCCATAGTCTATCAACATGTTGTGCATCCTAACCCTATGCATAGTTAAGTGAGCACATGAAGCCCATAGAGTATGCCTAACTCATGCATAGGTTTGCAGTCTCAAATACTTCTGAAGAATTCCAGACTAATGCTGCACCAGTGCTAGTTTGTGTGTGGGGAGAATTTTAACGACCTCTCCTGCCCCCAGAAGCCCTGTGTGCCACCCCAAAATATGTCCCTGTGGGCTGTGCAACCATCATGTACATATTTTAGGGTGGCGCAGTGCTAGTAGACCATGATCTATTTTATGACTATTCTTACTCTAAACAAATGGCTCAGTGTGTGATAAAAATGTTCCTGGACTTGGGGGGCGGGGCGGAGAAAGCATACATAAAGAATTAGCAGTCAAGGAAGAATGCTAGGCTAGAACCAATTTCTCTGACACATAGAAGCTCTCCACATGATCAGAAGCAGTTCCCTGAGTGGGCGGATTGCCTGCCCAGATGAGCAGCGGCTCTCCTGTGGGCCACCTGCGCCTAGCTCAGCCACTCTGGGGGTCGGGCTCAGGGAAGTGCTTTCATATGGTGCCCTGCCCCCCAGAGCCCCAATAATGCACCGTGCAAGTGCGCATTGCATTATTGGGAGCCACCCCCACCCCCCGAGTGTGCCAGCTGTAGCTGCAAGCAGCCACGGCTGAGACACAATTAAAAAAAACAAGGGTAAGAGAGCGCTCACTCCCTTAACCTATTTAGGTGGGCTTGCCGCCATGGAGCCACGGGGCTCGCCCTCTAGCCCGGTGGTTCTCATGAGCGTGCAAAACCGGGCTGGGCTCCCTTAGCCCAGTTTTGCATGCTCATGAGAATAGCCTCATAGTTTTCTATGTACAGGGAGACCACAATAATTTTCAATTATTTTAAAGGGCTTCAAGTGTTTTTATCTCCTTTCCCTTAAAAACAAAGTGCGACTTGTCGTACCACTGTTGATTTTCAAGTATTCTAAACCTGACATCAGTTTAGGGGAACGGGTCTTTGTAGAAATGTAAGTAATTTTGTGTGAGGCCCATTCTTTTCCTATTTTTCCTCCTTCAACAATTTTAGTCATTTATATCGTGCTGTGTTTATAGCTGCTGCTGTGACATTAATGAGGACAATCAATGATACAAGGAAAAAAATTGGAACAAGGAAATTACAGGGTCCAATAATCCTTTTATCAAATAGAGAATTATATTAAAACTGTGAATTAAGACTAGCATCTCACAGATTTAATATCTTTGATTTATAGGAGAAAGAGGGCTAAACGCCTCTTTCTCTGCTCCATTTGGTAAATTGCTATCTAGGAAAGTAATGATCCCACTTGAACCAACAGTATTCAAAAACATTCATTCATTTCCAATGCATATGATGCAATGTTTCCCAAACTTTTCATACTTTGGGCACAGATCTTTTCTGATTTAAAACCTGGTGGCTGTGGAGGATTGAAACTTGCTCTTCCCTTCATTTCCCACATCTAGATAATTTAAACACAAAAGTATAGCTTTTCACCTTCAATGAGCCCCACTGTCACCAATCCCTCTTCTAATTAACCCTTAACCCATCTCCTTTAGTAGGTGGTGGCTTTAAGCATGGCAGAACAAGACCTGAGAGACTTCTCAGGGATTAAGAAATATAATTATGATTTGTTACAATATAAGATATTATATTGTCATAATTAATCCTCATCCGGATTTTGGGGTGGATTTCTACCCCCAGCTGTGTAAATAAGTAAATCACTGCACTCTCAGCTATGTACTTGCTGTCAAACTCTTACCTGGACACTGGCATACAGTATATCCACAAGTATGGCCCCTCACCAGTTTTGGTATTTATGATATTAATAAAAATATGACACAGGGTAGAAAACTACCCCAAAATGAACTGACACACTATGATGGGATGGAATCTCTCCCATTCCCATGTTAAGTCAATTGGGAGAAAAACCACCCCAGAAATGAATGGGTTTCCTATGATGGGCTGGCTTATATCCAATCCTCATATTAAGTCAATTGGGAGAAAAAACATCCCAGAAATGAAAGGGCTTTCTATGGTGGGCTGGTTTCTATGCCATGCCCATTTTAAGTCATTTGGAATGGCAAAGAAAACACCCTGCTTCTTTTTGGAAACTTCAGTTTTACTTGCCCTTGCAACCTCAATTGACCTTGAAAGATGATAGTGTCTGAAAAATAGTTTGAGGGATGGCATAGTTCTGTGCTCCTGAGTTCAGGAAGATGAAACCAACCCCTCTCTCAATGTAAGGCCTAGTATTTGGAATGAGTAAATCATTCAGAAGCATCTGACCTTGCAAAAGCAGGGATTTTTGCCAGCAGGATAAAGCCAAAGGCAGCAGCGACCACAACATGTCAGCTTCAGTAAGCCTGGCATCAGTGCCTCAACCATCAACAGCACAACTCTTGTCTTTCCCCATTTCTCTTAGTGGGATACAGACTAGAAGTGGGGGATTGGAGCTTGGCTTCAGGTGGAGAAAGTGCGAAGATGTAGAGGTGGGATGTGTGGTACTGAGTGAGCAGTCTGCTGAACCTCACTCACCTGCCAGTGAAGGTACTGAGATAATGGGTTACACGACAAGCAGAAATGGTCTACAACCAGTTCATCACTGGCCCAATGCCCAATCTTATATGAGCACACAGGGATAGCATGTGGAACAACCAGAGACACTGTCAGTCCCTCAGACTGCCCTCTGTGCCTTACCCAGAAAGGGGGAAGCAACATCTGGAGATGTAGGAGTGAAGTGGGGTCCTAACATGCCTCAAAGGCCTGGCCAGGGTGTTTGGTGCTGTTCAAGTAATGGGAGGAAGCTGGGCAACAGCAGGGGACAACAGATGCTGGTGTAGCAGTTGGTGTGCATTATGGTGATGAGGTGGGTTTTCTGACACCTGAGATAGCCCCGGGATGTGAGGAGCTAGGCTCATGAAACAGCGGAAGGAAGGTGGGCAAGGAGGTTCATTAGGGAAGGGCAGGGATGGATGCAGGAAATGGAGGAGGAAGTGAATGGCCTCTGAAGTGATATGTGGGCAAAATAGAGGTATTTAGGGATGTGCCTATCAGTGATGAGGTGAACAATGCTGAGGTGGGTTCTGGGTCCTTCAGTGAGAGGCCAGGAGAAGTTTAGTCCAGCAGGAGGAGGTAGAGACTTAAGCAATTCCCTCCCATGCAATCTAGGGGTGGGGGGTGGCATTCGGGGACAAGGGTGAATCCAAGCACTGCCTGAAGTTCCGGAAAGCCACTACCAGGGAGAGTAGATAATGCTGTTCTTTATGGACCTACCGTCTGACTCAATAGGCAGCAGCTTCCAATGTTCTGATGGGAGCACCTTGACCTAGCTGAACTGAAAACATATCTTGGCCTGTTAATCCTGGCTGGTTTGTTTCATGCCAGTCAGGAAGTGCTCCAGGGACTATGGGCAGTACATTTGGGGTCTTCCTACTTCTGTGCCACGCTGCAGCTTAGATGGTTTGAATTGAGGACATCACAAGTAATTTATGACAAAGCCACACCACAGAAGAGAAGGCTGACTGCCAAGCTGGCACCATTAGATGTATCTGGACCTTTTTTGTGCAGCAGCTGCAGCAGGGCTATATTCCTGGGCCTGACCTAACAGTTGACGAGGAGCTGTTAGGCTTCTGAGGTGCTGCCCTTTCTGGCAACTTGTGCCAAGCAAGCCAAAGAAGTACGGTTTGAAAATATGGTCATGCTGTGATGCAGAAACATCCTGCCCACTGACAGGAGGTGTTTACCTTAGGAATCAAGCTGGAGGACTGCAACAACAACAAGTAGGCCTGCAAGTTTGTTTGTTTGTTTGTTTGTTTGTTTAATTCATTCAGTTTTTATACCGTCCTTCCAAAATGGCTCAGGACAGTTTACAATTAAAACAAAACCATGAAAATCAGTTAACAATTAAATCAGAAATTATAAATCAGCGTAAAACAACAATTAACAATTAAAACATCATAAAACAGCAATTAAACAATCAGAACAATTTAAAAACCCTGAAAACCAGGTTACAACATTAAAACCAATTACAACTATTTAAAAACCCTGGAAGGCCAGGCCAAACAGATAGGTTTTAAGGGCTTTCCTGAAGGCCAATAAAGAATTCAAATTGCGGATTTATGCAGGGAGTGCATTCCACAGTCCAGGGGCGGCTACAGAGAAGGCCCGCCTTTGAGTTACCACCAGACGCACCAGTGGTAGCTGGAGACGGACCTTAACATGCGGTGGGGATCACGCAGAAGAAGGTGCTCTCTCAGGTAACCTGGATCTAAGCCATTCAGGGCTTTAAAGGTAATAACCAGCACTTTGCATTTTGCCCGGAAATATATCGGCAGCCAGTGTAGCTGTTTCAAAACAGGTATAATATGGTGTCTCCGGGTTGTCCCAGAGACCAATCTGGCTGCCGCATTTTGAAGTAACTGAAGTTTACGAACTACATACAAAGGCAGCCCCACGTAGAGTGCATTGCAGTAGTCAAGCCTGGGGGTTACCAGCTGGTGCACCACTGTTCTGAGGTCATCGTCCTCAAGGAATGGACACAGCTGTCAAATCAGCCAAAGCTGATAGAAAGCACTCCTGGCCATAGCCTCCACCTGAGATACTACGGTCAGGCCTGGGTCCAGCAATACTCCCAAGCTGTGCACCTGCTCCTTCCAGGGGAGTGTAACCCCACCCAGCACAAAGAAATCTAGCTCATCCTTCAGATTCTGAGCCCCTACAATGAGCACCTCCGCTTTGCTTGGATTCAGTCTCAATTTGTTATCCCTCATCCAGCCCATTACTGTCTGTAGGCAGGCATTTAGGGAATGAACACCATTTCCTGATGATGCAGATGAAAAGGAGAAGTAGATTTGGGTGTCATCAGCATACTGATTAACACCCAGCACCAAACCTCCTGATGACCTCGCCCAGTGGTTTCATGTAGATATTAAAAAGCATTGGTGACAGAATGGAGCTCTGAGGGACTCCATAAAACAGCTCCCATTTTGAGGAGCAACTGTCACCAAGCTCCACCATTTGGAATCTACCTGAGAGTTAGGAGCTGAACCACTGCAAAGCAGTGCCCCCTATCCCCAACTCCCCATGGTCTTGGTCAGGGGCGTAGCTATAATTGGGTGAACAGGTTCAAAGAACCCGAGCCGTGCCCAATCAGGAGCTGCCATTCGCGGCCCTGACACGCCCCCCCCCCCGCCTGATGTCAGACACGGCCCCCTTCGGGAGCTAAACAAAGGGTGGCGCTGCATTTGCAGCGCCAACCAGGAGTGGCTCTTCCCTGCGTGGGGTCTTCCCACTGACTGGTTTAGAGTGGTAGATGCCTCCCAAATGGTGGGTTGATTTTCTATGGCACTCCAGTATGCCCTGACACTCAGTTTGGGAATTACCTCTGACTGGGCTATAATAATTCTTACAGAGATATTTTGAACCTCATATAAAAAGCATCAGGTAGCTGCCCCTACTAATAGTGCAGTAGGGAAGTAACTTGCCTAGGGAGCAAGAGGTTGCTGGTTTGAATCCCCGCTGGTATGTTTCCCAGACTATGGGAAACACCTATTTTGGGCAGTAGCAATATAGGAAGATGCTGAAAGGCATCACCTCAGACTGCGTGGGAGATGACAATGGTAAACCCCTCCTGTATTCTGCCAAAGACTGACTGACTGACTGAAAGGAAACCACAGGGCTCTGTGGTCGCCAGCAGTCGAAACCAACTTGACAGCACAACTTTACCTTTATAGGCACAGTAATCAACTGTACCTTTACAGGCACAGAAGAATTTTGCACAGCACTGTTAGAGAAGATTGGATACCTCATAAGAACGGCAATATTGTATTGATATTTTGCCTCACTGTATAACCATTGCATTTTTCAATGCTTCCCCTGCAGACAATGTTTTGTTCTTATTTGTGTAATTTTTTTTTATCACACAGGCAGCTAGTAGGGAAGGGGGGAAACAATGCAGAAAGTGGGGGGGGGACCCTATCTGTTGCTAAATTTTATTTTAATCAAAGTTGCCAATTGTCCCCAATTTTATCATAGTGCTGTATTAATAAAATGCAGTGTAGTTCTCCTGCATCCTAGGGTGTAATAATTCATAGCATTTGAAGAAGAGATGTTTAATTTGATCTTACATGGAACTGTGCTCACATAATGAGGACTCCAGGGGCATGCTATGGGGTATAATATACAACCAGGAGATCTACACATGTCAATTCTCACAATGCTTTTGAGTTACCTAGCCACCTTAAGTGGCACAGCAGGGAAATGCTTGACTCACAAGTACAGGTAGAAGGTTGCCGGTTCAAATCCCTGCTGGTTTTTTTTCCAGACTATGGGAAAATACCTATATCAGGCAGCAGCTATATAGGAAGATCCTGAAAGGCATCATCACATACTGCGTGGGAGATGGCAATGGTAAACCCCTCCTGTATTCTGCCAAAGAAAACCACAGGGCTCTGTGGGTGCCAGGAGTCGAAATCAACTTGATGGCACACTTTACCCTTAACAGTAATTTATTTATTTACAACTCAAGTCAAGTCAAGTAACCTTATTATGGTCAGAGACCAGCATAAAATCACACATTAAATGAAGGTAATATGGGTACTAGAGAACAGTTACATGGTGATAGAGGTGATTGCAAATATGATGATGGATAATGTGAAAAGGCTAGAATTAAGAATAAAAAGAAACAAGCTGCAATACTAAGAAACTAAAACAGCTAAGAATACTATTTCCATAATAAAATGCACAGAAAAGATTAAAAAGGGAATTTAAAATAGTAATATAGCTGAAAATGATTACATATGTGGTAAAAAGCTAGAATTAAAATTAAGAATGGTTGAAACTAAAATGGTTACCATAAATTGGAGTATTACTAAAAATGGTAAAGTTACACTACATTAATCTAATAAAATATTATGCACTGCCATAGTGCAATTAGTATGATACTTAGAGTACGGAGGTAAGTGTTATCAAGAATAAGATTAGGGAAGCCCATCGGCTATCATCCTTCGCCAGATGCCAATCCCAGCCACACAGAACTTGGCAACGATCTTTGTGGTGGAGGGGTTAGAGTCAGCAGCAATTGAGTATAGAAGTGACTCATACGGCCCGGAAGCTTGTTCAGCAGTGGGGAAATAAGGGCGGCACGAATGTCTCTGTAGAACAGGCAGTATAGAAGGACATGCTCAGTGGCTTCAATTTGTTCTGAGCCGCAGGGGCATAATCGCTCTGCATACGGAATCTTTCTGTAGACCCTCTAGTCCTGCTGAAGTGAGACTGGCAGTGGGCCAGAGTGAACGCCCTTCTATGGTTTGGGACCTCCAGTGGAGAGAAGTATGTTGCAGGAGAGGCCATATATCTAAGCTCTTCACTTCTGCAAACTTTTGGGATACGGCTGAGATCCCCTTGGTGCTCAGTGTCTGTGATACGCTGTTTGATGATAGCTTCTGCAATTTTATTTATTTATTTATTTTTGCATTTTTATGCCACCTTTCGTTAAAAGATATCCCCAAGGCAGTTTACAAAAGTTAAAAACATACAATAAAAACACAATAAAAACATCATGCTAAAAGTATAAAAACATATAAAAACAGGCATAAAACAATACAACAGAGAAAAACACCCAGAAGCAGCAGTAAAAACGATTATGTAAAAGCCTGGGTAAAAAGCCAAGTCTTTAAAAGCTTTCTAAAAGCTGTGATGGAGTCTGAGGAACGAATGGCCACTGGGAGAGCATTCCAGAATCTGGGGGCAGCAACAGAGAAGGCCCTGTCCCGAGTGCACGACAGCCGGGCCTCTCTCATTGTCGGCACCCGGAGCAGGGCCCCCTCAGAAGTCCTCGTCAAGCAGACAGCAACCCTTGGGAGCAGGCGGTCCCTCAAATACCCCGGGCCCAAACTGTTTAGGGCTTTAAAGGTCAAAACCATCACCTTGATTTGGACCCGGTAACGAACAGGCAGCCAGTGCAGTTCTTTCAAAATGCGGGTGATATGTTCCCAACGGGCAGCTCCGGATAAAACCGTCGCTGCCGCGTTTTGCACTAGATGCAGTTTCCGGATATTCTTCAAGGGCAGCCCCATGTAGAGTGTGTTACAGTAATCCAGCTGCAACGTGACTAAGGCGTGGGTAACCGTGGCCAGATCTGCCTTCTCGAGAAAGGGACGCAGCTGGCGCACCAGCCGAAGCCGTGCAAAGGCACCCCTGGCCACCGCCTCCACCTGAGCTTCCAAAAGCAGAGCCAAGTCCAGTAGTACCCCCAAGCTGCGTACTTGCTCCTTCAAGGGGAGTGCAATCCTATCCAGAACCGGTAAAATCTCCTCATCCCGATTGGCTCTCCTACTGACCAACAGTACCTCCGTCTTATCCGGATTCAATTTCAGTTTGTTAGCCCACATCCAACCCATCACGGCCTCCAGCCCCCGGTTCAGGACATCCACTGCCTCCCTAGGATCAGATGACAAGGAGAGATAGAGCTGAGTGTCATCCGCATATTGCTGACAACTCAGTCCAAATCCCCGGATGACCTCTCCCAGTGGCTTCATGTAGATGTTAAACAGCATGGGGGACAAGACCGAACCCTGCGGGACCCCACAGGCCAACGGCCACGGGGCAGAGCAGTAGTCCCCCAGCACCACGTTCTGGACCCTCCCCTCAAGAAAGGACCGGAACCACTGCAATGCAGTGCCTCTGATTCCCATACTCGAGAGGCGGCCCAGAAGGATACCATGGTCGATGGTATCGAACGCCGCCAAAAGGTCCAGCAGAACCAACAGGGACACACTCCCCCTGTATAGTTCCCGGCGTAGGTTGGGAGCAATTTGTGGTGCAATCACCCGGAGCAATCACTGCTCCAGCACAGCCCTGGGCTGCCTATCAAGTCTGCAGTAGCTCCAGGCTTCAGCATCATGGCTCCCTTATACTGCTCATTGTATCAGGCAATATATTATTACTAGCTGATCCGTCATAGAGCATCTGCACCCCTAGCCGGCCGCTGCCACTTTCTCCCCCCCCTCGCCACTGCCGCTTTTTTGCCTGCCCGCCTCAGCTGCATTCTCCCCTGCCCATCTTCTTTCCCTCCCGCTGTCTTCTTTCTTCCCTGCCCACCCCTGCCCACCATCTTCTTCTTCTCCTCCCCCACCCACCTGCAGCCACCATCTTTTCCCCCACCTGCCACATGCCTGCCCCTATCTTCTTCTTTTGTGCTGCCTGCTCACCCCCCAGCCACCCACCACCACTTTCTGGCTGCTTACTGGCCAGCCAGCCAACTCCCAGTCACGGCCACTTGCCTTTCTGCCAGTCATGGCCACCCACCTGCCACCACGTTCTTTGGCTGGCTAGCCGCCACCGCCACCATATTCTTTCTCTAGCCTGGCCTTGTTGCTATCAGCAACTGCTCACAAACTCTCGTGAGAGCTGCCACGCATGAGATTAGTGACAGTTACATCTAAGAGAAATATATATAAAGAAGATTTGGGGACTTTGAGTCTTTGAGCTTGGCTCTTCCACTCCACTTCACAAAATATCAGCAGAGCATGCACTCTTCTGTATTCTTATTGCAGGTCTTCATTCCAGCATTATAAGGAGTTTTCTGCTATTACCAGGAGCTTAATACATCCCTCCCTGGTTGCACAGAAAACCTGACACCTACAGTAGTTGTGTGTAACATGGGGAGCAAAAACCTCACAGAAGCAAAGCAGAAATGTGAAAGGGGGGTGGTACCTCCATATTAGAAACCCCAGCACATATCTGCTGGTACTTTGAGGGATGGAGTTCTCCTGGAGGAGCTTTGAATGCCTTCAAGCTTCCAAGTAAAGCAAGGATGTAAATATATATTCAAAGCAAAGTGTGTGATTTTGGAGAAAGAAAGGGTTGCTTGCTTCTCTGAAAGCCTTGCACTTCTGCATGATTTGAGAGTGGTTACCAAGCCCTAGCAGGGGTCCACCATCAGCTCTAGAAAAGTCTATCATGCCTGAAGTTTCATCCAATCCTGACATACAATAATAACTTTATAGACAGTGTGATGATTTCTCATTATTTCCTATGGATCATTATATCCTATGGGATAATGCATTGACCTGATTATGATAGATCTCATGAATTGATCCAGACTGATACCTTTATCAGATGAACAATGGGACAATCACTTGCACTGGATCAGAATTGGATCAGATCAATAATTTCATCCATGCATTGCCCCAATTTAAACTTTCCAAGTTCCTATCTAAAAATCAGGGTTTAATTCTAAACCAACAGCAATTTCTTGTTGGGAGACTATGGGTGGGGGAGGAATCAGAGTAGAAATCATACTGTGCAAACAGGATTTTCAATCAGTAGCACCTTCCTATATTGAATTGTGGGGGCACAGTCCTCTTAGAGGACAGTGAAATGTAGCCCTTGTACATTTATTCCACTGTCCCCTAAGGAAAGGTATTTTCTTACTCTGAATTGTCTTCTGTGGAGTGGGAAATGTATCTTTCTGAAACTTTAATGTAAAATATTTTACATATTGGAACACTACCAAATGACATTTGCTCTGCCCAATGACTACAATGGAAAGAATAACTGGCTATACTTTTACCCTGGTGAGTTCTGCATTAGCTACTGCTATGCACAAAGATATCTACATAGCCTGAAAACATCCACATACTGCTGTTGAAAAGGCAAAGAGAATGTTAGCAATTACTAGATACAGAAGATAAATAAGATCTTGGCCTCCACCCCTTAAATTAAGTGACTTTTATGTTCAGTCATTCCTAAGGAATTCCCAGTGAATGTGCAGAAGGCTCCTGGCTATTTTTCATTACCAAGGCAAAACTGCAGAAAGCCATTTGATTCATGGGTGTGCACTGACCATCTAACCCAGGAGTATTTACTGAGAAATGGAGTACTGTGCCAATCAGCAACCAATCTGTGCTTTTTCTGGAGAAGTGACTGCGAGTTACCATTAGACAATCACTGAGTTTTTAGCTTGAGGGCAAGACTGAAGAAATCTAGGTTTACGTCTTCAGTTATATTAAGTAGTGCAGTGTCTCATTCTAGGGGAAGCATTAGAAATATCACACTTGATTCAGGTCTAGCTACAAAGGAGGGCCCCCTTTTCTGATAGCGGGGGGGGGGAACAGGAGAAATGGCAGCAGTTCATAAAATAATGAAAAGTATTGAGAGAGGGGGACACAGAGAGACATGAGGGGAGGGAGGGAGCCTCATTGCTCTTTGGCCTTAGACAGGAGGAAGGGGTTTATTATCACCCAGCTTCCTTCTCTGCTGAGATTCTCTCCCTCACCATGGGAATTGTCACTTGCACATGGTCCATGCATGCACACTGGGTACTTCCTGTTACTTCTGACTGAAGAGGACACAGGGTGGCAGGGAGGTATGCTGCCGCCCCGACGGACACTTTTAAAATGGAGCACTGGCAGAGGAAATGCAGCAGAAGAGGTAAGGTTATCCTGCTCTGCCCTTAAAGGTATGCCCCCTGCCTTCAAGCCACACCCCCGATTCCATGCACATCCCTATCACAGAGCTCCTTCCAGGCCTCCTGTTCCTTTAGAGCCACACCTATTTCTCAGCTCACTCAAGAGCAGGCCATTGCCTGAGTACTAGTATTTATTCAAAGGCTGATACTCATGAGATGCCCTTGTTCCAGGGTTAGGGTTCCATTTCAGGTGGTCATTGTGGGAATGTATCAGTCCTTCCCTTCTTTAGCTGGCTGATGGAGGGAACTCACCTCCCATCTTCTCCATGACAGGGTTGTTGTTTCTCCTGTGTCTCTCTGCTCAGATTGGCCATTCACCATCTTCCTTCCCTTTCTGTCATAAACCCCATTCCTGCATCTGGAAACCTTGACAAAATGCTGATACTGTGGAACAACTTAAAACACTATTGGAGATATCACCAAGTTCTGGAGTTGGTTTGAATGATACCATTCAATAGCCCCAATCACCAAACAATGAGTAGCATGCGCCCCTCCTGAAATGGTAAGTTCCAACCTCAAATCAAATTCGCTATTCTGACTCAGCTCGTCTTCCATACCAGACAGGTGAAAACAGGGGCATAACTATAATAGGGCAAGGGGAGACTTGTCTGGGGGCCCACTGCCTTGGGGGGCCCCCAGAGGCAAGTCACATGGCTCCCCCAGCCGTGCACCTGCCCGGGCTTCCTTCAGTTGTATTCATCCTCTGAAACTGATGTGAGTGTTAAGACCTGGAGCTACCAGAACAGCATGTCTTTCTCTAGTACCATTACATGACTTGCATCGTCCACAATTTACAAAACCTTTCCAAAAATAATTTAGGATGATGTTCTATTGTGGCACATATATAAAAATTTTACTATGCTTTTTGTTACCACTATTCAGCCTCATTTAAGATTTCTTTACTTCATGAGCTGAGCTTCAGTGGGGTGGGGGGGCATTTTAAAATCTTGTCTCTGGGCCCAGTCCAGCCTTGCTACACCCCTGGGTGAAAATAACCAGCCCTTGAGGATTTGAGCTACCCAGCCCCCTCACAGTCAAAGATTCCCTTAGATTTTCAGCATTTGGGGATTATCCATACTCAGAAAAGAAAGCACAATGTAAATGCACAGTTCCACTGGAGTTTTATGATCGTTTTAGTTTCAGATTAGTTATTTTTTAATTGCAGTTGCCACAGGTCATCAGCACAAACACAGTCATAGAATTGGAAATGGAATGTACAAACAGCTCCCAAACCATGCAACACCAGAGAAGGTAAGGTTGCAGTCGGATAATTCTTTGACAAAACTATTTCCTTTCATTTCCAAGCCTCTCAGGTGCATCAGTCAAATCAACAGGGGTACTTCTGCCCAAAGTGGCAGTTCTTGTTCTCCTTCTTAAACCAAGGGCATGAGCCAATTTAAAAATGAAGGCTTTGGAACTTCATAGCAGCACATTTTCCTCTTGGTGTGGCACGTTTTAGCTAACACAAATGGGAAAGTGGGATTAGAAGGCAGTGAGGTTGCAAATTGGAGGCTGTGCCTATCTCCCACCATATGGTGTTTTGTTTTGACTTTTTTTTTGTATTTGTCATCATTTTTGGAACAAAGGGCTAGCACTTTCCTACTTTTTTTCTTTTATGCTGATTTCTGCTATAAATGGCTGACTTGATTCCCACAAGCTTCATGACTTTCTCCCTCCTACTTCTTTTTCCTTTACCCAACACAAACATCTTCAGCATTGTCTGAAATATCCCATTTGTAATTATGCTTAACCTTTGCAAAACCTCTGAGTAAAGCCTACTCATTAATCTTTAACCTGACAAACCTTTGGGGGCTGCAGAGTTGCGAAGGCCCGTATTAGAGGCACACAGACTGCCGAGGAGAGGTACAAAAGGGGTAATTAGGCAAAGGTGTAAGCAGAAATAGAACAAAACTAGAGGGATATGATTATATTACAGTTCATGTCAGACAGCAGCTGGAACAATGAAAGGCAAAGGATTACAGAGTGGAGGAAACAAACCCAGCTATTCATTTTCCAAACAAAACCAGCTTAATCAAAGCCCATACCCACCAAAGCCATATTTGGGCTAAACTAGAACTAAAATATAGTCATATTGAGTCATAAGGATCACATGGGTTGGTGGAAATTACTAGTACAACTCTATTAGTTTTCCTGATTAACATTAAACATTCTATAACTATTGTGGCTAAGAAGAATATCATAGCACACAAAGAAAAAGAATGTCAAATATTATTCTTGCTTTTGCTTTATGTAAAGGACACCTGAGGATAGAACTCTGTCAGTCAAATGTTGATCAAATGTTCATAATTCAACAGGGCAATTCCAGACTAAACTAGGATTTGGACAATGGTGCTATATCTAAAGGACGTTGCATATGGTAACATGTTGCCAGTACTACCCATCACCAGTACTACCCACAATAACATCATTGCTTGCTTTTATGGGGGCACCCACAAAGTTACCTTAAAATTTCAGTGGGGACTCCTAAGGCAGTAGAGGGGTCACAGTGGTGTTTTTTCTTTTCTTTCTTTCTTTCTTTCTTTCTTTCTTTCTTTCTTTCTTTCTTTCTTTCTTATTTTTCTTATTTTTCTCAAACGGTGCTTGCCATCTTTGTGAGTAATGGCAGGAGCAGCAGCATTTGAGGTGTTGCTTGCCTCTCTGTTGATGCCATTTTACATAAGGAAATGAACCAGGAAATGGCATGGCACTGTGATGCAGTGTCACTCACCAGTGTGTTCTGGGAAGTAAAATGGTGCCAGCCAGGAGGCAAGCAGCACTTTGAAGGCTGCTGCTGCTCCTCTTGCTACTTGGCAGAGGTGGCAGGCGCTAGTTTAATTAGGTGAGCCCTCACCCTTCTCTCAAAATTCAAAACACTTGTGTGCCCTCCCCCCCAAGTATTCAATCCCTTCCACCATTTTCATACCAAGGAAAACAGGAAGAATGGGCACTGGGATTTGATACAGCCCAAGATGCAACACACTCCTTCCCTCGAAGCTTCTAATAACAAGCAGTGGGGTAAGGAGGCCTAATAGGAACACGCTCTCGGTGGGACATATGGGACATGGATGGACCCCAGACTCAACTCAAATAAACATTTTTTCACTCAAGCTTTTTAATGGAACTGTGGTTTTATGGTTTTATTTTTTAATCTGTTTTAGGTTGTAAAACACCCACAGATGGAATTTGGGCGGTGGTGGACAAATTTGAAAAATAAATCATGATTCCACATGCTAGACTGAGCTTCTGGGCTTTCTGAGCTTCTGGGATTAAATAAACCATATTCACTGTATTTCAGGGAGATGTTTCACAACATCAAAATGTGACAATTCTTTTACTGATCTTTCAACTATTGTTTTATATTGCCCTCTTTTGCTTTCTCTCTTAATTGCTTGTGCCTTTAGTGAGGCCTAGTTACTTAGTCAGATCTGATTGGCTGTCTAGCATCTTTACCTCAGCCCATTCATTATATCATCACTGGTTGGCTGGAATTATGTTAGTGACTGACTCAGGAAGAATTGACCTTGCTTAATTGGCTCCATTTGTTCCGTGAATTGTCACAGAGCCAAAGCTAATTGGCTACATTGTATTGAGGCATCATTCCATTTACTATATGATCCCTAGTTGGCTGGGATCACTGATTTGACTGATTCAGAGAGAAGAGAAGCAGTAACTAGAATAAAAAATGTTGCTTGTAGGGGAAACCATAGCAGCAAACAGGATAACAAAAAGATGAATATTCTGGCAATTAAAAGTGTTGGGGAGATATTGTTCTGCCCCCTGAAAGCACTATGACCTGAGAATTGAAACAGAAGAATATTTGGTTCAGACTTAGCATGAAGTCTAGCTCTGGGTGGGTTAATCAGCTTTGGAAATGCAGAAAGATTAGAGATAAATATATCAAAGATGTGTATGACCACTGTGCCTAATGTTAATATTCTGGAAAAATAGAATGATTACACAATGGTATTTCACCCCTTTGAGATTAAATAATGTGAAAGAATACTGACAATGTCATTATTATAAAGCAGAGTTTATGCATACTTGGTGGTCATGCCCCATGGTACTAAGAGAAGGTTATTAAAATGATTAAGATAATAGCAAGTGTTTCATTACTTCTGAATCCTGGCATTATCTTATTGGCATATTTGAATAATTTTGTTGAGAGATGGGGAAATTAATTAATTCTTAGTTTACTGGCAACTCCAGAATTGCTGATTATTTAATTTTGGAAACATAAATTGGCTTCATCTATTGATCTTTGGCTGATTAAGAGCAGAGATCCTTTTAGGATTAAACTGACATATGTTTCTAATTTTTTAGGAACTGATGATGGAAGCTTTTGTTCTTTGTCTTGGTTTTGAAAAATTAATGATAAAATAAGGGCTGGATGGATTCACCTGGTTACATTCCATACTATGTTCCTCCAAACCTCTCCTGCTTGTGTTTAAAGAATGTCTCCGATAAGTTTCATTTGGATGCGTATTATGGTGCATCCAGCATATTATTTTATGCATTACAAAATGTTCTGTGACATGCATTCGATCAGTCTCCCTTTCTCTGTGGTGCCCAAGAGGGACAGATAATCCTTCTTTGGAACGCATACCAATGGGGTTTACATGGAAGGGAGACATTATGCTCTGAAATACTGTTTTTCTCTTCAACCCACTCCCTTGTGATTTACTGATAAAAGATATTGCAGTACTAATGGTGTTTAGTAGTCAAATTTTCCTGCTTGTTTTTGCAGAACAAAACAATACTGTGAAGTAATTTATATAAACTTTAATTTTTTCATTGGGCAGCATTTCAGGCATCAGCTGAAGTAGAGTGGTGAGCTTTTCAAAGAGAAAATCAAACAGAAATTTCTCTACATTGATAGGGCTGGCAGTGTGTTGCCTGTTGCATTAGTTTGGAAAGGAGAAGTGGAGAGGACGCAAAGTGATTTGGTGGCTTCTCATCCCCTCAACTTTTGGTGATTCAATTAATTGAGAAAGAAGATAATTTCTGCAATCCTAACACTCTCACCAGGGAGTCAGCCCATTGAGTAAGCCCCTTTGATTCAATTGAGTTGGCTTTTGTCTGGAATCTGGGTGCAATCTGGTGCTTCTGGAATCCTATTGCTCCTGGATGATCACGTGGCTGCTATGGCCACTATCACCATTGCCCTGGTCATGTCTAGGCTTGACTACTTCTGTGAAAAGCTTTCAAAAATGCAGCTGGTCCAAAATAATGTGGACAGACTTCTATGGGTACCCAGTGTAGGGAACATGTTACTCTTTTGCTATTGTGTCGGCAACGCACCCAGTCCAATTTCTGGGCTCAGCTCAAAATGCTGGTTATTACCTTTAAAGCCCTTTATGGTTTGTGCCCAGGGGATCTTAAGGATCACCTGCTCGCCTCCCATGTAAACCTCCTTGCTTGTTAAGATCTTCCATGGGGCCCTACTCTGTGTTCCTCTTCTCCAGTTTACAAGCTCTGATAGCATAATGCCCAGGAGTTCTGGCAGACATGTGATAACAGCAACAGCAGATTATAGGAATGACAGTGTTTGGTTTCAGATTTCTTCAAACTGTTTGCACAGCTTAAAAATTTTCACATTTCTTCTGAGTGCAACATACTTCTTCAGAGCTGAAGGAGGCTTCCAGCAATAGTAACATTTACTCTCATGTGACTTCAAGTGTTGTTTGTTTCCAGTGACTGAACATATCAGCAGATTAATACAGTCTGCACACAAATAATTGCTAAAACTAAGCCCCATTGGTTTCACTGGGACATTGTTAAGCCTATGCTTAATTCCTGTCGAAATCAATGATCCTTAACTATGCTTAACTGCCTGGATCATGCTCTAAGGTTTCCTGGCCTTGCCATAGTATAAAAGAATATTCTAGACTTTCAACCTGTTATATCAAATAAAAATTTTTGGGAGCTTATGGTCAGCATCTGAAGAGCTATCGTGCTTTAAGTATGCTCAAGAGCTTTGACGTGTCCAATGGAATTTCTGACTTTCCCCCTTTGAATTATAGACTTCCAGGCCCAGAGGTGCACCTAGGTAATTTTGGAGCCTGGACCTAAAGGGTTTTGGAGCTCTCCCCACCGCTGCAAGTTAAGCATCATTTTTAACACATAGGTTCTTGAGGGCACAAACAACAACACCCAGGACAGACTAAGCACAATTAGGGGGGGCCCTTGGGGTGTGGAGGCCCTGGCCTCAAGGTCCAGGGGTAAGAGCACCTCTGTCCAGGCCACATCACAAACTGCTTTTTAAATGTCACTTGGAGCCAACTAGAGGCTGCCTGGAAGGCAGGCACCTCAGAGGTAGCAATCAGGAGCAAAAGAATTCAAGTAAGTGGGGCTGCTTAGTCCTTTCCTTTCCTGCCATTTGTTTGCTCCAAATCAAATCAAATCAATTTTTATTACAGTCACAGACCAGCGTAATGCTCCGAATAACTTTTCCAAATTGTTCCCCACCCCTACATGGCAGAAAGGATATTACAACATCACATCTTTTCTCAGAAAGGTCAGAAAGAAGCTTGGGGAGCAGTTTTGAGTGGACAGATGACAGAAAGGGAAAGAGTGAAGCCTCTTGCCTGCCTTTCCTCTGCACCTGATTGCAGCCTCTGAAGCTGCTTTTCATTTCAAAATTAAGCTACCAGGAGCCTAATCATGTCTCTCCCATGTAATTACTCGTTTGTACCTTAGTTTCGAACGACGTTTGGAATATGGCATTGAGGAGGTGCCATTTGAGAAACACCGGCACAAAGTCTCTTGGGTTGGGTACATGGAACTAGTTGTATTTACTTTGGATTCATGCCTATATCATGAAATTTCAAATTCATATTGTGACATAAGCAGATTCCACACTGGAGAAAGACACATGCAATCAAAATCATGATCTCCTTAGTTTATTATTTCAATAAATGATTCTCACTGGATTGGAATTAACTTTGCCTTTATAGATACACACAAACACACACAGTTTTAAACTCCAATTTTAATAATGTTATTTAAAATTTAATAACAATATTCAACATTTTCATATAATGTTGAATAGATATGTGTTGTAAATCTGAGCAGAAAGTTATGATAAAGGTCATCTTTTTAGGTGAAACAGTCCATCCTAACTTCCTTTTCTCAAGAGTAGCACCTACGTTCCCCCAAGGGCAGGCCTGTAACTATAATAAAAGCTCTTTTTTTTTTTCTTAAGGGGAAAAATAGCAGGAATATTAGCAGCCTGACAAAAGGAAACTTTCCAATTTTCAGCTTTTGAATGTGTGAGAAGCACACTCGACCAAAGTGGTAACATTTGCACATAGTATTTTGTGTGCTTAGAAAATTCTAACACTTGTCTGGGGGGAAATGCTAAAAGAAAATGAAATTTAAGAACCTGTAATATAGGGGAGATATTTTTTTCTTCCCAACAGAAGAGTGGATTTGGTTCTCAAACTAACTCCACCAGATGGTTCTACCAGGTCCTTTCAATGAGACACCGATGGCCCTAATTCAGAATTTAGGATGGCTAATTTCTGAGGTTTGAGGGCCACCATTATTCAGACAATTATTTGGGAGCCAGAAGTGCATTTCAACATACTTTTTTACACTTTTATTTTGCGTGTGAGTGATCAGATATGCATATATAATCAAGTTGGTGCCATCTATCAGTACAGGCATCCCAGTTCAGGAACATATATACCAAAGGAGAGCATTACATACAAGCAGGTATGTTTGCATATTACATTTTTAAAAATATAAACAATTGTTATTGTTTGTTAATCTGGTCTGTGACTGCAGTAAACTTACTACTACTTGTATTGATTGTGTTATATCAACAGTCAATGAAAGACAGAGTAAGAATAGAATATTTCTATTTCTTACAACTTGAACATAGCTCAACAGCCTCTTCCTGGCCACGGTTGGAAATAGGATGCTAGACTAGATAAAATCCAGCAGGTTCACTCTGATGTTTCTATACTTTTTTTTTTTTTAAAGACAAGTGAAAGTTTGGACAACCTTTTACTTTACTCTCATTGGCATTTTGCACCATCACTGGGGGCCAGATAAAACTGCCATCAGCCTGGATCTGGTCCTTGGGCTGCTGGTTGATCATCAGGAATCAAATCCATTTGGAGTTGGAATTTGTATAAACAAAGATAACTATCTTCACAGTTATCCATGTTGCTTTAATTTGATCTGATAATGGTGAGAACAATTGAAAACATGTGTGACCACCACCACCACCATTACTGTGGACTTTGTGATATGTATAGTGTCTATACACCCTGAGTGATAAGTATGGGTGGTGCAGTCATGGATGTATGGATGTAAATATTCAGGTTCTCTTTGTTGCCTGATGAAGGAAATCCAAATGCCCCCTGTGCATGAACACACACATGCAAACACAATACCCACCCACGCACCCCGTTAATTAATGTGGGACATAACCCTCTGAACAGGTATCCGGTATAAGCCCCATTTGAATGAATTAGAGTTGTGTAAGTGCACTGCCACATTCTTGCACTGCACTTATTCATTCTGATATGGTTTGCACAGAAATTCTCCAGGTGTCTGTGCCCCATGGATCAGATCTGTTTGCTAGGGATGTGTACAGATCAATTCGGTGTGGCCTACCGAATCGTTTCAGCAGAGCAGGAAGCAGTACCTTTAAGCACAAGTAAAGCCAGTCCTTATCTGCTACTCCCCCACATTTCCTGGTGGCTCTGCACTGCTCAGAAGTCTGTGTGCAGCTGCGGTGCACCCAACAGTCTGTGCGCAGCGACAGGGCACGCATGGACACAGTGCATGCACAGCAGCCATGTGAGTCCTGCTGCCGTGCCACACCAGATGCATTTGGGCTCATCTGCACATGGACTTCTGGGTGGCACAGCGGCACACCAGGAAATGCGGTGGGGCAGTGGAGAGCAGGTAAGGACCAGCTCTACTTGTGCTTAATGGTACCACTCACCACCCCTCCAACATGATCTGTGCAAACCCCCACTGTTTGCTTCTATTCTGCTAACCTTAACAGCACCCCACATGGTCCACTTAATGTGCCCACCTTGCATAACCTCATGTTAGGGCCACCTTTGTGGGCAATGTGTATACCATGTGTAGGATATGAGCAATAAGAGCCAGTATGGTGCAGTACATAGGCCAGTGGGTATGGATCAGTAATTCTTGCATTCAGTGTCTCTCAGCCTAATCTACCTCACAGGGTTTTTTTCTGTTTGTTTGTTTTGGCTCCGACTCATTTCTTTTCAGTCTGGTTCTTGAGATATTCTTTTCCATGGCTTTAACCAGACATATCTGTTTTGTTTACTTGTACAGAAAGGCTTTTGAACTTTTATATTAAGAAGGAGAGCTATACTTTCAGTGCCTGGTTCTCTGTATTGCTATTTTCGTCTTCCAGTAGAACTCCTAAACAAATGGAGTTATACACCACTGAAGCAATTTGGAAGCACAGGAAATAAGACAATGTCTTTTGCATTATCAGTGTAAATAAAAATAAAACTTGCCATATTCCCTCTTTGCCAATTAGGCTGGCAATTTTTATTCCTTAATGAGATACAGACCAAGGGTAAGCTTTGGAGAGTATGTGTGTATACTTTGCTTACTCCGATTACAGCCCTAAGGGCAACTGCTCTCCCAAGAGGAACTAAATCAAGTCTGATAAAATGTATCCTTCCTAAATTTAACAAATAACGAGGAGATTCTGATGTTGGAATAATAGGGACAACCAATATATGTACTCTGGGTGCAACTCTCAGATAATTAGGGGAAATAAGAGAATGTATGTGTGTGTATGGGGGGAGATATTGTGGCTTCAAGGCTGCGATGATCGACTATCTGGGTCAGCTACTTTGTATCTTCCTTAATCATCTCAGTAAATGGGGGGGGGGACACACATGGTTTTGTTTTAAACTGACCATTTTCTGTGCTTAATTATATCAAATGTAGCATTGACATATGTGTGTTCACCCTGTTCAGTCCCTAAGGGTATGTGACTTCCATTTGTGAAGAAATAAAATCCCTCCAAAAATATTAAGTCATTCAGAGTGGATTTAATAAATAAGCAGGATGTGCAGTCAGCATTGTATATTTGCTGCTAAAATGAGTTAAAGTAACATCAGCCAGAATCTCAGGGCTTCATTGCACAGCGAGATACTGTTTAGAAGTCTGTGGTATTAAACCTTGCTTGAAACTTAATCGAGTGGACTTTTGAGATGCAACACAAAAGCACAAACCTAATAGTTTCAGTGAAGTTTGAAGGGAAGCAGTGCTTTGTGATCATGTCCAAGGTGCAAACTGGAACAGAAAAGATGTTTCATCTGAAAATAAACTTCAGTTGATTGACCAGTCAACTTTGATTTCAAATGTTGGGAATAAAAAACGCCAGACTCATTTGCTCTGATCCAACTAGAGGCTACATGCATGCAGAATCAGGCTTCAATAAGAACATAAGGGGAGCCTTGCTAGATCAAGCCCAAGGCCTGTCTAGTCCAGCACCCTGTTTCCCACAGTGGCCCACCACCATATGCTTATGGGAAACCCACAAGTAGAAGATGAAGGGATGCCCCCTCTCCCACCTTGTTTCCCCTGCAACTGGTATCCATAGGCCTCTCTGACCCTGAGGTAGTTTGAAGCCATCAAGACTAGTCACAATTGATAGACGTCCTTCATGAATTTGTCTAAGCCCCTTTTAAATCCATCTAAGCTGATAGCCATCACCATATCCTGTGGCAATAAGAATCATATGTGTCAACAGGCAAAATGTACAGGCATTAGGGAAACAGGGGATCCTGTACTCATACAGCATCCTTGATAATGCAATTGAAAGTCCTACCTTCACTGTGATGCATATGAGAAATTTGCCCCCTGATTACCACACTCACAGTATTTGTCTGCAGAGACAAATGAGGTACTTGTGAAGAGACCCATGATGCAGAACACTGATGTGTCCCAGTGCTCTGATCATGGGGAGGATCTCTCTGTGAGCACAGTGTTTATCTCTGGAGACAAACTCTGTAAGTGTGGAGAGTGGGATTTTGGAGAGATTTTGCTCCCCAGTGTAGCAAAGAAAATTAACCATGAAGAAGATTGCTAAAGGAAGATAAAAACGATGGAGAGATATGTGTGATTTTTTATCTACTTCAGCATTTTCTATCTGTTGGTGTGGTAGCCTTCAGAATTCTCAACTAGCAGAATTCTGCTAGAGCTGTATTTGGAGGAGGACAGAGTAATAGTAACTACTTTTGTTGTGTACTTTTGTAGAAGGTTGTGCGGCCCCCTTCAAACATTACTTAGTGATATTAGACCCCGTTTAGCATGTGTCCTTCTTGAGCTACTCTGGTAACACTGGACACAAAGGAGGAGTTCATGACACATGTCCTTCCCACACAAACATTGTTCTAACTCATATGAAAAGGAACTAAGTTGCCAGCTTCTCACACCTGATTGGGAGCTTCCAATATTAACAATGTTGCATGACAAGAACATACACAGCGGCAACTCCCACACCACTGAAGTAACACCAGAAGACGGTTGTTAAAAGATTGAATGGTTAAAGACTCAAATATTCAATGGGGTAATCTCTCTTTATATTGTAATGACCATCAATATACTTTGTATCAACCTGATTTTATTTGAACTAGAGAAGACTATACTGCCATTTTCACCACTGTGGGGAAATGTAACAGAAGCAAAACTAATGAATGGGATATATTCGAATGGCAACCTATATTGCTTGTGTTGTTTTCAGCTAATTTGAGGAAACAGTAACTCTTGACATTTCATAATAAGCCGCATGGGCTTGGCATTTAGTTTTTCTTCCTTTTCAATCACATTTCATGGAACTGAAGAATAATAACACCAGCATTAAAAAGCAACAAGTACACAGGGGATAGTTCAAACTTTAAATCAGCTATGGAATATTTTATCCAAATCCTCCCCCGCCCCCCATACTTGCAACACAGCATCAACATAATTTCAAGTCATACTGCAGTGCAAATATTAGATAACTACAAGGCCGGGTTACAGATGCATGGACATCCACTAATTTCAAATCAGCTTATCATACAACACTTGATGACATGTAATGAAATGTGTGAACTGACTGAATGTTGAAAAGTGTTGCATTTGTAGTGATATGAGCAGATATACATTTTTTGTTGAATTTTTTAAAAATTTGCCAACTTATTCACACATGCAGAGCAACATTAAATGAGGAACATGTATGCATGAACCAGCCCCTGGAGCTGGAAGGCTCCTTCACAAATTTCTCTATTCAAAGCAATGTCGAACTCCATACGTCATGAGTCCAAAGGCTCCAGGTGGCTTAAGCAAGTTAACCATGGATATGCTACCAGAGAAGGTAAACACATAACAAACACAACAGAGTCACAAAATAATTTGACCAGGGATCATTTTCTTCATGATCCCCAAAAGGACTCCAAATTGGAGCTAGGCACATTCTCCAAGTCTTCTCAAGGGGAATGTGACCATGGAATACTTTTCTTGTCTGTAGTAGCAGCAATCTCTGATGAGCATGACAAGATGACCTCCATTCAAGTGTTCTGTTTCTTCTACCTATGCAACAACCTACAGTTATAGAGTTTCCTATATATTTCACACACAGTTGGATTGCTGGAGTGCATTCGGGGCACAGATAGAGTAGAAGCTAAATTGCCTGGTGATTTCAGTGTCTGGGGCTACATTCCCACTCCCACTTGACTAGGTTGCAGTTAATTTATCTTGTTCTATAGAACTCAGTGACAATCATAGCTCTGAGAACTAAGACCACAAGAATATATGGATTGGGGCAAATGGATGCTTAGTATATTTTTTAGCAGGATTTCCACCCCTTTCCCTGACTCCTGTTCTACCCACTCTCCTGCCTAATTATAGGATCTACCAGGATTCTGTGGGCATTAGTCCAAAGGACAGGAACTCACCAGCTTCTCCCTCCAACAACTGCTTATTAAGGTGAAGCCCCAAAATTTGTAAGGATCTTATTAATAAAGTGACTAGCATTTATATAGTGTGTTCAAAGCACTTCACATACATTATTGTAATTCTTACACAGCAACTCAAGGGCTGCCTCAAGTTCAACTGTGAAAAAGATCCTTAAGGTAAAATTTGGGTCCATATTTTTTTAAAAAAAACACACACCCAAGATTTTATTTGATATTCTTGGTATTGATTTCAGTACAATGTCATCCTATTAATCAATTCTTCATTCACATGCCTTAGCTCAACACTTAAGGCTCAGTACTTTAAGGGTACTCCAATGCCTCATTCATAAGACAGCCAAGATATCAGCCTTCTGTTTAACTCATTCCAAATGGCTTGCAATTTTGCTGCACAGTAAATGCTTAGGAAAGCCAATCCACCACTTTTTGCATTCTTAATTAGTGCCTTGGTTGTGATTATTTATCTCTTCAACCCCATCAGAATAGGATCTTTGTTTCTTGAGTTGCCTGCCACCATCTGGCAGGAAGTCAGGAGAGGGCCTTCTCTGTGGTCATGCCTCAGCTGTAGACTATAACACTCTGTCCAGAGAGTTCCACCTGGCCCCCTCCCTGATGACTTTCCAGAATCACCTAAAGACATTTTTGTTTCATCAGGCATTTGACTTGACAGATGTGTGATCAATTTCATTTTCTTGCTTCTGGTTTTATATTAATGAACCAGCTGCTGCTGCTGCTTTATTTACTGTATTGTGTTGATTTAGATTTTTAGGGGGTCTTAGATGCTGTTTCATTATATTTATTTTTTTTACAAGTGGCTTGGGACTAAATGACAAACAGGGTATCAATGCTTTTAATAAGATTATAAATAACTCTTCCATTTTTCTACTTGATGGTCCTCTTGGCTGCTGTTGGTAAAGTATGAAAGATAACATAACTTTTTAAAAAATATATTTAACCAAATATATTTATTCCCTTCCCAGATATTTTAATTTTTTTCTGAAGCTTCATAATTAATTGCAACTAGTTAATCCAGCCTAGAAACAAAAAAGATGCAGAGATATCTTGCTAGTTTTATATTCTGTTTATTACTATATAGGTGGACCTTGTTATCCACGGATTCAATATCCACAGATTTGCGTATTGACACCCAACCTTGGCATACGTGGGAAAAACCACAAAAAAACATGCCAACCTAGCATATCCACGGGTTGGAGATGGCTGGAAATGACCATGGAGGTCATTTCTGGCCACCATTTTGATCATCAGAGCCACAAAATGGTTCCCATCTTTTTTAAAAAATGGAGATTGTTGGCCAATTTTTGGCTAAATTTCTGGGGGCACAGTGTGACTTCGGGCGAGCAGCAAAGCATGGTAAGGAGCTGCCCCACCCATGTTTCCCCCTGAAAATCAGCCAATTTTATGTATTTTTGAAGCATTTTTGGCTAACTGGGAACCTAACCCCCTCAAATACATTAATTTAATGCCTTGATATTTGCAGTATTTGCAGTACAACTGCAGAACGGAACCCCCGTGAATACTGAGATCCTCTTGTACAGGAGAGAGAGAGAGAGATGCTATTTGTCTTCCAGTGGTAGATCACTCCAAAACTGAAGTCCCATCACTTGTGGCTTCTCTTCAAATGTTTTGCAGCTCCTCCAGAAGGCGTTGACCCACAATATTGGAACACAGGCGCTATATACATATATACTAGTTGCACTGATAGTAGTACTGAATATACATCTTTGGGACTGAAATAAACATTGCGTTCCTCTGTGTGGCTTCTATTGATGTCTAACACCAACTAGTACTTCCAGTTGGAAATAAGAAATAATGCAAGAAACTAGTGTAAAGCAAAGCAAGATTATTAAGAGGCCAAGGCAGTGCGATTTATAAAGCAAGACAAAATAAAGTATATACAATGTTGTCCAGATGGTAACAAGTGAGAATGCGATGCTGGTCTACAAGTATTTGAATGGTGTAAACTCTGGGGAGAAGAAAGGAATTGTTTAGAGTAGGCCAAGAGAACATAACTAGGAATAATGGAATGAAAATGAGCCAAGAAAAATGTAGGGTTTACATGAGGAAAAACTTCCTGTGCAGTCTATTAGTCTACAGTGATCTCCCTGAGGAATAATTGGAAGCCCATTGCTTGAATAATTTAATACTAGACTGGATAAACCACTCAAAAATATACTGTAGGGAGCAATTCTGCAAAGACTTATTACAGGTTACAGCTGGAACATCTTGCTGGCCTGCCATGCAAAGGTACTCCTCCAGATTTGTTGGCAAAGGAGGTTGAAGGATATGACCTGTGGTTAGAAACTGACAGCTTGACAAGAGTCTTTATCATCCTTTCTGCTTGTCACGTTCCCAAGTATGGCTCAAAATAATCAATTCCCCACTCACATTCCTCATATATGGTGAATGAGCTGGTGATAATTCAGTCTGGAGACACCCCCGCCCTTCTCTCTTTCTTTAGAATGGTGGGGACAAAGGGAGGGGCTGTTGCCTTCTTGAACTGGTGGGGTTCCAGGAGACATCTTGTGGCCTAATGATGGAAATAGGAAGCTGGATGCTGAGCTAGATGGACCCTCAATCTGACCCAGTAGGGGCTAGTCTCATATTTGCTCTTTGGTGCTACATTTGGTCACCCACTCTCTGCACACACACATACAGAGAGATGGCAAACTATTGAAGCTATTCACATGTGCAGGCAAAACCAGTTTTGCCTGCGCATGTGCACCACTGGGATCAAGCCCAATACCAGTAGCGCTTTGGCAGCAAACCTGCATAGGTAGCCACCCTCCAAAATGAGGTTGGGAGTGCAAGTGCTCTCCCATTTCTACGATCGCCTTCCAGCCATGACTGCTTGTAGCCATGGCTGGCAAATTGAGAAGATCTCGGGAAGGGGAGGGGGGATCCCCATAATGCATCACACACCTGCACGGTGCATTATTGGAGCTGCGGAGGGGAGGGGTGACACATCCTGCCCCCCCCGAGTTACTGGCAGCAGCTGGTAGTCATCTGGGCAAGTGATCTGCCTGCTGAAGAGAACACTGCCGCCAGTGTGCAGGGAGGTAAGCTCTTTAGCATTTCCTCCCCGCTAACCCTCTT
Source organism: Hemicordylus capensis (assembly GCF_027244095.1). Classification (NCBI taxonomy): domain Eukaryota; kingdom Metazoa; phylum Chordata; class Lepidosauria; order Squamata; family Cordylidae; genus Hemicordylus; species Hemicordylus capensis. Next base: position 184,267,668 of record NC_069659.1, on the reverse strand, counting down.
GCCCTTTCTCACTGCTCATGAGAAAGGGCTCTTTATGTTTCCACTAAGGCAGCTAAGCCTGGACTTGGCTGCTGGTGAGAACCAGCGGGAGCTAATGGCAAACCTGCCGAAGGAGCCCATTGGTTAGCTGAGGTTAAGGGTGCGAGTGTTCCCTTAACTTGGTCTAACTGCTCGTGTGTGAGTGCCGGATGCTTCCAGGAAGCAAGGTAGGAGGTTACCTATCTTGCTTCCACACAATCACTTCTACCCAGGTCTTCCTCTCACCTTGCTTCCACACAACTGAAATTGGGGAGCACACACAGCTCTCAAAACTGAGTAGAATGCAGGTTTTTTAAATTGTGTGAATGACCTCAGAGCATTTCTTGGGCCCTGACTAGATCCCAGGAAAAAAGCTTGTTTTTCCAACTGATTGGGTTGGGAACTTGGGAAAGATCTTTTCCCACTGAGATTGTTTCCTGTCCTGGACTTGGGGCAGGACCTTTTGTGGAGCTGACTGCCCTCCTGTCTTCAAGGGGAGAAAGAAGAATTAAGTAGGGAAAACTTTAAAACACATGCAAATTAAAAGAGAAGCTGGAATACACTCAATTAACTAAATTACTATTGATATCTGTCGTTACAACGTACCTACGGCTGTTTAATCCCCCAAACACACTACTAAGCAACTAAGAAACATATATTCCTACAAGCCCCAGTGGAGGAGCTGAGATTATACATGCACTCTCTAATTTAAAGAGGGACTTACACAGTGGGATGCATTGGAAAAAATGAGAACATTTAAATAAAAAGCAATTTGCTCTTCCTGTAATTGTATTCCCCTTGCTATTACTACTAATTATTGAAGATAGTCAAGCTTGAACTGAACTCTCTTTTAAAAACAACTTGGGTGTTTTAACTTCATCCCTTTGGGCATCCAGTCCAATTCAAAGCATTGGCATAGCACTGGTGATGCCAGCGTTGGAACTTGGCAGTGTGGCAATGCTGTATACAGAAGAGTCATAAATCGGCAAGCTTAACTCTTCACTTTCTCCATCAGTAGCAGTAGTAGTAAGTTTATTGTGGTCACAGACCAGATTAACAATTAATAACATTAATAAGAAATTGCAAGAAATTTCAAAGTTTACAAACTCTTCAAATTACTAATACAGTCTTTATGGAGCTTCGATGCCACGAAACAGAACTTTGCCACATTATCTGAAATTACAGGTTTGAAACTGGTCAGCATAATTTCCAAATAAAATTGGTCTGTGTGACCAGGATAAATGGCAAAAATAGGAGTAATAGATTTGGTGCGAGCATCCTTATAAAATTGGCAATAAAGAATAACATGGGTGATAGACTCTATATCCCCTGAACCACAGGGGCAACAGTGCTGATCATAAGGAAGTTGTTTGAATTTACCATCAAGTACTGCAGAAGGGAGAAACTTTCTCCATCATGTAATACTTACACCATCCAAGTGCAAAATCTAGGGAACCCCTGGAGAAGCCAATCAGCAGGAGGAATGATATTACGAGATTGGTTGCCTAATTTATCATTTTGGTTTCCCCGTCTCTGTTACCATAAAGCTGACTGCACACTGCCACTCTAGATTCTGAAGTCAGCGAATCAAGGTTTGTTTGTTTGTTTGTTGATATGGTCATACACACAAAAACAAAACCTTGATCCCGCATATGCTGTTATAGCAGAAATGTGTGTATTCATCACATTTGTTTCACACATTTCCTCAAAGGGGCCTGTGGGCACACAAGTCTCCCCGGCACTATTACAGCACACTTTCCATTATGCTAAATTAGCTCCTCCATAAGGGATAAGGATTCACAAGTTCATGATTCCAACTTCACTTCTGTCTTTAAAACTCATATAATTAGACTACTGCTTCTCAAAGGCAGAAACAAAATATGCCAAAGGGCAAAATGTTTGATTAAAGCCCACAGTGTTTTGTTTTGTTTTGTTTTTACAGCTTTTTTTCAGGTATACCAACATTGTGCAAGCTAATTTACAGTTTGCTAGGATCCTAGTGGCACTGTTTGTAGCCACTATTGAGCAAATCACTTCCAGTCTAATTGAATAGGAGCATAATCCAGTGTGAGGTTCTTCTGCGTGAGCCCAAATGCAGTTAAGGGAAGTGCCCAAGAAAGGCTACAGTGCTCACGTGCTGCTCCCATTCATGTCAATGGGGCTTGTGCAGCAAAGCTTTATGCTGATTGTGACCCAGGTCTTTAGCGGTTAGTGATGTGTGAGCCAACAAAGCTGTTAGTGAAACTGCCCTGCAGTGATTGGGGAACACCCCCCAATCTGATTTTGGTTTGGTTTGGTTTGGGTTTTTTGAGAGAGAAAGTGTTGAATTTATTACACCTTTGAATCCAGCTCTTGATACAAATATACACACATGTGGGAAAGGCCTGCATCATCTGGAGATCAGGAGCAGAGGCCTCACTCCCTGTTCTTAGCCAAGGGAGTCTCCGTCTCAGCCCTTGGAGCGCAGGGGGGAGAGGAAGGTTTTTCGAATCATATTTGAGACCTTACAATGCTGTCTCCTGCACGTCTCCCACCTCAAAATACACATTCCACTTGAGTTGGAAGGAGGCCACTGCACTGTGGCTGGGGACTCCCCGAAGTGGTGGCAGATGAGCGGAGGAGAAGTTGCTGATGCCCACATTCCAGGCAACCCTTCCAGCCATCAGTCTCTTAAGCGGACGTCAAAGACTCCATCCTCCACCGCCTGCACTTCTTCCTCCTGGATTTCTGTGTTCTGCAGGGAAGTCTGCCCAGGGCACAGCAGGGAGAAATTGAAGGATCAGGCAGGCAAAGACACGGGTCCATCAAGGCTGGCACTCTTGGACCATTTGCGACACTCAACGGAGAGAAGCTCCCGGCACTGTTTGTGGCAGCTCACACTGCAGGTCTGGCATTTTAGTCCTTTCTTGTAGAGTCCAAGGATCAGGCCCTTGCAGTGGTGGCAAGCCACTGGATGCAGGAACATGGTCTCGTAGAAGCTGTGGATGAAGCCCATCTTCCCGTTGAGGTCCATGCTGGACTTCATGAAGTAGGAGATCATCTCTTCCCGACTGATACAGCCATCCAGAGGATTACAGAACAAAAGATATAACATATCCTGCTCGTCAGGAACCCCAGATGACAGTGGACAAACTCCCTGGAGCAGGCTGGAGCGTAGCACCTTCTTATACCATCTTAGGTCTATGCCGAGGTTTGAAAATCCCAAAATCTTATTTTGGGCATGTGTGGGGAAAATTAGCCCAGCAGGGAATAGATTCACATATGTTTTAATTTGTGCAATTTGTGGGCTCAGGAAATGACTGGACTGAGACAAGATTCAAGTTTCAAAAATAAAAAGAAGATATTTATTGTAGGGAGGGTACAGAGGAGAGAAATGTGTGTTTAGAGCAATATTACTATTAACTGCAAAGAGGCATTTTAGCTTAGAGTCCTAATTGTGTAAGTTCCCAAGCGGGCATGAGAAAGAGGCTTTTTAGAGAAGGAGGTGGTTGGATTTAAGAAAGGGGAATAGAGATAGAGTGGGGCCCAGTGAGGGGCAAACATATCAACCTGGTCTGGTTGAAGGACTCCGGGAGCTACCCATGAAGCTTGTTCCTCTGGGTCACCTCGGGCCAAGGAGGGTGCAAGATGGTTGGAGGGGTTAGTCATTAGAGGTGAGAACAGGAGGGTGCTTCTTCCATGGAACCAGCTTCCTATGTTAGTGAGCAAGACTGGGCAGATCAGCCTGGGCAAGAAAGACAATCTGGAGAGCGGCACGAAGTGCTGGACACTGCCTTGTGTGGTGGCCTGTGGACAGTAAATCTTTTGATTGTTTTTAATGTTGTTTTAGAATATTGGTGGGTTTTTTAAATTTTAATTGTTGTGTTTTACATTCCTTGTTTTTGTTTTTAACTAATGTTTTAATGTTGTTTTTATCTTATTGTAAACTGCCCAGAGATATAAGTTTTGGGCAGTATAAAAATATGTAAAATAAATCTAGCCCGTATGGCTAATAACCTGGATCTACTCCTGCTAAATGCAGTTGCTCCAGGTGACTGCCCGGGTCAATACACTTTTCATCGAGGGGAAAGTTTATCTACAATTGACTATGTGTTTGTCACGAGAGACATATTTGATGCAATAGACAACTTTGAAATTAGTTCTAGAACTGAAAGTGACCATAATCCCTTAACTTTAACCTATATTTATGACGGACAACCTAAGATCTGTAGGAATGTAGGTTTAACTCAATCTAAGGAATTGCGGGGTGGCAGAGTTAGGTGGAATCACAAACTGGATCAACTTTTTTCTTTTTGGATCAACTCAGAGACTGGTGAAGTGGCTAGGAGGAATCTACTTGGTATTTTAATAGATCAGGATAGAGACCATTGTGTCATTGAGAACTATGAGATCTTCATTTGCTCAATTAAAGCTTTAATAACCAAATCGGATCATGCCAGTTCAGAACTAAAATCTTAGCGCCCTAAAAAATGGTTCGATTATGAGTGTATTAGGGCTAAAAAACATCTCGTTACTCTTTCAAAGTACGCTAGTTCTAATCCCTCTGCAGACCTGGTTATAGAAATATCGAAAAAGAAAAAGGAATATAAAGCCCTTCTTAGATAAAAAAAAAAAAAGGGCTGATACACAAAAGAAGTGGTCACTTCTAATAAGTGCAGTGAAGAACAACGATTCGTTGAGCTTTTGGAAACTAATTTCAATATCAAATAATAAGACACATTCCTTTCAGGTCTGCCCAATAACCCCAGAATTATGGGAAACTCATTTTCGGGCACTTTACAATGATATCTCTCCCCAAGGCGCCCTTCAAATAGGTTCATTACCACATTGGTCTCCGGTCTCCACATATGAGATAGAGCAGTTAATTATGCAATTGAAATGCGGGAAAGCACCTGGAAACGATCGTATCCCGCCGGAACTCCTGAAGCTCTACAAAGATTGGTGGGCTCCTGTGCTGGCTGCTCTCTTCACATATATTGATCAAACAAAAAAATTAAAATTAAAATTAAAAAATAAATAAATAATAAATCGCCCCAAAAGCTTCTGGTAACACCATGGTAGCTGGTGCATAGAGAGCATGAAGATCACAAGGAGCACACTGGGTCATGTAATTGGGAATTATTATATCCACAGACATATCCTCAGGACACACACTCTATGGAACAGTTTCCCAGATAATATCAGAGCTCTCCATGATCTGTTGGCCTTTCGTAAGGCGTGTAAGACTGAAATGTTCCACCGGGTGTTCCATCTCCGAGATAGCTGGTCATAGAGTGATCTTGTAATCCTCTGTTATTATGTCATGTGAAATGAGTATTGTATGGGGTTGTGGTTTATGAGGCTATGTAAGATATATATTTTTGAAATTGTATTGTTGTGTATGTTTGCTTGTAAGCCACCCTGAGTCCTATGGGAGTAGGGCGACATATAAATCTAACTATTCTAAGTAGCCCTTTTTTGTCAGACAGATGTGTTGGGTGGAACTGGCAGGGATCCCATTGTTGCTGATCTTTCTTACTGAGTGTAATAATGCACGAATTGCTGAGATATGCCAAGGCTTTTGTCATCAAAACAGAGTGCATAGACATGGGAAGGGAAATCTGCATAGATGGAGAGGTCCAGTAATCCAATCAGTACCTTTGATGGGTGTATCTCTAGGTGTATCGCTCTTTTATGAAGCGGGAGATATACCACAGTTCTTTCTTGTGGAGTTAATTGGCACATTAGCTGGCTGCTATCTTTTTGGGGAAAGGAGAGGAAGGGTGGTAGTTCATTAGGAGGGCAGAGTGGCCTTGAGAGAGAGTTAACCGGCTTTTAGTTAACTTCTGGGGTCTACTTAGAATATCCCAGCATAGGGAGAATGTGCATCTGTGTCATGAACTGATAGCCCAGCTATCCCTACAGGATTTACAGCCCCCGGAGAGAGAGTAAACAGAAAGCAGCAATGAAACTGGATGAAGGAAAATAAAAGGCTCACAAAGAAAACAGTAAATGAATTAAGTCCCCTGAACTGAAACTAGGTATCCCCCTCTAACAATAACTGAGTAATAAGTGGAAGAAAAGACAAAACAAGGAATGAAAGAAGCGAAGGACACAGAACAAGGAATTAAGGGAACAATACAGGGAAGTACAAACAAGACAAACTGGAACACGGAAAAGATATAATTCTAAGAGCACAGTATCTGCTGCCAGCGAAGTTGCAAACAGCAACTCAGCTGTGAGACACTGTTGAATATATATGGCTCAACAGAACCAGGAACCAATCAGGCTTCCCTGAGTCAGCAGTTTGGCTTTCTTCCATGTTATCTCCTGCACCTGCATGAGTCCCTCTGAGCCTGCCTCTTGATACTTTGTATCACTATAGGTGGAATCCGGGGTTTTGGACTGAGTTGTCAGCAATATGCGGATGACACCCAGCTCTATCTCTCCTTGTCATCTGATCCTAGGGAGGCGGTGGATGTCCTGAATTGGGTGCTGGAGGCCGTGCTGGAGGCCCGTGATGGGTTGGATGTGGGCTAATAAACTGAAACTGAATCCGGATAAGACAGAGGTACTGTTGGTCAGTAGGAGAGCCAATCGGGATGAGGAGATTTTACCGGTTCTGGATGGGGTTGCACTCCCCTTGAAGGAGCAAGTACACAGCTTGGGGGTACTACTGGACCTGGCTCTGCTTTTGGAAGCTCAGGTGGAGGCGGTGGCCAGGGGTGCCTTTGCCACGGCTTCGGCTGGTGCGCCAGCTGCGTCCCTTTCTCGAGAAGGCAGATCTGGCCACGGTTACCCACGCCTTAGTCACGTCGCGGCTGGATTACTGTAACGCGCTCTACGTGGGGCTGCCCTTGAAGAATATCCGGAAACTGCAGCTAGTGCAAAACACGGCAGCAAGGGTTTTATCCGGAGCTGCCCGCTGGGAACATATCACCCCCATTTTGAAAGAGCTGCACTGGCTGCCGGTTTGTTTCCGGGTCCAATTCAAGGTGCTGGTTTTGACCTTTAAAGCCCTAAACAGTTTGGGCCCGGGGTATTTGAGAGACCGCCTGATCCCAAGGATTGCTGCCCGCCAGACGAGGACATCTGAGGGGGCCCTGCTCCGGGTGCCGACAATGAGGGAGGCCCAGCTGTCGTGCACTCGGGACAGGGCCTTCTCTGTTGCTGCTCCTAGACTCTGGAATGCTCTCCCGGTGGCCATTCGTTCCTCGGACTCCATCACAGCTTTTAGAAAGCTTTTAAAGACTTGGCTTTTTACCCAGGCTTTTACATAATCATTTTTTACTGCTGTTCTTGTGTGTTTTTAATCTGCTGTCTTGTTTTTATGTATGTTTTTAGCTTGATGTTTTTACTGCTTTTATTGTATGTTTTAATCTTTGTAAACTGCCTTGGGGTTTTCTTTTAATGAAAGGCGGTATAAAAATGTATAAATAAATAAATAAATAAATAAAAATCCCAGGCTCTTCCACATCAGAATTCAAGTCTGGCAGCTGTTGAGAATCCTCAGGTCTCGAGTCTGGTTTCTCTGCCAAATCTTGCTGCTGTGGCTCACTAGTAGGTGAGTCTTCCTGCTCTGAGTCTTCTGATTCCGAAGTCTGAGCCATGACAATCTGCTCTCTTTTCCAATTTGCTTGTAAGGAGCCAAATCTCGGGGAGACTGGTCCACTGTCACTAAGTGACCTGTCCCCATGTGCTATAAATGGAGAGCTGACAATGCTGTGAGGCTCCTGAGCATATACAGAGTGAGATCTCCAAGCCTAGAGAGCGGGCTCCTGGGAGCTGACAGAAAAGCATTGCTAGTAACAAAGCACACTTAAATTCAGTCATGATGCACTGACCTTTATTTGTCTTTCCCCTCTTCCCTTTCCCTAGATGGGAAACTCATGCCTGCCAACATGTCCCTGTTTTCCCATTCAGATGAATCATGGGTAAATAGGGACATGATGGCAGGTATGGAAACTTTGTAGGGTCCCTATGCCAGGGGGTGTAATAGCAGCATTGCTGTGTATTGCATCTGAATTGCAGCTTGCAGCTTCCCCTGTGATTTGTCTGTGATTCCAGCCGCCCCCTCCCACCCTTTTCATCATTGCAGACTATAGATTGCACCTGCCTTTAGCTTTGAACTGTCAGGTGCAGACTGATAATAGATCGTTAGTCAAGGACTGACAGGTTCAACTGACCCAGCCAGAGAGAGAGAGAGAGAGAGAGAGAGAGAGAGAGAGAGAGAGAGAGAGAGAGCAATGACCTCTACAGTAATCAATATTACAATTTATTAGCTAATGGTTCATTCTTGTCTCTTGATCTTGCCTTTTATGAAATCAGTTTGGTAATCATTTTCAAAGGGGAAATGGCATTTTTATTAAATTTGAGCTAGAAGTACCGTAGTCAAGCAAAGTTCATGATTTGGCGTGCACTTGAAACTAGAATTTCCAATCCCCGCTCCTGCCTATTCCCAGCTTCCTCCTTCCTCCACTTATTAAACTGAGAAAGGAATGCACCATTAGCTGAAACTGAGAGTTGTATTCAGAAACTGTAGGTGAGGATGTCATTTACCATATAGATTGGCATTTGATAGGTTCATATCTAGGAATTCCCATGTCAGTGTGGTGAGAGAGTCAGTGTGGTGCAGTGGTTAGAGTGTTGGACTAGGACTGGGGAGACCTGGGTTCAAATCCCCATTCAGCCATGAAATGAACTGGGTGACTCTGGGCCAGTCATGTATCTCTCAGCCTAACCTACCTCACAGGTCAAACATAACCATGCACACCACTCTGGGCTCCATGGAGGAAGAGCAGGATATAAATGTAATTAATCAATAATTAATTAATTAATTAATTGTCAAGCTGGTGGTTTCCACAGCAGTTCCCAGAGTCTCCCAGTCATCACACTTCACTGGAAGACCAGTTCTCTGTCCATGGGGCTTCTCTGCTGTCAGTGGAGAGCAGGATCCTGTATTAATTTAAGGGAGGGAGTAGAGTACTCCATTGTAGAGTATGTTTTGCATGCTGATAGTCCCAAATTTGGTCTCTTGCATGTCTAGCTACAAAATGGGCTTCAGAGCTGAGTTTGGGTATCCTAGTTAGGGGCTTGGAGAGTTGCTACCAGTCAGAGTAGCCACTATTAGGCTAGAATAGACCAATTCTCAGAGCACATTCCTATGTTTGTGCCCATTTCCCGCTTCCTTCCGTCCTTTTTATTTATTTATTTATAATATTTTTATCCTGCCCCTCCAGTACACTAATGCTCGGGGCAGATAGCAAAGTTAATAACAACAGTACGTTATAAAACCAATAAATAGAAACAAACTGAAACAAATCTCAGTTAAAATCAAAATTTATAATTACAATTTAAAATGTTAAAAGTTAAGAGGTTAAAAGGTTAAAAACCCACCAGATCTAGTTGCAGCTAAAATGTTAAATGTCTCTCTAAAAAGATGGTTCTTTAACACTTTCTTAAAGACCCTTCAGGAGGGAGCATGGCGGAGTTCTTCTCGGAGGAAGTTCAAAAGTCGAGGGACCATAACTGAAAAGGCCCTGTTTCTAGTCCCCGCCAATCAGATCTCAGTTAGTGATGGGGCCATGAACAGGTCCTGGGATGCCAAATGGCAGGTTCATATGGGTGAATGAAATCCAATAGATACCCGGCCCCAAGCCATGGAGAACTGTAAAGGTCAAGACCAGCACCTTGATTCTAGCCCGAGAGCAGACCAGTAACCAGAGAAGCTGCTGTAGGATGCGTGTAACATTCATGAAGTGACTTGTACCCACAAGCATCCTTGAAACAGCATTCTGAACCAGCGCGACTGTCTTCAGGGGCAGCCCCACGTACAGCACATTGGAATAATCCAATCTGGATATTACCAAAGTATGATTGACTGAAGATGGAATCTACTTCTCCTAGGAGCATCACAGCTGGCGTATCAACCATAGCTGGTAGAAGGCACTTCTGCACACCACTGCAACCTGTGCCACCGTTTAAGGTGGATGGATAATGGAAATCAAGTGAATTGTGCATTCATCATTATGTGCTTTTGCTCAGGCCACATGTTATTTCTTGTGACACACTTGATTCCAAGTCTTAGGTCTATGCCTCATTGTGTGTAGGACTGATCCTGTCCTCGGAAACTCGGAGGACTTGTGCTAGGAAACATGATGCATGTTCTTTGAGAATTATGTGCTGGCAGTGATGGTCTAGCTGAAGCAATTTCCAATGAATAAAATGCAGCAAAGGCTACAATGACTTTTCAAGTATCATTTCCATAATTACTCTTGATAATATGTTTATGAATTATATTAAAGGTATTTTTAGTTTGTTAGAAATGTTTGCCTGTTGCCCTTCCTTACACATTGACTAAATGCAGCAACAAATAATCAATCTGTAAAGAAACAGAGTTTGGCATCCATGTTAGTGAACGAGATCATTTCCTCTTCTATTTTGGAAAATACCCGAACAGTAGGATATCTAGGCATATCAGTAAATAAAGAAAAAGGAAAGTTTTACCATGGGAGGGGGGCAGGAATGATGTGCCGAGTTTATATTGTAGTTCATTTTACAAGCAGAACTTCTAGCCATCCAGCTGAGTCAAAGATTGAAAATAAAATGAAATGTAATTGAGGTTTTTTAGTTACTGAAAAACACATCCTTGTATTTGTATACTCTAGAGAAGGAGAGAGCTATGAGTAATATATATTTACCATATATTTATATATAGTGGCTGACATGATATTCAGGGTTACATCAATGGGAGTAGCGACAATAACGCAAAACATGGACATGCTCCTTGCTGCAAAGCAGTTTTGTTGGGAGGGGAGAGAAGCAAAAAATCTCATGGAACGAGGCTGGAGTGCTGTGAAGCTCCAACCTTTTTGTGGCAATACAGGGCTACTCCTCTTGATGTAGCCCTGAGTATCAATCATGGCAGTGTGTGTGTGTGTGTGTGTGTGTGTGTGAGAGAGAGAGAGAGAGAGAGAGAGAGAGAGAGAGAGAGATGGGCCAGAGCTAGGGATGTGCAAACAGCTTCGATGTCAAACAGCTTCGATGATGAACTTGTTCGGTTCGATGATCTGGTATCAAACCGAAACACACACTCCCAGCCATTTGGGGGTTTCTCGATTGGTAACTTATCCCCCAGGTGATTTCTCTGAGTCCATGGGACTCCACGGGTGTCCCTCTCAGTTCCCCCTCCCCCCCACTGGCCTCCATTATGTTGTAAATCACCCTGTTTGGGTGGTCTTTGGCCCATTCCGGGCATCACCCCTGTTGTGGCAGCCATTTTGGAGGCCACTGCACATGCCCAATGGGCCTCTGCATAGCTGGGTCATGATCCAGGGAGGAGAAACCCACAGCCTCAGAGAAGTCCCCAGATGGGATAAGTAATTTTTAAAAATATATATCATGGAACACCCCCCCCAGACCTGAACCAGGTGTGGGTGGGTTGAGGGGGGTGCTGGACCATACTAGCGCAGTCCAGTTTGAGTCTGATTCGGACCCAAACTGAACTGGGCCAGCCGGTTTTGTGCATACCCCTAGCCAGAGCTCAGTGGCACAGCATATGCTTAGCGTATAGGTGGTTTCAGACTCAATCCCTGGTTCAATCCCTGATTTAATCCCCAGTTAGAAGACTCTTGTTTGGCTGGGTTGCCTGAGACCTTGCAGTGTTGCTGCCAGTTGGAATGGACAATCACTGGCCTAGATGATCCTAGATGGCCCGATACAGCATGTGGTAGCTTGAGATGTCCTTATAGGGGAAGAACGTGTATTACTGGCATAACATATGTTCTGAATGCAGAGCAGGCAGTACTGGGCAGGGAGGTCTAACTCAACATAAAGTATATATTTTGGGAAAGATTCAGGCACAAAGATATTCACCCATGCATCATTTTTAGCCTACTTTCCAGCAGGCTTATGAAATCACCTGACATTCTGTGTGTGTGTGTGTGTGTGTGTGTGTGTGTGTCCCGCCATCAATTTCACAACACCTGGACCAATACGAATCAAATCAGGTACAGTTGTAGGGACGCACAGGGGCACCTCAATGGCATAGTTTATGATGATGTCATCCACCCCGATCCACGATGGTGGACATGTGAACTTTTGAGGTACAAGTGCACTAACTTGAGGACTGTCTAATCTGGGAGACTCCAATGCCAAACCCATGACCAAGTCCGTCAGCTCAGTTAGGAACTCTGTTGGGCAGCAGGGCAATTGGTACACCAACAGAAGTCTGTCTATCCGTGGTACCCAAACTTAAGTATACACATTCAATATGGCCAGACACTTCGACAGGGATCCTGGCAATGGAGATGTTATTCTTATAGACCACAGCTACTCCACCTTCCTCCCGCATCTCCTCACCTGCTGCTCAACAGAGTACCCTGGAGGGAGAAGCTGGAAACAGACTTGGCCACCAAAGTTGGAAAAGTTGCCTTTTACTAGGCCAGACCATTGGTCTTTCTAGCTCAGTATGACTGGCAGCAGCTTCTTAGAGTTTCAGGGAGAGGTCTAACTCAGCCCTATGTGAAGATGCGGGGGACTGAAGAATTGAACCTAGGACTATCTGCATGCAAAGCAGAGGCTCTGCCTCTGAGCTATAATACACAGCAGTCCTAATAGCACCCTCTCATAATGACAGCAAATAAGTGCCTATGATGGAGCACGGCAGGCTGATTGACATATCATTGTATTATCACCTAATCTAATGGCCAATGATGTGAATACTCACTCGATGACTCCCAGCAAAATGTGTAAAGTGTCAGCATTGAGAAATATATTGAATAACATTCTTAGTGTCACTGGCACATGTGACAGCACAAGGCACCTTCCCCACACATCTCATCCACATTGAGACTCCTTGATGTCTCCTGGAAAGTTGTTGCTGAGTGTTGGGTCTTCAGCAACAGCATGGGATGTAGTATGGGGAACTGCAGGGTGAGGGTGATACCTAAAACTTTGAAGGGAACTGTTAGCAGAAGTACTGTATTGTGCCACATCCTATGTCATTGCTGAATTTCTCTCAGCCCTTAGCTATGGTCTATCAGGAGGCTCAGAGAGCTTCAGTAGGGAGGAGGAGGTGGAGAAGGTGTCCTACACTGCTGCATGTTGCAGCAGTGATACTGTGGGTGATACCCCTGACTTGACATCAGGTGAAGTGAAGGTTGTGTGTGTGGTGACTAATCTGTGAGATGTCTGATTCACACATGCAAGTCTTCACTTGATGTTGCAGAAATACAACACAGGGTCATCAAACTAGGGTCAACTAGGGTCAATAAAGGGGCTTTCAACAGATAGGAAGACACAAAAGTCACACAAAGACTCTTTCCAAAATATTTCATATTTGCAGCACAATATCCTTCAGGACAACTGTTGTCTTCTAATAATGCTAAATGAAACCAAAGTATGTGAAAGGAAAACAATGTCTTTCTTTACACCTATTTTTGTAAATAGTAGTATTTACCTGTGATAGTATGCCTATCTGAAACTGGGTTATTCTATCTATCTATCTATCTATCTATCTATCTATCTATCTATCTGTCTATCGATTGTTAGATTTTTATATCGCCTTTCATTATGAGACCCAGCGTGGTGTAGTGGTTAGAGTGCTGGACTAGGACCAGGGAGACCCAAGTTCAAATCCCCATTCAGCCATGATACTAGCTGGGTGACTCTGGGCCAGTCACTTCTCTCTCAGCCTAACTTACTTCACAGGGTTGTTGTGAGGAGAAAGTCAAGTATGTAGTACACTGCTCTGGGCTCCTTGGAGGAAAAGCGGGATATAAATGTTGTAATAATAATAATTTTTAAAAAAACAATCTCAAGGCAGTTTCCAAATATTTAAAACAAGATAAAACTATTAAACAGTTAGACAATATATTACATTTGAATATAAAATACAAATCTAATTAAAAGTTTTAAAAACATACACAATAGGGCCATAAAATCATAAAACACAGAGCAGCAGGAAGAAAAAAAACAGCACTCATATAAAAGCCTGGATTTTGCTTGTTCTAAACACTGTGATGGAAACTAAGGAGCGGATGCCCACCGGGAGAGCATTCCAAAGCCTGGGGGCAATAACTGAGAAGGCCCTGTCCCACAGGCATGACAGCTGAGTATCCTTCCTTGTTGGCACATGGAGCAGAGCCCCCTCCAATGACCTTCTCAAGTGATCAGAAACCCTTGGGAGCAGGCACTCCCTCATATATCCAGGGCACAAACCGTTATAGGCTTTAAAGGTCAAAACCAGCACCTTGAATTGGACCTGGAAGCAAATTGGCAGCCAACATAGCTCTTTCAAAATGGGTGTAATATGATCCCAGTGGGCAGCTCCTGATAAAATCCTAGCTGCCCCATTTTGCAGTTTCTGGATATTCTTCAAGGGCATTCTTTTATTGATTGAAAGCATTTGTGTTTCTTGAAGTGGTGTCCTGAATGTCATTCCTGATTTTGTGTACAGGGTAACAACTGTTAACACTATGATACCTTACTGATAAACAGGATGTTGCAATTAATGACCTGGTAAGCCAAATGCAGCCCATGAACTTGTGACCTGCTTGGCAGCCCCCTGTTTTTACTGCCCCAGGCAGGTGGCAAAACCAGCAAGACTGCTGAGTCTCTGCTGAGCCACCATACAAGGGCTCAGTTTGATGTGTGTTCAAAAGTTGTGTTGGACTGCCAAAAATATAACGGAGAGCAGCTGGGGCGTAACTATAATAGGGCAAGGGGAGACAGTTGTTTGGCGGCCCACTGCCTTGGGGGCCTCCCCACAGGCAAGTCACATGACTGACTCCCCCAGCCTGGGCTTCCTTCAGTTGTATTCATCCTCCGAAACTGATGTGAGTGTTAAGACCTGGAGCTACCAGAACAGCATGTCTTTCTCTAGTACCATTACATGACTTGCATCGTCCACAATTTACAAAACCTTTAAAAAAATAATTTAGGATGATGTTCTATTGTGGCACATAGGTTATATATAGATATAAATTTTGCTATGCTTTTTGTTACCACTATTCAGCCTCATTTAAGATTTCTTTGCTTCATGAGCTGAGCTTCAGTGCGGGAGGGGGGATTTTAAAATCTTGTATCTGGGCCCACTACAACATTGCTACGCCCCTGGAGAGCAGGATGAAATGTGCTCATTTAGGAAAGACAGTAAGCAGGATGTGCTGGACTACCAACTTAGCTTTCTGTGCATTGTGGAAGAATAATTCTGACACCTCCTTCTGTGAAAGAATGAGTCAGTGAGGTCCTAAGCATCTCTATACACAGATGATAATTCTGTTTGTTCAATCGTAGCTGAAGCAAATAAACACAAATAAACACACATCCTTTTAAATTTACCTTTCTCCACAAACAAAAGACCCAGTCCTCAATTTGGAGAGGCTATTTTCTAAACTAAAAATGTAAATCTCCTCTCTAGCTATCTGCAGCACAATGCAATTACTATCTGCATCCCTGTGTCTCTGAACAGCTTGTTTGCCATTTCCTCCGAGCCTCTACCTGAGCTTAAAATATCTGTCAATCCCTTATGAAATTCATAAGGGGTTCATTACGGCTTGCTGGAAGTTGGCCTGTTACTTTACTACGACTACTTAGAGCAAGCTTGCAGCAATGTTATGGTGTATGCACCGGGGGGAAGGCGATAAGGGGTGCCAATTTGCCACAAACTTATTTCATATATCAGCCGAATGACTTACAAAACTGTTGTGGAGTAAGTGGGCTGAAGAGAAAGATCTGTCTTGTGTTAATCTATAAACTATATTTAACTGGGAAGTTTTCATGGACCAGGAGACCAAGGCGAGGCTGGAAAGAGAATTGTTCTTCCAGGGAGCTAAAGGTGGTAAAATAGAGCCATAATGGCCTCTGGAGTAGACCCCCTTAAAAAAAACACCCCACTATTACCCCACCCTTCTCTTTTTATGAAGTGATCTCAACTGCAAACACAGAGATTCTAAAACATTGCCTGGACCCAGTTTGGTGTCAGATGGACTCGGTGCAGCATAAGTTATGCAGGCCTGCTCTATTGTACCTTCTTCAACTCTGAGGCAATAAACCCAAACCTTTTGTGGCTCTCCAGCCTTAGACAAAGCCCTGCACTTCTTTGAGGCATCCTAGAATATGATGGTAATGTTAAATGCAGTCACAATTTAATGTTGTGCTTAATTACCACTGAGAATAAAAATCTTGAAACTCTGAAGTGAAATGCAGTGAGAAGCCAGAAAACAAACGATGGTGAAATGCACAAATAATCTTTCTACTTAGAAATGTTGTCGTTCTCTTTAATTTCATTTTATATTCCTCATCTCAACTTCATTACAAAAGAGTTTGCTGCTTGCCAAAACTCATCTCTAGTCTTTAATTGATTCTTCCAGTTGCTTCCTACAACCATGGGCATTCTAATCAATTAAGGATCTTCATTGAACTGTGGCCTTCTGTTTCACGTCCCCTCATCTCTTTTCATAGTGTGTCGTGTGTGATGACAGTATGCATATTTATATGTGTTTACTTAGCATTTGAATAGGAATCAGATCCTTTCATTGTCTCTTGGGTGGTGCTCAGACCTTGTGTACATATGCAGCGTGAGGTAAGAGATTTCAGAAGCAGCAGGATGGATAGAACTATTTCAGATTGCACAGGGGCTTCACTTTTTTAATGCTCCCCCATGTAGAAATTCCCTGCATTAGGGAGCATTCAAAAATTGCATCCCCTGCCAGCAGTCTGAAGGCTCCAGTTCAGAATTCTGTCTGAGTAGCGCAGGTTAACATCAATAACCTAAACTACTCTGATGACACCACTCTGATAGCTGAGAATGTGGATGATCTGCAAGCTCTAGTAGTGAACTTTAAGGAGCACAGTGAGAAAATGGGACTACGACTCAATATAAAGAAGACTAAACTAATGACAACAGGTACAACAACCAGCCTCAGACTGATAATGAAGACATTAAAGTGGTGGATAGCTTCTGCCTTTTAGGATCGACCATCAACAGTAAAGGTCCAGCAGTCAAGAAATACACCACAGACTAGCACTTGGTAGGGGGTTGCAATGAAGGTCTTGGAAAGGATATTTAGATGCTGTGATGTGTCTATACCTACAAAGATTAGAATTGTTCAGACAATGGTTTTCCCCGTGACACTCTATGGATGCAGAAGCTGAACTTTGAAGAAGTAAGATAGAAAAAGGATTGACGCTTTTGAACTTTGGTGCTGGAGTAGACTTTTGAGGATACCATGGGCAGCCAGGAAAACAAACAAATGGATCATAGAACTGTTGGGAATTCTCTCTGGTAAGAG
This sequence comes from Hemicordylus capensis, assembly GCF_027244095.1. Taxonomy (NCBI): domain Eukaryota; kingdom Metazoa; phylum Chordata; class Lepidosauria; order Squamata; family Cordylidae; genus Hemicordylus; species Hemicordylus capensis. Next base: position 184,250,377 of record NC_069659.1, on the reverse strand, counting down.
ATAACCTTCTATTACAGCAGAGTGCACAGAGGCAAAACACAGAGGAGTCTTACCAGGCATGCATGTCTGCTAAGAGCCAAAAGAAACTAGGAGCCAGTTCATAGTTTCAAATCAATATAAGGAGTCTTTATTGGAGACCTCCATTCTAGATAGGAAAGTGGAAAGATAGTATCTCTAATCTATCTATCTAGCTGGATGCAGAGAGATGCTGTCTGCATCTCTGCACACATGGTGTGCAGAGATGCAGACATGGTGCACAGAGAGAGGCGAGCATGTGTGATAGGGAGAAGAAGAAGGAAGAGAGAAAGGGAGGAAGGAAGGAAGTCCCTGACAGTAGCAATCTACATATCAAAGGGATAGTGTCAGAGCAGTAGAGAGGAGGAATGACCAATGTCTTGACCCTTCTAGCCCTCTGACTCACTAGTCTGTCCCCCTCTGTCATTGAGGCATGAGGCAGCACAGAGTCCTTCACTTTCAACAAGAACAAATCAATCCAGAATTTTCACTCGAGGCACAAATGACCAGGCTCAAACTATCATACTTCAGACACATTATGCGAACATCCAGCTCCCTTGAGAAGTCCATAATGCTGGGAAAGGTTGAAGGAAAGAGAAGAAGGGGATGACTAGCAGCAAGGTGGATAGACTTGATTACAACAGCAATGAATGCACCACTGAGAGACCTTAAAGGCCAAGTTGAAGACAAATCATCCTGGAGAGAACCTATGCGGTCAACACTGACTTGATGGCACTTAATCAATCAATCAATCAATCATCAGCCGTCTGAAGTGCTACAGTTCAGAATTCTGTCACCTCAGCCTACCGCCCCATTCTACTGCCAAGCATGCTTTTACACTATTTCTTTGCTTGGTGCCCTGTTCTTGTTCCTGGTCCAGCCAGGCTTTGAGCCTATGAGTTGCTGGGAAAGATGAGGGGGACCAATCTGGAGCAGAGGGGATCCAAAAGCAGACAGCAAGGAACAGGTTTTGAATACTAGCGAGCTGGTTAGAGGCAGCCCGTCAGGCTTACTAAGGTCCAGCAGGAGTTGGTCCAATTATGACCCAAGCCCAGCTGAATCCTTAAATCATTCTGCAAGTCCTGAGGACTCCCACAGCCCTGTCCCTCAAGTGAAGTGGGAAGAAGTTTAAATGGTTGGCATTTTGACTTAGGTCCATGTACAATGACAAATGGCCTTGAATTATGCTTTTTGGCCTCTGCAGTGGGAAGGAACCATTAATAAAGGCTTGGTGGATTCCTTAAAAGAGAATGGCTAATATTCAGATTCCTTAACCAAAATGTCAGAGCTGCCACTCTCAGGTTCCAGGATCTCTTTCTCCTCTGAGAAGTCTCCCAACTAGACAATACATTAATTGTGTTTTTGTATGTTGGCTTATTTTAATGTAAGTAACATCTACGAGGGCCCCTGATCTGGATTGGGACTGCAAGGGGAGCTATAACCCTTTGTCCTCACCATGGTCCTGTCCTGGATCAGGGCCTCATGCAGTCATTTACATGTGTATAAGCATACACACAGCCTCTAGTTAAAATGACATCCAGTTTGGGCCTCTAGTCTAACAGATTTAAGGGCCACAAAAGCTTCATCAGAGGTGTCACTCTCAGAGCAGCCTGGGAAGTCACTTTACAGCACACAGTATCAACTGACTCCTCTTAAAATAATTGTATCAGAAGTAATATGATTTTTTTTGTCATTAGTGTTAGAGTCAGTGCCAGAGGTTTGACAGACTGGGCATGCCCCATGGGTCTATGCCCACTGAAGCATCCATCCAATCAACCCCTGAGCCCCTTAGATGTCTGTTGGTACTTACCACCATCCAATAAATCTCCCCATTAGACAAAGAGGCTGTTCTCATGCCAGCCTAACCCTGCCTGGGGCAGCTGGTATTGAGAAGTAGCAGAATTCTTGCAGATCATTCCACTCCTTGCCTGCCTAACCCTCTTAACAAACCCAGCTGTTAGCCAAGGCTAAGGGTGAAGTTGCACCCTTACCCTCCCTGGCTACCAGGTATCATGTGTCTCTTTGGGCTGAAGTCAGCCCGAGGAAACATGGGTGCCCATCTGATGGGGGAATCCCCAATGCAATGTTTTTGCTTGCATTGCATTGTGGGATACCTGGGCCAGAACAACATTTTCCAGCCCCGGATCCCTCTGTCCTGCTCCGTGCAGCTCTGAGCAGGGCTGCCCGTGTGGGAGGCATGCTGAGGATGACCTATTTGGAGGTAAGTGCAAGCAGCCTTCCTCCCCACTTTCCCTTGAGCCCTTTCTCACCGATCGTGAGAAAGGGCTCACTAAGTTACCAGGCAATGGTGGGCAGCAGTGGGTGCTCCTCCAGCAGTAATGCCATTTTAAATGCTCTGTGTGCACCTGCTGACACATGGGTGAAGGACAATGTGTAAATAATACTAACAATATGTAATAATACGGTTTTTATCTTATCTTAGTATGAATTCACCTCCATGTTCCTATATTCTATACCCTTAATATATTCACACAACTTTTCATCACTTAATGAGTTGTAGATGGGTGGTGAATTGACTCCACTGACAACCCTTCTCCTCCATCAGTTCTTATTTCTTCAGATGTTGCTTATTTCAGGGTTGATATCCTGAATCAACAATCATTGCTTACAGTAGAGAGGAATACTAGAATGTGTTCTCTGGGCTCACTGTCATGTTACTATGGTCTAGCAAATGAGTTCTGAACTCCAGCAGTTTGAATACAAAAATGATTGCTAGAGTCACAAAGTCACATAGAGTCCCTTTGCTAGAGTCACAAATGCCACGAAGAGCCTCTAATTATTTAGAGACGCATTGCTTTCTGTCTGCATCAGCCTCTTTGAATAAGAGGCTCCAGCTAGGCAGTATAGCAAGTTAAGAAGGGGCACTATTACGGCATGAGTTCATGCACTCCAATGGCTTTGATTTATTAGCAATGGTACGCATTTATTGGTGCGGGGAAAGCAGTCAGCACCAAGTCAAAATGGCGATGAGGGGGAAGGGATGGGATGGCCTAATAAATAAGCATCCTTTATTCTGAACATCAGTTTGAGACTCTGACTCTCCCTTCCCCCCTGCCCCATTCTGATTCTTCTTACCTGTCTCCATTTTACCTTTTTGGGGGGAGGTGGGTGCTGTTGTTAGCTGTGCCCATTCTGCCCAGCTCTCAGGAGCCTCCCTGTTTGCAGTTGCATCTCCAGGCTTGGAGATTGCACTCTGGATATGCTCAGGAGCTTCACAGTAAAGTGACCTCTCAGTACACATGGGAGACAGGTCACTTACTTGGCAATGGGCTAGTCACCCCTAGATCTGGCTACAAACAAATAAAATTGGAATGGGGATCAAGATGCATGCCCCCTTCCTGTGCATCCAAGGTCACTCTAAACTCAGAGTGAACTGCCTTAACTCCCCTCATCCTCTCGCAAGAGATAATGACATGCTAAAGAGCCGATTATGCCAAGCGGGAAGAAAAGTAGATAAGATAGTGAAGCAATGGTCTCCCCATCACAAAGAGGATGAGTCAGTGACATGGACCTAGAGGTGTATCTATTGAAATTATTGATAGGATTACTGGAGAGCCTGTCCAGGCACAGATACCCTTTTGAGCGCCTGCATACTCTGATTTTCATCACAATCACCCTTCCACACAGAAGGCAATCCCCACATTGTTACACCCAGGAAAGGGCAATCTTGACACAATGCATTCCATGCAGGTCCATTCCATGCAGAATGGAATGGAATTCCATGCACAAGAATGGAATTCCATGCACAATGCATTCCATGCAGGTACTTCTAATCAGAAAAGTAGGGCAGTAGGAATTTGCCCCCATGGCATGTTTTGGGATATAATTAACCCCACTTCCATGAGCCAGTGTGCTCCCCCGTGTATTTCACTCAAGATTCTAACAAGCAATCTTTGTGGTCCCTTGTGCCTCTCACTTGGGACTCCATTGGACACTCATTGCAACCTTTGTGCTCCCCTGTGCTCTACACTCAGGATTGCAACAAGTGCTTCCTTATATACTCCATTGTGTGCTGTACTTGGGACTCCACTGAGCCCTCCTTGTGCTCTCCTGCAACCTACAAAGAGCTTGAAATCACTAGTAGCTTGGGCAATCTGCTGCACACCCGCCATTGCAACTGGGGGTGTCCAGTTGTTTGTGCCATTCTCCAGATCGGTCATTTGGTCATTCTGCCGATCCATCCAGCTTGCCTAGCTGCCATTGGAAGTTGGCCCATGGAGGTACCCTTCTTGTGGGCACCTCTCTCTCTACTAATCCCTGCAACCCTCCTGCTTCCAATCACGCTGTCTCGCAGGACAAGATTCTGAAGCCCTCCCTGGAGCCCTGAGGCCCCGTCGTCCAGAACAGGTGAAGGTGGCTGTTTGCCCAGTGACCAGGCTCAAACTATCTCTTTCTTAAATCTAAGCTACCCCCTATTTCTTCCGCAAGTCTCTTTCTCTTTGTCGCCTGGGAATTTACGCAATTAGGACTTTAAGCTAAAATGCCTCATTATAGTTAAATGTATCTTTGATAGTAATATGGCTTTAACCATATATTTCTTTCTTTTTGTACCCCTCCTTACAATAAGAACCTTTTTCTTTGAAACTATAGCCGTGTCTCAATCCAGTCATTTCTTGAGTCTAAACATTTGCACAGATTAAAACTGGTAGCTGACCCCGCCCTTTAAGAGCTAATTCCCCCACCAAGCCCAAACACTGGGTTGCAGACCGAACACCCCAGGGCAGTTCCATTAACAGTGCCTTTTAAACATTTGCATCCTAGTGCACTTGCTTTTCAATGCTCATGCATGTACATTAAGGTGCAATGTAGTGCACAGACTGCCATTTTATAACACTGTTGCTGATGGTGTTTGTTTTAAGCTTTTGATAGCATTATAGACCTGTTGTGTATGTTTTTAACCAAAAGGACAGACTTGGCATGAAAACAAGGGTGTTACAAACAGAAAGGTATTCCTATTTTTATCTGTGAAATATTGGAAGGTATGTGATTTATGTGGCTATACTAGCTGCTCCTGATATCCCCAAAGTATCTCTGGCTTCCTTAATAAGGACTACAAATATTCAGAAATGCTGAAGTAAATCACTTGTCTAGCCACTCCTTTTGGTGGTGATGGCACTACAATCAATTCCCCCACCCCCAGTATATTTTAGCATACAATTTTTTCTTTTCTGCTCCTTTTTTCTTTCTTCCCCTTATAATTGCTGAGCTGGCCAGCATAATTCTTCCCCTCTGTGTGTGCTTGCTTTCCCGCCTCAGCAGTTCTTTGTCATGAAGTTATGGTGCCTCCGTGGAAACAGAAAAGAAGGCAATAAGCCTTAAATTACTTTAATGGAAAATGTGTGGTGCTATTATTATATGTCTTGATTTTAAAAAGACGTTAACAGAACCTAGCAGGGATTTTGTCTACCAAAAGTCCTGGTTACATGTTCTGCTATTCATATGAAGAGGAACGTAGGAAATTGCCTTATACTATCGAGTCAGACCATTAGACCATTTAGCTCAAGATTGTCTACACTGACTGGCAGCAGCTCTCCAAGGTTTCAGGCAGGAGTTTCTCCCAGCCCTACCTGGGGATGCCAGGGAATTGAATCGGAAACCTTCTGCATGTAAAGCAGATGCTCTGCCACTGTACTATGGCCCAATCCCCAGTTTAGCTCAAATCCATAAGCAGTACAGATAGGGTATCAAGGGATCTCTCCCACAAACTCTCTCTACCAGCAAAGAAGCCTTTAGAAGTTTAAAAGTGGAGAGCTACTCTTGCTTTTTGATGAGCTCCTGAAAAGTTAAAAAGCCCAGAAATGTCAAATTCAGAGAAGTAATTCCTTATGGGTCCTTATGGGTCTTGCATATTTAGAGGCTTGAGACAAACACTGAGGCTCCACACACAATTGGTGTGTAGAGCCATACTGGGCTGTGCTGGGAGAGTGGGCTTAGCCCACTCTCCCGGCAGATGAGCAGGGAGCCATCCCTGGGTGCTGGATCAGCTGCCCACACAACTACCGGCTCCATCATGGAGCCGGGGCTTGGGGGCCAGGATGCCCCACGTGAATGCACAGGGCATTCTGAGGAGACCCTCAAGGCCGGAAGGCTTGTTTTAAGGTTGTGGTTGGGGTCTCCTTGTGAGTCACTGTGGCATGGAGCTGCACCGTGGCAACTCACTATCACCAAAATGGGGTTAGCAGAGCACTCGTTCCGCTAACCTCGTTTAAGGGGGGAGGACTTAAGCGAGCTAACTGCTGGGAGTTCGTACAACTGCTTAAAAGTGGGCTGGGCTCCCTTATACCACTTTTAAGCGGTCGTGTGAATAGCCTCATCGGATAAGAAAAATAAAATCCCAGTCAGAGCAATGAGCATTCATTGCTTGTAGGAAAGGAGTCCTCTTCCTATTAATTTTATATGTACAGGTTGAGTATTCCTTATCCGGACTGCTTGGGACCAGAGGTGTTCCGGATTTTGGATTTTTCCAGATTTTGGAATATTTGCATAATGAGATATCTTGGGCATGGGATCCAGAGCTCCAAAACAGATGCCAACAGAGCAAGCGCCAAACTGAACAGGTAGTGGAGGGGGGGGGCTTTCCCTTTTCCCTCTAGGGCCAAAATGAGAACATCAAAAACATTAAAAAGCTTCACAATAAAGACAGAGCCACAACGAGAGAGAATTACAGACAAAAACCCTGTCACTACCAGCCTTCTGAAATAAGTAAGTTTTGACTGCGTGTTTAAAAGCAGCAAAATTGGGAATCTGCTAGCGAGTGAGCTGAGGTGTTTTGATTTTTGTTTTTGTTACGGCGTGGTGTCCAGATTTTGGAGCATCCCGGATTTCAGATGTCCGGATAAGGGATACCCAACCTGTATTACTTGTTTACTTCTGTTAATGGAACTGCTCTGGGGTGATTGGTGAACACCCCTAAATGCATTTGGGCTTTTTGTGGGGAATTAGTGAGTGGGGTGGAGCACTCCCACATCAGAATAATTTTTGTTCAAAGTTCTGGTCCTGGCGAAATGAACTAACAGAAAGGTTGAAGTTAAAAATAAAGTAAGTTTTTATTTGAAGAGAGTTCATTAAACTCTCTTTTATTTTCAGAGAGTTCATTAAAGCAATATTACTACTAAAAATATGTTACAAAGATTAACCAGATACTTGCAAAGTATCTAGCTTGGTGGCTAAATTAAGCTTGGTAGCTGAATAAAATGACTTCCAAGCTGGCTAGAGAAAAGAAGGTTGTAGAGAAATAGGTTTTTGGGTTTAAGAAAGAGCAAGGATAGGGAGAGCTCAGAGGGCTGCAGTGATTATCATACAAGCTCATCCTTCCTTTAGTGGTAATTGGACCCTTGTGGCTCAGGTGCAACTAAATGGCCTCTTTCCTCAGGGATGGAACCAGGCAGCAGTGGAGAACTGAAAGCAGCTCAGGGGTTAGGCAGCAAGGACAAATCCAAAAGGTGTCTGTTTTCATGCAGCCAGCTTCTTGTTCAAGCTGGGTAGATCAGGCCAGCAAGAAAGGCTGATCTGGAGGCTGAGAATGTGAATGGCATGAAGAGCAAGACACAGCCTGGTGTTATGGCTGATGTCAAGTCTATCACTCATACAGTGGGCAACTCCATGATATAGAGACCAAATGAAGCATACTGGTTCAAGAAACCAGTTACAGACCAAATGAAGCATACTGGTCCAAGAAACCAGTTACAGACCAAAATGGGCCCTGGGTCAAAATACCATCCACTTCTTCTTCCTGAGGAGGGAAATTCCTGTGGATCTCAAAAGGATCCATTCTCTTTGCTGTGCTTGAGTAAAACATAATAGCATGAAAGGTCAAGAACAACCTGTATGTAAATGGACTGAACGGACATGCAAGGATAGTATCCGTTAGGCCAGAAGGACCCAGTAAACCAATCAGTAATTTTAATTAGTGCACTTCTTGAGTTCCTATTGCCCACTTAGCTCTTTTGTGATGGGGAAGGGAGTTGCATTCACAGTGCCTTATCTTGTTTTCCTGCTGAGATGATTAGCGCTAGCTTGTTTGAGGCAACCACAGAGGAGGGAGAAGTAAAGGGTCAATCTTTGGACAGAAAGACCTTGAAAGTGAAGTTAACTTGCAAGCTAACTCGGGTCTGCTTAGACATCCCCTAACATAGGGAAAGGTGAAAGGCTAATCCCCTTTCAATTTGCTTGGCAGCTGTTGAATCAGAGGGTGATCATCCTACTGCCTGCTAAGTGGCCTGTCCCCAATATGCCAACAAATGGGGAGCCCATAATCCCATGAGACTCCTGAGCATGTAAAGAGTGGGAACTACAAGTGGGAACTACCCACTTGTAGTTCCAAACATAAGCAGAGAGGCTTATGGGAGCCTTCAGAATGGCAGTGCTGGCAACACTTCTGACAATATTTATAGGCTGCTTTTCTGCCTATAAATATAAGATTTAAAATAATACAAAATTAAAACAATGAGTTTGTTCAAACGAACAGTGGCCACTACACATGATAATATTTGGGCCATGGTGAGAACTGTTTGTCCGCTAGGGATGTGCATGAACCAAAGTTCCTAAAAATAAAAAGCCCAGCCAACCGAGGTTCATGCACCAGTTTGGCACCACAGAGTGGGGAGCAGTGAGCAGGTTCTTTTTAAAAGAGGAGAACAGGTCCTTACCTGCTCTCTGCCACCACATGCAGCCTTCCTGCTGCAATGGCACTGCCCCCAAGAACTCATGTGTCGCGCTGGCATGCACATTGCGTCTGCACATGCACGGGCACCATTTGTTTGGTCTGCATGGTGTTGCTCTTCCGAACTGGTTCGGTGCCAAACCAGTGCACAAACCTCAGTCCGGGCACATCCCTGTTGTCCACAAAAGGTTCACAATCTAAGAAAGAAAAGACAAGACAGCAGCAACAGCCACTGTGAAGGAGTCAATGCTGAGGTGAATAGGGACAATTGCTCTCTCCCTGCTAAATATGAGGGAGCCACAACCTGAGAGCTGTTTCTTTGCCCAGTTAGCAAGAGTAATAATTTCACACCCCATGCTAGAATCTTTATTATGTGAACAGCAGCCAATATTTGGACATTTTATTCTAAGTAGGCCTCGCTCAAGTCCACCTATTGGCGCAGCGGGGAAATGACTTGACTAGCAAGCCAGAGGTTGCCAGTTCAATTCCCACTGGTGTTTCCCCAGACTATGGGAAGCACCTACATCGGGCAGCAGTGATATAGAGAGGTGCTGAAAGGCATCATCTCATACTACACGGGAGAAGGCAATGGTAAACCCCTCCTGTATTCTACCAAAGACAACCACGGGGCTTTGTGGTCATCAGGAGTCGATACTGACTCAACGGCACAGTTTACCTAGGCCTTGATCAGCCAATCTGTCTGTTATGAAAAAGGTGTAGTTGGGGCTAGTTGTATAGGCATTAAGACATGTAGATACCCACTCACACTAAATATCCCCTTCACACACAGCTCCCACAGCACTGCTGCCACTTCTCCGTGGTTCTGTCCCTGCAACATGGATGTGAAGCTTGTACCTATCTGGGTGGTGCAATTCATGTTGGGTCTTCCCCATCGGTTTGCTGATGTATTCAAATATACCCCATAACCACAAGGGATAGCACCACTGGGAAACAGATCTCATGACACTGGGGAGGGGACCCCTGTGTGGTGGACAGCACAAGAGCTTTCTTTTGAAACTTGGCATCCATGTCTTAATGTACTTCCTTCAGACTGGGAAAGGTATTACAGAGAGTTCCCAATGCATATAAATGCAGCAGATATGCCTACTCAGAAGTATGAAAGGTAAAGAATTCACTTGATACGTTTCAAATTCTATCTTCTGAATTGCTTAATTAACAACCGATGAGAAATATGCACTTGAGATCTGACTGGGTAATAGATGTTATCTTGGTTCAATAAAAATGCTTTGCAACTAGAAAAGCTTAATTTTAAAGAGATTAGTCAGCATTTGTACCATAGTATCTTTCAGATCTAATGGCCTGATGTTAATAGCTAGGAAGGGCAAAATGTGCCCTCCACTGAGCTATTAAGAATATCACAAGGTTTATTTGTTATTGATTCTTCAGGTATCATGAAGTTCTTCTGCCAGGGCACAGAGCCTGACATGGCAGATGGCATTTATAATTCCTAGCAGTCTTTTGAGTTAATGGAATTCTAATTCTTTAGCACTTGCATCTATCTTCTCTTCTCTTCCAATTAAACACAAGTGACACATTTTTATGGTCACTAAACCAGCGTAAATTAACACTAACTAGGGACACAATGGGGTAATCTTCTAATTGGGGATGCTATCATATTTCCAATGGATGCAAGGAATCTTGGAATTGGACTAGGCACTGTGCAGAGTTCTGCTATCCATGCAGAACTTTTGCTTTTTAAAGGTGGTTCTAGTTTTAATCCCTGAAGAACAACTATAAGCTGACAATTAAAAGAGATTGCAAACCCTGATGGGAAAGGCAAAGAATGTCCATCCTCTGTAGTTCCCCTCAGATAAATGGAAGTGCTTAGTTTGCAAAGTTTGCAAAGTTTGGGCTTTAAATGGAGGCTCACATGGTCAAAGGTTAGGAACATAGGAAACTATCATATACCGAGCCAGACCATTGATCTATCTAGCTTAGTATTGTCTTCACAGACTGGCAGCGGTTTCTCCAAGGTTGCAGGCAGGAATCTCTCTCAGCCCTGTCTTGGAGAAGCCAGGGAGGGAACTTGAAACCTTCTGCTCTTCCCAGAGCAGCTTCATCCCCTGAGGGGAATATCTTACAGTGGTCACACATCAAGTCTCCCATTCAGATGCAACCAGGGCAGACCCCGCTTAGCTATGGGGACAAGTCATGCTTGCAACCACAAGACCAGCTCTCCTCTCCCCCACAGCATTACAGCATGAGATCTGTTTTGTTACGCACAGGGTTGTGTGTGTGTGATGGAGAATATTCAATCACATGAGTCCCATTTGTAGTCTGAAGTGGGACAGTTCAGTCACATATTTACCCCTCAGTGAGAACTAAGCTATAGCCTACTGGCCAATAGACAGTGGTCAACACAGCACTCTGCACTACTATTCTCACTAACATCACTGCCATAAAAGCACCCTTGGCACACCAAATGGGAGGATCTGCTGTGCTGCATGTCAGTTTCTGGACTAGTGAAGCCACGTAAGATAGAAATGATGGTTGTTGGCAGCCAGCGATTAGGGAACTATCTTATTATTGGTGATACCTGCCCCAAGTAGCCAATCAAATCAGCAGTCAAGGAGCAGTGCTGGATTGTAATCCAGTACTGGATTGTAACCCCTGCTGAGCAAAGAGCCACCATATAAAAGTGGTGATTCTTTTACATTTAGCGGGAGGGGGAAGCAACTGGCCCTATCCATCCCCAGTTGAGCATCCCTTCAGTGGCTGTTGCTGCCTTATGTTTCTTTTTAGATTGTGAGTCCTTTGGGGACAGGGGACCATCTCATTTATGTATTATTTACTTTTATATGTAAACCGCTTATGTAAAACTTAGGTTGAAGAGTGGTATATAAATATTCATATTATTATTTATTTAGACAGTCAGGCAGGTGTTATTGACTGTTTTGTTTTATCCAGACATCGAGTTCTTCTCAAGGACCTGGGATGGCTGAATTTTATTGTCAATGTTGTTGCTGTTGTTATAGATATTGTCGCAGAATATAGGCTGTTCCCAGTAAAGTTGCTTTTTGTAAATGGCTGATTGTGATTTCTGTGGCCCCTATGGTGTTGAGGTGCTCTTCAAGGTCTTTTGGAACTGCACACAGGGTGCCAATTACCACTGGGATTATTTTGGTTGTCTTCTGCCACAACCTTTCAATTTCAATTTGTAGATCTTTGTATTTGGTGATTTTTTTTCTATTTGTTTTTCTTCTATTCTGCTATTGCCTAGTATTGCTATGTCGATTATTTTGACTTGTTTTTCTTTCTTCTCAACTACAGTTTATATCTGGTGTATTGTGTGGAAGATGTTTGTCTGTTTGTAGTCGGAAGTCCTATAATATTTTTACATCTTCATTTTCTACAACTTTTCCAATTTGATGGTCCCACCAATTTTTGACTACAGGTAGCTTGCATTTTTTGCAGATGTTTCAGTGTATCATCCCTGCTACCTTGTCATGCCTTTGTTTGTAGTCAGTCTGTGCAATCTTTTTACAACAGCTGATTAGGTGGTCCACTGTTTCATCTGCTTCTTTACAAAGGCGGCACTTGCTGTTTGTTGTGGATTTTTCAACTTTTGCTCTTATTGCATTTGTTCTTAGTTCCTGTTCTTGTGCAGCCAGTATTAAACCCTCTGTTTCTTTCTTCAGGTTGCCATTCTTAAGCCATTGCCAGGTCTTGGTGATGTTTGATTTTCCACTTATATTGTGCAGATATTGACCATGCAGTGGCTTATTTCTCCATTTTTCTGCTCGGTTCTTGACTTGTTCTTTCTTGTAGGCCTGCTTTCTTTCATTGGTGTTGAATAGTTTCTCATTATTGACCATTTGAAGTGCATCTTCTTCACTGTCCCTTATATGTTCTTCAAGGCCTCTTTTCTCCTCCTCTATTGTTTGATGGACTTGCAGCATTCCTCTTCCACCTGAGCTGCGAGGGAGGTATAGCCTATCGACATCACTGCGGGGGTGCAGAGCATGATTGATGGTTATTATTTTCCTGGTCTTACGATCTAGCGTCTCTAGCTCTGCCTGGGTCCAGTCTATTATTCCTGCAGTGTATCTGATAACAGGTATAGCCCAGGTGTTTATGGCTTGTATGGTGTTCCCGCCATTGAGTTTGGACTTGAGGATTTTTCTAACTCTCCTGATGTATTCACTTCCAATTTTTCTTTTAACTTCAGTGTGTGCACTGTTATCAGCCTGAAGAATGCCCAAGTATTTGTAATGTTGTTGTTGTTGTTGTTGTTGTTAAATTCGATTTCTATACTGCCCTTCCAAAAATGGCTCACGGCAGTTTACACAGAGAAATAACAAACAAATAAGATCGATCCCTGTCCCCAAAGGGCTCACATTCTAAAAACAAACAAGATAAACACCAGCAACAGACACTGGAAGTACTGTGCTAGGGGTGGATAGGGCCAGTTACTCTCCCCCTGCTATTTTAATAAGGAAAATCACCACGGTAAAAAGTGCCTCTTTGCCCAGTTAGCAGGGGTTGACTATAATAGTAGTAAGTAATCCCTGTTCTCTGGGCAAAGAGCCACCTTTAAAGTTGTGGCTTATATTGAACAGGGAGAAAGTTACTGTTACTGTCCAACCCTGACCCTCCTAGTGGCTGTCCCTTGTAGTGGCTGTTGCTGGTGTTTCCCTTGTGTTCCTCTTTAGACTGTGAGTCCTTTTGGGACAGGCAACCATTTTCTTATTCTTTTTGCTACGTAAACCATTTTGTGAACTGGTGTTGAAAAGTGGCATATAAATCACAACAAAAACAACCATAACAGCTATTATAATAGCCAAGATGATGCACAATGCAATGCCAATGATACCGATCAGCTGGCACTGCTGCACATGCGAAAGTCAGTCCCAGTGGTATTGCTCTTGTGCAAGAGCACAGCTGCACAACTAATTAAAACATTTGTTAGTCAATAGACTGTAATATCTGTCTGTCTGTCTGTCTGTCTTTCTATCTGTCTATCAGCATGTGCACAGTTGTTGAATGGAATTTACTTTGGCTGACATACTGGGCAGCGTTTTATCTGCCATGTATGGAATGTGTCTGAAGTCACACTAGACCACTTTTGCACACAATGCAAGAACTGTGCAAATGCAATTATGTGTTATAGCCATTATTTCCAATGGCCATCCATTGTTCAGCGGCATTTGTGCAGATTCTTGTGTTGTGTGCAAGAATGCTGTGCATATGTACCATTACAAGGCAGACAGAATGTTGTGCAATATGTCAGCCACTGTTTCCAATGTAAGTTCCATTGCGCTAGTGCACACACTGTTTTAAGTAGCCATGCAAATTGCATTCTTGTGCAACACCACCAGTGGTGACTTTTATTTGCGCAACAGCGCTGGCTGATTAGTAATGCCGGCGCTATGTTGCACATCATGTCAGATAATAATAATAATAAAATATATATGTGGGTACACAAGTCACTACAGTACTTAAAGCTGCATTCTATCAACCTAACTTTAACAGGCAGCCTGGAGAGAGATTGGCTTTGTAACTTCCATCCATGCTTTCAAATTGCCCCAGCTTGATAATTGAGAATGTGTTTCTCTACATAGAGCTGCCTTTGAAGGGCACACAGGATGGCCAGATGGTACTGACCACAGAATAAAACAGCCTGCCTCTTGGGTGTGGATATCAAGGTCATGCAATGAAACAATCAAAAACTAAGGCTGTTCGCTCATGCAGCCTAACCCAGGTTAGGGCAGCCTAGTGTGGGTTAGGCTGTGTTTGTGAAGTGCTGGGATCTGTATGGATCCCAGAGCTCCTGCCTAGCTGAACCTGACTCTTAAGCCCAGCTTGCAAACGCACCCTTAACTTTGCTGCCGGGGTCGTGTGTGCACTCAGGCTGCTTACAGTCCGAGCACACACAGAGACAGGTGCCTAGAGCTTGTCACATGGTGCATTATGGGATACATGGAGGCTGGAATGACGTGTCCTGCTCTTCAGAGATCCATGCTGCATGGAGCAGTGTGGATCATGTAGGAGCATGGTCTGCATTTCCCATCGAAGTGGGATGCTCTCCTGGGGAGGTTTGTTCAGCCTAACGCAAGCTAACCCCCTGCCCATCTTGCCTCCCACCATGAGGATAGCCTCTCTGTGTTCTAGCCAGGTTTGGGAGCTGTGTGTGCTCCCATTTTTCGATTGTCTGGATGCAAGGTAGGAGGAAAACCTATTGGGAGCACACACAGCTCCAAACCTGGCTAGAACAGAGTTTTATTTACTTTACTTTCTTGAACTTTGTTGATTAATCTTAGTTGCTTCTACTGAGCAGAATTAAGTGGCGCTTCATTCTATTTTATTGATATGCATGTCTTTTTACATGAATTTGAATTGGCAGCAAGTTTTCCTTGGCTTAATCAGTCAATGAAAAAAACTGAAGCTTTAAAATGGATTAATTGATGGAACCTAATTTTAATGACTAAGAGCAAATTTTAATAGGGGAAGCTGTGAGTAAAGGACTGTCTTATCTATCTTTGAGGATTGTTGACTCTGGCGGGACTCTGTAAAAGGGAATAAAACTGAAAATGTTAAAGATGGCCTTGTCTTCTTACACACAGTAACATTTTGGAGCATTCAATCAAAAGTTATCTGATACTCTGATATCATAAAAAGACACATATATCAGGATTTGTTTGTTAACATGCAAATATACACAAGTTGATTGGATTACTCAGTTCCTCAGTTAAGGGGGAGATGATTAATCAGTTGTGGCCTGATTCATTCTGGAGGAGAGGTGGTCTTGTGGTATGCAAGAATTGCCCCTTTGGTAAGCAGGGTATACCCTGGTTTGCATTTGAATGGAGACTACATGTGAGCACTGTAAGATATTCCTCTTGGGAGATGGGGCTGCTCTGGGAAGAGCACCTGCATACTTGCAGGCAGAAGGTTCCAAGTTCCTTCCCTGGCATCTCCAGATAGGGCTGAGAGAGGCTCCTGCCTGCAACCTTGGAGAAGCCGCTGCAAGTCTTTGTAGACAATACTGAGGTAGATGGACCAATGGTCCGACTCAGCATATGGTCCGTGTGTGTCCTGCCCCCTCATACCTTACTCCTGCTTTTACAGATATGCACAATGCTCTATTTTGTCGCTACTATTACTGTCCTTGCAAACCTGGTGCAACTGTCCATGCCAGCCATGACCTGTTGCTGGTACCGCTAGGGATGTGCATAAAACCGGTTCTCCCGGTTCGGTTCGGGTCCGAACCGGGTCCGGACCGGACCGGGGTGGTTCGGTTTTGGTTTTGCCAGACCACCCCCCCGGTCTGGTTCGGTTTCGAACCGGTTCGGATCCGAACCGAACTGGTTCGGATCACAAAAAGTGGCTGGTTTTGAAGGGGACATTGTGTTCTACCTGCCACCAAATTTCAAGTCGATTGGACCTTCCTCTGATTTTTTACAAATTTTTTTCAAAAAATAAATTTTTGCCCATAACTCACAATGTGGAGCCCTTAGGGGCAAAAAAGCTGGGGTGGGTGGTAGCCACCCATGGGTGTCCTCCACCCCAAAAATCCCAAGGCAATTGGTGGCTCCTAGTATTATTGGTGAATTTCTGAAGAAAATTTTTTTTTCCATTGGCTAGAATGGGGGTTCGGGTCTGCCCCAGACCCACCTCTGTGGGGTGGCAGCACCCCCAAAGTGGGTCCGGGGCCATGGCAAAAATGCCCTCAGTCCCTCCCAGCAATCCCCGTAGAGATAGGAGTGATGGTTCTGTTGTTTTTCTGAGGTATTCTGAGTGTAGATTCTATGATAGCTTATGAGATTTCCAATGAGACACCATGAATCCACTCTCATTTGCTATCACAGAATCCACACTCACTCAGAACACCTCAGAAAAACAACAGAACCATCACTCCTATCTCTACGGGGATTGCTGGGAGGGACTGAGGGCATTTTTGCCATGGCCCCGGACCCACTTTGGGGGTGCTGCCACCCCACAGAGGCGGGTCTGGGGCAGCCCCGAACCCCCATTCTAGCCAATGGAAAAAAAATTTTTCTTCAGAAATTCACCAATAATACTAGGAGCAACCCAACAATTGCCACCCCATCTTTTTGGCGCCTCTCTCTGGGCGCCCTAACACGTAACACCTAGTCAGTCCATCTTAATGCCTACCTACCACCACTCCTATCCAAGCAAGTAAGAGGAGGACACTCAGAGAGACAACACCCACTCTCTGATCTAACAAAAAGGCCACAGCTGTGCTGCCTGCCAGCACAGCAGCAGCAGCGGAGCAGCACACTAAGCACAAGAGCAGCACACACAGAGAAGAAGCAGGAGGCGGAGCAGCAGAGCAGCAGACCTGCTGCTCCGCATGATGGGTGACGTGATGCCCAAAGGAACCACCGCCTCACTCAGTGCCTGCCACTGACTAGGCCCGACAGACAGAAGCCAGCCAACCTGCTCTGCTCTGCTCTGATGCTCCCCATGGATGATGCACACACACCCTACATCTGCATCCCAATGACCAGACCAGACCAGACCAAGTGCGCAGAGTCAGCACAGGCCAGCAGCCACCAGCCCAGCAACAACAACAGCTACTACTGCTACCACCACAGCCAGTGTTGCCGCTACAATAACATTCCCAGTCCAGTCACGCGCGCCACAGCCTGAGCCTAGCACACAGCCAACAGCTGCTGCCAGCCAGTGCCTGGCAAGCCCAGCCAACATGAGGAGGAGAGAGCTAACAAGTAGACGGCGCACGCACATCACCAACCCATCACGACGGCGCAACTGCAAGGGGAGAGGGCACAATTACAGGCAGGAGGAGGAGGAGGAGGAGGAGGAGGCGGGCGAGGCAATCCTAGCACAGATTTGAAAGTTTAAAATCCACCAGGACATCTTCTAGAATCTAGACTTCTGTTTTTTCTACCACCAGCTGTAGTGTCTAGTTAGTCAGTGTGCTGTGCAGCTGAGCTGAGCTGAGCTGAGCTGCATGTGAGGAAGGGTGACTGTAGCTAGTTCTTTAGTTTCAGCAGACTGAGCATTGAGCATGGGCAGTGGCCTTGGGAAGCAACACAATTACACGACACTCACCTGCTGCTGCTGGTTCTAGAAGTTGCCTCTTCTCGTCTTCACCTCTTCGTGTGTGTGTGTGTGTGTGTGCAGTGAGTGCATGCCTTTTGCCTTGCTGGAAAGAAATGCTTCTCTGGTCCACCACCACATATCTGCTCAAGGACACAGAGGCCCAAGGCAGAGGTGGTGGCACCAGTGTGAGTGCATGTGTGCTGGTGGTGTTTGCCACCACAGGTGTTTTGTGTGTGTATGTGTGCGCTGCTAGCTAGGAGGGGGGAGGGAGGCAGGGAGGGAGGCTGGGAGGCAGGGGGGAGGAAAGGGGAGGGGGAGAGGGATGTAGAGGGGATTGAAGGGGGGAGGGTCCGGCTCAGAGTTGGTCAGCCACATATTTGTGCACACACGTGCTCACGTGTGTGCTTCGGTGGGAGAGACCAGACTCTCATCATCTGCCAGACCGGGGTTGGGGGCAGTTGAGGCGGTGGTGGGCTGGAAGGGAGGGAGGATGGAAGGTGGTGAAGAGGAAGGGGAGAGGATGAGAGGGGAAGGATGGAGGGAGTTGGAGGGGGGAGGAAAAAAACATGTAGACAGACACACACCACACTACACACAGAAAGCATCCACACACAGAGACAGTGCTAGGCATCCATTCACACAGACAGACAGACAGACAGACACACAACAGGAAGAGACAGACTGAGCCTGCACCACACACACACACACACACAGACCCAATTCCCCCCCTGCACAGTTATCAATCAATATGTTGTGTTGGCAGCCAGTTCATTGCTATTCTGATGGTTTTGGGTTTTTTGCCATCAGCCAACATCAACAGTGACCACAATCAAGATGAACATAAGATGATAATAATTCATTCGTTTCATTTCAAAAAATCACCCAATCATTTTCTCCATGTAAACCAAGCCCCCCACACATGATTTCTGGTGACATTTTCAATAAAATCAATTCATTTGGCATTCATCATTTTGTTCTCCCTTTGTCACCTTTTTTTCTTTCTTTTGCATAATTTTGAGGCTTGATTTTGACATGGGGTTTTTAAAGAAAAAATTATTTACATGTTTATTTACATACAGTATTTACATATCTACACTGCATTTTTGAACGTATACCCGCCGCTGCCGCTAAGTCTAGTACTCCGTGGGCTGTGCTACTTTGGGGGGGTGTGCCGTGCCCACGCCAGGTCCCCAAATGCTGACAGGTGGATAGATAAAGGGCCTGTGCTGGTCAGCATTGGGTTTCTTTTTAGGTGGGCGTGGGCATTGTAAACATCTGGCCAGTCGCAGCACTACAACTACTACTACAACTGCATCTCTGTGTGGGCACACTACACGCTGCGACTGGCTGGCACGGCTCAGCATCTGTCACGTCAGCTCAGCTAGAGGTGGAAGGGGGGAGGGTAGGGATAAGCAGAGGTCGAGCCAGGCAGGTGACCAACCATGGGGCAACCCACGGTAATCACTCGCCCGTCTCAAACTGCAGCTTGGGGTAGCCCAACAAGGGGAGGTTCACCTTAAGGAAGACCAGCTGCTCCACCAGACCAGGGTCCAAGCGGGAGCGAGAGGGTGTCACCACGTCCCCGGCACGTGAAAACACCCGCTCGCTCTGGACACTGGTTGGGGGGCAGGAGAGGAGGCGCACAGCCACCACCGCCAGGTCCGGCCAGACTTGGCGGCGGCTCGCCCAGAACTGTGCGCAGTCCACGCCGTCTCCCTCCACAGGCTCCTCCAAGTACTGCGCAACGCATTGCTCAGCACTGGAGGGGGGCCTGGCAGGTCGAGCCTCCCGCATACCAGGCATGGCGCCATAGCAGAACCGCTGAAACCACTGGGCGGATCTCGAGTTGGTAGCAAATGGCTGCTGCGATGGCGCCGCCTGGGATGCCGCGCTGCTGGACTGGGAAGAGGGAGGGGAAGGGGAAGCTGACGCCGGCTGGCCGCCCATGCTGCTGCTGGGTGCGGGTTGGGCCGCGAGGGCTGCCCCCGCACCACTACCAACACCCTGGTCTCTGCGGGCCCTAGCGGCCTCCTCCTCCCTAACCTTCTCGACCAGGATGCCCTTCCACCTGGGCAAGTCGTCGGCACTCACGGCATTGCCCTTGAGGGCTGGGTGACAGAGACAAGCGAGGACATACTCCTCCCTGTCTCCCAGCACATCAACGAGCCGCTTGTCAACCCCAGACCTCAGCCTCCCAGCCAGAGCACGACCCTCTGGCGTGGTCAGAGAGATATGGAGTCCACCCATCAGCTTCTCGAGACCAACAGCTGTGGGCAGCGCCTGGCTCAAGGGAGTGGTGTCGCCACACAAGCCCTTCGTGGCAAGCTGGAAGGGCTCGAGTGCCGACACCGCCTCGGACATCTGCTTCCACTCTGCGTTCGAGAAGTCGCAGACATCCAAGGACTCGTCCCTCGCCAGGGCGACAAGGGCTCTCTCCTGCTCCAACAGGCGCTGGAACAGGAGGAAGGTGGAGTTCCACCGCGTCTCCACATCCGTAGGGATGAGATGGCGAGGAAGGCCAAGGTCATCCTGCTTCTGGCGAAGCAGTCTCCTGGACTTCTCGCTGCGGTGGAAGTGGGCGGCCAGCTTGCGGGACTTATCCACAAGCGTGGCCGTGGCAGCAACAGCACCTGCGATGGGGCGGGCCCCCTTCTCCTGGGACGCCCTCAGCTCCTTAAGGCCAAGGGCGTCCCTGACGGTCAGATGGAGCGTGTGTGCCATACACCGTATGTTCACACAGTCCATGACTGTCTCGACAGCGGCGGTAATGTTGGCTCCATTGTCGGTGACAATGAAGCCGCGGGAGAGGTGTGGACACCCGCCAATCCACTCCTCTATCTGGCGGTCGAGTACGGCCGCCACCTCCTCCGCGGTGTGCCTCGTGTCCATCGTCTCCACGTGCAGGACGGCCCACCTGTGCCGTAGTGCATCGGGAGCCGCGCCGGACCCGGAAGCATCGCCCGCGGAGGTCCCCTCACTCTCCGGTCCCCACCAGTGGGCAGTGAGGGCCAGGAAAGAAGCGTGCATCCCACTGACACTGGTCCAGAGGTCAGTCGTGAAATGCACGCTTGTCCCGGCCGGAGCTGCACGCAGCTCGGCCGACACGAGCTCCCTGCACCGGCGGTACAGGGAGGGGACCACGTTCCGGCTGAACGTCGTCCTTGAGGGGATGACGTATTCGGGAGCCAGGTATTGGAGAATACGGCGGAAGCCGTTGTTCTCGACCACCTGAAACGGCTGGTCATCGGTGGAAATCATCTCCCCTATGAGGCGGGTGAGGTGATGATGGTCCACGCGAACAATACGCTGGCTGCCCGAGGACTGCGTCCACCGCTGGACGGGCAGTGTAGCCTGCCTGCTGGCTGGCACACTGCCGCTGCCCGCCCTAGTGGCAGATGCACAAGGCGCACTAGCGCTGCCAGCCTGTCCCCTGAGACCTGGGTGGTGACGCTCTAGGTGTCTCCACATAGGCGTCGTACCCAGGTGCGCAGGGTCCCTTCCACGGCTGACAAGCATCCTGCAGTGGACACAGCGGGCGTGGAATGGGTCATCTTGAGGAACCTCAAAATGCACCCATGCACCACTGCCCTTGGCCTCCTGCGCCCTGGGCGCCGTCCTAGGCCGTTTCTCGCAGGGTGGCTGCAGTCCTAGGGGGGGGGGCGGCCGCCGCTGCCTGCCCACTGCTGCCACCCAACCCGCCCCTTCCGCCCTCCACAGCGGAGGAAGGGCCCGGCTGAACTGGCATCGGAGAGGCAGGCCTCTCCTCCACCACCTCGCCAGACCGCTCCCCACCAGAGTGTCGGGCTTCACGAGGGGGGGCCCCACTGAGCGGCGAAAGGATAGGGGGAAGGGGCCCCAGAGGGAGGGAGAACCTGGCTGCATCGCTGCCAGCCGCACGGTCCTCACCGCCCTCTACCTGCTCTTCCAACTCCACAGTCTCCTCCACCTCAACAACTGGCGGTAGCTCAGCAGCACCTGGTGCCGCCGGCGAGGAGGGACCCGCCACAGCCCTAACAGTGCCTCTGCCTCTGCCGCGATTGGCGGCAGCAGGCGTGGGGAACTGAATCCTGCGCACCAAAGATGGGGCCGGAGCAAAGAATTCTCCAATGGGGAGAACTGGGGTGTCCTCAGGCTCCCCGCGTCCTCTCCCTCCCCGTGCCGCAGGCGCACCCCGCACCTGGCCTCTCCCACCTCTGCCTGCCAGCCTTGAGCGAGCCCTGCCCGCCACACGGCGCTCAGACATGCTGCTAGGTCAGAAGGAGGGAGACTTTAGGAGGAAGGCCAGACAGGGTCAAAAAAATAATTTGGAGGGGCTTAGGGGCCAAAAAAAAGGCAGCTGATTTGGAGGCGGCGGGGGGGAAGTTTGTTTTGAAAAAAGGAAGCCAATGGGGGGGAAAGGAAGACTTTTTGATATGGGGGGGGAAGCCAATCGAAGTGAGGGGGAGGGTGTCCTTTTTGAATTTGGGAGTCAACCACCAAGCCAATTGGGGAGATGGGTCTGGGAGGGTTTTTTTTTAGAAAAATAGGGGGTTAAAGGGTGGAACCCCGGTGTGGGAGGGTGGCACGGGCAGTTGGGTGGAGTAGTTGTGGTGTGGGTGGCAAGTTTTTAGCTTTTTGGGGGGGGGGAGTGGATGGGGGGAGGGCACAGCACCTACCGGGGGTGGGGGAGGGATGCAGTCAACGCTTGGGAACCTGCAGATCAAAGGAGGAAACCCTTATTTAGTGAACTGGAACACAAAGTGTGGGTTCTGGGGGGTGGTTCAAACTCAATGCAGCCTATTTAGTGACTCTAAATTGCACACAACCAAAACCAGAACCCAGTCACACCAACACAGAGGTTGAACCCACCCACTCTGTGACTCTGCCTGCCCAATGCCATGGCAAGCAAGCAGCAGCAAACACTTGATGGCAGCCTCATGGATTGAACATCATGATCATCATCATGCGTGTGTATTGGCCCAGCATGTAGTGGCAGCATCAGAGCCCAGCCAGGACCCCACTCAGACTGCCCCAGAGGCAAGGAAGCACTCTGGCATGGCATGGGCCCAGCATGTAGTGGCAGCATCAGAGCCCAGCCAGGACCCCACTCAGACTGCCCCAGAGGCAAGGAAGCACTCTGGCATGGCATGGGCCCAGCATGTAGTGGCAGCATCAGAGACCAGCCAGGACCCCACTCAGACTGCCCCAGAGGCAAGGAAGCACTCTGGCATGGCATGGGCCCAGCAGTGGCAGCATCGCATCAGAACCCTGGACCCCACTCAGACTGCCCCAGAGGCAAGGAAGCACTCTGGAAGGCACCTGTTCAAAAACCACCTGCAAGACGCATGCAATGCAACGCAACACACAGCAGCAATTTCTTTACTGGGCATGGGCATGAAGACACAAGTTTTACAACAGTACATCTCCTCTCCAAGGTTCCCTCCCTCCTCCCCACACCCAAATGCATTTCAGAATAGGGGTGTCCCTATTTAAAACCGCCAGCTAGGGAGAGAAAGGGGCAACAAAAGGTGCACAATCGCACACGCACTAACCCCTCTTCTTCCGGTCCTTCTCCTGCCGCTCACTGCTGGTCACGGATTCGCCGCCGCCAGCCAGCCACCCTGGGCTGAGACACAGCAGGGCGGCCGCACGAGGCACACAGGCAACCGGGGTAGTTCAACAACGATGGAGGGGCAGAAGTGAGGAGACAACACTGTTTGTGTCGCTCAACTCACCCCCAAGCAGAGACAAAATCAACCAAAAACTATAAAAAGAAAAAAAAACCGATGGCAGCCGCCAGGTGGGTAGGCTACTGTGTGTGGCTGCAGCTGTGGGAGAGGAGGTGGAAAGTGAAGGGGAGCAGAGAGAGAAAAGACTAAGAGAGAGAGAAAAGAGAGGGGGGGCAGGGACAAAGAGAAAGAGAGGAGAGAGAGAGAAAAGAAAGAGAGAGAGAGGAGAAAGAGAGATGATAGAGAGAAAGAGGAGAGAGGAGAAGCGCAGCGCAGCAGGGAGGGGGGATTCAGGTGTGGGGGGAGGACACAGCAGTAGCAGCGGTCCAAAGAGGTGGGGGGAGCAGAGAGGGTGTGTGTGGTTGGGGCTAGTGTGTGGCAGGGGGCCTGGGGTAAGTGGAGAGAGTCGGGGGCAAGGAGGAAAAGAGGTGGGGTGGGGGGAGCAGAGAGGGTGTGTGTGGTTGGGGCTAGTGTGTGGCAGGGGGCCTGGGGTAAGTGGAGAGAGTCGGGGGCAAGGAGGAAAAGAGGTGGGGTGGGGGGAGCAGAGAGGGTGTGTGTGGTTGGGGCTAGTGTGTGGCAGGGGGCCTGGGGTAAGTGGAGAGAGTCGGGGGCAAGGAGGAAAAGAGGTGGGGTGGGGGGAGCAGAGAGGGTGTGTGTGGTTGGGGCTAGTGTGTGGCAGGGGGCCTGGGGTAAGTGGAGAGAGTCGGGGGCAAGGAGAAAAAGAGGTGGGGTGGGGGGAGCAGAGAGGGTGTGTGTGGTTGGGGGCTAGTGTGTGGTAGGGGGCCTGGGGTAAGTGGAGAGAGTCAGGGGCAAGGAGGAAAAGAGGTGGGGTGGGGGGAGCAGAGAGGGTGTGTGTGGTTGGGGGCTAGTGTGTGGCAGGGGGCCTGGGGTAAGTGGAGAGAGTCGGGGGCAAGGAGGAAAAGAGGTGGGGTGGGGGGAGCAGAGAGGGTGTGTGTGGTTGGGGGCTAGTGTGTGGCAGGGGGCCTGGGGTAAGTGGAGAGAGTCGGGGGCAAGGAGGAAAAGAGGTGGGGTGGGGGAGCAGAGAGGGTGTGTGTGGTTGGGGCTAGTGTGTGGCAGGGGGCCTGGGGTGAGTGGAGAGAGTCGGGGGCAAGGAGGAAAAGAGGTGGGGTGGGGGGAGCAGAGAGGGTGTGTGTGGTTGGGGGCTAGTCTGTGGCAGGGGGCCTGGGGTAAAAAAAAAAAACAACACCTGGGAACAATGGGCAGAAAGTCTGGGGGGGGGGGAGAGGAACCAACAACAACCAGCAGGGAGGAATGGGACATACACACAGCAAAACCAGAACCAAAAGAAGCTAATTGATTTCACACAAAAAACCAAAGTAACTAAGACAGGACTCAACAGGCAGCAGCAGCAGCACCAGGGAGGATGGGGAACAACACTCAGTCTGGGTGGGAGGGGGCAGGCAGGGCAGGAGTGGAGGAGGAGGTGGCAGTGGGGGGAGTGGGTTTCTGGAGGGGAGGGAGGGGGGAAGCTAGGAGCAGGACCACAGGGGAACAATCAAATTTGAATCCAAACAATCTATACACAAAGTAAAAAAAAGGAAACCAAAGGGCAGCCAGAAAGTCTCAGGGCGGGGGGGGGGGTTTACAACTACCAGGGGGAGGGACTGGGGGAGTGGGTGACACACACAGGGAGCAAAACCAAAACCAGAACCTAATTCCACAAAGAAATCCAAAGAATGCAAGGCTCAACAGGCAGCAGCACAGGAGGGAAACAATCTTATCTGGGTGGGAGGGAGGGAGGGAGGGGGGAAGCTAGGAGCAGGGCCAGAGGGGAACAAATTAACAATCAAAATCAGAACACAAGGAATCAAATTGCAGCAATAATATAAACTAAATCCTCAGAAACACAACTCAGACAGGCAGCCAGCAATAACAATAGCTATTAATTAAAAACCAAAATCAGCAAATATATAAATTTACACAGAAGCAATAATTGAATGCAACTCAAAAAGTGGAACAAAAGTCAGGCAAGGCACAAAAACAGGAAAGCAATGCAGAAGAGGGGGGTGGGGGGGGGGAAGGAGGGAAAGCCAAAACTTTGGAAGAAGGGTTGAGAGAGAAAGGGTGAAGAGAACAGAAAACACACAACAGGAAAAGTTGGAAAAAGTTGAGGGGAAAGTATTAAAGAGGTTTGGACAGAGACAGACAGAGGGCAGATGGACAAGGTGGCACACAACAACACACACAGAGAGCAGAGAGACAGACACACACTAATGTGACACACAGTCAGCAGGGACTCACAGCAGACACCAGCAGCAAAAGAGCAAGCAAGGTCTCAGAGATGATCCCACAACTGCAGCCAAGAGAAGTTTCCAGAGAAGAGGCTTGGGTTTATATAGGTTTGAAATTCCCTCCTTTGGGAGCCCCCACCTTTGCACTCCCCCACGGCCAACAGGGTGCCAGCTCTCAACAGTGCAACAGCCAAGCAGCCTACCAGACCAAAGGACTCATTCTGGCCAATCAAAGGATCAATAGCGCAGCCAATACAATGCCTGAAAATAGCATCACAAAATGGATGCTAGGAGCAAAAGTTTCAGGAATGAGCCACAAAATGGAGGACACACTTCAAACTTTAAAGGGACACTCCAGAGACTCAATTGAACTCCCGAACCGGTTCGGGAAACCCGAGCCGGTTCGGAGCCGAACCGACTCGGATTCGGTCCGGATCGGTCCCAGAAGGGCCCGATTCGGTCCGGGATCGAACCGCCGGATCCGGACCGGTTCGGGACGAACCGATCCGGATCCGGACCGAACCGCACATCACTAGGTACCGCATGAACTGCTTTAAAAAGCAGTCGCCTCCCTGAAGCAAATGTGAGTAACCTGCACCATGTCTTGAAGTACTTAGGTTGAAGTAAGGTATCATCTTGCCAGATATCCAACTTGTTACTGAGAAAACCACTTTACCCACTCCCATGCCCCACTCCAGAGCAAGCGTGCACGTGAAAAGCATTCAAATAGGACTGTAGAATATATTTGAATTTACAAAATTCTCAAGGTGCAGTTTCAGCTTATTTGGAAATCCTTCATTTTTAGAAAACAAAACATATGGAGATCTCAAGACTGAACATATGCAAAGTTATGGAAACTTTTTTTAAAAGCACCTGCCATGTTCAAGGTCACTGAGAGTGAAATCTCCTTCTACAAATCCCCATGCTTCCTCTGCCTGACAGCACTCCATCATTAAACTCTACTGGGCAGAGTGAATATAATTGACAGGTTCTGGTGGACCTATTTATTGTTCCTCCACATTTTTGTCCTTATTGAAATCGTGGAGAATGTCAATATCCTCTCTTGAGTGCATGGAGGAATGGTTAAGTTTAATTCAAATATTATTTCTAATCAGAGCTGTGCAGAATATTCTGCGGTTTCACTGCTGAGATTTCATTTACTAACATAGCAAAAGTACTGTCTTAGAAAAAATACTTGCCTTTCTAAACATTCATATTCTTTCAGAGCTTTTCCTTTTGTTTCCCTGGCTGTTGCTTCTTATCACAGCCATTTCCCTTCTTTTCCCCTCCTGGTTCTCAGGCTCATTTGTTCTTTCTGACGTTCACACGTGCATGCCTTAGAGGGTACACCGATCACCACCAGATTAAATAGTTGTGCATCTGAGAAGAGTGAAGGCAATGGAGAAGAATGAAAATGAAAAGCAAAGAGCATCAAATAGCATCAAAACAATGTTTACATGTTCACAAGGTTGTTGTTTTTTAAACTGCCAGTAACGCAAGTGGCTTTCAACACTTACGAAACTGAACCTGAAACTAGCTAAGTAGTTTCAACTCAGCTGTACCAATTATTATATGCAGCATTCGTTTCTCAAAAGCCTGATCTAAAGTGAATTAGCTCCATTGACAGATTTATTAATTATACATCTATGGTTTTCCTGTCTATTTATTGGATTTTTAATGTTTTTGATACACAAACAAAGCCAGCTGAGACATATCCATGTGCTCTTACAAAATTTTGCTTGGCATCTTTTGTCTCGGAGTTAAATTTAGTTTTGTTTAGAAAAGTGACAACAACAAAAAGAAAGGACATCCTAGGTTTTTGCATTAATGAGCTTAGCCACACAAGAATTCTTTTATGCTTCAAATACTTCTCTTAGTATGTGCACTCTCGGCTGCATTGTAGTGGCTAGTCTTTCTCAGTGTTTTTTCAGGCATCACTCACTACAATTGATGTGGTAAGGCCAGTTCCATGCATTTTAGATTTTTGCACAGAAGGCACACAGAGTTCCCTCCTGTGTCAACAACAACAAGCGGTATCTGTTTCTTCTACAAAGTGTGTCATATGAAAATTCACCATTGTTAATGTTGGTAGGGAGAGAATTTGGCTTGTCTCAGAAGTACCTGAGGTAGGTGTGAGTGTCACTTTTTATAATAGGGTTCCTAAGGAATGACAGGTCAAAGGGTTGGCATTCAAAGTACTTATGCAGAGTGTCAATCATCCATTCATTGCCGGTTCAAAAT
This sequence comes from Hemicordylus capensis, assembly GCF_027244095.1. Lineage (NCBI taxonomy): Eukaryota > Metazoa > Chordata > Lepidosauria > Squamata > Cordylidae > Hemicordylus > Hemicordylus capensis. The sequence goes on along the minus strand of NC_069659.1, from coordinate 184,222,430 downwards.
GCACGCTCCAGGTATACCTTTAAGGGATATTCATGACTTTTCATCAAAAATTCTCTCTCTTTCTCTTTCTCTGCCTCAGCCACCTATTAGGGCCTCCTGCTAATGACTCCAATTTGAAACCAGAACATTGACAGATGTGAAAGTCAGGCCAGTCTATATTATTTTATTTTTTATTCAAAAGCCATTACAGTTCTACTTGGATTGGTTTCTCATTTTCCCTCCCCTCTGCCTTTCTTAACAAGCTTTCACTGACTTTATTCTTCCTTTTGGTCTTTGTGTGTTCATAAGAGCACTGTAGTGAGGGGCATTTTTGAGCAAGAATTGTCCTTGTGGCTGGTGGTTGCAGTTAGTTACACACAGCATTGAGGTGTCTTGCAGAGGGATTCTGAAATTGGAGGAAAATACATTTCTAACACCAGAAGATGGGACTTTACTTTTCTGAGCATTAAAATGCCCTCAAACATTTTATGCGCATTTAAATGCCCTCAACCTATTTTTGGCTTCTATTGACTTTTAACCTAGAGGACATATAACATTTATCTCCAGTGTTGCTAATGTAAAGACTACCATGCTAATTCTTTTAATTCTGCTCTCTATCTTGCAAGGGGTCATGTGTTCTCACTTGTGCTGGAAGTGAAACTGAATAACTGCTCAATTTTATACTTTTGAAAAACATGGAAGCAACTGGTATTTGTGTCTCAGTGGCCTAGCATGCAACTGCCTAGGTTGAGACTGAGAGCTAGGAATGTGCACGAGCCATTCATGCAGGCACAGGCAGGGTGGGGACTGGTCCCTTAAGGAGCAGGTGAGCGGGTCCTTACCTGCTCTGCTGCCACCCCACAGCTTTTCCAGGCACGACGCTCACTTGAGCAAAGGCTGCGTGGAGCTGCAGTGCTGTTCCCTTCAGGCTGCATGCAGTATTGGAATGCAAATGGCCAACTGGTTCGTGCACATCCCTACTCATGCACATCCCTACATCCCATGGGCTCTGTACACATTTATCCTGTGTAGCAGACGGCAGAATATAGAGTTGTGATACTCCGGAATGAACCTACCCAGCCAGGCAAATCATTGGATCCTTCCAGAACAGGAACGACTGTAAAGACTTCTTGTTTGGACTAAGGCTGTGCCTCAGTAATGAGGTCTCCCTGGTTCCTAGTTGTCTGCTTGGCTTTGGCTCTAATTCTGACTTTCAGCTTGTCTTCTGGCTTGCTTGGCTTTGAACTTTGGTTATGTTTCTGACTCTTGGCTCCTTGATCCCGAGTCCTGCTTTGCTCCTTGTTTCTGTTTCTTTGCCTGGTCCCTCCCAGGCTTAACTTCAGATGCTGTACTATTCTACTATGCACTGCTATGGGCCACTGGAGAAAACCGGATGCTGGACTAGATAGGACTTGGGCCTTATCCAGCAGGGCTGTTCTTATGTTCTTATTCTGCAATAAGCTGCCTTAGCCTAGCTCTGACAGAATTTTAAAATCAGTTTCTAGCACTGATTCCTAATGAGGTTAATCAGTTTTGGTCTGCATAACTTCTCCTGAACTCTGTCTTAAGAATCTGATAAATGATGGATTTTTGGGTTTTGCCACCATGTCCAGTTTTTTCCACCCTAACCTTTTCCATCCCCATTCAGCCTGATGAAGTTTTCTGAGAACTCAAAAGTTCACTGTTAGCAATTTTATGTTATTTTGGTTTGTCCTAATAAAAGTATTATCTGACTGTGGCTTCTGGATTTTTTCCCTAATGGACCAATATGGCTACCTATTATTTTTGAGTTACAGGACCATAACTGTGCTTCCATAGGTATACAACCTGATAATATCTCTCATATACTCCTGAGATGTTCATGCTGCGATCACACAAATTGCACTGTGCTTGCTGTACATATAATCCACAAATACCAATGGGAACTAAGACAAAAATCACAATATCCAACATTTCTCTTACTCTTAATTGCTTATATAAACGTTTCCCTTTATTGTTGGATTTCCCTATGCAGCAACATCTCAGTGTTGATATTGCTGGCCTTTTTAAGCAGAGGTGACTGAATCCTTCCCTTCATGGTCACATACTTGTGTTACTGATGCAAATCCTTTTTTGCCTTGTAGTCATTCCCAAATACAGTTGCCCATGTGGGCATTGTGGGCAATAAATAAAAGAACTCCCTGTAAGCCATGAGTTAACAGTTCTTCAATACGATGTTTTTGTTGATCTACTGGATTTACAATGTTTTGAGTTTTATGTGCTGCTCACAGGCATTACAGCAACCACAGACAAAATTCCCCAAAGCTCTACTTCTTTCTATAGTATTAGGCATTTTTAACAATCTATATCCATCTTAGGATGGACAAATATGTCTCTTAACTGTTGCTTATCCTATATGCAAAAGTGGTTTTTTTTTTTACACCTAGTAGTATTTCCTTTAAAATACCAATATTTATTAATCATCTTTTTAATTTGGCTGATAGAAAAAATAATAGGAGAGTGGTATAACAGGGTTTTCTTTTTAACCAAAGCTCTTTCCCTTGGTTTTAGAAAGCTAGACCAGGCTTTCTAAAAAGGCTCTTTCAGGCATTTCTGGGGATATCCACTTTCTTGCAAATCTTGTTCCAATCTCTTAGCCTCCCTATGGGAATTTTGTCTATTACTGCAATCTGGTTGGATGGTAGATTCTTCTTCATATGTCTGGGATAAAAGCTATCATATTTTAACAAAGAATTAAAATGCATATATATATATATATATATATATATATAGAGAGAGAGAGAGAGAGAGAGAGAGAGAGAGAGAGAGAGAGAGAGAAATGGAGACAGACAGACACCACTGGTACAGTATCATACTTGTTACTCTTACAATTCAATTCCACGTCTGTTTGTCTAAAAATATTACTATAGTCCACATATGGAGGATCTGTTTCTCACAAACTAGCCTTGTATTGATGCTTCCTGGCTGTGAGCCAGATAAGGCTGCCCCAGACTTTAGAGCAGGGCTGCTCAACTTCAGCCCTCCAGACATTTTTGGACTAAAACTCCATAATCCCCAACTACAATGGCCAATAGGGATCAGTGTTCCCTGTAACAGGGATTCCCAGATGTTGTTGACTACAATTCCCAGGATCTTTGACCAAAGGCCATTGCAGCTGGGGATTCTGGGAGCTGTAGTCAACAACAGCTGGAAATATTGGTTACAAGGAACACTGATTATGGATCTTGTTGGCCAACATGTGCAGAAGGGCTGGAGTTGAGCAGCCCTGCTTTAGAGTAACCAGTATAATGACTAGTGAGTTCCAAAGTACTTTATACAGGGCAAATGCTTTGAAATTCATTGGGCAAGTTCACATACAGGGCAGTACCTGAAGTTGTAGTGAGCAGCCAATTTTCCAGGTGCACACACTCTTTGCATGAGCCTCTACTTCCATTCCAACTTCTGGTATGTCAAGATCAGTTGTGACATCTGAACCAACCAGTCTTGGCATATCCTGCTCCACTTCTCTCAGGGAATCCAGCAACTGTAACTGAGATTTGAAGTAAATCACAAATGTTGGATTCCATGAGGGACATGGGACCAGATATGCTAGGATTGGTCATGATGTCCACACCCACCAATCCTGGCATATTGGAAGCTAAAGGAAGAGCAGTACAGGCTCTCATAGAGCATGTGCACTCCCAGGTTACTGGCTCCTCACCCCTACCTCAGGTACCACTGCAGTTGTGAACCTGCCCATAATCTCATTCATTCACACATGTCTGTTCGAAATGGGGTTAATGCTTTCATTTTACAAGTCATCATCATCATTTTACAAGTCAGCTCAGTACAATACGGATGTGTGAGTTCACTCAAGGTCGAGCCAACCCGGCTTGAGGGCTTGCCTCAAGCTGGACCAGGTCCGGTTTGGCTTGAGGTTGAGCTGAACCCACTGGGCCAATCTGGGGCCAGTTCGGGTGATTTTTTGTAAATGGAAAAAAAGTTAGACTTACCACCATTGTGGTGCTTTTGGGGGGAGGGTGTCTCCTGAGGTGCCCCCCAGCCTCACACCATCTCAAATGGCCTGCTTCAGGCCATTTTTAGCCCATTCCAGGCCACACTGCACTGGCAGCAGCCATTTTGGAGGCCACCACAAATGTGCACTGGCTACAAATGTGCATGGTCGGGTCACAATCCCCCGAAGCCCTACAGTGGTGTAAGTCCACCATTCTCCCCCATTTAAAATAACTTTTTCACCCCAACCCACTGAGCTGGGCCCTAGCTGGGTCTGGTTTGTCCTCGAACCAGACTGGGCTTGGCTCTAGTGTGCACAGAACCAGTTCTACTCAAACTAAACCAGGTTTTCCGGTTTTGTGCACACCCCTATAGTACAACATGCAGCAGGTTTTCCTGGACTGTACTATTTACACTGTAGGTGGGACATTTCAACATGTGACTGTCCTCCCATACTAGCGCATCCCTTCTTGCCACATAGTACAGCTGGCTTCAGGTTCCAAGGGGCTCTTGACCAAGTGATTTGTGGGCCGCTTAGGATCTTATGGGGGCTCCTTTGGAGGGCAAGGTGGCAGTGCTTCAGAGCACTATTCAGTGGCCTAGCTGGCAGCTGCCATCTGTGTTCATAATAATGCAATGACCCACTGTGCAGCATGACTGTGATGCAGGGCATATTGCATGGTTCTGAAAGATGGAAGCCACCAGTGAAGTCATCACAAAGCATGCCAGATGACTGCTCCCTGCTCTTCTCCCCCAGGCAAGCCTCAACTCCAGAAATATTTCCCTCTTGAACTTCTTTAAGAAGTCCCTGCCTCTGGAACAAGCCTGTTCATGGATGGCCTGCACCTGAAAGGGACAATAACAGAACAAGTCCCTCAGCTGAGTAACTTGCTCTCTGGCAGTCTCTTCCTGTGCCTCACTGATTTCTTGACTCCCTTTCACTAATCAGTAAATGGGTTTGTCCAAAGGCCCCTACAATGATGCAGGGCTTCTGAAGAAAGTCCATTCATAGATAAGAAGAGTAGGAGTGGGCAGTGATGGAGTGTGTCTCTCAGCTGAGCTGAACCACTTCTGTGGGTCAAAGGTCAATACTGGACAGGATCTCTTGGGCCAGCTGTGGGTCTTTTGATAATGCTGGATTTGCAGCCAGTGCCCAACTTGACTGATCTCTGATGCAGGGTTCAACACATAGAAAACTAGCAAATCAGGCAGAAGACTAGCCTAAGAAACCATCTTCTTACCAAGCTAGCTTTGTATACACAGGGAGGCTCTGTATGTGTGTGTGTTTAGAGAGCAATCGTGATTTCCCCACCTGCAGTCTTTCAAGCTATAGATTCTAGCAAGAGAAAGTTTGGGATTATTGTTCATTTAACTTAGATATTTTAGCACACTGGGGTTTTCTTTGTCGGGGGGGGAGTGGTTTAAGCTGATCTGAGCTGCAGCCTAACAAGGTATGGAGAAGGGCAACGAAATTAAACACTTTCATGGAGGACAGGACTATCAATGGCTGCTAGTCATGGCCACTAAAAAGAATCTCCAGGCTCAGAAGTCATGTACTTTTGATAGACTGGGACAATTTTCAGGAAATGAGAATGTTTAGGACATTTTTGAGAAAAAGTGAGCAAACTATTTCTCCAAAGGATTTGAGTATGCTGCAACCAAATCTGCTGAAAAGGTTACTGAAAGTAATATATTGAAAGCAATGGCTTGGAGCCAAAATAGGTTAGATTGCATCTGTTCATGCAAGATGGATATTCCACTCCTTCCAGTAGCAGCACCTGTGTCTACCTTCAAACCCCAAAGAGTAGGAGACCCCCAAGCAACATATGGAGGAATATTTGAGGTGGAAGCCAAGGGGAGAATTGACGGCAACTCCCCATTTGTGAGAGAAATGAGTGGACTCCAGTCCCCCCCCAGAGGGGTAGCTGTAGATCCTAGCCCTCAGCTTTACTTTATTTAGCTCAGTTTTCATAACACTTTTTGAAGTGTCAGGCTGCAGTTCTTAAATACTGAGAGGAGATAACTTAATTATGTTGATCAACAGGAGACAGATCCTGCAGTGAATTTTTAATAATACGCTAATAGCCTAATAAGGAAATCAAATTAGACATTAGTGAGAGGTTTTCATCGCAGCATGATCTATGCACAAATTTTGTTTGCAGCAACATAAGATGATACATAGCTCCTCATGCTGCTTCACAGAAAAGTCAACTGGAATTTTCTGCATTGTTATTCCTTAAGAAAATATGAACAGTTTCCGAATGGCAAGAAGTTCATTTGACTTTTTTTCTGGTCAGGCTGTGGAAGAATTTCACTTCTCCTATTCATCTTCTGTATATATTATTCCAAGATAATGTGGCTGCCAGCAACAACAACAACTGTTGCAGGGATATAGAACAGATATGTGCAAAATCTTTTATTGGTCCAAGTCCAGTAATTCAGAAATATTCTGCAAGCGTTCAGATTGTGCAAAGAACTTCATCAGACAAGGATATGCTAAAATGAATAATAAAATAAATTCTCGCAGGCTTGCAAATAGCTGCTTATCTCAGTGGTGGGTGCTTCCCAGCTGATGGGTAGAAATGTGCCATCCAAGTTTAAGTTCCAGCCCAGATTTGGTTGCACCGGCTTTTTAGAATTCTTGTTTCTCTTTTGGAATGCTGAGACTAATACTGACCAACCTCATAGAGAAGCTGGGAAATAAATATATGCCTATTGCTGTTCAAAGATGGTGCATATGTCTATAAATCTGGAAATGTATTGGTTACACTACTGTGGTTTATCCTCTCTCTCTCTCTCTCCCCTCATCCTCATCCTCAACATTGTAAATATTTCTTGAATTGCAATCAAAATCATCCCCATGATAACAGCTATGATGACTGACTCTTTTACTGTTAAACACAACCTGATGTTTTTGTTTCTTTTCAGTCACACAGCAGTTTACAATCTTTTGTGATGAGAAGAGCATTGCCAATTCATTTACAGCAATGTGTCATTATTAGACAATCAAACAACTGTTTGCAAGAGCCCTTTTCCAATTAAAATAGCAGATAAGTGCCTATTGCTTTTGTTTCAACACAAGGTGTTCTATACAGGAATTATTTATCACTAGATTGCACAATCACAGTTCAAATTATGCATTAGTAATTTTCTCCCCTTTATTGCATTGTGTTCAATCAATACAATTTATGTCAGAGGGTAATGGCAACACTGCACTTCAAATATTGATAACTTTTCTACAGGCCCATCCTTTCCTCCCTCACCCTGCAACAGTTTGGTAGAAGGACACATACCTTTCAGAATGTGAATAAAGGCTTGAGTATCTTTCTTGGTCAGGTTTATGCTTCTAGGTCTGTTGGCTTCCTAGATTTGTCTGTCCAAGTACAGTTTGTAGGGATGTGCAAATAGATTCAGGTACAAATTGATTTGTACCCGAATCTAGCTGATTGGGGCAATTTGGAGACAGAACAAATCACCCCTGTGGTCCATTGGCTAGATTTGGGTCCAATTCATCGTGCCAGATTCGTTTTGAAACACTTTGAAATTCAGATTCCTCCTATCATTTTCCCCAATTCCCAGATTTCATTTAAAAAAAAAAAAGCTAAGCTCTAGCCCTTGTAGAACTGGAGTTATGGAGCAAAACGTGTGGTCACTATGTTTCAAGTGTTTGGATTCTTTGGTGTTAATAACCTTTCCTCAGTGAATCCCTATGAAGATTCATTACACACCTTCATTTCTTCTATTCATTTTGACTGTCTTTGGACAGTGCCAACTGTCAACTCCTACCCGCAAGGCAGTGGGGTACTACTCAGGTTATGTTCTAGGATTTTTTTCAAGTGTTGAGACTATTTGGTGTCTAATAACCTTTCCTCATAATGAATCCCTATGAGAATTCATTACACACCAAAGAATCTAAACACCTCAAAATTATTAAAATATAAACTGAGTACCCAGTGCTTGTGGGTAGGGGGTAGTTGGCAAATAGGATGCCACTAATTCCCCACCCACAAAGCAGTGGGGTCAAAATGAACAGAAGAAATGAAGGTGTGTAATAAAGAAACCAAAGAATCTAAACACCTCAAAAATTCTTAAAATATAAACTTAGTACCCAGTGCTTCGGGGTTGGGGGGTAGTTGGCACATGTGCTTGGGGGTTGGGGGTAGTTGCCACTAATTCCCCACCCCCACACACAAAGCAGTGGGGTCAAAATGAACAGAAGAAATAAAGGTGTGCAATGAAACCTCATAGGGATTCATTATGACGAAAAGTTAGACACCAAAGAATCTAAACACTTGGAAAATGGTGACCACACATTTTACTCTATAACTCCACTTCTATAAAGGCTAGAGCTTAGCTTTTTAAAAAAGTAAAGCTGGGGATCCATGTTAGGGTTAGGATAGGGTGATTTTGAATCCCCATTATTCCCTATGGAGGAAATATACAAAATCAGTAAAATCTAAATAAATAAATCATTAAAAATCAACCAAGTATCCCACTGCCTTGAAATGTGGGTGGTAGGTGGCACCCATGGGGACCTACCCACCACCCAATTAGGTGCCCCTAGGACCTTTAAAAGTTGGCCAAACCTGAATCAAATCAAATCCAAATCAAATCAAATCCAAATCGAATCTGGGGTGATTTGGGGGGACAGATTCAGACACAGAACAAATCGATTTGGGCACAAATTGAATAAAAAAATTGATCTGTGCACATCCCTAACAGTTTGTTACTGTAGAACCATCTCAAGGCTGTTTGTCAGAAGCTTGTGGAACTCTTTAAATAGAAAGTATATAATGAGGTCATGCACATGACCTCATGCCACTGCTCGCGAAGGTCTTTGGGGAAGGCAGGAGCTTACCTACCTTCCCAAGAAAGTGAGCGTCATTGTCTGCCTTCGCAACACCACATTGCCACATAAGCGGTGGCATAGTGAAGGCAAAAGCCAGGAGCAGGAGGACTTCCCACTCCCACATCCCAGAGCACCCTGCACGATGAATGCAGCAGCTGCTCTCATTAGAGCAGTGGATGTGTTCAGCATGGCCACTCCCCTCCCCCCCCCACCCCAGTTCGTTGCCAGAAATGGCAGCTGGCCGGGGGAAGTCTTTTAACCTGGCAGCGACCACATTCATGATCACCTGCCTCTAATAAAATGGTTAAAAAGTTGGACTACCATGTTCTGGAACAGCCAGGAGCAGAAGTCTCCTGGTGCTCCAGATGACACAAGCTGCCTCGGTTACCCTAGGCGGTTCATGTTGTATGAATAGCCTGAGCGTATGTAATAATTCAAAATCATGTGTCCTAAAAACTCTTTTAAAGAACTTTTAAAAAACATGTTCCATACAAAACATGGTGTTGAAAAACAAATAGAATAACTAATTTTAAAAAATCCATAATTTTAGTAAAAAGATAAATTCAAATGGCATCATAATTGATACTAGCAAAACTGTTGAGGTTTTGTTGATCTCTGAAGGCTTGCTGATGCGAAGTACAAAGTTTGTACATATTTATGGTGATAATTGCTGACATGCATTTGTCTGAAGAGCTAAATGCAGTACTCATGGAAAGAATCTTACTGTGCTTCGAATGCTGGGGCACCGCCATGCCATAGCTTGTGACTATACCCACACTTCTCCTTACCCCCCTCATAGTTTTGATGATGATTCTCAGCCCTGCTGCCTATTGATGACATTGATCTACAGCAGTGAATATGCCCTCTGACTCTATTTCTTCCATAATTCCTCTCCACTGAATTCTTATTATGCCATGTATTGACTGAATTGTGCTTGTTTGAGTAGTGACATTATACTTTTTTTAGTCTAATCACTGCTATAATGGAAACTGCATTCATTTTCCTAAAAGCAAAAAAAAAAAAAAAAAAGGAATCTTGCAGAAGGATGAACTTAAAGGGCATGATCATGGCCAAAGTCGATCACCAATTAGATTTCATGTGCTTGCCTATGAATAAATTACCTTGGTATGGAACTAGCTCTGTTTACTCTGCATAACCCGATATATATTTTCTTCCAAATAGATTTTCTAACTCCATTTGTAGTTGTTTACAAGGTAGTTTGTATTCAGCACAGTGTGTCAAATACACGGTTTGGTTTGTCACTGTGTTATTTAAGAAGACCTCCTGACTTTGAATGTTTTCCTTAGCTTTCAGTTCGTGCCTGTTGGTTATTATTTTGATAAAACTCCAGAAGTCAGGTACTGGATATTTATTCTTCTTCTCCCCCCCACCCCAGTACTTTGTATAAGTTAATGAGGTTTGTGGTTACTGTCTCCACTAAGGAAACACATATTGTTGTTTTTTGAAATCACAGTCCACAGAGTTCTCCTGCACAAATCCTTTAGAAATGAATGGGAGCTGTGATCCTGCATACATTTAAATAGGGCAGCTTATACCAGAGAACTTCTCTATGGATTGTGCCCCAAATCTCGTAGAAAGGCTCCTCAGTCATGAGCTTTGTTTATATGTTTTTATTTCAACACTTACTTCTGTGTATCCTTTCTTTTTATTACTATAGTAAGTCCTGGTGGATTCTTCATCGTTGTCGTTGCGAGCCTTGATCCAATGAAATATGCATGCTGTTTTGCTGTTTTTATTTATCTTCTCAGCTCTGTTCTGCATATGAAAGGACTTACAGTTCAACTTCTGCCTTTGCAAGTGCTTCTCTCATTCATTAGTCTCAATGATAAGGAGAATAATTATGCTCACACACAAATGTACATTGAAGTGTTTGATGGGGCCAGCAATCTGCAACCTTGTTATAGTGAAGTACTTGGATTTATGCTGTTTCAGAGCTCAAAAACCTGAGTAGGAGACTTACAGGATGCTTTATTCAGGTCTGTGCCGTTCATACTGGAGGAGGGGAGTGATGACCTCACATTTTGGTCCAAAGCATGGATGCTTACATTTTCTCATCACTGGAAATATTCTTTGTCTTACAAAGATGTTCCTTCCCCTTTGAGTTCTCCACCAGCCATTGTTTCCAGAAGTCCCTGCTTTCCAACCCATTCCCGTTTTGTCCCACCTTCTTTAGCTACTTTAACTTTTGAGCCATTCTCTAGCACTCCTACTCTTGAATTGAAGCGTTGGGTAGGGATGTGCATGGATTTTTTTTTTTTTTTAATTCAATTTGTACCTGAACTGAATCACCTCTGATTCATTTTGGGTCTGAATGTGCCCCTCCACCTGAATCACCCCAGATTCGATTTGTACCCAATTTTTTTTCCCCCAAAATCCAAATCAGCTGGATTTGGGTACAAATCATTTTGTACCCAAATCTATTTGCACATCCCTAGTGTTGGGAACTGGTAAGAGTTTTCCCCTAGGGTTCATTCTAGGGGTGTGCAATTCGGGATTTCGGGTGATTCGGCTCGGACCCGAACCGAATCACCCCTGTTCTGTTTTGTGCCCGAATCTGGGTCACCCGAATCACCCTTGATTCGGTTCAGATTCGGATTTAATCCGAATCCGAATCTGAATCGATTTGGGGGGTAAAAAGGGGCCCAGGGGCAAAATCTTTGGGTGGGGTGGTAGTGCCCAATGGGTAGAGTCTACCACCCCAATTTCAGGGGGATTGGGCAAAATCCTGATTTTTGGTGAATTTTTAAAGTTTTAGTGACTTTGGGGCAGTTTGGGGGCATAGCATGGGATCTGGGCAAAAGGAGTGGGGTGGGGTGGTAGTGACTAATGGGTGCAGGCTACCACCCCAATTTCAGGGGGATTGGGCAAAGGGCTGATTTTTGGTAAATTTCTGAAATTTTCATGTCTTTGGGGCAGATTGGGGCATATTGGGGCAGAAAGTGGGGCCTGGGGCAGAATAGTGGGGTGAGGTGGTAGTGCCTAATGGGTGGAGGCTACCACCCCAATTTCAGGGGGTTTGGACAAGGGGCTGATTTTTTGAGAATTTTTGAAGTTTTAGTGACTTTGGGGCAGTTTGGGGGCAGAAAGTGGATCTGCCCCAAAAGAGTAGTGTGGGGTGGTAGTGCCTAATGGGTGGAGGCTACCACCCCCATTTCAGGGGGATTGGGCAGAGGGCTGATTTTTTGAGAATTTTTGAAGTTTGGGTGTCTTTGGGGCAGATTGGGGGCAGAAAGTGGATCTGCCCCAAAGGAGTGGGGTGGGCTGGTAGATAGTGCCTAATGGCTGGAGGCTACCACCCATCCCCAATTTAAGAGTGATTGGGCAGTGGGGTGAATTATGGTGAATTTATTTGTATGAGGTTTGTCTTCATAAGGTGAAGTGTGCTAAAGTGATTACTTCCTCATATTATTCATAGTAAAGGAAAGTGTGAAAAAGTGAAAGTGGGGTCATGAGAGTTGTTTAATTGAAAAAAATCTCATTTGCTATGATAGAATGAGAATTCACACCTCAGAAGTTTTTTCTGAGGTGTGAATTCTCATTCTATCATAGCAAATGAGCTATTTTTCAATTAAACAACACTCATGACCCCACTTTCACTTTTTCACACTTTCCTTTACTATGAATAATATGAGGAAGTAATCAATTTAGCACACTTCACCTTATGAAGACAAACCTCATAAAAATAAATTCACCAAAATTCCCCCCTCTGCCCAATCACTCTTAAATTGGGGATGGGTGGTAGCCTCCAGTCATTAGGCACTATCTACCAGCCCACCCCACTCCTTTGGGGCAGATCCACTTTCTGCCCCCAATCTGCCCCAAAGACACCCAAACTTCAAAAATTCTCAAAAAATCAGCCCTCTGCCCAATCCCCCTGAAATGGGAGTGGTAGCCTCCACCCATTAGGCACTACCACCCCACACTACTCTTTTGGGGCAGATCCACTTTCTGCCCCCAAACTGCCCCAAAGTCACTAAAACTTCAAAAATTCTCAAAAAATCAGCCCTTTGTCCAAACACCCTGAAATTGGGGTGGTAGCCTCCACCCATTAGGCACTACCACCTCACCCCACTATTCTGCCCCAGGCCCCACTTTCTGCCCCAATATGCCCCAATCTGCCCCAAAGACATGAAAATTTCAGAAATTTACCAAAAATCAGCCCTTTGCCCAATCCCCCTGAAATTGGGGTGGTAGCCTGCACCCATTAGGCACTACCACCCCACCCCACTCCTTTTGCCCAGATCCCATGCTATGCCCCCGAACTGCCCCAAAGTCACTAAAACTTTAAAAATTCACCAAAAATCAACTGTGAACCGAATCACCCGAATTTTTCATGCCCGAAATTCGGGTGATTCGGCTCGTGCCTGAAAAATATCGGGGGACATCGGGGGTGATTCGGTTCAGCCCCGAATCACCCGAAATTGTTCGTTTCGGGCACAGATCGTTCTGTGCCCGAAATTTTTTGCACATCCCTAGTTCATTCTGCTCTTTCTTTCAAGCCTTATTCTCCATCTAATCTCCCTTTCCTTAAGGTCCCCCTTGCTTACTCTTCCGTCAGCCTCCTAGTCTCTGGGCTTCCTGTACCTCATCTGCCCTATGTCCTGGACCTCTTCCTGGCCTTCAGCCATATATGAGTTTAATCCTAGCAAAACTGAGTTCCCCCCACCCTACATAAATCAGACTGCATACTATTTAATTTTATTAGTAATTGAACATTCCATGCCCCCATATCAGCTCAGCCAGTTACTGACAGAGGTTCAGAGGCAGGATGCCTTCGAATACCAGCTGCAGGGGAGCAACGGCAGGAGAGGGGACATGCCTTCATCACTTACTTATAGGCTTCTCAGATGCATCTGGTGGGCCACTGTGGGAAACAGGATGCTGGACTAGATAGGTCTTGTGCCTAATCCCGCAAGGCTCTTCTTATGTTTCACTAACATAGGTGCAATGCAATCTACATTATAGCCACTGTTGGTAACATAGGAAACTGCCACATACTGAGTCAGACCACTGGTCTATCTAGCTCAGTATTGTCTTCACAGACTGGCAGCGGCTTCTCCAAGGTTGCAGGCAGGAATCTCTCTCAGCCCTCTCTTGGAGAAGCCAGGGAGGGAACTTGAAACCTTCTGCTTTTCCCAGAGCGGCTTCATCCCCTGAGGGGAATATCTTGCAGTGCTCACACATCAAGTCTCCCATTCATATGCAACCAGGACAGATCCTGCTTAGCTATGGGGACAAGTCATGCTTGCTACCACAAGACCAGCTCTCCTCTGCACGTGAAAAAGATGCTCATGCTATCATTGAAATGTTGTGGTTTTTTAAGTGTCAGTCTTCCTTCCTCCATCAGTCTTGTGATCCATCATTATCATTCTTCAGACAATTGTCAGTGAAGTCAGCGAAGATTAATGTTTCAAAGATCAATCAATGGGGATGGTGATATAACACAAGCATTTAGCACCAATCTGTGCATTATTCAAACTGGTAGGTAGTAAAATACTGAACAATTCTTCTTCAGTTTGCAAGTGGAATGTTATATTTTCAAATAAAATAAAATAAAAAGTTGCCTGAATATCATAAACTAGCATATCTGGGCTATGTTGAATCTCTATCTGATGCAGTAGTTTCCAGCATATGGGGAGTTCTTTACCAGGAGGGGCATTCAAGTATATGACACTTCCCCACATATTCTGAAGTGGTACAAACCAGAATACTATCTCCTCAATCTACCGCCTTACTCTACATAATGTACAGATCAACTCTTAGGCATCTAGTAAGGTTTCTAGATCAGTGGGGATCCAGTCCTATGATTCTCTTTACTCTGGCAGAGGAATGAGAACTCTGTACCATTCAATTTCCTCACTGAAAAGCGGTGTGTTGAAAGCAAAAGAGACTCTGCTGTTGGATCCATGGATGTGCCAAAGAACAAAGAACAAAGCCAGTAAAAGGATATGATGCTGTGTTCTTATTTTCTGATGCATTTTGTGCTGTTTGTTTCTTGTTCTTTTCACACTATGCTAGCTGCTCAGAGAGATCTTTTGCTTGAAGAACGGAATATATATTTTCCAGATAAAATATGAATGGAATCACAGCTGCTAAGAAACATATTGCAGCTGATGGCTACCTGAATATCTCAATAAATTGAGTCAAATTAGAGATATCTTCATGGTAAATTAAACAACACTTTCCCAGGTTAATACGGGTAAGTCTCTGCATGTTTAACATTGCGTAGCACTGATGCTTCATGCCTCTACAGCCTGTGGGTCACCAGGCTGAACAAAACCTAGCAGCCACATGGTCTGTAGTGTGCTAGATAAGCCCTTCTTTTTGCAGTCCTTGGAAGACAGCAAAGCCTCGAGGTTTATAGAACTCCTAGATGCAGTTGTATATGGCTGGTGGACTGCAATTGGCTTAGTGGCTCATGTTGTGCTGAATAAAAACAACCTTATATTCTCTCTTTCTGCACTCCCATGTCAAGCCATTAAAAACAAAAAAAGCCATGAAAGATCTGACCCTAACTGAAACATTTGAAAATAAAAACAAAGTAGAAGCATACACAACATAGCTAAATGTTTTACTTACTTTTTTAAAAGGTACTTAATATAAATTTAATTTAATAGAAATAAAATGAAATGTAAAGTAAATATGAAAGAAATAAAAGTTGTGCTATTAAACAGTGAGGTCAAAAACTGTGTTCTACCCAGGTTTGGGAGCTGTGTGTGCTCCCAATTTCTGGCTGTGTGGAAGCAAGGCAGGAGGAAAACCTGGGTAGCTTTTCCTCCTACCTTGCTTCCACATGATCACTTCTACCCAGGTTCTCCTCCTCCCTTGCCTCTGTACAACCAAAACTGGGAGCACACACAGCTCCCAAACCTCGGTAGAACACAGTTTTTGATTGTGTGAATGACCTCAGTGATTCTTTTCTCTATGGCCACTCTCTCTAATCCATGCATAACTTTATAAACCTCCACAGCTGTATACACGATGCTGGAAGAATCTTGATGTGCTGATTATGGGTGGGGCTCTCAGTGCTGATGGTGCTTATCACTTTTGAGAGCAGGGGCTGAGAAGGGGCTGTTTCCCACCAAAGAAGTTACCAGCACTATCATGGCTTACTAGACAAACCATCTCTTTAGCCATCGTGGCTGGGGATGGTGGAACTTATTGTCCAACAACATTTGGGGACCAAAGTTGGGATCCCCTTCTCAGGGGATACCTGCATGGTGCTGAATCTGGGTTATACAAGGCAGCAAATAGGCTCCATTTTTGCTACATCTTTTGTTATCAATGAAATTGACAGCTGAAATTCTCCTTGCTTCTAAGGGTGTGCATGAATTAAGGTTCAAGCACAGGTTTGGCACCGAACTGATTTGAGCAAGGTACGAACCGGTTTGGTGCTTTGAGGAGGGGAGTTACAAGCAGAAGCTTTAAGAAAGAGGACAGCAGGTCCTTACCTGCTTTCCACCGCCCCATGCAACTTCCTGCTGGGGTGGCCCGTGCCCCAAGTACACACATGTGGAACCGGCATGCACATGGTGTAAGTAAATGTGTGGACACCATTCTGGCGCCACATGCTAATACTTGGGGCACGCATCGCCACAGCAAGAAGCTGCATGGGGAGGTGGAGAGTAGGGATGTGCATGAACCAGTTGGGTGGTCCTTCTATGGACTGCCAAACCAGTTTATAGGTCTGGCATTCAGACGATTCAGTAGTGTGTGTGTGTGGGGGGGGTTACCTTTACAGAGCATGGAGGGTGCCCATCCCCCCTGCCATGTTTTCCCCGCCAGCGCTTTCAGAAAAACCACTGGTATGGAGCTGCTGCATACCTCCTTGCAGCTCCGGTCAGTGCCGTACTGAAAGTGGCCGGTGCTCATAAGAACATAAAATCAGAACATAAGGACAGCCCTGCTGGATCAGGACCAAGGCCCATCTAGTCCACCATCCTGTTTCACACAGTGGCCCACCAGATGCCACTGGAAGCCTAAAGGCAGCAGTTGAGGGCATGCCCTCTCTCCTGCTGTTACTCCCCTGCAACTGGGACTCAGAGGCATCCTGCCTTAGCCATTGATAGACTTCATAGGAGATATGATAGGAGATAACTTCTCCTCCATGAAGTTATCCAAACCCCTCTTAAAGCCATCCAGATTGTTGGCTGTCAACACATCTTGTGGCAGAGAATTCCACAAGTTGATTATGCGTTGTGTGAAAAAATACTTCAGTTTGCTGGTCCTAAATTTCCTGACTATCAATTTCATGGGATGACCCCTGGCTCTAGTGTTGAGAGGGAGAAGAATTTCTCTCTATCCACTTTCTGCAAACCATGCATGATTTTATAGACCTCTATCAAGTCTCCCCACAGTCATCTTTTTTCTAAACTAAATAGCCACAGGTGTTGTAGCCTTGCATCACAAGAAAGGTCCTCTAGGCCCCTGATCATCTTGGTTGCCCTCTTCTGCACCTTTTCTAGTTCTACAATGTCCTTTTTTAGATGTGGTGACCAGAATTGTACACAGTACTCCAAGTGTGGCCGCACCATAGTTTTGTATAAGGGCATTATAATATTAGCAGTTTTATTTTCAATCCCCTTCCTAATGATCCCTAGCATAGAATTGGCCCTTTTCACAAATGCCAGACATTGAGTCGACACTTTCAATGAGCGACCCCAAGATCCCACGACCCCAAGATCCCTCTCTTGGTCAGTCACCGACAGCTCAGATCCCATCACCGTATACTTGAAGTTTGGGTTCTTCGTCCCAATGTGCATCCCTTTACACTTGGCGACATTGAACCGCATTTGCCATTTTGTCGCCCACTCACCCAGTTTGGAGAGATCCGTTTGGAGCTGCTCACAATCCATTCTGGATTTTGCTACCTGAAAAAGTTTGGTATCATCTGCAAATCCAGCCAACTCGCTGCTTACCCCTACTTCTAGATAATTTATGAATAAATTAAAAAGCACCGGACCCAGTACAGCTCCCTGGGGGAACCTCACTTCTTAGTTCCCACCATTGTGAAAACTCTCCATTTATCCCTACCCTCTGTTTCCTGTCCTTCAAACCAGTTAGCAATCCACACATCTACTTGTCTCCTTATCCCATGACTGCTAAGTTTTCTCAGGAGTATTTGATGAAGAACTTTGTCAAGAGCTTTTTGGAAGTCCAGGTATACTATGTCAACTGGATCACCTTGATCCACACACTGGTTGATACTCTCAGAGAACTCGAAAAGGTTGGTGAGGCAAGATTTACCTTTGCAGAAGCCATGCCAGTTCTTTCCCAGCAGGGCCTGTTCTTCTATGTGCTTTACAATTTTATCCTTGAGGAGTTTTCCATCAATCTGCCTGGAATTGACGTTAAGCTAACCGGCCTGTAATTTCCTGGATCACCCCGGATCCCTTTTTGAAAATGGGTGTTACATTTGCTACTTTCCAGTCCTCCGGTACAGAGACTGATTGCAGGGCCTGATTGCACTGGGATCAAGTGATATATTTTAGCAAGGAGGTCGGCAATTTCATATTTGAGTTCTTTGAGGACTCTTGGATTGATGCCATCTGGCCCTAGCAATTTGCTACTTTTCAGTGTTTCTGGACAGTTTAGAACATCATCTCTTGTCACTTCTATCTGACTCAGTTCTTTAGCCTCCATCCCCAAAAATCCTGGTTCAGGAATAGGTATATGCTCAGTATCCTCTGCCATGGATGCAAAGAACTCATTTAGCTCCTCTACAACCTCCATATCCTCCTTAATAATCCCTTTCACTCCCTCATTGTCTAATGGTCCAACTGCATCCCCAGCAGGTTTCCTGCATCTGATGTATTTAAAGAAGGTTTTTTTATTCCCCTTGATGCTTTTAGCTAAATGTTCCTCAACTCTCTTTTCGCCTCTCTTATTGTTACCTTGCATTTCTTTTGCCAGAGTTTGCGTTCCTTTCTGTTCTCTTCATTTGGACAGGCCTTCCAATTTCAGAAGGAAGTTTTCTTCCCTTTTATGGCTTCCTTGATGGTAGCTGTTAGCCATGCTGGTATCCTCCTGGACATAGTGGTACCTTTCCTCCTTTTGGGTATACAATCTAACTGGGCTTCTAGTACTGTGGTTTTGAGTAAACTCCATGCATTCTTGAGTGAAGTGACTCTCCTGGTTTTCCCTTTCAGATTTCTTTTCACCATACTCCTCTTTTTGGAGAAGTTTCCTCTTCTGAAATTCAAAATGTCTGTGTTAGACTTCCTTGGCGATTCTCTCCCCACATGTATGCTGAATTTCATGGCACTATGGTCACTGTTCCCTAAAGGGTCGATGACACTGACATCACGCACCAGGTCCTGGGTGCCACTCAGAATTAAGTCCAAGGTTGCCTTCTCTCTGGTCGGTTCCAAGACCAACTGTTCTAGTTGGTCATTTAGTCATTTAGCGTATCTAGAAATCTGACCTCTTTGTCATGACCTGACTGTGAATTTACCCAGTCTATGTGTGGGTAATTGAAGTCACCCATAATTACTGCCCTGCTTCTGCTTGACTTCCTGCCTCCCTGATTTCCTGTTGCAACTCCCAGTCACTGTTTTGATCTGGAGGGCGATAGTACGTCCCCAGTAGCACATTTACTTTCAGGCCTTGTATTGTCACCCACAGGGTTTCTGTGGGGGACTCCGGTCCTCCTAGGTTTTCTACCTTGTTAGATTCTATCCCTTCTTTAAGTGCTACTCCACCTCAAAGGTGCCCCTCCCTGTCCTTTCTATAGAGTTTATATCCAAGGATAAGAGTGTCCCACTGTTTCTCACGGTTCCACCATGTTTCTGTTATGCCCACTATATCTATTTCTGTATTAGCAGCCAAGCACTCCTGCTCACCCATCTTGGCTCGGAGACTTCTGGCATTGGCATATAAGCATCTATATGCTGGATCTCTCACCTGATGTGTGCTACCTTTCTTTTGACTCTTTGAGCAGCTGGCACAGGCTCCTGTCTGCTCTTTATGTGGTTCTGCTCTGTCCCCTTCTGTTTTATCTGAATCCTTTGCACCCTCACACTTTAAAGGATGGCATTTGCTGAACTGGATACTGCCCAGCTCCTGTTGGCTATTCCCCAGGCATCATTTTAAAAGCTGCTCTGCTTTTTTTGATTTTAAGTGCCAGCAGTCTGGTTCCATCTTGGTTCAAGTGCAGCCCATCCCTTTTGTACAGGCTTTGCTTGCCCCAAAATGTATCCCGGTGCCTAACAAATCTAAACCCCTCTTCCCAGCACCAATGTCTCATTCATGCATTGAAACCCCTCAGCTCTGCCCGTCTCACTGTACCTGCACGTAGAACAGGTAGCATTTCTGAGAATGCTACCTTGGGGATCCTGGACTTCAATATGCTACCTATCAGCCTAAATTTGGCTTCCAGGACCTCCCTGGCATGTGTGACATGCACGCGTGCATTGGGCACCTTTGGTACGATGCTGACCGGGGCTGCAAGGAGGTATGTAGCAACCCCACGCCAGCAGTTTTGGTGACAGTGCTGGTGGGGGAAATGCAGCAGAGGGATGAGCTCTGCTCCTTAAAGGTAACCCCCTGCCATCAGCAAACCTTCCGAACGCCAGTTTATGCACATCCCTAGTGGAGAGCAAGTGAGGAACTGCTCTCTTCTTACTTAAATCTCCTGCTCGTCGGTCCCCTCCCTGTGGCGCCGAACTGGTTTTGACCTCACCTGATCCGGTTCAGCGCTGAACCTATGCTCAAAGTTTGGTCCATGCACACCCTTACTTTCTTCTGGAGATGTCACTGGCTTAGAAATTCACTTTTTTCTAGGGACACAATTGGCTAAGAATCTTCGAAGTCTACATGGCTTTGTATAAATAAGGGAGGCAGAACAAACTGTTCACTCTGTAGGCAATCACCTGCTGCTTAAAGTTCAACATAGGAACATAGGAAGCTGCCATAGACTGAGTCAGACCATTGGTCTATCTAGCTCAGTATTGTTTTCAAAGACTGACATCGGCTTCTCCAAGGTTGCAGGCAGGAAGCTCTCTCAGCCCTCTCTTGGACTTGGAGAATAACTAGGTACGGTGGTGTTTTACTGGGTACTTCAAGTATCGGTCACAACCAACATCTGACCTTGTGCTCACTATGAGTTCTTTTCCATGTCTGTGTTTTTAATAAAACTCATTGATGCTAAATGTCTAGACTGATATATTTAGCATCAATTAGTTTTATTATTAGAGTCCCTGACTGGTGACAGATACCTGGCAATGGTGTTACAGATACCTCACCTGCAATGGTGGGAAGTATGGGCCAAATCATAATTCATGATCATAAAAATCATAATTGGTTTACCCACTCTGGTTATTTCAGAGAGAGAATTAAATTAATACAGGGTGAGGGAGTAATAGGAAGGATCATGTATGTGACCCAGGATGGGCTAATTTTACCAATCATAGTGAGATCCTACCATGCAGCTACTTTCTGAGAAAGTGCCATCACACTCATTTATGACTTCATAACCGAAGATACTTATGATCATGAACTTATCACTAGATTGGCATTTGGTTTTATTCCCATGAGTCAGGATAACTGATCGTTTGAGGACATTCTGGCTGAAAGGTCTCTGAACTCCCCCCACCCCATGAATTTTACGCTGCTTGTCAGTGTTTAACGCATTGACCTTTTGTGATAGACTCAAAGACTGATGATTGATGTGATTTTCTGCTAGGAAAATGAAAGGTTTTCCTTCAATGAAGGGCTCACTATGTTGATATGCTTTGCTCTGTCTCTATCTAGGGTCAGGGGTCCAAACCGTATATGCAACCACAATCAGTAATGCTGCTATGTTATACTGTTAATAAAAGGGCTGGGCTGGCTTTACCATTAAGCAGTTGCTTTGACCAGAAGGTTCCTCAGGATAGATTCCTCAGAAGGTTCCTCAGGTCATTCACACAATCAAATACTGAGTTCTACCGAAGTTTTCATCCTACCTTGCTTCCACACAATCACATCCACCCAGGTTTTCCTCCTAACGGCTTCCACGGAGCCGAACATTGGGAGCACACCCAGCTCCCAAACCCAGGTAGAACACAGTTTTTGATTGTGTGAATGGCCTCAGTCAGTTTTGTAAAATATTGAGGCTGTTCTCATGAGCAGGCAAAATTGGGCTTACAAAGTCAAGCCTGGTCTTGCCTGCGTGTAAGAACTGCCAGAATCACATCTGATCCTGGTGGCACTCAGTGGCAAACTCACCAAGCCAGCCACACTCTTAAATGGGGGTAAGGGAGCTAGCCCCATTTTCTTTAATCATCTGCCAGCCCTGGTTGCTTGCAGCTGGGGCTGGGAGACTTTGGGGGGCACGGTTAGTGTCAGTGGAATCCCCATAATGCACCACACACTCACACAGTGCATTATGGGAGTTCTGGGGATTGGGGTGATGCGTCCTGGCCCACAACCCTCTGCACTGCCCGATGAGGCAGCTGCACATCTGGGCGTATGATCTCTGTGCCCAGACCAACAGTGAGGATCATCTGTGGGGGAAGTAAGCTTTTTGAGGTTTCTGCCCCTGCCCTTTCAAGCATGGAAAGCACTATCCACTCTCATGGATAGTGAGAAAGGGCTCATTCTTTTAATTACCTTGACAGGTATGGTGCTGCATTTTGTACATAAAAGTGTTTAAAGATAAATGAAATAAGGCTTTACTTTTATTTAATGCCTCTGCTGCTCCAGGCAGATTGAAACAACTGAGTATGTCCTGCTTCACTGTTTGTATCACAGAGACATTCGCTCTTCCTTTATCCACCCACTGCGATACAAGTACCCAGGATGTTCGAGCCATATCTATGTCTCTGTGCTGCTTTTTGACTCTAAGCCTGCTATTACCTACAGCGTTGCCCGGTTTTGTGCGGCAGTGTCCAAAATCCATCGGACACTGATAAGCAGTGGGTCAAAGCAGCCCTAGTTTGACCTCCTGCTGGCTCTTGCATGCTATAATGTGTTCATCCAGCACAGCATAGCATCTGAAAAACTTATGCTCCTCCCACTTTTTTGCTCTATTGCTTTGCGCTTTTTATATATAGTTATATAGTCTCGCTGTATTTATCACTTAGACTTTTATGCAATTATGTCTTTTTCTGCCTTTTATCTGTGTTTATCCTTTTTTATGCCTTTTATACCTTTATGTCTTTTTATGCTATTTTATGCCCTTTTATGTGTTTAAATACTTTTTAATGTTTCCTTGGGCCTTTTAACGGATCATTGTCCATTATACTTGTGTGTAATCAACCCCTGCATTTTATGCTGGTGTATGACTGTAATAAAGTAAGCAGTACTATTATCTGTTTATATATTTATTTCATGTATATCCTGCTCTTCCAAGGAGCCCAGAACTGTAAGCATGGCTATATTTATTCTCACAAAAATCCTGTCAGGTAGGCTGAGAGATAAGTGACTGACCCAGAGTCACACAGTGAGTTTCATGGCTGAATGGGGATTAGAACTTGGGTCTTCCCAGTCCTAGTCCAACCTTCTAACCATTACACCAAAATGGCTATATATTGGAGAAGAATACACTGGAGACCAAAGGGCAGGGGAGGCAGAGATAAATAATAATACAATAATCATGTAGAACAGAGCTGGACAACTTCAGTCCTTCAACTGTTTTTGGACTACAACTCCCATTATCCTCAGTCACAGTGGCCAAAGGTCAGAGATGATGGGAGTTGTAGTCCAACAATAGCTGAAGTGCCAAAATTCCTGACCATGATGTAGAATGTTTCTTCATCATACAATAAATAATGCATTTATTGCTATCCTCTAACAGGTATTAGCCCTTTTTAGGTGTTTCAGAAGTGTGTTCAATGAACACATGGGAGGCAGGCTCGCACTCCTGACCTACACATTAGGACATCTGCAGGGATATCTACACATTAGGACATCTGCGTGTACAGCTCTACATGCAGAGATTCCCTGCAACTGGTCAAATAACCATACATTGGTCAGTGATGGAACCTGACACACCTCCCTCACACACTTGCATTGAAGGCTCTTTCAGAACACCTGAAAAGGGCTGTTGATATACAAGACTATGATTTTCAATATGAGAATGGTCAGTCCACAGAAGATGCTAAGTGTGGATTCAGACTATGCCCCCCAAGGGGTCAAAGCACTTTACTAGCCACAATACATGACTGGTGGACTGCATTTCGCGTGGTGAGTTACACGTTCTGCCAAGTCAAGGTAGGAATGCAGGTGATGCAGCAACTGAAGCTGAACAAAGGAACTTTGACCACAGCTGCCACCTGGGCATTCAGGGAAAGCTACAGGTTAGAAGCACGCTCAGACTATGCTCTGGATCTTTTAGGGGGAGTGTAACCCCACCCAAGAGGTCAAATACCTCCAGCTTGACCAGAAGAATCCACAAAGAACAGGGCCTCCATCCTGTCTGGATTAAGTTTCAGTGTGTTCATCTGCATCCAGACCAAAACTGCCTCCAAACACTGATTTAGGATTTTTACTACTTCTCTAGTTCAGAAGATGGGGATAAGAGGTAGCACTTCAGTTATACAATTAAGATACATAGATTAAGCCCAAAGCTTCACTTGCCTATTGGAATGTGAAACAGATGGGTTTTCAATATTTAGGGAACTCTCTTCCAGCATTGTCATTTATGCAGCAGCTAATATTGTACAAATATCCTCTTATTTAATTTACACAGTATAGGTTGGTTTAAAAAAAAATCACATGTGAAAGCACAAGCTGCAGCATAAGGACAACTTATTCTTGCCTTCTGGAACTGTCTGTCTCACAGAGGGAAAGATGTTGCTAGTTCTTGTCTGACGCTGAGTGCTGTAGACTGGGGTGTGTGCAAAGTAGACATGAAAAAGACTATTCTACAATTCTTTAAAAACCATATATATTCTGCACCTGCAGCAGGAAAGAACTGGCAAAAGCATAAAACTGCATCAGTACATTTCCAGCCACAGATATTCTCAAAGACAGCCAACATCTGAAGTCATAAAATCCTATTGGTTCAGGGTACAATGATGGTTCAGTGGAAGGTTAAATCTGTCTTCTCTTACCTATGAATAGATGCTGATTTTTACCAGCAATTTCCAGCTTAGCACCAGGAATTAGTGGAGCTCTTCTCACAATGAGTGAGAAGGGCTCCAGGGAGGTCTGCAGGAAGAGAGGGTTTCACCCAATCGTCTGGTAGCCGCCAGACGATTGGCCTCCCTTCTATGGGTGGGCGGATCACATGCCGAGATGACTGGCTGCACTCCTGGCAGCTCTGGGGGTCAGGGTGCTGGGAAGCGCCGCTGCTCATCACCCCATCCCAGAGCTCCAATAATGACCCGCATGAGTGTATGGGGCATTATGGGGATCCACCCTCCCTTCCCTGGGCTCCCCGCAGTGTGGCAGCTGCAGCTGCAAGCAGAAACAGAAAAAACACAACAGAAAAACACAACAGGAAAAATGAGTTTAAGGGAGCGCTCACTCCCTTAACCTCATTTAAGAGGGAGGCCTCTTAGACACGTTTGCCACTGTGTAGCCACCAGGATCAGGCCCATGCAAAACCGGGCTGGGCTCCTTTAGCCCAGTTTTGCATGCGCATGTGAATAGCCTCAGTATCTCTAAGCAGGGGAGGTAGAGTCCTGCCCTCTCTGAAAAAGGCAGTTTGTTTTGAGGTATAGGAGTAAGAATAATTTTTTTTCTTAATCAATTTGGTTTTTGATTAATCTGAGCATGGGATTGGAAAAGGTCACCTGGTTAGCTTAGTTGTTGAGAAGGAGAATCAAGCATGGATCCCCCCCCCCCGTGTCCTGAATACCATGGTGTGGCCATGCTCATATTTATACAAAGAGTTTGGTACCTTTATGATAGGGATGTTCAAACAGGTTTGACGTCGAAGGTGTTCAATGTCGAACTGGTTTGGTTCAACTGTTCAAGATCGAACTGAACCATCCCCTGTTCGGTCCAATCCCAGACCAAACACACACACACACACGACTTTTGGGGGGTCTGTGAGCATTATTCTTATTATTTTAATTTTTTTAAAAAAATTACTTGCCCCCTTCGGGGGAGTTGTAGGAGGCGGCAGGTGGGGGTCAGTAGAGGTTTCCCCTCCCCCCTCTGGCATTCCTTCATAGCCGTACCAGCTGGCTGGACAGCTCTTCAGCCGGTTCAGGCCTTCCCCCTCTGGTGCAATTGGCCTCTGCATGGCCTGGGTCACATTGGAAAGGGTCGAAGAGCCAGCCGGACAGTTGGAATGGGCATGAAGGGAGGCTGATGCTGGGAGGGTGAACCTCCATGGACATCACACACACACACACACAACCTGCCGCCTCCAACAACTCCCCCAAAGGTGGGAAAATATTTATTTTTAAAATTAAATGTTCACGGACCCTCCCCCGGACCGGACTAAACCAGGGGCAAGGGGTTTCAAGGGGGTGCCGGAACAAACTGGCTCGGTCCAGTTTGGGTCCGGTCCGGTCTCAAACCAAACCTGGTTCCATGTACACCCCTACCTTACGATACTAAAATGTTACTGTTTCCTGACGTCCCCAGCTATGGCTGGACCCATCACAGCAGGGAATGATGGAGTCCAACAGGAGCAGCTGGGGCAAATTGGGACAGCCATGCACCAGGTCAGTGGTGGATCCTGAGGCTCACCAGCTGTGCATGGACTCTGATGCCCATTGTCCTATCATCCATCTCAGTAAGGCATGACGGGATCCAGAGTCCAAAACTCACAGATGGGCCAAATTTGTGCAGCTATGCTCCAGGTCAGGGGTGAAGTGTCCATCCTGTGGCTCACCGGCAGTGGCTGAACTTCATTGCCCATCACCCTATCATCCATTACAGCAGGGCATGATGGGAGACAGAGTACAACACCTGCAGGCAGGCCAAAGTTTGGTAGCCATGCTCCATGTCAGAGATGGATCCTGAAGTTCACAGGCTGTGGCTGGGCTCTGAGGTGTATAAAATTATGCATGGATTAAAGAGAGTGGACAGAGAGAAATTTCTCTCTCTCTCTGAAAACACTAGAAGCAGGCGTCATCCAATGGAACTGAAGGCAAACTCATTTAGGATTGACAAAAGGCCAGTCTTTTTCTGACCTTTTTCAGAAAACTTTTCTGGAACTGAACACGGAACTGAAGGCCATGAAATTTAGGACTGACAAAAGGCCAGTCTTTTTCTGACCTTTTCCAAAACTTTTTCACACGGCACATAATTAATCTATGGAACGCATTCAACTTCTCTGCAAACCTGAATAATCCCTTTCATGTCCAGATCTCAGGAAAAGGCTTATTGGATCTTAAAATCTTCAGACAATTTTTTTTGTCAAAGAATTGTTAATAGACAAAGATTTGTCAATCACACACGTATTTGTGAAATTCTGTTGCTCCGCAATATGAGCCCTTCGCATTCTGTTGGCTAATGGGCCAAATTAATCCATTGTTATGTAACAAGTATGTCTATGTATAAATGTACATAACTGTTTTAGGTGTATTGGTTCTGGGCTAAGACCATAATAAAAACTGACTGATTGTTTTCCCTTTCACACCCACATCATCTAAGGGTACAAGCCCCTGACATTGAGCATGGCTGCCCAACTTTGACCTGCCTGCAGGTGTTGTACTCTGTCTCCCATCATGCCCTGCTGTGAAGGAGGATAGGGTGATGGGTATTGGAGTCCAGTCACAGCCAGTGCACCTCAGGATCCACCCCTTATCTGGAACATGGCTGCCCACCTTTGGTCTCCCTGCAGGTGTTGTTCTCTGACTACCATCATGCCCTGCTGCGATTGACAATAAGGTGATGGGCAATGGAGTCCAGCAATAGCTGGGGATCCACGGGAAAGCAATATAATTTTAGAGTCATAAGGTACCAATCTCTTATAAATCTGAGCAGGGCCCCACCACAGTCTTCAGAGCAGTGGGAAAAGAACTCACACCCAATTCTCTTTCTCAACCACTAAGCTAACCATATGACCTTTTGCCAATCCCATGCTCAAATTAATAAAAAATCAAATTGATTAATTAAAAAGACATTTTTACCTTAATACCTTGAAACAAACGGCCTTTCTCAGAGAAAGCATGACTCTACCTCTAATTGGAACTCCAGCAGGATAGTCATGGAAGTTCCCACCTCTTATAATCGCCATGAGAATCTTTCGAGAATGCTTTGTGGCACATTCATCCCAAAACTAGTGCATAGCCTGTTCCCTTTATTTCTTCAGTAATTTTCTGACCCACGGGTATCACATGTTTGAGATAGTTATGCACATTAGCAGACATGCTATTTTCTCACCGTAGATCTGAATCACTGTTGCCATTGCATGGATATTACCCTTAGTCGCACCAAATTCCCTATTTAAAAGTACAGACATCTTTTAAAATGGAGATCTAAATCACTGCTGTACATCAAGCGGCTTTTAAATGGACCGGATGATAATATTAATCCTGTTCAGGTGTTCTACTCATGGATGCTGTACCCAAATACAGGTCCATGAGAGTATACTAGTAAGCCCCACCCCTCCAAGCTGACATGCTCTTTAAGCTGACCACTCCTCCACAATTACAGTATTTGTCTGAAGAGATAAACTCCATACTCGTGGAAAGATTCTTCCTTTGATAAGAATGCTGGGGCACTAGTCAAGCCCCTGGAAGAATCTCTCTATGAGTATCTCTTCAAGCAAATGCTGTAATCATAAAGAGTGGGAAGGCTAGAGTTTAGCATGCATCGCAGTGGAGGGCAGGGCTTGCTGGCATGTTCTTGGGAATGCTTCAGCATGTACGCATCCCTACTTTCATAATGCTGAACAAGACTATTGTCAAGCCCAGAGATATAGTAAGCTTGGAATAAGTCCTGGGACAAAAAGTGAAGATGGACCCCTGTCCCCAATCCTCCTCCCCCCTCACCTCATGTCTTTGATGCAGAAGAATTGTAAGGACACTGTGGAAAACAACACACACACACACACACACACACACACACACACACACACACACACAAATACAAACACATCAAATGTTTTCTGTGAGAAACTGAGTCCCAGAACTCACGCCAGGATTAAGGAGTAAACTGAACCCAGTTGCTAAGCAATTGTGGTGTTGGGGGCAACTAAAAGGTGTACTATGATTTTACCCTATTCCTTTCAATGAGGGCAGGATTAAAAAAAAGGGTTCCTAAGCTTCTTCAGTTTAAGATCGTTTCAGCTCTGTCACATCTTCAGGATGGGAAGAGGGGGGTGCCAGGCAGCATCCCTCCCTCCTTCTCTCCTTGTGATTGGCTGCCTGAAGCTTAGCTACATACCGTTGAGCCTGCCAGTCAGGTTGAAGGCGGGCTGAGCCTGAACACTTGCCAGCCAGTCAGGTGGAGAGGAAGCAGCTGGAGGGATACTGGAGAGAACTCTTCTCACTTCAAGGGAGAGATGTCTGCTTCCAATAGCATGCCAATGAGTCCTGGAGATGGGACTGGAGAGCGAAGAATCCAGCTACTGCCCCCCACCCCCCACTCCCTCAGGGGCCCAGGGGCCTCTGCCCCACCTTGTTCAATTGTAGCTATGCCCTAGTCAAGCCCCTTGCCTGTTTCAGACATTTATCCACAACAGCAAATATGCAGTTTTTGCACTGGGAGCAGGAACATCTCCGATGACATTTGCTGAATCCCTATTATAGACCATGTCAGTTTACTGTGTGTTCTGTGGCTCTTAGAGGGTTTGGAATGAAGTACTCCAAAATATACAATTTTCTCTCTGTGTATCTCTTGAGAGAAAAAGAATTTATTTCAAATGCTATATCTAAAACCAAACGGTAGGTGAAGGGGGAAAAAATAGACATATCAGCCCTCCAGAGTAAAGAAGGAACAGAAAGTGACATTCATGAATATTTCAGATAGGAAGTATCTTTGACCAGCTAATTAAAAGTTAAATAGTTCATGGTTTTGCTTCCTCTGCAATTTGTAGAGTTGACTTTAGAGGTGGCCCTGGTGGACAACATGACATTGTATGACAGCTTATGTCAGAGCAGCAGAAAGGCATCTAAGCCATCAAATGTCCTGGCACAGAAATGTAGAGTTACGCCAAGGCAAAAATAGCATTTGTAAGAAGGTTGGCATAACTCTTTTCTTTCAAAGACAATGGGAGCAGGTTATGATCTATGAAGAAAATGAAATCTAGAATAACAAAAAAAGCTCTTGTGCAGGACAAAATGTACTGAGACCAAATATATTACATTTGTCTTTTTATTCTTTGCACAATACAAGTCTCATAAAAATTCCCTGTAGATTCTCTGCTTGAACCCTAATGCCATTTGTCTCTTGGTTCTATCAAAAATATTTGTAAAATAAGACAGAGTTTTACCATTTGTAAGATGCACTGGCAAACATGAGTAGGTTCCCACATGTCATGATTTTGAATTTAACAATCTGATGTCCAAAGAGTTGGAAGGCAGATATCTGTTCAAATCAAAGCGGAGTATATGCATCAGTCAGCCCTACAGGTGAAACTCGGAAAATTAGAATATCGTGCAAAAATCCATTAATTTCAGTAATGCAAATTAAAAGGTGAAACTGATATATGAGACAGACGCATTACATGCAAAGCGAGATAAGTCAAGCCTTAATTTGTTATAATTGTGAAGATCATGGCGTACAGCT
The DNA here is from genome assembly GCF_027244095.1 of Hemicordylus capensis. NCBI lineage: Eukaryota > Metazoa > Chordata > Lepidosauria > Squamata > Cordylidae > Hemicordylus > Hemicordylus capensis. The sequence goes on along the minus strand of NC_069659.1, from coordinate 184,191,973 downwards.
CATGAAAACCCCAAATCCACCATCTCAGAAAATTAGAATATTACATGGAACCAAGAAGACAAGGATTGAAGAATAGAACAATATCGGACCTCTGAAAAGTATACAGTGTACTGTGCTTGATTGGCCAGCAAACTCGCCTGACCTGACCCCATAGAGAATCTATGGGGCATTGCCAAGAGAAGGATGAGAGACATGAGACCAAACAATGCAGAATTGCTGAAGGCCGCTAATGAAGCATCCTGGTCTTCCATAACACCTCATCAGTGCCACAGGCTGATAGCATCCATGCCACGCTTCATTGAGGCAGTAATTGCTGCAAAAGGGGCCCAAACCAAGTACTGAATACATATGCATGCTTATACTTTTCAGAGGTCCAATATTGTTCTATTCTTCAATCCTTGTCTTCTTGGTTCCATGTAATATTCTAATTTTCTGAGATTGTGGATTTGAGGTTTTCATGAGCTGTATGCCATGATCATCACAATTATAACAAATTAAGGCTTGACTTATCTCACTTTGCATGTAATGTGTCTGTCTCATATAGCAGTTTCACCTTTTAATTTGCATTACTGAAATTAATGGACTTTTGCACAATATTCTTATTTTCTGAGTTTCACCTGTATGTTAGGACCTTGTGTGAATGGTCTCAACAGAGATTCTGTAGCATAAAGTTTATAATCATGAAGCAATTGTTGAAATGCCCTTTCCCCCAGTCTCAGTCATTCAGAAAAAAGAAGGTTTATTGAGCCTTTAATGAGCCATGATGCATGGCTGGTGGACTTTGTCCAATATTACAATCTGGCCAGCTATTAGCTTAACTAAAGTCCCACAAGGATTGCAAGGGAGAAATGGACCTAGCATTATGGGACATGTATAGATATGTATCCCATAATCCAGAAAAAATTATGCACTTTACATTCCCATTGATATCAATGGATATATATCCTAAAAACCTTCAGTTTGAGTGGACTTAACTATACTGGATTGTGCCCTTGTTATCTAGTGGGATTATTACATGTTCTTCAGATATCCGCAGTCTGACTGAATTCAAAGAATGTCTGTCTTTTTTTTTTAAATAAGTTGCTAGATATTGCTTTTCTGCTTTTGAAAGCACTCCATGTGATATGCTAAGAGCTGAAGCATACCTGGTGGTTGTTTTAACAACCTGGTGGGCCAGGTGGCTTACTCCTGAGCTATCATTCATTCATTCAGCTAGTTGGTGAAAGATTTATTCCTCACCTTATATACACTCAGGACAATGTACTTTTTAAAAAAAAAGTTAAACTAAAATACAGTAAGAAAATCAACGAACCAATAAGAGCAAAAACAGCACACTCATTTAAGGGCCCTACCTAGGAACACAGGAACATAGGAAGCTGCCATATACTGAGTCAGACCCTTGGTCCATCTAGCTCAGTATTGGCTATACCGACTGACAGTGGGATTTCCAAGGTTGCGGGCAGGAGTCTCTCTCAGCCCTATCTTGGAGATGTCAGGGAGGGAACATGGAACAACTAAATAATGGCTACTGAAAGAAAACAATTTTCAAAGCCTGCCTAAACGTTTACTAAAAAATTCCAGAAAAGAAAGTGAAAGAACACCACTTCCAGATTCAAAAGAAGTCATATGTCACTGATAATCTGCAGCCCATCCAGGACAATAATTAATGGGACTTGGGTGGAAAGCATTTCCTTGCTTACAGATAGCTCCCTAATGCAAGATGGCCACACAGTAGCAAGGATAGGCCACTTAACAGAGACACAGACCCTAGTTCATGCGCAACTAGTCAGATGCAACAACTCGGGTGCCTACTCTATCCCCATTATACCATCAATTACTCATTTACCTATACATCCATATATGCCTTTACCTGACAACAGTGCCCTTCTGCTGACTACATAAGATAAACAAGAATCAGATTATGCGCTTAATGAAAAAAGATGGTAAATGAACATTTTCTAGCAAGGAATGCTGAAATAAACAGAAAATTTCCACTGAAATGAACAGTTCATTTCCCACCTGTGAAGTTTACAGAATTAACATTAGGTATGCAAAGAATGTACAAATAGGCAATTGCCTTTTAAAAAAACCATTACTAACATTTACAGAGCAAAAAACCTGCACATTTTTAAAATTATTTGATCGTAGTATTGAGAGAGGAGAGGATTGTATCCACTTACAATAAAATTCTGGTTATTTTCTTACATGGATGTGCTTTGATATCATGATACCTGATCAGTTTGTAATATCAATCCAAATTTGTAGCTATGTATTTTCCATTTCCTACGACAAAGAATAATAATATTTATTTATTGTCCATTTTCTATGACAAAGGATAATGATATTTATACACCATTTTCCAACAAAAGTTCCCCAAGCGGTTTACACAGAGAAATATAAATAAATAAATAAATAAAATGGCTCCTTGTCCCCAAAGGGCTCACAATCTAGAAAAGAAACAGAAGATAAACACTAGCAACACCCACTGGAGGGATACTGTGTTGGGGCTGGATCGGGCCAGTTGCTCTCCCACTGCTCAGTAGAGAGAATCACTACTTTAGAAAGGTGCCTCTTTGCTCAGTTAGCTCAGTTAGCAGTCATTGAAAAGTCCAGCCATTCCATTTTAATTTGGAACACTCAGTAAATTTGTTAGATAACTAACCTAAGGTGATTTCTCTTATGAAGCTTTGAATGTGACAGAGTACTTTATAGTTGGGATATGGTAATTCAAAGCAACAAAGCTTTTGTATGTAAACTTTGATGTGACTGTTTGGTTTGCCCCGCCTCACTGGTCTAAAATCTTTGAGCACCCAATTAAGGATGATCTATGGGTTGCTAGTGAAGCATAGAGCAGGTGGAGGCCTGTGTACCAAGAAATAGTGAGTAGCTGCTGAGAATGGATGTGAATTATCTCTACATTTCTGTTTTCCAGACTTGATTATCTGGAGGCAAATACTTAACTGCTTTAGTATTCTTTTCAAATTCATCTCCAGAGTTAACCATCCGTGTTTAATCATTGCACATAATGAGATTGGTATACTTTTTTAAAAACCCACTTAACTTAAACATCAGGAATAAGCCTCTGCATAAAATTGAGAGAACAAAATTCCCTAGGCTATGCATGTAAGAGGCATCACATGTGCTGTATTGTTGAGGATTTCACTGCAGTAAGTAATAAAATATCATGGATTACCCAAGGCAGTAAGTTGCCAGGGAACTCGGCTGGAGGGAATTCTCAAAGGAACATAGAGGGGGAAATGGGAAATGGTCCAGAGGAATATTGAAGCCAGGGCATGTTGGTCAATATGATAGGCTTGAAGTTCCTGCTTGCTTTGTCACCTATGGTGAGTTAGAATTGCCTCTAGACCAGGGATTCTCAAACTTGGGTCCTCAGGTGTTATTGGACTTCAACTCCCATAATCCCCAGCTTCAGTGGCCTTTGGTTGGGGATTATGGGAGCTGAAGTCCAATAACACCTGAGGACCCAAGTTTGAGAATCACTGCCCGAGATGATCAGAGACATATTTATAAACTGTTTCTTTTTAGGCCAAAGACTGTTTGGCTGACTGATGTCCTAATTTAAAATTATTTCTAACCTGCCTTGAATTTCAAATAGATTGTATGAAGCGGCTTACAAAACATCAAGAAAAAACCAGGAGGCTGAAACTGAAGAATCAGGCAGCAGGGCTTAGGTGTCTCCATGGCAGCTCTCACAGAGAGGGAGCCATCAGACTGATCTCTGATGCACTGAAAACATCACCCATACAAAGGTCAGAGGCAGAACTGCAGCTCAGGTGACTTGAAAAACCAACAGGGCCCTGGCTGGCTCAGTATAACAGTTGCTCCGGGCTAGCTTCCACTCAAGTAATAACGCAGACTGCTTTGCTTATTAATATGGTAACTGGCTACCACCTCTTCCTTGACCACATGGTCTGCCTCTGGCAGCTTTCCCCGCTTGTCTCCCTGCTCTGGTACTTGGCCACTCACTCAGCTTTGACCACATCTTTTACCTCCAGCTCCTTATCTGCCCAGGCTGGAAGTGGACCCAATTTGCAGTCTGACTCAGAGCTCAGCCAAGCCCTGCCACTACTACAAAATACAGGGACATAACATATTATAAACAACAGAAACACAGTAAAGCCATAAAACAGCAAAGCTGTAAAAGCACAGAATGAAGTCAATAGCCATTCGTCACTCAAGCAAATGACATCACTTTAACTTAAAACGGAACAGACTAGGCAACGGGCAAACATCGCTGGGGAGGATTTTGCACCACCAGGGGGCCACCACAGAAAATGCCCTTTCTCTAGCAAGTAGGTAATACTTTTCAGCATGCAGTAATTTGGTTTTTTGTGTGACTATGTGGAAAACAAATGCAGACAAACAGCACACATGCATTTAGGTATCTCACTCATGCGAATGGAATCCTACCATGGGCCAGTTTGGACAACAAAGTCTGACTGGCACCACATCTGTACCAGGGCCCCATGAGGGCTCCATGAGCTTACATGTCTTGTCTCCCTCCCACTGCTCTGTCACCTAACTGCATAGGAGCTTGGTTTGTCTGAATTGCCACCCACATATTATTATTATTATTATTATTTAAAAAACAACAGTTGGAGAGGGGGAAAGGTACCAAAAGGAAGCCCCACCTAAAAAAAAATAGATGCCCCTGTCAAGCCTTCTTTATGTTTGCAATAGGAACTGATGTAATGGGGGGTGGGGTGGGGGACATACAGTGCATGTAGGTAGGGATGCACAAACAGGTTCAGCGTGGAAAGGGTTTGATGTCAAATGAGTTCAGTTTGACAGTTCAGGGGTGAACCAAACCACCCCCTGTTCGGTCCAACCCCAGACTGAAACCTCCTCTGGCTGTTCAGGGAGTTCGCAAGTAATTTTTTTTAATTGCTCAGAGGTTCCCCTCCCCCTGCCGGCCTTCCTCATCCCCAAAATCACCCGGTACAGGCATTCTTCAGCCCTTTCTGAGCCTTTCACCCTTACGGTGGTCATTTTGGACGCTGCCGCACATGTGCGATGGGCCTCTGCATGGCCTGGGTCATGACCTGGCCACACAGGGGCCCACTGAGCATGCACGGCAACAGATTTGGGGCATGAGGAAGGCCGGCGGGGTGGGAGGGGGAGCCTTCGCAGACCCCCCCTGCTGGCTTGGAGAAGCCCCCCAAAGGGGGTAAGTATTAAAAAAAATAATTACTCGCACCCCCCCAACTGAATCCAGAGGGGTTCGACTGGGGGGCAAAACAAAACTGGTCCGGTCCTGTTTGGGTCTGGTTTAGACTTGAACCGAACTGTGCCAGTCAGTTTTGTACACACCCCTACATGTAGGAAGTAAGGGGATGATCATCCACTAGCTCACTAACCATGTAATGGTGACTACCCACATTTCAAATCCTACATTATGTCTGGTACTTAAACCACATCTCCTGTAATTAAATTTGTGTTAAGGGATCCAACCATGCAGTGAAAGTATAATCTAAACTGGCCCTCTGAGAAGGGTCTCTGAAGAAGATCTCAACAACCAGGTGTGTTCATACCTGCAGGAGGTCCTTAAGATACTCACGTCCCTAGCCGCATAGAGCTTTAAAAGGTCAAAAGTTAAATCAGCACTTTGAATTATGCCAAGAAACTGTTGGAAGTGAAGGACTTATTGCAGATGTTTAAACACCAGTGAGATGTTTTCCATGTGGCTGGTTCCTGTCAACAATCATGTTTTGCAGCAGTTGGAGTTTCTGAGTAGTTGGCAAAGGCAGCTCCAATGCACTGTAGTAATCTAATTTGGATGTTACCAAGGCATGAATAACTGAGGCCAGTCTCTCTGTGTCCAGAAGGAAACATGGTGCATCAACCACAGTAGATGAAAGGCACTTCATGCCACGTAAGTCAACCAAGCATCTAAACCAAGCAGTCTAGAGGACTCAGGGGTAGCTGGCTGGTAAGGGTGGTGGGGGCGGCAGCCCTCAAACTAAAACAAACCCAGGATCCAGCAGAATAGGAGAATAGGAGAGCAGCCAGAGAACTCTCTCAAGCAGAGAGCTTTCTCCAGCCCCTCCTCTCCGTGCCTGTAACTTCCTAGCTGGAATAGCTGCTAATCAAGCAGCTCCAGCTTCTGATCCCTAGTGGGTGGCTCCTGGCATTGCCCACTCAAGGAAGAAGAACAAATCAGCCAAAAGGATTGCATTTTTTACACATTTTAACAGTCTTTGGGGGGCGGGGCCAGGCCTGTGCCCCCGAGCAACCGCACTGGCTGGTGCAGCTTGATGAGCAAGCTGTTCCAGCCAGTAAGAGCAAAATAGGGAGGGGAGGGTGTTGGAGGAAGCTCTCTGCTTGGGAGAGTTCACTGGCTGTTGAAAGTCTGATCTTCCTGTGTTTGTTTTTGTTTGGGCGCAGGGAGGGGGTGATCGAGAATGACAGAAAGAGAGAAACGGGCAAGTTGGGTGGCAAGGTGGGGGTCGGTGAGAGAGGTAAAAAGAAAGAGGCTTGGTGAGAGGGGGGCTTGGGGGCTTGGTGAGGTGGGGAGGCTTGGTGAGAAAGAGAAAATAGAGGCTTGGTGAGAGGGGGGCTTGTGAGGGGGGGCTTAGTGAGGTGTGTGTTTGTGTGTGTGAGAGAGCGATAGAGAGAGGCTTGGAGAGAGCATGTGTAAAGGGGGCATGGTAAGGCTTGGCAAGAGGGGGGAGGCTTGGTGCGAGAGAGAGAAAGGGGGCTTGGCATGGTAAGGCTTGGAGAGAGAGGGGGTACATAGCAAGGCTTGGGGGGCAGGCCAACAATTGGCTCCACCTTTCACTATCCCTGGCTCAGCTCATCACCTGACCTGCCTAGCCACCCCCCCTTCTCTTAGGAGCTACAAGCCACCACTGAAAGTACTCCCAAACTGTACGTTTTTGTAAAACATTGTTGTGGTTTGCATCAGTACAAATGAAGATAGAACTTTTTGGTGGGGGCTAAATTCTATGCATTGTACGATGTCCTTGCATTTTTATTAGCTCATAAAGGTCAGTTCTGAATGGCTCAAATTCTGGAGCATTTAATGGCATACGGTGATACAGACTGACTAATGTTTTTAATAGGCTAGTAAACATTTCCATCTCTTTGTATTTTGCATCTGAGTAAATAAGTTTAGTGGGGTTCATAACATAATTAGCTATTTCTAGATGACAAATAGCATATTCTAAAACTAGGCCTGGAGATATTAATCAGTTCAGCTATTAGGAAGAACAAGAAATGAATTCATCAAGCGGAGATTAAAATGTGCATTTTAAATCGGACAGTGCATTTATGCTTATTTACCAAACACATATTTTATATTAATTAATTGAGAGAAACTGATTATTATTAAATTACCTCAAATATAATTTCTGTTGAGATAGTGCAATATTGCAGGGACACAATATTTATTTCAGTCAATGCATTATACCAAGGATTTTCAAACTGGCTGCCCAAACATTTGCAGAGGATTCTGGGGCATATACTGTGTTTACAGAGGGCCAGACTGTAAACCGATTGGACATCCTTGTTGCCCCACATGAACTGAGTGTGTATTTCAGAATCTTCTGAAAAACACATTGCAAGGGGAAAATGAGTCAGGCTGGATATTGTTCTGGCTAGCTGACATCCTGAGCAATGCTGCATCCATGCAGCAAAATGATATCCAGCCTCAACAATAGTGTCTTTGCTTCAGAAGTGTGGATACTTGCACAAGGGGAGATTTTTGTTGATTTTCCTGGAAGCACTCCAAGGTAACCTTGAAATATGTCTCTGATGGCTGCACAACCCTCGGGGACATATTTTCCAGTGGAAGTATCGACTGGTGAAAATCATTCGCTCCATGCACAAGCATCTGTGCTGCTGAAGTGGTTACACTACTGTTGTGTCAGGCTTCCTTTCACTGCATGGATCCAGCGTTAGATGCCGGCTGCTATTTTCCCTCTGCTATTTCCAGTCTTTCCTGCTTACTCATTCAGCCTGAACCTGGGTAGCATGCTGTACCGTCCATGCCAATATGCACTGTGGTCATGCTCCCTGCTCTCCTCACATTCAGTGCTTATTCACAGGCAAGTGCTGAAACCATGGAGAGTCCCCATCCTAGAATCCTGACTGGCCAGAGCTGTAGAACACAGGGACATACTCCCCCAGGTTCAGTGCTTGCCTTGGCAAACAAGTGCTTGAATGCAGAGAGAGCAGGGGTAAGCCATGGAGTGTGGGGTGTTTGTGTGGCTATCTGGTACACTTAAGAACATAAGAAAAGTCCTGCTGGATCAGGCCCAAGCCCTATCTAATACAGCTTCCTGTTTCACACAGTGGCCCACCAGATGCCTCTGGGAAGCCCACAGGCAAGGGCTGAGGGCATGCCCTCTCTCCTATTGTTATTCGCCTGTGACTGATATTCAAAGGCATCTTGCCTCTGAGGCTGGAGGTGGCCTTTAGCCCTCCGACTAGTAGCCGTTGATAGACCTAACCTCTGTGAACTTATCTAGACCCCTCTTAAAGCCATCCAGGCTGTTGGCTGTAAACACATCTTGTGGCAGAGAATTCATAGGTTGATTATGCATTGTGTGAAAAAGTACTTTCTTTTGTCGGAACTTCCATTCCCCCTCTATCTGCATCCTGGTTAAACACTTAAACAGGGCTTAAGGTTCCCAGGAAAGCTGAACCACCAGACTAGACAGTCCATTAAACCAGGATGACACATCTACTCAAATGACTTTAATATGTGACACCCCTAATGCAAACCAAATGAGCTTTCAGAGAGTGATGAGGGAGAAGTAAAGTGGTAAATCATGTACTTTTCATGCACAAGGGTCTCAGCAAAAATCCCTGATTCCAGACAAAGGGATCTGGGGTATCAGCCCTTGAAATACCAACACCTGAGTCCATGGATAGCAATGGAGAGCTACTCTGTAGACCAGGCTTCTCCAACCTGAGGCCCTCCAGATGTTGCCAAAGTATCTGCAGTTCGCTGGCATAGGTCTCAGTCAGCGAGAAGACAAACTGAAAAGGGACCTCAAGGTGATCCAGGATTCATTTATTGGCCAGACTTGTTGCTCATAGAAGTCTTCTTTGGTGTTAATTGGTTTGGTCCATTCAAAGAATGACTTCTGAACAAGACAAATGAGTGGTGGAGGAGAGGTCTGTGTCTAGGGCTATTAGCTACTGTAAGTGGAGCTTCTGCGTGCACAAGCATCAGAGAGCAAGGAAAGGCCCTCACCTTCATGCCCTGCTTATGAGCTTCCAGGGATACCTGGCTGGCTGTTGTCAAAAACTTAATGCTGAACCTTGGTCTGATCCAGGAAGGTAAGTCTTATGCATCTAGTTCTTATGCATCTTTGATTTATTTACAATGATCTTTTCTTTATCGTATGAAACACACAGTAGGAATGAGTTGGGGGAAGGCGGACTGTCTAGCTCTATTCTCAGTTCCTTTGCACCTGATCCTTTTTTAGAACTACAGGAAATTTCGATTGCCAGAATCTCATACAGCAGATCAGGCTGTTAGATCTGATGTCTACTAAGTAATGAGATGAGACAGCCAAAGCTCTGGTTCTTTTGCTTTGTAAAAGACTCCAGATTATCTCTTACATCCCAGGGCATTTGTCTTTGCAGACCAGAACTGCATTCTACCACTTAAATCCTCATCAATGACAAAAATAATATTGTTGACTCTAGGAAGATTTTGCACCTTGTTGCCAGGTAGAAAATATTATCTGGCTTCACGAGAGAATGCATGAGATAAGGAAGACAGCCATCTCACGATTTCAGAAATAAGGCTCTGTGTGTGTGTGCGTAGCTCATTGGATACTGAAAAACAGCCTATGTTCTGTGAAGTTAGCTTTGTATTAATGTGTGATACATTAAATATGTATCACCTGCTAATTGAGCAAAGAGGCACCTTTTTTAAAGCGGTGATTCTCTTTGAAGAGAAGGGGAGAGCAACTGGCCCTATCCATCCCCAGCACAGCATCCTTCCAGGGGCCATTGCTGGTGTCTATCTTTTGTTTCTTTTTTAGGTTGTGAGCTGTTTGGGGACAGGGAGCCTCAAAGGAAGCCCTTATCCCTACCCTCCCAAAGGGTGGGAGGAAAGCCCCTATCCCTACAATAGATAGATAGATAGATCGATTGATCAATCAATCGATCGATAGATAGATAGACAGATAGATAGATAGAAAGTTCGCTTTGGGAACTTTTGTTGAAAAGCAGCATATAAATATTCCAAAAAATATATAGAGGTAATGCATTAAACTAAGGGCATTCTTTCATTATGAATGTCAACGAACAACAATAACATTTACATCTTTATATTTTAAGTATCTGGAGGACTTGGCTTTGGCTCTCTGGGGTCTCATTGCTTCCCTGAGGGTCAGTCCCACATAACTGGGCAATGCTCTGATTATCATAACCAAGTGGGTAGGTGGAATCAACTAGGCATGCCTTTCCCAACTAATTTGACAATGATTATTTCCTTCCATATGGCTGGGCCAGATAATGAAGGGTTCTCATTTAAGGCAAGCAGGGGAATTCTTACTTGGGAGCATCCCTGTGCTGTTGGCTGAGTCTGGAACAATGGTAGGCACATGATGCTTAGGCAAGCAGGAGAAATACGGCTATGAGGAATCCAGCTTGGTTCTGCTATAGCTGCAGCAACTGGGGTGTACAGAAAGAAGAGGAAGAATTAACAGGGAATGTTGAACATGACTGCACCCAGGCAGAGAATCAGCTTGGGGAGATGACACTCAAGGCCATAGGCCAGCCAGAATGGGATGAGTGAGGGTTTTCATTCAGACTTCAACAGAGTTGCCAGCCAAACACGAAGCACTGCACACCACCACCACCAGATGGAGCTCTACCCTTTAAGTCAAGGGGCCCCAACAGCTGTGGGAGAAGGAAAAGAAAGCTGAACACACCCTGTGCATACAACATTTCTGTTCAAGCCAATACTATAATTATGGCAGAGGCCTAGTTTCCGTTGTGACGATTATCTATTATGCAGACTGTACTGTACCACTTTGTGGAAGTTCACATGATAGAATATTCTCCTATACAGAAAAATTACCTCTACACAGAAAACTAGATATGAGTAGGCAGGAGTCTAGTGTAGCTTAGCCTTCTTCCTGAAATGCTCTTTTTCTGTACATATAGAGTGGTTTGGTTTGGTTTTTAAATAGAAGAGCATTCAGTCGCATGAGGCTATCTGTCCATCTGCAGTGGTCCAGCCCACAGTTTTACCACCTCAGGAAGAAGTAGGTCAGAGTATCCTGCTTAGAAGGACTGAACTATAGCTGTAGTTGCTGCATGACCTGTGACTTTAACTGCCCCCCTGCAGATATAAAGAGATTAAATTCTCTTCCGCTCATAGCACCCTTTTAAAACTGCATCTTCAAAAAAACTGAGGCAAGTAAAATTGTTACAACATTTCAGTGCTGCAGTACTTCACAGTGTGGTAATAAAAGATGGTTCAACATCTAGAACATCGAAGCAGTTGTGGAAGAACTTTACGCTAACACAAACTGTTGCTCTACTTAGAGCAACATTGCTATATCTGGAGCTTCCTTTCCAGACTAGTGTTACGCTGCCGTAAGCATGTTGCTATGAAACAATTGCACAACTGCAACCCATCTCATCTATTTCAATGGGAACTTTTGTGCAAGAGCATGTTAATGGAACTGGGGTGATTGGTGAACACCCCAAAATTGTATTCAGGCTTTGTGTGGGGAAATTAGCTCAGAGTGGAGCAGTTCCATGTCAGAATAATTTTTAATGCAAAGTGTTAGTTACAGGAAAATAACTGACAGAGAGAGATGTTCAAAAACAGAAGGTTTTATTTGAGGAAAATGGGTACAATGGAGTAAGAGAGTCACTTAAAGCAACCTTATTACTAAAAAATACGCTACAAGAGTAACTATACAACTGCTAAGAGGGAATTTAGCTTAATGTCTGAATTAAAGTAGCTTCTAGGCTGACCAGAGAAAGGAGGCTCAGAGAAAAAGTTCTGGTTTTTAAACCTTGTATTTAAGAGAGAAGAAATAGGGATAGAGAGAGGCCCAGATTTTGGTGCAGCAGTTATCACATAACCTCTTTTCTTTCTTTATTGGCGAGGGGATCCTTGCAGCTCGGGAACACCAAAGAACCTCTTTCCTCAGAGATCAACTGGAAAACAGCAAACAGCAGTGAAGAACCAAGGAGGTTAGGTGGCAGGGACAAATCCAAAGGACATCTGTTCTCATGAAGCCAGCTTCAGGTAGTAGTGAGCAAGGCTGTGCAGATTGGATCCAGCAAGAAAGCTGATCTAGGGCTTGGAAGCAAGGGTGGCCCACAGAGCAAAACATGGCAAAGTGCTATGGCAAGTGTCTGCTGCAGCGTCCAAGTAATGGGAGACTCCAAAATATGGAAACTAAGTGAGGTGCCCTGGAGACCAGATGGAACACACTGGCTCAAAGAACCAGTGGCAGTTAAAGCCCAAATCATGTCCTGAGGAGACATTCCAGAAGCTCAGGATTCTCACTGCATCATGAGGACTCATGATGCAGTGAGGCTCCTGAGCATGTCAAAAGTGAGACCCTTATGTCTGCAGTCTCAAACATAAGCAGAGAGGCTTCTGGGAGCCTGCAGAAAAGCAGTACTAGCAAAAAGCACTATCACATCGTAGTGCAATAGCATTATTGTTCAATCCTCATTTTTAATACAACTAAGCCATCCACTTGTGCTAGCATAACAGTATTCTTTCTGCATGCTGTTCCTTGCTCTGGAAGTTGACCACAACATATTAGTAGGATGACCAAAGCTGAGAACAATTTTTCTTTGTTTGCCAGAGGCCAAATTTCCTTACACTATCCAAAGCTCTTTTTAAAAAAATAAATAAATCTGGACTTCATTATTGAGGGATCTGTATAAAAAGGTACCTTTGACCACTTAATTCCCAGATTTATACTTTTGCAAATTAGCAGTTCAGTGGAATGTCAGAGACAATCATCAGTACTTCTTTAATTATTATTTCTTGTGATAGCCCAACCAGATAATCACTCTGCTTTTTACATTACTTTGTTGGTAAGGCCCCCTGAGGCTCTGTCCCAAGGGATATTATTTGCATTCATACCTCGCTCCATGTCTGCTAAGGATGTCACTGCCCAATTAAACTGATATTTTAAAGTCCTTAAACAAATAGAAACAGATGAGATACAAAACCAGGGTCACTTAAATCCACTTTAAGATACAAACACTCAAAACCTGAAGAATTTCTTTCTTTCTTTTTTAAAGCCTACTCTGGGGAGAAGTAGACTTGAGAAAGTAGCAAACTTTTCTTAGAAAAACAAAACATTTTTTCTTCAAACAAACAGGAGGAGGGGGAGATTTTGTGGGACCGGTATCTTTTTAGGGGAGAAGTCCTGGTGTGTGTGGGTGGGTGGGGGTTGTCTATTTTTTGCCAGGGCTTGTTTTGGTGGCTGTCTGTTTTTTTGCAAGGGCTTGTTTTTGTGGCTGTCTGTGGCATTCAGTTTTAGTTTCTCTTTTGCTTGGAGAGAGACAGTGGAAGGAGCCAACAAGGGCTGAATTGAGTCACACCTGGTGGGAGGGGCCATATTTCTGTTGAGTCTGGTTGCCTCAGTTTGAAGCCTGCTCTGGGAAGAGGAGAAGCAGACATGACAAGGTAGCAAATCTTTCTAGAAACCAACTTTTTTCTTCTTTAAACAAACAAACAAACAAACAAACAAACAAACAGGAGTAGGGGGATATTTTGAGGGGCTTGTATCTTTGTACAGGAGAAGCCCCAGTGTCTGTGTCTTTTTTCTTTCTTTCTTTCTTTCTTTCTCCCCAGGGTTTATTTTTTACCAGGGCTTGTTTGGGTGCTGAGTCACTTTCAATTTTAGATTCTCTTTTGTCTGGAGAGAAAGAGTGGGAGGAGCCCACTAGAGCTTAGGTGAGTCACATCTGGTTGGAGGGGAACATCTCTGTTGAGCCTGGTTGCCTCAGTTTGAAGCCTACTGTCTAGCAGAGGAGGCGACTAGGGAGGTTAGAGACCAGAACTTAGCAAACAGGAACTAGTAAATGGGTATCATAACAATTTTGCAGGAGAGCCTGAAAGGAGCCCCTCTTTATCACATCGAGCCCAGTGGAAAAGAAGGTAAGTACTACTCCCACTTTCTCAGGAAAGAACATTTAAACTACTGAACAGCTGACAACTTCAGCTAAGATCTAACTTTAAAACAAACAATCTCCAAATATCTTTTTAAAAAACCAACAAAACCAGTCATAATGGTAGAAAGCCAGCAGGGGAGGGGGCACTTCCCAGTGTATTGCAAAGAGTGTTGCATGTATGACTATCTGGTTGATGGGCAGAAGTTGTGGGTGAGTGCTCAGTACAAAAAGCTCCCTGCTCATGGGGAACAAGTCCGTTTCCTCAAAGCAAAAGTGGCTGATCTGGAGAAGTTCGAAGAGTCAGAGAGGTACATGGGCAAGACCTTCAGGGACATGATAGAGGCATCCAACTCCCAGGCTGATGGCTCCTGTGTTGTCATGGAGAATGGAGGTCTCAGAGAAGTTGGACATTATTCTAAGGAAAAGGGAAATGCTCCCTTAGAAGGGAACCCTCCTGTGGATGGTGAGTCCATATCCTATCACAGAGGGGATACTCCTCCGAACATTAGGGGTATAGAGACATGGGTCTGTGACCTGTCCGTAGACCACACAATGAATTGCCTACCTGGTTCAAAGGTTGAGGATGTCATGCAGCATCTAGATAGGCTGCTAGGCAATGCTGGGGAGGAGTCAGCTGTCGTGGTGCACGTCAACACCAACAATGTTGGTAAATGTAGTTGGGAGGTCCTGGAAGCAAAACCTAGGATGCTAGGTAGCAAATTGAAGTCCAGGACCCCCAAGGTAGTATTCTCATAAATGCTCCCCCTTCCTTCCTTCCTTCCTTCCTTCCTTCCTTCCTTCCTTCCTTCCTTCCTTGCAATGAAATTACAACAGTGCATAAACATGATCAAGGAGAGTAATAATTGAAACAGAAAAAGAAAAAGAAAAAATACTTAAATATAAGATACAACTAAAGTAAAGTGTGCTGTCAAGTTGATTTCAACTCCTGGTGCCCACAGAGCCCAGTGGTTTTCTTTGGTAGAATACAGGAGAGGTTTACCATTGCCTCCTCCCGTGCAGTATGAGATGATGCCTTTCAGCATCTTCGTATATCACTGCTGCCCGATATAGTACCAGCAGGGATTCAAACTGTCAACCTTCTGCTTGTTAGTCAAGCATTTCCCCACTGTGCCACTTAAGGTGGACTGCACCTTCTTCTAAGGATATATATTTTATGCTTCAAAGCATAAACGATTTATTAAAATTCAACCAAATAGCTGAAAATTCCTCTTCTTTACCTTGCCATGTCAGGAAAAAAAATCCAGTTCAAATGCTGACAAGTAGCACATGTCAGTTATCCAAAATTACAGTTCAGGAGTAAATTTGTCCTTCCAGTGTTGTTTTATAGTCCTTTTGGCAACCACCCAAG
This sequence comes from Hemicordylus capensis, assembly GCF_027244095.1. Taxonomy (NCBI): domain Eukaryota; kingdom Metazoa; phylum Chordata; class Lepidosauria; order Squamata; family Cordylidae; genus Hemicordylus; species Hemicordylus capensis. The sequence goes on along the minus strand of NC_069659.1, from coordinate 184,176,465 downwards.
CATGAAGAATCCACAATTCTTTATATAATGCTTGATCAGAAATGTTACCTCTTCCATGTGAAGGACCACCAAGACAGGTGGAGCTGAGAGGTCTTAGTACATGGATGAGATGGTGGTGCTGAGAGGAGAAGTTTAGATTTGTTAGGCACTGGGCTACATTTTGGGACAAGATGGACTCCAGTTGAATGGATGGGCTCCACTTGAACCAAGATGGAATCAGACTGCTGTTGCTTAAAATAAAATAAAAATGTTGCAGAGCAGCTTATAAAATGGTGCCTAGGGTATAGCCTACAGGAGCTGGTTAGGCAAATGCCATCCCTTGTGTAGATGTAGGGTGCAGATGTTTCACATAAACCAGAAGGCAATAGAGTAGAACCAGGTAAAGAACAGACAGAAGGATGTGTTAACAGGTCAGAGGAAGATAGCACACAACAGGTAAGAGATTTAGCTTATAGGTGCTTATATGACAGTGCCAGAAGCCTTCGAGCCAAGATGGGCAAGCTGGAGTGCTTGGTTGCTAATGAAAACACAGATATAGTGGGCATAATGGAAACATGGTGGAACAGCAAGAATCAATGGGATATTGTTATTGCTAGATATAAACTCTATAGAAAGGACAGGAAGGGGTGAATTGGGGGTGGAGTGACACTATATGTTAAAGAAGTGATAAAATCCAATAAACTAGAAAATCTAGAAGGACCGGAGTCCTTCACAGAATCATTATGAGTGATAATACAAGGCCTGAAAGGAAATATGCTATTAGAGACATGTCATCGCCCTCTGGATGACAGTGACTGGGAGTTGCAGAAAGAAATCGGACAGGCGTCAAATAGAGACAGAGCTATAATAATGGGTGACTTCAATTACCCACACATAGACTAGGTAAATTCACAGTCGGGTAATGACAAAGAGGCCAGATTTCTAGGAATGCTGAATGACTGTGCCCTCGAACAATTGCTCATGGAACCAAACAGAGAGAAGATGACCTTGGACTTAATCCTGATGAGTGTCCAGGACTTGGTGCCAGATGTCAGTGTCATGGAACCTTTAGGGAAGAGTGACCATCTTGTTAATGGAACTGTCCTTGGGTGATTGTTGAACATCCCAAAATTGCGTTCAGGCTCTGTGTAAGGAAATTAGCTCAGAGTGGAGCAGTTCCACATCAGAATAATTGTTGTTCAAAGCTTTGCTTGCAGGAAAAAGAACTGAGAGAGAGATTGCTGAAGTTCAAAAACAAAGGTTTTATTTGAGGGTAAGGGGTACAATGGAGTAAGAGAGTAACTTAAAATGATATTATTACTAAAATTACATTACAAGATTAACTGTATAACTGCTAAGAGGAAGTGTAGCTTAGTGTCCAAATTAAAGTAGTTTTAAAGTAGTTTTAAAGAATTAAAGTGGTATGGCAAGTGTCAGCTGCAGCATCCAAAGTATGGAAAACAAGTGAGGGACATTGGAGACCAAGTGGAGCACACTGGCTTAAGGAAACAGGGCAATAAAAGCCAACATTCTGTCCTTAGGAGAAATTCCAGTTACTCTTCTTCCTTGAATAGGGCAGTTCCAGGGAATCTCAAAAGCTCCCGTTGTTTGTGTTTGCTGTGCTGCATTACAGCACAATGAAGCTCTCCACACAAGCAGAGTAGCACCTAGGGGTGCTAAAGAGGGGTGTGTGGTAGGCTCCCAAGGGTGCCAACTACCACCCGAGTCCCAAAGCAATCAGTCAAAGGGGCAATTTTAAATGATTTTTTAAAAAAGTATTAGTATTTTTCCTATTGGGAATAATGGGGTTTAGATTCTTCGATACCACATAGATTCTATATAATCAATCCCTATGTAAAATCTATGTGACATCAGAGAATCCAACACAATTGACATCAGAGAATGTGGATCCTCTGGATTTTTGTATTTTGTATTAGGTTTTTGTATGGCACATAGATTCTACTTAGGAATCTTTATGAAGAAACTGTGTGCCATCAGAGAATCCAACACATGTGGATTGAATCAGGGGTCATTCAATGAAATTGATTGCCAAGAAATCAGACAAAAGGAAGTATTTTTTCATACTGCACTCAGTTTAACCTATGGAATTCTCTGTCACAAGATGAGGTGACAGCCAGCAACTTGGATGGCTTTAAGAAGGGCTTTGCTAAATTCATGGAGGACCAGTCTATCAATGGCTACTAGTCTGAGGGCTATAGGCCACCTCCAGCCTAAGTGGCAAGATTCCTCTCAATACTTATTGAAGGGGAGCAACAATAGGGCATACCCTCAGCTCTTACCTGTGGGCTTCCCAGAGGCATCTTCCCAGAGGCACTGTGAGAATCAGGATGCTGGGCTAGATAGACTTTGGGCCTGATCAAGCAGGGCTGTTCTTATGTTTTTATATTATCCTCTGAAGATGTAATGTATACTCCAAAAATATGCCAGATTGTGGTAGAACATGCAAAAATGCTGGTGTCTGTTTCTTAAATCTAATATATTGAATATATTTCTATACTGCTTTTCTAAAAACAATTTGTACTCAAATCTGTTTATGTAGTAAATAATGTGTTTCCATAATAAACATAAAACCAAGAAATTCAAATATAAGAACAAAGAAAGCAGCAGGATAAAACCAATGTCAAACCCGCATAAAACATTAAATAATATTAAAAGTCAAACAAACGTGATTAATTTAAGGGATATGCAAAATGTTTCATGCTCAAACCATTTTGAGCTCGAAATGGGCTGTTTTGAGTGTTTTGAGTTTGAAACAAAACACCCTTAAAATTAGGGGCCTGTTTCGAGCTTGACATATTTCTACTGTTTCAAGTGCCATTTTGGCAGGCTGTTTTCCCCTTCCTGAAGCCAGCACTGGCTTCCAATTGGCTTGCAATCTCCTTGCTTCTTGGTAGTTTGTTATCATCAAAATCAAGTGTTGTCATGGGCAACTGTGCGCCCATTGGCCGGGGGGAGGGAGGGAGAGGGAACACTTTTGGAGGGAATTTCAAAATGTATTCAAAGCAACTGGCAAGGGGAGAGGGAGAGGGAGAGAGAGCCCTTCTGCCTCTCTTGAAGAAGAACAGGAGGAAATTAGGCTTGGTTTTGTGGGTTTCCCCCTCAGCGTTTAGTATAATATGCTGTGCTATTGCTGCTATAGCAATTTGGTTTTCCTAGATCTCAAAGGGGGGACAAAAAGGGAGAGATTTCCATTTACAAGGAGGGAATTTTGGTGGGTAGGTGTGCCACCTGCCCGCCACCATCTCCCCCCACCCCACCCCCACTGGCTGTTGAGTACCAGTGTGTGCTTGGCCTGATTGCCTAGAGCTCCTGGTCAGACATACTCCAGCTGAAGACACCACAATAAGATGTGAGATTGGTGAGGACACCCCCCCCACACACAACCACCAGAATCCCCCTTGGCTATATTAGAGTTCTTTCTTTTAAATAGGGCCTAGTTTGGGGAAAGGGATGTAGGTAGGTAGGTACTAGGACTGGGCAGCATAGGTAGGAGGGTACTGGGTAGCTTAGGCCACAGTAATCCCCTCTTCCCCTAGACTTAGTCCATTGGTGCTTGCTCTCCCCCTCCCCCCTCCAGGTGTCTATACAAATGTATATGTTTTTGCGTGAATGACTGTACATGCCTTTGTGATTTGTTTTAAAAGTGAACCAGGATACAGACAGGTCCCTCAAATTCATGGTACAGACAGGAGGTGCACTGCTGTACGTGCATACACCATGCACAGAGTGTATATGTGTCAAACATAATGCGTGAACAGAGCTTGAGAAAAAGAACATTTTTCCTTTTCTTGGATAGGCCACTGAACGCTTTCCTGTGGTGAGTGCTCCATGCCACATTGATAGCATCCAAAACTGTTTATCTTTACACTCCTGCCAGCGTGAGCAATCCTCTGGTACAGAAGACATCAAATTATTTTCTTCAGCATCACATTGCACAGACTACGGAAAGAGTCTTTATACCTGCCACTGGCATTGGATTAGCTCTACAATACCAAGATGAACTATAAGCAGTTGTGTGCATTTCCCAGCTGGAATTGCCTTCAGTATCCTGCTCCTCTGGCCAGCAGCCTCGATGCTACAGGGAATAGGGCAAAAGTTCCTGATTTGCAGGGCTACTGGCTTGAGCCCCAGAATACCTGACAACAGCCCTAGATTGGTGAGCTTATTTGTATTGACTTAGATTTATAGCCTGCTTCCCTTCTGAAGATTCAGGAATGATAACAGCAACAACAAAAGCTGTTCCCCACCAAGGACGCTAAGATAACTCACTCCTCAAGTGGAAAGCATTTTTCAAATAATCACAAATACCCAGATGTTGAATATGATTTGGGTATCATATACTTGGAGCACTGCTGCTAACAAAGTTTTAACTGTATTGAATTTTCATTAGTGCAAAACAGATAAACAATGCTGTGGCTTTGTGCCTAGAATTTGCAAGAAATCTGCAGGGACTTCCTTATCATTTTCTGAGTATTGTTATACTTGGTAGTTGCATGATAGGAAGCCGTAATTAAACTGAGCATGTATCAGAGGGATACACTGGTGTAGTATATTAAAAAAATAATGCTTAGGGGGAAACAGCCAAGATAAAAAACAAATACACATGGAAAAAAGGGAAGACAATTACAAATGCACAAAGAGATACAGACAGGCAGCAGATGGAATATCCTAGCAAACAGAGAAAACGCTTATTAATTATTATTATTGTTCTTGTTAATCATCATCATCATCATCATCATCATCATCCCTCCACCTCTGAAGAGAGAAAAATTCCCAATTTCTGCCTGGAATCAAGGGAGGGTATGCTTCCAGTATGGATGTATTTCTACCACTCAGATAACATCTAACTGGACTTTTCCTCTCCCTTCACTGCTTCTGTATAAAAACAAACAAACAAAAAATAGCAGTTTTGATCTCTGAAACAGAGAATACTTTAAATATCATGAATAGTGTGAATATGATAATGGCTCACACACATTTCGCGATGCAAGGTGGGTGGTTGGGGCACCATTGATGGTGTTGTGCACCTGGGCAGCTCCACTCCAGCATAATGCAGTGCAAATGTCATTGTGCAACTGGATGCCCACTGGGAATAATGGGTATCTTGTTGTGCAATTGGTGTGTGCAACTTTATGCTGGATTGGAGCTGCCCTGGTGTGCAACACTGTTGATGGTGTTTACATGTGTGCAGCAGCATGGGTGGTGCTCCAGCTACCCACATTGTATTACAATGGTATATGAGCCAGTAAGAATGTAAAAGCCCTGCTGAAGAAAGGTCTATCCAGGCCAGTATTCTACTTCCAACATTGACTAGGTAGATGCCTCTGGTAAATCCACAAGCAGCATCAGAAGGCAAGAGGCCTCTTCAGTTGTCATTTGCCCCCAACATCTGATATTAAGCGGCATGCTGTCTTCAAACATGGAGCCTCAATTACAGTTCAATACCCATGGATAGAGAGCTCTCCATCACACATTTTGTGGCCATGAATTCCTTATTTATTTATTTGAAACATTTAATATACCACCCACTCTGAAGACTCTGGGTGGCATTAATTATGTTAACATATGTTAATATATGTTAATTTTGTGTTAATTTCGCAGTCCTGAATAACTGGGTGTCATTTGCATATGGCTACCTCACAGTCCTCACCCTGACTCTACAACATGCATATATCTTAAGCAGCACCAGTCACTGTACAATTAGAGATTCAATTACAATTTGAAAAAGTATTGGGAGCCAGATAACATAACGTCAGAGGCCAGATACCAATGGCCATCCCTGTTGTAGAGGACAGGACATCATCCTACTTCTGAGCCTTCTTAATTTTCCCCTTTTGTGCAATGCTGATGTTAATTCAGAGCAACACAAACAGTAACTACTGTTTGCTGCTTCTGCTGTGAGCAGGGTGTTGAAAAGGAAACCACAAAAAAGCTTATACTGCTCTATTCAGCAGATTCCTTTAAAGGGGGGGGGTCTGTTTCACATTTCAGAAGAGAAAAGGCATTATTCTGCAAAGTTTGAGACGGATTGTAGCTACATCCATAGTGCAATGGACTAAACGAGAGCCAATATGGCACATACCATTGGATGTGGACCTAGGCAATCTGGGTAAAAATCCCCACGCAGCCATGAAACTCATTCACAGTCAGGCAGTGGCATGACTAGTGAACATGGTGAAACTAAGGAGGCACTGGTGTGGTGCCCACATAGGTAGCAGGTGCCTATTTACTCTAATGAAGGAGATCTACTCCTAATAAAGAGCTGCTGCATCATTTTAAATACTCAGGGATGCAGTACAGATTAGAAGGGATGAACAGAGGACATATTCCATGTACTCCATTTTCAGTATTGCAAAATCCCTTGCTGGAAGCCTCCAAACTGACAATAGTGTCAGAAGTAGTAAATGACAGAAGGTTTTGGACTGGGAGACCTTGAGTACTGGTTAGATGCCAGCCTCACTGTTGAGAGAAAATAAGTGTATGTTAATAGTTCTCCACACGAGCAGTGTGGAGGCGCAGGAGCTGTGCTGCCGCTGGGTAGGGGTGGAGGAGAAGGCAGGAGCTGGCTGCGAAGAGCCCAGGATGTGATCTTCATGGTGTCCTGGCAGGCATCTGAGTCTTGTTGTAGCCTCCTGGTTGGGGGTCTCCTCCATCACCTCCTGGTCAGCGGTCTCCTTTGTGCTCGCTCCACTAACCTCATTTAAGGGGGGGGGATTAAGTGGGCTTCTCAGCAGGTGCCCTTAGCCCGGTTTCCACTGCGCATGTGAATAGCCTCAGTGAGTAATTTTCCCACTGAAAAGCCCATTTTCGGGGTGTGTGTGTGTGTGTGTGTGTGTGTGTGTTTTCTGAGGTCTACTTGTCTTTTTTTTTTTAAAGTCACCCACACTTGACTCTAAGCCAGTGTCAGTCTACCGTGTCTACTGTGTTTTTCTGGATGCTCCCACTCCTGCACATGGTCTTCTCTCTCACCTTGGAAATTTGGAGCTTCACTTCAGGCTATCATGTGGAAATAACAGTTTTGTGGCTTATGAAAACCTCTGCTGCAATCAATCCATAGACTCTAGGCAGGGCTGGATTAGGACATGCTGATGCCCTAAACTATGTCAAGCTTAAAAGACCCCATTAGTATTACCAGAATGAATGATTCTAAAAAAAGGACAATGAAAATGGAAATAATAAAACCCAAAATTCAATATGTTTTCTAGCTTTAAAGACTGAAATTATTCTTCATCCCAGGATCATACAACTCTGTAAGAAAAGCATGTCAGAAAAACCAAGATCAAATCAAAACTGATCTTAGGATAATGGGATCCCAGAATCAAAGTGTTCCTGGATTAAATTCCTGACCCAGGATCAGACTTCCAAAAGATTGGGCCCTGGTGTAAAACTTTATGAAAATTTATATAAATGAAAAATTGATATAAATTACAGTTATTTCTGCACAGATTTATAAACTCAATATGACAAATAATTGTGTAGCCATATAAGCATATTTTTGTCTAACAGTGTCTGTTTTAGAGCCATTCCCCCCCCCTTGCTCCTGTATTTTTCAACCAGTTATGCAAAACTTGAAATTTAGACCTTAAAAAAAATTATTCAGGAGCCTCTCATAATGGGAGGCCCTAAGCTGTAGCTTACTTCGCTTGTGTCTAAATCTGACACTGTCTTTAGGTGTCAGAAGGGTGTCATTTCTGGCACAACATAACTCAGCTTCCTCTCTGATATTTACTGTACATTGGGCCATTTTGGTCGGTTGACACCCACCTAGCAAGAGTGAGTGTACACATGTCTCTCATCATCCAGCATGCTGCCCTGATCCCCAAATAGTCACACAGGAGAGAGACATCCCACTCTCACCTAACTGTGTGCTTAAAATGCCACTTGGATGTTGCAATTTAAGCATGCTATCAAGTGTGATTTAGACATTCTACCCTCCACCCCCTTGTACTGTAATTATGCTGGAGTGGGGAAGGTGCACTGGGTGGGATGTTTGCACAGACAGATGTATCTCTTTGCATGCTGGGTAGTTGGTCAGGTAACAACCTGGCCCATTCTGTCGAGACCCATTCTGTGGAGACTGGTCTGAGAGGGCTTGTTGTGAACTCTTTAGTTAAATATGAGCAACTGTTTTGTCTGTGGTGTGCAATTGTTCTGCAGATTTCAAACAAGAACCAAACTGAAAGAGCTCAATAAATGCTTTAACATCACTTCCATACAGGGTGTGTATACATGGGGGAGAGATTGGAATTAGTATATAGATTTTTGTGCAAAAACACCATTTTTTATCTCACTGAGGCTCCCTGCCTTCATGTAATTTAAATGCTACACGTCCCATTTTTAGAATACATTCCCATGGTTTCTGAGCAGTCTCAAATATAACTGTGACAGGTGGCTGTGTGTTTGCAAGAAGCTCTGCCTGTTTGGAGGCCTGACATTAGGCTCTTAATTTCTCCGATTCTTCCTTTGACACAGATGGTGTTTTATTTTGCCCCTCAAAGCTTTTACCTCTGAAAGTGTATTTTTATTTATTTCTGACAAACATACCTTCAGGCAATAGCAGCAGGGAGGTGAGGTGGGCAAATCCTTTAATTTCCCCTGTCAAAACTGATCTGCTATGAGGAATCCTTCCTTGCTTTTTGATGGATTGCTCAACAGGCCCGTGCTTGCAGCAGCCTAAATGGCTAGTGCAGACTCCAGAAATGAGTAGATAGAAGTGGCAACATTTTTGTGAGAGTGCATTTTAAAAGGTGGGAAATGGGAGTTCTTGGTGCCGAAAGTAGATGAATCAGGCAAATTATGGGAGTAACCAACCAGTTAACCATCAGGGCTCATTTCAAAGGGAAGGATAATTATGTCCAAACCACCTTCCAAACGAAGGACCTTCTCCTGCATTCATATTCATGATCTGCCTTATATGCTGATCTCCTATCGGGATCAATTTCTTAAAGGCAAGATAATGAAGTCTCTTGAAGCTGATTTGCCTTTAGGGAGTTGATCCAGCAAAATGCTAATCTGCCATGAGCAATGCCTCACTAGGTGATTAGAGCTTCTTTACGTGGCCAATGTTTGGAACAATGTGTTCACTTTTCCTCCCAAGCCCCATTATCCAGTAATATCATTAAATTAAATTTGGCAAACTCTTGTTTGGATAGAAACAAGTGCAAGTGTATACACATAAGGGATGATAATTGAAAAAAAATCCAAAATTGAATTATGACTGAAGGAAATATGTACAATGAATTCTGCATTTCAAAATTCTGATGACATACAACAGTGGCAACCCGATTAGTGTGCTTACCGAGGGGCAATGAAAAAAAGGTAATACATTATTATAGTCTCCATGCACTCTGAATCTATACTTTTACATTAAATGTGAACAGACTTATTTTAGACAGGTATAACCTAATTGTTTTTATTAAAGGTATGAGCACGCTAAATAATTGAAATATTTATGAATAATTCAGATAATTGCTTTTAGTAGTTATGAAGTCTTCTTAATGTCTAACAGACATACAGATGGAATACTTCCCCCTCCCTTCCTACACTGGAAGAGTTTTTCGCTCTTTAAATTCAAGAAATGTTGTGTTAATTTGCATAATGGTACAGCTGTCACAGCAGGTTACAGGTGACGACTTAGAACCTTATGCTACCAAATGTAAAATGACCCCTTCCCTACTTCAGCATGCTGCCTGCTGCTAATGGAATTTGAACTTCCAAACGCTTTGCAATTAGAAAGATTTAAACAAAGCTTTTGAAATATGTTGCAATGCTGCTTGCTCTATTCATTTTTCATTGAAGTGGGGAACAATAGTGTGGGTTATATTGGAATGCCAGCCTCACAGGGACCACCACATTTAAAATACCTTTAAAAATAACAACTTCTCTCTTTGCTGCTTTCTGTATAAATAGGGATATTGGTCAGTTCTTGTTGCTGTGGTCTGGATATTTGAAGCTTTGTCCTAATAAGAGCTGGGGTCAAAGTATTTGATCCCAGACATTCACCAGAATTCCAGTGTTATTGCTGGGAACTGATGCAGGTCAGTATTTCAGGTCAGTATCCCTGCAGCGGAGCTGAGAAAGGCTACAGGGAAATCTGAGGGGAAACTAACATAATCAAAGTGGTGGTGGTTATTATTTTAAAGGGAAAAGGCTCTCTGGAGAAGCAGGCAGCAGCAGCAGCAGAGGTACCACCTGTCTTCCTGTTGGTGTTACTTTCTTGGCCATCATGTGACAGGTAAACCTTTTTCAGGCATTCAGCCCGTACACACTTTTGAGTACTGAAAGAGGGTTGGAAGGCCCACCCTGGCGTGTTACTCGCCTCCCTCTTTGCTGCTCAAGGAAACAGCAGTGTTTGTCTGAAGGGGGAAATGCCACAACCATGACAGCAGGAGCTTCCAGGATCGACAGCCTGGCTCACCACCTCCACCTCCACCCCCACATTTTCAGCACTCATAAGAAGGTGTGGGCTGAACACCTGAATGAGGAGAACATATCTGAAAATGCTGCTGCTTTCTTCTCTTTATCTTTGAAAAACGAAGGCCACCGCTACTCTCAGTAAGCTCTCCTGCCCCTCTCAAATTTCCACAGCAGCTTCAAGGGGGATCCCATTCCTGCTGAAATTGCCTCCCATTTTGTCTGTGGATGAAAACAGCAGCAGAAGTGGAGGGGCATTTCAATACAGTTCTAACCATAGTCAATCAGATGTGTTTGTTTCAATTAGAATGGGACTGAAATGGGAGGGAAATTTTGATTCTGTAAAAGCTTCATCAGAATCAGAAAAAGTACACCTTCTAATGATCTTTCAGGGCAGGGATGTGTGAGCACTGTACGACATTCCCCAACCTACCTCAAGCCCAAAGCATAAGCCCAGAGGTGCACCTAGGTAATTTTGGGAGCCCGGACCTAAAGGCCTTTGGAGGTCTCCTTCCCCTGAAAATTAAGCATCATCATGTTCCACCAGGTGACCACACCACCCAGGACAGACTAAAGAGGATTTGGGGCCCCCGAGGGGCTGTGGAGATCATGGACTTTGGCTCCAAAGTCCAGGGGTAAGAGCACCTCTGCATAAGCCTCCTGTCCATATGTCTTTCTCACTTGCCTAAAATAGAGGATGACCCTCAAAGCACAAGCTCTGGTACACATTGCAGTTGGAAGCTAAATTCAGATATTATAGTAGAATCTAATATTTGCTGTGCTAAACTTATAAATATTAATGTTCAAGGCAATTCCCACGTATGGGCTGGTGAATATATTTTTTTCATTTGAGAATGTGTAAGGGTAAAATACTGCTCCCCAATGCATGGACACAAGTATTTCCAAGAGTTTGGGGACATGCAATTCCTCTTCATATTTACTCTCTGGGCTGGAAGCATAGAACCAAGTAGTTAGCAACTAGGCAGTTGTCAAGGTTGGAAGCAAGAGGGTCATCATAGTCACTCAGCAGGAAAGTGGTCCATCATGGTCATAGGCAAGTGGGCCATCAGGGCCATCACCCAGCAGGAAAGTGGTCATGGCAGGCAATCTGAGCATTGCTGAGAGTGAGGAGAGGGTCCAGAAGTTTTATAGGATAAAACAGAACCCTATTGACTCTTTTTGCCTTGTTACCCTTGCTGAGATTATAGTTGCAATACCACTCTGAGCATCTTTATACTTGTAGTGCTGAGGTGCATCAGAGAGCAGTTCAGGTGTTTTATCCACTGACCTATTAACCTGGTGCTCTTGTGACAAAAGAGCCTGGATTCTGGCACGATCGTGTCGCTATGCCAGGGACTCCAAACACCATCATGTGGATGTGCAACAAGAAATGCCCTCCTTTCTTCATGGGTCTATTCATTCTAACAATACTTGTTGTGAGAAAATATATATGAAATACAAATGACATGTATTATAGTCATCAATACAGCATTATCTCTTTATTTAGCAGTGGGAGAATAACTGGCCCAATCCACCCCCAGCACAGTACCTCCAGTGACTGTTGCTGGTGTCTATCTTATGTTTATTTTTAGATTGTGAGCCCTTTGGGGACAGGGAGCCATCTTATGTATTTTTTATTTCTCTGTGTAAACCACCCTGAGCCATTTTTGGAAGGGCGGTATAGAAATCGAATAAATAATAAATTATTATTATTATTTGAAAAGCAGAGAACAAATGTAAGTATACCACAAAGCAATTGGAAGGTAAGAAGTCAGAAATGGTGGTAACAATGTTTTCTCAAGTTATGAAATAATAATGATCTGAATCATTACAAAGAATAATGTATGCATACGATACTAACTATAGCACATTTTAAAAGGTTTTGGAATACGGTCACTTGACTCACAATGGGGAAAAGAAGGGCCAGTAATAAGCAACAGTTTTGGTTACAATATTTGCTGAAGTTACACACATTAAATAGTAATGAATGCAACCAACTCTAACTGTTGGCACAGAACAAAGAACAGCTGAGCTGCAGTGTCTGCAAGAGAAAGCAACTGGGACACTGCCAGCATCCTGGCTAAGGATAAAAAGCTTTGTTGTAAAAGCGACGTGGAGATCAGCTCCCAGCAGAAACTGATCAAGTACAATTAAGAAAGTAAGGAGCTAATTTTCAGATTATGGATAGTGGCACACCTCTAGAGCAGCAATCTCCACGCCCAAAGTGAACTGGAGAGATCTTAAGGCGGCTGATGGAAGCCATAAGGGAAAGATGCTGCCAGATCATATAGCCATCAAAGGTCTATTGCTGCTGAGGTAGTAAACCTGTGTCTGAGCTGTACCATTTCAGAGACTGCCAGTGAGAACTCATATGTTCCTTCATCACCCCACCAAAGGAAAAAATCTCCTACATTGAAAACTTGCTCTCAGGGACATAGGTTGCATCCTAGCCTTCTCCCTGGCTGCCTTCACACGTAACGGCAAACCATGTGTTCAGCGGACCCACAGTTTGCCCCCATTACCCCTGCTGCACTCCCAGATGATGCTGATCTGCAGTATGGGAGACTGCAAGGAGGGAGGAACTGGCTGTGTGGGCTTCCTCCTTTGCATGAAGGAAAGCTGCAGCTTCTAACTGGAGGAGAGATGGAGGAGCTTCCTACCTTCAACTCTAGTTCTACACAGCAGCAGCCTTCAGATGATACAATGCTATGTTCTTATCTGAGGTTTCGGTGGTAAAACTCAAGTGGAACAGAAGGTTCCAATTCCGGTTTGGGGTAAAAAAAACCTTGGTTTGCTCTTGTGATGAAAGCACAGGTTCCTGCATTTAGGTGACCACAAACCTGAACCTTGTTTCCTCTGGTTTGGCATGATGTCCGAAAGCAGCCCTTTACCTGTTCATTTCCTATCTTCAGGTTTGTTTATTTAGTAGAGAAGAATTCCATCATGTGAACCCACCTCTGCAGTCTTGGTGGTACAGCAGAGAAAATCAGTGATAACTTTGCCCAAGACAGCAGGGCTGAAGTGTTTCTATAAAAGGTTTATGTGAGATTATTTTATAAATCAGTGGTGAACACTGAATTTGTAGTTTAAACTTCCTTTAAACTCTGGAACATCTGCTGCAGTTAGCAAGCAGTGCAACTTCTTATCTGAAAGATAAAAGGAACTTTTCTCAGCCAAGAGCAGACAAATGCTTTCCACTTTTTAACCTTCTTTTACACTGCCGCTGAACTTAAGACTTTAAAGGAGGAAGTTATGGAGTATCTCTTACTTGCTGTTCTCATTTATTTGTTTGAGTGTGTATTCTTCAGAGTATCTTTCTACTACTGCAGTTCAGGAAGTCCACAGAGATCTTGGAGAAATGATGTTGTGATGGCTTACCTACCTTCATCTCTCCAATATAATATATCTATCTCAACATCTCCTGGCCTATTCAAATGGCCATGATTAATATGACTTTGAAATAGCTAGCAGATCTGGTACCCCATCAAGCATGTGGTTGCTTTCAATTGCCCAAAGAGTTTGCAATCAGAAGAGCTTTTTTTGGTCTCCAATTTGTTTATTATGAAAAGATGAATCAAATGGTGGAGAGTGTCTCCTTTCCAGTGCATTATGGACTTATTCTCTAGAAACCAGTGGGGCGATTCTCACAACCAACAAAAATCAGGCTAGGAGAGCCTAGCCTGATTTTGGTTGGTCGTAAGAACCACCGGGCTCACAGCTGAGCGGGTAACCCGCTTGAGAACCCCTGCTAAAAAGCAGGTTTGCGGAGCGAGCGCTCCAGCAAACCTGCTTTTTAGGCTCGTGAGTAGCAGCACTTCGCACCCCAACTACTCACGAGTAGACCCCCGACCGGGAGGCAAAAAGCCGCCTCCCGGCTTGGGGGTCTCCCCAGTATGCCCTGCATGCTCGCACAGGGCATACTGGGGCTTGTGGGGGCCGCGCGGTCCCTGCTCCCCCCACCCCCCGCCAGCTCCATCTCGGGGCCAGCCATCGTGTGGGTGGCCGATCCGGCTGCCCAGGGCTCCCTGCCTGCTCATGAACGGGGAGAGCGGGCTTAACCCGCTCTTCCAGCTCACCAGACAAAACCGGGTCTCACTGATTGTGAGACCCGGTCCAGTATTTATTTGTATGCTGAATCAGTTTAAAGCAATGTATGTTAGTATACATTATATGTGATGATTGATTCTATTTTGATCTACTGTTGTACACCAGAATATCCAACTATCTTTATATTAAGTGAGTGGTTGTTTCTATTTTCGTCACTTCTTTTCATTGCTTATAGGTTGAAATTTATGTGGTATCCAGCTTGCTGTGGTATCCAGCTGCTCCTATTTCCTTGCTTACTATTTCTTCTTTAAAGATTGCTGAGTTTGCCTGATTATATGCTCATTGCCACAATTCTGATTGCTTGTCAGAAAGAACAGAAACAGATACATCTGTACATATGCTTTGGTTACTATATGGTTACTAACCTAAGATACCATTTTTCTTTAAAGATACTGCGCTCAATCTCCCCCCGCCCCCCACCCTCCAGATTCATATTTTACATGAAACCAGAGGGTGGCGAACCCACTATTTTAATTTTGAACTGTAAATTGCACCACAGATGTTCATCAAACTGCAGTCTGCCAACCTCCAGTTGCAGGAGAGGGGAGCCCCTCCCTCCTGCTCAGCTGCTAAGGTGGATCCCAGCAAGTTCCACAGCCAGAATGTGGGCAAAGTGTCAGCACATCACTGGAGCGGCCACAATAGGCCATGGTCTTGAAGGGTGACATGCCAAGCGTGATCGTGCATTTTTGGAGCGGTCCGCCCATTCTCGGAATGGGAAGGGCATTTAAATCCCTTTGAATACCATGCCATGCCAGCACTTCTTTTGACAGCAATGGCACCGCTACCCTGCAAAGATATTTGCACCCAAATAGTCCTGCACATGCACAATCAGTGGTGGTGAGGGACTGGTTGAGGCACTCCTTCCCCAAGGAGAACATGGAGATATGCTAGGAAGGGATATGTATATGATGGAGGGCAAAGGATGCTGGAGGGGGTGTCTCTCCCACCATGGGCTAGGATGCTGTTGTGACGGCTCACCCTGGCAAAGTAGTCCATGCAGAACAAATTATGCTTCTGCTCCACTGGCAGCTTGCTGCCAGTGCACTCGACCTCTCATGAGAGGGCCACTCTACTGGGTAGGACCATGCAGCTATGACTCCTTGGTCTCCCTTCAGGCTCCACACTCATTAATTGAGCTAACCCAACAATGGGGCCTCCATTTGTGTGGGGCCCCCATCTTTCCATGATCAAAAATAGAACAGAATCTCTGGAACCACGTGTCCCTGGAAAGCCTTGAATGGACCCAAAGGATATTTTGTTGCTCCAAGTGGGAGCCAAGCAGTGTACACGGCCGGTGGGAGGGGGGAACACTAGATGCATGGACATATCTTTAAAACCCAACTAAAATTCCCAGGCTCAGTACAGTGTTGCCCTGTATACTGATCTGCCAGCACGGGAATTTGTGGGAGAGAGAGGAGCCCCAATTTCCAGCAAACCCAGGAAAGTGAGGTCACCATTTGGGGACACAAGGGTGCACATGTCTACATTGGCAGATGGGCTGCAGGGGGCACGATTTGACAGCTACTTGGTGGCAGTTGTCAAGACAGGGAGAGCAGTTGCTGAGGCACCTGTCCCCATGACTTTTCTGAATGGAGCAACGTTCGCCCAATACAGAGCCTCAATGGACTGGCACTCTTGTGATAGAGTGGTCCGTGGGAGAAGGGGATGTTTTGCCATCAGACATCATTACAGAATTGATCAGCAATTCTATCCCTTCTGTTCTGCTGCCACTTCTGATCATTCCACCTGGAGCACTGCTGGGTCCCCATTCCCCAACCTTTCTGTGGGGAAAAAAAGTAGAATTGGATGCTCAAGAATCCCTGCTTGGGGCTGACTTTTAAACCTGACCCCAGGCACACACACCCTGCCAATGTTCAATTCCTGGAGGTGTGATGGGGTGCCCTCTTATGTTGCCACCTGGAGTGTTTGCTTGTCTATATACATCATTGTTGCTTCCTTCTTGGAGAACAAACCACTTAGTGCCCGCCCTGTCATCCCATCTACTTTCCCTCCTGCTTGCTAGGGTGGGGGAGCAAGGGACAGAGTGAGAAGAAGGAATGTCCATGTGTAACTGTGCCTCTTGACAGGCTGACAAGCTTGGGATGGAATATGCTGATGTCCCTGTTGCTGGGCAACTGCATTGCTGAATTGGAAGCAGAAAGGTTGGGCTGGTGCTCAGAGAGGTGGCCAGCAAGAAGCATTGCAGCCATGGAGCGGGTGCCATCCCAGGCATGTCTGCACCACCTCCTTTATGATTGTGCTTTGAAAATTGACGTGAAACCATGTTTATGGCAGCATCCGGGTTTGGATGTAACCCTCCAGCGGCCAAACTGGAGGTCTCTGAGGTGAACCTTTGTGCAAACTGAAGGTTCAAATTGGAGTTTGGTGAGGCAAACTAGAGCCTGTTTTTGCCATGAAACAGCAGTTTCACTAATTCGGACAAACCGGAGTTTCTACCTCTGACCCATTTAACTCTAGTTTTGTGTTACATCTGAATCCAGCCTCTCCATATCCCCCTCCTTCCCTCTCTCTGCTACTATGTAACTTTCAGTAAAGTAGTGTGGCTTTAGGCACAGGGGC
The DNA here is from genome assembly GCF_027244095.1 of Hemicordylus capensis. NCBI lineage: Eukaryota > Metazoa > Chordata > Lepidosauria > Squamata > Cordylidae > Hemicordylus > Hemicordylus capensis. The sequence continues at coordinate 184,159,362 of NC_069659.1, read as the reverse complement.
TTATGAATTGGAACTCCACACACATTCTAAAGATAAATAACCAGGATTTAACTATTTATTTGTAGCATAAATAATTCACTTTTGGTAACTGTATAAATAGCACATTTTTCTTTCCACTATTTATCATACTAATTTACTAAGCAATTGGGGCCAGTTTTTTAAATAAAATAAAGCAGGAGAAAAAAATTAATCCAGCTTTAACTCTGGAGTTTTCCAGATGATGATTTATAGCATCTTAAATATGGTCACAGTTACAGGGTGTTCAGATGTGGCATGAGTTCAGATTAGCTCATGCATTCAAGAGCAATTGTAATAGGGAAAAATGCCTTTCTGGCTGTTTTTCATGACAATTAGCTCTTGAATGCATGAAATAACATCTTTAAAATGTGGTACTTTTAAATGGCCTGGAAAACAGCTGTGTGGAATATTGATAGATTAAGGACAGATTAAGTGGAAGCTGTGGCTTGGAGGCTGAAATGGGAGAGTGCAGCCTCTGCCTATAGCACACCACCATTTTCTCACCTGGACACACCTCTGCACTCCTCTTTCTTGTTGCACACCCTTCACTTCCAATAGCTTAGGTATGTTGCTGGGTTTCTACTCTGCTTTTGCCTATTGTGGTTTGGTTTGGTTTGGTTTTAGCATGACCACATATTCACTCTTTTACTTGCCCGGGAAAGCATCTTGTGGCTGTAAAAGCTTGGTTTTCAGGGTTTTCATTGTGCTTCACTCCACACCCACACCCCTGCTTTTTCTTTTTTCTTTTTGCTGCTAGCTGAATATGTAGTGTTACCATCTATGCTTATTCTGCCGGGCTCCCAGGAGCCTCCCTGTTTGCAGTTGCATCTCCAGGCAATGGTAAACCCCTCCTGTATTCTACCAAAGACAACCACAGGGCTCTGTGGTCACCAGGAGTCAACACCGACTCTACGGCACAACTTTACTTTAATGAGCTTCACATTAAGGTGAGCTCTCAGTTTATAGTTGACGTAAATCTGTTGGCTTGGCTGACCCAACAGGATTTACAATCCCTTCAGTTCTACTTCTGTGAGTCAAACAGAAAGTCTAGAGATACGAATAGCAGCCTAGTTGTATGAACGAAAACGGAAAGTGACTCACAAAGAAAAGTAGCATAAACAACATAAAGCCCCTTGAACTAAACTAGGTACCCCCCTCTATGATAACTGAGCAATAACTGAAAACAATGGAACAAGGAATGAACAGAACGAGGACAGGCTGAAACATGAAAGGTTGAATAAGTCTTAAGTACAGACACTGTCTGCGATAGGCAACGTTGCTGACAGTGTTGACTTAGAAACCATGTCAGCTTGATATAGGGCTCGAGATAACTGGCAGCCAATCAGGCTTTCCTGACTCAGCATTTCTATTGCCTCTCCTGTGAGATTTTGCGCCAGCATATCTCCCACTGAGCCTTTCTCTTGAGACGTCTTCTTAACACCGGTGAAATTCCAGCTTCCTCCTGATCAGTCTCCTCAGCCCTCATCTCTGCCAGCTGTTCAGATTCCTCTGTCTGCTGCCATCCCAGCTCAGCTCCAGAGTCTGTTCTCACAGCCAAATCCTGCTGCTGTGCCTCTGAGCCTGTATTCCCACCCAAGTCCCCCTGCTCCTCCTCTGACTCTTCTGACTCAGAGGTCTGGGCCATGACAATAGTACACATGGGGAACTGGTCACTTAATTGGCAATGGGCTAGTCACTGTCAGATTTGGCTGCAAACAAAGCAAATTGGAATGGGGATCAAGAAACATGCCCCTTCCCTTCCCTCTATGGTCCGCTAAGCAGACTCCCAGAAGTTAACTACAACAAGTTAATTGGCATCCCATGCCACTCTAAACTTAGAGTGAGCCACCTCACTCCCCTCTCCTTTCACAGGAGATAATGAGATAATTATGCCAAGCAGGAAGAAAAGTAGATGAGGTAATGAAGTGATGGTCCCCATCACAAAGGAGTTGAGTCAGTGACGTAGACCTAGAGGTGTATCTTTTTAAAATTATTGATAGGATTACTGGAGAGTCCGGCCAGGCAAGGATACTCTTTTCCGCACCTGTATACTCAGATTTTCATCACAAACAGACTTACTTGCAATGGGCGATGCCCCCATTGTTCCACCCAGGAAAGAGTGATCAGCAACAGTGCAGGAAATGCAGGCCCAGCCTGGCACTTCTAATCAGCAAAGTAGGACATGAGGAATTTGTCCCCAAGGCACATTTTGAGATATAAGTACCCCCACTTCCATGATCCAATGTGCTCCTTTGGTCTTGCCACCTGGGATTTCAACAAGCGATTTTTGTGCCCCCTCTTATGCTATACTTGGGACACCATCCTGTACTCTCTTGCACCTGGAAAGAGCATGAAATCACTAACAGCTTGGGCTATCTACTGTCCAACTGGCATTACTACTGGGGGTGCTCAGTTTTTCTAGCCACCCAGATTGGTCCCTTTGACTATGCATCCAGCTTGCCTCACACCCATAGGAAGCTGGACCCATGGAGAAACCCATCTCATGGGCACCTCTTCCTCTTCTAATCCCCAAAACTCTCCTGCTTTCTTGCCATGCTGAGGAGTGTGATTCTGCAGCCCAGAAGTCCCATCATCGAGATCAGGTGAAGGTGAACACTTGCCCTGTCTTGACGCGCGCCCCCCCCCCATCTATCACTTCCTTAAATCTAAGCTGTCCCATCTCTCTCTCAAGCCTCTTTCTCTCTCTCTCTCTTTTTTTACATTTTATTTTAAATAACAAACATTACAGTCCAAGACACTCCCAAGAATGAAACACTTTCATATAAAGTTTTAAAATAAAAAGAGAGAAGAAGAAAGAGAGAAAAAGAGAAAAGAAAAGAAAGGTAAAGAAAAAATCCCAACAAACAATGCATATATATGTAATCACCTTCTAAACAACATACAATTCATTATATTTTGACCATATAGCTTAAAACTCTTCTTCTTTGCCTAAACGGCGGGGTGGGGGTGGGGGAGGGGGAAACCAATTCAAATGAAGATAATGAACACATTAAAGTAGTCCAAAGCTGAAGTTCTGGAGTAAATCTGCTTTTCCAGGGTTGAATTATAATCTTTTTGGCCATTCCCCAAGTGCGAAGAATCCATATTTGTTGATAAAGTGTTAAGTTCCATATCCTGGGAATATATCCCAGGAGAACATAGCTGTCTTTAAAACACAATGATAATTGCAGTGTCGTATTTACAATTTTATAGACTTTATCCCAAAAAGATGCTATAATTGAGCATGACCAAACCATATGTGACAATGTCCCCTCATAAATATTACATCTCCAGCAAACCGCGTTCTGCAAGCCTCTTTCTCTTGCCCACTTGAGATCTCACATAATTAGACTTTAAGCTAAAACACCTCATTGCAGTTGGTTTACTTAAACATATTTTATTAGACTTTAAGCTAAAACACCACATAGTAATAGATTTATCTAGAAACATATTTTATTGTTTTAATCACACAGTTCTCTTTTCTGTATTCCCCTCCCTCAAATAAAGTCTTCTTTTAATTTTGAAACTATATCCTTGTCTCAGTCCAGTCATTTCTTGAGTCCAAATGTCTGTACAAATTAATACTGGTGGAATTGACCCCCTTAAGAGCTAATTCCCCCACAAATCCTGAACATTGGGGTATGGACCAAACACTCCAGGGCAGTTCCATTTACAGTTACAGCCGCAGAAGCTCGTGCAGATGTTTTATAGTGGTCGGAAACATTGCTGTAAGGGAGCAAATACTCCAAGAAATTGCAAAAAACAAAACACAACCCACACTTTTTCCCATCATTTTTGCAGATTCACAAGCCTTAACATCTGTGGGTGGTTTGTAGGGCTGGACTGGGGGTTGCTATAGCTTGTTTTTTCTATGCCCATGTGCACCTTGCCATCGCACGCTGCCTGGGTATGCTCATGAGCTCACTCTGTGCTTGAGCTCCCCAGAGAGGATTCCCACCAGCAAGATCTATGTAGATATGACACAGCTTCTCTCTCTCTCTCTCTCTCTCTCTCTCTCTCTCTCTCTCTGCCTCTTCCTCCCTCCCTCCCTCCCTCCCTAATACCTCTATCGCTAGTATAGCAACTTAGGACATGCCAAACCAACCATTTTTTTCATTTTCTGTACCCCTATTACCCCTCAATAAAGCAATTCCTTGTTTTCAGTCACCTCTCCACACTATTTCTTTCCAGTGCATCCACCTCACAGCTGCCTGTCCTGGACAATGCTTAAGGTGTTTTTTTAATTGCTGTTCACAGTTCTGCACCACTTGATGCCAATTTTCCCCGCTTGAGCCAAAACATAGTCATGGAGGGCGGTAGCTATATCATGATTCGGGGCATTGGAAAGCGGTTGTATGTACTGCAGGACTGTGCTGCTCTACATGCTGCTCTAATACCTGCAGCATTACTGCTTTCTCTACTTATTACGAGGGCAGTGTGGCAGCAATTCTATGCCCACCATTTCTGAAGTTTATCTGGTGGCTGTTTTACACCCACCTTTTCTGCCTATATGGCGGATTCCCCCTCTCTTGCCTTTGTTGCCCTGCAATTAGCATTCCTAAGCATACTGAATATTGCCATCATGACTAGTAGCCATTGAAACATCTGTCCTCCATCCCATTTGTCCTTCAGCCTACCTTTCAGGTGAGATTATACCCATTTACACCTTCCTATATATCCCTCCATTTACGCCTTCCTATATATCCTATTGATTTGTGCTGAAAATTATAACAAATTATAGAATACTGTATGACAATTAAATGTAATGATCACATCTGGAACGAGAATGTAAAATGCTGGAAAGGATATAGCACTTTTGAATGTTCAGAGAACATTGCATACACTGCCCTTTCTTAGCAATCCTTACAACATTCCTGTATGGTACATCAGAAGTAATACCATCCCCACACTGCAGATGAAGAATTGAGAGAGAAAGCAACTTGTCTAAGGCCACTTAGTGGATTCATGACAGTGGAAAGATTTGAACTGAGGACTTCCCAGAGCATGATCTTAGCCACTACACTATATAAGATCTCAATGGGAATATTTGGTATGAAATTAATCCAGTTTTTAAATTCTTTATCGGATTGATCCAGTGGATAAGAGCGAAGAAGCTTCAGCAGCATTTGGGCCACAGAGAAAATGACAGGAGAGTTCAATGGAGCAATGGGAATTCCAAAAAGAAAGGGGCAGGAGGCATGGAACAGCTGATGGATGAAAAGAAGGGGCATGACAGTTTCCATTATGCAGAGAGGTGTGGAGTTGCAGGGGCATGATAGCATACAAGGCAGAATGACAGGAGTGAGGGTAGATTCCACTCCATACGCTTATGTGACCGTTATTTCATTTGGGCCACACAGGAACTATGACTCTATTCTTGACACTGTCATGTTACCTTTTGTACTTTGATTATACTCTGCGACTTCACTGTGAACATCATCATTCCTTTTGTCATTGCCTGCTGCCAGTCTGCTCTTCAGACAGTTTATACCACCAATATTTCACTATGGAAACTGTCACTCCATCCTGAACATGTTTTCAGTCTGGCTGGCACGCTGTCATTTGGCTCTTCAGACTGCCATTCCAGTGTTCAGTTTGGGATACTGTCATTCAGTCTTATTGCTACTTTAGGGACTGTCCCTCCACTTTGGATAGTCCATCACCAAGCACTTTCCTTTGTTCCTTCCTTCCTTCAACAACTGTCTATACCTCCCAAAACTCACATCTCTGGATCGTTAACAATAAAATTACAATGAAAACATTAAAACAATTTAAAATTTAAGACATGTTAAAAACTATTAAAATTATAAATCTAATTAAAAGCCTAGGTTAACAGATGTGTCGTGACTGACATTTTAAAAGCTGTCAGAGATGGGGAGGCTCTTATTTCAACACGGAACACATTCCGAAGCCTTGGGGCAGCAAGGGAGAAGGCCTGTCCCTGAGTAGCCACCATATGGGCCAGTGGCAGATGAACCTCTCCGGATGATCTTAATGGGCAGTGGGGATCGTGGCGAAGAAGATGTTCTCTTAAATACCCAGGGCCTAAGCCATTTAGAGCTTTATAGGTTATAACCAGCATCTTGTATTTTGCCTGGAAACCTATCAGCAGCCAGTGTAGTTATTTCAATACAGGAGTAATGTAGTCTCTCCAAGATGACCCAGAGACCAACCTGACTGCCACATTCTGGACCATCTCCAGATTCCAGTCTACGTACAAAGGCAGCCCCATCGGGATGGTTTTAAGAGGATAACTTCATGGATAGGAGATCTATCAACAGCTACTAGTCGGAAGGCCACCTCCAGCCTAGTAGCCAGTACTTTGGCCAGTACTTTGTGAACCCCTGCTAACTTGGCAAAGAGGCACCTTTTAACGTGGTGATTCTTTTTTATTTAGCAGGGGGAGAGTAACTGGCCCTATCCACCCCCAGCACAGTACCTCCAGTGACTGTTGCTGGTGTCTACCTTATGTTTCTTTTTAGATCGTGAGCCTTTTGGGGACAGGGATCCATCTTATTTATTTGTTGTTTCTCTGTGTAAACCACCCTAGGCCATTTTTGGAAGGGAGGTATTGAAATTGAATGAATGAATGAATGAATGAATGAATGAATGAATGAATAAAGGCAGGATGCCTCTGAGTACCAGTTGCAGGGAAGTAACAGCAAGAGAGAAAGCATGCCCCCAACTCCTGCTGTAGGCTTCCAGTGGCATCTGGTGTCCACTGTGTGAAACAGGATGCTGTACCATACAGAAGGGCCTTGGGCCTGATCCAGTAGGGCTGTTCTTATGTTCTAGTAGTCAAGTCTCAAGGTTACTAGTATATGTACCACTGATTATTTCCCATAGAACTATTATGGTCATCACAGTTCCTTTCTGCACCAAGGCTCTTCTAGCAATGCTTCCCAGTACTTTGTGAACCAGAAGAGCAGTTGCCTGACTGAATGTTACATGCAACAATCTGTAAGAAAATTTGATAGCCCCCTTTTTAGAGGGGAAAAAAGCTGCTTTGTGATGGACTAATTTGGAGCAGAGAAGCAGTATAGGGAGAGAGTGCTTCACCCCTTCCTCACCTGCTGCTTCTCTGTCTCACATCACCTCTACTAAAAGCGACTTTCCCCCACAGAGTTCCAAACATCTGTTTGTGAAAGTAAAGTTTGGGGCAATTTGGAATAGAGTAGGAGCAGATGGAGAAAGAATAAAGCAACTCTTCCAGGGGCGTAGCAAGGTTGGAGTGGGCCCAGAGACAAGAGTTTAAAATGTGCCCCCCTCACTGAAGCTCAGCTCATGACATAAAGAAATCTTAAATGAGGCTGAATAGTGGTAACAAAAATCATAGTTTTTATATATATAAATATATATATATATATAACCTATGTGTCACAATAGAACAGCATCCTAAATTATTTTTAAAAAGGTTTTGTAAATTGTGGACAATGCAAATCATTTCATGGTACTAGAGAAAGACATGCTGTTCTGGTAGCTCCAGGTCTTAACACTCACATCAGTTTCGGAGGATGAATACAACTGAAGGAAGCCCGGGTGGGTGTGTGGCTGGGGGAGTCAGTCATGTGACTTGCCTGGGGGGGGCAAGGCAGTGGGCCCCCAGACAACTGTCTCCCCTTGCCCTATTATAGTTACACCCTTGAACTCTCCCTTCCATTGTTTCTCTGCTCCAAATCACCATTGCCTGAATTGGTCTCTCTCTCTCTCTCTCTCTCTCTCTCTCTCTCTCTCTCTCTCTCTCTCATATTTCTATACTGCCTGATATATACATCTCTAGGCAGTGTACAGATTAGAAAATACAACAAATATAATATCAGAATAAAACAGTTAACATTCACAAAACAAAACAAGGTCACAGATTAAAACACATTAAATGATTTTAAATTATTCAGTTAAAAGCCTGAGAGAACAGATACATCTTGAGAGTTTTCCTGAAAGCAAACAGAGAAGGGGATGTTCTTATTTCAAAAGGGAGTATATTCCAAAGCCCTGGGGCAGCCACAGAGAAGCCCGGTCCCCAGTCACCACCAAAGGAGCCAGTGGCAACCATAACTGGACCTCTCCAGATGTTCTTAATAGGCGGCTGGGTTCTTGCAGTGAGCACAAGCTCTTACATACCCTGGACCAAAGCCACTGAGGACTTTATAGGTAATAATCAGCACTTTCTGTTACGCCTGGAAACATATCGGCAGCCAGTGCAATTCTTTCAAAATCGGTGTTATATGGTCGCTTCGAGTTGTCCAAGAAACCAGTCTGGCTGCCACATTCTGTACCAATTGTAGTTTCCAGATTACATACAAAGGCAGCCGTGCATGTATTACATTTATATTAGCCATCATGGAACTCAAGGTAGATTACACTGGGTTCCTTCCCAGGGTGGCCTCTCATCCAGGTCCTGACCAGAACTAGACCTGCTTAACTTCAGCAAGGTGAGTGCATCATGTGCCCTCAGACCAAGATGAGCAGTCTGAGAGCAGCTCAGCCTGTACTTGACTGTCAAACTGTTCAGACTGAAACCAGGCCAGAGCAAGGGGCCCCAGTCTGGGGGACAAGAAGGAACAGATTGAACCTTGTGATACCTGAGGTCCTTGTGACACCTGACCTCCATGGAGCTGGTACCTGCCACAATCTGCAGTGGTGGTGCTGTAGTGTAGCAGAGAGCAAGCCAATAGATCTTTTCTTGGACAATAGCTGAAAGAGTAAGGTACCTGGGTCCTGCTTCCAGCTGGCTTGGGACCCCTTACAATGTACAGTGCAGTACATAGAGGATAGCAACATTCTAGCAGTGCTGGCAAATATTTCAACGTTTTTAGCACCTGGGGGCAGGGAGGTATGCAGTGTGTTTCTGGAGTCTGGAATTTTTATTTTTTTATTTTTGTCCCCAGAAAGCTTGCTAAATGTTCATTCCAGTGTGATGCCCAGTGTGATCACTTGCCTAAATAATCTGTACAGACAGTCTATTTATTATTTATTTCTTGCATTTTTATACCAACTAATAAAGATTTCCCTCTAGGTCAGGGGTTCCAAAACTGTGGTACTCCAGATGTTACTGAACTACAACTCCCATCACCCCCACCCACAAAAATTGTAGCTGAGAATAATCAGAGTTGTAGTTCATCAACATCTGGAGTGCCACAGGTGAGAACCCTTGCTCTCGGTGGTCTACAAAATACAACAAAATATTAATCACAACAACCAATTAAAACTGTTAAAACAATTTAAAGCCATTAAAACAATCACCAAAATAAAAATGCCTGCCTAAAGTGATGTGTCAATAGAGCCAGGGACATCCAAAGGACTTTTTCAATGTGGCGGGGGAGGAGCTAGCATTCCAAAAAACCCTCACCACCCCCCTGGGAGTATGCTCCATTGAATTCAATGGGAAATGGCTCAGTCTGGGAGGGGTACTGTCCCCTCTCCCCACCACCGGATGCCCATGTTTAGAGGTCTCGTGAGGGCCTGCAGAGAGGAAAAACCTCGTATATTGGCAGGGAGCGTGTTTCAGAGGCTGTGACTGGCTACGGAGAAGGCCTGACTCCAAATCACCACCACTCAAGCTGGCAGCAGGCTTCTCCTTAGGGTGGGGCGACTGGTCCGATTGCCCCAAGCCCCGCACCTGCACAGGCCCCGCACCGCCACGGCCGTGCACATTGGGTGAGTGAGCAGCAAGTAGCTTGCTTCTCTGCTCAGCAGCCTTGCCCTTGGCTTGCAGGTGTGCGCCTGCCCTGGCTGCTATGCACACTCACTCCCTCTCCAGGCAGGCCCCACGGCAGTAACACAAACTGGCCAAGTGAGGCGCGGTGACTGAGCAGCCTGCCTCTCTGCTCGCCCGGTAGCCTCAGCTCATGTGTCTGTGAGCCTGGCCTGCTCTGCCACCGCTGGCTGCAAAGTTGTTGTGACTCCTGCATGCCCACCCGCCACCCCCACTGCTGCCTTTTTGTTGCCACTGCTGGCAGCAACCCCCCACTCGCATGCATTCTTTTCCCTGCCGGCGCTGGCTGCAACCCCCTGCTGCCTTTTCCCTACCACTGGTGGCTGCAAAAATCCCTCCCTGCCTTCCCCCCTAGGCTTCCCTCTGCTGAGATTTGCAACACTGGGCTGTCGAATCCTATGCACTTTAAAGTTTACTGTGGCTTGCTTGGCTAAGTTTGTCTGAGATTGCTGCCTTCCCCTTTCTCCTAAATGTAAGCACACACTTGTCCCAATTAGACTGCTGTGTGAGGGGGGAACTTAAATATTTGCGTGTGAGAGCGTGTGAAGGGGTGACTGAAGTGACGCGTATTGGGAGCCAACACATGAAAGGGAGTTGAGCGTGCTGCGAGCGAGGGTGTAGGGGGAGGGGTGGTTGGGGGGGTGGGGACTGGAGGTGGAGGGAGCTCAGCTGCGTTGCCTTGTGATCTCCTGCAAGAAACTAGCAGCTGCCTGGTAAGTGTGCAAATAAGCTGCCTTATCTAGGGGGCCGGCACCGAGTAATGCATTTCCAGCTCAACACTATTACCTCCCCGGACAGCAGGGTGGCGGAGGAGGAAAGAGAATTCCTTTCTGATCTCCAAACAAAGCTTTCCAACCCACTCTCCACCCTTTTATCCTTGCCTCACTTCCAAAGCATGTGCAGAGCAGAGCTACCTATTTAGGCAGCCTCTTGCTGCATCGAAGAACAATCCAATTTATTTATTGTTCAATTTTAATTTTTATTTATTGTTCAGTTTTTATACCACCTTTCATATGGCTTCCTACGGCAGTTTACAAAAGTTAAAATACAATAAAACTCCATAAAAACCACATTTTAAAACCTTAAAATCAGTTCAACAGATCATAAAATTGAAACAGACAATTTTAAAAAGTGGAGAAAGCTTGGCCGAAAAGATGGGTTTCCAGGTGTTTTTTTTTACAAATTGCCAGAGATGGGGAGGATCGTATCTCAGCAGGGAGCGCATTCCACAATCTCAAGGCAGTGACTGAAAAGGCCCGTCTCTGTGTGGCCACCAGATGAGTTGGCGGTAACTGGAGATGGACCTCCTCAAATGACCTCAATGGGTGGTGAGGCTCATGGCCTAAGCATGGAAACGATGCCTTTCCATTTGTAGGGGGCTAAATACCAGAGCCTGAGTTTTCTCCAGCAGCAAAATGGAAATAAGGTGACATGTGGTGTGGCGGGGAGACCAGGGCATGATAAGGAAGCTCTGCTATCTCTCCCTCCATCGCTCTTTACTTTGCTCACATCCAGCTGGAGGAAAACTTCTGGAAAACTCAAAAGCATATGGACTACGGATAATATCCTCCCCCACTTATAAATTCTCCTTCTCCATTAGGATTTCTTACGAATGAACAAGTATGGTTACCTATGACTTCTGTGTATTAACACAAACAGAAAAACTGTACATTCAAGTTATATTTTATGTTTAGTCAAAGGAAATCTCTCTCTCTCTCTCTCTCTCTCTCTCTCTCTCTCTCTCTCTCTATATATATACATACATATACATGTAAGGGTCATGTTTGATTGTGGTTTTATAGGAGCTGTTTAGAACTGGGTCAGCATCCCAGGATTGTGATGCAACTAATCAGAAATAATTCAAAAGCCATCTGCTATATACTACCCTTTTCTGCTGATATGTGCAGATACATCTAACAATAAACTGTCACCTTTCTGCCTTTCATCACCCTGGAAGATGGGGCCTCTTAAGTAGAGGGGGTATCACTCAATTGAACAACTTGGTGCAGAGTTGTTTCCCCCCACCCATTTAAAAACAAAGTTGTCCCCCCCCCCCCGCCCCTCTGGTTCTTTAATGAAGGAGGGAGGATTAATTGTGCCACCTCCATGCAAAAGTTCAAATAATGCCTGCATGGTTCAAATAATGCCTGCCCCTTGCAATGAATGTACAGTCATGTTGGGAATCCAAGGGTCTTCCTTCAAAAGAAGAGTTCTATTGCAAGAGAATTCAGTTTTGGAATGAAGGCTATGCAATACTGATCACGACTGCTGAGTTTTAACAACTCACTAGTCATGAAGTGTATTGAATTATGCAAATGTGTGAAATAAAGAAGTTATTTTTGTGTGTACATTTGTGTGTGTGTTTACATATTATATATATTATATTGAAATGTTAAAGAGACCCCACACATGTTGATCTGCCCCCAACCCATAGGGACAGCCCTGGCTGGTAGCAACTGCAGGTGGACCTCTTCAAACTACCTTAACAGGTGGTGGTGATCATGTAGAAGAAGGTGGTGTCTTAAATAGCCTGGACTTAAACAATTTAGAGGAGACCAACCTGACTGCTGCATTTTGCACCAGCTGGAGCTTCCCTGTTCTGAGGTCATTCTCTTCCAGGAATGGGCACAACTAGCATATCAGCTGAAGCTGATAGAAGGCACTCCTGGCCATTGCCTCCATCTGAGAAGCCAGTGAGAAACCTGAATCCAGGAATCCAAACCTGAATCCAGAAATCTGTAATCCAGTTAGAAAAGCAGCCAGACTGCAGTGCCATGTTTGGATGTAATGCTGGCTCTGCAGAACCAGAGGTCCAGGCAGGGATAAAGGTAAAGTGGACTCCTGGCACCCACAGAGCCCCATGGTTTTCTTAGGTAGAATACAGGAGGGGTTTACCATTGCCTCCTCCTGTGCAGTATGAGATGATCCCTTTCAGCATCTTCCTATATCACTACTGCCCAATATAGGTGTTTCCCCTCATAATCTGGGAAACCTACCAGCGAGGATTCTAACCGGCAACCTTCTGCTTGTTAGTCAAGTATTTCCCTGATGCTCCATTTAAGGTGACCTAAGGTACAAATCAGAGTTAAAGGTAAAGTGTGCCGTCGAGTCAGTGTTGACTCCTGGCAACTACAGAGCCCTGTGGTTGTCTTTGGTAGAAAACAGGAGAGGTTTACCATTGCTTCCTCCTGCATAGTGTGAGATGAGTTCTTGGGAAGGGGGATGGAGTTGCACTGTCCTTGATACTCCCAGTTTCACATCACATTAACTCAGGTTCAGCACTATGTATGAACCTGCCCTTAGAGAGGCTTGTCTGTCTTGCATGTGGGACAGAACCTTTTTGGTCACTAGTCCCAGATTTTTGAATTTTCTCCTGAATGGTGTTCACTCCTTGCCCTCTCGTGCTGTCTTTAGGCAGGGAAAACCTGGCTGTTTGTTTAGGCTTTTGATTCTTAGGACCTGCCCCGCCGCCTCCCTTATGTCAGTGTTTATGGTGGAGTTTTTTGTGGTTTTTTTTAGTATTGTTCATTTACTTAATGGAGTTTATATTTTATTGCTTTTAACATGTTTTTATAAACTACCTTAGGATAATTTTGTTAAAGGTGGTATAGAAATGTAATAATAAAGTAAGTGAGTAATATTCGTTCATCTGGTCCAGTACTGTCTACTCTGATAAGGCTGAGCTGACATTTTTCAGCCAAAAATGTTCAGCCAAAAACAAGGGCCTCAGGAGGAGGATTAAAGGTTTGCCAAACTTCCCTTCAGTTCATGTTTTTGCCACCTTTTTCATGGTCCTGGCACTGGATACAGCATCTCTGTAGCAGGGAGCTGTCATTTTCTTTCCAGGAAAGCATTACCTCATTTAGAAAGAGTAAGGAAGCAATACCTCACTCAAATTGGCTTCAAGATGATGCTTTGTCATCACATAGCAATGACAGCATCATCCTGAAGCCAGAGTGAGGGCAGATTGCAGTATCTCTCACCCTTAGTCTTTTAGCTGTGGGAGGGGGGGGGGTGGTAGGTGCCAGAAGGGAGTACCAAAGCCATAGTTGATAAGCTCAGCTCCAGCTTTCTCCCATTTTACATACCCTCAAAATCACTGGACTGATGATCTAAATTTGTACTGGGGCCAGTGCTTTTTAATTTATTCATAAATGATCTAGAAGTTGGAGTAAGCAACGAGATGGTCAAATCTGCAGATGACACCAAACTGTTTAGGGTTGTGAAATCCAAAATAGATTGTGAGGAGTTCCAAAAATGTCTCTCTAAACTGGGAGAGTGGAAAACGAAAAGGCAGATGCGGTTCCGTGTTAGTGTTATGCCCCTACCTGAGGACATTGGAGAGGAGTGGGGGGGGGCGGGGCAGGGGACCTACTAGAAAGTGGGGAGGTACCTGAGGAGGGACAGGCTGGTGATATGAATGGGGAACTAGTTGAGACAGCCCAGGGCGAGTGTTTGTCTCAGGAAGGGCCAGCAGGGCTGGCTGATCTTTGGAGGGAAGGCTCAGGATATGAGCCAGAGATCAAACGGCCACTATCTCCTCAAGAACGCAGGTGGGGAAAATGCCAACACAGGTGAGGGAATTATGGAGAAGTAGTCGACTGACAAGGCGGCAGCAGGAGCCGGATTTAATCTATGGCACCTGGTGGGGGTGGAGTGTTGATTAAGTGCACGTGGCTGCTGACTGTAGCTTTGGCAGCCTGTGCCTTGAACAAACAGCTGGAAACAACACGTCTAATCTGCTTGGAGCTTTTGTCAGAGAATTTTGTGACTCTGGAGTTTGGGCTTCTGAAATGTGCTGGAAAGCCTGGGTTATCAGATGTGAATTGAGTCTATGGTGCTTTCACTCTTCATTCTGTATTCATGGTGAGACTGTTAAAACTTACCATTTATCAGTAAAGCTGAAACTTGAGGTACAATTCCAGCTGGCTATTGTGTCATAAATCTCTGGTCAGTTTCTTCAGTAAAGTGAGCTCGTGACAGCTAGCAAGTGTAAAGTGATGCATATTGGGGTAAAAAACCCCCAGCTTCACATATACACTGATGGGGGTCTGAGCTGTCAGCGACTGACCAGGAGAGGGATCTTGGAGTTGTGGTGGGAAGCTCGTTGAAAGTGTCAAATCAATGTGTGGCAGCTGTGAAAAAGGCCAATTCCATGCTTGGAATAATTAGGAAGGGGATTGAAAATAAAAATGCTAATATCATAATGCCCTTATACAAATCTGTGGTGTGGCCACACTTGGAGCACTGTGTTCAGTTCTGGTCACAATGCCTCAAAAAGGACATTATAGAACTGGAGCAGGTGCAGAAGAGGGCAACCAAGATGCAGAAAAGGCAACCATAGGACTAGAGCACCTTCCTTACGAGGTAAAGCTACAATACCTGGGGCTTTTTAGTTTAGAAAAAAGATGACTGAGGGGCAACATGATAAAAGTGTATTAATTATGCATGGAGTAGAGAGAGTGAACAGAGAGAATTTTTTCTTCCTCTCTCATAACACTAGAACCAGGGGCATCCCATGAATCTGATTGCCAAGAAATTTAGGACTGACAAAAGAGAGAGAGGGAGAGAACTTTTTCAGCAATGTATAATTAACCTATGAAATTATCTTCCACAGGGGTGGAGGCAGCCACCATTGTGCCAATGGGTTCAAAGAACCTAGGCCGCCAATGGAAAGGGCCACCAAAACCTGCAGGGGGGCTCGACTCGGGCTTCAGAAGAGCCCCAAGTGAACTCCCCATGCCTGGGCTCTGGAGAGCCCCAAGCAGGTTCTCCCCTGTCATTTTAGACAGTGCTTGCTGCCTGACAACATCTATTTATTATTTTATTATATTTTATTTATCAAATTTGTACACCACCCCAAACTTCCATCTCTGAGCCATTAACAATAGCATAAAACAAGTTAAAAACATATATAAAAACTTAAAACAATTAAAAAATTTAAAAATAAACCAGAGATTAAAACCTAAAAATTTAGGAAGCTGAGGAAGCTTGGGCGAAAAGATGGGTTTTCAGGTGTTTTTTGAAAATTGCCAGAGATGGGGAGAATCGTATCTCAGCAGGGAGCGCATTCCACAATCTCACTGGAGGGAGAGAAAGGGAAATAAAAGGCTGCCAGGCAGCAAACACTGCCTGAAAAGGACAGGAGAGAGCTCACTCGGGGCTCTCCGGAGCCTGGGCTTGGGGGAGTTCACTTGAGGCTCTTCTGGAGCCCGAGCCACACCCTGTGCATGTGATGTCACATTTGTGAGACATTGCTAGAGGGGCTGCTGGGCGGGGCCAGACCCAGTCCACCATTCGGCTGGCTCCACGCCTGATCTGCCACAAGATGTGGTGACAGCCACTAGCCTGGATGGCTTTAAGAAGGGCTTAGCTAAATTAATAGAGGACAAGTCTATCAGTGGCTATTAGTCTGGGGGCTATAGGCCACCTCCAGACTCAGAGGTAAGATGCCTCTAAATACCAGTTGCAGGGGATCAACAGCAGGAGAGAGGGCATGCCCTCAGCGATTGCCTGTGGGCTTCTCAGAGGCATCTGGTGGGCCACTGTGGGAAACAGGATGCTGGACTAGTAAAGCCTTGGGCCTAATCCAGAAGGGCTGTTCCTATGCCCCCTGTGAATGGTGCGATGAAATTAGGAACCGGATTTCAGCTGTGCCCTAGAGTGACACTTGGCCCTAAGAGAAGCTTTTCTGATTTATGGTTCACTTTATTCTGAGAAATCAGCATCAACTGGTATAATTTTACTTAGGGTCAACTAATGTGGTGTTAAATGCTTCATTGAGTCGGAAACTCTCAAGTAGCAGCCAATTGGACTGTGATTCAGACTGGAATCATGGTGTGCAGAAAAAGGTATCAAGCAGAAGCAAATGTTTTGGGGAAAACATTCCACAGTCAGGTTGTGAAAGAAAGAAAGAGAGAAAGAAAGAAAGTTTTTTTAAATGGCTGATGGGTTTAATATTTCCACATCTACATAGGGATGTGAACTGAAAGAATATGACTTTTAAACAAAGACATGACCTCATTTTATTACTGTGACGGATGTTTTTTTTATTATTATTAGTTTTAATGCTCTTTTTATTTGTTTTCACTTAATCAGCCATCAGGAAGTTGAGACATCTAGGGTCCAGTTAAATCACTGACCATCATGGAAAAAGCCTACAATTGGTGAGCTTAGAGTCAGTTCTTGAGATCTCAGTGGTGTCATCCAGATGGATATACAGACATTTGTGCAATTAGCTGAATGTCCACTTTCTTTTCATCCCTTTTGGTAGCCTTGCATTTTTTTCAAGAGCCAACCTCATGCCACACCACATTTAGGCTACTGCTGTGGTCTTAAAATACTGAAGGGGCTGTTTTTCTGTAGATTGATTAGGGGACTTTTACCCTGAAGGCAAGGAGCTTAAATGTACCTGTTCAGATTTTCAAATGTTGGCTCCTATGCGTGTGGCAGCATGAACAGATTAGAAATCATGTTTAAAAGATGCTGAACCCTGCTCAAAGTTGCCACTGTGGGATGGACAATGACAGCAAAAATTCATTAGCTGTGTCGCTGAGTAATAAGGTAAAATAATTAAATTCTAAACATTACTTGTATAAATCCCCAGATAGTACTTTATACAAAACAGTAATTTGGAAGGGCAGCTGGTGTAACTCTTTTTCTAGGGATAAGATTAGACTATTGTGTCTTAATCACAAGGGTGATTAGATTCAGTTGATTCAAGGCAGACTAAAGAAAATACTTTTTCAAGCAGCACATCATTAACTTATGGAATTCATTGCCACAAGATGTGGCAGTGGCCACTGCTGCAGATGCCTTTAATAGAGGATTTGACAAATATATGGAGGATAGCCCAATCAATAGCTGTTAGGCATGACTGTTAAATGCAGCTTCCATGTTCAGATATATATATATATAGAGAGAGAGAGAGAGAGAGAGAGAGAGAGAGAGAGAGAGAGAGAGAGAGAGAGAGAGAGAGAGGCCTTTGGTCAATTCCAGTTGGGTTCTTCCATTATTTTACCTTCTGCATTTCAAAGATGTATACAACTGTACTGACTACACTTGTTTCCAGTGACTAGAATTAATGATATTGAGATGATGTTCTGTTACAATGCATATGAATGTTTGAATAATTGAAAAAAATATTTTCTTAAGTGTGATGCAGCCCCCATTCATCTGTCTGTAACAAAGATATTGTTCCTTGACTGATTTATCTATGTATGCATTTCTTGATTTATTTTTTCAATCTAACTTGTTTCCCAACTGCCCTGTTACCTCAGTTTGATTTATGCCATTAAGGAGATCAAAGTACAAAAAACCAAAAGAATATGGCTGAAATATTCTCATGAAATTAAATACAGATCCAAATTTAAAACAAAGTTGCTTTGTGAACAGAACAGAATTGGCCTTGAAGTCTCTTTGATGTTCATGTCTGATGAATGGAGGGCATTGTAAAGTAGCCACTCCCAACAGATTATAAAAATTCTAATGAGACATAAGGGAGAAGATCTAGGGTATGTAGGACAAGTACTATTATGCACATGCTGATATATTGTTTCCATTGATTAAATGGTGACACTCACGGGGTCTTTGTATTGACACTCTTGTACTTATTTAACACATAATGGGTCCTGTGTTTCCTCCAAGGAGCTTAGGACTGCTCATATGGGGGTTATCCCACTTGATTCTCACAGCAACCCTTTACTGTAGGGCAGATTGAGATAATGCGACTAGCCCAAAGTCACCCAGTGAGCTGCATACCTGAGTGAGAACTGAAATAAGGTCTTCCCAGTCCTAGCTTGACACTGTATTTACTCACAGGATGGCTCTTGATCTTGTTTACATGTCTCAGTCATTTCCTGAGCACACACGCAAGCTTGCCTTAATAGCAGGATTTTAAGACAAACCCTGCTAAGACATAGCTTGCATGTGACACCAGATTGAACCATTGCATATGCTCACATGAACAAAGTAAACATGTGAATGGAAAGGCATCAGTGTTCCCTCTAACAGAGATTCTCAGATGCTGTTCACTACAATTCCCAGCATCCCCAGGTACAATGGCTTTTAGCTAGAGATTATGGAAGTTGTAGTCCACAACATCTGAGAATTCCTGTTAGAGGGAACATTGGAAGGCATATATATGGTTAATGCACATATATGGCTCAAATGGGTCTTCCCCCATTTTCACCACTCTATTAGCAAGCGATGAAATTAGGGGAACCCAGGTGACATTTTTCAGGAGGGATGGGGTTATTTCTGAAAGTCTGACAGGAGTGCTTATTGGCAGCAGCACAAGCATTCTTTTGTCTTGGGGATTCCACCCCCACCCACCCCCCCAACTGCTCTCCATCATGGCTATGCAGCCAGAGCACTGGAAGTGCTAAAGCTGTCAGTGTCCAGCTTCTGCTGCTCACGTTTTTTTAATTACCCCAAATGCACTAGGAATTATGCAATGTCCATGATTTTATGTGATTAATTGAAATTTTTTAAAAAATCTGAATTAATTTTTTTTTTAGTGGATGGCTTATACCACTTCCAGTGCTACTGCATTACTGCCTTCAAAGACAGAGAGGTTGTTCACATGACTGTTGAGAGCGCTAGGCAGGAGGGAAGGCAGGATAGCACCTACTTTCCCCCCAGACGATCCAGCATGGTCCAAGGTCACGTGGCTCATGCACCCACACATCTGCTTGGGCTACCCCAAGCCTGGGTAGGGCTGCTCATGTGTACAGCCTCAGAGTCTGGAGTAGTGAAGGAAGGAAGGAAGCCAGCAAACCAGTAAGTTAATACATTCATCCCCTTGTCAGAAATTGTTGGGGTTCAGCCCAGCCATGACCTCCACCCCAAAAGGCCAGGACTCAATAAAAATAATACCAAAAAAAGAAAAGAAAAGTGGAACAGTGCTAATACAGGCTGCTTCTTGGCCTAGCCTACACATTCAGCAGAATGGGGTGGAATATAAATATGATGGTAAAATTATAA
Source organism: Hemicordylus capensis (assembly GCF_027244095.1). Lineage (NCBI taxonomy): Eukaryota > Metazoa > Chordata > Lepidosauria > Squamata > Cordylidae > Hemicordylus > Hemicordylus capensis. The sequence goes on along the minus strand of NC_069659.1, from coordinate 184,139,645 downwards.
GGCTGTAGGAGTAGGAATCGCTTTTTTACACTAAAATGATTCACACTAAAATGAATCTCCCTACAAAGTTGGAAAACTAACACAGCAAGAGTGGGCTGGACTACAATCATTCTTTCCAATATGCTAATTGTTCTTTCAGAGTATTTTTTTAATGTGGGAAGCATTCAAAAGTACACCCATAACCTGCAGTCTGACCACCTGCTCTCTCAAGGTTCTACCACCTTAGTCCGCTACTTGCATAGAAGGGGCTGGTTTCTGGGAAGTACATTTTCCAGCCTTAGAGAGCATGGAAATTGCAAACAGCCAATGTCTGTGGGCTCTCAGCCCACAAGGCAGGTCTGCTGTCACAAACAGTTCAGTTTAGTTAAAAAGTAACATTGAATCAGGCCCTATAGACTTTAACTTAAGTGGGATAATGACTGAGGTCAAAAGTCAAGTATCTGTGGACACTTGTGCTCAATAGCCTTTGATACTGGAAACCAGGCTTTGAAAAGTAGGCTTAAAATTCAGCTCACGTGGAAAACAGGCTATCTTCTGCTGTTTTAATTGATGCAGCACATACATTTGTTGGTACAGAGCTGCACATTGATTCATGGGAAAAGTTGATGCTGTCTTAATTACTGAGGTGTAATATGATATCTTTCTGTTCAACTCTCCCGGGCATGCTTGTCTCTTAAAAATCCATCTCAAAGGTGGAAAAGATAACTTAGTTAAAAATGAATGGATGCAGAGGCAATATATAGGTGAAATGAATAAGCCAAGTAATAAAAAGTGACAGTATGACTAAGATATAAATATATAGATATACACACACAGTCAAAGAGCATTTTTTGTCAAAAAGTACCCTTTTGAACTGGTGCACTTTATTTCAGGCAAATGATATTAAAGGTAAAGTGTGTTGTCAAGTCGATTTCGACTCCTGGTGCCCACAGAGCCCTGTGGCTTTCTTTGGTAGAATACAGGAGGGGTTTACCATTGCCTCCTCCCGTGCAGTATGAGATGATCCCTTTCAGCATCTTCCTATATCGCTGCTGCCCAATACAGGTGTTTCCCATAGTCTGAGAAACATACCAGAGGGATTCGAACAGGCAACCTTCTGCTTGTTAGTCAAGCATTTCCCCACTGTGCCACTTAATGTGTCAAGGAAAATTAAAATATTAATAATGTTTGAAATGTTCTTGGATAGATTTTGCCCTTAGAAAGTGTTATCAATGGGGAGCATTCTATGGTGTTCAATGCAGCAACTTTTGCAGCCCTCAGGAAGTGATGTCATATTGTGAAACATTCCAATTTCTAAAAAAGAGAAACATCTCTTTCTGTTGTTTGCTAAAGTGAGCTTTTTCATACAGGGCTTTTAGTTCACATCTCCTCCAGAATGGAGGGTGTGCGTTCACTATCTCCCCCTCCTGGGCTATCCCAAGCTGGCTATGGAGACTGAGTGACTCATGGTCAGCTCCACCCACAACTCTCCCAACCCTGGCCAACCCCAAACCTAGAGCCAATCTACCTGTTAGTGCTGCTGACAGACATGGGCACCACCGCTATGGCCAATGATGAGATATGGACTGTTGCCCTGACTCATGTATCAGGCTGTCAGCTGGGGTCCAGCACCAATATGAGGCCATGGTCTTATCCCAACACAGGCAGGCAGGCCAGCATATATGTTTATGCTGGAGAAGAAAAGAAGAAAGAAGACTCTTCTCATGGTAAGAATCTCAAAGCGTTTTCTTTTTCTTCTTCTTCTTGTCAGATCGTTGGTCCATCATCAGGCTGTGACTGTTCTGTCCTCCTGTCTCTCTCTGACAGCTAGGAAGGAAGGAAAGAAGATTCAGTTTTGTGATTCTTTCAGGACTGGGTAACAAATTATAATATGCTTGCTGTGTTATTGCTTGTTGCTATAACTATCTTGTTTTGCAGGATCTCAGATTGGCAAAGGCAGGACTTGGGTGCCTGCCTGCTTCCCTTGAGTTGTGGTTTGTTTCGTTTGTGAGATGGTCTTGTGGCGAGAAATGGACAGTGGTGGCATGAATTGTCCCCTTTGCTAAGCAGGATCCATCCTGGTTTGTATTTGAATGGGAGATTATGAGCCCTTTGTCATGTGCAGTGAGAAAGGGCTACCTGTTTTTGCGGGGAGGACGCCTGAAAGTGTTTACCTCCCCACAGACAATCCTCATGACGAGCCTGGGCGGGTGGATCACCTGCCCAGACGAGCACTGGCTCCTGCCGGCACCTCTAAGGTTCAGGGTGCTGGGATAGGAACATAGGAACAGGAAGCAGCCATGTACTGACTCAGACCATTGGTCTATCTAGCTCTGTATTGTCTTCACAGACTGGCAGTGGCTTCTCCAAGGTTGCAGGCAGGAATCTCTCTCAGCCCTATCTTGGAGAAGCCAGGGATGGAACTTGAAACCTTCTGTTCTTCCCAGAGTGGCTCCATCCCCTGAAGGGAATATATTACAGTGCTCACACTTCTAGTCTTCCATTCATATGCAACCAGGGCAGACCCTGCTTAGCTAAGGGGACAAGTCATGCTTGCTAGCACAAGACCAGCTTTCCTTTCCTGTGTCACTCCATGCCCTAGAGCTCCAATAATGCACCACCCATGTGTGGGGTGCATTATGCCCCCCCCAATCTGTTAGCCACAGCTGCTTGCAGCTGCAGCTGACAGATGATCTGAAAAACAATCCAGGACAGACGATCCGGGAGTGTTCACTCCCTTAACTTCATTTTCAAGGCAGGCTCTGTGGGCGGTTTTGCCACTGTGGTGCTACTGTTTTGATTTGGTGGTGATTAATAGTGGGAATATTGTCAGTGTTATAATAATATAAGGTTCAGGAGGGTGATGTTTGGGGCAAAAATGAGTAGAGATGTTATTCACCCTAGATGGGTGATTGATGAAAATGCTATGATTTTTGGTTAAGCCCCCCTTATCTGCCTGTAAGAATTGTTGTAATGCCCGTGATTATTACTACTGTTCAATTTAGTACATAGTGTGTTAATAGTAGTAGGGCTAATGGCAGGGGCGTAGCTAGGGGAGAGGGGGCCTGTGTTAATACCTACGTCTGGCAGCCCCCCAGAGTGAGGGAGATAATGAAGAAAATAGGGAGGGATGGAGCTGGAGGGCCCACAGGAGCTGGGGGCCTGGGTTCCTTAAACCTCTTTGCTCAATTATAGCTACACCCCTATTGGTATCAGTTTTTGTCAGGTTGTAATAATTATTGCTGTTTTGTTTGTTGTGCCTTGCAGGACTTCTGGCAGTCAAAGGTGGAGGGGTGCAAGGCCATGTTTTGTGGCTAGGGACACCATGATGCCACCACTCCCTTAGCCCACTTTTGCATGTATGTGTGAATAGCCTCTATGTCTATGAGCACTGCAAGATCTTGGAAGAGCATCTGTATGCTTACATGCAAAAGGTTCCAAGTTCCCTTCTGGGCATCTTCAAGATAGGGCTGGGAGAGACTCCTGCCTGTAACCTTGGAAAAGCTGCTACCTGTCTTTGTAAGCAGGATACTGGTTCAGCATATTTATTTTATTTGATTGATTGATTGAATTTCTATACTGCCTAAATATAGAAATCTCTAGGTGGTGTACAGATTAAAACATATTATAAAATATACAAAATTCATAAAACCAGATAAAAATCGCAATAGATAAAAACACATTAAAAATTAAAAATTTAAGTTTCAGTTATAAGCCTGGGAAAACAGGTATGTCTTCAGGGTCCTCCTAAAAGCAAACAGAGAAGGAGATGCTCTTATTTCAGCAGGGAGCGCATTCCAAAGCCCTGGGGCAGCCACAGAGAAGGCCCAGTCCCGAATTGCCAACAAACGAGTTGGCGGCAACCATAACCAGACCTCTCTAGATGGTCTTAATAGGTGACAGGGTTCACAACAGAGAAGGTGCTCTCTTAAATACCCTGGACCTAAGCCATTAAGGCCTTTATAGGTAATAACCAGCACTTTGTATTTTGTTTGGAAACATATCGGCAGCCAGTGAGCTAGATGGACCAATGGTCTGACACGGTATAAGGCAACTTCCTATATTCCTATGTGCCTTTGTGTAATATTTCTTGGTGACTGCTGTGATGAGCTCCATGTTGGGCCTTGAGACTAACTTGTGTTTCACTCACTGCTCTGGTCTGCTCTGCATTCTGTACTCAGAATGCAAGGTGTACTCAGTCACAATGTGGCTGAAGATGTTCTAGTTGAGCTTATAGCTATGCTTGCTAGCTGCTAGGGGTGCTACTGTGGCAGCTGTTGCAATGCTGAAATAAGGAGTCATAGTTGTGTGTGAGAGAGCAACTGGCGCAAGTGATGTTACTGCAGCACAGGCACTGTGCCTGGTGGATTCTGGGTCAGTGATTATTTTTGGCCACTTTTGAACTATGTGTTTGGCTAAATGTGGTGATCTGTGTTGGGAGGGACTGTGTGCTTCTGTTCTTCAGTGTTTTTCAAGGCAGGGTTGCATAATTTGTGCACTCTGCTTGTTTTGACCATAGGGAACAATGGGGAACTCGAATTACCCCATTATTCCCCTTGGGCAGGTCCTAGGCACACCAGATTGGGTTGGGTGGTATGATGTGATGGGTGCTACCTACCTCCCTACCAGTATACCCTCTAACAGGGATTCCCAGATGTTGTTGACTACAACTCCCAGCATCCACAGCTGCAATAGCCTTTGCTTGGAGATTATGGGAGTTGTTGTCAACAGATGGGAATCCCTGTTAGAGGGAACACTTTTCTTAACCCACAAAGGAAATGGGCAAGTGGGTGATTCTGATTTTTTGCTAACCTTTTCCCCAAATATCCCCAAAGGATCGGGGTGGGTGGGTTGGGGGGATTTTTTTTAATTGCCTGCTTGCCCATTTCTTTTGTGGTAGGTAGTACCCATCATGTTCTCAACCATCAACCCATGCCATTGTCCTGCCCACACCCAACATAGGTGGCGTGGCATAGGAAATTTAGCAAGCTGCTGCACAGATGTGCCCCAATAGCAGTCTGTTGCTGAATGAACATTTGCGATGCGATTTACAGTTTAGAACTGAAACAGCGGATTTGCCAACCTCTGGTTTCACTTTATGTGTGAATGTGGCCTCTGAGTCTGCACATGAGTATCTATGTTTATAAGAGGAGTTAGATTTGTCAATATTGTTGTTTTATAAAAATTGATAATCCAGAGAATGTTATGTGTCTTTTGGTCCAAAGCACACCGTGAGATCATATACTCAATCAAAAACTGTGTTCTACCCAGATTTGGAAGCTGTGTGTGCTCCCAATTTTCAGTTGTGTGGAAATAAGGTAAGGGGGAAATGTGGGTAGAAGTGATTGTGTGAAAGCAAGGTAGGAGGAAAAGCTACCCGGGTTTTTGATTGTGTGAATAACCTTATTATGTGAGGGAAATCTGCACACTGCAGGGGTGCAGAGGGTGGGGGAAACTAGGAATGGGAAAACAGTAGGGGAGAGTGCTTAACGCTTTCCTCATCTGTTGTTGCTGCACTTCAAATCTCTTCGCAAGAGGCTTCCCCATAATGGACATCCACATGTATATTTTCTGTACAAGCAGCAACTATTACACATATTTTCATGTAAAATGTATTTTGGTGGTAAGTCTCTTTGACATGAGAGGACAGAGATCAGCCCTTCAACCTTCTTGTCTCTGGATTGACCCCCTCTAAAAATATTAAAAGGATATTTTGCGTGTTTAGCTGAGTTGCTAGTCAACTCAGAGGTACAAGTCTGTGCATCTAATTTTGAAGCTGTTTCCTTAGTAAGATGGGAGAAAAATAGAGGAAATAGAGCTTATTTTAGCTCACAAGTTGTGTTTTGTGTTGTCAGTTCTAGTTCTGTTTGTCATCAGGCAAAGGCATGCGCCAGACAGTAAGCCATTTGAGCTCTGTATTCTTCTATCCCCAAGAGAGCCTTTTAAAAGAGGTGAATTGATTTTTGCCATCAGAGCGCGAGTCAGGCATGCAAACTTATAAAGTACTTATGATTCCCTATATTTAATTCTCCATGGCGCACAGTGAGGCAAGTTGTTTGCCAGACTTCTTTAGGAATGGATTTGGGGAAAATGAATGTTTTTAACCCCTGTCTTAAGAACAAATAACAGCGAGAAAGTGAAGTAAGCCTCTAGGCTCCCCAGGGAAAGCTCCCTGTATGAAAATGTATAGTTTTCCAGACTACTGCCATTAACATCAAACCACCTGCAAAATGCCACTGTGTATTATGACTCTGATTAAACAAATAAGGAGCTGTAAATAGGTTGGATACTTGTGATCAGATGAGAGATGGATGGATTTAAGGTATCTACCTGTAGGAAGCCAAGTTTGAACACACTGTGCTGTGGGAATGGTAAAAGGAACATATGTTTCCTTTAGGGTTTTTTCTCTCCAGATGATAAAAATTGTTCTGCTTCCCCCACCAGGTGATTCATTTAAAAGGTCTTTTTATGTAGTACTGTATATATGTCCTGTCTCTTTAAGATTAGGTTGTGTCTGGTTGGGTGTAGCTTAGCTTTCTGTTTTCTAAGTGCAAGATGCCCAGAGTTTGTTGCAGTCTTGTCTGAATGAAGAAGGCTTCTAAACCTAGTTTGCCTCCTGCTCCTTCAGGCCCAAGGTGACTGGTTGTGAGTGGCTCCTTCAAGCCAACAAAGTGACTGGTTGTGAGTATGTCTAACAATGTTACCTAGGGGAAGATACTACACTTTACTTGAGCAAATATTCAGTCTACCAATTCTATTAAAATAAAACACACTCAACAGATCTCCAGACTATGTTGGGTTTTTGTTTTGTTTTTAAAACCACTTTCCTCCCCAGGCTTCTTATCCAACCTCATACATAAAGTTCTAAGAGGCGTTCTCCATGTGCAGTGGAATGGCATTATAACAGTACAGCATAGTGGTTAGAATTCTAGATTAGGAGTGAGGATACCCAGGCTCAAATCCCCAGTTGGTCATGAAGCTTACTTTGGGCCAATCTCTCTCCCTCAACAGATCCTATCTTAGAGGGTAGTTGTGAAAATAAAAGGTATTTTATTTGGGCTCCGTTTGAGGACGGGTTAGACAGAAATGTAACTAATACTTTTTCAAATGATAAAATTAGTTCTGAAGTCTATTACCAAAAGCAAGCAAGTGGAGGGCCAGAAAGCAGGATCTGTGAAGCAGATCTTAATTCTGTGGTGCCCCTGTTGCTAAGACAACTAGCCTGATGCTTTCTTATTTGCTGTGCTGTGCCAAAGTAGCTTCATTGCCTACCTTCACAGTACAGCATGGCAAGGCAAGAAACATGTTCCTGTATTACCAAGGCAAACATGCTGATTCTCCCTGTTTTGCCACACTGTGCTCTGGTTGCCTTGTTGGCTAACGCTTGTACTGCAACCCTTATATTGGAGTTATGGCTTCACTTTTAATGGTGCCTCTCACTGCCGCCCTCGGTACTACCTCGAACCACCAGACCAGCTCAAGGTTCCGCCGAAGTGGGCTGAACCAGGCTGCCAGACCATGGACTGGTGCAGATCCACGCACACCCCTACTATACGTGATCACTGGCATTCCCATGATCAGAAGGCTGATAGCAGGCTTTAAAAAAAAAATTCTGAATAGGACTAATTCATATGTCTCATGTTCCCCGACTGGCTGAGATCACATAGGGATTGAGAAACCCTAATGTGCAAGGGAATGGTTCTGAAGTAGCAGCAGCAAATCAGGCTGCGAACAGACATACTTGTATAAGTATGAAAAGGGAAGGTTTGGAGAGGATCCATTGAAATTGACACCTTATTTTTTTGGTATTTATATGAAAAAGAAAGGTTTTGACTTCAAAATATACTTTTTGCCCCCAAAATGTTTGGGGTCAATATTTCCTTGTTATCCTAATTTCAGTCACTGACATGATCAGGCCCCAGTTAGAGAAGGAGGGCTGCACTTGCACAAAGGCTTCTTTGCACAATGGTCTGGGTACGGAGGGGGAGCGGAGAGATTTTTCACGTCTCTCCCTTCCTGCCAAGAGTCTTTTCTACTTGTATAAATCTGTTCCTGAGGGTTGTCCAGCCCTCACTAGAATTATACAAGTAGAATGGGCTTTTGAAGGGAGGGGAGAGGCACAAAAACCACTTCCCCTTTCCCGCCATGCCCAGTTTGCTGTGCAGAGCTGCCTTCGGTGTAGGGATACTCCAGGCTGCTTGCAGATTCGCAACAGCCATCCTTCCATCACCAGAGAGCTGAAGATCATGTCAGCCACCATCTCCCCATGGGCTACTATCAACTGAGATTCCTCATGTGACGTAGAGAACTCTCCACAATAACAAATTACTAGGGATGTGCACGAACCTTTTCAACGTTCTATACTTAGAATGCTGAACAGGTTAGGAACCCCTGTGCAGGGGCGTATCTAGGGTAAGGCAGGTAGGGCATGTGCCCCGGGCGCCACTTGAAGGGGGGCACCATTTTTTAAAATTAAAACATTTTTAAAAATGGCCACTGCACATGCTCAAATGGCCTCTGTGAGGCCCTAGGCCATGCCAGGCCTTGCAGAGGCCATTTGAGTATGCACGGCAGCCATTTTATTTTCAGCAGCCATTTAAAAAATAATAATTTTAGAAAATGGCTGCTTCACATGCTCAAATGGTCCCTGTGAGGTCCTAGATGCCAGTGGGGGGAGGGGGAACCCTTTGCAGACCCCTCCCTGGCCTTTAGGAAGACCCCAGAAGGGGCTACAGTTAATTTTTAAATATAAAAAATAATATGTCACTGTAGACACATTCAGTTTTGGCACTATGTACAGAGAATCAGGGCTTGTGAATACTGAGCTGAAGCTTATGAGCTAGGATTGTATTCATTTACTCTTACTTTGCTTCTTTTGATAAGTGAGTTAAATGTGATGTCTTCATAATATGGCTATTAATGGTGAGTTTGTCTTTGAATCAGTGTGAAATCCTTTGTATTAAGGCCCACTGGGAGTTTCTTGCGCTCTCTCTCTCTCTCTCTCTCTCTCTCTCTCTCTCTCTCTCTCTCTCATTTTAACTGTCTTCCTGAAATACTAGAATATATTCCAAGCAGCCACACAGTTTACTCTGCATATCCTTTAATTATTTTCAGAGTATCTGGGAAAAGTCAAATTTTCCATTTATTTTTAAAACTTATATAATAGTGATGCTACAATGCATAGTAAAGAATTAGACAGGCATTTCTGTTTAGTTTTCCAGGTACACCTCCACATAGTATTTGGGTATTTCATGAGCCCCAGCATTCTGAAATTTGTCATTTTCCAGCATTTTTTGGTCTGGCTACGTTCATTGCTAAATAGGTTTTGAAATATTAAAAGATTAATGAGCTTGAGCTGATATTATGATAACATTATCTGTAAGATGGGTGTCAGATGTTTGGACAGGGGGCGCAATTTCAGTGCTTGCCCTAGGTGCTATTTTTCCTAGATACGCCTCTGCCCCCGCGTTCAAACTGGGTGTGGGGTGGCTTTAAGGATGGGAGAGGGTGCACTTACCCACCCACCCCCCGCCGCGTTTCTCCCTCTGGCACTCAAGAGTACAAATAGACTGGCCGTGTGGCAGTGTACCTCCTTGCCGCCCTGTTGTCTCCATGACTGGAAGTGCTGTGCACATATGTGCATGTCATGGGTGCGCACATGCATGTCATATGCATGCAGAACATGTGTGCGCCTGCCGGTGACGTGCACACAGCACTTCCAGTCATAGAGACAGCGGGGCAGCAAGGAACTATGCTGCCCTCCCAGGGGACTATTTGTACTCAGAGTGCTGGAGGTGGAAACGTGGGGGGGGGGAGGAAAGGAAGTGCACCCTCCCTCATCCTTAAAGCCACTCCCACCCCACCATCGGCTCAAAGGGAGCTGGTTCCGTGCACAAATTAACTTGTGAGAGGAAAGACTGGGTTAGAGCTGTTCTCCTTGATCCACTAGTTTTGTATGAGTGGGCAGCTTATTTTAATGGGATAAAGCTCTGCTCCCATCCATCAATATAAATCTTGGCTTCCTGCAGTTAGATTCACATGATGCATTTCAAAAGACGGAACTAACTGCTCCAACTGTCAGCACTTACATTAGTAAGAGCTGACTAATGGCCAAGACATTTTGTTTCCTAAATGGGAAAATCCAAGGAGTGTCTTCTGTGATTCAAAACTTCATTACCATCAAAACATAACTGATAATCTAGGACTGTGTAATATTTGTTAGGTCTGGAACAATATGTTCAAAAAGGCCATGCCCACACTGGTAAGGGATGTGAGTGTGCATGTTTTTCTCCTGACCCTTGGTGAACCATCCCACAACCTCATAATTATGTGGGAGGTTTACTATTACTTGGCTATGAGACTATGGTCCCGTGAGACCCCATGGGACTATGAGGCTGTGCGATGGTGTGCCGAGAGGAGGGCAGGACTGGCATGCACACATCTCTTATTGTATTTGGGCTGGGCTGGTTCATGTGCATTCTCCAAATTAGTCCAGGGATACGTTAGATCAGACAAATGTTGAGGCCCAGAACCTCATGACGGACCCACCAGGCTGATTAGGCTGGCATTTCTATTGTCTCTGGTTCTTGGGAAGCATGGAAAGAGTATAAAAGAGGCTTATGCTGCTTCAGTGCTTTCAACACTTCATAGCAAATAATACCTAAGACCTTTCCCTGAACTCCTGCAAAGTGCACAGAAGAACTGCAGATGGGAATAATGCCTCATCTTATTCTGGGCATCTTATTGAAACCAGATAAATGTGCAAGTTGAGAGTGATGGTGGAGATAAGATAAGAAATGGCTGGACTCTGGGGTGGAATCATGTTGAAGCTTTCCAGTGGTTTGAATGCCCTACACTTCTTTGGTGATTAAGGAGGCCCACTAATGGGGCCTGGGCCTTCAAAATCTTGGAGCTGCCTCCACACATTGCTTCTTGTTCAGCCCTGGAGATGCCAGTGATTCCTGCACCTGCTGTTACTGATCAGAAGCCATATCCTAACAAGTCCCAAGGGTTTCAAACATTACATTACCTAGATCAATTTTTCTCTTCACCTGCAGATCATAAGCAGAGCCTTTCCTTGCCACTGCAGCTATGGCCCATACATTTTAATGAAGGGACAGAGTATCCAGGTCACAGTACATAAATGCTAGCAGACTTCAGGCTCAGCACAGCTCATTTTGCAACTTTAGCATGGAAAGATGATAGTATGGATTTGCCCGAATCAATGTTTTTGATTCGATTTGTACCCGAATTGGATCACCCCCAATTTGTTTTGGGTCCAAATCTGGCCAGCCAGCACAGGGGTGATTTGTTTTGTCCACAAATCTCCCCAAACAGGTAGATTTGGGTACAGTTTTGTATCCAAATCAATTCGCACAGACAGCAGGTGCAGGCAGTGATTATCTCAGCAGCAGGAAGGGGGTGGGAAAAAAATTCCCTTCTCTTTTCCTCAATCAGGAAAGCAGGAACACAAAGCAGAGAATCCACTCCAGGCCTCAGGCAAGGCAAGGCAAAGCTCCTCTGGCTCTCTCTCTTCTCCCACTAGGCAGTAAGGCAGAATGGTAGCTGGCTGCTTCCTTAGGTACATTTGAAAATCCCTCCTTTGAACTCCCCCCACCCTTGTCCCTTCTTTGACTCTTCCCCTAGCCAATGTGGGGTCAGTCACCCCGGCAACACAAGATTTGAATGGGAATGAGGCATTCTGGAACAAGGGGGGAATCGCCAGCCAATCACTGCACACCATAAGTCACCAATCTGAAGCTTGGGAGGGCGGAATTTTTTTTTAAAAAAAAATTCCTGACACAAATTGGAGACATTAGGAGAGATCTCCACAAAATGGAGGTCTGAATCTTTGAATTTTTCAGGTCCGAAATCTGGGCGATTTGTTTTGGACCCGAATCTGGCCAGCTAGCTCAGGGGTGATTTGTTTTGTCCACAAATTTATCCCAAACAGGTAGATTTGGCTACAAATCATTTTGTACCTGAATTGATTGGCACATCCCTCGATCATAACTCTCTTTAGTCTTTATTAGGCTGTTCCATGGGTGTGTCAGGCTCTGCCCCTATGTGTTCCTTCGTACATTTGCAGTACTTTGTCACAGAAACTTGCACATGTAGGCATGTGAAGGCATGTGCTTGTGGCTAGAGATGAAGCCTATCACTGTGAAGATGTCATTGAACAAGCAGATGAACTCCAGACATTTCAAGGGTGCTCATGAGAAGTGTTGCAGAGAAATTACTTATTGTCTATAAGTAATTGTACAGGAATAAACTTTAGTATTTATTAATAACTAAAACATAGCCGAAGAAAACAATAAACAGACTAACAGTCTCTTATGCAGAGAGAGAGAGAGAGAGAAACTCTCAGTTTGAATTCAGGACAGCAAGTGAGGAGGAGACGAACAAACACAGTGACTCCACCCCAAAGGCAGTACACAGACACACTCAAATATATACAAGCATGAATTTCATCAAGAACAGAGACAATGTCCATGGCAAAAACACAAGAAGGTGGTCTATAACAGCTGAAGCTTTGAGGCTCCCATCTTATTATTTCTGCTGAGCAACTCAAGGCTTTATCTGTTGAAAACCTCTATGCTGGCAGTAATGGATTATTTCTAGATATCAAATCACAGTCACAAAGAGAAGTATAAACTAGCTAAGTACATTAAATCAAATCATAGGGTTCTCAAATTGGGGCCAGGAGCCTCCCAGGGACACCCAAAACAAATTATAAGGGCATCCCAAACAACTTGGGAGGGTCAGAATGGCACGGGCCTTACCTGAGATGTCTAAGATAGGGAGATGGTCAGGGATGATGACAGGCAGATGGAGATGGAAGCCAACAAATTCTTGGCTCCTCCACCACTCACAAGACCAAGGGCATGGACAGCAGTGGTCCTTCTTTGGCTGACGTTCTAGGGGAAGAAGTTGGAGCAGCTCTTGCTTTACGTTCTAGTTAGTGCCTGAATTTTGGAGTAGTGTGTACATTCAGTACAAATAATTAAGAGAGAATGTGGTGACAATACTGACTCCCTTTGCTTGATTCCTAGAGTCTCTATCTAATCAAATCAGTGGCTAACATCCTGACTGTGTGTGCTCCTAACAATGACGAAGCATGAACCCCTGGTCTGGTCTGCCATGTTTCCAAAGGTAGTTAGTCTTCCACTCTTGTGCAAGAGCACAAATACTTTTCAGAGCTTGCCTGCACTCTGGGAGTGCTCTGAGAACTCTCAGCTAGACTGAAAACACATCATTTGACCCTCAGTGACATGTTTCTGGTTACACATCATTCGTGTAGTCAGCCACTAGCTGTAAATATGGGGGGTGGTCATGTAGCTTTAAATATTATTTTAGGAGGTCACAGTATCAAAAAGTCTGAGTGAATATGTAGTATGAGAATGGAAATAATATAAAGAAGTAAGCAGGAATTAAAAGGAGCTGAGAAATGTTAGGAAGTTAGTAACCTGGGGGAAAATGAGGACTTGGAAAAGTGCTAGTTGCAAGGAGGTCGCGAACACTGGAGACATGTGAGTAACCTGCTCTCATTCTCTCTTCTCTCTCATGCACCAACACACTGAGCTATGAACATGCACATATATGTACAGTTCTATCCAATTGTTATCCAATCAAACCAATTGTCGTCCATTAGTGATGGGTGAGTTCTCTCTCCCTCCCTCTCTCTCTCTGTCAAAATTCAGACATAACACGAAACTGGATGTTGGCAAACCCACGCTGCCAGTTTCAAACTGTAAATCACATCATAGACATTTGCCTAACCACAATGTCCGGCAAGCTCAGTTCCAGGAGAGGGTAGCCCCCTCCCTGCTGCTTGGCCACCGAGGCAGATCTCAGCAAGCTGCATGGCCAGTCTGTGGGCAAAGAGTCAGCACGCCAGCAGAGAGGCCACAATTAGCCACAACCTCAAACCGGGTGTGTCATTGGCACCTGGCTAGCTCTGGGTTCACTGGCTGGCTTCCTTGGGCTGGTGACAGCTTGACCCCTTCCTCACTGTACTCCCAGCTATTCAAATTTGTAGCAGAGCAGTGGATTTCAGGGCAAATAATTGACAGCAGTACATCCTCGTGAGGGTGGAGATGTTTCAGGGGCAACCTGTCATCCGGACCTTCAACAGCAGCATAGTCATTTGTTCTTCTTGAGAAGTAATCTCTTGCTGTTGGTGCATTGGCAGCCCATGCCCCCCACCTCCCATGTGCTTGGACCCCTGGCAATGGTGACAGCTCTTGGTGCACACCTGTGCAACGGGTAACACCTTTCCTATGCCAGGCTGCCCTTGTAGGGTGTGGGTGGGAAACGGCACCGGTTGTTCTCTGAAGGGCATAGCTGTGTTATGTACAGAGACAATAGGGAACTGTTATGAAGTGCCGCTATCTATTTTAGGGGGCTCTGCTGGGGTGCGGTGCTGTGGGGTGCGCACCCATGCTTTCCCGCTGGCTTGGCTGGGGTAGCAGGATATGCACAGACGCAAGTGGGAGGGCCTGAGCACTGTCTGCCATCCCTATGCATCCCCCTCAGTGGGGGCTGCCCTGCCTCCCTTGGCAGCGGCAGACAGCCTGGAGTAGCCAAAAGGGTTGTGTCTCTAAAAATTCAGAACACGTCACTGTTGCCGGACAGAACAGGAAAGAGGGGAGGATAGTGGGGGCATGGCACTGTGTCTGAGAGCCAGCCAGCGAGAGCTATAGTGTGCATACACCAGCCATGTCCCTTGGTGGGTCTGAGTTGCCACCTCTATGACTGCGGTTTGAAAATCAGCACAAAACCATGACTATGGCTGCATCCAGTTTTGGATGTGGCCCTACAAACTGGAGGTCTCAGCAGCCAAACTAGAGGTATCACCAGTAAATCTTTGTGCAAACCAAAGTTTCAAATTGGAGTTTGGTAAGACAATCCAGAGGAAGCTTCTGCCATGAAATTGTGGTTTCATGAATTCAGACATACTGGATTTCGAACCTCTGTCCCATTTAACTCAGGTTTTGTGTTACATCTGAATCTTCCCTCCCCCTCATATTAACTTGGAAATGATCCAGTTTCTTCCTCCCCAAATTGTAAGAAAGTGCATCATTTTTTAGACAATTTGAGGTTCAAACAATGGAGATAGATAGATAGACTATTCTTGAAAGTCCCATCATTCTCTAACTTCAGTCATGCCTTCCTCAATTTTGATCAGGAAAAGCAGCCTACGGGGAAAGAGTTAAGTACCCCCCCTCCTTCTGTTGCAGTCTTCCAATCAAATTTACACTCTCCTGTGGCTGCTCCTCATTAAAACAAGTCAGGAGACTAATTCATGGGTCTGCCATGTAGTGTCTACTTTGGTCCTCAAAGCCCATTATATAAAGGCAAGTGTTTTACAGTTGTCTGCAGCTGAGTAGTTTGATGCTCAAAAGTCTGTCTTTTCTCAGGCAAACCATGCTACTGTGAATCACACTTCCGCAGTGCTTAGAATATTGAAGTCTTTTGCAATGACATGTTAAATCTGTTAATCTAAAATTCTGTGTCTGTTAAAGTTGGTGATTACATCCCGATTGACTTCACTTGGGGTCATGGAAGTTACACTTTGCTCTGTTAAAGCTTCTGGTTTTTACACAGAATGGCTATTTACAGAAGCTGAAAAGGATAGAGAAATAAAAACCAGTTTAAAGGGAACATTTGGACCTGCTGTGCTAGAATAGAAACCTTCATTCACAGTGCTCAGTGATCATAGATAATACAATCACAGTATTTCAGAATGAAAAGACTGGGCTCAACTGGCTCTATTATCTCTTTTCTAGGCTAGATTTGCCCCTATCTGTCTCCATGTGATCCTGTGGAAGGCATTGCAGTGACTCAGGTGTAAGAGGAAATCTGGACTCATGGCTTATGTTTTATAACTAATAACCCCCAAAGGATACATTGTTATAACAATTGAATCAATTCATCAAAGTACATTTTAACTCCACACAGATGATGTTTAAGCTGTTCTGAAGTTAATTATTTGAGCCCCATGCAGTAGGACATTGATCAGTGAAATTCACGAATGGATTTCAGATTTAAAACATGAATGTTTAATTGGTTTAATCAAAACTGTATCAAATTGAATTGATTTAGTTTTGATTTTAATTGTTTTATTTTTTATTTTGATGTAAACCACCCTGAGCCATTTTTGGAAGGGCGATATATAAATCAAATCAAATAAATAAATAATATGGAAGCATTGTTAGCATTGATGACTTATAGTGACATTGATGTAGTAACATTGTTGATGACTTGAGTATCGAAAGGAGAAACATGGGGGAAAGCAACTGGCCCTATTCAACCCCAGCCTCCAGTGGCTGTTCCTGGTGTCTGTCTTGTGCCCCTTGACTATCTTGTGCCCTTTGGGGGACAGGGAACCATCTTATTATTTATTTATTTATTTATTTATCAATCTATCTATCTATTTATTGATTGATTTTCCTCTGTTCATTATTAATGCAGCACCCTTGTCTAGTCCAAACTCCATTGCTTTATCACTACTGAATATACGGACAGTGTTTAGCAGTGATTCAATTTCTGACTGGGACTTTCCATACAACTTCAGATCGTCCATGTACAGCAGATGGTTTATTTTACTCGATGTTTTAGACGTTTGGTATCCGAGGCCTGTTTTGTTTAGTATTTGTGAAAGTGGGGTCATGGCGATTACAAACAACAGAGGGGATAGTGGGTCCCCTTGGAAAATGCCTCTTCTAATGCTAACCTGTTCAAGTGTCTCGCCATTGATTGTTAACTGTGTACTCCACATGCTCATTGCTTTTTTAATAAATATCTGAATGTTTTTGCTGACACCAGTTGTTTCTGAACATTTTAGTATCCATGTGTGAGGCAATGAATCGAAGGCTTTCTTGTAGTCAATCCATGCAACACTTAGATTTGTTTTTCTTCTCTTACAATTTTCTAAAATCATTTTGTCAATCAGCAGCTGGTCTTTTGTGCCTATGGTGTTCGGGCAATTTCCTTTCTGTTCAACTGGAAACTGTTTGTTAGTTAATAAGTGTTGCATCACTTCATCTGCTATTATTCCAGTTAATAATTTCAACATGTTTGGCAGACAGGTTATCGGTCTATAATTACTTGGAACTGCACCTTTTGCTGGGTCTTTCATTATGAGGTGAGTTTTCCCAGTTGTTAGCCATTGTTCAATATCACCTCCTTGCAAAATGTGATTGAACTGTTTTAATAGTTGTTTGTGAAGGCTTGTTAGGTGTTTAAGCCAAAAGCCATGCAGTTGATCGTCGCTTGGTGCAGTCCAATTTTTAATTTTAATTTTAATTTCTTTGCTCTTTCACTTATTAATTCTGGTGTTATTATTAGATCTTGCATTTGTTGGTTACATTTTTTGACCTCTTTCATCCAGCCTGCTTTTTTATTATAATCTATTGGATTGTCCCATAATTCCTGCCAGAATTGCACTGTTTCTTCTTTATTTCGTGATTCTATGGTTCTTGCAGTTTCTCCTTCTATACTTTGGTAGAAACGTCTCTGATTCAACTGGAATTGGAGATTCTGCCTGTGTTGTGTAATTCTGGCTTCGTATCTGCTCATCTTCTTTGACACTGCTGTTATTTGCTGCTTTATTATTTCAGGACTTCTCTATTTTTCCTTGAATCTAGGTGGTATTTTTGGATCAGATACTGTTTGGTCTTTTCATTCTTCAGCTTCTTGTCTTTCATATCTTTCAATTTACTAGCATCTGATCTAAGCCTGGCAATTTTATTTTCTAATCTAATCTTCCATTTAGGTGATGTACTGCTTTCTTTTTTTACAGGTCCACTGATCTTATATCCGAGCTCTTGTGTTGTTGTTGTTGTTGTTGTTGTTGCTGCACTGTACATTAGTTGGTTTGTTTCTTGCAAATTATTGGTTGTTATTTCTGCAAGTGCAGCATTGACATCTTTTAATGCCTGAGCAAGTTGTTTTATGGCAATGATGATGATGATGATGATTTGTAAACTACTTCCAGAATGTTATTGTTGCAAAGCGGTATATAAATAAGATGCTATTCGTTTTCATTCATGCTCTAAAAGGTATGCAAATTTCAAGTTTCCATCTTAATTTCTGCGCCATATAAGCTTTAAAGATGTTGAGGGCACAACCCTAAGGAACATATTTTTTGGTGGCACAGAGGGCTTTCTGGGGAAGGGGAGGGTGTCAAAATTGTGAAGTCCCCACGGCACTGGTGCAGTTAATTTAGAGGTTCTGTTAAGCTTCTCTCTTTCTCTCTGCACTGGTACTTTCCTGCTCTGATTGTTAGTCACTAAAACTACATTTTCACTAATACATGTATTTTTGAATATAGACATAATGTCATGTAATGACCTGCCAGTGCTGTGTCACCTTGTTATTGTTCTTAGTGGCTAGGGCATGCCCACAATGCCAACTAGGAAATGGAAGCCAACTAGACAGGATCCTAAACATATCATGGACTTTCCATGATATGCTTAATAGCAGCAATGAGCAGTTTCAATGTAGATTGGGACCATACTGGAGGAGATGGAGCAGGGGTTAACCTTCCCCCATCCATTCTGTCCTGATGAAAATCACACTCTCAAGCACGTCTTTGCCCATGAGGAAAACTGCCTTCAACCCAATAGCAGCTTCCCTTCCAGGGGCAAATAGCAGCTTTTTTAGATTCTGAGGTGGGAGTGACCCCTAGACTAAGCCCAGTACCCTGTTTACTGAATCACATACTTCCTTTCCCCTGTTCTTTCTTGAGCAAACCAGGCATTCCTAATTGTAGGCTGGCGCGTGAAAGCTATGATAAAATTGAGTCAACCGATCTGACCAGCTTGACGTACATGTTTCAGGAGGTGCCTGTCGTATTGATTGAGCCTTTCTTATAGAAAATGCTGTAATGGTACTTGTGCAGCATGTGCTTGGAATCAATTAGACTTGACTGGTTTGCTTGTGTGACATACTTGATGGAACGGATTGATCTGTTTTGCACGAGCTAAGTAGTTACAATTAAGATTTGATTTGGTTATGTTACTAGCAGTAACATAAGAGAAAGAATACGTGTGTGAGAGAAAGACAGCTCGCGTTTTCTTTTTAAAGGATTAAACCTATGTCAGACCTCCTGAGCCTGTAAAAGAAGTTGGTAATGTGATAGATTGGGACTTAAAAGATTCTCTACTTTTAGAGAAAGATGGAAAGCTGCTGTGAAAAATTCCCTATAAAATGGATGTGTATGAGAAAATGCATGTGTATGAGGGAGTGATGCTGTCTCAAACTTGGGGACCCAGATGTTATTGGACTACAACTCCCATCATCCCCAGTCACAATGGCTGAAGGGTTGGTGGGCAGGTGTGTAGCAAGGTTCGGAGTGGGCCCTGGGACCAAAAGTGAAGATGGGCCCCTGCCCCTCCATCTTCTTCAGAAGTATGAGGGAGAGAGCAGAGAGCAAGCTGTCACCCAGCTAGTACCCACCACCACCACCACCACCACCACTCAAGGGCCTGGGGGTATCCCTACCTTGTTTCATTGTAGCTATGTTCTCATTGATAGGAATTGTTGTCAGCAGCATCTGGACACTCAAGTTTGTAAACTTCTGATGAAAAAGGATAGCAAAGTCCTTTCTCACTATAACAATACTCCCAACACTTTGCTTTGCAAAGTGATCAATTTTATCCTCCTAATATATATATTCAGAACACCAACTCCATGATGTATCAGATGCTATAAATGTGTGGCAAAACAGGAAGCCTGAGTGAGTTGGGCTTTATCTTTTCATATTCTTACACTGTGTGAAAAGGAATTGCATATTTCTCCCAGAAAGAAACAACAAAGTAGGCTCTGCATTTGGATAACCCAGGGTGGGGAGAGATACAGATTTCCCTCTTCACATATCTCAATGGAAGCGTTTCATCCATGTGGTATCCCTATGTGTTACCAGAACTTAGCACATTCAGTGCATACATATTCTATTTTTTCACCCAACTTTAACCTAGATTATTTTAAAAAACAGCACAAGATTACAGAGTTCAAAAGTAGGCCAGCCCTACTTTCTTCACCCACACAATGGCTGATATCCCGACTAACAAAGCACCAGTGTAGCACCAGTACTTCTGAAGGGAGATGGCAGTGGAGAAGTCAAAAGTAGGGATGTGCAAATCAATTTAGATACAAAATGATTTGTACCTGAATCTGGCTGATTCAGGTGATTTGTAGACCGAACAAATCACCCCTCTGCTCAGTTGCCCAGATTTGGGTACAAAACAAATTACTGAACAAAGATGAGCAGTGGATTGTGGATTCTTCATTCACTCATAATTTTCTTTGGTGCAAAATTATGAATGAACTTAAAAAGAATCCACTCTCATTTCCTGCCAGAGAATCTACTCCCATGCACTGCAACCCACACTACCATCCACCACAACCTGCTCTGGACCACCTTGGTGCCCCCCACATGGAGTTATAAGACTGCTGAAATCCTCATTATTCCCTGTGGGGAAAAGCTTAAAGACGTGCAAACTTCATTTTTTTTTAAAAAAATCACCGCTTGCTCAATTTCTTTGAAATTTAGGTGGCTGCTTCCACCCATTGGGCACAACCACCCACCTCACTCTTTTGCCCCTGGGACCCCTTCCCCCCTAAATTGATTCAGATTCAGAAAATTTGGTTACAAATCAAATCTTGGGTGATGGTGGGGGAGGGGGAGAGATTCAGACCCAAAATAAATTGGGGGTGATTCAATTTAGGTACAAATAGAATCAAGCAAATTCTAGTAAGAACTAATCAGCCTAATTTCCTTTCATTGTTTCTGCAACGGGACTAAATTTGGTTCAGATCAAGGTCCACAAGTTAGATCTCTTGCACCTCAAATGTTAATGCATCCATCATATTGGATCAGGGTGGGTTACATCATTACAAACTACACCATTGTGGTGTCCCTGTGTGTCACTCATTACAACTGTACTAAATTTAGTTCAAATCCTTTAATTCAGTCCTCAAGTTAGTACACTTGCACCTCAAAAGTTCACATGTTGACCATCGTGGTTTGGGATGGATGACATCTCCACAAACCACACCATTGGGGCATCACTATGACTATGTGTCCATACAGTTGTAGCGAATTTGGTTCAAATCAGTTAGACAGTCCACAAGTTAGCCCACTTGTGCCTCCAAAGTTTAGGCATCTGCCATCTTGAATTGGTGTGGATGACATCATCACAAACTATGCCATTGAGGTGTCCCTGTGTGTCACTCACTCCAACTGTATATAATTTGGTTCAATTGGGTTAGACAGTCCACAAATTAGCCTGCTTGTGCCTCAGATGTTCACATGGCCGCCTTCTTGAATTGGAGTGGATGACATCAACACACACCACACCATTTAGGGCATTCCTATGTGTCCTTATGGTTGTAACAAATTTGGTTCAAATCGGTTAAGTGGCTCACAAGTTAGCCCACTTGTGCATGAAAGGTTTACACATCCGCCATCTTGAATCAGTGTGGATTACATCATCACAAATGATACCGTTGAGGTGTCCCTGTCTGTCACTCACTGCCACTGTATATAATGTGGTTTAAATTTATTAGTCTGTCCACAAATAAGCCTGCTTGTGCCTCAGATGTTCCCGTGGCTGCCATCTTAAATTAGAGTGGATGACAAATTTGGTTCAAATTGTTTAAGCGGTTCACAAGCTAGCCCACTTGTGCCTCAAAAGTTTACATGTTCACCATCTTGGATCAGAGTGGATGATATCATCACAAACTATGCCACTGAGGTGTCCCTATGTGTCCCTATAACTGTACCCGGTTTGGTTCATATTGGTCCAGGCGTTGCAAAGTTGATGGGAGGGACACACGGCTAAAAAATAGATTCGTGCACATCCCTAGTCAAAAGCACTGGTGCTGTTTCTGTTGCACTGGTCCGTTTTATTCAGGATGTCAACCAGTATTTGGCCACTGCCAAAAGCACCAAGGTAATTCAAGCAAGAGGTCATGTTGCATTAGAGCTGCAGTAAAGATGATCTTCCCTCCTCATCCCATCTCCAGATTATACTGGGTGGGATCCCTGTGGTCCAAGGCAGACTTGAGGGGAGGCTGACAGTATGAGAGAAGGAAAAGAAGCCAGGGGACCAAATAAGCAACACAAATACCATACACCCTTAATGCTGATTGTGCCTATAGTGTTGATCATGGTGGTGTGATAGTCCTGGGACAAAGGGTACCTTAAGGATTACCTGAACCCATATGAACCAGCCTGACCTTTGAGATCAGTCACAAAGACACTGCTCTCCAATCCACTGCTTTCTGAGGTGAGGCTAGTGGCTGCCTGGAGCACAATCCTTCTGGTGGTGGTACTGCAATTTTGAATTTCCTCTCTAGGGAGACTGTTGGCTCCTTCATTTCCTGCTTTTATGTGGAAGCTGAAAAATGTCTTTTTTTTTTTTTAATTCATGAGGGCTTTTAATACCAGCTGACATACAAAGGAAAGATGCACTGGGGCAGTGAGAGAAAAATATGTCCTTGAGTGTATTTCAGCCATTGGGGACATATTTTTCGATGGTACAGAGGGCTTCCTGGAGAAGGGGAGGACAGCAAAAATTGCTGCTTCCCTGGTGTACTGGTGCAGTTAGTTGGGAAGTTCTGTTAGGCTGTACTGGTGCCAGAGGTGTAACGATGGGGGGGGGGCACGTGCCCCTGGCGCCATCATTGTGGGTCATGTGGGGGGCGCCGCCATGACCCCCGCCGATCCCAATTTTTTTTAATAAAAAAAAAATAAATAAATATTTTTTAAAATAAAAATTTCTCCGGCTCAGCAGCAGCAGTCAAGGGAGCGCCAGTGCCCCTCCCCCACGAGCGGTCCCTTCTGTGCGGCGCCCGCGCCCCCCCCATTGCTACTGGCCTGGCTTGGCAGTGGGTGCTGCGGGCGCCTAGTTTAATGCTCACTGTCGACACTCGACGGAACTTATCGGCAGGCCAGAAAGAGGCCCTCTAGTGGCTTGCCAGCCAGGGTGAGGGTCTCTAGTCACGACGCACGCACACACGCGCATCTCGGCTGGCATGCCGAGTCGCGCTGCGCATGCGTGCGTCCGTCCTCCCAGCTCGGCTCGCCTTCTGCACGTGGCGCGGAGGAGAGCGTTGCTGGGGCTGGGGCTGGCGCAGGCAGGCAGCACGGACGACAAGAAAGGATTCGGAGCATGGTGGAGTGATCGCCGGCCGCCGGTCGACAAGGTGTGTGTGTCCCGAATACCAAGTGTGTGTCAGAGGAGGGTGGGCTGGGGGGTGTGTGGTTTTTTTTTTTTACAGTAAACCCAGGCAGTTTCCAAAATGTGGCTGGCTTGGCAGAACGCACTCGCTCGCTCACACACACACCCTGCCCCGCGCCTGGCCGCCTTCTGCTCTTTCCTCCACCTGCTCAGAAATGCATGTAGATCGTCCTCCTTGCCAATAAGTTTAACGATATGCTGAACGGGGGGGGGGGGGAGGAGCATTTGCATACTAGGGACTGGTCAGATGGTTTCCACGGCGCAAAAAGAAAATCACAACCCTCGAATGCCACCCACACCTTCTGTGTAGCAAAAAGAGGACACTCTGTGTGTGTTCTCTTCTCTGTCGTGTCATGTCTTAGGTGAATAAGAGGATGTTGCTATAAAAGGAGCTCTGCGAGGCTCTAGGATTTGTTTAGGTTCCCATTGTCAGCATCCTTTTCAGCTTAAAATCAATAGGTCTTGCTTATGAGTGTTTACAATTGATACGCTAGAAATCTTACAAAAATATGAGGTCTATCATTCTCCCAGTTTCCTACTCCTGCAAATCTCTCAGTAGCCTATCACTGAAAGCAAAGACTGACCATCAGTGTATCAACTATACCACAAGTATTGCTCTGCTCAGGTAAGCTTCTCTTCACAGAGCCAAAAGGACTGCTGGTAGAGGCTTCTAGTAAGCCTCCAAGTGGATACAGGGAAAACGCCTTTACCCCTCATCTCTTCCCATGCCTGGGAAGCGTGCTTGAACACCACCCATTTAATTTTGCTAATAATTTGCATTTGTATGAAGAAAATCTTTTTAAAACCCTATCCATATTTCATAACACTAATCATTTCTTTACCAATCACCAGCACAGTACTGTTTTTAAAATATTTTTGGAAGGAATTCTGCATATTAAAATTCAGTGACGGTACCTCAATATTTTTCAAAGCTCCCACCAGTTTACCTTTAAAACAGAAGAAAATTGTTTCAACTCATTTTTTAAAAAGGAATATTATTAATTATATATTTAAAAAAAATAGTACAGCATCTGCTGAAGTGACCAGTTATTTTAAAACTGAAGCATCTTATGAACCCAACACAAACATGCAGACCTTGGTTTCTTACCAGCAAAAATACTGACCAACAAAGTGAATGAACTGAAACTATCAGTAACTTTGGCTACTGATCTTGCAAACTATTTTTTTAACCAAGTTACAACTTCTACCAGATTACAAACTGATGAGATTTTTAGAGTAAAAAAGAGAAAGTATGCATTTATTTATTTGACCAAGTAGGATTACAGCTCACAAACAACCATAAAATGCATGCATCTTCATCAGGGCTGCTCAGCTTCGGTCCTCCTGCAAATGTTGGCTTACAACTCCCACAATCCTTGGCTATTGGCCACTGTGGCTGGGGATTATGGGAGCTGAAGTTCAAAAACAGCTGGGGGGCCTAGGTTGAGCAGGCCTGCTCTAGATCCAAACATCCCATTACAATGGAAAACTATTTTGTGCTAGAATCATCAGTTCCTCTACACTTCCACTGGTCATTTGTCGCATTTTTGGTTATTTATCGCATTTTGAAATTGTTGGTAATTTTTGAAATTTTTAAAATAAAAGTTTTCTGAAACATGTGTGTCAGTCAGATGTATGTTGGGGGGGGTGCGGCGGGGGGGGCAATTTCAGTGCTTGCCCTGGGCGCCGTTTTCCCTAGTTACGCCTCTGACTGGTGCAGCCTTGCTCTGTATATCAGCCACCACATTGTAATGATGCACCTAGTCTGTGGTTCTTATTAATTGTTCTCTTAAGGTTTTTGCTGTTGTCAGCAGCATTATACTTTAACTTGGCTTTAGTATTTTATAATTGTTTGATCACTGCAAGTTGCTTTGGGATTTTATTTATTTATTTTACTTAAAAACAAAATATTTATACTGAAGGAGAAGGGGAAAGCTAGTGTCATGTAGTGGCTAATGTTGGGCTTTGATGAAAGAAATATGGGCTTAAATTTCCTTCCTAACTATGGCATTAAACTTGCTGTGTGAAAAGCTGCCCAGCTCGGTCTGTTCAGAGCTTTGAAGTTTTGCTGACAGCCACATTAGACTGAGAGCCAGAGTATACATTGCACTTACCACATGTGAAGTAGTCTTTCTTTTCCTGTTCAAAATGACTGAAGGCTTCCCCTCCACAAGCAAAGAAAGCTGGAGAGGCCTAAACGAAGACTCACTTCCATGGAAGGAGGAGTCACTGCTAGGGCTCTTGTATCTCTCTGTTTATCTCTCATCATGGCTAATCTTCCTTGGGAGGGGAAGGATCACGGAAGATTAGCTGCTAGAATGATAACCAGATATTTTGAAAGAGCTGGCCACTGGCTCTGCCTTTCCTGGCAGTATTACTTCAAACCTTTCCAGATTTTTCTTTTTCTTTTTTTGGCACCAGTAGGAGGAAGGCTTCAAACATTATGAACAAGCAAAGACCGACTCTGTTACATGTGGCAAATATAAGGTATACTCTGGCTTTCGGTCTAAGCTATTTTACAGGTTTGTTTGGGGGCTCCAATGCTGCCCTAGCCTCCACCAGTGAAGCCAGGGCAGGACAGCAGTGGCCAGTGTGCGGGTGCTGCCAGAATGGTGGCAAGAGGCACCTTTAAGCATCAATTAGGAGGTGCTTACCTCTATTCTGGTAGCACCTGTAAGCTTCTCCAAGCAGCAGCACACTGCCCAGCACGTCCTTCAGCGGGGGATCAGCTCCGCCACTCACCTGGCCGTTGGCGGAGGTTCAGCTCTGCAGAAGCCAGGTGAATGGCAGAGCCAAGTCCCCCGCTGCAGAGAGTGCTGAGAGGCGCGCTGCAGCTTGGAGCAGCTTGGAGGTGTTGCCGGAGTGGAGGTAAGCACCTTCTAATTTATGCTTAAAGGTGCCTCTCGCTGCCCTCTCTTCACCCCAGCGGCACCTGCAATGGCCGCTACTGGGGCAGGACAGAATAATAGAATAACAAATATAATAAATATACATGATTTTGTTGCCTAACTGGCTCTGTGAGGGATCTATACACAACATGTACCACCCCAGGATCCCATATACTACCATTGAGCCAGGTAAGGAATCTCAGGACACTCTTGCTCTGAATTCAAATGCAGTGGCTGTATTATCTACGATGCCTTCTGAATGGTGAAACAAAGCTCCTGAAAGCAGCAGGAAATTTCAATATTGAAGGGTGGACTAATTGGCGAGGCTTGTCCTCCACCCTATCATATCCTGCCTATAATGTTGAAGAGGAATTTTGTTTACTTTGAAGCTCGTTATTATCTAGAAGCACACAATGTGGTGTGAAGAAGAAAACATTTGTGACACCCAGTTGTGTGCTTTCCTGTAATCCTTCAGTGACATTCTAATTACTGTTTAGTTAATAAGCTTATGTGCCAATGATGAGTGCTGTTTCTATGCCTGGCATTTTGATTATAATATGTGGGGAAGATATACTGCCAAAGAAAAGGCAACCATAAAAATAGAAATATCACTATGCAAGATGCCCACAAAGGATATATGTGGGTTTCCCCCCCTCTGCGCAATCAAAATTGCATACTCTGTGTGGTTATTTTTTATCAACACACTTTGATACTGTTGGGTGAAAATAATAACTTCATTTGATTCATAGCAGATGCTGGTGTCAAAAACCCAACAACCCACCTGTGGCGAGGTGCATTTACTAATCCCATTGTGATTAAGGAAATGTGCGCCTACCGCTCTGCAATTAGAATGGGTTGTTTACCTTCTCCATTAGATCTATAATTAATCATCCAAGGCTTGATCTATTTGATACCAAGTGGATTCAGCATCTGCATTGTTTAAAACAGTATGTGTCTTTCAAGGATACCTATTGTTTCACGATAAGAAACACTCGCCTGTGAGGGATGTCTCCTCCCCATCTTCGGCAACCTTTTTTTCATCTGAAAATGGAAAACACATGAATGGAAAGGCAGAGCAAAGGAGATGTTCTTTACAGAGCTGAGCAGAAAAAGATAATGTTTAAAATAATAATAATGTCAAATGAAAAAGTGCTGCTGCTACTACCACTGTAGTAATGTGTAGTTCTGGCTTTCAATATGGACTTAGTGGCTGACAAACAGATGAATGATGTACTGATGCTATGGAAGAAGCACTGGTTTAGCACTCGTGCTTCTGAAAAGTTACAGACTAATGCTGCACTGGTGCTTGCATGTGGTGGAGGAAAGCAAATTCCAATAGCCACTCCTCAAAAATATGTCCCTAAGAGTTGTGCAGCCTTCACATATTTTTAGGTGGCACAGAGTGCTGCTGGGGGAAGGGATGATCACTGAATCCCCCCCTGCAACAACCAGTCCTCTTGAGATAGGATGTCGTATACTGGTTAAGACACTGCACACTTAATCAAAGAATCTCTGGAAAGAGTGGAAAAAACACACTAGTGGGGCTATTCTCACAATCTCTGAGAATGGGCAGGCAGGAGGGGCAGGGAAGGTGCCAAACAGCTTACCTTCTCCACAGATGATCCAAGGCTTGGTGGTGGGAGCATGTTCTATTGTCTCACACAAGCAACCCACACAAGCACAGAGCAGGGCGGAGGGATCTAGGCATCCGGTAATGCAACGTGTGACATGCCCATTGCATTGGGCGATTCCCCTGTCAGATGGGTGCTCTATGCCTTCTTAGACTGAACTCAGCTTAAGGAGACACACGATACAGGCAGCTCTGTTAAGGGTGCGAGAGCACACTTAACCTCAGCTAACAGCCAGGCTGTTGAGGAGAGTTAGGTGGGCAAGAAGCATCGGGATCTGTGGGGATCCTGCCACTTCTCATGACCAGCCAAACCCAGGCTGGGCTGCCCCAACCTGGGTTGAGCTGGTTGTGAGAAAAGCCTCAGTGTTTCATCATTCAATCCCCTTAATAGAAACTTGGAATGTTACATAGAAAGGTTTTTGCCTAGTCTTCTTTCTGACATGCTAACTTTCTATGTGCAGGAAGTTTTTTATGTGGAGAAGTATTCAGTCATGTTAGCTCACATGTGTTGTTTGAAATGGTAAAGCACGGACACGCATTTGCTACTACTATCAGTCTTAGAAAGGCATTTATATTGCAGTTCTGAGAAGATGCTAATTTATTTATATTTAAATCTACCAATTAATTGATTTATTTGACAAATGAAGATTATTCTTCAACTAAATATCCTTAAATTGTTCAGCAGCCCTAATTTCAGAGGAGTATACCATCAATCTTAGCAGGCATTCATTTTAGGATAACTTCTATTAATTTCACTGGAAATAACTTCCAAGTAAAAGTTATCAGGATTGGAGTGTCAATCAGTTTACCTTGATTCAATTAAGCAATCAAGCTGAGCATAACAATGAAAAATGAAGATTTTCCTTGGCATAGACATGAATAAAGTGGTTTCTTGATGAACTGTGTTGTGAAGCAAAATGAACACACAGTTCACTCTTGCCCACACTGCATGATCTACTTGCTCATATTAGGCAATCCAAGTGTTCAATTGTCAGTTGTTAAGTGGTGGAGGTTTATAACTAAATTATTTAAGGTTTCTCTTAATTGACCAGATAGTGCTGATTCAAATAAAATAGTCCTGAATGATGGCCCATGCATAAAGAAAGGTCAGTCTTCCACTAATCCTAATGTAGGTCACGGCCACTCCAGGAAAACCAGTCACACTGAGGCCTTCAGCAGCTAATAGAACTGAAGAGAGACAATCTGAGTATTGTATGGGTCACCTCTTTTATGGTGATCCTCACTTGAACTTATAGATTTTCAAGTTCCAGATGAATGGTGGTTTTATTGAAAGCTGCACAGTCATGCAGAAATGTTCTGCAAATCCATCTTTTCAAATCTATTTCTGCTCTGTCAGTTGCATGAAATAGCTGTGCCATACAATTAGATGCTACCTGCTTTTCCCCTTGCCCCATTTCCGTCTCACTGTAGCAATAGTTTTCTCGAGCTGTTCATACATTTAGATACCAGCATGCAGATATTGTATATGTGATTTACCTGACATAAGTAAAAGAACAATTGGTACTTTGAGGAGAAAATGTCCTTATAAGACACTAATGTTTGTATGCAGGGGTCTAGCTACTGTTTTTCAAAGGTGTCCCATGAACACATGCCTCCAAACTCATGGGGACCCTGCCATCTGCCTCTCCCCTTCCCCAGATTTGCCACTACCACAGCTTTCCTCTGGCCCTGTCGCCCCTCACTTCCATCATTTGCCTTCTGCCCTGCTGCTACTCCTCATTTTCACTGCTCCTTGCCCCTGCCACTCAGTAGTCAGTTTGTGCAGCACTGGTGGGGGTGTTCCATGGCTTCTCTCCTTGCTCACACAAGGAGCAAAGCCACAGAACCTTTCAGCACTGAATGAGCCAGGTAAGAAATGGAAGGAATGCATGCACCAATGCTTTAACCTGGGTGCATGCACACCCTCCATTTTGGTCACGCAGAGGTAAGGGGTCCTATGGCTTCACTGCTTGTTCAAGTGAGGAGAGAAGCCATAGAACCCCACCATCACCATCACCACGCAAAACAGGCACCACACAGTGGGACCAAGGAGTGACGGACAGGAGGGAAGTGGTGAGGGCAAGGAGTGGTGGGGCGGCAGCAGCAGGAGGAGTGGTGATAGCAGTAAGATTTTTTTTAAAAAGGCAACAGTTAAGAAGGGGGTGTAGTGTCCATTGATTAAACACAGGCCATTTATCCGTGTGTTGCCCATTTGGCCAACAAACTCTCCATTTATTAAAAGATGGCATAAGATCTTATTTGTATGTCTTGAATCTGGTAACATAAGAACATCACTGCGGGATCAGCCTATCTAGTCCAATGTCCTGTTTTACACAGTGCCTCATCAGATGCCTCTGAGAAGCTCACAGGCAAGAGGTGAGGGCGTGCCCTCTCTTCTGCTGTTGCTCCCCCCACAACTGGTATTTAGTTGCAGGGGTATTGCACCTGGTATTGACTCCTGCCCAGAATGATGGCCCATGCATAAAGAAAGGTCAGTCTTCCACCAATCCTAATGTAGGTCATGTCCACTCCAGAAAAACCAGTCACACTGAGGCCTTCTTCAGCTAATAGAACTGAAGAGAGACAATCTGAGTATTGTATGGGTCACCTCTTTTATGGTAATCCTCATTTGAACTTGCCTCTGAGTCTGGAGATGGCCTATAGCCATCAGACTAGTAGCCATTGACAGACCAGTCCTCCATCTGACTGAACTTCCAGCAATCAGATGCCAAAAGCTTACCTCCTGCTAGTTTCTGTTTCTGCCT
Organism: Hemicordylus capensis; assembly: GCF_027244095.1. NCBI lineage: Eukaryota > Metazoa > Chordata > Lepidosauria > Squamata > Cordylidae > Hemicordylus > Hemicordylus capensis. The sequence continues at coordinate 184,109,134 of NC_069659.1, read as the reverse complement.
CAAGCCTGACAGACTGCACTCTGGGCATTAAGGAATGCATTCCAACCTACTGGAACACTCTGACACCAAAGGTCAATTCCTGTTCATCAGGGCCTACAAAAAAGCCCTAATCTGAGTGTTTACTCTTCAATCTGAACAAGTTAACTCTTGGGTGAGAATACTTCTTAATGCTTGCTCCCTTTCCTTGATTGCTCTGGCTTTGATGAAGGAATGATTCCAAGGGATAGTGAGTACTCCCCACAAAAAAAATGTCCTGCTCCCTCTTTTGCTTCCCATCTACCAAACTGGAACTTTCCAGAAAAGTGCCAGACAATATAGTCATCCTATATTATGTGTCACTGGCTTGAATTAATTGTTTTCAAAGGCCTCTGATTGAAGAAGACTCATTCTTTATAGGAGGATGGCCTAGTTAATATCATTAATTCTGAAGGAGGGTAGGATGCCTCCTTGTTTGAAAGAGTCAGTGATTAGACTACTTCTTAAGAAGCCTTCCCTAGATCCCTCAGCAATGGATAGTTATAGGCCAGTCTCCAATCACTCATGGTTGGGCAAGGTGATTGAGAGAGTGGTGGCTAACCAACTCCAGGCAGTTTTGGAGGAAACCGATTATCTAGACCCATTTCAAACAGGCTTTAGAGCAGTCTATGGGGTTGAGATGGCCTTGGTCAGCCTGATAGATGACCTCTATCAGGGAATCAACAGAAAGAGTGTGACTCTGTTGATTCCTTTGGTTCTCTCAGTGGCATTTGATATCATCAGCCATGGTATCCTTCTGGATCGCCTGAGGGAATTGGGGATAGAGGCACTACTTTGCAGTGGTTTTGCTTCTATCTCTCAGGTAGATTCCAGATGGTGGAGTTTGGTGATGATTGTTCTTCAAAACGAGAGGTATTATATGGAGTCCCCCGGGGCTCCATTCTGTCACCAATGCTTTTTAACATCTACATGAAACTGCTGGTTGAGGTCATCAAAAGATTTAGTGCAGGGTGTTATCAGTATGCTGATGACACCCAAATCTATCTCTCCTTATCATTGGGAAATGACATTCACTCCCTAAATGCCTACCTACAGGCAGTAATGGGTTGGATGAGGGATAACAAATTGAAGTTGAATCCAAGCAAGACAGAGGTGTTCATTGTGGGGTATTGGAATTTGAGGGATGAGCTAGATCTCCCTGTGCTGGATGGGGTTACACTCCCCCAGAAGGAAGTTTCACAGCTTCGACCCGCAGCATACCTTTTCCCAACTGGAGGCCCCAAACCACAGAAAGGCGTTCACTCTGGCCCGCTGCCATGGTCTCCCCTCAGCAGTAATAGAGGGTCGATACAGAAAGATCCTGTACGCAGAGTGATTATGCCCCTGCGGCTCAGAGCAAATTGAAACCACTGAGCATGTCCTTTTATACTGCCAGTTCTACAGAGACATTCGTGCCGCCCTTATTTCTCCACTGTTGAACAAGCTTCTGGGACGTAAAAATCACTTCTATATTCAATTGCTGCTATCTGACTCTAACCACACACCCCACAAAGATTATTGCCAAGTTCTGTGCAGCTGTGATTGGCATCTGGCGAAAGATGATAGCTGATGGGCTCCCCTAATTTGAGCCCTGTTAACACTTGCCTCCATATTCCTCGTACCTCATTAATTGCGCCATGGCAATGCATAATATTTTATTAGATTAATGCAGTGTAACTTCACCACTTAGCGTATTTTAGTGTATTTTATCATTCAGTGTAATTCCGTGTAACTTTACCATTTTTAGTAATAGTCCAACTTATGGTAACCATTATAGTTTTAACCATTTTTAATTTTAATTCTAGCTTTCTACCACATATGAAATCATTTCCAGCTATATTACTGTAGTGTTGCTACTACTATTTAAATTCCCCTTCTATCTTTTCTGTGCATTTTATTATGGAAAAGTATTTTTAGTGGTTATAGTCTTTTAGTAGCTTGTTTCCTTTTAGTAGCTTGTCTCCTTTTAAATTGTAATTATTTTAAATTTTAGCCTTTTTATAAAAGCTATCATCACCTCTGGTAACATGTCTCTTTTCTCCAGTATTATCTTCATTTAATGTGTGATTTTATGCTGGTCTCTGACGGTAATAAAGCTTGATTGATTGACTGACCCGCTCTCCCCGCCAAACCCTTCCTGGCTCTATACACCGACCGTGTGTAGAGCCTCCGTATTTCCTAAATGCAATCTGGCCCATTTTCTGCATAAGTTTGAAAATTTCAACCAAGCTTCATTAATAAGGTAAATAAACTAAATAAACTATCTGACCTCGAAGTATGTAATGGTTAGCAAAACCCTTGCTCCCCTTATCATGTTCTTTGCCACCCATTTGCAATCCCAAACTAGTTTTTTTTAGAGTTGTCCCTGCTTTGAAGGACACACCTTATTCTGGCCCTCCTGATTCTTGCTTTCTGCAAGAATCACCTCACCACTACCTGTTTTGTCCCATGTGCCTGCTTCTGGCTCAGTTGGACTGATGGACACCTTCCTGATGGAATTACTAATATGGCAACCGATATTTATATACCACTTGCCCACAAAAGTTCTCATAGTGGTTTACCGATAAGATAAACAATACTGATTTCCCAGTCCCAAAAGGCCTCACTATCTGAAGCCTGACCCTTGCATGAGTCTGACCATGACATGCACATCTCCTAATTCCTAGCCTTTTGCAAGTAAATCATCAAGGGGATGATGTCTCTGACAGAGGTAAGAATGTTTAAGTTCCATTTGTATCAGCGAGAGACTTGAATATGTGTTTATCTCTCCCATAAAAATCAATGGGACTTAAAAGTACTTTACATTGGCTAGGTTGAGACCAAGGTTTTTTTTTAGTCTTGTAAGCTGCATGTTTCTTCGAATATTACCTGCAGTCCATTCAGGCATGCACCCTTTAATGGTTTCATGACTCCTTTACAAGTTTTTCCCCTCCAATTTCCACAGAGCAGCATATTATTTAGGGGGGTGGGGAATCAGGCTGCCTCACTCAGATGAATCTGATCCATATAGGCCTGCTTGATATCATTAGCCCCCACCCCATTTGAAAAGGAGGAAACTCAATTTTGGCAGCCAGGAAAACATATGCAAGCCTTACATTAGCAGTTACTCCCTGAACAGATTTTCACAAGCCCTGTCTCTGTCTGTCTCTGTGTGGGCCAAATCAGAGGTGACAAACATATCATTGTCCTGTTAGGGGCTTATTTTTTTTACTGTAAAATCGGATCTATGCAGTGGCCCATTCTGGACTAGGATCACAGTGCAAAAGAATAATTGTTTTACCTAGGCCTCTGCAGCTATTTGGTTTTGAATAAAGGTAAAGTGTGCCGTCAAGTTGATTTTGACTTCTGGCACGCACAGAGTTCTGTGGTTTTCTTTTGGTAGAATACAGGAGGGGTTTACCATTGCCTCCTCCCGCGTGGTATGAGATGATGCTTTTCAGCATCTTCCTATATCGCTGCTGCCTGATACAGGTGTTTCCCATAGTCTGGGAAAGTCTAGACTATGTTTAGTCTAGACTGTGTTTCCCACAGTCTGGGAAACATACCAGCGGGGGTTCGAACCGACAACCTTCTGCTTGTTAGTCAAGCATTTCCCTGCTGTGCTACTTAAGGTGGAAGTGGTTTTGAATAGCCAAAGCCAAATAATGCACACAGCCCTGTTGGGACCACACAGAGTCAAGCATTCCCAATGTGTTCCATGGGATCCAACCTCCAAACTGCTTAAAAGTTCCATGCCCCATAAACATTTATGGAAAAGAGCTAGAAGGGCCTACATTTCCCAGCCTCATGGTTGAAAATCTCATGGTTTTCAAGATGGAGCTGAAATGCAGTGGCCTCTGTGCTCTGTAAGGGATTCTTTTAACCAGTAAAAGGTCTGTTTGGGAACTGGATCCCAGACAGAGGTGTGTTGGGGGTGCAAGTCTGGGATGCTAATAAAACCCCCTACTTGGCCTAAGGCCACCCACAGCCCCTATTGCATCTCTGGTTGTCAATGACCTTCCCCAGTTGTATGCAAGAGGGCAGCTCAGGGCTTTTTATGCATACCTCTGTAAAGCTCTTAGACTCCTTCCCCTTCCTAACCAAATGGAATAGTGCCTTAAGCTTTGCAACCAATACTACAACAATTTTGTGGGAAAACATTTAAAGTGCTCTTTAACCATATGTGTGGATAATTTCAAACGTGCGCCTGGAAGCTGCCTTAGAGGGAAAACAACTGAAGGGGAGAAATTTTGGGAGACAACTGTGAGGCAGAGAAAGGGTAAAATATCCCCATCTCCCATCTCTTTAAGTTGTACCCTCACAATATTGATATAGAACATGCAGTTCCGCCCTTAGGTATATTGAGCAGCTTGCCTCCAAAGTATGCCCGTGTTCAGTCCATAATATGACCAAGTTACTAAATATTACAAATAAAGGAAATGCTGACAGGCCTTTTTTATGTTGGCCGTAGTGGTAATATCCTGTTTAGCACATGTGAAATTGCCAGATCTGCTTTTTATCTTCCTCTGTTAAGAAAGCAATTACACAGGCATGTTGTCAACCAAGTTTATAATATGATGAAACAGACATTAAATCGAATGGTGATTAAATCCCCAAGGGAGGATGTGCTTCAGTTAAACTTTTAAACTACTGTGCTTCTGTACATATCTAAAGCATTTAATGCACTTGGGTGTTACACTCATCTCAGGGAAAGGATAAATTAAGGATGCTCAAAAATGTATACATAACCTATTTTCCCCTCTGCTTCCTTCTTAATTTTAATTTTTACAGTGTGCGATGAAAGTCGGCTATTTTAACATTCCATTTAATCTTGGGGAAAGTGAAGGTTCACACATCTGGTCCAGATAATCTACTAAAGTGTTTGCTTATGTAAATTAACACTGAGATTTATACCTGCTATATATCTATGCAATTTGTTTGTGCTCACAGCTGGGGCTAACAAAGATTGCATTTTTGAATCTGTATAATTCAATTTGCACCTCACCTCTAATTCATGTTGTATTAGCATATACATGACACTGGTTGCACTCATGTTCCCTCTATGATCACATACCATTTTCCAAGCCGCCACAACTGCAGAAATGGTTGAGCTGTCCTTGTGTAAGGTGGTTCTCCACGTGGTTCTGTACCCATGCATATGCAATGAAAAATGTCACAGAGATAAGCTATATGTGGCCTGAAGCCCATATGCCCAGGGATTTTTTTTTTAATTAAAAAACTTAAAACCCATACTCTTTTCCCCACATGGGATAGCTCCAAGGCAGCTTACAACCATTAAATAAAAACAAAAACAATATAAAAATATACAGTACTGAAATAAAAACAACACAGACACAGCAAAGCCAAAAACTGTTTCAAAGGAGTCAGAGCAGGCAGATTCAGTATTCAAGAGCAAAAAGCACAGCCAGAAAGATCAATGTTCAAGAGACCTTGGAAAGTCAGCAATGTCAGTGGCAACTGAACTTTCCAGGGAAGGGGGCTCCATAGTATAAGCACTATATTGGAAAACATTGTCTCCTGAATCCCTATCAACCAACTTTCTGCTGATGGTGGGAGATGGAGCAGGATCTGAGTAGTCAGGCAGAATCATTGGTAGGGTTTGTCAGGTCCAGATGGTGAAACACGTCGATATCCATCACCAAAAAAAGTGGAAATAGAGGATGATTTTCACCAAAAAAGTCTCCACTTTGTATAAAATTTGCATAGTATTATATATGGATATTTTGATAGAAATTGGATAATTTGAGAATAAATACAACTCACAACTATGAAGCTGATGACCAGGTGAGCTATATGTCTGCCCAGTCCGCTGTCTACGTGCAGAGTTCTCAAGTCCCCTGCTTCTTAAATGTAAATTCTTCTCCTGGTTAGGTTCACCACACACACAATCCTCTGTGCTCCTCCCCGCCTTGGGTCACCCAGCCTGCTCCCCCCAGCCAGGCTGGCAACTTCACCTCTTGGCTCGAGGCAGGGCAGCCAGCTAGCTACCAAGGCAGCCCCTTTGCATGCTGGCGCAATGGCACATGCACAGTCTCCTACTCGCTTGCTGTTCTCTACAACGACAAGCATTTATAGACCACTTTTCAACAGAAGGGTTCACAGTGGTTTTCAAAGAAAAATAATTAGATTTCCCCTGTCCCCAAAAGGCTCCCAGTCTAAAAAGAAACACAAGGTAAGACCAGCATCAGCCACTGGAGGAATGCTGTGCTGGGGTTGGATAGGGCCAGTTGCTCTCCCCATGATAAATAGAAGAGATTCACCACTTTAAAAGTGTTTCTCCTTTTTACTCCAGGGGCGTATCTATAGGGGAGCAGGGGGGGCACGTGCCCCGGGTGCCATTGAAGGGGCGCGCAATTTCTTAAAATTAAATAATTTTTTAAAAATGGCCACCAAAAACAATATGGCCACTGGGCATGCTCAAATGGCCTCTGTGAGGCCCTAGGGCATGCCACGCCTCGCAGAGGCCATTTGAGCATGCACAGTGGCCATTTTGTTTTCAGCAGCCATTTTTAAAATATATATATTTTGAAAAATGACCACCACACATGCTCAAATGGTGCCTGTGAGGCCCTAGAGGCCAGTGGGAGGAGGGGAAAACTTTGCAGACCCCCCACAGCCTTTAAGATGTTCCCCAAAGGGGCTACAGGTAATTTTTTTTTAAAAAAAAATTAATATAATATGTCACTGTACACATATTCAGATTGGCACTATGTACAGAGAATAAGGGCTTGTGAATACTGAGCGGAAGTTTATGAGCTAAGATTGTATCCATTTGCTCTTACTTTGCTTCTTGTGATAAGTGAGTTAAATGTGATGTCTTAATAATATGGCTATTAATGGTCAGTTTGTCTTTGAATCAATGTGAAATCCTTAGTATTAAGGCCCACTGGGAGTTTCTTGCTCTTTCTCTCATTTTTACTTTCTTTCTGAAATACTAGAATATATTCCAAGCAGTGACACAGTTTACTCTGCATATCATTTAATTATTTTCAGAGTATCTGGGAAAAGTAAAATTCTCCATTTATTTTTAAAACTTATGTAATCATGATGCTACAATGCATAGCAGACAATTAGACAGGCACTTCTTTTAGTTTTTCCAAGTACAACTCCGCATAATATTTGGGGATTTCATGAGCCCCAGCATACTGAAATTTGTCATTTTCCAGCATTTTAACCTGAGCTATCCAAACAAATTAATGATAGCCCCACAATTTGGATAGTTTTAAAAAATAAATCTGAAGTGGTAGATAGGAGCTTGACCACATGTATGAAATTGGTAATTTTTGTAATTTTTGAAATTTTTAAAATAAAAGTTTTCTGAAACATGTGTGTCAGTCAGATGTATGTTGGGGGGGTGGCGGGGGGTGCGGCGGGGGGGCGCAATTTCAGTGCTTGCCCTGGGCACCGTTTTCCCTAGTTACGCCACTGTTTTACTCAGAAGGGGTAGCTGCTAATGGAGTAAAGTTAGTTAGCTAACTGCTAACTTCTCACTGCCTTCACACGAAGGAAGCAAGCTGCACCTGCCAGGCCCACCTATCTATGCTCCTGCATCATGTGGCTCTGAAACCTGTCAAGGAAGCCGAACCTCCCCTCTGGCTTCCCCACTGGATAGATGGTGAGTAGGAAAGGGAAGGACACAGAGGAAGAGAAGCTGCTCATGAAATCAAATGGTTTTGCTCATGAGAGAAAAATAGTCCAGCGGCTCCCCAGAACTTTGGGGAGATGGGAAAAAAAAAAGGCAACAGATAAAAAAATGTCATGTGGTCCCCAAATTAGTCACATGTCTTCTATAAAAATCCATAGTTGGAAACTCTAATCACTGGGGTGCAGAGGGAGGTAGTCAAATACTGTGCTTGAAAACAATTTAGGATTTTAAAGGGAATAACCAGCACTTTGAATTGGGCTGTGGAACTAATTTGGAGCCAGTGAAGCTAGTACAGCAATGTCACATGATCTAAAAAATTGCCCCATCATGATCCTAGCTGCTGAGTTTTGCACCGGTGGATTTCTGACACCTCAAAGGAAGCTACATAGAGATTTTAGTGCAGTAATTAGGGATGTGCACAAATTGATTTTTTTGATTCAATTTGTGCCCCAAACAAATCATCCCTGATTTGTTTTGTATCCAAATCTACCACCTCCAAATCAACCCACATATAATTGGTATTTGCTTTGATTCTAGTCAGATTTGGACCGATTCAGACCTCTTAACAAGGTCCTAGGGGCACCAAATTTGGGTGGTGGGTAGGTCCCCAGGGTGCTACCTACCACCCAAATTTCAAGGCAGTGGGACACTTGGTTGATATTTAATGAATTCTTTGAGTTTTTACTGATTTTGAAAATTTCTGCCATAGGAAACAATGAGGATTCGAAGTTGCCATATCCTAACCCTAACACAGATCCCCAGCTTTCTTTCTTTCTTTCTTTCTTTCTTTCTTTCTTTCTTTCTTTCTTTCTTTCTTTCTTTCTTTCTTCCCTCCCTCCCTCCCTCCCTCCCTCCCTCCCTCCCTCCTTCCTTCCTTCCTTCCTTCCTTCCTTCCTTCCTTTCTTTCTTTTTAAAAGCTAAGCTCTAGCCCTTGTAGAAGTGGCGTTATGGAGCAACATGTGCAGTCATTTTTCAAGCATTTGGATTATTTGGTGCATAATAACTTTTCCTCATAATGAATCTCTATGAGGATTCATTGCACACCTTCATTTCTTCTGTTCATTTTGAATGTAACTGGACAATGCCAGATGTCAACTACCATGTGGCAACTACACCCCCACCCTGCAAGACAGTGGGGTACTCATTTCAATTTTGAGGAATATTGAAATATTTAGATTCTTTGGTGTCTAATAACTTTTCCTCATAATGAATCCCTATGAGGATTCATTATATACATTCGTTTCTTCTGTACATTTTGACTATCATTGAACAGTGCCAACTATCAACTGTTATGTGTCAACTACACACACAAACACACCCCACACACACACTGGGGTACTCAGTTAATTTTTTTAGGTATTTTTGAAGTGTTTAGATTCTTTGGTGTCTTCATGACACACCTTCATTTCTTCTGTTCATTTTGACCTCACTGCTTTGCAGGTGCCTCATCCAGCATTCTTGGCAATAATAGGAAAATAGGAACATATAAAGCTGCCATCTACTGAGTCAGACGATTGGTCTATCTAGCTCAGTATTGTCTTCACAGACTGGCAGCAGCTTCTCCAGGACTGCAGGCAGCAATCTCTCTCAGCCCTCTCTTGGAGAAGCCAGGGAGGGAACCTGGAACCTTCTGCTCATCCCAGAGCAGCTCCATCCCCCTGTGGGGAATATCTAACAGACACATCAAGTCTCCCGTTCATATGCAACCAGGGTGGACCCTGTTTAGCTAAGGGGACAAGTCATGCTTGCTACCACAAGACTCAGCTCGTGTTTGAGTGTCTTGAATCACTTTGAACAGGAGGAAGGGTCCCTGATACAAACAGAACTTTAAGGCAGAGGTGTAACTATAGGGGGGGCAGGGGGGGCATGTGCCCCGGGCACCATCTTTTCTGGTCACGTGGGGGGCGCCGCCATGACCAATTTTTTTTTTATTTTTAATTTTTTGTTAATACAAATGTTTCCTGCTCAGTGCAGCAGCGCTGCAGCAGTCAAGGGAGCGCGTCGGTGCCCCCTTCCCCATGAGCGGTCCCTTCTGCGCCCCTTGCGCCCCCCCCCATTGCTTTGCTGGCACCTGGCGGCCAGTCAGTGGCCTGGCTTGGCGGCGGCGGGCGCTTGTGAGGAAAAACCTAAGTATAATGTAGTATGTGGGGGGGCGCGGGGGGCGCCATTTCAGTGCTTGCCCCGGGTGCCGTTTTCCCTAGTTACGCCTCTGCTTTAAGGAGTTGAGGGGAGAGCATGGTTTGGTTTTTTGGCAGTTGGCCTTCTGAGGTAGCTCTGCAGGGCTCCTCTGAGGAGAAAAGGTTTTGTAGATGTGCCAGCTGTGTCTTGGAGGAGCCCTGGACATGAAGCCAGGTGAGGCGGTAGCATAAGGCAGAAGATTTGGGAGGCACTAAAGGGGGCCCCAAGATGCCCCGTAGCCCTACTCTAGAATCATATCTTGAAGAGGGGTTTTGGTCACTTGATGGAGGAAAGGTCTCTCAAGGGCTACTAGTGGGAAGGCTATAGGCCACCTCCAGCTTGAAAGGCCACATGCCTCTGGGTGCCAGTTGCAGGGGAGTGCGGCCATGCCGTCAACTGCTGCCTGTGGGCTTCCAGTGGCATCTGGGGGGGGGCATGTGAAAGGGGATGCTGGACTAGATGGAGCTTGGGCCTGAGCCAGCAGGCCTGTTCTGATCTTCTTAGGACTGATCTGACCCTTGGAAACTGGAGTGCCGTAATGGCGCAGTGGTTAGAGTGGCAAGGAAAGAGACCGGCAGTGTCCGTGTTCGAGTCCCCATTCAACCTTTTCTTTATTTTTCTTTCTTTAAAATATTTAGACCCCACCCCTCCACTAGACTACTGCTCGGGGCAGCTCACAGCAATCAAATGGATACCATCGACAAGAAAACACAAGAACACTCACCACATTCAGGAAAGAAGTTAAAAGTCAGGTTCAAAGCCACAATCACTATGAAGTTCAACCTGAAAGTTCTTTGTACTTTGCATGTGTGTGTAGAGAGGCCCGGAATGGCTTGCAGCCAGCCCAGGCTCCCATTTGGGAGGCTGGTGGTAGGGTGGTAGGAGCTTCTGCCACCACCTCTACCAACATCCCGTCATCCAGCCAAGCAGTGGCTTGATTTTTCAAGGTAAATGACAGCCTGAGACATTTACCCCTCTCCACACACACACCACAGTCCTTTACTTGTAAAGGGGAATCCTTGCCGGATCCCCCTTTACAAGTATAGCCGCTGAGCTCCTCGAGCTGGCTTGTTGACGGAACCAGACCCGGCCGGGCTCGATCGAGCCTGAGGCCAAGCCTCCTGGGGTGACTTGAATCTGGTCCAGATTTGAGCTGAACTGGGCAATCTGGTTCCATGCACATCCCTACAGAGAAGGAGATGCTCTTATTTTGACAAGCAACATGTTCCAAAGCCCTGGGGCAGCCACAGAGAAGGCCTGGTCTTGAGTCGCCACCATACGAGCCAGTGACAACCATAACTGGACCTCTCCAGATGATCTTACTACGTGGCAGGGTTCATGACAGAGAAGGTGCTCCCTTAAACACATTGGACCCAAGCCCTTGCAAGCCTTATAGGTAATATCTAGCACTGTGAATTTTGCCCGGAAACATAGCAGCAGCCAGTGCAGTTCTTTTTAAATGGGTGTTATTGTTGGAAATTCTCTGTGGTGAGAGAATCCCTTTCTCGTTATAGCAGAGTGCACAGAGGCACGACACAGCGGAATTTAGTTAGGCATGTGTGTATGCTGAGAGTAAAGTAACTTGGAGCCAATTCATAGTTTCAAATCAATATATAAGGCATTTATTAAGGAATTCCATTCTAGATAGGAAAGTGAGGAGTTAGGATCTCTAGTCTATCTATCTAGCTGGATGCAGATGGATTCTGCATCTTCTCTGCACACATGGTGCAGGGAGAGGAGCTTGCCATGTTGCAACGAAGAAGGGCAGGTAGGGAAGAGAGAGAGGAAGGAAGTTAATCCCTAAGAGTACCAATCTACATTTCAAAGGGATAGTGTCAGAGCAGTGGAGAAGGGATGACCAATGTCTTGACCCTCTAGCCCTCTGACTCACTAGTCCTCCACTGTCTGAGACAAGAGACAGCGCAAAGTCCTTTAACTCCCAACAGTTATATGGTTCCTTCAGGTTTTCTCAGAGACCAGTCTGGCTGCCGCATTCTGTACCAATTGTAGTTTCCTTTCTGTTTGAGGAACTTACTCTACTAACAGCTGTTACTACTCGTTGATTTCTCAATTGAATTTGACTACTCAATGGTAGGGGGAAGCACTCTGCATATGCTCAGGGATGCTCTCTCTATTATTGATTTCTATCTTGTAGGGCTGAATTCTGGCACTGAAAAAGACTGATGACATCTGGCTAAAACCAGTCCTAGTATAATTGATAATCTATGCTCTGTATAATGCATCAGTATAACACTTGCTTTCTCTATGAATATTAAAGGATTTATTAATAATTCAATTCATACAGCTGTTTTGCTGATACACTGGCTTTATCTATTCCCACAAGATGTGCAATAAGGAATACATAGAATATAAAAGGAAATGAATAGCACATGATACAATTTGAGTTATGTTATCAGAAACCAACAGATTTAATATATTTTATTAGATCTGTAGGTTGGATGCATTTCTGAATAAATAACTTCAATAAAGTCAAAGAGGCGGGCGTATTTCATTTGATAAGCTAAGTGCTTTTGTTTCCTGTCTGTTCTCTTATGCTGTTCTCTTGTGCTTTTGTTTTTATTTGGCTTTTTGTTCAACTGGGGGGCGGGTGCTGCTTTGCATTGCTATCTGTCTTTGTTGGCTGTCATGGTGGGCAAAGACAGTGGGAAGAAAAGTATGTGTTCTGAAGATTGTGGGAGACCAAAGCTAGCATTTCTATTAACATTAATGGGTATTCCTAATATAGGTTTCTGCATGGGTTGTGTGTGAGAGAAGAAGAGAGAGAGAGAGAGAGAGACACACCCCAGTGTTTGCTTCCACAAAGCACACATTCCCCTCTTCCCTTAGGCTTTCTTTTTTCAGAGCTGTAAGCACTTAGTAGCTCAGTAAAAAAAAGATGCAAACGGTCATTGTGAAGGAACCAGGCCAAACCCCCTCTTTTTGTATATAAGATAGTGGGGCGATTCTCATGATCAACAAAAATCGGGCTAGCAGAGGCTAGCCTGATTTTTGTTGACCGTAAGAACCGCCAGGCTTGCAGTCGAGCCCGGTGGTTCTTGAGCAGGTAACCCGCTCGAGAACCCCTGCTAAAAAGCAGGTTTGCGGAGCGAGCGCTCCAGCAAACCTGCTTTTTAGGATCGTGAGTAGCCACGGCGCGCCTTCACACCATGCCTACTCACGAGTAGACCCCCAGCTGGGGGTCTCCACAGTATGCCCTGTGCACTCGCGCAGGGCATACGGGGGCTTGTGGGGGCCACGTGGCCTCTGCTCCCCCCACCGGCCATCATGTGGGCGGCCGATCCGGCTGCCCAGGGCTCCCTGCCCGCTTGTGAGCAAGGAGAGCAGGCTTAGCCTGCTCTTCCAGCTCACTGCCCCAAACCAGGTCTCTCTGATCGAGAGACCTGGTCCTTTATGTTGCAATTGCCTTGCTTATTCCCTGTGTTAAGAAAGCTGTGCAGAGGTCAACAGTTTACAACTCCTGTTCTACAGTTTGGTTTTGGAGGGAGATGAAATGTACTGGTTTTATTTTGGAGGGAATTGGAAGTTTTATTTTATTGGTTATGCTTTTTAAAAATGGAGGGAACTTAAGTTGTGTTGATTGGATGGTTTGAAAAATGGGAGGGAAGTTTAAAGAATATAAGGAGGTTGCCTTTAGCAGAGTTTTAGTGCTAGTAAAGGAGTTCAGGAGTTCAGAGAGTGCAGTTCAGGTTGGAGTCAAGAGGAAAAAGATTGAAGATCAAGTGGACACCAGAGCTGGAAAGAATTGCAGAGCTGAAATGGAAAAGGACTAAAAAGAGTTGCTGAGATTAAAGACTGAAAAAATTCGCTAGGAGAGAGCCAATTTCTCTGCAGAGCTGAATTGCTCACCAGTAGGAAGGAACAGTCTGCAATTCAAACCCCAGTACTGTAAAATGAAAGCTGAACAAGGGACAAACCAGGTTTGCTGGAGAAGCTGAGGTGACTGCAGAAGACTCTGGGTATTCTGAGGATAAGGCTCAGTGTTAGACAGGTCATTTGGGTTGTATTTTGATCACATTTTACTTCTTTCTTACTCATTTGATTGCTGCTTTGGTAGTACATTTTTCAAAGAAACTATTGGTTTAAATTGAACTTTAAATTGATTTTTCAAAGTAAAAATTCTTGTTTGTGTTTTAAAAATATATATAGCTTCTGTCTGTTTTCTCCACCCCATGCCTAAAGCCCTTACTACACTACTTAATTTTTAATATGACAGAAGTTGGAAGGCTGTTTTCAGTAGACTCAGCAAGAGAAAGCCTAAAAGTCTACTTGGTGGCAGCGGTTAAATTTAAAAACCAAGGGGCTGGTTCATTCTGATCTGTGACACGTAGTGGCAGCACGGCGTGATCCGTGACAGTCTTAACTTTTACCATGTGGATTTCTGTGGAGCCATGTTGGTAGTTCACTATCTCTCGCTTATATAAACCATGCAACAATGGCAACTCTAAAGGGCAAAACCCATTTCCTATTCTATCGTCATACTCTTCAGTAAGTGCTCACTCATGAATGGGCCCCATCTTATATGTAGCCCTTTACTTCCCAGCTGGCAATAGTCTGATCGCAGCTGAGGGAGTATTTTGAGTCACAGTGCTGGCAACCTTCCAGGGGAATATGGCTGCCAGCTTCCTCTGTGGCCAGATTTTTGTTTCCTCCATGATTTGTTATTCATTCCATCTTCCCTCGGTTAAATTGACTTTATCTTTCTTCAAAGGCGGAGCAAGCCGATGCTACTCTATAGTGCTACATGCTAAATTAACCCTAAAGCTACTAGCGAATTTTCTTCTACAGAAGCACTCCTTGAACAGGGAGCGGGGCGGGGAGTGTGGAGGTGGTTGGACCCAGCTATGGGGCCTGGGAGAGTATGGGGTGGAGGGCGATTGCCCCACCTAAAGGACAGATCTGGCACAATGGAGTTTAGACTGGTATGACCCAGGACACACAAAGGCCCCTTGCGCAGGCGTGGCGGCCTCCAAAATGGCCACCATGCCAAGAGGGTAAGCCCCAAATGGGCTGAAGAGCTGGCCAAATGGCCGATTAGGGTGGCAAGAAGGCCAACAGGGGGGAACCCCCACAGACCACATAGAGGAAGTCCCCCATAGGGAGTAAGTGATTTAAAATATTCACGAACACACACACCCCGGATTGAACCAAACCAGGGGCGGGGGTTCGAGGGGATACCTGACCAAACAGGCCCAGTTTGGACCCAAACTCAACTGGACCAACTGGTTCCGTGCACACCCTTACTAGTCTGAGGCATATTTCTTGACTGCTAGATCCTTTACTGTTGATGGTCAATCCTAAAAGGCAGAAACTATCCACCATTTCAATGTTTTCATTGTCAATGGTGAGGGTGATTCCTGTACCCATTGTTGTTGTTAAGTCTTCTTTACATTTTAAGTGGTGCAGTGGAGAAATGCTTGCCTAACAAGCAGAAGGTTGCCGGTTCAAATCCCTGCCGGTATGTTTCCCAGACTACAGGAAATATCTATATCGGGCAGCAGCGATCTAGGAAGATACTGAAAGGCATCATCTCATGGGAGGAGGCAGTCCTGTATTCTACCAAAGAAAACCACAGGGCTCTGTGGGTGCCAGGAGTCAAAATCAAATTGACGGCATACTTTACATTTAGTTGTCCCTTTTTTTCACTGTGCTCCTTGACTTTCCTTACTAGAGCTTGCAGATCATCCGCATTCTCGACTAACAGAGTGGTGTCATCAGCATAGCACAAGTTGTTGATGTTTCTTCCTCCAGCTTTAAAACTACTCTCATTTTCTTCCAATCCAGCTTCTCTCAGTATATGTTGAGCATATAGGTTGAATAAATAAGGAGAAAGTATATAGCCTTGTCTCACTCCTTTGCCAATCTGGAACCAGTCTGTTTCACCATGTTCTTTGTGGACTGTGGCTTCCTGTCCTGTGTATAGGTTTCTCATGAGAACAATGAGATGTTCTGGGACTCCCATTTTCCTAAGGATATTCCACAACTTGACATGGTTGACACAATCAAAGGTTTATCTGTAGTCAATAAAGCACATACTGAGGTGAGTCTCAGGATCAGTGAGACTCGTCGGAAGGGGATTTGTGGGGAGAGTTGGCTTAGCCCGCTCTCCCTGCAGACGACCACTATTGCAGCCCTGGGTGGCCGGATCGGCTGCCCACACGACTGCTGGCTCTGTCACGGAGCTGGTGGGGGCCATGGGGATTGGGGGACACGCAGCCCCCAGAAGTTCAGGAAGCCCCGTGTGAGTACACGGGACATGCTGGAGAGACCCCTGAGCCCAGGAGGCTGCTTGCAGCCGGGGGTCTCCTTGTATGTTGCCACGGCGCGGAGCCACACACTGTGGCAATACACGATTTTTAAAAACGGGGTTAGCGGACCATTTGCTCCACTAACCCTGTTTAAGGGGAGGGGTATTCAAGCGGGTTACCCGCTTTGGGGAAACCCGGCTCACCTGCAAGTCCGTGGTTCCCATGATCCATGGAAAGCGGGCCAAGCTCGCTTTCCACTGATCGTGAGAATACTGTCTTTGATTTCTTTTTGGTATTCTTTTGCTCTTTCAATTATCCAGCATGCATCAGCAATAATGTCTCTTGTTCCTTGGCCTTTTCTGAAATCAGCTTGATGATCCATCAGTTCCCTTTCCACGTAGGGCTGTAATCTGTTTTGGATGATCCTGAGCATTATTTTGCTAGCATGTGAAATTAAGGATATTGTGCGATGGTTTGCACAATCTGTTGAGTCTCCTTTCTTTGGTATGGGTATGTAGACTGACCTCTTCCAATCTGTTGGCCATTGTGGTGTTCTCAAAATTTGCTGGCATAGTTTGGCTAGAGCGTTGACTGATTCTTCTTTATACTAATTAATAATGCTCCATAGTTATCCAAATGCACTTCAGTGGGATGCCAGTCTTTCAGAGACATAGGAAGTAGCCTGAAGGATTACCGCTTGTTTTAAGAAGGTGTCATTTAGATGTCATTTCTCACATGACATCACACAGGATGTCATGGTTGCTGTTGTAGATGGAGGTCTATTTCTCACTGAGGTGGTTCATTGTGTCTGGTCCTTGCTTGTGAACAACTATAGGAAGGAATGGGAAAGAGGGATTTGAACCTAAGAAAAGCTTGGACTGCCCTACTGGGGTAGGGTTGCTCGTGTGAAGCGCCAAGATTGGGGCCAATCCCAATGCTGTCCCACTGAGTAGCCCAGTCCCCCCGCCACACCTAGGCTTTTACTGAGGTCCCGGTCATGTTTGCTCATGCTGCAGGCAGCCTGAACAGACAGAGGAATAGTTAAAATCCTCCAGTGCACCACACTCCTTGCTCATTGCGTTGAGGGATTAGGAGGCCGGAGCCTGCTCTCCCCCCTCCCCACTTGCCTCTGTTGTGTCATGTGGGCTAAGCCTGAGAGCAGCTTACATTGTGTGAGGAAGGAAGGTTGGCTCCTGCCTCCCCACTCCCAATCCTCCACAGGCCAGGTAAGCCGTGGTCATATGAAGAACCTTATAGTTTTGAATGTGTGGCACATCATGAGTTTTGCTTGACTGCAAAGGATCTGTCCCACATTTAATATAAATGCCTTCTTCCTTTAAACTGCTTACCAATGTAATTTTGAAAGGGACAATATCAAGCGATATGAATCAGCCACTCCCTAATGAATGGCAATATTGATGATTTTGGCGGCAATTTATTTTTCCTCCTCTCTTTGGCTGAGCCAGTTGTCAGTACTTGACTAACAATCTATTATCAGTCTGTTCCTGTCAGCTGAAAAGCAGGTGCAATTTATACATTGCAGTGATAAAAGGAATATTAGACTGGAATAGCAAACAAGTTGCAGGGGAGACCGCAATGACACAACAGTTGTGCTATTACTTCCTCCGTCCTAGGGACAGTGAAAAGTTCCCAACTAAATAAAGAGAAAAGGTAGTGGCAGTCAGTGTGTTTTTCCTGGCTCACATCAATAGCAACTGGGGAATTGAGTCACAATTCAGTGTGAAATTCTGCCGCACCTACCCCATACAGTAGAATAGAGGCTGCACATAAATATTATAGTGTTTTTGTACAGCTTCCAATCATTTCAGCAGCATTTGAATTTTACATTTCTTTTGTTTATATAATATATCATGAAATAGAAACTCCTATGCACCTAGTCCATGGAACCAATTTTTCAATTTACTATTCCAGAAAAATGCAAATTTATTTCACAACATAAAAAAATTGTCTATGTCTAGGTGTAGATTCTAATATGGCACAAAAGGAGAACCATTCACTAAGCCCCATTTTTTTAGTTTCTTTGCTTCTCAGCCCACTGCCTGCTTGCAAAATGAGCTCACAAGCCTAGCTTACATGTTCTGTGAAAAGATAAAATGTCACCTCTACAGGGCTCTTCAGAGACAGGCTCCTACCAAATATTTGAATGACAAGCAAATCAACAATGAACTAAAACATAGGACCAGATCTGAGATAAACTTTCATGTAAATCAATAATTGTATTCTAGCTTTTGCAAAAATTAAACCACCCTATATTGTACTAGGATAAAAAGTGTGTGTGTGTGTGTGTGTGTGTGTGTGTGTGTGTGTGTGTGTGTAAAAGAACTATCCTGTGGGATTGGACTGCAGAGGACATTTCGCTAGAAAGAAGAGAGCAATGGGAAAAGAAGTATGATTCATGTTCAGCATCTCAAATGGAGGACAGAGCACAAGGACTGAATAATGAAACAAAGCCAAGATATTCAGCATGCCAGGAAGGTTTCTGTTAGAGAGCTGTTGGAATTATTTAAAAAGGTTAGTCTATGAATAAACATGCTTCATCAAGGTCTCTTACACTTGCAACGAGAGATGCTAATGAATAATAAAGGCGTAATGGGGACTGGCGAAGAAATTAATGTTAATCTTATCCAAAGCAGATACAAATTAATATTGGAGCAACATTTTTGTAATCACTTCTTGAGGCAAAAATTCAATTAATGTGACTGAATCAATATTTCAGATCTCAGTCCCTTGAAAGCATCACCCCTTGCTTGCTCTCCCTTCATATCTGAACGTTCACCAGCACGATTGGCTCATCCTTGTCAGATCGATACTCAGGGAGACTTCTTAATAGGGACTATTCTTTGAGAAATAGTCCAGTTCTAGAAAGCACAGTGCTGTAAATTCCAAGCTTGCTGGGGGCATGTATCAGCTGGGAACTTTGGTTGAAGCAGGGTGATTACTGTGGAGAAAAGAAATGTATATGAACCAGATTCAATTTTATTCTGCGCTGCAGATTTTGATACCCTTGCTCCTTTTTATTGTCCCCCAAAGAAGCTGGTCACCTCATTGCACAGAATACTATCTCAGTATACAGTATACATGTTTCACATGCCTTGGAGAAATTCTTCACTTCACTTCTGAATCCATTTCTAATGTGAAGCCTTGGGGTAGCCTGCTTAATTCTCATTTCCAGCTTAAAGGGCACCCAAGTATATGCAACTGCATTTTCTCACAATGACCCCTTGATGCCCTTGCCACACTTTCCCTCTGACCTTTTCTCTCTGCTGCTCCCCTAGCCATTGTTTAAATTTAAATGGTAAACGTCTTGGGGCAGTGTGACAAAATGCAGATTTCCATCTTAGCTCAAGAATGCTTTCACTCCATCCTGAATGCTCTGAATGGGGAATGTTCCTCCCTGTTGTTACTGTCCTTGCCTCTTGCACTCAAAATGGAGGTATAGTCTAAATCTCTTTTTCACAACAGCTGTTTCAAACCAGACCTGACTTTAGACATGCAAGTTTAAACCCATTAAGGAAGAGGAAACTTCAGTTGAAGGGAAAATCTTAAAGGCAGATTGGTTTAAGACCAAAGTTACATTATAGATACACCAGCTCTTCTCATTAGATCCCAGAGCTGTCTGTCTCAGAAAGAGTGGGGAAACCTTCTCCTTTAATTACTATAAAATGGGAGTCACATTCCCCAGCCATTTTGTCACCTGTCATGAGTTTCCAGTAGCCAGGCATCATAGATAGATAGATAGATAAATCTTTATTGTCATTGTCCTGTGCAGAACAACGAGATTGAATCATGTCACCATCTGCAACTGCTGTCCAGAAAGAGAGATGCTGTAGAGACTAACACTTCCCGCATTCACATGTAACATGAAACCAGAAGTGAAGGGACCTCTGGTTTTGGAAACTGTATGTCCAAATGGGGGCAATGGCAGTTTTATGAGAGAAAAAACCTGTGGTTTTCCTCCCTAAACTGTATTTAGTACCTTCAGTCTGAAGTAAGTTTGGTTGCCCGTACTTTCAGTTTCATGGTGCCAGCATTGTGTCCGAACACTGGCACCACAATCTCCCCCTTCTGCAACTGGAGTTGAGGGAGGAAGCTCCTCCCTTGCTCTGGCTGCCAGGGCAGTCCTTCATTGAAGAAGGACAGCCCTGGCAGCCAGTTCCCCATCCTCTCTGCAGTCTGTGAAGCTGCAGAGATGGAGCTCTCCATTTCGTCTGAATTCAGATCTGCAGTCTAGGACCCACCTATTTACTGAACTCAGGTAAAACTAGTTTTAGTTAGGCAGTTAGTGTTTCGTAGTTCCTTTTTTGAATTCCTATGAGCCATTCTTTATTCCTTATTCTTAATAAGAAATACTTTTAATAAGAAATGATCTTATTTTCTTAATAAATTTCATATAATTAGAAATGGCTTCAGTCTGGTTCTTAAAAGTCTGAATAGTTACTTGCACAACTTTCCCCAATGTGCAAAGTAATGCACCACAGTAGGGTTGTTTTTAGAATAATATATAGTTGTCTAGAATTGGGTTGTGTAGACTCTGGATATACAGTACCAGCAAGTCGCAAACTGGGCAGTCCTAGGGTGTTGAAGCTCTTTCTCAGCTTTAGATCAGTCTTCAACTGGTAGCAGCCCACCTCAGAGGAATGGTGTGCCCCTAAATTGGGATCAGAGCAATCTCTCTACTGAGGGTAGATCCCAGGAAAGCATAGAATAGCCGCTGGTCCGTCACAGGCAGGAGTCTGTCTTTTGCTTAGCAATAGCAATAGCACTTACATTTATATACCGCTCTATAGCCGGAGCTCTCTAAGCGGTTTACAATGATTTTTAGCATATTGCCCCCAACATTCTGGGTACTCATTTTACCGACCTCGGAAGGATGAAAGGCTGAGTCAACCTTGAGCCCCTGGTCAGGATCGAACTTGTAACCTTCTGGTTACAGGGCGGCAGTTTTACCACTGTGCCACCAGGGGCTCTCTGCTTATTACTCTATAAATCGGTAGCAGACACTGAAAACAATGGGTAGGCACAAGAGGCAAAGTGCATTTTTGAGGATGTACTTTGTTCCACATGTTAGATTATTGGAAGAGAAATAATCTTATAGTTAACATTAATACTCCCATCCTAAATGTATTCTCTCTGAAGTGTGTCCTATTAATAATGATGGAGTTAAAAATTCCTTTCCCCCATCACATTTGCACCTCTGACTGGTCCTCCATACCTGGTCCTCCATACCTGCCCAAAGGCTCCAGACTGGGACTCTGGGAGTTGACCTATGGTTCCCGATCCCAGTTAAATGCCAGGGTAGCATTCACTGACAGAACTTGACATTGCCACAAATGTTCAGGTTCTTACTATCAGAAACTGGGAATCTCTTGATTCCCAGTCTTAAGCCTTTGAGTGGGTCATGAGAACCTGCCTATTGATGATAATAAAGAAAGCATACTGAGAATCTGAAAGTGGTTTCCCTCCAAATATCCACAAGAGCCCAACAATGGTGGGGCAGGGTGAGTGTGTGTATGTGCAGTTATTTGACTGGGTCTCTGTGATCTAAAGTGATAACTACACCAATTATAGTACATAAATAATATGCGTGTAATTTTAATATTTAATTGTACGCTGCCTTGAGCTCTGGAAAGGCAGGGCAGACGAGTTTTAAACAGGAATGATATGAGAATTTAAGGGGAGCATGAAATATGAACCTCCTCCTCCTTCAAAATGCCTGGCCAAATTTTGAATTGGCAGTAGCACACTCTGAGCTGGACTCAACTCACATCCCACTTCCACCATTCTCCTGCTATCTCTAACTAAAAGTGCCATGCCAGCCGCATCCACATGTAACGTGAAACCACAGTTAGATGGGGCAGAGTCCAAATGCATGAAACTGCTATTTCACGGTAAAAGCAACCTGCAGTTTTCCTCACCCAACTCCAGTCTGAACCTTCGGTTTGTAGTGAGTTTCGCTGCCTCAAGATGAGGTTTTGCAGTGGCAGCATTACGGCCAAATGTGGATGCTGCCATAACCACAGTTTCATGCTGTTTCTGGAACTGTAATCATAGAGAAGGCAGCCCAGATCTGCCCAGGATCATGCCCGCTCCATGCCTGTGATGCTTCTTGCTGGCCATCTCTCAGAGCACTTGCTCTGCCCGCTGGTCTCTGATCTAATAAATCAGTTGCCGGGCAACAGGGACACTGCCACATCCCATCCCCACCCTGTCAAATGGCAAAGTTATGTGGCGGCATGCCTTCTTCCCACTCTGTCCCTTGTTCCTCCCCTCGTGGCAATCAGGACAGAAAGGGGTCGGGATGGCAAGATGGGCACTCTGTGCTTTATTCCTTGAAAATGAAGCAATAAAGATGTATGTCCACAAGCACATGCAGTTGTGGTGGCAACATAAATAGTGCAACACCATTAGATCGCTGGAATGCTAACCTATGGCAGGGTGGTGATACCCAGGGTCAAGTTTAAAAATGCAGCCCCACCCAGGAATTATTGAATGGCTCAGGTCTATTTTTTCTAAAGTGATGTTGGGCAAGGGGTGCCCAGCCCCTTCTCTTTGGGTTAACACATGTGTTCCCTAGGCTTACTCATTAGAAGAGCTATGCAGCTCAGCAGGAGCAGCATTGCCTCCTGTGAAAGGAGATGCCTCCAGAGATTCCTCACATGTGATGAGGATGGATACTGTTCCTGAGTGGACTGCTCTCTCATGAGAGTGGAAGGCCACAGGGAAACCCCTTCACAACTCATGAAGAACCATCTGGGGGGATCGGGCAGAATCACCAATAATGTGTGATGAAAGCCCTTCTCCTGCAGACCACTCTCTCATGAGAGTGTTACACCATGGAGACATACATGCAGGCTAGATGGCAGATGGCTTCCAGGCTGGTTGCTTCACACAAGCAAGCCATGGGGACAGGTACCCCAGCAAAGCCTCTCCCTCTCTTGGCAACTGCCATGAAAAAGCAGTCAGAGCAGGTCCTCTGCCAATCCATCTGCCCATTTGAAGATATCCATCTTTATTTTTGTCTGGATGACTATCCCACTCTCCATGGGTCATACCCCACAATCCTGGTCTGAATCTAGGAAATTTGAGAGTAAAGAGCTGTCCCCGCTCCTGGTGTTTCCCCAACAATGCCTGGACACATGGAGTGTAAAATTCTCCTTCAGGTGCATCAAAGGCTTCCCTGGAGAGGAGGGGGGGGCTCATTGTGTGCAAAGGTTCTGTAATTAACCAGAGAGAATGTGGGCCCCACACAAGTGGGCCCCCTTTTTTTGGATGGCTCAGCTCATGAGCATGCAGTCTGACAGAAGACTGAAGGCTGTCAAGCCTAAGGTCCTCCCCAGTAGACTGGCCCTCTCATGAGAGGGTTAACCCCTGGGTGGCAAGCTGAAACAGGGGCAGGAGTGTGGCTGAGCTCCATGGACTGCTTTGCTGGGGTGAGCCATCACAAGAGCATCCTTGGTCACAGTGGGCCAGACCCCAGGATCTTTTGCCCTCCCAAATATACATATCCCCTCCTAGGAAGTCATCATGTTCCTGTCCCAGAGTAACAGAAAAATAGTGCCCTTCAGCATCCACCCCCCTCGCCTGAAATGGTGCTTGTGTGAGATGGTTTTGTTGTGGGGCTCTTATAAGAACGGTGGTGTAATCGCTGTCAGATGAAGTGCTTCTTTGGGATTTTTATGCCCCTTCCCTGCCATGGGTGGTCCATTCCAAAAAGGCACAATAGCACTCAGCACTCTCCCTTGAAGATCATGGCTAATGGCTGCTGCCCTGCAGACATTCTGACACCTTGCCCACAGTCTGGTGACATGAGCACTATGGAGTTTTCTGGGATGTGGCCTCGGTGGGCCAAGAAGAGGGAGGGGCTATACTGCCCTTAAAACAGAGGTTGCCAGGCTGTGGTTGGACAATTGTCTGTGATGCAATTCATGGTTAGAAAAATTAACTGCGGGTTCAGCAAACCTCTGTTTCACATGCAAATGTGGCCAATCTCTCAGTAGGAAATGACATTCCACCTTTTCTAACTAAACTCAATGAACCTTGGCAGCAAATGACACTCATACGATTGTATGGGAGGGCCCTGCTCCATGTGCCAATTCCTCAAAAAGTGAAGTTGCTGACTGTGAGACAAGTCCCTCTGTGGTTGCCCCAAGGTTCTGGAACATCCTCTCAGATTGGACTAGTACTGCTTCTTCTCTTATAGACTGTAAGCAGCTAAAACTGCTGTTGTTCATCTATACTTTTCAGGTTTAGCTAGCAAGAACCAGGTGGCTCAACTAATTACTTTGTGCAATTACTTTCCCCATTATGTCCTTGGATGCTGCCTTGACCTTCTGCTATCATGATACATATATTCTTTTTTTGGTGGTTTTTTAAATGGTGGTTTTAATGCTTTATTATATTTGCATACCACTACGAGATGTTTAGATTAAAGTTGGCATATTAAAAGGAAACAATAAATACATACACACGTTTACAGCTAAGTTAAGAAGCCTCTACTATGTTGAAGTGAGTGCTCCACCACCTGTGACTCCTTCTACCTTCCCCCAAATAGGGTTGTTTCAGCTTGGGGAAGGTGGTGGGGAGAGAGGTAGCAAAAATCATTTAGGCTTTTTGACAAAACCTCTCAAGGTGTTTTGAGCATTTGATGGGAAAAGTCCAATTGATTTTGGGGGCAAGCTAAAGGGGGCTTGCAGCCTATAAACAAACCAACACAAACAGACAAAGTGCTTAAACCATTCTCTTACAATTAATAAAATAGATTATAAAGAAATAAAGTCAAACTTTGCCTTAGAGGAAGCAGAATCTCTCTAAACAAAAACCAGTTCCCATTATTCTGTCATGTTCTGGAATGATCAAGAAATGGAACCCAAGGTTAAGCTACAAAGTTAGGAACAGATTTGGTTCACAATGTCTTCTAGAACTCAATGGGAGGCAAAAGTGAAGAGGGATAGCAACCATGAATTGTCCCCTTTACTGTGCAGAGTCCACCTTATTTGCCTTTGGATAACCAGTGTTCCCTCTAAGGTGTGCGCACGCTCACACGATTTTGGATGTCTGCTCAGTTAGTTTTAGATCCTGCTCAGATTGAATCAGTAAGACCCCACTCTGAATGCACACACACTGTCTTGATTCTGCTGCCCAGAATCATCTTCTGCACATAGATGAAGATAGTTAGACACTGGTGACTACATGTGAGCACTCTCTGCATACAGACAGGTACTCTACCACTGAGCGACAGTCACACCAAGGGGAATACCTTATAGCAGAAAGTCCCAGCTTCAATCCCTCACATCTTCAGGCAGGGTTGAAAAAGATTCCTGCCTGAAAAGGTGGACAGATGCACCAGTGGACTCGGTATCAGAACATTCTGAGGTCAGAACTTTCTGCCTCGAAATGGGCCATTTTGAGTTTGCTGAGCTCAGAACAGACACACACCCACCCCTATTCCAAGGGGCCTATTCCAAGCTTGGAACAGAATGACCCATTCTGAGGTGGAATGTTCCAACACCTTTCTGAAGATCATTTTTGAATCCAAAATGGTGCTCTGAACGGGGTCGGACCATTCTGACCGACAGGGTCATTCCATTGGAACAACTGGCTCTCCTGGTTCTTCTGACTGAACATTTTGCACATTTTGCATTCTATTCCAAGTTTGGAATGGAAAACAAAATGCATTTCATGCACACCCCTACCTAGTATAAGATAGCTTCCTATTTTCCCATGTAAGTCAATTTGTCAGAGCCGGTAAGACTCTTAGGTGAGATGCAAAGCTTGCCCACCCTAGGAAACATAGGCCACCAGATATAAGTGCTTGTTTTAGCCTAGTTTCACGCAACAAGATGTCTCTGAATATACTTCTCTGTACTGGCTCCAATGAAAATAAATGGCTGCTGGAAAGAAATAAGGGTGGGAGGGGAGAGAGAAATGTACAGTGTACCTCTCTACACAGAATGCATCAAGATGCATCAAGATGCATGTCACCAACTTCCAGTTTCCTTGCAATATACAGGCTCTCTTTCCACTTTGCCCTTCACAATGCTGGGTGTTTTTCTAATTTTAAGAAAATATGGTAAGTCAGAAGAACAGGTAAATACTTCACGTGCTTTACAATGGGACAATTGTAAAATACTGATTCTTCCTTCATTATAAATAAGTGATTACATACAACAATATATGTATGCAAATATTTCAGAAGAATAATGGCTTAAATGGTACACCTCAACAATACAAAACAATATTTCCAGCCTTCTGTAATTTTTGCCTCACTTCTCTTCATTGGCAGATACTATATATATACCTGTAAGGCAGTTTTATACCCAATAAGTGATTTTTCTTGTAAAGACTACAATATAAATGCCTGTCATATTTTTCCTTAAGGTGTCAGGCAGTTGGTGGGATTTTTTTCCCTTTTTTATGAAACTAAATGGACTCTTCCAATAACTGTTTTGCAGCCTGGGCAGACGGTGTTGTTTTCACGTCGTAATACTTTGACAGGTTTATACAATAAGAGGTGCTAAAGCCACCATATGATGATAGATTGGAATTGTGTGGAGCATGGCGGCAATCGGCAAACAGACTTGCTCGTTCTTGGTTTCAGTATGAAATGGCAATCTAGATAGGTTCATCATATTAAAATAAGAGCACATACCATTTTACGTCCTCTGCTTTTTAATAGACGAAATATCATACACATAATGAAAGGAAAATCAAATGGTTTCCATGATGAACAAGCTCCCTAAAGATTCAAGGTTTTCTTTCAGAACACAAAAGCTATTCCATCCCCGCTGCAATTTATCCCTTCTCATCTCTACTTCACATCTGAGAAGAGAAATTTCTGTCAACATCTTTAGTGCTGGCTAAACCCACACCACACTGAATGAGGGGTAGGAAGTAGATAAGATTACAAATCCTCCTCCTCCACCCACTTTGTCGAAAATATATTTATACTGTCCCTGCTTTTTAAAGGGCTTACTTTGCAGTGTGGGCAGCACTATGCAAACTCATTAAAGGGAGACAGATTGAATTTTCCTTTTAGAAATAACTCTAGGTTAGCTTAAGCAGTCAGTCATTTCAATGCTGTTACACTCAAACAACAAGAAAAATATGCCTTGTGTATTCCCATTGCCTACAGTCCACAACTGCTGCATCACTAGAGAAATTGAAGCATCTGCTTAACTTTTCCATTGAAATCAGTGGGACTTATTTGTACAGTGTAGATGTTCAACTTGTTTTGCCTGATTGGTTGTACGTATTCCTTTATAGTTTGCCACTGAGCATATACTCCACAGGGAGATGCAGCTAATCCTGGTTCTCTGATTAGTATACCTGTATGGCATATTTTTCAAAATTTGTGTTTGTCTCACTGATACTTGAAAAATCTTATGTGTATTCATAAAAACCATAATGTTGGAAGAAAACCTAGGAAGAAGTGGTGGCTTAGGCTTCTAAATGTGCTCCCCAACATTGTAGGGGCTGAGGTTTCCAAATGTGCTCCTGACCTGAAGTCCAAGAGAGCTTTTGGGTTGCCACAGATCATGAAGCATGTTCCTGGAAAGAAAGCAACTGCTTCATTCCTCAGACTGCTGCCCATGCAGCTAGACTCTCAGTCAAACCTCTCAGCTCTCCCAATTCAAAGTGTAGAACAGTGGTTCCCAACCTGGGTTCCTCCAGATGTTGCTGAACTATGACTCCCATCATCCCCAGCTACAATTTATTGTGGCTGTGGA
This sequence comes from Hemicordylus capensis, assembly GCF_027244095.1. Taxonomy (NCBI): domain Eukaryota; kingdom Metazoa; phylum Chordata; class Lepidosauria; order Squamata; family Cordylidae; genus Hemicordylus; species Hemicordylus capensis. The sequence continues at coordinate 184,081,283 of NC_069659.1, read as the reverse complement.
TGATGGTAGTTGTAGTTCAGCAACATCTGGAAGAACCCAGGTTGGGAACAACTGCTTTAGGCTAACACCAAACCCTCTAGAACATGATTCTCAACCTTGGGTCCCCAGCTGTTATTGGACTTCAGCTCCCATAATCCCCAGCCAGAGGCGTAACTGGGGAAAACAGCGCCCAGGGCAAGCTCTGCCTCTGAAATTGCACCCCCCATACCCTATCCCACAAAGCCAACAAGGCATCAGTCCCTTGAGTGTGGTGCCGCAAAAGCGGCAGGGAAATATTGGGGGGCGGGGGCGGCTTTCTGCGTCTTCTTCGCTCACAAAAGGCTCTGGCAGCCCCGCTTCATAGTATACTACATGGAACAGGCACTGCCGAGACTAAAAAGGAATGCGACCCTCACCCTTCGCCTCTCACACATACCCACACCCACTCCAAGGACAATTTTCTTCATCCTCCACGCAACGCAATGTCTCTAGCTTCCACACAGCTCCTATGGATGCAATTGCGGGGGAAAGGAGTCCATAGCCTTAGCCAAACGGTGCCAGAAGGGGAAATACTCTCCTTCCAGGCAACCCTAGAAGCACCAGAAACCGCAGCTGAGGTGACAGCAGTTGCCACCACCTCTAACAGAAAGGCAGCAGCCCCTTGCTTGGGGAGGTGGTGGGCAGCGGGCGACGCGGTGATGATGCTAGTTGGAAGACTCGCCCCCACCCCACCCCCGTGCCATCTTTAACCAAATAAACCGTCCATGTCTCTCCACCCCATGCCATTTACCTTGTTTTGCACCACCCGAGAAGCACAGAGGCAAGCAAACGGTGATGTGAAGCACGCAAGCCAGAAATCAAAACACAGGGTGCCACCGCTACCTGCGCCCTGGCCGGCGGCGGCCTGACGGAGTTGTCGTGTGTGCCCCCGATGGCTTGTGGGGAGGGGAGTGAGCGCGGCGGTGGCGGGCGGCGGCACCGGCGGATCGCCAAGTACAGAGCGACGCCGAGGCCTGCCGTCTGGCCCGGCGTCGCTTCCCAACTGTGAGGCGCGCCTCCCCACAAGCCATCGGGGGCACACACAACGACTCCGTCGGGCCGCCGCCGCCCAGGGCGCAGGTGGCGGTGGTGGCGCGGCGCGAGCTGGCAAGGGCGTGCAGCTGCCGCTGCCCAGAAAAATTTTTTTTTCTGGGGAAGGGGGGGATCAGGGGGGTCATGGCACTTTTTGGTGCCCCCCACATGACCCACCAAAGTGGCGCCCAGGGCATGTGCCCTGCCTGCCCCCCCCCCCCAGTTACGTGTCTGTCCCCAGCCGCAGTGGCCTTTGGTTGGGGATTATAGGAGCTGAAGTCCAATAATATCTGGGGACCCAGTGTTGAGAATCCTTGCTCTAGAAAGTGTCACCTTTAACTCCAAACTAGAAAGAAGAATTCCCTGTATATTAAGGAACAGTGATCATTTGTCAGGTCTCTTATGTCCAGTGATGTGCCCATTATCGTGCAGTTGTGCATTATTGTGCAGAGTATTGTGCAGCTCTGCACACATCTCCACCTGTATAAGTCCAAAATAAATAATAAAGAACTGTCCAAGTTCCATTTGATTCAGAACTGCAAATTTATTTATGAGGACTGCATATGGAAAGTTAATTTTGAATTTAACATGACACAATTTGAATGAACAAATATAATACTGGGAATTGCTTATTAAAATAGGTTTCAAAACTCCCTCCTTTCCTGGAGTTAAGGAGCAAATTCCTTATTTACAACAGGTAAATGGTAAATTTGTGAACTGTGTCTATTTGTCATCATGTATACTCATTCATCTGTCTCAATGCTTCCATCAAAGTAGAAAAAACCCCTAGAAAACTACTCATGTAGTACAATTCATTGCAAGTTTACTCAGAAATCAGCTGCATGACTTGAATGTTGCTTTCTCTCATGTAAGAATGGGCTGCAGTCCTAGAGCAAAGATAATATTCAAGCCAAAATGGTTTTAAAGGTAGCAAAATATCACTACACTTGAGAAAACCAGAAATATGAGATGTGTGAAATGAGTGTTAATTCTTTTTTGGTCTAACAGAAAACCACCACATATGGGTTCCCACCCACCCCCAATTATTGTTGTTAAATTTATATAACACTTTTCAGCAACAAAAAGTTCATGAAGCAATTTACAAAGCAAAAGGAATAATAAAATAGTTCCCTGTCCCAAATGGGCTCACAATTAAAAACAACAACCAGAAATCTAAAAAAATCACAATCAAAAAAGAAACACCAGCAACAGACACTGAAGAGAACTTGTGCTGTGCTGAATAGGGACAGTTGCTCTCTCTTCTCACCACCGCTAAATTCAAAAAGGTTATACATATAAGGTGACTCCTTGCCCAGTTAGCAGGGGTTTATAAAACCTATCATGGGCTGTGTGATCGGTACAAACAAATTCATGAGTTCAACCAGCCAGAGTTAAACACGTTTTTATGCCTTATTGATTTCGATCCAAAATTTAACACACACTTAAACCACTGAAGTAAATGCATCTTAATCACTTTTAACGTGGGTTGATCTTGTCTTACTTATTGCAGTTTTAGAATATATTTTATTTTATAGCAAGGCATGCATAATTTGTGACCCACCAAGCTGAATGCACTGGCCCACTAGGAGTGTTGTGATAAATCTGTTATACTGCTTGCCTAGGACTGCAAAACAGGGAAGGGGCAGTTTATTGAAATCAAATTAATAATAATAATAATAATAATAATAATAATAATAATAATAATAATAATAATTTTAAAAAAACTGGAATAATAGCAGATGAAGTGATGCAACACTTATTAACCAACAAACAGCTTCCAGTTGAACAGAAAGGAAATTGCCCGAACACCAGAGGCACAAAAGACCAGCTGCTGATTGACAAAATGATTTTAGAAAATTGCAAGAGAAGAAAAACCAATCTAAGTGTTGCATGGATTGACTACAAGAAAGCCTTCGATTCATTGCCTCACACATGGATACTAAAATGTTTAGAAACAACTGGTGTCAGCAAAAACATTCAGATATTTATAAAAAAAGCAATGAACATGTGGAGTACACAGTTAACAATCACTTGCGAAACACTTGGACAGGTTAGCATTAGAAGAGGCATTTTCCAAGGGGACTCACTATCCCCTCTGTTGTTTGTAATCGCCATGACCCCACTTTCACAAATACTAAACAAAATAGGCCTCGGATACCAAACATCTAAAACATCAAGTCAAATCAACCATCTGCTGTACATGGACGATCTGAAGTTGTGTGGAAAGTCCCAGTCAGAAATCGAATCACTGCTAAACACTGTCCGTATATTCAGTAGAGATATAGCAATGGAGTTTGGACTAGACAAGTGTGCTGCATTAATAATGAACAGAGGAAAAATAACAAAAACAGAAGGAATAGAACTGCCCAATGGAAGCAAGATCAAGAACCTGGAAGAGAAAGAACATTACAAATATTTGGGCATTCTCCAGGCTGATAACATCGCACACACTGAAGTTAAAAGAAAAATTGGAAGTGAATACATCAGGAGAGTTAGAAAAATCCTCAAGTCCAAACTCAATGGTGGGAACACCATGTAAGCCATAAACACCTGGGCTATACCTGTTATCAGATGCACTGCAGGAATAATAGACTGGACCCAGGCAGAGCTAGAGATGCTAGATCGTAAGACTAGGAAAATCATGACCATCAATCATGGTCTGCACCCCTGCAGTGATGTCGATAGGCTATACCTCCCTCGCAGCTCAGGTGGAAGAGGAATGCTGCAAGTCCATCAAACAGTAGAGGAGGAGAAAAGAGGCCTTGAAGAATATATTAAGGACAGTGAAGAAGATGCACTTCAAATGGTCAATAATGCAAAACTATTCAACACCAATGAAACAAAGCAGGCCTACAAGAAAGGACGTCAAGAACCGAGCAGAAAAATGGAAAAATAAGCCACTGCATGGTCAATATTTGCACAGTATAAGTGGAAAATCAGACATCAGCAAGACCTGGCAATGGCTTAAGAATGGCAACTTGAAGAAAGAAACAGAGGGTTTAATACTGGCTGCACAAGAACAGGCACTAAGAACAAATGCAATAAGAGCAAAAGTCGAAAAATCAATCACAACAGCAAGTGCTGCCTTTGTAAAGAAGCAGATGAAACCGTGGACCACCTAATCAGCTGTTGTAAAAAGATCGCACAGACTGACTACAGACAAAGGCATGACAAAGTAGCAGGGATGATACACTGGAACATCTGCAAAAAATACAAGCTACCTGTAGCCAAACATTGGTGGGACCATAAAATTGAAAAAGTTGAAGAAAATGACGATGTAAAAATATTATGGGACTTGCAACTACAAACAGACAAACATCTGCCACACAATACACCAGATATCACTGTAGTCAAGAAGAAAGAAAAACAAGTCAAAATAATCGACATAGCAATACCAGGGGATAGCAGAATAGAAGAAAAAGAAATAGAAAAAATCACCCAATACAAAGATCTACAAATTGAAATTGAAAGGCTGTGGCAGAAAAAGACCAAAATAATCCCAGTGGTAATTGGCACCCTGGGTGCAGTTCCAAAAGACCTTGAAGAGCACCTCAACACCATAGGGGCCACAGAAATCACCATCAGCCAATTACAAAAAGCAGCTTTACTGGGAACAGCCTATATTCTGCGACGATATCTATAACAACAGCAACAACATTGACAATAAAATTCTGGCATCCCAGGTCCTTGGGATAGACTTGATGTCTGGATAAAACAAACCAGTCAATAACACCTGCCTGACTGTGTAAAATAAAAATAAATATTAATATTGTCAAACACCAAATAGGCCACAACTGATGGCTGGTAGGCTGCATTCAGACTGTTTTCAGACTGAGGTGTTAGGGGTGTGTTTGTTTTGAAAGAGAGGTACAGTTGACTTCCACTATTAATTCTATCAAGATTCAATATGATGTGTGCACACTTACAGCATTTCTCCCCACTGTTTTCCATCCACTGGAGCAATCTGGCAGGAAATATTGCGTCTTGGTCCCTTCCCCCTTCCCATTTTCCTACACATCACTATCAATCTTCTTAATTTCCTGTCCATTTCCCCATCCCAGCTGGGGATGCAATGTGTACATTGGTGACCAAAAATAGTGGGAGGAGCCATGCATCAATTGGACCCCCTGCTAATTTGTGTGTAGAAATCAGCAACAAAGGTGCAATATACTGTCTTATGCAATACTCAATCTGGAAATAGCCTCAGTTTTATGGCTCACTAGTTGTACAGGTCAGTTGTAGAGGGCGTACTTGTTGATTTACTGCATTTTTATCCTGTCCTTCCTTTTGGAGTGGCATGCAGAGGCCACCTTCCTCTTAGTTTCAACCTCTCAAGCACCCTGTGAGAGGCTGACAGATAATGACCACCCAAGATCACTCAGTGAACCTTGTGGCAGAGCAGGAAGCTGAATGTAGGTATTTCTAGTAATAGGAAGTGGGGAATTTTCAGGTCAGTTGATTTATAGGAGGTCAGTGAGGGTTCTCAGCCTGAGAAGGCTAGCACTTCAGTGTCTTCAGGGGGAAAGTTACAACTACAGGAGGATCTATTTCAGGCACTGCAATTCAGTGGATTGTCATTTAAAACAAACAGCTACTATTCGCATATCAATTCTTTTCTCTCTTATATTCTCCCCCCAACCCAACCCATGTTTAGGGAACATAATTTCATCCACCCTGGCATTACTGAAGGTTCCTTTTTTTAAATTTATGTATGTATGTATTTATGTATGTATGTATTTATTTATTTAACATATTTCTATACCACCCAAAACTTACGTCTCTAGGTGTTTTACAACCAGATAAAATCAAAACTAAAACAGAAACAAGAAATTTAAAATCAAAATTAAAACAGAAATAAGAAATTTAAAATCATGACAATTAAAATTTGAATTTTAAGAATTAAAAATTAAGAATCTTTAAATTCTTCACAGGAATTATTAAAGGGATGGCATTTACCCTTTCAGTAAACACTGGGGAAATTGTCCTGTGATGACCACAACTGGTCACTGTTTGATCCAGTTTTAATTTATCACACACACACGCACACACACGCACACACACACACACACACACACTTACTGATGCTTTGGGCTGTTTATCTGAGTGGCCCCCAGTCTCATGTAGTGAAATCAGTGTTTTGATTTCTCAGCTGAAATTGGGTAGGACCCCTGGTATTGATCATATTACCGTTGATGTCCTCAAGAACAATATGGCTTGGTGGTTTCCTGTCTTGGTTTTTTTATTTACATTTATTGATCAGACAGCTCATATTCTGAATGATTGGGGTATAGTGATTATCATCTCCATTTATAAAAAGGGAGACAGGAAGCTCCCCGAGAATTATCGCCCAATCAGTTTGCTTAGTATTTTTGGTAAACTTTATGCTAGACATTTGTTTAGTAAGTTGATGGACTGGTGTGATAGTAAGAATATCTTTTCGGATGTGCAATTTGGATTTCAAGCTGCCTGATCAGTATTAGATCCTGCACTAATTCTTCAACATTTAGTCGAACAAAATGCTTCTGTCCTTAAAGCTCCTCTATACGTGGCCTTTATCGATTATAGGGCAGCGTTTGACTTGATCTCACGAGAAAAATTATGGACCAAGCTGTTAGATTCTTCAACCAGTCGCCGCCTTTTGTGCCTGATTTTTATAGGCTTCATAATAATTCATGAATTAGAGTTCGTTATTCTAGACTTGGTCATCTTTCTAAAGAGATTCTGGTTTCCAGAGTAAGGCAAGGATGCATTTTAGCTCCTCTGCTGTTTAATCTTGGCATAAGCTCTCTGGTTCCTCACTTGAATCAATTACATCCTCCTCCTCCACCTAAGATAGGGAATAGACATCTAGCAGTCTTGCTTTATGCTGATGACATGGTTATTTTCTCAAGAACCCAAGTGGGCCTTAGGAGAGCCTTACATGCACTTGATGATTACTGTAAATTAAACTCGTTGGAGGTCAATTGTTCTAAAATTAAAATTATGGTATTTGCTATGCGCCGTAGACTACATCCTTGGTCTCTTAATGGTTACCAACTTGAACAGGTGAACCAATTCAAGTATCTTGAAATGGTTTTCCATGCTTCCGGGTCACAATCCATGCATAGAGATTATGTCATCCAGAATGGGAGTGTTAATTTGATTCATTCCTTTTTCCATTTTAGAGGCGCTCAATTTATCTCAGCAGCTATAAAATTGTTTATAGCTAAAGTGTGTATGCAATTATTACATGGAGTTCAATTAGGTTTATATCCCAACTTTAATAAAATTGAGCCTATCCAATCAAACTTTTAAAAAAGTATTTTCCAAGTACCCGGCTGCGTCCCAAGTGCAGTATTACGTCTGGAGGCGGGATTGATTAAAATTAAAGCCTGGGCCTGAATCCAGATCTTGAACTATTGGCTCAAGTTAAAGTTCAATCCCATTGGTATTATTTCATTGATATTCCAGGATGTACACCGTTCATTGTGGCTAAAAAAGTTGGGAAAACGTTTGTATTATGATTTTTTGCCTTCAGCTATCTTAAATCTGACATATGAGGCTGCTAGAGTTAAACTTTAAGAAATAATCCTAGATATGGAAACTCAGATTGTCAGGACTAGCATCCCTAGGGGTGTTTTGTTGGGTACACAAGGTGCAAATTACTCTCTTGCTAGATACTTATATTTACTTACTGTGCCTAAATTTCGTAGGGCTATGACTTTAGCTTGCTGCAACGCTATGGACACTGCAGTGTTGCAAGGGAGATTTCAAGGTATTCTCTATCAAGAATGTGCCTGCCCATGTGGTTCAGGAGAAATTGAAACAACAGCTCATGTTATCCTGTACTGCCAATTTTACAGTGACATCAGGTCCATATACATTCTACCCCAACTTAATTTACACCCACGACTTTCAGATAATGATTTTTTTTTAATTTACAGTTAACAGATAGTAATACAGGCAAATTACTTATGGTTGCTAAATTTTGTTACATTAGTTGTGTGATTCAGACTGAAGCTGTTAATTCTAAGTAATTGTTCCTTTTCTTTACGATGTCTTTACTCACCTTGTTCTCTTTTTAAAAATGTAAATTTATGTAATTTTGGCCATTGGCGCATATATATATATATATATATATATATATATATATATATATATACATATACATATATATATATATATATATACACACACACATACACACATACACACATACACACACACACACAGAAATGCTCCAGGTGGTTTGGTTTAGAAGCCAGTTCATTAGAACCAGCCAGTGGTTTGGTTCATGCACTAGAACTGGGTAGAACTGGTTCAGCCTGGTATGACCTAGTTCAGCATGCTTGCAAAGGGGAATTTGGTAAGAATTCCCCTTTACAAGCAAAGGGGGGACCTTATGGGGTTGAAAAAGGGTGGATGGGGTGGGCAGGAGGTCACCTTATGTACCACAGAGGTGGTACAGCTCAGTGGAGGCAGCAGGCCAGCGGTGGCTGCCATAGGCCCCACAGGTTCTTCTCCCCCCCATCAGTGTGGGCCAGCAGATTGTGATGGCCTCCTCCCCATCAGAACCAGGCCCCTGCCAGCCCATCCTGATGGGGAAGCTGCAATTGGCCCACCACCACTGCCGCCAAGGAGCCACACCACCACCGTGGCGCATAAGGTGACCACCCACCCACCCTTTTCATCCCCATAGTGTCCCAATGGGAGGAGAGCTGGTCTTGAGTTAGAAAGGATACATTGTCCCCTTTACTACATGAGGCCTGCCCTGGTTTGCCTTTGAATGGGAGACTAAATGTGATCACTGTAAGATGTTCCTCACAGGGGGTGGGGCTTGGAAGAGCATCTGCATGCCATGCACATGGTTGCTCAGTGAGCCAGTTCAGTTGAACCTTTCCTGGCCGGTCGAACCGATGAACTGGCTCAAACCAATTCACAATCAAACTGCTCAAACTGGCCCAAATCGTGGCAGACCAGTGATGAAGGAAAATTCCACTATTCCCTTTCACCTAGTTGTGTTACCTACATAAGTCCTAAAGGTCATAAGTTTCTGCACCCTGCTATTACAGGGCCCCTTTTCTTGGCAACAATACTCTGCCCCGCTTGAGTAGAGATAAACACCTGTTGACCATAGCTTGTCCTACCTGACTAGGCATAATAGCAATAGCAATAGCAATAGCACTTACATTTATATACCGCTCTATAGCCGGAGCTCTCTAAGCGGTTTACAATGATTTAGCATATTGCCCCCAACATTCTGGGTACTCATTTTACCGACCTCGGAAGGATGGAAGGCTGTCTCAACCTTGAGCCCCTGGTCAGGATCGAACTTGTAACCTTCTGGTTACAGGGCGGCAGTTTTACCACTGCGCCACCAGGGGCCCAGCTAAAGCACAGCTAAAGCTGATTGCTGCATTATTGCTGGTGTCTGCCTTGTAATTGGTTCACCTTGTCTACCAATGGCTAAGCTTTATTCTGCTTGTACTAGTATGATTGGTGTATACCATGAAACCTTAGCCTCTGTTAGGCTCTGTACTCAATCCTATAGACTATATGTAAACAGTATAAAAGACTCTTGCCAAAAGCCTGGGTGTGTGCTCTTGGAAGAGAGATACCTGGCATGTGAACAATAAAAGCTTGAACCTGATGGATGCCTTGGCCTCTGCTCATTAAACGAACCTAGAATTCCCAGAATTTCTCTGTCAGTTTGATGCCTGAAGTGGGATGAGACAGAACTCTAAAGGGACATGCCCTTCAGTGGTAAGTACCATTTTCACCATCCATGGAGGGTCCAACCTCAAGCAATCTGACCAAGTTGGTCTTGGCCATTAGCAGGTGAGAGCCAGTTCAAAATTAGAACACCCAGGAAAGGGTGGACAGGGTGGTCAGAATGAATGGTTAAGTGTGAATTTCCCTTTATGTCTGTCCCGTGCCGCCGAAGGCTACCCGCAGCACTTGGTTGCTTGGTGTGTCCCGGTACATGTATGTCTGAATAAACCAATGGCCAAGGCTATCCATGTGGTTATCTCAAGATGCCACGAGCCTTCCGCAAGCCTCACAGATGTGGCCCAAAGTGTCTTGGATGCAAAGTGGGGATATCCATGCTGGTGTGCCTCAGTGGGTTGAGAATGTGGCTTGAGTGAACTGTGAAATGTATAAAAAGCGTCCATCTCTACTCAGGGTAGGTAGCTGGGGTGGCAGACCACTACTAGGGATGTGCAGACAGGTTCAATGTTGAATGTGTTGGTTGTCGAACCTGTTTGGTTTGGGGTTGAACTGAACCATCCTCTGTTTGGTCTGACCATGGACTGAACACCACCCAACTGTTTGGGGGTTCACAGACCTTTTTTTCTTCCCCTTTTAAACAAGTTTTTTTAAACTTACTTTCTTCGGGATAGTTGTTGGAGGTGGCGGGGTGTGTGTGTGTTCCATGGAGGTTCCCCCTCCACTTGCCAGCCTCCTTTTCAGCCCAAACTGGCCCGTTCGGCCTGCTCTTCGGCCCATCCAGGCCTTCCCCCTCCGGCAGGGGAAGTGGCCTCCATTTTGGAGGCCGCTGTGCCTGTGCAATTGGCCTCTGCATGGCCTGGGGAACCTCCACGGACCCCCTCCCCCCGCCACCTCTAACAACTACCCCGAAGGTGGTAGGTAGATTTTTTTTAAAAAAAATAAATGTTCACGACACCTCCCCCCCCGGACTGAACCAAACCATTCGGTGGGGGGTTGAGGAGTGTCTAGTTCGAGTCCGATCCAGAATCAAACCAAACTGGGCCAGCTGGTTTCGTGCACACCCTAACCACTACCTTGTCTCCCTCACCTTTTGTGTGTCTGGGCAGGGAATTCCCTGCATTTTAAACTCATTCCTACCCTGTCTATCTTAAGAAAAGGGCCATATTAGTAGAAATGAGAGGTGCCCTTTGGCCTCTGACACGCCCGTAGTTTCTGGTTTCTGCCTTGTAATTGGTTCATCTTGTCTACCAATGGCTAAGCTTTATTCTGCTTGTACCAGTAAAATTGGTGTATACCATGGAACTTTAGCCTCTGATAGGCTCTGTACTCAATCCTATAGCCTGTACGTAAACAGTTTTAAAGACTCTTGCAAAAAGCCTGAATGTGTGCTTTTGGAAGAGAGACACCTGGCATGTGATCAATAAATGCTTGAACGTGATGGATGCCTTGGCCTCTGCTCATTAAACAAACCCAGAATTCCTGGAATTTCTCCGTCATGATGAACCCAGAATTCCTGGAATTTCTCCGGCACTGGTTCGATTGCGAACTGGTTCTGCACATCTCTAGTATTGGGATAGAGTCCGCTACTCAAAAGTTACTGTTTACTTTTTAATGAAAACAGCATTAATTTTAGTTTTACCTAGGTAAGACAATGGTGATGAAAACCTCAAGGCAAAAATAAGAGTTAATAATCACTCTGCAATTGCATGCTTTGCAAATTAAGCTATAACTGAGCAGAATCCTTCTTCTAAGATGTAACCTAATCAGCCATACTACGAATATTGCATATTGCCTCTACACTTTTCTGAATTGGCAAAATTATTTTCATGCAATTAGTAGGGGAAAAAGAGTCAATCTCTGCTTTCTCAGATGTGGGTTATTCCAAACAGGAATTTGAATTAGGTCACAAGTCTTAGTAATTTGTAAAATGCATGGTATATTATTTATTAGGATTCTAAAATCCTGTGAGCTTCTCTCCCCTGATTAATTAAGGGCTTCGAGACATATCTTAATTCTCAACACTGAACTTTAATTATAAGACCGTAATGAAGGAAATATCTGTTATTTACTATGATATATACTTCATGTCCACCAGGAGTAGCCTTTTCTACTACTATTATTTTATTTTGCTATCAGAGATATCCTAATCTGCTTTGAAGTACTAGAAATGCATACTATTGTTTTTCTCTCCATTAAAATTACAAAAATAATATAATTGTGTCAGGTTCCTGAATAATATATTTTTAAAAAAACATTAGTATGAGTTAGAAAGCTGAACACTAAGCTTAAAACCTAGGAACAGGTTTTAGAATATCATAGATTTCTAATTAGAGGTACATGTATTTTCATTTAAGAAAATTGAACTAGGGTGATATGCATAATTAAGTGCTGGTTCCTGCAAAATTGTTATTACCAGTGCTAATTTACTAGTTAATAGCCTAGGGATGAAGTCGGTGATAGTTAATGGCATATTTATGTCAGATTTTCATAACTTTTGCAACAGCCTTCTTGTGCACCACTATGGCCATAAATCTTAAGTAAAGGTTTCATTTTCGACCTCTTTCACCCTAGGGCAGAATGTAATGCAAGCCAGTAGACAGTCAGGAAGGGTCATTTAGTTTTACAAGACTATCAAGGGTGAAGGGCTGCCTCCGTCATCTAGTGAATAATATACCAACTCATTGCACTGGCTTGAAAATAAAGCCATAAAAAGGAGAGTGCACCATGATGGCACAAGCTGAGTTGAGACATCACTATAAAAAAGAAACAAAATTTCAATACATCTAAAATATGTATCTTTTATCTCTGTAGCTGAGATTTGTATTGAAGCCAACAGTTTGTATAATAAACCAAGGATTTTATGAAGGTTTCATATGTCTCCAGAGACTTTGAAAAAGGCTGGGAATACTTCAGAATGCAAGTGGACTGTGAGTTGCTTAGGAACAGATTCCTGAGACAGAGCAATAAATGTACGTAAAATTTGTATGTGGTGGACGTTGTATTGGCATTTGCATGCTTCTGAATTAATGCTCGAACAGCAGTGTTATTGTGACAGGTTTCCTATAACAGAGTATGGTATAAATAAATATTTTTGTTGATTAAAAAATGTATGATGGAAATCATTAAAACCTAACACCCAAATAAAAACCTTATGAACGTTGTTGTGGCATTTTCAAAACTATTTTGGTATCAATACAGAAATATCTCTACACTATACAAAGTAAGACTGAGCTCTCCTTAAAACTTGTTTAAATCCTAAAGATATAGAAATATAGATCACAATTAGACATTATGCATATAAATACAGATAGAGGTGGGTGGTGTTTGATTAAAAGGAAACCATAGAAATTGAAGCCATGTTCCATTAGGATAAATTTATGTTGGGATCTGCCTTTCTAGGTAAAAAAATGGCCACTATAGAGTGGGAACGTAAGTGCCAGAGATTTCAAACTGGATACTGTAGCAGCATGATTGAGGCACTTCACGTCTGTACAGCCATGTGCCGGAGCTCTTTTGCATGTTTGAGAGGGTGTTATTTTGGTGAGAGCAAACTCCTTGGTGCTCCTTTCAGCCCCCTTTGGACAGAAAAAACCCTTTTGTTTTTCAAGTATGCTCCGGAACAGCTCAGACATAGCATCCGTCTAAGTGGCGGGGAAGAATGCCAGTAAATTTTGTCCCACCTCGAAAATGTTTGGCAATGCCAAATATAATAAAAGTATCCCCACTTCTGCAGCCTACAGAACTACCCACAAAAGGGGGTATTTAGGTCATGTATAGAAAGAATTACATATTTATCTCTATGAAATATGTGAAAGGATCAAGCCAGGTTGTCCAAGAAGAAGCTTAAAATATTACACACATGCACACATACTCCTTCCACACAATGAAGAACTGAGCAAACACACTCCATGTCCATCTTATTGCACAAGAGTATGGTGATAGGGATATGCAAACAGGCTCCATGTTAAATGTGTTCGACATCAAACGTGTTTGGTTTGACTGTTTGGGATTGATCTGAACCACCCCCATTCAGTCTGACCCCAGACCAAACCCCTCTGGCCATTTGGGGTGTTCACTATTTTTAAAAAATTATTATTTTTAACTTACCCCTTCTGGGGGAGTTGCTCGAGGCAGCAGCAGGGGGGTCTGCGGATGTTCCCCCTCCCCCTGCCGGCCTCCCTTACTGCCCAAACTGCCCCCTTCAGCCCCTCTGGGCCTTCCCCCTCTGGCGTGGTGACCATTTTGAGGCCGCCACACCTGCGCAATTGATCTCTGTGTGTCCTGGCATGACCCAGGCCATGCAGGGGCCAATTGCGCAAGTGTGGCAGCCTACAAAATGGCCTCTGCCATATTGAATACCCTAAATATATCCCAGAAGTTAACTAAAGCAAGGTAACTTCCAACCAAGGCCACTCTGCACTCGTAGTGAATCTGTCTCAGCCCCTCTCCTCCTTTTGCAAAGGATAGCAGCAAGCTAATATGTCAATTAACTCAGCAAGAAGAACACAGATAAGGCTCACTGAGGTAAATCTCCCCCCTCACAAAAGAGGTTGAGTCAGGGATGAGAACCTAGAGATGCACCCATTAAAAATACTGACTGGATTATTGGACCCTCTGTCCATGCAGATTTCCTCTTCTCAAGTCTATGCACTCTGTTTTCATGACAAATAGCCTTGGCGTGCCTCGGCAATTCCCACATTGTTATACTCAAGGAAGAACAATCAGCAGCAATGGAATCCTTGTCGGTTCCACTCAACACACCTATTCAACAAAAAAGGTCAATTGGAATGTTCCCCCAGGACATGTTTTGCTGTATAACAAGCCTCAATTTCATGAATCAGTGTGCTCTTTGCATACCATTTATCTTGGAATCACCAGCTGCTTGGGTGATTTACTGTTCACAGGCTATTACGGCAGGGTGTGTTCAGTTCTTCCTGCCACTGTCCAGATCAGCTTTCTTGCCCAGCCTGATCTGCCCAGTCTTCGTCGCCAACATAGGAAGCTGGTTCCACAGAGGAAGCACCCTTGTGGAGTCACCTCTATCAACTAACCCCTCCAACCTTCTCGCCCCTGCATCTGACCAAGCTATCCCTGAGGAACGAGGTCCTTCAGTTGTTCCAGGAGCCCTGAGGTTCCTGATCTGGATGAGGTTCATCCAGATCAGGTGGTATGAGCGTTTGCCCCTTGCTGGGCCCATCCCTATCCCTATTCTTTTTTCCTAAATACAGCTGCCTCCCTCTCTAAAAAGCCTCTTTCTCTTGCCTGTCTGGGAATTTACACAAATAGGACTTTAAGCTAAAACACCTCATTGCAGTTGAATGTATATTTAATAGTAATATTGCTTTAACACACATATCCTTCCACTGTACTCCTCTCTACAATAAAGACGTTATTTTGATTTTGAAACTTAAACCTCCTCTCTGTCTAGTCATTTCCTGGATCCATAACTTTGCACAAATTTAATCTGACATGGAACTGTCCATGGAACAGTTAATTTCCCCACAAGTCCGAATGCAAATTTAGGGGTGTTCATCCATCACCCCAGGATAGTTTCATTAACAGAACTACAAGCCTGTAGTCCCAAACATAAACAGAGAGGCTTCTGAGAGGCTGTAGAATGGCAGTGCTGGCAACAGGGTTGAGGGCTAATTTGCTTGGGTAATTAATATACAGTTCTAACTAGTGATTTTGCTGCACTTTATGAATTCTGAAGAATAAATTTAAGAATGATCAAGCAAATATTTTAACCTATGAAGCATTTAGTTCTGGCCTGACTCTTCAGGCCATGTAATTCATTATTCAGGGAGCACAGTCAATTTCTCTTGGATTCTAGCTTGCCTTCTGACACCTGATGGGAGGCTAGATACACCACTCACTTCTGCACTAGGGATGTACAAAATGTTTTGAGTTCGAAATGGGCCGTTCTGAGTGTTCCGCGCTTGAAACAAAACACTCTTAAAATAAAGGGCTGGTTTTGAGCTCAAAAACCTGTTTTGAGTTGAAATTTTTTGAGTGCCATTTTGGAGGGCCGTTTTTCCAAGGAGAGCTATCTACCGATTGGGGTGGTGGGTAGATCAGGCCTCCACTCTGGACTTGGCCTGCCTTGGAGGACTGGTCTACTGCGTGGATAGGGTTTGGGCACCCATTCTCCAGGACAGGTGTGGGGTGGCCATCCTGAGGCTCATCAGCTGTGGCTGTACTCATCACAGCCCATCACCCTAATGTCCATCACAACAGCAGGTTCGGAAGCAGAGTCCCAGACCTGCAGGCAGGCCAAATTTAGGCAACCATGCTCCAGGTCAGGGGTGGGGTGGCCATCCTGAGGCTCACTGGCTGTGCCTGGACTCCAGCGCCCATCACCCTATCGTCCATCACAGCAGGGCATGATGGGAGACAGGGTACAACACCTGTAGGTGGGTCTATATAAGATACTTTATAAGATACAGTATCTGCTGAAAGGAATTGGAATAGTGGGGAAACTGAAAGGAGTTGCAAAGGAGATTCCCTAATTTTGTGATTAATAACATCTGAAATAACTGGGGAAGGTAAAGGTAACATCATTACAATAAAATTTTATCATTTTAAAACAATGTATTAGATAAAATAAAAAAGTTTGTGTTTTTGTGAGGAAGCAGTCACAGATTTGATGCATTGCAGACCAGAACACTTTTGGTATGCATAATTTTACCTTAATCATCTCTTGGAAGATTGGCTACATTGTAAACATTAACAAGTCAATGGCAGAAAATGGGTGAGGTTTTCTTAGTTGTGGGAGAAGAGAACAAATAAGACTTCTACCAAGCCAATTCATGCACCAGGTACAAGGTGTGCTGTGTTGCATGGGCTTCTTTTTATTATCATTGTGGTGTAAACAACCATGAATTCTCCCCACTGCACACTCTGCACACCCCCTGTATAAGTAAAATGAAAATAATAATAATTTTCCTAAAACAGGTTACTTTCTGAAAAACAGAAATGTGTGGCAGCTACCCCAAGACAATTGCAGGGCAGAAAAGGCAGAGCTCTTGAAATTCATTGTTCTCTCAATATGCCTTAATGGCACACATTTGCAAATGGAGGGGGCTCTTTTTCAGTGGGTGGCATATCCTTTCACCCAGCTGAGTCATGTGGCGCTAAGAAAAACACATACAAAAATTCCATTTTCACAGTACCAAATGACCTTTTTAATTTTGCTCCCAAAATACTGGAAACATAACTAAGAGACTACTTCCATATCAAGAGGCAGGGATATCAGAGCTACATAAAAGACAGCAGTCCACAGACATCTGAGGTGCTGTCACACTGAAGAAAGAGCATACTTCATACACACCAACTCTGTGAAGTAGGATGCCCAACTTTGGCCACCTGCATGTTCATCTCTAGCA
Source organism: Hemicordylus capensis (assembly GCF_027244095.1). Classification (NCBI taxonomy): domain Eukaryota; kingdom Metazoa; phylum Chordata; class Lepidosauria; order Squamata; family Cordylidae; genus Hemicordylus; species Hemicordylus capensis. The sequence goes on along the minus strand of NC_069659.1, from coordinate 184,064,139 downwards.
CCTATCATGCCCTGCTGTGATGGATGACAGTACAATGTGCACTGGAATCTAGCCATAGCCAGCAAGCCTGAGGATGGCCACCCCACCCCTGACCTGGAGCATGGCTGCCCAACTTTGGCCTGCTTGCTAGTGTTGGACTCCAAATACCATCATGCCCCACTGCAATTGATAATAGGGCAATGGTCATCAGAGTCCAGCCACAGCTGGAGAGCCTCAGGATCCACCTCTGACCTGGTGCATGTCTGCCCATCTTTGGTCCACCTGCAGGTAGTATACTCCATCTCCCATCATGACCTACTGTGATGGACAATAGGGTGATGGGTGTTGGAGTGCAGCCACAGCCAGCAAGCCTCAGGATCCACCCCTGACCTGGAACATGGCTGCCCAGACTTGGCCCTTCTGCAGATGTTGGACACCGACTCCCATCAAGTCCTGCTGAGATTGACAATAGGGTGATAGCAATAGAGTCCAGCCACAACTGGGAACCCAGAGAAACAATATAATTTTAGAATAATGAGGTAGCAATCTCTATGTAGAAATCTGAGCAAAGCCACACCACGGTCTTCAGAGCAGTGGGGTAAGAACCCATGTCCAATTCTCCTTCTCAACCACTAAGCTAACCAGCTGACCTTGTGCCAATCCCATGCTCAGATTAATCAAAAATCAAATTGATTGATTAAAAAAACCCCACTTTACTTTCATACCATAAAACAAACTGTTTTCCAAAGAAGGAATGAAGCAGTGGTAAAAGAACCCATGTCCTCTTCTTCTTCTCAGCCACTAAGCTAACCAGGCAAAATCTGCAGAAAGCTGCAGATTAACATTTCATTTGCAAATGAAGCCATAGCATGAAAATTATGCAGAGAACATTCTGAGAATAATTTGAAGTCCAGCAGGATATTCTTGGAATTTCCTGCCTCATATTTGACATGAGAATCTTTTGAGAATACTTTGTGGCATACTGCTCCTCAGTCTATTTTATCCCCCAAGCCCCGCTTCCCCTCTGGAAGAGTCCCTTGCCATCCAGGGGTATCACTAATTGTGCATATGTATGGCTGTGTAGCTTAGGGATTCCGGGAAAGTCACTGCCACAAGGGGTGGCAGAAAAGGGTTAATGTGTCCTTTTCCTGCCAAGGATAGGTGATCAATGCTGAGAAGACAGGATCATGCTAAGCTCACCCCCTCTCACATTGTAGCCAATAGCTGCTGGGTGACTGACACACTGACACCATGCCCACAGTTTGGCAATATGAATGGAATGGCGTTTACTGGGATGGAGCCTGGGAGGACTGGGAAGAGAGAGGGTTTACTCTGGCAAGCAGCTGGAGATGGTGACACCACAGTTGCTTGATTGTCTGTGGCATGATTCTCTGGTTCAGAGGTTAATCACAGGTTTGTCTAACTCTGCTTTGGTGCTACATCTGAATGGGGCCTATAGATAGTGATGGGCAAGCAAACCAGAATGAGATTTGACATGGATTTAGAAACCATGCTTTGTGCTAGCGTAGTGTATGAATGCACATGTTCTGCATGCAGAAGGTCCAATCCCCACTATCTCCAGGTAGGGTTAGGTAAGACCCCTGTCAGAAACCCTAGAGCAGGGTTTCTTAACCTAGGGCCCCCAGATGTTGTTGGACTACAACTCCCACCATCCCCAGACATGGCCTTTATGGCTGATGGAAGTCGTAGTCCAACAACATCTGGGGGCTCACAGTTAAGAAACCCTGCCCTAGAGCATCACTGCCAGTCATAGAATCACTGAGTATTAGAGTTGGAAGGGAGGTTTTCTAGCCTAATTGCATGCTCAGTGTAGAAATCTGCTACACCATCCCTGACAGATGGCCATCTAGCCTCTTTTAAAACCTCTAAAGTAGGTGTTTATGAGGCAGACTGTTCCATTGTCATAAGAACAGCCCTGCTGGATCAGACTCAAGGCCCATCTAAGTCAGCATCCTGTTTCATACAGTGGCCCACCAGATGCCACTGGGAAGCCCACAGACAGGAGTTGAGGGCATGCCCTCTCTCCTGCTGTTACTCCCCTACAACTGGTATTCAGAAGCATCCTGCCTCTGAGGCTGGAGGTAGCCTATAGGCAGGATGCCTCTGAATACCATTGCAGGGGAGTAGCAGCAGGAGAGAGGGCATGCCTTTACAACTGGGAAATTCCTCTTAATGTTTAAACTGAATTTGCATCATCACTTGACCTCCAGAGGTTGCTATACTGTGGAAATGGGACTGAACATCTTATGAAATCTGAGTCCTTATAGTACAGGAAGCAATACAGAAAGCAGCCTTAAGCCATGGTGGGTCTGAAATACATTTGGAAGCAAACCATGGCTTGGTATGATGTCTGAATTGTCACATTCTCTGGAAAACAGTCATCAGCCTGGCTGCTCATAACCCACAAATGGGTTACATGTCTCACTAATGTGGCATAACCATCATTTAGGAGTATTTTTAAATGGGTTTTTTTGTTCAAAAAGACAGAAAAGGGGAGCAAAAGAGGTGGTGGAAACACAAAGTAAAAAGAGGGAGGAAAAAAGAGACAGGCATATGGTAAAAACAATTAAAAATGAATACTGTGTTGCCAAAATCTGTGAAGGCTCTGTCCACATTCTAGATTTTCCTTACATCCATAATAACAGCCAAAGCTGCACCTTTATGTGTGCATACAACCTAATACATTATTCAAGTACAGAAATTGCTTCCACGCACAAAAATACATAAAGTAAATTGAATCAAATCAACAGATCAAAATGTATATTCTGCTTCAGTTCCCCAAAAGGAAATGTTTCATTCACACTAGATCTGAACGAATATACTCCAGCACATAATGATGGATGTAATTTCTTCTCTGTTCTGCCATGTCCAATCTGATAGGGGTGTGCATGGACCCATTTTAGCAGTTCGGTTTGAATTTGGTCAGAATTTGAACCGAAACACTGGTCTGTGAACTGGTTCGGTTGAACCAATCGGCTCGTCCGATCTGTTCAATGACACACTTCGAAAAAGAACACTTGTTCAGTTCTCCTTCTCAACCACTAAGCTAACCAGGTGACCTTTTACCAATTGCATGCTCAGATTAATCAAGAATCAAATTGATTGATTTAAAAAAACCCCACTTTACTTTCATAACTTCAAACAAACCGCCTTCCCCCAGAGAATTCATGACTCTACTTCCCCTGCTAAGAGACACTGGCTGCCTTCACACCTAATGCCAAACAGGAGGTGAACGAGCTAGATGGTCCATTTTGTGATCATCCAAATGCGTAAAATCGTGGTTTCGTCATGAAAGCAACCCAAGGTTTTTTAACCGATACCATAATCTTAGCCTTTGGTTTGTATTGAGTTTTGCTACTCCAACTTGAGGTTTGAAGGTGGCATCATGTCCAGCAATAGAGATACCGCGCCACTGTTTGTGTCTCATCACCCTTTGGCAATCTGCAAAAAAAGGGGATGAGATGACAAGATGGACACTTTGTGGAGAGGTCTCTACAAATCAAGTGATGAAGAAGTATTTGCACAAGCACATGGAGTCTGGGTGGCACCATAAACTGGGCAACCTGGTGGTTTCCCAACAAAGATAATACATGCCAGGGGAGTGATACCTGGGGTCTGGGTTGAAAAGCAGCCCCTGGAATTCTTAAGTGGTGCTGCTCTATTTTTTAAATTAAAATTTGTAGGGGAAGGGGGGTGCAGCCCCTTCCTCGGGTGCAAGCATGCAGTCTCTGGTATTACTCATGAGAAGAACCACCTTGGGGTACTCCAGGCTGCATTGCTAATGGGTGATGACATCCATTATCCAGAGGACCACTCTCTCATGAGAATGGCAGGCCATAGAGACACACATGCAGGATGGAGGACTGTTGCTGACCAGCCCCATTGCTAGTTCCACACAAGCACTGGGGAAGTGTACCACACCAACACTTTTATGGGTTATGGTGACAGCTGGTTAGCAGGAGTGAAAGCACTCACCCTGGAAATCTGGTTGTTCCTTGGCACATATGTATGTCAGTTTTTGCCCAGCTTGCCAGGGCTTACCCGGCTTGCCAGGGATTGATGAAAATAGCGGCTCCCCTCACTTGTGATTCCCACAGCGGCCGATGTGCATATGCCACAATGTTGGTCCCAGCCCAGGAATTTTGAATGGGAGTCATCTCCTATCTAGCCAGACTGAGCCAAAAGGGAAATGGCCAGAAACATGGAGCAGCCTAGACTCTTTGGGAATCTGTAAATGTTCCGTGTAGAGGGGAAGGTGAGGTATACGGGTTCTATTTTTAAACAGATATACCAGGGGGGCAACATCAGTGGGACCCCTATAGTTCTATAGTTGGATGGCTTAACTCATGAGTGTGCAGTCTGAGGGAGACCTGAAGCTCATGGAGCCTCTGGTTCTCCCCAATGAGACGGCGGCTGATCCCCAGTCAGCAAGCCGAAATGGGGGCAGGATTTTGTTGGGGGTCCTGGACTGCTTTGACCAGGTCCGCCTCTCAAGTCCTGCTGGAGTTACTCTGTTGAGAAACTGCATGGGTGAATTCAAAATCAACATGGAACCTGTATGTCTAAACCCATGCCGGTCAACAGGAGCATCCTTTGACACAGTGGACCAGATCCCAGGATCCTTTGGCTGCCCTCATTTACATATCCCTTCCTAGGAAGTCATTATGATCCTTTCCCAGACTAGCAGAAACATAGTGTCCTCTCCATCCCCCCATTACCAGTAATTGTGCTTTTGTGGTGCTATTTTGTTGCGGGACTCTTGCACGGGCGATTGTGCAAGTGGTGTGAGGGAAAGGGTTTAAATGCCATTTTAAAGGGTTTAAATGACCTTTTCTTGCTGAGGACATGCACTCCATGCTGAAAAGGCATGATTGCTCTGGGCACACTCCCTTGAAGATTGTGGACAATGGCTTCCACCCTGCAGACATGCTGATTCCTTGCTTGCAAGTCTGGCAATGTGAGCGCTACACAGCTTGCTGGGTGGCCTCAATGGATGAGGAAAAGGGCGGTGCTTCTCTGCCCTGAAATCGGAGGTTGCCCGACCCAGATTGGAAGATGATTTGCCGAATGATTCCTGGTTTCAAGAATGAACCTCAGGTTCATCAACCCATAGTTTAAGCTGGTAATTGCTGGTAATAATCAGCATCCATTAATATGTAAACGAAAACAGGTGTAATCTTTCACAGAACCATCATTGTTCCCTGAAGCAATAGGATTTCACGATGTTGACTATCTTTAAGAATATCCATCATTGAGAATTTACTAATGCAGTTTTATTCTTTTAGCAGTTCTTTCCTGTGACAGGTACGCAATATTTGCAGAGGGCGGGTGAATTGTAGAATATTCTTTTTCAAGTCTAGGAGAAACACAGAAGACTCACTGAGAAATGGAAAGGAGGGGACGGTGAGTGGGTGAGTGGGTAATAGAAGGGACGGTTCAGTAGAGTTTATGCTGCAACATAGCTATACAACTGCTACCGGAGACTAAAGTGGCTCTTATGCACAGTAATTGTATCCGGTGGTTCTGAGACCTTTTACCTGGCTGGTGAAGACATGTTTGGTGAAGCCAGGTAAGTACCAACTTTGATCAGGAGGATTAATATGGATTCTATGCACCATAGTTTAAAGAACAGTGTGATGGAATTAGTGCAGGCTCCCTGGATTTCAGCAGGCATTACAGTGGAAACTCATACCCAAACTTTGGAAAGGAGCCTAGGGGGAATCCACTTGCAGCATGGTTGCACATAGGTTCCAATCTGGACAGTTTGACAACTCAAGTTAAACATCCAGAAAAATGGCTTGTTATGAGGATCCCTTCATGCCTCCTGTGGGGGTCCTCTTTTAATCTCCCTATGGAAAACTGTCTTCCTCAGTTGGGGAGGGGCCTTGGGGGTCTCTTCCTCCCTCCTCTGGGAAGGGAGGATTTGGCCTCTTTCTTCCCACCTCTATTAGTGAGAGGTAGACTTAACCTGAGGATCCTGCCCCTGGCTGTTGGGAACCCCTTTTTGTGTGCATGCACACTCATTATTGAAATAACAAGGGGGGCGAGGGTGCCTCAGTCCCTTGAAGCAAAGTGGATTAGGAAATGGAGCACCTGCCAAATTACCTTTCTAGGCTGATGGGGTTGCAAGAAGAGGTCTCATACTTTGAATCTTGGGAACATAGGTGAAATACAGGTGGCCTGAAAATCTTGAGGATAATTGCAGAAGATTGCACACCCAATTCAAATGTGTGGTCATCTTATTTATGAGAAAATTACATTGGCAGCAACTGATTCTACTGCATCATTCTGGGTGAAATGAGACAAGCTTTGCCCATAAACCCCTTCGAACCCTTGGTTTTCCTATTGCAACCCAGGACTACAACCACAGAACCCCTGAGTTCCTAGCCTCCCACAATATGCCAGTACACAAGCGCCATCGTGAATTTATCAGTGCCATTTACAGAAATATATATCATGCACGTAAAGGAAAGCTTATTTATTTTTATGTATTTATTTGATTTCTATACTGCCCTTCGAAAAATGGCTCAAAGTGGTTTACACAAAGAAATAACAAATAAATAAGATGGATCCCTGTCCCCAAAGGGCTCACATTCTAAAAAGAAACATAAGATAGACCCCAGCAAGAGTCACTGGAGGTACTGTGCTGGGGGTGGATAGGGCCAGTTACTCTCTCCCTGCTAAATAAAGAGAATCACCACATTAAAATATGCCTCTTTATCAAGTTAGCAGGGGCATTTCTTTAATTAACTGAACCAGAACAAGGGGATCACAGGTGGAAAGTGTTCCTGCACTAGCTTCAATGGAACTTGCAGTGTACCCAGGTGCAGTGTGTGAGTCTTTTACACTTTAAAAGTGAAGCGCTCATTCATCACACCGTAGCTGACTTCCCTGTTGTTCGGGTGGAAGAAAATGCTTCCAGGCCGATCTGCAGAAAGCCCATCTTATTGCCAGCACTTCTCTGACTCCTCTGTGCTGGTACAGAGGTGGCTGCTATGTGTGTATAGAAACGTGTGTGTAGGGTTTAATGTCTTCTTAACTTAAACACTGAATTAATAACATTTGAGAACTTTCTCCTGCTGTCTCCATCTTTTCCTCCCAGCTTTTTCTTGCTCAGGAACACATCAGGTCCAAGGCAAGCAGGGGAAAGCAGGCTTCTTCTGATCTGACACTGTCCTTTTAAATGCAGGCACTCTAGGGATGCAGCATCTCTGTTGCCAAGCAGTAGCAGGAGGAATGAGGTGACAGCAGAACCAGGGTGTTCTCTCCCAGAGACAGCCAGTGAGTGGCGCAGCCACTCAAAATGGATGCATTTTGGAGCTGCTCTGAGCTGAGCTCTCTATGGTAGTGGGAGAAGCTTCTGTGCAAAATCCAGAATTCAGACTACATGATGGTACCCCAGAACCTCTGGTTTCAGCAGCCAAACTCACTACAAACCAATAGGGGTGTGTGAACAGGTTCGTAACAGAACTAGTTCGATTTTAAGCCAGTTCAGTTTGACAGTTCAGGGTCAAGCCAAACCACCCCCCATTTGGCTCAACCCCAGACTGAACCTCCCCTAGCCATTCTGGGGTGGGGTGGGGTGGGGTGGGATGGTTCTTGAACCAAAAAGTTTCTAAAAAAAACAATTCTCTGAGGCGTGGGGGGTCCCCCCTCCCCACCAGCCTCTGTTATGTACCCAACATCTTCTTCATTCCTTTCTGGGCCACCATTTTGGAGGCCACCACACATGTGTAAATGGCCCTTGCCTGGCCTCTGGGAAGCCCCCCAGAGGGGGTAAATTGTTTAAAAATAATTTATCTTAAAGGTTTATCTTTAATTTATCTTTTGGTCTGCAAATGCCCCTGGACCAGACCGAACTGGAGTGGTGGAGAGGTTTGAGGGAGTGTCGGACCGAACTGGCCCAGTCCGGTTTGAACTCAAACCAAACCAGGCCAGCCAGTTCCGTGCACATCCTTACAAACCAAGGGTTCAGATTCAGGTTTGGAGATGAAATTGGAGCAATGTTTAGGTTATGGAACCATGGCTTTATGCATTTGGACACTCAGAAACACATACTTCAGGTACGTTTACCAGCAGTTTGGTGTGATGTCTGAATTGAGCCATGTCTCAAATAAAACATTGCAAACAATTAAGCTTCTTTCACACAATGTACAAGTTGATGCTATATTTTCCATCCAGTTTTGAGTACTTAATAGAAAGGGATATGGTAGTACTTTTCAAATATTTTAGAGGACTTGGTATTCTTTGCTTAAGAGCTATTTAACTGATACCAAAAATTTATTTTCTAATCAAATTAATTTCAAAAAATGGGGGAAAATAAATTAATAACTACGCAGTTGTTCCATCCCCAAATTCATGCATGCATGTGTGCGCTCGCTCGCTCTCTCTCTCTCTCTCTCTCTCTCTCTCTCTCTCTCTCTCTCTCTCTCTCTCACACACACACACACACACACACACACACACACTTACACTTTTTAATGCAGGTCAATGGAGCATTTCTCATTTTTTGATGGACAGAAATTAATGTGACATTTTGATGAAGTATGTTAAAGATGTGACGAAGAGGTAACCAAGTGTCCAGAGGATAGGGCAATTAACAGAGAAGCCAGTCAGTCCTCATGAATAAAAAGTAAATAGGTGCATTAAACACATGTTACCTGTCAGAACATGACTTATCACTTCCCCAAGGCAACTGTTATGCACCTTGCTTTTTCCACTCAATAATGCATTTTTCAATAATAAATAGCAAAACCAATATTGAATGTATGCTTGGTGTGCAAAACCTGGAAGTTTTATCCTTTCTATGAGCAGTATCATATCATATATCATATCATATCATATCTTTGGATCTTTGCTAACTTATTACCAGAAAAGAATGGACCATACCCACTCTAACTGGATTTTTAAAATGATTTTTATTTTCATTTGACACATAGTATTGTTAATATTATTAATCTTGCATTTCTGGCCCCATTTTGGAACGTCATGCAACCTTCTTTTGTCTGTACAAGTGTGTGTGTTTTTATATATGCACTTTGTGCTGGTCAACGACCGTAATAAAGATTATTATTATTATTATATATGCACTCATATGCACACACACACACACACACACACTGCATGTGTGTATATACACAGACTTCTGCCAGCTTTCGATAAGGATGTGTACCAGTTCAGACAATAGTTTTCTGGCCCACTTAATTTATATGCAAACACACTGAAGGTGTGCCTGTCCTGACATCTTTCACACACATCTGAACATCGTCCTCATTCATTTCTTTATCATGTGGTGGGGGATTCGTCTGAACCACTACTCTACACACCACTCAAATATTAGTTGAAACTGGAATTTGGTTGCATGTAGAGCAGTGATTCAAAGAAATTGCCCCATCCCCATGCAATAAAGAAATGTGCTGGGAGGGCATCAGGACAGCCATGAAAGACATCAAGACTGGCATGCCCTTGTCCCATACCCCTTTTAATCGCATAGGCCAGAAAAGTATAATTTGAACTGGCACTATCTAGATTTGAAAAAGTGGGCTTGCACTCATGAAAGCTTATATTACAACACATTTATTTCTCTTTGCCGGCAGACTGTAATTTTCACTGCAACACACTAACATAAATAGCCACCTGGAATTTGCAAGCTGTGTTTCAGGGAATGCTGGGGTTCCACAAAAGCACATTGTGTCAAAAGACACAATCACTCCCAAGTGTCCTTTCCGACCTGCTTCAAAGTCAGCCCCGTGGTGTTCAGAAGAATTACAACAGCTGAAGTGGCAAGGTAGCTGATTAAAGTACAAGTGGAGGAAGACTTTAGTTGGAGTGAATCTGACAGATTAGGACACAGCATGTTTGAAGAGCTATGCAGTTGCGGAGGGAGGCCAGTGGACCAGGGGTTCAGCCCGCTGCCGGGGGTGCACTTGCCCTGCCCTCTGCATCAGCATCAGATAAAGGGAATGGTTAGTCACGCCCCCTGCATCTGATGGTGGCGGCCCGGGTTCTTTGAACCTATTTGCTCAGTGGTGGCTCCGCCCTGGACCTATGCTCTGGCAGTGTAAGTAGTGAAGAAGCCATTCTTCTATGCCCACATTGCTTCCACATATTCATGTCCAGCTGAGTTGTCTAGGGTTCTGAGGGGGTTAGTGAAACAGTCACTCACTGTGATGTTTTCAATGACTTTTTTGCAGATAAAATCTCTCATGTTCGGGCCAAACTGGATTCCACAGTTACTGCAGAGCCTACTGTAGAGGTGTTCAGCAAGTCTTCTTATACAATTGGATTGGATTGGATTAGATTGGATCACTTTCAGTTTGTGATTCCCAAGTGTGGACAAACTGCTTTGGACTGCGTGTCCTACAACCTGTTCTCTCGACCCTTGCCCAATTTGGCTTATTTCATCAAGTAATTGTATTGCCAGAAAGGGTCTGGAAAATATCATAAATGTCTCTCTGAGGGAGGGCAGGATGCCTCCTTGTCTTAAGGAGGCAATTTTTAGACCGTATTTGAAGAAGCCTGCATTGGACCCCTCAGAGTTGGCTAATGACAGACCCATTTCTAATCTTCCATGATTGAGCAAGGTGATTGAGTGGGTGGTGGCTTCTCAGCTCCAGGCAGTTTTGGATTATACAGATTATCTGGACCAATTTCAAATTGGCTTTTGAGTGGGCTATGGGGATGAGACTGCCTTGGTTGGTCTGATGGATGATCTCCAACTGGCTATCGACAGAGGTTAGTATGACTCTGCTGATTCTTTTGGATCTCTCGGTGGCTTTCGATATTATTGACCATGGCATCCTTCTGGGTCACTTGAGAGAGGTGGGATTGGGTGGCACTCTTTTACAGTGGCTCCATTCCTACCTCTCTGACAGATTACATATGGTGTCACTTGGAGACTGTTGCTCTGCAAAGGGAGAGCTAAGATTTGGAGTTCCATAAGGCTCCATACTCTCTCCAATGATTTTTAACATCTAAATGAAAACACTGGGAGAGATCTTCTGGGGTTTTGTGCAGGGTGTTATCAATATGGATATTTCTCCATATCATCAGGAAATGGCATAACCTCCCTAAATGCCTGCCTGGAAGTGATAATAGGCTGGATGAGGGATAAAAAACTGAAGTTGAAGCCAACTAAAATGGAGATACTTACTGTGTGGGGTTGGGACCTGAGAGACGGTTTAGATCTAACTGTTGTGGATGGGGTTACACTCCCCCTGAAAGATCAGGTACATAGCTTGGGAATGCTCCAGGATTCAAAATTCTCTGGTTTCTCAGGTTGAGGCAGTGGCCAGGAGCACTTTTTATCAGCTTTGGCTGATACGTCAGGAGCCAATGTGGGGTAGTGGCTAGAGTGCTGGACTAGAACCGGGGAGACCCGAGTTCAAATCCCCATTCAGCCATGAAACTAGCTGGGTGACTCTAGGCCAGTCACTTCTCTCTCAACCTAACCTACTTCACAGGGTTGTTGTGAAAGAGAAACTCAAGTATGTAGTATACCTCTCTGGGCTCCTTGGAGGAAGAGCAGGATATAAATGTATTAATAAACAAATAAATAAAAATAATACATCCATTTCTGGAGGTACATGACCTTAAAACTGTGGTGCTTATTCATTCATTCATTCATTCATTCATTTGTTTATTTTTCACATTTATATACCACCCAAATGTTCGTCTCTGAGCGGTTAACATAAAACAAGTAAAACATATATAAAACGTTGAAACAATTCAACAATTTAACTTCAATCACAAAATTAAAACCAACAAATTTTAAAAGTCTGAGAAATCTTGGTTGAAAAGATGAATTTTCAGATGGTTTTTAAAAATTGCCAGAGATGGAGAGGATCGTATCTTAGTAGGGAGTGCATTCCACAATCTCCAATCATATGCTGGTACCCTCTAGGCTTAACTACTGTAATGTACTTTACATGGGGCTGCCTTTTTATGTAGTCCAGAAACTACAATTGTACAATTGGTACAGAATGTGGCAGCCAGACCTGTCTCAGGGACAACTCATAGAGACCATATATCAAAGATTTTGGAAGAATTGCACTGACTGCTGATACTTTTCCATGTGAAATACAAAGTGCTGGTTATTACCTATAAAGCCCTTAATGGCTTGGGTCCAGGGTATTTAAGAGAGCACCTTCTCTGTCATGAACCCTGTCGCCTATTAAGATCATCTGGAGAGGTTCGGTTACAATTGCCACCTGCTCTTCTGGTGGTGACTCAGGACTGGGCTTTCTCTGTGGCTGCCCCAGGGCTTTGGAATATGCTCCCTGCTGAAATGAGAGCATCTCTTTCTCTGTTTGCTTTCAAGAAGACCCTACATAGGAACATAGGAAACTGCCATATACTGAGTCGGACCATTGGTCTATCTAGCTCAGTATTGTCTTCACAGACTGGCAGTGGTTTCTCCAAGGTTGCAGGCAGGAATCTCTCTCAGCCCTATCTTGGAGAAGCCAGGGAGGGAACTTGGAACCTTCTGCTCTTCCCAGAGCGGCTTCATCCCCTGAGGGGAATATCTTGCAGTGCTCACACATCAAGTCTCCCATTCATATGCAACCAGGGCAGATCCTGCTTAGCTACGGGGATAAGTCATGCTTGCTACCACAAGACCAGCTCCCTTCTCATGATATACCTGTTCATCATGACCCTCATGATGTATCTGTTTTCTCAAGCTTTTAACTGAAAATTTTAAACTATTTAATGACTTTTTAGCTACAAGCTTGTTTTATACTGTTGTTATATTTGCTGGTGCTTTAAAAAATATATATATATATATTTGTACACTGCCTAGAGATGTATATATCTCTATATAGAAATATATAGTATAGAAATATGATAACTAAATAAATACTTATTAGAAGTTCATCACTGAATATTAAGTATGGTGGGCAATCTTCCCTGGAAGATATCCCACCATTGGAGATCTCCCCCTGCAATTCCCCTGAAAGAGGGATACATTCTAATTGGATATTTCAGCCTGTGTGTGCCAACAGTAAGGCCTAATGGATGAAGAGACAGTAATTCCAGAAGATCTCTGGATATTCTAAACTGCTAGGTATCAGGATACCTAAATAAACATCTCTTCTCCCACCTTTATAAGTCCGCTACCCTATAAAATTGGCTGGAGAGGTCCTTCTGCATGTCTTTCCACTTTCAGAGGTTTGGTTGGCAGTGATGCACAAAAATCAATTCTCCACGGTGGCCCCAAGAATATGGAACTCCCTGCCCTTGGAAATCCATTGAACAGCTCGTCTACTCACTTTTGAGCCCTCACTAAAGACTTGGCTATTTCAATAAATCTTCAGTTAGCAGTTTTGAGTTTTGTCTGTTCGATGGCTCTCCCAGTTTTTTGGTTTGACTTTATTTGACAGACTGCTTGTTTTGTGATTCAATTCAATTTTAATTTTGTTTTGTTGCATTTTGATATATTTTGTTTTATATTCTCTATATGCTTGCTTGAGTTTTCTTTTGAACGGATAAAAAAATCTTTTAAATACATAAATAAATATCCTAGACTCCTTCTGTGATACTCAGAGATAGAATAAAATCTTAATACAAGCTCCTACACAGGTAATTGCTGTGGAAAAACTACCCCGAGGGTAGGAAGTCTGAAAAGGATACATATTTGCCTAAGATACATATTCTTTAAACTTTTGAATCAAGTGTTTTTAATCTGTTTATATTATTCACAGTTGTTTTTTTCTCTCCATCCCCCCTTCATATTAAATTGCCTAACTGCGTATCTTGCCAAATGCTACATGCTTAGTGCTGTTCACATATTTTCATCGCTTGATGGCTGCAACAAGTGATGACTTGTATGTGTGAACAATCCATGACATATATAAACCTTTCATCACCTCAAGCACAATAGTTTTCACTGAAGGCTGTTCACTCAAGGAGCTGCCAGACATCTGAGACTGAGTCACACATATATGTTCATCAATATCCGATGGGTGAATAATCAATCACAGGTAGAACAGCACTGATAGGATTTTCATACTACCACTCTATCACAGAGTTTTTCAGTGGAGTCAGTTCAAACATCCAGCAGCCTGTTGTCAAAGGCCCAACTGAACATGACATTAAGTTTTATATCTGTTTTCCCCAATTTCTTTAAAATGAAAAGCACAATTGGGGGAAAAAACAATGGCAGGAGAAGAGGTTCCTTAACCCTTGCTTCTCCTTCATTTGCCCATTCAGATTGGTCCAATTTGCTTTCCTCCTCATGGAGAAAAGAGATGAGGACCCCAAATCTTTTCCCCTTTAGGAGAAAAAAACAGCTTGGGAGTGGACGAGTGGTCAGAGGGAAAAGGGAAAAGCAGCTCCTCACTCTGCCACTATTCCGCTCCCAATTGCAGCTTTGAAAAATGAAGCCATGTACATCCATGTTTTAATCAGATGATGAAACCCCTGCTAATTATTTAATGAATATGGATTTATTTATTGTATTCACTCACATGTGGGAGCATTTGTACATTCAAACACTTTCATATAAGTACAACACTAAAGACTTCTGTTTTTCAAACCTGATGCTAATGTCTGCTGGCAGATGTGGGTGTGGGATAAACTCAGCCACTTGATTAGGGTCATGGAGGAAAGAATTCAGTTGATACCAATACTACAAAAGAATGACATGTACCATGCTCACCCATTTCAAGCAGCTCTTTCAATTATTATTATGAAGCTCCAGCTTTCCATAATAACCATCTCCTTTTTTTCAGGAGATGTGACATATCAATACACTGAATATTAATCAGATTATTTGGCACTGGCCAGAGCCAATTGGCTGCAACCACCTGTTTTGTGTAACTGTTATTATTGTGATAGGGGCATCGAGGACTGGAAGACAAGGGGCTGGCTCAAAATATACTTTATCTCGTGGTCTGACTCCACAGAATAAAGGTGTGTGTGTGTGTGTGTGTGTGTGTGTGTGTGTGTGTGTGTGTGTGCCATGAGCGTTCACATCCTCCTTCCACTCTCAACATGCAGTGTCATCATACATTAATCATGTGGGGAAGTGGTTCATTCAAAATGCTCATCTACATGTGATCCAAATGCTATTTGGTATTTACACATCATATTTGGGCCACATGGAGAAGAGCAGTCCCATGCAATTCCAGAAGGATAACCTTGTGTGCTGGGATGGGGGAGAACTGGGTTCATGAGATGGGTTCATGAGGTGCACCCATCTTTATCTTGTGGAGTCAGACCAGCAGAAAACAGATCATCCGAATCAGTCCTAGTACTTCCTGATCAGGCTACCAAAGGTATTTCAGTATGTCTGAAGGTTGATAGCACTTGAGATAAAAGTGATGAAGAAAAAAAAACAAGTTACTAGAAGGAAAGTGAGGTGCAAAACTGGTGAGAAAGAAGGTGAGGCTCAAAACTGAGAGTTCACAGCAAATTAGGTCACACACTGTTTTACTGTTATGAATGGAGGAGCAATTCCTATTCATTGCATTGAAACAGACTAAAATCTTAAATGTCTTTTTAAAAAACCATGAACCCTACCGGCTTGGGGTTCCCAGGGGAAGATGTGGCCATACCTGCCTTGACCCCAAACCCACTTTGGTGCCCAGGCACCCCTCGGGGGGTAGATGGGGCATCCTCAAATACCCTCAGACTGGCAGTTCCACACATCTTTGCTGGAGGTCACACAGACCCCAGACACGTGTTGGCACCATAGCAGTGACTCATCATTGGCGTTGGGTGTGTGTGTGTGCTAGAACTAAACTGAAGAGGGAAAAGAAAAAGGGGGGCCTATATACACATTGCACAAATACATTATATACAAGCATATATACATCCATCTATACAGCTATAGTATATAAACTCAAGAAGGGGTGTTCTTGCCAACCACCCCAGAGCACTTCCATTAACAGGTTGGTATCAAAATTTCACACAAATTGAAATTCAAGCACATTTCAAGGTTCCTCCCAAATAAAACTTTTGATAAGAGTTGCTTTACAAAATGTGTAATTTCTCAGGGGACTTTTGCATATCCCACAGTGGCCCAAGGTCACTCCTGGTGTTTCACGGCTCAGTGGGGATTTGAACCCAAACAGTCACAATAACCCTTTTCACATGTTGGGTTGTTCAGCATTTGTACAATGAGTGCACAATGTGTATAGATACAGATGTGTACAGACTGGTAGATTTATTCAGAGATTATTCTAAACACAGGTACAGCAGTACACTTCCCATCTGTACCATGCATTTGAGGTGCCTGTACTAGGTTCACTTTTTAAGTGAACTCAGGTACAGTCATGCACACAAAAACATGTGCGAGTATACGCACATCTGTACACCCATACAACATTTGTTTGTTTGTTTGTTTAGCATATTTCTATACCACCCAAAATTATGCCCATCTTTAGGTGGGGCATAATGTCTGAATATGGCTTATGTAACATTGATTTGAGGCAGAACTCTAGGTCCCTGTTCAAACAGTTAATATTGCTCCATGTGGAACAGCCCCATTGTTGAAGCCACTGAGGGAAGTAACGTATGACTAGGCTCACCACACAGATGCCTTCTTTTATGTAGGACTTCCTAGCACAATTTGGAACACAGTTTCTTCCCCTCTAAAAGGAGCGAAGTGAAACTGTACAACAGAGCCTTCACGCAATCATTGGAATGGAATGTCATAAATTACTTCCCTCATGTAGTATGATGACAGAATCACTCCATGTGGGGAAATTTTGAATGTATTATTTATTTATTTATTTGATTTTTATACTGCCCTTCCGAAATGGCTCAGGGCAGTTTACAATTAAAACCAGAAACCATTAAAACCAATAACAATTAAAACAGAGATATAAATATTAACACCAATTAAAACATCTTAAAAAACAATTAAACTATCATAACAATTAAAACCCTGAAAACCAGGTTAGCATTAAAACAATTAAAACTAATTAAAAACCCTGAAAGGGTGTGTCCTGGGAATGTCTGGACTGTGGGGAAAATATCCTAAAATAGCTTAAGTCAAAGTTCTGAGTTTCAAAGGCATGGACAAAGTTCATTCTGTTTAAAAACTGCATATCAAAATTCTTCTCCCCCCTGCCCTTAGCTGTTAATAAGAGGCAAAAGGAACATCACTATGAATGAAAACAAATCTTCAGTGAAGATCTCCAACACAGAGAAATGTGAAGATTTTGTAGCCTATTGGTATCTATTTCTTTTCCATATGTACTGAATTGCAGATCTCACACACTTACGAACAATGAAGAGAGAGAGAGAGAACAACTAGGTTGAATCTAGTTCTGTGATCTCCCTGGACCTCCCAGGAACATTTCCCATTGATTCTCAAGTGGAAATCTGAAGGGTATACACTGAGGAACTGTGGTTTAGAATTCTGAAGAAGAAATCATCTGAGTGTTGAAAAGCTGTTAATCTCTCATGTCGTGATTGCCACATGCTGGTCTCCTATAAATAAAGATGATACCAAGCATCTGTAGAATTTTTCCACCATTTCTGAAACAAGGAGCAAGCCTGTCCCTAGAATTATTCATGTGCAATTCACAGGATAATGAAGTTGCTAGGCTGTAACTTATAGGCTGCCTTGTTAAACTGAGAATATTAGTATAAACTCCATGGGTTGGAAGTTGAGTGAGTGAGCACATGTTGAGTAATGAGGGTGATAAATGAGTGACTGTACAAGAAATCACTTGAATTCAGCTTCAATGGTTTCCCAAAGAACATTTTTAGTAGTAACACTCTTTAAAGGGAGAAGAAAGATGCAGGATCATCATAAGACATAGCTGAGTAAAAGGGGGTGGAGGAAGATGCAGGATCATTGTAAGACAAAGCTGAGTTGGATCGGTTTGACCTGCATTTTGTCACACAAGGGTTCTGTGAATTGGGCCACAAATACCTACAGTTACAAAAAGACATATAGGTCATCCCATGGCCATTACTGGGATGGGAGAGCAGATGGGGGGCGGGGAGGCAGAGTTGAACCTACCTCCCTGCCAGACAATCATCATCCTCTGTGTGTCATGCGGCTTGCATGCCCACATGATCCACACAGCTCTGAGCAGCAGAGATCTCTGGAGGCTGGGAAAATGAAGCCCAGGTATCTCTAAATGCACAGCACAAGGAGTACGGTGAGATTTCCCCTCAAACTGGGTACTCTAGGCACCAGGCTCTGTGTCTGCAGTCTGAGAATACACACGACCTCATACCCAGGTAAAAGGGTGGGTAAAAATCCCAGGCTACCTGAGGAGGCAGTACCGGGATTGGCCTCGATCCCGGCACTTCACATGAGCATCCCTACCCAGGTAGGGCAGCTCGTGTAAACAGCCTCACTGTCTCCCTTCACAAATATGCACTTAGCATTATGCAGGCTAATTCTCTGTAGTGCAAGCCCAATCCACCAATGAGTATTTGTAAAATCAGCCACTACATGTGTGGGCCAAAACACATGGTTCTTTCTTAAACCATTTCCCAGATCTGCTGATTTTGTACAGCTATACATCTGTGTGCAGAGGTGCATCTGTGTGCACTGGTGAAGACCAGTCAGTTATCTGCCAGTAACCACAGGCATATCTCATTGGAAGCGGCCTTATTCTGAGCCAGGTCCTTTGGTCCATCTGGCTCAGTGTTTTCTACACTGACCAACAGCAGCTTTCCAAGCTTTCAGGCAGGAGTCTTTCCCAATCCTGCACTTTGTGTTCTGCCAGGGAATCAACCCAGGCTGATGAAGTAGAGGAGTTATGACTCCATCCCCACTGAGAAGGGCTGTTTATCAGCCCTTCATCAAGAGCAGTTTTTGGTTTTCTGGGTCTTAGATTTTTTTTAAAAAGGGAAAGGAAAACAATCTAAAAATCCAAAATGGTGCAGAACAGAAGTCTTTACATGTTTCAGAGAAAAGCATTTTTTGATGGGAAAAACTGTCCAAACAATCTCCATTATCTAATCATGTGAACTCCAATAAGAATTCTTTGTTTTTTTAAATTGTTTTGGCAATTATTCCTAAGAAGAATTTTTGCTCAAGATATATCAGGACTTGCCAATAAATCGTATTTGTACAATTTTGGATTTTCCTCTTTCTTTTTTGCATTTGTCCTGCCGGTGCTACAGCCAATTATTAACATTAAAAAGAAAGAATACAACACTCCCCTGTTCAACAAGCCTCCAATTCAATTAGTTCATGGGAAGAGAGACAATGATTTGCTTAAAACTAGCAGAGGGAAACTGACATTGTAAAGAACCTGTTATCATGGTTCTTAAGTGGGAACAGAGATAACAATGATACAGAATTTCCTATCTGTGGTTGAGGGCACAGTATCTTAATGAAACAAACAGGTTGTCCAGACACACAAGGATGCTATTTGTTGTTCAACATGACTTATGACAGATTTAGATCCTGATGCGATCTCAGAGGGGAAGGATAGCTTGCAGACAAATCCACTATCCCAGCTCTCTTGCCCCATCTATTGTGAGCATCTGATCAAAATCGGAATATGACTCCTTGTCTCTGTCCTTGGATTCAGGCGAAAGAAACTCACAATACAGCAACAGCACTTGAGAGTGTCAAATGCTGTATGACATCACTAGCAAACGGAAAGGCCTTGTGACAAGCCTTAAGGGCTGGATATCTGCTACCCCAATAATTTCTAGCCTGTTAGATTGGTTTATTCACCTTGTAAGAAACTCAGTATTAGAGAAGAGACCTTTCTAGTTGTCAGTTAATTCCACTGAGAGAGGGGGGGGCGGGGAATCAATGAGAAATGTGCATCATCATTGAAAGCTGCTGGGTTGCATCCTGGATACAAAAACTAAATAGCTCTTTAGACTTCAGGTGCCGGTCTTGAAAATTTCCAGCAGCTTCTCCCTGCAGCTTGCTTGTGTTTGCAAACCTCACTATACTCCAGGAGCAGCATCCAGAGCCATTGCTAAGTGGCGTATCTGCCACAGAGTGGGAAATGCAGCATTGATTTTTAGGAAAATCAATTCTTGGTTTTACAAGATCAAAAGCAGCAGATAGCAAAAGAGAACCTAGACTTAATTATATAATGATAATCATTATGCTATATGGATTCCCCAAAGAGTTGCATGGCAAAGAAAAGCATTGTATTGATTCACTAGTAATAAACCCTACCTGTTTCGGTTCTTACTGAGATGCTTGTATTGGTAGATAGAACAATATTGATTAGTAACAGGGAGTGCCTTCTTATCTGTAAATAAGGTACACTACTCCATTGCTCAGTACTTAGCAACTGTCAAAACACAGTAAACACTAACACAGACCAGAAGTCACTGCAGCAGCCTCTTGCGGGTAGCCTTGCCAGCTTATCATTCCCCAAACATTAATACCGCGGTAAAGGTAGGGGGTGATGCCCAGCTTGGGACAGATCAGAATGCAAAAGCAAATAGAATTCAGCAGGGCAAGGGCCAAAGCTAAAAGCAAGAATGTTCTGTTCTCTCCTGGCATGCACAGAATGCTGACTCTGTATTGGGGTGTTTGCATGAGGTGAAGGAACAGAGAAGCCGAAAGATGAACAATCACATCAGCTGCAGCTGCCACACTGCTCTGCTGCCACCTCTTCCTTTTTCTTCTGGTATTAAGCCCCTCTGACTGTAGAGCGGCTAAATGGGATTAAGCCCGTCTTGCGGTGATGAGCATGAATTGTCCCCTTTGCTAAGCAGGGTTTGCATTTGGATGTGTGAGCACTGTCTGCTGTGAGCACTGTCTTCTTGAAAATGTTTTCCGTAGGGCGGGGGTTCCCTTTAGGGGGTACTATGAACCCTAGGGGTACGTGAAGGGTTTCTAGGACATACTGAGAGCCCTCTTGCCTCCTCACGTTGCAGCCGCACTATATGTTCCCCATCTGTGGGTTGCTGGCGTGAAGACTGCCCCCCCTGCTCCCAATTGGTTGGCTACCTGTTGACTGACAGGCTTCAGAAAATTAGCACTGAGTATTCCCATTCAGATGTATAGAACAAATAGATTTGTCCCCTTCATTTCAATAAAACTGCTTAGGTGCAGCTTAATGAGCACATGAGCCAGTGACTCAAGTAGCCTGTCTCCGGAACTGTAATGCTTAAATTTGTGTTTTTATGTACATATGTGCCTACATACATGTAACCCCACCACGCCCGTGCCTGTGTGCACACACGAACACACACAATTTATATGGAGTACCTGTGCTGAAGGTTTGCAATGGAAATTGTACATTTGTTTTAAAAGGTTGGGAACCCCTGCCTTAGGGGATGAGGCTGTGGCTCAATGATAAAGAATCTGCTTATGTGCTTTCATTGAGCACCTGGAGCACCTTCCTTATGAGGTTAGGCTACAGCATCTGGGACTCCTTACCTTGGAAAAGAGGCGACTAAGGGGAGACATGATTGAGGTGTATAAAATTATGCATAGAGTGGAGAGGGTGGACAGAGATAAATTTTTCTCCCTCTCTCACAACACTAGACATGGTGCCTGTGGGCCATCTCCAGCCTCAGAGGCATGATGCCTCTCAATACCAGTTGCAGGGAAGAAACTGCAGGAGAGAGGGCATGCCCATACCTCTTGTCTGTGGGCTCCCCAGAGGCATCTGGTGGGCCACTGTGTGAAACAGGATGCTGGACTAGATAGGCCTTGTGCCTGATCCAGCAGGGCTGTTCTTATGTTCCTATGCTTGCATGCAAAAGCTCCCAGGTTCAGTCCCTGACATCTCCAGGTAAGGCTGAGAAGGACTCCAGCCTGAACACTGGGAAAAGCCACTGCTGCTGCTGCCACTGCTCAGAGATAGATGGACCAAAGGTCTGGCTCAGTATGAGGCAGCTTCCTATGTTCCTATGATCTGGATTGTGGAAAAAAGCTAAGATGTGACATAATCCACTGATTCAACACAAAAATACCCACAATAATTGCACCATTAATATCATTTGGCATGAACTGGTGTTATTGCAAAAAGAGTTTATAATAATTAGCTAACAGAAAATCAAAGGGCTGAGAAAACAAACACCGTCCGTCCCCCTTTATTTTTGACTGTCAGTTGAAGAGTGTTTAATTGTACCATTTCCCCCCTTCTCCGAACAGGCTTATATATTATTCTGTGTCACAACACGGTAATAATACAGGATATAATGAACTCATTAAATCTGGGAGTCAATATTAATGGACTTTCAGAAGAACATTTATGATCTGCATTGGCAGCCTACAAAAAGTTGGAATAAAAATGCCACAAAGAGTTTTTCAGGCTTGCTCTCTAGTGGTAAGACTTCCATTAAGTATATAGTTAAAACCAACTCATGGGAATGTGGAAATGGCAAATGGCAAGGAAATGCAAAATGGAAACCATTCTGCCCTCAGAAGACTTCTTAATAACCTTTCCTCTTAAAACGGCGAGAGCTGGCGTGGAGCGTGAGCTGTGAACTAGGATGTCTCTGATTCAAACCTTCTCTCTGCCGTGGTGGCCCTAAGCATGCCAATATGTTTTCAACTTCAGCTCCCCTCAGTCTGCCACATGTGCTCTGAATGCTTGAGATGCACTGTATAAATGGCGTGGAAGATTTTGTCATTGACAAAGCCAAGGTGGTGTGAAAACCCACAGCCGTAACAAATACTGCTGTTCTTATTCCTTGCTGTGGCACGAGATTTAAAGGATTAAAGCGTCTTCCCTGATGCAGCAATCCAGTGTGGGCTTGAGAGCTTTGGTGCATGCCCTGAGCTTGAGACACAATTTCCCTTTCATTTCAATGAGTAAAAAAGAAACAGTAGAAAAGGTTGCAAACGTCCATTTTCCCTTTTAATAGCCAATGTCATACTTTCACCTCTTCAATTTTTGGTATTCTCTTTCTAGTTTCTTACTCTTCTGCCTGTCACATCTCTTTTGATGCTTTTAGTTGATCTACTCGGATGTTGCAGGGAGTCTCTGTTGGCAAGGGTGGGAGGCTCAGCTCCTCTGGCTGCCATTGGCTTAGCTGCCCATATGTCACAGAGGGCCCTGCTAACCAGGAGGCAGGAAGTTCAGGGCTTGGAGAAAATTTGGGGGCTTTAGAATCAGAATTCTGATGTGAATGAACAATCTTAAGCTAATCCATCTCGTGTAAACCAGGATGTGATGAGCTTTCACGTTTACTTACTGATGAATTTATACACTGCCTACTTTCCAAGGAATTCAAGGTGGCTTACAAAAGTTAAAATATTACAGAATGTCACCTTCTTGGAGTATATTCATTATTCACACTTCCGTAAAGAATAACTTATTTTCTCACTTCCTTTAATGGCTATTTCTCTGCTTGAGATCCTCAGGCAGCCAAACGTCACAGTCTGAATTTTTCCTCCATTCTTGTTGAACTGCAGCATATACACAGCCCTGACTACAGTGATATTTTCATTAGGGTTTCTTCACAAAGGGGAGAAATGATGGTTGGCAATATCTCTGTTTGGACAGAAATGATGTAGCCACTTTTATTTCCGTAGCAGTGAACAGTATATACAGCCTCAGTCAAGTCAGCCACAAAAACCCCGCCACCTTGGCAGTAAAGCTCAATGAACATATATGGTCGAGAGCAGTGTGAAGACTTTAAACCAGTCTCGGTTACACCACATTAACTGGAAGTGACTTCCCTTAAGTCAGTGGACTTTAGGTTCAAGCAACTGTCAATGAGATCAGAATCTGGCTCAGATGTCTCTTTCAGATTTGTGATTTCAGGCTTTGTGATATGTGCCTTTAATCAAGGACAGTGCCTTCCATGAATCAGACTGCCCCCAAAGAGCATTTCTAGTTTCATCTTCTTTCCCTTCACATCACATAAGGCTGTAATCCTAAGCGCGATTATTAGGAAGTAAGTTCCACTGAAGTCTGTAGGATCCAACTCCTGAGAGTATGCACAGGACTGGACTGTAAGAATATATGAATACATTATTATTGCCTGGAATTTATCTCTCTAGAGAAATGAGATGGCATAGATGCATTTAAATACATACATACACACACACACTGCCATTCCAGGATCCATGCTTGCACTCAGAGAGTTCATGCACATATAAGTTTTACATACATTGGATTGGATCTGTATACACATGTGTGAAAGTGGGGGCAGGAACAGCAAGTATGGACCTGCTCCCCGCCTCTGCAATGATTATGTACAAAATTTGAAATTCTGAAGGTAGTAGTCATACTAGAAAGTGACAGAGTGCTGGGAATGTGTGCATGTGTGTGTCTTGTGTGTGCGCGCGACATGCCAGCTACAAATCAATTTGACAAGCAGAAGTGGGGTTGGGGGTGGGGATGTCGGGAAGTTCCTGTTCTATTCCTACCTCATTCACATTTCCCACTTACCAGCCAGAGAAACTGACTTGCCGTGCATTTCCTTTGCCTGATACAGTAGCTTTTGTAACCAATGACATGGCAAGATGGAGGTAGGAGCTAATAATTCTTTCATCCGCCCGCCCGGCCCTTCTGTCCATCACTGGGACCATTGTCATTGGCAGGGCCACATTGCTTTTCCAGACCTGGCCCCACCATTTGTTGCCATGAGCCAACCCTGATTTCTTGCCACACTCAGAAAAAGTTAGAAATGTCTCCCCTGGCTGCCAAGCCAAAATGTTCTGCTGTGCTTCCTCCCTCCTCCCCACCCCTGAGCCCAGCTTCTGTTATCTAGGGAGGAGGTAAGGTTCAGAAACATACTGCTTTCTTTCTCACAATCATGAAGCTGCCTTCAGAGGGAAAAATAAGGACATCATAACTATTTCCCACCATGGATACAAAACTGATGGAGTCCATTACATAAGAACAGCCCTGCTGGATCAGGCCCAAGGCCTATAAAGTCCGGGAGAGGAGAGCTGGTCTTGTGGTAGCAAGCATAACTTGTCCCCTTAGCTAAGCAGGGTCTACCCTGGTTGCACATGGATGGGAGACTAGAGGTGTGAGCACTGTAAAATATTCCCCTCAGGGGATGGAGCTGCTCTGGGAAGAGCAGAGGGTTTTAAGTTTCCTCCCTGGCATCTCCAAGATAGGGCTGAGGGAGATTCCTGCCTGCAACCTTGGAGAAGCTGCTGCTAGTCTGTGTAGACAATACTGAGCTAGATGGATCTATGGTCTGATTCCGTATATGGCATATTCCTATGTTTCTATGTTCCTATCCTGTTTCACTCAGTGGCCCACCAGATGCCTCTGGGAAGCCCACAGGCAACTGATATGCTCTCTCCTGATGTTGCTCCCCTGCAACTGGTATTGAGAGGTATCGTGCCTCTGAGGCTGGAGATGGCCCACAGGCACCAGACTAGTAGCCATTGATAGACCTGTCCACCATGAATTTGTCTAAGTCCCCTTTAAAGCCATTCAAACTGGTGGCCATCATCACATCCCATGGCAAAGAATTCCACAGACTAATTATGTGCTATGTGAAAATGTACTCTTCTTCGTCCTAAATTTCTTAACCTTGCATTTCATGGGATGACCCCTGGTTCTAGTGTTGTGTGTGAGAAAGAAAAATGTCTCTCTGTCCTTCCTCTCCACTCCATGCATAATTTTATGCACCTCGATCATGTCTCCCCTTAGTCACCTCTTTTCCAAGGTAAAGAGCCCCGGATGCTGTAGCCTAGCCTCCTAAGGAAGGTGCTTCAGGCCCCTGATAATCTTGGTTGCCCTCTTCTGCACCTTTTCTAGTTCTGCAATATTCTACTTAAGATACAGTGACCAAAGCTGTACACAGTACTCCAGATGTGGCCGCACCACGGATTTGTATAAGGCATTATATTAGCATTTTTATTTTCAGTCCCCTTTCTAATGACTCCTAGCATGGAATTATTTCTTTTCACAGCTGCTGCACACTGAGTCAACATTTTCAATGAGCTGTTCACCATGACCCCAAGATCTCTCTCCTGGTCAGTCACTGACAGTTCAGATCCCAACAGCATATATGTACAATTGGGGAAATCAGATCCCATCAGCATATATGTAATATTGGGTTCTTTGCCCAATATGCATCAATTTACATTTGCTTACATTGAACCACATTTGCCATTTTGTCACCCTCCACCAGTTTGAAGAGATCTTTTTGCAGCTCCTCACAATCTCTTGTGGATTTCACTACCCTATATAGTTTAGTGTCATCCACAAATCTGGCCACTTTGCTGCTCACCCCAGCTTCTAGATCATTTATGAACAAGTTAAAGAGTACTGGTCCAAGTACCGATCTCTGGGGGACCCCACTTCCACTACCTCCATTGTGAAAACTGACCATTTATTCCTACCCTTTGTTTCCTGTTACCTATCCAGTTACCTATCCACACATGAACATGTCCCCTTATCCCATGACTGCTAAGTTTACTCAAAAGAGTCTTTGGTGGAGGACTTTGTCAAAAGGTATTGGGAAGTATACTACGTCAGCCAGATCACCTTTATCCACATGCCTGTTGACACTCTCATAGAACTCCAAAAGGTTGGTGAGGCAAGACTTGCCCTTACAGAAGCCATGCTGGTTCTCCTTCAACAAGGCCTTTTCATCAATTTACCCAGCACCAAAGGTAAAATGACTGGCCTGTAATTTCCCGGATCCCCCCTGGATCCCTTTTTGAAAACTGGAGTTACATTGGGTACTTTCCAGTCCTCTGGTACGGAGCCTGATTGTAGGGACAAGTTACATATTTTTGCTAGGAGATCAGCAATTTCACATTTGAGTTCCTTCAGAACTCTTAGGTTGATGCCATCTGGCCATGGAGATTTAATTTTCAGTTTTTCAGGACAGTTTAGAACATCTTCCCTTGTCACCTCCAATTGGCCCAGTTCTTCAGCTGCTAAACCTGAAAAGCTCAATTCTGCGTGGGAATATGGTCAGTATCCTCTGCTGTGAAAACAGATGCAAAGAACCTATTCAGCTTCTCTGCAATCTCCTTATCCTCCTTAATAATCCCTTTCCCACTCTCATCATCTAAGGGTCCAACTGCCTCCCTGACAGGTTTTCTGCTTCTGGTATATTTAAAAAAGTTTTAGTTATTCCCCTTGACACTTCTAGCTATATGCTCCTCAAATTCTCTTTTTGCATCCCTTATTGACTCCTTACATTTCTTTTGTGAGAATTTATGTCCCTTTCTTTTCTCTTCATTTGGGCAAGACTTCCATTTTCTGATGGAAGTCTTCTTCCCTTTTAGAGCTCCCCTGACTCGACTTGTTAACCACGCTGGCGTCCTCTTGAACATGGAGGTACCTTTCCTCCTTCTTGGTATACCTTCCAACCGAGATTCTGTTATTGTGGTTTTAAATAAGTTCCATGTTTTCTGGAGTGATTTGACCCTCCTGACTTTCCCTTTCAACTTCCTTTGTATCAGTCCCCTCATTTTTGAGAAATTTCCTCTTCTGAAGTCCAACGCATCTGCAGTTCTCCACTTGCATATGTGCTGAATGGGCTCACACTATGGTCACTGCTCAAGGTCACCATCCCTCTGGTTGGTTCCACAGCTAACTATTCTAAGGCACAGTCATTTAGCATGTCTAGAAATTTGGCCTCTTTATCATTCTCTAAATGTGAATTTACCCAGTCTATGTGAGAGTAGTTGAAGTCACCCATTATTACTGCCCTGCCTCTCTTTGATGCCTCTCGTATTTGCTTCTCTAACTTCAGGTCACTCTCAGCATTGTGATCTGGAGGGCGATAGCACGTCCCTAGTAACACATTTCCTTTCACTCCTCATAATGTTACCAATAATGATTCTGTGGAGGACTCCAGTCCACCTAAGTTTTCTAGCTTGTTGGAATCTATCCCTTCTTTGACATACAGTGCTACTCGTCCCCCAAACCTCCTCTCCCTGTCCCTTCTGTAGATTTATATCCAGGAAGAACCGTATCCCACTGGTTCTCACCATCCCACCAGGTTTCTGTTATACCCTCTAGATCTATGTTTTCATTAGTAATCAAGCACTCCAGATCACCCATCTTCAGCTGGAGGACTACTCCCCAGCACTACCCAACAGTCTACCTAAACGCAGCATGGTGTCCACAATCTTCACACCAGGCAGACAAGTCACTTTGTAGTCTACACGTGGGCCACAGACTCTAGGTCACATAGGTCTCTATGCCCATAATGATCTTATCACCCGCTACTAAGTTATTACTACTAACCACTACCACTACTACCAGTTACTACCACTACTAACACCTGCTAACTTGGCAAAGAGGCACCTTTTAATGTGGTGATTCTCTTTATTTAGCAGGGGGAGAGTAACTGGCCCTATCCACCCCCAGCACAGTACCTCCAGTGACTGTTGCTGGTGTCTATCATATTTCTTTTAGATTGTGAGCACTATGGGGACAGGGATACTATTTATTTATTTATTTATTTATTTATTTATTTATTTATTTATTTATTATTTCTCTGTGTAAACCACCCTGAACCATTCTGGGAAAGGTGGTGTAGAAATTGATATCCTTTGATATCTGTTTGCAAACTCATGTTCACAAAGTTCCTGGGAGCAAAGCTTCTCTGGTCTGAGCCTTGTATTCAAGATCAGCAACCAAACTGACTCTCCTCAGGAATGCAACCCCTCCCACAAGCTGGAATGTCACTCACCTGGAATGAATCCCCCACTCAGGCTCCTCTGACAAACACACACTAAACAGTAAACATGCACTAAACACTAAACACCTCCCCCACTCTTTTCAATAGACCAAGTGATTGGCAAAATGTCTTGCACATGGGACACAATGAGGTGGGGGTAAAATAATCTATTTCCAGACTCTGGTGATCTCAGACATTAAGAGGCAACCTCGCTCCCTTCTTCAATCCAGGGTTCTCCTGTTTTTTGGCCACACTGATGTGCAACAGAAACTTGGTGGAAGAATGGGACAGAATGTTGGGAACTGGCTTTTATATAGAGAGAGATTTAGTGTTTTCTACCTTTTCTATCATGTAGTAAATGGTGAAGCATTAATGTGTCTCTGAAGAGCGATGAGAAAGCTATGCTGATGGAGATGCAACATGGCTATGCAGATGGCCCCTGGACCAGGCAGCTTGAGTAAAGTGCCTTTGCACTACCAATTAACTATCAAATGACTATGCTGATGGCTCTGCTGTATTGGAAGCCTTCTGTTCTCAAATGGGTTTATGAGTTGTTTATTCACAAACAATGCCTGGATATTTGGCTGGCCTCAAAACAACACTCAGCAAAGTAGAGGAGAAAAAGTATCTAAAATTAAGCAGAGCTTTGTCCTCCCTCCCTCATTTGTTAGATGTAACCCCCTTTTCAGGGTGGGTCTCCCAAGCAGCAGCAGAATCTTTTCAGGTCCACAATGGCATGACCAGAGACCAAACAGAACAAGAAAACTGGCAATGGAATATGAGTTTTGACAGCAGCATCTCTCTATCCTATTGACTATCAATAATAAAAGGCCTGAACCAAGTCTCTGAGTAACTGACATGACTTGGAAAGACCTTCCATGAAAATTAGGTGGGTTAGGTATGGATATCCTATGAAGCCTCCCGTAGAAATTCAAAAGGTGATCATCAGTAAAGAAATATCCCCATAGAGCAATCTTCCAATCCAACTGTAAAACCTATTCTCCGCTACCGATCAAATTGGACTTGAAAACCAGAGCTTCATGATTAATCTCACTGGTCAAGCATCACACCCATAGTGATATCCACATTTAGGCTATCCAGCATACCTGGGTTTTCCCTAGAAACAATAACTGGCCACTGGGAGGCACTGACACCGAGGTTACGATTCTAGAAGGTGGCTCAGACCTTTCAAGCTTGACCCCAGAATCTCAGTCTTTGGGATATTAAAAACCCTTCTTAAAAGTAATACTTTGTACAGTTCATGGATTCAGGATTTGTTGCTGCCCACCTCTCACTAACCCGACCATCCACCCCACTGAAACCCCAGAGAGGTTGAATGAGGCCTAGAGATTCCCAAGCCTGAGAATCTCTAAGCTGAAATCTCTATTTGAAATCACTATTTTGGGCCCCTCTGTTCCTTTCAAACCAAGAACCTAGCTGCCTGGAGCTTCCCCTTGCCAGGCAAATATTCACTTTCATCACTCCAGCAAAAAGCTAAGCTGCAAGACAGGAAGCTGTAGAACAGTTTCTCTCTCCCTCTTTCTTGCTCTCATTTCCTTGTGTCTGCAACTGTATGCTCTGTTCCACAGCGCTAACCTATAAATGTATATTAGGGGCAACTCTATGCCATTCTCAGAACATTAAACTCCCTAAGGGAAGATCATCACCTGCAAATATGCTGAAATACCACTGCCTTTCACTTGTATATCTTTGTTCTTTAACCCTCATTCGGATAATGTTTCTTTTATATACATGAGTAGAACTTCCTACTCCTGACTAGTCCCATTGGTTACATTTGGATGTGCGCCAACCTTTTCAGGCCACAAAACCCACAGTAATTTAACATTTCACTCCAGTGGAATGCAGTGGTGACCTCCACATTCCAAGCATGGTGCCCTGTGTGACTACATGACTCACTGAGAATGTGAGTTCTATGCTAAGAAAAAAGAAGAATTCAAACCACATACTTCAACAACTCAGTTCTCAGCATTTCAGCTGAAAGGACACACTGTGACTGACCTAAAGGCAATCTGGGAGCTCATCAAGTGCATTCTACAGGCCAGTCACACACAATCACACAAATCTCTCTCTCTCTCTCACACACACACACACACACACACACACTCGAAGAGAGAAAAAATCAACACATCTTTTCCTTGGTTTCTTGTCAGTTGTACTGGGCACACACAATACCCACATCTTCTGTCCATCCAAGCCAAACACAGTTGACAGTGCTTTCCTTTGTGAATGTGGTTGCATCTCTGGCTCGTTGTGCCTCATAGTGCTTACAAAGGTCAACCCTTACTCAGGAGAGCATCTGCCAGCTATATACTGGAGAAAAAGACCAGGAGAGCTGGTCTTGTGGTAGCAAGCATAACCTGTCCTATTAGCTAAGCAGGGTCTGCCCTAGTTGCATTTGAATGGGAGACTACCTGTGAGCACTGTAAGATATTCCCCTCAAGGGATGGAGCCGCTCTGGGAAGAGCATAAGGTTTCAAGTTCCCTCCCCGGCTTCTCCAAGATAGGGCTGAGAGAGGCTCCTGCCTGCAACCTGAAGAAGCCACTGCCAGTCTGTGTAGACAATACTGAGCTAGATAGACCAATGGTCTGACTCAGTCAGCTTCCTATATGCCATCTTCCTATGTTCCTATGTTATCCCTCACCACAGTTCTCTGAGGCCAGTTTCAGATGAACATTGCCCTGTACACATGAGAACATCAGGTCTGTGAACAAGGCTGAAGTTTCAAAAAAATCAAAAGAAGGGTTTGTTGAAGAGAGGGGTACAGAGGAAAGAAATGTGTGGTTAAAACAATTCTATTAAAGGTACGTTCAACTGCAAAGAGGCATTTTAGCTTAGAGTCCTAATAGTATGAATTCCTAGGTTGGCTAGAGAAAGAGGCTTGGAAAAGGAGGCAGCTGGATTTAAGAAAAATGAGCAGGGATAGGGAAGGGCCTCTGCGCATGCACAGTGGCCATTTGCGTGCTCAGCATGGTTGCTGAGCACATAAATGGCTACAATGCATGCATGGAGGCCAAGCGTATGCCAGTACTGCCAGAAGGCAGCTGGGGAGAGCACCACTGGCACGCTATGGTAGCTGGGGGTGGGGAGCGCACCACTTGAACAGGAAGCTGCAGTGAGTGATGGAGGAGCAGGTATGGACCTGCTCTCCTCCCCTTTGGGAGATATGGACCTGCTCCCTTTTAAAGGTGCTGGGGATGTGCTGTGAATCGCTCCTTGAATCACAACGCGTGCACATCCCTAACTTTCAAACCATACTTCTTTGGCTTGTTTGCATGTATTGCCAGAAGGAGCAGCATCCTGGAAACCTAACAATTGCTCATCACCTTCTGGTCAGACCCAGGAATATAGCTGTGCTGCAGCTTCTGTACAAACAAGGTCTAGAGATACCAGTAATGATTGCTAGCTTGGCAATCACCCTACTTTCCTGTCATGTGACTTTGTCATTGAATCGTAAATTACTTTCAAGCCATCTAAGCTGCATCATGGCACAGAAGTAGAAAGGCCCCCAACTGTACTGCCCACAGTCCTTGCAGCATTTCATGACTGTCATGGAACACACCAGCCAGGATTAGCAGGCCAAGATATGCTTTGAGTTCGGTTAGGTCAAGGTGCTTCCATCAGAACATAGGAATCTGTTGCCTACTGAGTCAGACAGTAGTCCATCTAGAGCAGCATTATCTACTCTGACTGGCAGTGACAGTCCAGCACTTCAGGCAGTATTTGGATTCCTCCTTCAGAGTTCATGATGGTCTCCTCTCTCTTTCTCAGATTGTAATGGAGGATGTTGTCTCCTCCTGCTGGACTAAGCTTCTCTTGGTCTGACCTCTCACTGGAGGACACAGACCCCTCCTCAGCACTGTGCAGTGGTAGAGTAATAGACTGGTTGTAGACCATCTTTTGCCATTTCTGCTTGTCATGTTACCCATTATATTGGTACCTTCACTGTAGGGGTGTGCACAAAACCACTTGGCCCAGTTCGGTTTGAGTTAGAACTGAACCCAAACCACACTGGGTCAGTTTGGTTTTGGCCCCCTTCAATTCCTCCCCCATTTGGTTCAGATCGGGTGGTGGGGTTTGTTGAGCATTGTTGGGATTTTGTGTTTTTTTCCCCAACTTACCACCTCCAGGGGACTTCTCCAAGGTGGCAGGGGGTCTTCAGAAGTTTCCCCTCCCCACCACCAGCCTTCCTTTTTGTAAAAATCACCTGGTTTGGGCATCTTTGGTCCTTTCTGGGCCTATTCCCCAGTGTAGTGGCAACTTTGGAGGCCACTGCACCTGCACAGTGGGACCCTGCGTGGCCTGGGTCATGAACCTGGAAGACCCCCAGAGGGGGTAAGTTAATTTTTTCCAAAAATGTTTGATGAGCACCCCAAACTGGAAGGGGGGTTTCAGTCTGAGGTCGAGCCAAACCAGGGGTGGTTCAGCTCAACCCCAAACCTTCAAAGTGAATCAGTTTGATATCAAACCAGTTCGGATTTGAATCTGTTTGTACACACCTACCTCACTGGCTGGTGAGGTTCAGCAGACGGCTCAGTGCCACACATTCCACCTCTACATCTTGTTTCTCTCTCCACCTGGAAGCAAACTCCAACACCTCCCACTCTGGGCTGTATCCCAGTAGGAGAAGACCAGAGATGTACTGCAGATGGTTGAATAACTGATGCCAGACTTACTGAAGCTCACATGTTGTGGAGGTTGCTGATGTTCTGATCCTTTTGGCTTTGTTCTGTGGGTTAAAATCCCTGCTCTGCAAAATCAGATGCTTCTGGATGCTTTACTTGTTCCAAACACTGCCATTGTGGGCGGGGCTGATTTCAACAGCCCTCTCTCAGTAGCACAGAACTATACAGTGCCTCATACTAGTTTTGAGATGTTATCAACATCTGGGGAAACAAAAATGAAGCTTCCAAAGAGAAACAGTGTGTCTTCCCTCATTCCAAAGAGCTTAAAATGGGCATGGGATAGATACCACCCCACTATAGAAAGCCCATTCATTTCTGGGATTGTTTTTTCCCCAATTGACTTATAATGGGAATGGGATAAAAACCACCACACCATAGAAAGCCCATTCTTTTTGGGATAGTTTTCCCATGTCATATTTTTTATTAATAACATAACTATCATAACTGGCGAGGGACCATACTTTTAGATATCTTGTGTACCAGAGTGGAGATAAGAGTTGGACAACAAGAACATAGCTGGAAGTGCAGTGGTTTACTTGTTTATGCACCTTTACACAGCTGGGGGTGGAAATCCACACCCAAATCTGGATGAGGGTTAATAAAACTGAGCTTTGTTTGTAAGAATCATGCCTGTACGCTACTGTGTCCTGAATACTCTAACCTGAGTGTGTCCTATCCATGGCCGGCTTTCCCTTCAATGTATAATTTGGCTGTATGCAGGTTTCCACTAAGTTGAGTTAAATTCCCCCACTTTAAGCCAAAGCATAGTCACTAAGGGTGCTAATTATCACAATTCAGAGCAAACCTGGTAATAGATTTACTGGTAGAGAATATGTGTGCAGCCATAAAACTGGTAACACATTAAAAGAGACTCTTGGGCCAGTGACATTGCTTGCTACTGGGAACGTGGACTTCCCCCCATTTCTCCATGACTTACACAGTACGGATGTAGAACAATACCATTAATAGCTAATGTCACCTCCTCTTTTTCCTTTTTGGACAGCTAGTGACTTACTTACCAGTTCATACATTCCTAAGAATAAAATGTTACTATCTTTCCTGGACAGATATTATTCTTTTAACCAGCAAAAACGATAGTGAGGCTCCTAATATTTATATTACGCCTGGTAAATCCAGTGGCTTCATTCTGCCAGGAACCAATGTATGATCTATTAACCTCTATTACTTCTGTGACAGAAGAAGATCACTGAGGTTTGTTTATGTATTTATTGTCAGATTTGTATATCACCTTTTAATGAAATGTCAGATTTGTATACCACCTTTCAACTTCCAACACACATAATCCATATTAACTAGCTAAGCTAGGATTTAGCCTCAAATCCTGAAATTAAAGCCATGTCTCCTGATTGAACGCTTCAATTCTTAGTCTCAAAATGGCTTGACTATCGGACTTTGCCATATCCTGAGAGTAATGTTGGGAAAGACAAGGCATTAATTCTTCCCCTCTTGCCTACTGGGGTAAGCAGGAATCTCATTTTGCCTTGCCTCAGGCAGGAGGGGAACTGGGCCAAGCGACTGAGGAACAGGATGTGAAAAGTTGTATTCTGGTTTGTGGCTGTGGAGTTGTTAAAGAGATAGGTAGGATTTCATGCTGTTGATGAACTTTGGGTAAAGCTTTCCCTTGAAAAAATCTGGCAGAAGTCCTATGTCTTTAGGCCTGTTCAGATAAACTAACTGATCTGGCACAGAACATCTGCGTCCCTAGTTCTCCCTGTCTCTCCCCCCGCCCAACTTCATTTCATCTTCAGCCCCAGTCCATTCTCCTCCTCCCAGTCCACTTTCTCTCACTGCCTGCCCGCTGTAGAACTGAGAAGAAAGAGTTGTGGTATGCAAGGACTTTATTTATTTATGTATTTATGCACTTATTTGATTTCTATACCGCCCTTCCAAAAATGGCTCAGAGCAGTTTGCACAGAGAATTCACAAATAAATAAGATGGACCCCTGTCCCCAAAGAGCTCACAATCTAAAAAGAAACATCAGATAGACACCAGCAACAGTCACTGGAGGTACTGTGCTGGGGGTGGATAGGGCCAGTTACTCTCCGCCTGCTAAATAAAGAGAATCACCACATTAGGAGGTGCCTCTTTGCCAAGTTAGCAGGGGTGGAGTTGAATCAGGAATATTAACGGTTTAATGAGACATATTATTTACAGAGAGGCAAATGCAGTCTGCCTTCAGTACTCTTGCTGCTGGCTCTTTGTTAGTTCCGCCTCTACTCCAGGACTAGAATAAACGTAACTAAAGCAGAATTCAAAAGCTGACCTGGATCAAGGAATGGATTAACCAAAAACATCACAAGCCCCACTGTGAATGCGCCCTCCGGTGATAGATAAGGTGAAGTCAAAATCTGAAGTCTGCAAATATTTTCTGGCAATAATTCAATACAGTTGGATTTCAGTGTTTTCTAATAAACTGCAGGTCTAGCTTCTTGCTAAATGAAGGTCTCTCCCAAGTTCATTGCACAGGTCTTTCAAGAAGCAAGGCATCCATGATCCTTGATCTGGACTTAAGGGGAAAATGGAGCCAATTAAGTGCCAGTATGCAAAGTAAATAAGAAAATCAAAATATACTAGCATAATAAGCATTGATTTGTCTACCAAAATATGTTCAGCATGCAAAAGGCAAATTATGGAAATAAAGCTCAATGCCCACTACTGTGCAAATAATTGTTGGAAATAGAATAGGCGGGTATATATTTAGAAACATTTGAATGATCCTGGGTAGATTGCCTTGAGGGGAACATTAAGGCAAATGCAGACATATGGCTTCTCATCCTTCATTTACAAGCATATATAGTATAAATGGCATTTTAAAAAGTAACCAGTATTATTATTAATAAGCCACATAGTTAGTTAGTTAGTTGTTTATTTATGATCTTAGATCAAACATAAGCCACATAGGTTTATGTAATGATCAAAGGAGATATCCCCATAATCTTCTGTGCTGTAAATGTAACATATGAGCAAATTTTTGGAAGGGGCTCGAGGTCCAGGCAGGTAAGCTGGAAAATGGGGTGTGTCCATATGTGAAAGAAGCAGGATTTCAAGGGCCATAAAACTGGTAGCTCCAGGTTAAAATTCAAAGCAGTCAGAAAATAAATAATAGACGCAACAGTTTTATTATTCAGCCAAAGTTTAGCACATGAAGTCTTATTCATTCCAGTGGCAGAGATTTAAACATGTGATTCAAGATTAGAGGAAAACCTGGGTAGAAGTGATTGTGTGGAAGTTAGGGAGGAGGGAAACCTGGGTAGCTCTTCCTCTTACCTTGCTTCCACACAATCACTTCTACCCAGGGTTTTCTCCTACTTTCCTTCCACACAACTAAAAATTGGGAGCACACACAGCTCCCAATCCTAGGAAGAACACTGCTTTTGATAGCGTGAATGACCTCACTGTCTCTACACCTTTCTTTGGATCATGCATATCTAGCATGCATGCAGGGATCATGCATGCTGAGCCCTGGAAACATGAATGAGTAGGTTCACTAAGCAACCAGGAATGAAGCAAAATATGTTCAGAATGCAAAAGACAAATTATATAAATGAAGCTCAAAGATCAGTGCTATGCAAATAATTGTTAGAAAAAAACAGATTGGCATCAAGGCTCAAGGACCAGCTGGATCAGGCTCAAGATCCATCTAGTCCAGCATCCTGTTTCACACAGGGGCCCACCAGATGCCTCCGAGAAGCCCACAGGCAGCAGGTGAGAGCTAGTCCCCTCTCCTGCCATTGTTTCCCTGCAACTGGTATTTAACAGCATCTTGCCTCTGAGGCTGGAAGTGGCCTATAGCCACCAAATTAGTAGCCATTGATAGACCTGTCCTCCATCTACTCCATCGGTCTTCCCCTAGCTCACAGTTCACTCTCTTTTACTAGTATACTATGCTACCTCAGAGAAAGGCATGCTTTTCTGGACAAGGAACAAGTATAGCATGACTCCCAAAGAGAGTTGTGGATTGGGCAAGTAATATCCCCAAACAGAAGGCAATAATGATAAAGGCCTGGTTTTTGTCTATGGGCATGACCAAACTCCACAACACTTTGATCAAGAAAGGAAAACCTACACATGTGGAACCCCATGGATGCATCTCCTGCAGTTGGGGATGTGTATTCCCATTGAGGCACACACCTCATGCAACAGAACATTGGGCCCAATGGCTAACCATATGGATATAAAAGGGTGGAATGTCCCAAACTGATGTTTTTGGCAATACTGATATTACTGATCCCTTTGTCCATTTAATGTGCTACAGATATTTATGATGGGTAAGGTATGTTTGGAGCAAGGGACTATAGATTTTAGAGACTCATAGAGGGCACACGTTTTCAATATACTGCAACAATATCTTTTCTTTATTTCTTCCCAGCAGAGAGAATGGCAGCCATTAATTTACACAGGAAAAAGTAAGCCATTCTTCCAGGACTGAACTTGCTCCCTGCCCTTGTTGAACCTAAAATCTGGCATCACAGGCCATTTTTGCCTCCTTCAACGGTGTTTCAGATGGCAGTCTGTTTATCCCCATAGCATTCAATGAAAGTCACTGAGAACATAGCCACGGCCACTCTTATGATGGTATCTTGTCCTTTTAAGATGAGAATGCTGGGAACTAGGTATTATACAGATAGCCATATAACTAGTTGGGGTGGCACCATCCCCACCCATGTGATTAGGAAGCAAATGTGCTGAGAGTGCGCCCATTGGAAGTTCTTCTACAGAAACCCTCACACCTTCCTAACATGTCTCTTTACCTCATGGTGGGCTTGTTCATCCAAATACCAAATCTTTGGACCAATACCAAATCCTTGGTTTGGAGTGTATGTAACTGAGACATTCAGATGAACAGGGTCCCCACGCAATAAAAGGACATGTGAATCAGAGGAGCTCTTGCCATGTCTCCTTCCTAATTGCATGGGTGGGGAGAATATCATCCA
The DNA here is from genome assembly GCF_027244095.1 of Hemicordylus capensis. Classification (NCBI taxonomy): domain Eukaryota; kingdom Metazoa; phylum Chordata; class Lepidosauria; order Squamata; family Cordylidae; genus Hemicordylus; species Hemicordylus capensis. The sequence goes on along the minus strand of NC_069659.1, from coordinate 184,025,967 downwards.
AACTGGCCCATTCTAGGTATGGCACCCTAGGTCATACCATCTGCAACCATATTTGGGCCTGAATAAATAGTTAGTAACAGATCAACAGGAATAATTACCTTGATTTCTCAGAGCAGAAACAGCCAAATAAAATATCTGAAGGGAGGGATGACAGTGAGATGGATAGCACTATTTAAAAATGTGAAAAAGCACTCTCTGCCTTCTATCGTCTTTGCAGAAATATTCAATAAGAAATACACATCCTGAATAAATGCAAAACATGAAGGATGAAGTCCAAAAAGAAAACAACCTTTCTGTTTAAAAGGGCTTAACCTCTTCTGCATTTCCATACAAATTTATGTATTGCACTCAAGGCTGCTAATGTCAAAACTCTAATTTTTAAACTCTAATTGATAGCAATGATTAAGGTTTCTGGGTTGGTTTTTGTTTTTTAAAAACACACATCTTAAATCCCTGTTTGTTAGTGGTGTTTTATTACACTGCATATATTATTTATACGAAGGATTAAAAAACCTATTAAAACTGAAATGGCTGCTTAATAGCTGTTGCCTTGTGAGCTCTCCCCTGCATTAGTGCAATCGATTTTCACATCATTTTCATGCACTTGCAGTAGGTCTGCCATACTTGAAATGCACAGATTCATGGTGAGGACAGAATAGTGTCTCCAGGCATGAGACAGCAAATAAATTTATGAGGACTCAGGTTCTGAAATTGGTTTTTAAAAGTGGCTGTTACTACTTGGAGTGAAGATTAAGATGAGGTGGTCTTGGGAAGGACTCAGTAAAATTTGTGGAGTGAAGGGGGTTCCCCAGGGCACCATGACTTCCCATCCTTAGCAATACCTTCAACCAAGATGGAACCACATTTCAAATCCGAGCTCAGTCACAGGTGCACACATAGTGGTTTTCTACAAGTTGCAGAAGATGACTCACACATTCTGATCTGGATACCATAGTAAGCTAACTAGCTCCTTTCTGTGACATGGAATGCTTTAAGAAAATAAGAACAGCTCTGATGAATCAGGCCCAAGGCCCATATAGTCCAGCATCCTGTTTCACACAGTGGCCCACCTAGACCAAACTCATATTTATGAATTTATTCATAAGTGATCTAGAAGTAGGGGTAAGCAGTAAGGTAGCCAAATTTGCAGATGATACCAAACTCTTTCAGGTAGTGAAATCCAAAACAGATTGTGAGGAGCTCCAAAAGGATCTCTCCAAATTAGGTGAGTGGGTGACAAAATGGCAAATGCAGTTCAATGTTGGTAAGTGTAAAGTGATGCAAATTGGGACGAAAAACCCCAATTTCAAGTATACGTTGATGGGATCTGAGCTGTCAGTGACTGGTCAGGAGAGGGATCTTTGGATCATGGTGGACAGCTTATTGAAAGTGTCGACTCAATGTGCGGCAGCTGTGAAAAAGGCCAATTCCATGCTAGGGATCATTAGGAAGGGGATTGAAAATAAAACTGCTAATATTATAATGCCCTTATACAAAACGATGGTGTGGCCACACCTGCAGTACTGCGTACCATTGTGGTCACCACATCAAAAAAGGACATTGTAGGACTGGAAAAAGAGGGCAACCAAGATGATCAGGGGCCTAGAGCACCTTTTTTTATGAGGCAAGGCTACAACACCTGGGGCTTTTTAGTTTAGAAAAAAAGACGACTGCGGGGAGACATGATAGAGGTCTATAAAATCCTGCATGGAGTGGAGAAAGTGGATAGAGAGAAATTCTCCCTCTCACATAACACTAGAACCAGGGGTCATCCCATGAAATTGATTGCCAGGAAACTTAGGACCAGCAAATGGAGGTACTTTTTCACACAACGCATAATCAACTTGTGGAATTCTCTGCCACAAGATGTGGTGACAGCGAACAACCTGGATGGCTTTAAGAGGGGTATAGATAACTTCATGGAGGAGAGGTCTACTAGTCAGCTACTAGTCAGAGGGTTAAAGGCCACCTTCAGCCTGAAAGGCCGCATGCCTCTGGGTGCCAGTTGCAGGGGAGTAAAAGCAGGAGAGAGGGCATGCCCTCAACTCCTGCCTGTAGGCTCCCAATGGCATCTTGTGGGCCAATGTGTGAAACAGGATGCTGGACTAGATAGGCCTTGAGCCTGATCCAGCAGCGCTGTTCTTATGTAGCTGATATTGAGAGGCATCATGCCTCTGAGGCTGGAGGTGGCCTGTAGCCACCAGACTAGTAGCCATGAATAGACCTGTCCATGAAATAGACCTGTCCTCCATGAAATGAGGACAGGTATATAAACACTGCCTTTAACTGGTGTTGCTGCTTTTATTTAAGTAAACTGAGTGTAACAGTTCCTATGATGCCCCTGCATATTATCCAGAAATATTTGATGGCAGACCTGCAAAACTAGTAGCTCATGGTGGCTTCCCAATCCCCAATTTTTGCTGTTCCAGGAAGGCAGTCCATAGAGCTTTAATGAGCCAGCCAACACACATGGCTGGTGGGCTGTAAGAGAGCTGTGATATGCTAGGTGGACAGACCAGTCCTATGAGTTGTTGACTTTTCATCTAGAGATGAGACTTCTCCCACAGTAACAATGCTGAGAGAAGAGAACACTGCTGAGATCCACACCTCACTGCTCTGCAGGTCACTTTTCCTGAGGTGGCAAGCAAGATTCTGCACAGCTGTGGGAGGAAAGAGAGGAGACTGGACAAAGAGTGGAAAAATGAACAACAAGGCAATAACTGCATCCTCTCTTTGTGGCCTTTTAGAGCAATGGTCAGCACCTCCAAACAAACACATGGCAATACCACCTATGCTATTTTCTTCTGTCTCCCAGTCAGACACACTCTCCCTCAAGTCCTAAATGTAGAAAGGGCGGTGAACAAAACTGACCATTATGAAATGGCAACTTATCAAGTATAACTTGATGGTCCCTAACTCAATGCCTTTAGGCATGATAGTAAAATGGATCTTCCATTCTATACCTTTAAAGGCAGTATGCCTTTAAGGACCAGGTTCTGGGGACAGATGGAGGTGGCTGGTGCCTTCAGATCCTGCCTGTGAGCTTCTCAGAGGCATCTTGATTCACCAGTTGCTGAAAAGAGAATGCAGGACTAGATTAGTCTTTTGGTCTAATTCAGCACAGATGGAGTATTATTTACATCATATTGTTTTATGTGTTTTGTTGTTGTGAACAGCCCTGAGCAGTAGTGCAGTGGAGGGGCGGGATAGAAATATCTTGAAAGAATGAACGAACATACGAGTGAATAAATAAAGTAGCAAACTAGTTGTGGTGAACCAGGGGAAGATTTCCTGCCCTGGACATCTTGCAAGGTCATTAAAATTTCTCAGTAGAGCTGCCACCAGTCTCCAATGAGACAAATAACCTTAAAAATCATTCCTGTTCTATGTAGAAACCCGGGTGAACTCAAAACATAGCAAAATGCCTCAAAAACCTCTTTAAGAGTGTGAAAGCCAGAGTGGGCACATAGGGAGACAGAACTGAGCAAGTTTCCAGCCCAGATCAAGTTTAAAACAATCAAAATCCAGTTTATTTAAGTAAATATAAAAAGCAGGACAGTTTACAGGCAAGGTAAAAAGATTAAAATGCACAAGCGAGGTACCTTACTTCCTGTCTAGTGTTAGACAGGAGGATCAGTAGATCCAGGTCTTAAGTTGCCGTTCACAAAGCAAAAGCTGGCATCATGGTGAACTCTGCACGCTTCTAGGAACCATGCAGCATGGACTCAGCTAACACAGAACATAACACTGTGGAATCAGCAACCTCAAAATCCCCTCTGATTACTACCTACACAAAAAAGTTGGTGGTTTTTTTTCCTTTATAGGGAAGAAGGTTGCAAATCTACTGTCTAGTACAGAAATAGGTACCACCCAGGTGTTAATTACAATCTTCTCCTTGGAGATAGGCAGACATCTTAGCAGAATGGGGGCGGAGGTACACCTAGGTAATTTTGGAGCCTAAAGGTCTTTGGAGGCCCCCCTCCCCTGCAAATTAAGTATCATCATGCTCCACTGGATGACCATACCACCTGGGACAGACTAAAGAGGATTTGGGGGCCCCAGATGATGTGGAGGCCCTGGACTTCGGCCTGCAAGTCCAAGGATAAGAGCACCTCTGAATGGGGGTTCAATTGCTCAAATGATTCAAAAGCTTAATGTTTCTCCCTGATCATGGTATGTTCTTAGACAATAAGAGCATCCAATTGGTATGAGGTCTAGGTACTTCACACTTTGAGTCTTTTCCTGCCATACAGAAATGCCACGGGGGCTATATGCCTCACAACGGGCAGTAGTAAATACAGAGAGAAAAAGCAAATCTTTTAGAACTGAGGGAAGTTCTGATATGAAACTTACATGAGTCTTTTGGGTTGGACAAAGGCCCATTCGGTTACTCAGTAGCTAGCAAGAGCAACATCTTGGATTCCACATACATGGTCTGGGGTTAAGGACGTTAGCCAGGCAGCAGCAAGGTAAGAAGCCATGCTGCAGCAGTCCCTCCCCTCCCCACCCATGAAGGTAACAACGGAAAGGGCCATTAGTAAATGACCATTCATATACATTGTAGGTCCCACAGTTTTATAAGAAATTTCCATCCTAGTAGTGTAACTGCTCAGCCAAAATGGGACAGAGAGATTGTTCATCAGACTATGAAATGCGTCCTCTGAATATAAAGTGATTTGGGGGTGATTTTTCTGGGGATTGTTCCAAAAGGGTTGAAAATTTTTCAAGTCTTATTATAGTGATCTCTGATTGGCTCAGATTGCAGATGTGACCAATAGAGGAAGCACCACCATCACTCTAGTGGGCTACATAGTGTTGTGATATCATAATGTTGCGATAGCATCACAGTCAGTACAATTCCTGACTGACATATTGTGCAATGTTATGCAGTGGAATGTAACATGTGCAAAGTTGCTGGTGCTGCACAAGCATGAACTTTGCACAGAGTTGCAGAACAGTGCAGCCATTATATAATATAAATGTTACATTCCACCACATGCGTAATGTTGCACAGTATGTCAGTCCCTGATTGGCTGGAGTGGAGTCACTCAAGGAAGATGAAATCGGAAAGTGGCTACCAAAGCAGCATGGGGCAGGGGGGTGGGGTGCAGTGGTTGTGAATAGCTGCACACACAAAAACAAATGCAAGATCAAGGGCTTTGGGGCAGTATTTCACACCCTCTCATCTCTAGTGTTGAGGTAAAGATTTAATCTTAAAACATTACATTCACCACAAGCCAGTGTGCTTTCAACCATACAACTATTCTCTTTCTGAATCTAAAATTCCTTTAATTTTGGGTGCAAGGACATTCATCTGGAATATGAAAGAATATTTGTTTTCTGAGCATTAGGCTTATTCATCACTCACAGAGAGTTCTGAGACTACTGACTGTACAAAATCATTTTTCCTATGTATTGGAGATGCTTTGCTTGTCACAGGGCCTTGAAACTCGTCAGTTTTCATCAACAGACCCTGACAACATGGGGGAAAAAAATGAGTCACCTGAAGGGAGCAGAGGGCATGGCATTTCAAGAGTGATCTCTGAAGACTGATTATGCCTTGTCCTTGACACCCTGCCAAGGGCTAGATACAAAGAACATTTGGGATGTAATGGAGCCTACAAATCACTGCTTGCCTAGAGTCCTGCTCAGACCACAAGAGGATGGCTTGCTTGACTTTAGCTCAGTTTTTATTACACGCTGTAAACTTCTGACTGTTCTGATATGCATTGTCATTGACTGGCGTCTGACAGGGTTGTCCAAACTGATTGCAGTCAAAAATGCTCCACTGAAGCTCACAGGAATGAATTAGAAACATGGCTATGGCGGGCCTTTATCAATCAAAAGCGGGATAGAAGTACGCCACATGGAACATGCTAGGAAACAGGACAACCATTCATGGCCTCAGTGCCCTATAAAAATTTTAAAAGCTGGTCCCACTTTAGGAGAATTGCCACAGTAATGAACTGCAAAATGGTTTGCAATAAAATATAAGCTACATGTTATGAAATTCACACTATAGCTGAGAAGAAAGAAATCCTACGACTCCCTGCTTGGAATGTAATTATTTTTGTAGCAACCAATTTAAATAATATTGTGACACAGAATGGAAATTAACAGAAGTCTAGCTATCAAACAAGAGATAAACTCAATCTCAGCTGCATGAATATTATAGATGTTCAGTTGATGGTATTCTTAAACTGGGATGCTTGATTTATATACCCCTATTTTAAAATTGTGTTGTTCATCTTGAGAACAGCAGTATAAATGAGAGAGAGAGAGAGAGAGTGCTGCTGGTGGGTGGGTGTGGGGGGAGAGCGAGAGTGAGAGCGAGAGAGAGATGTTGACTCAAAATCCTGGATGAATTGCTGGATTCTGACCATAATAAAAATTGACTGACTGATTGGTCCTGGATTAACTTTCTGATTTAACTTTCTCTCTAATAGATACTTTTCCTCTGAGAGAAATTGCAACACTGTGTTAGCCACACTAGATCCATGCTAAAATAGGAGAAAGCTAGTGGGGCTTTGCAATCTAACCAGTGATACTTTTATTCTATGCATATTTATCCTATGCATATCCTATGCAGGACTGGGGACCACGGGGGGTTACTTGGCAGTTTCCTGGACGCCATCTGCCGGAGCTTGCTGCTCAGAGCTATTTAGGGTGCTGCCAGTGGCCCACCAGAAGCCTGCAGGAGAGGCAAGAAGGAGGAACATCTGCCCTCAGGCAGACCACAGGGTGAGGGACTGGGTGCCTGCCTGTCTGCTTCTGCCCCCCCCCCCACTTACTATCTGCCCCTCCTGGACAGGCTGCTGGACTGTGGTGAGGCTTTGCAGGACTGGGGCCCACAGGGGGTGACTTGGCAAATTCCTGGACTCCATTTGCCAGAGCTTGCTGCTCAGAGCTATTTAGGGTGCTGCCAGTGGCAGTGGGTCCACCACTGGCGGGGTTGCCCCTTTGGGAGAGCCACTTCTGGGGACAGTGAGGGTGAGGGCCAGGCCTACTGGCCCAGGTATTTGTATGTGGGAGAGGGCATTTAATAGTGGGGCATTTAGTCCTGGGTGAGACTTCTTGTCTTTCATATCTTTCAATTTACTAGCATCCGATCTAATCCTGGCGATTTTATTTTCTAATCTAATCTTCCATTTAGGTGATGTACTACTTGCTTTTTTTACAGGTCCACTGATCTTATATCTGAGCTCTTGTTTTGTTTTTGTTGCTGCACTGTGCATTAGTTCATTTGTTTCTTGCAAATTATTGGTTGTTATTTCCGCAAGTGCAGCACTGACATCTTTTAATGCCTGAGCAAGTTGTTTTTTGGCAACTGTTTTTAGAGCTGGAAGTCGAACCCTGGTGGTTGTTTGGTTCATCTGCTCAGTTATTTTTTTGCTTTAGTTTTTGTTGCTTTTCTGTTAAATGGCATTCAGGTTTTTGAGGTGAAGGCAAAGGGGAGGTTGCCTGGTTTTGATTTTGAAACAGTTCAGCAACAGTGGCATCCTCTATTTCCAACACCTCCTCCACCTGCGCCTGAGCAGCTTCTTCAGTTGGTGGTAATTCTTCTTCCATATCTTGAGCATGTGTTGCTCTTTGCAATTCTTCCAGCTCAACTTCTGTGAATACTTTATTTCTTATTATGAATCTTCTCTGGTCTGCTAGTCTTTGTTCTGTTATTTCTATATTTGGATGCTTCTCTTTCAAAATTTGGTACATTCTTTTTAAATAACCTCTTCTAGTTGGACTAGACTTGTCATAGCAGATCATTATTTCCTTGTTGTCATTTTTCGTATATATATTTTCGGTTAAGCGACGTTTCTTCCAGTAACCCTGCAGTCTCCAGCCCTGGTTGCTCAACTGAAGATCCTGAGTCCTGTAGCCCACTTGCCACCAGATGTTCAGGGACTCCAGAACCTGGCATGGTCCTTTTTGACCCGGGCGACAACCGATCCGGTATAGATTTATTAAACTTACGTCTCACCTCATTGTTGATGGAGAGGCACTCTTCGTCTGGCTCCTCTGGTGAGACCTGTGCACTATGGTTGGGCCTCTGGCATAGCTCTCACCTTCCTCAGAGCATGCAAGCCCCACAACCACGCCAAGGTAGCGCCTCACTGGGGGATGATGATGATGATGGTGATCATTATCATTATTATTATTTTACATTTTATTTCCTGCTCTTCCTCCATGGAGCCCAGAGCGGTGTACTACATACTTAAGTTTCACCTCAGAACAACCCTGTGAAGTAGGTTAGGCTGAGAGAGAAGTGACTGGCCCAGAGTCACCCAGCAAGTATGGCCGAATGGGGAGTTGAACTCGGGTGTCCCTGGTCCTAGTCCAGCACTCTAACCACTACACCATGCTTTAAGCTTGGGGAGCAGTGCCGACCACCCTTTGAACCTCACCTTGCTCCTCTGTAATGCCAGCTCAGTCCAGAACAAATCAGAAACCATCCATCGTTTGATTCTGGATGAAGGCACCGACCTGGTATGTATTACAGAGACCTAGTTGGGGGAGGCTGGTGGCCCGGTCTGGTCCCAGCTTCTCCCTCCAGGATACTCTGTTGAGGAGTGGCTGAGGGACCATGGGCGGGGAGGTGGAGTGGCTATGATCTATATGAACAATATCTCCCTGACCAGGATCCCTGTTGAGGTGTCGGACCATATCAAATGTGTGTACTTAAGTTTGGGGACCAGGGATAGACTGGGACTTTCTGTTGGTGTACCGATCGCCCCACTGCTCAAACAAGTCCCTAACTGAGCTGATGGACTTGATGTCAGGATTGGTGTTGTGGTCCCCAAGGCTTGTGGTGCTGGGGGACTTCAATGTTCATTTTGGGACCAAATTGTCCGGGGCAGCCCAGGAGTTCAAAGTGGCCATGATGACTATAGGCTCTATGTCGTAATCTGTTGGATTCGAGTCGAGTCTTTCTCCACTTGCACTCCAGTCATCTACCTCGCTGCTTAAGCCCCTGTAGTTCTTCCGTATACCAAGGGGCCAATTTTGAAGTGGATCAGGGAGGATGCTTAGGAGTGATCTTGTCTACTTCTCTGGTGAGTTTGCTGTTCCAATTTTCCACCAGGGCATCGACAGGATCACCAGCAGAGCCAAATCCCTCCAAGACTTCTTGAAATCCTATTGGATCCAATAACCTTCTTGGGTGGACCATCCTAATAGGTCCCTCACCCCTGCAAAGGTGGGAAGTGACTGTAAGTCCAACCTTAACCAGATGGTGGTCCATCTATGACAATGGGGAAATCACAGGAGTCCCCATCCACAGTACACCACCCTGATCAGAGTGAAAGACCAAATCAAGCGTGTGACCTGCAATGTGCGTCGGTCCTGAGACCACTTGGGATAGGCCTATCCAAAGGTTCCAGATTCTATGTTACAGCATAGAGCACATTTGAAGATCTATGCTCAGGCGATACGTGTGGCAAAGAAGCAATTCTTTTCTGCCCATATTGCATCTGCAAGTTCACATCCAGCAGAGCTGTTTAGGATTGTGAGAGGGCAAGTATGTGCCCCTCCTCCATTGAATCAGAATTTGGAACCTTTGATTACCCACTGTGACGTGTTTAATGAATTCTTTGTGGGGGAAATATCTCGTATTCAGGCCAACTTATATTCCTTCTCCACAATTACTTCAGTGTCTGATGTGGAGGTGTCCAGCGACTCCTCTTATGTGGTTAAGTTGGATTAGTTCCACTTTGTGACTCCTGAGGATGTGGATGAGCTGATTGGAATGGTACAACCTACCACCTGTTCTCCTGACCCTTGCTCGACATGGCTTATACTATCTGGCAGGGGGGTTGCGGTAGAAGGCCTGGTAGAGATTATAAATGCATCTTTGAGGGAAGGCAGGATGCTTCCTTGTTTTAAGGAGGCAATTATTTTTATTTATTATTTCTCTGTGTAAACCGCCCTGAGCCATTTTTGGAAGGGCGGTATAGAAATCGAATAACTAACTAACTAACTATTAGAAATGCTTAAATGCCTGCTGAAATAAAAACCTCCTCATCTCTGACAACTTTTTAAAAGTCTTTAAAGACGCACCTATTCACCCAGGCTTTTAATTAAATATTGTTTTAACAGTTTTAGGGTTGTTTTAAAATGTTGTCTTAAAAATTTAAATTGTAATGTTTTAATTTTTGCTATGTCATTTATTTTGCTTTAACTACTGTTTTAAGTTTTTTGTTGTCATTTATTTTAACTAATGTTCTAGCTTTTTGTTTGTTTGTTGTAAACTGCCCAGAGATGTGAGTTTTGGGTGGTATAGAAGTGTGTTAAATAAAGTGAAATGAAATAAAATAAAATAAAATAAATAAATTTACCTGGAAGTTAACTTCCCCTGAGTTTCATAAGAACCAGTCCCAAATAAGTATGCATAGGAATATATATAAATCTTAGTAGAATGAGACATAGGCTGCAATCCCATATACACTTACTTTGAGTAAACCCCAATGAAATAAGAAATCATTACTTCTGAGTAAACATGCATATATGTGCATTTTGGGGCTATATTCAGGAAGGTACAATCTCAAATGGACATTAAAGATGTCTGGATGGATCTCTGAAAACTGAATGAATGGGCGACAACACAAAAGTGCCCTCTATAAGTGTAAAGTGATGTACTGTATCTGCACCTGCACCTGCACCTGCATCATCATCATCATCATCATCATCATCATCAAATCACAAATTTTCTGAGGGGATCTGAACTGGCTGTGACTATACCACACAAAACAAGAGATAGAGCAAAATCTGTCTCAAAATAGTATTGATTTATGACATTTTCTTTTCACATTTGCTTCAAGGAGCTCAGGGAGGCATCCATTGGTGCAGGAGATTTGGTGCAGTGGTGCAGAGTGTTATCAGTATGCTGATGACACCCAAATCTATATCTCATTGTCAACATCATCAGGTGAAGGCATAGCCTTCCTAAATGCCTGCCTGGAGGCAGTGATGGGCTGGATGAGGGATAACAAATTGAGAATGAATCCAAATAAGACAGAGGTACTTATTGTGCAGGGTCAGAATTCACAAGGGTCAGAATTCACAAGGGTCAGAATTCACAAGACAATTGTTATCTGCCAGTTCTGGATGGGGTCACACTTCCCCAGAAGGATAAGGTGCAGCGTCTGGGAGTGCTTCTGGATCCAAACCTATCCCTGGTATCTCAGGTTGAGGTGGTGACCAGAGGATCTGTCTGTCAGCTTCGGCTGATGCCCCAGCTGCATCTGTTTCTTGGGATAAATCACCTCAGAACAGGGGTACATATGCTGGTAACCGCCAGATTTGACTACTGCAATGCGCTCTATGTTGGGCTGCTTCTGTACATAGTCCAAAAACTGCAGTAGGTACAGAATGCAGCAACCAGGTCTCTTTTGTGTAGAGACCATATTACTCCTATACTAAAAAGAACTGCACTGGCTAACAATAGGTTTTTGGGCAAAATACAAGGTGCTGGTTATAACCAATAAGGTCTCAAACAGCTTAGGCCTTGAGTATTTAAGAGAACATATTCTTTACCCTGAGCCCCATCACCCATTGAGATAATCCAGAAAGGTTTGACTGAAATTGCCACCAGCTCATCTGGTGGTTACGCAGGAGTGGGCCTTCTCTGCTGCTGCCCCACAACTCTGGAATGGTCTCTCTGTAGAAATTTATTTATTTATTTGATTTGATTTGATTTGATTTGATTTTTATACCACCCTTCCAAAAGTGGCTCAGGGCAGTTTACACAGAGAAATAATAAATAAATAAGATAAGATGGATCCCTGTCCCCAAAGGGCTCACAATCTAAAAAGAAACATAAGATAGACACCAGCAACATTCACTGGAGGTACTGTGCTGGGTTGAGTAGGGCCAGTTACTCTCCCCCTCCTCCTCCTTTCAAAACCTTCCCTCCACATTGGAAACTAGCATGTTAGCAGTGACAGCCTCTATAGGCATGTGTAGAACCAGTTCGAATCAAACCCAGTTCAATTCGAACTAGCCCAATTTGACCAGTTAGACCTTGAACCAGAGAGGCCCTCCCCTAAAGGGGGGCCTATCTGAGTGCGTACTGGGCCCAGTTTGGATTGAACTGGTTTAGTCCTGCTTGTAAAGTGGGGTCCATTTCCACATTACAAGCAAAGAGGGATTCCCTGCCTAAAATGGTGTTCCTGGGATGGGCAGGGGTGGGTGGGTGAGAGGACACCTTACCAGCTGTGGCAGCGGCAGCAGCCCCTCTTGGCCCCACCAGCCCTTCACCCCGTACAACAGGTCGGTGTGCAGGGGCGGGGGTTGCGCTGGCAGGGCCTCCAGGGAGCTGTCCCCGTCACTGCTGCTAAAGTGCCCTCTTGCCCACCCCTGCCTATCCCTCGAATACCATTTCAGGTAGGGAATCCCTCTTGGCTTGTGAAGGGGAATCCTTACCAGATTCCCCTTTACAAGCAAGGCACCAATCGACCCAGGTTGACTCAGTTCAACAGCACAAACCCAACTGCTGGCCGGTTCTAACAAACTGGTTTGTAGACTGGCAGCTTGGTTTGAATTTGGTTCGAATTTGAACCCAATAGCTGCTGGTGGTTCCATGCACACCCCTAAGCCTTTGTGTACCTGGGAAAGGGCATCCAATATACCCTGCAAAGTACACACCCTCCCACCCCTCTTCCTCTATATTTATCAAGTGGATGCAGCAGCAATTGCTGCTTTTTGTGTGGAGGAATGTTCAGTCTTACAAACCTCCACCTGACTCTGAAGTGGCACAGCCCAAACACACGTCTGCCACCGAAGTGAGAAACAGGCCCTAATTTCCAAGCCATACTAATAAGTTCATGAGATTCAAGCTGTTGAGACTCACAAAGTCTTCTAAATCCAACCAATGGAATCAGCAGGGACTTAAATGCCGTTTCCCCTCTATATATTTAAAGTTAGAAGACCACCCCCACTCTCCCAAGTTCAAAGTTATTATTGTAAGACCTATAAAAATTGGGTATGCAACTTTTTTTATTTCAGGCTTTTGACAGCAGAACTAAAGCTCTTTCAACACATTCTATAACCTCTGTAACATCACTGCTATTAAGCCAAACTACCATTTAGGAGGAAACAGCCTGTTATTTATCTAAATAATGTTTACAAATCTTTGCAAGCAGCCCAATATTTATAGCTTTTTTACTGAACAGAGACAAGTACTTTGTTCTAGCACATAAGAAGGGAAGTAATATTTCACAGATTAAAATATAACCCTTTAAAAACTCAGATTTTTCTTGATGCCTTCTAAAACAGCTGATATTTTTAACGTCAGTTACTGATGTATGCTACTATAGTCAATTTGCCTTCCCCCACCCCCAGAGTGAAATTGTTTTCTATCACCCTCCCAAGCTTACAAAGAATAAAATACAAGAGAGCCAAATAATAGTCATGCTGCAATGAAATGAATAAATGAATAATTGGTCACCTGCTACAATCCTGGCAGCCATGTTGGAGTCATTCATGGGATGGATGCACAGGTTTTTATTCCAAATAAATGGATCAATTTTAAATAAAACTCTGTGCTCTGTGTTCTCACACCTCAACACAAATTAGAATTAGGATTTGATACTGAAAACTGCACTGAACCGCTCCACCAGTTCAAATTAACAAAACAGGTATTTACAACTTGTTATCCACCAAGTGAAACACAGACGATGAGACATTTACAGACATTTACATTTACAGTGGTCTGCCCGGCGTTCAACAGCAGCAACAATAACCACATCACCTTCCCATTTTTGTGGTCCTAACCTATGGTGCAAAAAAGGAAGGTTCATAGCCAAATAACGGTTGCCATGCATGGCTGGCATGTGGGCTGCCATGCAAGTCCTGTCTCTCAGGACATGATTAGCTTATCCCCAATAGGAAATGTGAATTGCAGCAGCAGCAGAATTCCATACCCCAGTGTGCCATGTGTTACCCACCATAATGCACTGTTCTACACAGCTGTTAAAGGTACAGAAGCCCTGGATTCCTTAGTTTGTGATCACTCTATTTACCATTACTGAACTACCTATGCTTGTTGTGTGTTATGTCAGCTTGGAAGCACACTCTTTCCCCCAGAGATTGGATTCCACTGGTAACTGGCTGGTCCACATGGACTCCTGATGCTAAATCTAGTGAAATTCTCTTTCTGCTTCTTACCTATTCTCATTCTTTAGGTTGCCTTGAGTAGCTGGAACTTTTATAACTGAAGCATGAAGAGAATATCCAGCTCCAGAATTTTTAACAGTCACCTCTCCCTACTCAGAAAGTTGAATCACACAGATAAAAGCTGCCCCCCCAGGGGGGAGGAAGATGAAAACAGAACATTATTTCTCCTCTCTTGAAAATTTGTTTTGATAAATTTGCTGGTCAATTACCGAATAAACTTATAACTAACTTTGTTTTGATAAATGCAAGCATATTCTAATATTTTCAGCGAACGTCTGTTGCAATGCTACTGAAATCTTCCTTGCTTCAGCATAAAGCCTTTTCATGAAGTGAGGCCAAACATTTCTTTTCAAAATATTTATTTGTGGACCCTTGGAATAACTAAAAAGAAAGGACATACAGACCGTCAAACAACTCAATTGCCCTGAGTAATATGGTTGTCTATAATACCCTTTTATGTGGTAAAGGAGGGTCATACACACACCACAGGTAGCAAATTCTGAGAGTTCTGTGCAAGAATATCCTACCACACATGTAGAGATTACGAGTGATAAAATTATTTTTTCTCAATAGATAACCAACCTTTCTCTAAGTAAGAAAATTCACCCCATGACAGTTATCTGTGTGAGCTCATAGAATCTAAGGTCAAATTCATAACGATATTCTAAACAGGTCTACATATAAAGAGGACCCAAACTGAGATGTATTGAACCAATGTGATTCAAGCCTTTTCATACTATTTTTCATTGGGCACAACCCAATGAAAAATTCCTCTGATAAAAAGATACAATCATGAGGCAGTTGTCACATGCAGCCTAACCCAGGCTAGGGAAGCCCAGCCTGGGTTAGGCTGTGTGTAAGAACTGCTGGGATTGGGCCTGATCCCAGCAGGGCAGCACAACCTAGCCTGGCTTTTTAGCCCGGCTATTGGCCAAAGTCAAGGGAGCTAGTGCTCCCTTAACCTGGGCTTACTGCTTCTGTACAAGCCATGCTGCTTCCAGCCTGGCCGCACACAGAGACGGGTGCCTAGAACCCTGCAATCGGTGCATTGTGTGATTCCTAGGGGCTGGGATATATTGTCCCGGCATGCGGAGCTCCCTGCCGCAGCACAAATTGTTTGGGAGAATGCTCCATGCTCCCAGAAACAACCAGCACTCATCTGGTGGGAAGGGGAATACAACCAGCGTTCCTCCCTGCCACCCTTGTTTGGCCACATGTGCGTCTCCATGGAATTTCACTCTCATGAGACAGTGGTCCTTGGGAGAAAGGCTATCATCGCCCATTATTAGCGATTCTGCCCCATCCCTGTGTACCCCAGGATGATTCTTCTCTTGAGAAGTGCATGGGTATCTTCATGGCCTTTCTCTCTCATGAGAGACAAGTCCTGGGAGAAGGGGCATCGTCACACATTATTGATCTTGCACCCAAGGAATTGGGGCTGGCCCTCCCTTCCCAAACTTCACTGTACAAAAAAATAGACATTTAAGAATTCCTGAGTGGGGATACCTTTTAAAGCCTTATTAACCCTTTTAAACCAGGCTTGCCTGGTTTGTGGTGCCACTGTGACTGCATGTGCTTGTGAACATACTGTTTTATCGATTTGTTTTTGGTGACCAACACACATACTTGCCCATCCTTCCATCCCTCCCCCTTTCTCTTCTGGTTTGCAGGGGGGAACAAGAGACCCAGTCGAAAGTGGGCATCCTCCAATGTCACTTTCCCCTTTGACAAGCTTACAAGCTGGGGATGAGACAAGACAGTGAGCCTGTTGCCAGGCAATGGCTTGAGGAGCACAGAGACAGGGAGTGGAGGAAGTGCTTGGAGAGGTGGCCAGTGAGAAGCACAGCAGGCATGGAGCGGGCACCTTCCTGGGTGGGTCTAGACTCCTCTCTCTATTATTTCGATTCCAGAAACAACACAAAACCGTGGTTATGGTGGCATCTGTGCTCGGACGTAATGCTGTCACCTTCAAACCTCGGGTTGGAGCAGTGAAACTCACTAAAAAACCAAAGGTTTAAATTGGAGTTTGAGGAGGGAAACCACAGGTCACTTTTACTGTGAATCCGTGGTTTCACGCATTCAGATGCACACAAATTCCAACCAATGCCCCATTCAAATGCAGTTTGGCATTACATGTGAATGGGGTCCCCCATGTCTCTCTCTCCATCAGGTCAGGCAGGCCCATGCCACCGCCACCAGTCTGCTCTCTGCTGCTGCAGTCTCTGATCCTTCCTCTTCTTCTGAAGTATCCTCTTCAAGGGCTATATAAACACGATAAAAACTATAAGGGCTCTCTTGCCTACCAGTCCATTTAAATACATTTTGAAACTCCCTCCATTAAGCTCCCCCTCCCTCCTCCTAGCCAGTGTGGGCACAGTTGCCTATGATAACACTTGATTTGTATGATAACAAGCCAACCAAGAAACAAGGAGATCGCAAGCCAATTGGAAGCCAGTTTCGAGTCAAAATGTTTTGATGTCAAAATATTTTGCACATCCCTAATAACAACATGCAGGAATTGGAGAATTTGAAATGTGCAAATTGTATCATCAGACTGAAGTCAAAAGTAAAAAACAGCACATGAAAAGTTGGGTAGAAATGAAAGACACCCTAGAAAATAATGTAAGTTCAGTGAGAATTTGAGAATCCAGCTAGCACATTTTAATTTGAAGTATCATGTTTTTAATAACTATTCAACGCTTTTCTTATTTTTGTCTTTGCACGCTCCGCTTCGTCACAGCACATTTTTCAGGGTGTTCTGCATTTATCACTAATATGGAAAGCAATAATGTTATGATCACACTCCTGCACTAGCGGAAAACAGACACTTGGAAACATTGCCCCTCCCTTTGGATTCCTTGCCTAGCCTGCCTGCTGAGCCTTACCATCAACAGGCTGGCTTAAAATTACATTTGCTTTGGTTGGGAAAGGTACGCAGTGCTGAGATCAGGTCTGTGTCTGAAGCCCAGAGCACCAGAGCAGCAAGGTATCACTGTGAAGTGATTGCAGATTAAATAAAGGACAGATTTGTAAACAGGCTGCTGTCCCAGCTTTTTATTCACCTGTGGTGAAAGAATTCCTTCTAACAAAAGCCAAGAAGGTAAATCAACCTGCCATGAGCATGCCAAGTTCTAATGAATATCCGCATCAAAAAAAAAAAAAGGGGGGGGGGAGAATTTGCTACACATCTGTGTTTAAAAAGAATTCAACTTCTGTTCTCCCCACCACCCGCCTGCCAGTGTCCTGTTGGGCAAAGTCACAAGTACTGAAGAGCTATTGTTAATATGAGGCCTTAAATAAACAGAATGTAGTTTAGAGGCTCATAAAGGTGACTCAGAATAAAAATACTATTTTGTTCAAGGGTGAACAGCTTTCCCAACCAATTGATAGTCAATTAAAAGTAATTAAAATGTGAAGTAATTGCAAAAACAAACAAACCACACAACACCCTCCAAACCCTGTCATTTATTACAAACCAGCTAAATGCCTGCCACTACAACAGCAGTGGTGCGTTTGGCGGGAAGGCCAATATTCTGGAAAGTCCTAGGGTGGGAGAAGGATTTGTATGTGACGCTGTGCATCCTACACAGATAAACACATTGCCTCCACACTGGGATTGGTGTAGGTTGGGCTGCCCACTGAGAGGAGTGGAGGATAGGTTTGAACCTGCTTCAGTATTGTCTGTCTGTCTGTGTAGTGTTTTTATTTCCCCAAGAAGTGAATGTGAACTCAGGGAATCAAACAGAATCTGAACCCGAACCCCCAAAATGGTTCAGAGATCATTTTTTTCCCCAATGACCACATTCACATGTAATACCAAACCAGAGGTCCCTTAACTGTATGTCTGAATGAGGGCAACCACAGCTACAGCTAAAAATGAACCCATGGTTTCCCTTCCCAAACTCACCAAACTCACCTTTGGTTATCTCTACGTTTTGTGGCCACCACCTCCAGTTTGACAGTGCCAGCATTATGTCCAAACGCTGGCACCACTGCTAGCCTTCTCTGAAGCTGGAGTTGAGGGAGGAAGCTCCTCCCTCGCTCCAGCCGATATCAGCTGTGTGGGCTGTCTTGCATGGGGAAAAAAAAGGAAGCCCGCACAGCCAGCTCCACCAATCTTGCTGACTGCAGAGAGGGCACTCTCCAGTATGTCCAAATGTGGATGGGAGAGTGGGGGAATGGTGGTGGGGGTGGGGGGCAGAACAGTTCCACGTTATGTCTGAAGGTGACCAGTGAGTCAATTAAGCCTGAACCTAAGATCACTTGGTTGCCTTCAAATGGGATCTGAATCAGAACCTCAAACACAAGAAGTGGTAACTTGCTTAAAATAAGTGGTCCAATAATCAAGCACTCTGCTTGACTGTATAATTTATGTTTGTTTTCCTGGGTGTTATTTTATTGCGGGGGGGGGGGGTTTTGCAGATTTTTTTTTAGAAAACATTAAAAAACATTTTCCCCCTCACATTAAATAATTATCACGGTATTCATTTCCCACAGTTCTGTTGCAAGCAGAAGAGTTTGATATTATTCTGCCTGAACTTCATTTAAACCAGTTCAAAGTGTCTAAACTGTTTACTGAACCACTTTTTAAAGATTTATGCCTGGCCTTTTAATCTAAAAGCTCCCAAAGACAGTTTAGAATTATACAATAAAGGAAAACTGGGAGAGCGAAGAGAGATGCTGTAACTAATGCTGCTGGCTGCTGTCCTGAGGGTCCTGTGCTGAGCTCAGAGGAAGGAGCCCCCTCCAGGAGTGAGCTGCCAAGTAGCATCAGATATAACTGTCATGCTGGCCTGAGGTCTTCTTAACACAGGCCAAGACGGAATGCAGCTCCTGGCTTGTCTTTGGTGCTGGGAGAGCTGAGAGATGCTGGGAGGCTGGGGACACAGTATTAAAGCCTTTTCCCTGCTCTCTTGATATTGCGGCCACCTCTAAGTGCTATCTTTCTAGGGCACAGGGCCAGCTGGCATGTCTGTGGTGGTGGGAAGGGCACAGGTCGATGGCATTTGTTTCCCTCTCCCTGCACTCAATGAATGAGGAGGGAGTAATGCCTCAAGAGAGCTAGAGTAATCTTTTTATCTTCACCCGTTTCTTGATGCATGGCTGAGGGGGGAAAAGAATAGTTCAGTAGCTACTCATCATAATACAAGGGGGGAAAGGTCCCATGGAAGAAAAGGATACACACGTAAACATTTTTTTTTAGAGTTAGTGTCTGAACCAAATCTGGACAGTTAACTATTTAACCAAGGGTTCAAGAACTCCCACCCCAACCCCCTGCCAGGCAGCACGACACTCTCCAGACACCAGCACCAGATGTATGAAGGCCCAGCTGGGGGGTGGGTAGCCAGCAAGTGTATCAGAGAGGTGGCTGTAGTCATTTGCCCCCTCACAGATTTAGACATCAATGCCTGAAAAGGGCTTCTAAGCTTGCATACCTAAGAAACTGACCTTAACGTTTAGCTGAAAGCTTACCAGTCACTCATGCTGAGAGTGCATATGTTTCTCCCCCATTACTTTTCTGTTAGCAGAATGAACCAGCAAAAAATGTGACTCTCAAAAGGACTTTTTGTTGTTGTTTCCTCATTCTTTTCAAGTAAGCTTTCTAACACAGATCAGTGTGATGAAGTCATCACCTGATCTATTTTGTGTACGTTGGGAGACATCACAAAATTTGCCAAGGCCCATTGTTCAACCTGGAAGTGCTCTGTGCTCATTAAGTGGCAGGTGAATTCACTTGGTGCTTGGAAAACATGAACTGGCCTCAGGCATATTCCTTCGACTAGTTGGTCAAACCATCCCTTCCCATATCCTTGAAGCAAAGACACAGTTAAGACCTGATTAAAAAGGCCACACCTGGCTTACTCCCTTCATGAAGCCCTCTTACACTTCTACATATGCACACAGAATCATCTGGGGTTATATAGGGCTGAGCCAAAAGATGTACATGGAATCCCTCCACCCAACCTCTTCCTTCTTTCCTTCCTTCCTCTTCTATCCAGCCAAATATTTCATGGCCTTGGGAGTAACCATGTTCCCAGAAGCCCCAGTGGTGCCATTTTTGTGCTGGGGTACAAAAAGTCCTGCTAATTCTGCAGTGGGTGCAAATATTCATGAAACTCCATTTCAGCTCTGTACTACAGTTACTGCTCTGCTGTGATGGTGCCTCTCCTTGTTTCCATAAAATTTTGTATGATTGTGACTCATAAGAGTCCCATTACAATCTGCGCCCAGTGCAAATGTTATCATCTTATGATCCACAGTCCATTCAAGATGAATAGAACCACTTCTTAATTTTTGTACAGCAAATAGTATAGGCTCTTTATCATCGACTTTTAATGCTTGGATTCTCTCATACATAGGTTGATATTGTTTTCTACAGCTGCATCCTTTATTATTAACTCTGCACACCCCTTTAATGTGATCTGCAAGACTACAATGGTGATCTTTTAAATCTGCAATCTCCCATTCAAATGCAAACCAGTGCAGACCCTGCTTAGCAAAGGTGAGCACTGTAAGATATTCCCCTTAGGGGATGGGGCTGCTCTGAGAAAAGCATCTGTACGCATCCATGCAGAGTGTTCCAAGTTCCCTCCCTGTCATCTCCAGATAGGGCTGAGAGAGACTCATGCCTGCAGCCTTGAAGAAGCTGCTGCCAGTCTGTGTAAACAATACTGAGCTAGATGGGCCAGTGGTCTGACTCAGTATAAGGCAGCTTCCTATGTCCCTATGTACCATTTCCTATTCAGGTAAAATGTTAGTATGTTTTCTCATGTCACCTGTGCACGATTTTTTTTCTTCCCCACTTTCCATTAACTGTGCCTGTACATCTTGTACATTTCTATCTGCTGATTCCATAGTCAGAGGCAGCCTGAAAGTGAAGCCAACAGTCATCTGCAGTTTACATAGTAGTCTCCCCTGCATTTTTCATCGTTCATTCCATATACTTGCCTGCCATTATTGGGGTAGTAAGCATGTGTTTAGGCTGTAGCGCTTGAGACTGCAGGTGAGGGCTCACATGACTGAATGCTCCTCTCTAAAAAAAGGGTTAGAACTAGGGTGAAATGTGGAGGGATTTTGTGTAAATGAAGGAGCATTCAATCATGTTCAAAGTGCATAGCTGAGATAAGTTTAGCTGCCCCAAGGGGAGAGCTAGACCAGAGCTGCATCACAAATACAATAGTGAGAAAGCTTCTTCACAAACTTTCCGACTGTCTCCCCAAATCACCTTAATCAAGAATTAACTTTAAATTGCTCTATTCTGCGAGGAGTTAAGTTAAAATAGTTCTTCCAGAGATTTACCAACTCCTCATTTGATCTACTGGCATGACTTACAGTGGCTAATAGGTATCTCATTGACTATAAGTGGAAGCTTACACACTTCTGAGTAGAACTGCTTTCTTTTTATCTCCATCTGTTACATGATTAGCAGTAAAGTAAGTTGATAAGGCTATTCACATGACTGGAGGTGGGGCGGGAGGGGGTCTGGACTGACCTTCCCCCCAGATGATCTCCTTGCCCTCCCAACTGCCTCCTGGACATGTGGCTGGGTGGTTCCTGAAGGACTGGCTTAACATCTGATCAGAGGGTAAAAAGATCTGACATGCAGCTGGTGTGTGGTCTAAGTTTTACCCACAAAGTGTGAATGGGACATGAACTCTCTCCCTCACTTTATCACCTCAGGCTCAATTGGGCAAAGAAGCTCAGCCTGAGGAGGTAAGGTGAGAGAGGGTTTCAGCACAGTTCTCATCCATGTGCAGTTTTAAAAATCAGACCCAACAACACCCCCTACCCCATACATGGATGTGGGAGACAGATGCATAGTAAGTAGTAAGTTTATTGTTATAACCACTGGTCGTAGCATAACGTAATATAAGAGAAGAACATTAAAACAAAAAACAGCGCACCATAAAGTTACTTTAGTGGTTATAGAATATTAGTAAAGCTAAAATCAAACCAAACCAAACCAAAACAAGGCATAGTAGAGGTAAATTTCTTTCGGTGTTTAAAAGAAAGCAAAGCAAAAGTGGCAACTTGATAACTGACACATGTAATCACATCCGCAAGAAGAAAGATCAAACATTCCACGTCTGAACCCTTGAATTGATCTATGAACGGCCTCAACATTCCCCGCCCCCCAATCACATCACAGAAGGGATAATATAAGATGTAGTGGATAATATCCTCCACTTGACCGGCACCACAAGGACAAAAGTGCTGTTCTACTTGAAGTTTGCAGAATCTCCCTTCAAGATATGCTGTGGGCATAGTTTGAAAGTGTAAAGTTGTAAAAGCCTTCCTGAGTGATACACAAATAAAATTTAACCTGGTACTGTGAGAAACTTCTACGTTTCTTATAATTGCAGTACCAAATTGAAATCCTTTAAAACTGTACCACAGCAGCATCTCTACAAGCATCCCATTCAAGGAGCCAATCTCTAATGTGTTCTCTGCTCCAGGATCTGTTCCCCCACTGAAGGCCAGGAGAATGTACAATATAAGCAGAAATGTAGTCCATTGATTCCCATCCATATAACAACAACAACAACATACATCCCTGCCCCTTTAGGTTGCTTAGTCATCATATCTTTGTATGACATATGTCATAACTTTATATGACATATAGAGTCATCACACTTTAGTGAGAGCTAAAGTGTGGGGTTCCACAAGGCTCCATACTGTCTCCAATGCCTTTTAATATCTACATGAAACCACTGGGAGAAATCATCAGGAAGTCTGGTCTGGGTTGCTTTCAATATGCTGATGACACCCAGATCTATTTTTCCATACCAACTTCATCAGGAACTGGCATGATCCCCCTAAGTGCCTGCCTGGAGGCGACATTGGGCTGGATGAGGAATAACAGGCTGAAGTTGAATCCATACAAGATGGAGGTACTGTCTGTAGGGAGTTGGGATCCAAGAGATGGTTTAGATCTGCTTGTTCTGGATGGGGTTACATCCCCCTTAAAAGATCAGGTTCATAGTCTGGAGTGATCCTGGATCCCCAACTCTTCCTGGTTTCTCAGGTTGAGGTGGTGGCCAGGAGTGCTTTTTATCAGCTTTGGCTGATATTTATTTATTTGTTTGTTTGTTTGTTTGGTTGGTTTATATACTGCCCTTCTAAAATGGCTCAGGGCGGTTTACAGCACGATAAAAACAATTAAAACAAGTTAACAGTTAAAATCAAACTATAAAATAAAATAAAACCAATTAAACAATTCAAACAGCTAAAAAACCCTGGAAATCAGGGCAGCAATTTAAAACAATTTAAAACAGTTTGTCAATCATTTAAAAACCCTGGAAGGCCAGGCCGAACAGATAGGTTTTAAGGGCTCTCCTGATATGACAGATACGTCCATTTCTGGAGACAAATGACCTTAAAACAGTGGTACATATGCTGGTAACCTCTAGGCTACTGTAATGCACTCTACATGGAGCTGCCTTTGTACATAGTTCGGAAACTACAATTGGTACGGAATGCGGCAGCCAGATTGGTCTCTGGGTTTGCCCAAAGGGACCATATATAACACCGATCTAAAAGAACTGCACTGGCTGCCGATATGTTTCTGAACAAAATACAAAGTGCTGGTTATTACCTATAAAGCCCTTAATGGCTTAAGCCCAGGGTACTTAAGAGAGCGCCTTCTCTGTCGTGAACCCTGTCGCCTATTAAGATCATCTGGAGAGGTCTTGTTACAGTTGCTGCCAACTCATTTGGTGGCAACTCAGGACTAGGCCTTCTCTGTGGCTGCCCCAGGGCTTTGGAACGTGTTCCCTGCTGAAATAAGAGCATATCCTTCTCTATTTTTAGGCGGTCCCTGAAGAGGTACCTATTACCCCAAGCTTTTAACTGAAATCTATTTTTTAAATTCTAATGTGTTTTTATCTATTATGACTTTTTTCTTTTTATGAATTTTAGATGTTTATATTTTGTATTATGTTTTTAATTCTGTACACTGCCTAGAGATTTTATATTAGGTGGTATATCTATTCAGTGATCGCAGTGGTGCATTCATGAATGAATGCACCACTGAGA
This sequence comes from Hemicordylus capensis, assembly GCF_027244095.1. Classification (NCBI taxonomy): domain Eukaryota; kingdom Metazoa; phylum Chordata; class Lepidosauria; order Squamata; family Cordylidae; genus Hemicordylus; species Hemicordylus capensis. Next base: position 184,001,763 of record NC_069659.1, on the reverse strand, counting down.
GCACCTTAAAGGCCAAGTTGAAGACAGATCATCCTGGAGATAATCTATCTATGTGGACGCTAAGAGTCGACATCGACTTGATGGCACTTAATCAATCAATCAATCAATATCAAATGCCAACTTTGGCTAGTTTCAGCAACCTTTTAGGCAGAGGGTTGAGCCACTCCTCACTAGTCTTTTTACACAGAGGGCAGCTTGATGGCCCATCAGGGCCAGACTACATGATGATCCAGGGCAGTGATCTTCAGTTTTTTCAAATGGGGGACCACTTCAGCAGAAAAAGATTCAATGGGAGAGCTATTTCTTACAACACAAGCTTCAGCATGGTGCTACGCTTTTTCCTTAAGAGAAACAAAGCCATGCCGAGCCTCAGCACCCTCTTGGAAGGTGTGCACATCGTTCTGGGAAGTGTAGTTCTGGGAAGTTCTGGGAAGCCAACAACCTGGATGGCTCAAGAAGGGTTTGGATAACTTCATGGAGGAGAGGTCTATCAACGGCTACTAGTCAGAGGGCTAAAGGCCGCCTCCAGCCTCAAAGGCAGGATGCCTCTCAGTACCAGTTGCAGGGGACTAACAGCAGGAGAGAGGGCATGCCCTCAACTCCTGCCTGTGGCTTCCGGCGGCATCTGGTGGGCCACTGTGTGAAACAGGATGCTGGACTAGCTGGGCCTTGGGCCTGATCTAGCAGGGCTGTTCTTATGTAGCCTTTCGCAGTGTTTTTGCCATAGGGCTCTTTGGGGATAGTGCTGGGAAAGACTACACTACCTTTAAAGAAGGCTTCTGTTCCCCTTAGAGAAGTCCCACCCAGCACAGCACTACACGGTGGGAATGGTCGCCTCCATGCACTGCTGTAGATTTTGTAAGATTATTCAGCTTTGGCCAAAGATTCACACAGATCTAATAAACAATTTGTCAGGGAGCCTCATTTAGGGTTGATGGGAGCCAGCTCTGGCTCCCAGGCCTTGCAATGAAGAACACTGACCTAGGGAAAGAACAGTAATAATAATCTTGTTATAATCGTGAGGCAGGTCAGTACTATTATCTCTACATAACTGCAGGGGCGGGGGGCTGCAACTGAGAGAGAGTGGCTTGCTGATGGTCATCTTGAAAAGTTATAGTACAGGTAATCTGCAACTGAAGAAACCCAGATTCATTGCTCCATCTCTTAGTCACCATTTTACATTGGCTCAGATTATATGCAGAATCCAAGAGCATGTTTACAACAATACAAATTTTAACTAGTTCCCCCATCCACTTCACTCTTTTATGCTATATATACATTTCTGGTGCGGCAGAGGAAGACCTCCTGATTTCATTGAGCATCCATTCATATAGTAATAAGATAAGATCATCCTTGGCAAAGAGTTTCTTTTTAGTCTACCACATGGAAAACCAAAGCTTAATAGAAACTTCAAACAATAATGCCCTCACTGGGGGGCGGGGGGGGAAGCATAGTTCATGATCCAAGAGTTCTGTCCATGCATCTAAAAGCATTCCTATATGCACATGGGGATATCCCCTGCCCCGCCCCCCGCCCCCGACTGCAGCCACTTGCACTGATCCTGGAAGGTGCTCCAGAAGATTCCCTGATCCTCAGGAAAGCTTTTGCATGGGGAGGTGTGAACGGTTTGGGGTAAGTGTGTAGAGTCTTCATGTGCATGTAGACCCTATGGCAGAATTGGGTCCTAGCCAGAATTGAGTGCACTCTCCCTTAGTCCAGCTATGCATAGTACTGGGAAACACTTAGGGCTAGTTCACAGTTTTGTTCTCGCACATTCATGTGAGCGAGCGTAATGTGCAAGCACACACATCCAACATGTGCATGCATGCGGGGTACTTCCTGTCACTTCCAGTCCAACAAGGGAACGGGGTGGCAGGGAGGTACACTGCTGCCCCGCCAGACCCTTTTCAAGTGCAGCACCAGCTGGGGAAATGCGATGGAAGGGGTAAGAGCACCCTCCCCCAACCTTAAAGGTGTTCCCCCAGCCTTTGAACCAGCCAAGCTGCTGGTCATTTGAACCTGTTTGGAGGCCTGTAAAAGGGCCTCCAAACAGATGTGTGCACATCCCTAGTGTTGAGGCAACATCAGTTGTCATGAAACATCATGTAGTGTCAAATCCAAAATAGCTTATTCAAACAAGCATCTCCAAATAGTCATCAAGTCATTAACATGAATGTGTGAATCAGCTTTTTAGAAGTCTTCTTCTTAATGTATATTTTGCATTTCCAGTGACAACTCCACAGGCACACAAGTTACAAGAGGAAATATGGTTGCATTTGCTGTCAAATAGCACATTGAAGTGCCCACAGTGCACCAGTGTTTCTTTCTAAAGGCCCAAATTCTGAAACTGCTTACAATATAGACTTATAACATTGACTTTCAAGTCTAAGATTTAATTAGTTGTGAATATGGTCCTGTCAGCAGGCTGTGTGTTCTGGAACATTGTAGGCAGGCCAAAAGGTACTGGATGTTCAAGTTAAATAACAAATTTAAAGGAGGTCTCTTGAATGAAGCAGAAATATTATTAGTTATTGTCGTGATGAACTCATGGAATCCAGCAGACAAACTCACACATTTTGCTTTCACAGTTCAGCAGTCTTGCGGTATTTATTATTTCTACCGGCTGGCAAAAAGCATGTAATAAAAGAAAATGAGGAATAATGCTGCACCAGAACATTCCTTTGAATATAGAGAAAGCTTTGGTTTGAACCCAGAAAGATATAAAACTTTATTTTATTAATGCCTGTAAAGCAAACCACTACTATTGATGTAATAATGATACACAAAAGGCATTGCTTCCTACCAAGTTAATATCACATATACATTTTTTCTTAGTTTAAGATACCTTGAGAAAATGTTAGTAATAGTTCTTAACAATTCATGAGGGGATATTCTATAATAGAGTTGAACTAGTGAGTGTCAGCTTATTATAAGAAATGTTTAATCTCATACTTTTTTAAACATTTCTGATTACAAGTCCTCAATCCTAACCGGACAATATTTGTGAGGAAATGTGACAGCTTTGGGGGAGAGTGGCTTCTCACCAAATGAACAAAATTTAAGTATAAGTACCTACTCACAGATATCCTTTGTTACCAATGCCTTTGTCACCCCTGCTCTCCCTCTTCCCTTCTGCCCTGTTGATATTTAGGCATAAACTCAAAAACTGGAGGCATCACTGCCTACAGGCCAAACCAGACATAACTGCAGCAAATTCATGATTAGTTAGCTTACATTTTTTCATGAAATCAAATAGCTGTAAAGAGCAGGCTAATTGGATTAGGGCCAGGGTGCTGCAGGTGGGAGAGTTCACCCTTTCCCCAGTTGCTTCCTAAAACTGTCATTTGCACCACAAGGGCAAACTTACAAGTGTCATATGAGTACCTGTACTATTTTCCCCATGGAGGCAAGCAGATGCAAGTTGCAGGATGCAGATCAGAAAAATTGCACATGGGAAGGGTAGCATCCTCCCGACTCCAACAATGGGACCTCAATCCAATTCTGCCCCCACCCCCCAGACTGGCTACTTTGATCTCTTGGTGGTGGAGGGACCCTACATGGAATCTAATTTTGGACCTCCTGCCATTTTTTCTTAGTTTGGTCATCATATAGTACCAGGAGTTTGGGGGAACTAGCAGGCCCCCTCCCCCACAATGCTTTCTTGCAGGGTGGCAGCAGCTCCTCCTCCTTGTCTCCTCACTTATTCAGGGATTAAATGAATGTGAGCAAGACAGCATATGGTGGTGATGATAATAATAATGGAGGAGGAAGAGCAGCCTAGTCCAGAAGAAGACAGATGAGCAAGTGGTGGATGCTGTCCTCTGTGTCATTACTATTTGCTTATGAAAGTAGGCAGGTAAGTGGCAATAGTGGTGAAGGACAAGAAAGAAGTCAGAGGGCATGTGGTATCCATTCCAGCATTGGTCCAATTTCCAAGAGGGGCAATGTTGCAGCTCCAGCTCCAGATGACATCAACCTTTTGCACCAGTAACCCTAATGACCACTAGGGGCATTGGGAGTAGAGACAGATAAGGTCTCCTTCACTTTCCTGTCTATCTCGGCCTCTATGACCCCTCTATTGATAGAATGTACTCAGGAACTTTATGGGAGTGACCTCCTCCTCCTCCTCCTCCTCCTCCTTCTTCCCAGAATGCTTCTAGCTCTCTCTCTGAGCACCATGCTTCTATAGGTAGGTGCATGTCTGACCAACATGTAGCCAGAAGTTAGATATAGGTCTTCCTCTACCATCATGTACTTCTGAATAAAGTAGATTAGTTTAACCTGACATGAATCTCCATGCTTATCATTCGCAAGCTCTTGCCTCTGGGACCTTGTTAACTTCTGCTTTAATGTGAGTGAGTTAGCTCCTGAAATACTCTTGCTATATAAGTAATTACCCCAAACAGCTGGCACATGAAGGAGCAACAGAGGCTATTCTGATGATCAGCTGAAATCGGGCTAGGAGAGCCTAGCCCAATTTCAGCTGACCATGTGAGCTACCAGGCTCGCAGGCAGTTAACCCGCCTAAGTACCCCTCCCCTTAAACCGGGTTTGCGGAGCGAGCACTCCGCAAACCCGGTTTTTGAAATCGTGAGTAGCTGTGGTACAGCTCCATGGCATGGCTCCGCGGCGTGGCTTGTCATTCATTCATTCAAAGTTTATTACGGTCTATGAGGTGTGGCTTGTCATGAGGAGACCCCCAGAGGAGAGGTGAAAAGCCGCCTCCCGGCTCCGGGGGTCTCTCCAGCCCCCGACAGCTCCGTCACGGAGCTAGCAATCATATGGGTGGCCGATCTGTCCACCACCAGGGCTCCTGCCCTGCTCATCTGTGGAGAGAGCGGGCTTAGCCCCCTCTCCCTGCTTGCCTTTGCAAACCAGGTCTCACTGATCGTGAGACCCAGCAGACAGTGTGGGCTTCACCCACAACAAATGCAGCTAGTTAATTTTTGATTTGGTGGGCTGTTGTGGAAGAGCGTGTGCACTATGCATGGTTACTTGCATGCATAGGGTGTCCTAGTACATCTATCCATTATTCTTGTGCCTGTACTTGCTTTTAGATACCCCCTCCCCTTTTTTTCTCCAATGAAAAAGAAGTTAGTAATCCCAGTCATCGCTACCCCACTTCAGAGACTACATCTGCCAAATACTACCTGCATTAGCTTTATCTGGGACTTTTCAGACAGGAAATTGTTTCTCCTCAAGTGATGCTCTTAAGGTCTGGGGCTGAGAAAGAACAGAACTCATGGAAACTGCCCATAGGAGGCAAGGATTCTTATCACACAATCTGCAAATTCCCCTCAATCAATCACTTTATCATCTCCAGTATGAAAGAGGTACAGCAGTGAGAACAAAGTTATTGGTTAGCAGAATTACTGTACTCATTAACTCCACTCCACTCCTTAGAAAAAGGAGTTAGAAAAAAAGGATATCACAGAAAAGGGGGGGCAAAACGTTTTCTTAGTGCAGTGACTATTATAACACAAGACTCATGATGGCAAGCCTCCAATGCACCTCATACTTTTGATATTATCAAGTGCCCTGGCAAGGATTCGCACGGTAGCAGGTTCTATCCAATGACTGTTGGAAAGGAGTCTTAGACTGTAAACCCTTGCATGTGGACCTCAACAATAGACCTGCTGGATCAGACCCAAGGCCCATCTAGTCCAGCATCCTGTTTCACACAGTAGCCTACCAGATGCTTCCAAGAAGCCTGCAGGCAGAGGGTGAGGGCACAGGCAGGGGGTGAGGACTTCAAATATATATAACAAAACCCTAGATAGCTTTGTTTCTTGGATTACATTGCTCTGTGATGCTTATATTGATAATGCTATATACTACTTCAGCATCATCTGAGATTTTTTCTTTAGTATGTGTATGCAGCAATATGGGAGGAAACTTTAATATTTTCAGATGTAAAAGGAGAAGAAAGCCTATTGAGATTTCATTTACCCAACTAAAATGCTACCACCCTTCTCCTGCCAGCATGCTTACAATGGGAAACATTGCTCCCCAGTCATCTTCACATTTTTGTTCCCTTACCTGAGACAGTAGCAGATGGTGCTACATAGTCTCAGGTTAATCACTGTGTGAGAGACCTGGGCTGGATGCCAGCCCCTCTTCACAATCCACTGCGAGAACAAGAGAAGCTGAACCTTACATAAGATTCACAAGCAGTGTTTTTGCATTTTAAGCAGACATCTGTTAGGACATTGCAAATTTGCCTGTTATCAGAATTCGGACTAAGCTGCTCGCATGGCAGCGTGCCATGTTTCCCTCCTCTGGTGGGCCTATCAGTTTCCACAGAATTTAAACTTGCATGAGGAACACAACATCTCTAGTTGTAAAGCAATTGTTCTAATCCTGTACCAAGTCTTCAGAGGAACTGACTGATAGCTAATTCTTATTCTCCTTCTCTGCTGTGTTGCATTATCTTGGAAAGCTCTAAACACAAGCCCCAGGACAATTCAGCACTAAACATACATGTGTCTCTCTACCCTACCCTGTACAGCTGCTACACTGTGTTGGACTTGGACATGGAATTACATCCAAAGTCACCTGGAGAGCTTCATGGATTAGGAAGAAGTCAAAACTTCCACAGCCAAACTGAACATTCTACCTCAATACAGCTGCTCCTGGCGGACAGTTTAAAATGTTGTGGTGGTGCGACCTAATGGTGTGTGTGTGTGTGTGTGTGTGTGTGTGTGTGTGTGTGTGTGTGTGTGTATAGTGTGCATGCCACAAGGCAACAAGGAGCTGAATCAATTTAAATCCAGATGATCAAATCAGTTAAAATCAAAGGCAAATGTTAATAGGTTTTAATTTAATCTTAAGTAAGTTCCAAATGTTCAGGAATCTCAACATCCAGAAAAATAATGTAGACCAGGCAATTTTTAAAACACAAAATAGCAATAGAAGCCTGCAGATGTAGGAGACACTTTATGAAGAGGAATCAGGTAAAAGACATGGTGCATTTTGCGCATGGGCCTTTCATCAGGGGACAGAAAGCACTAACACGAATTATGATAGTTTCTTCCAATACTTGGTTCCAAAGTCTCCATTTGGAGCCAGATTTTGTGGGGGGATGGGACTATATTCTTACTCAGACATTTTGTTGTATGTACATATAGGTGTACCTGTGCATGTTTTTGTGTTAATGAATGCTATTGAATGCCATCTGATCTATGTTATCTTTCCATGAAATAAGAATTCTGTTATTACTGAGCTCAGGTAGTGTTGTCCACAAACAGGATAGGTGTATAATCCACCTGAGAAATTTCACTAGTCTTATAAAAACTCTTTTGGTTTTCTTCCAATATTTTGACTGAAGGAACAAATTCAAATTGTTTTGAATTTCTCTTTAGGAAAAATGGATAACTACCTAGGGAGTATGTAGAACCCTCTTATTAAATGTTGGTAGTCTCCTGAAACTAATTTGGCTTATCTAGAAAGAAGGTTTTCCTGAGGAGGAATGTCCAAATTCCCTTTTAATGTCATTTACATCGGAATTTTGGTGGTAGCTTGAATCCCAGGTAAAATGAAGGAAACCATCAAGCATAGTAATGAACAATTCACTGAATAAGAACATGCTAAAATAATCAATATTCTTTCTCTTCCTCAGTCTGAAAACTGAAAAGGCGGAGATGCCATAAAGCTATAATCAAATTAGAAGACTAAATGTGTAATGATTCACCAGAGTCCTTCTTTTATTGCCAGTAGGAGAAAGTTTACCATTACACCAGCTAATCACAGCTCAATGTAGCTTTAGCCTTTTGTATTGGCTCTTATTGCAGATACATATCACTATAACATAGTGCTTTCATTTAGAACCCATCATGGTGCTTTTAACAGTTCGCCAGCAACACACGTAAAATTAAAGAAAGGAAGAACTGCATAGAAGGTTTGTAGTTACAGCTTCTGCAACTTCAGCTTCAACATTTTTATCGTTTGCTTATGTTTTCATTGCATACCATAGGAGACTGAATTTCCAGTGCATGTATTGTTTTAGGTTGTCCCCAGAGTTCTGAAATGTGTTCTTTTCCCACCCCCACCCCAGTGTTTGGCATTTATCTTGCTCTCTTTATGGTAGTAATTCTAATGGAATTATTGACTTTACAGCAGTAAAACTCTATGGCCAATACTAGTTTTGCTACTGACTTCAGACAATATATTATTTCATCCCATGCTGGTACTTAGCAAATCAGAAAATACTGGAAGGGAGTGAAATGGGATTGGCTATGAAGTTTTATAACAGGAATTCATAAGAGCACATATTTTAACAATGTAAACACATCAGGAGTTCAAAGCATTTCAGAGTTACTTTATGTAGTTGATGTAGCCACCTAATGGCTCAGGGGGGAAATAACTTGCCTAGGCAGCAAGAGGTTGCCGGTTCGAATCCCTGCTGGTATGTTTCCCAGATGATTGGAAACACTTATATCGGGCAGCAACAATATAAGAAGATGGTGAAAGGCATCATCTCATACTGTGCAGGAGATGGGAATGGTAAACCGCTCCTGTATTCTACCAAAGAAAACCACAGGGCTCTGTGGTCGCCAGGAGTCAACACCGACTCAAGGACACAACTTTACAGTCCTCTTTACATTTAAATACTCCTTGGTGTCATTCTTTCTTCACACACTGAGGTTTCCTAAATTTGACTCTTAACTAAATGCATGTGTCCGCGGGACTGTACTACTTCAGAACACAGCTTATAAACTCCCTGTATGTGGAAGCCATATTAGAGAAGTTTCTAGTCTGTCCTGATTCCTGATATGCTGGTTATCATGTTCAGTCTTGGCCATCTAAAGGACAATGCATTTGGAAATGCATTGCCTTCTTCCAATGGTAAGTCACAGTCCTAGGAGAAATAGCAGCAGGCAATGCTATGTAAATGTCCCTTTCTTCTTTGGTCTCATTTGCAAGTACAGGAGAATCTCCAGATTCACAGACTCCATATCCACAGTTCCGCGTATCTGTGGTCGGGGAATTGGCACGTGGAATGACCGTGGTATACGTGGAGAAAACGGGCAACTAAGGGGTTAAATTTTGTGTATCTGTGGGTCGGGGGTGGCCGGAAACAACCCTGGAGGTCATTTCCAGCCACGATTTTGTGTTTGGGAGCCTCAAAATAGCTCTGTTTTTATAAAATAATAAACAAAACCCATGATTTTGGGCAAATTTTAGGCCATTTGGAGACACAGCTCAACTCAAGGGGACCAGTGAATAATGATAGGCAGCCCCCCAACCCCCGCGCATCTCTCCTCCAAAATTTGGCCGGTTTTTGATGATTTTCCTGACCTCCAGGAATCCCATTGCCCCAATGCCTTCAAATTCCTTCCGCAGGCTCCATATTCCCCAGGCTCACAGGAGATGAAAGAAGCATGCTGACCTGGCTGTGAGACTTGGACAATGACAGTGCCACTGTGGAGGAATAAGATGAAAAGGAGGTGATGGCGTTGGGGTTGTTGCTGCTGTCTGTACCTCTGCCTCCTTTTCACTCCCCTCTGTTTGCAGCACGCATCAGCTGGGTCACACCTTGCTCCAAACCAACAGACACCCCACCCCCGAGCCCACTCCCCCCCCCCGGCTGCCCATTGGCTCCACTAGCTGCTGCTCAGTAGCAAACTCCACCCCCTACTTCCTTCCTCAGCTCCCCGCCAACCCCAACTAACCGCAGCAACAGCTAGGAGAAAGGGTTGTCCTTAGAGGAGGGAACACGATGGGGCCCATAGTTCTCTGCACCCTTGAACAGTGCCACTTGGGCCACTGCCCTAAGCCAGTCTTGAGAACCAACAATTTTTGTGTCAGCTTGATGGAATGTCCATGAAGTAGGTCAGAAAAAACCTCTAAAACAGAAACTGTTCATGTGTACCTTACTCTCAAACCAAAACATGCTTGCTAAAAAAATTTCAGCTTCAGGGTTGCAGTGAAAAAGAGGCAATTTTAGTAATGCAGAAAATGCAGAATAATAGCAGTTACCTCAGGGCTGATATTTAGTTCTGCAAATTGCAAACTATATTATATCCTTATGCATCAGAAGTTAATGGTGGGCCTTCATATTCCCATGTCCATGTCTTGGCTACTTATTTGAGTTGACAATACTTTTTACTATTCATCTTTGAATTTAATTAGGCTAGGCTGTCTCATGCTTGACAAGCTGCCAGCACTTTCTTCCTCATTCTCTTCCCCACTCCTTTTTTCCCTTTTAAATAGCTAACACAATATGAAAGTCAGTAACAAAGAGATTTTCATGTCAAATTACAAGGAGGGAAATCTGATTTGCCTAATAGGATTTTAATTCTTTATCATCTTGGTGACTTTCTGTAAGTAGTAATAGTTCAAAAGAAAGGCTTAGCTGACGTTTTCTTCAAATACTCCTCACTCGCTGTACATTTTCTTACAACCTCTACCATGTCTATACAGATTTTACAAGACTGTGGCACTACAGTACTATGCACCTCATAAAAGTTCTTGGTTTTGCTGGATTTAGGACTGTTTCCTGTATCACATTCTAAGACCCAGAAATGTTCCTGCAAATCACTCCTGGGAAAACCTGATATAGAAAGAAAAATCTAAGATTGCTTGGGAAAGTGCATTATTTGTGTGCCATGAGAAGAGTTCAACAATGAAGCACTATGCTGGAACTGCAACTATCACTCTGTCTGTGTTGAAGGGAGGTCCTATAAAGCATTGATCCCCCTCCCTCGGCCAACATATGGGCAGTGACATCCCAAAGGATGCCCTGAGATTCCTCAATCTAGCCCACACTTCAGCTGATCAGTAGAGGGGAAACCCAGAAGTATCACAGTGGCCTAGAAACCACAATTGAATGCCTGAGCCCTGAGTGCCTAGGCAGGATGCCAGGAGGTAATATAGTATTAACGGGAAAATGCCAGAATTGCAAGGAAGATATCTGCCCTGGGAGGAGACAAAGTATAGGGGTATATTTTTAAATGAAAGAGTGAAGTGTGTCTTTAATCTAGGGAAAAAAGATCTTCCGTAAGTATCAACACCAGTGGTGCACCTAAGTAATTTTGGCGCCCAAACAGCACCCACCATGAGGCCCCCTCCCCCGACCGCCATGAGGCCCCCGCTGCTGCGACTGCCACCGTGAGGCCGAACCACTAATTTTTCAATAATTCTAGCTGCCAGGGTGGGTGGGGGGTGAGCTTAGCATGCCTCCCCGGCCTCCCCCCATGGTGGTGGCAGCGGTAGTGGGTGGAGCGGTAGCAGCTGCTGGGCTTGACCATCCAGCCTAGTGGACCCTGAGAACTGTGAGGCGCTCCAGCACGCCTTAACAGTTGGAATAGATCGTTGGGATGCTCTATTATAACTGTGCAGGTGCACTGGAGCACCTCGCAGTTCTCAGGGGCTGCTGGGCTGGATGGTCAGGCCCAGAGGCTGCTCCCACTCTACCCGCTGCTGCCGCCACCACGGGAGGAGGCAGGGGAGACCCGCTCGACTCATCTCCTGGCAGCTAGAGTTGGCGGTTCAGCCTCACGGTGGGGCAGTGGTGGTGGGTGCTGGGTGGTGGCAGGAGGCTCCCCCAAGCCTTTGGAGGCCCTCCCAGACCTTGGAGGCCATGGGCCAGGGCCCCATGGTCCGGGGGTAAGAGTGCCTCTGATCAACACTGTTGGAAACTCTTCTACTTATTTCCTAGCAAAATCATAAAAGAAGAGATAAGGCAGGAAATTTTTTCGTTCAGGCCAGGCCATCAACCATTAGCACCACATAAGAGTCCCCAAATTCATCACGTTGTTCTTCATGCGTATGAATGTCAACAATTTATTTTTATGCTAAAATACTATTGGGTAAATTTCCTCCGCTGGCAATCAAGGTTTCTCCTATTTGCAAAGCCACACCCCTTTCATTGTATAGCTCCGTCCTATGTTCTTTTTCTTGTTGATGTTAGGACTAGTTTGGGCAGTGAGAGTTATTGTCTTATTGTTTCTCTAGCTATAGGGACTAGACGCTTGCTTTTTAAACAAAATGAAAGCAAAGACTCCAAGAAACTGAATTCTGCATCCAGTTCTTTGCTGGTCAAATGACCGTAACAATAAAGATTTGAGATTTGCATCCAGTTCCATATTCTGTATTTGTTCTATGCTCTAATTAAAATCATGGCATACACACAACTTTGCTCTTTGGCCACTTGTTCTCGTACTTACTTTATGTTTTCTAATGCAGGAGTAAATCACAAGGGTATTCTTTGCATCATTAAATCATCAAGTGGCAGGTGGCCCTGAGCATCTCATCAAATACACCTACAAAACTTGTGCATGTAAACAACTATTCCTGTTTGATTCAGACTGAAAGCAATTTTTAGCACTTACTGTGGAGATATATAAATTTTGCCAGTCTTAGCTCTGAAGAGCAGGGATTGAAAGCAAGCACCATTTAATATATTTTTAAAGATGTTAATGAAATGGACTGATCCGTATCATGGGGGGGGGGAATTATGTAGAGTTGCCACCCCTTTGATGAATTTTTGATGAAAACTGAATTAATCCCTGCCCATATACCTCTCATCTAAATCAAATGTCTCATACAAATTCCCTCCCCACGGCGCTAGGTGGAGAGGATTTCATTTCTAGACTCAAAAAATGACAGAAACTTATGCAAGTTTCAGAATGATTATAGGAAACACAGACAATTCATAAACCGCAGGTAAAAGTTCTCCTTTGAAACACAAATAGTTATATATGTAATTTTTGATTTGGATGATGTGTGTGTGGAGTGCCTGGACTTAAACCCACCAAATGTTACACTTTTCAAAGTAAACCATGGAGCAAACTTTTCAGCAGTAGCATAATGAGAGTGAGGCATTAAGGGCACTTGCTCTGGGCACAACCTTGGCAGAGGAAGGCATAAAAGGTCATATAATGTACATTATATGTACATTAGAGATGTACATATAGGGCGGTATAGAAAATATGATAAATAAATAAATAATATAATATAATAGATTGACAGTTATATTACATGCTGCAAGGGTCCCCATCGCTCCCCCCACCCCGCTCCCCACACACCAGCTTGGAATAACCAGGTATGTTGTCATGGTGGAAGATCAAAAGCCCAATACTCGTTTGTTCAGAGGCTTTTAGTGAAAGCAGTGCAGCAGGCAGAATGGCACTGTGGCAGCTTTTTATTGGTTCTTTGATCACAGCCTAACACAGTAAAGCACATTCAGCCACTGAATAATGTTGGTGGGGAATGGTGGGGGGGGGGAGGAATCAGATTTGCAATTCTAGCCAACTGCTTCTGAGCTGAACCACCATATTTTTACCAATTGCTCACCACAGGGATCAGCCTAGGGGTAACTCAGCCGAACTTTCTGTTCCTTCCATATGACAGGTTTGAACAGCAGTGGCTAGGCCGCAGGCATTTTAGCAATAGCCCCCAACCTTTGAAACCTCTGTCCAGAAGGGATTAGGCAGAGATCAGCACAGTTGTCTTTTCAGAGAAAGCTGTAGAATCTTCCTGCCTTGCAAGGCTTTAAAGTTAGGATATACATTTTCTGTGCCAGCTTGGTCTTGTATATGATATTGTATTATAGTTCATGTTTTTCAATATAAACCACCTTGAACTTTATGGGAAAATTGTAAACATGCTTTAATAAACATAACAAACTTCTGTTGTATACTTTTTACTTCTTTACTCTGTGTGTGTGTGTGTGTGTGTGTGTGATATGAAAAATTAAATTTGTGGGGCAGTTGTCTTAGAGAGATGTAGCTGAGATCCTGCCCGTGGCACAGAAATGACTAATTACCATACCACTTAGGAGAAGCAGAAGACAATTTGGTATATCTCATTGATTCAGCCTTAGTTCCTGTGAAGCTCACCTGATCCAGAATGGAGATTGGGTCAGTTAGATTTACTGAATGCATCTCCCACTTCCCATAGGTCATCCCTGTGGCTTATTTGAAAGCAGTAGAAATGGCAGGTATGCCTTCATGTACTGCTAAAGCTTGCCTTTCAGCATATGTTGTTCTGTGTATTTGCCAAGCATGCTGAAAACTGAATCCTACATCTGGCAGCGGGTATATATTGCTACCTTGCCTACTAGCTGGAGGCCATAACACACAGGCTTTTCAAATAGTTACCATACTACAGTACTACTATAACAAATATTTATACTCACAGAACTGTTTTACACATTATATTCAGTAGTAGATTTTCCATCCCCTGGATATGCCATTCAGTGGAACTCACTGCATGTGTCAGGGCTCTCCTGTGGTGAGTGTTCCAACCCACAATACACATCAATAGCCCCCAACTAAATTAGTTTTCGACTCGATGATACAACTGGGGAGGGAGGAAAATCAGCACAGGGATGCCAGCTATCAAAATCATACCTCAGATGACTCCAAAGACAGACCTTTAATCAGCCATCTAATGTGTTCCTCCAAAAGTTCAGTTCACGGAAATCCCAGCAAGAAAGGTTTGGAAGAGTAAATGGTCAGCTGCATAAATCATTCAACAATAAATTAGTAATGTAGAATATACATGTGTTTTTCCAGTAATGCCAATATAAGAAAATGGACAGGAAACACTTCTCAGAGCTAGAACGCTTTATAAACTGCAAAGGGGAAAAGAACCAGCTGAACATATAGATTTTTTAAAAAATATATAATAATTGCCTATAGCATAATTTCCTTTTATTTAGTAGCCCTATTCCTGTTCATGGCTGTTAGAAATATCCAATCAATTATCTATTATTTTATTAATAAGAATAATGTTTCACACAAATAATTAGCTTGTGCAAACAAGCACTTGCTAACTTGGTAAAGAAGTACCTTTTAATGTGGCAATTCTCTTTCTTTAGCAGGGGGAGAGTAACTGGCACTTATCCACCCCAGCACAGCATCCCTCCAGTGACTGTTGCTGGTGTCTGTCTTATGTTTCTTTTTAGATTGTGAGCCCTTTGGGGACAGGGATCCATCTTATTTATTTATTTTGTCTCTGTGTAAACTGCCCTGAGCCATTTTTGGAAGGGCGGTATAGAAATGAATGAATGAATGAATGAATGAAGCACTTGTTATTGCTGCAATGGGTTTGTGCCGAAGAAATGACATGATTATACCATGCTGTGGCCGGCAAAGGGAGGCAAGCCAGTGGCAATGGCGGTGGTCTAATCTAAATGACATGTTTTTTCTCGTATGTCACTTTATTTTATGACCAGTGGTGATAACAATCAACTTATTACTTACTTACTAATCTAAATGACAGTGGCCCCCTCTGTTTTTAAACTTTGAAAAAGATATAGGAGACCTGACTGTGGCTCTTCCATGTCTCATCTAGTTTGGTCCTAAAAACAAGGCTTCTGTTTCCCAACAGCAGTTTATCCAGTGAAAGATTGTACCTGATCTAATTTTTATTCACAATAAAAGCAGGGAAACAGATATAATTGGGGGCGGGGACAATGTGTGAGATTGGAGAAAGGGAGAGAATCAGTATACTGATCTCAAAGGAAAAGTGAACTTATTTCAAAGGACTCTAATATATATTATTTCCTAAGATACAGAACTTCAAAGGATTCGCAAGAACATGCAGATAAATAGATTATGCTTCTGAGGCGATTCATCATTTCAACAATACTTATGGTGTGTTTTTTTGGACTTCCACCAGAAATTATTTGAGTTCTGCCTTCTGAAGGAGATGTTCCTTTTATCTCTGTTATTTTTATCTTCTCAAAGAAGAGAAAAAGATACTTCCTAATAACCTACCTACTGTACATTGTTTGATGTCATCTTTAGGCCACTCAGCAAATACAGCAAGATTATTATGGTTGATGAAACCCTGATGATAGTCCCTACAGTGCTTTATCCGTATCCAGAAGACAAAAACGGACAGCTGAATTAAAGGGAAAAGCTTTGTTATAGTCCCAGAATAACATTAGAGTTTATTTATCAGTACAGCTGAAAGCCTCTTCCAGTATAGCAAATAAATACGTAGGAACACTGTATATAGAGATTAGCCAAGGGTGTACTATTTTTTAGGGCTGCTTCACCGTTTACATTCGTTTTATGAAATCTCTTTCTTGTCCCACAGAGACTTCTGACTTGGTATGGTTTTTTGCTTTCTGGTCTTCTCCTGTGTCATGCTGGGTAACTTATTCCTTATAGAAATGGAGCCAAGGCTCTATTTTAGAGCTTCTCCTTATGGAAATGGAAGACAAAACTTCATTTTAAAGCTGCCTTGCCAGATGCCAGGCACCTGAAGAATTAGAAAGCACTGGGATATGAAGATGTTTGGCATAGTTGCTGGAAGTACTTGAGGCTGTTCTCACAAGCAGCCAGGACAGGGCTAAGGCAGTCAAACCCAGGCTTGGCTGTCCATGAGAACGGCCAAGAGCCTCACAGCTCCTGGTGGCGCCTCGGCTATGAAGCCCAACTGTTAAATGCAGTTAACCTTAAACCTGTTTAATTGACCATGTGTCAGCACCGGCTACTGTCAGCTTGTGCTGAGACCCTGAGGGGCACCCACCTGTTGCGGGCAGGGTGGAGATACTGTGGGAATTCATAGGACAAATCTGAATCAATTCGAATAGAATCTGGCGTGATTCGATTTGTACCCGAATCTAGCCAATGGATCACAGGGGCAATTTGTTCTTTCTCCAAACCATCCGAATCAACTAGATTTGGGTACAAATCATTTTGTACCAGAATTGATTTGCACATCTCTACTGTTAATAACTGTGGTGATATCTCTTTTATCTTAATCTTCTAGAGGTGCCATAAAGATGGCCTTACTTCGCAGGGACCTAGTGAGACAAAGTAAAATCCAAAGCTATTTCAAAAAGCACTGTGTGGAAATAAATTATGTCATAGTAATACTTTGTATTCATATGTATGTGGTGCAACCTTTCCTTGTGTGTAATGATTTTCTACATAAAGGAGATTTTTAATAATCTAGAATGTACTTTCTAAATTGCCTTATGATCCACAAAATCTTTCCAGTATACATATCTTTCTCAGATACGGTAAGGAGAAATATTAGCAGCAGCTTTCAAAAGCACTATAAATGCACTAGAAAACAGCACCCCCCTCCCCACAACACAGAGTTGACAATCTCATAAAAATCAGTTTATTCTGTGAGAAATGTTATCCTTAAATTCACTTTTAAGAAGAAAGGGAAAAGAAATCCTTACAATGGTAACTTCATACTCAACTCTTTCTATAAGAAAGTGTAAAACAAAAAGAGGTATTATGAATTGCCATAAGAGAAAATCTTTTTATCTGAAAAAAGATAAAATGAACAATATTTAGATAGATAGATAGATAGATAGATAGATAGATAGATAGATAGATAGATAGATAGAACATCTCCTCAAAAATTCACTTCACTTTAGCATTCAATAGTGTGTGTGGGGGGGAAACTCCATTAACTCCATTACTATTCACAATATTAGCCAAGTTGATATTTACAGTGAGTGCAATAGAGTGCATTTTAGATCTGTATCTTGCACCTTACATGCAATCTGATTTTCTTGGCTGTTTTGCCTTCTGCAACCTTTTTCTTGCCTCCATTTTTCCTCCCCCCCTCTCCCCCCTATTATTCTCTCTTGCTCAGTTTTTATATCGCCTTTCATAAGGCACCCCAAGGTGTTATACAAAAGTTAAAATATCTAATCCAATTCACGATCTTAGACCAACATAAAAAATACAATTCATAAAACAGTTTAAGTTAGATACAATCCCGTTTTTGCTATGGAAATGTTCTTCTTGTGGCAACATGAGGAAGGTCATACAAGGATAAAACCTGACATTAATTTAAATGTGTCTGATCCATTTTTAGCCTACTTTCCAGTAGTCTTATGAGATCACCCTGCATTCCATGTGTCCGTGTGCGTATGTATGTGTGTGTGTGTGTGTGTCCCCACATCAACTTCACAATGCCTGAACCAATATGAACCAAATCGGGCACAGTTGCAGGGACACATAGGGACACCTCTATGGCATAGTTTGTGACGATGTCATCCACCCCAATTCAAGATGGCGGATGCATACACTTTTGAGGCACAAGTGGGCTAACTTGTGAACCACTACAGTTGTAGGGGCACATGGGGACACCTCAATGACATTGTTCATGATGATGTCATCCATTCCGATTCAAGATGGCAGATGTGTAAACGTTTGAGGCACAATTGGGCTAACTTGTGAACTGCCAAACTGATTTGAACCAAATTTGCTACAGCTGTAGGGGCACATGGGTAAACTTAAAGTAGTTTGTGATGATGTCATCCACGCCTATCCAAGATGGCAGAAGTGTGAACTTTTGAGGCACAAGTGCACTAACTTGTGGACTTTCTAACCAATTTGAACCAAATGAGGTACAGTTGTAGTGAGTGCCACACAGGGACACCTCAGTGGTATAGTTTGTAATGATGTCATCCACCCCGATCCAAGACGTTTGAGGTGCAAGAGTTGAGGTGTGAACATTTGAGGTGCAAGAGATCTATCTTTTGGACCTTGATTTGAACCAAATTTAATCCAGTTGTAGATATAGTGAAAGGAAAGTAGGCAGATTAATTCTTACTAGAACAACTTGTTTTAAAATAAACACACGAACGGGACACATGATCTGGACTGAAAGTGTAGGGGAGTTTAATACTTTGTCCTCAATCCTAATTGCATCCCTGCATGTGCTATTTCCCTTGAGTAAAAATTTTTAATTGGCGCCAGTGGAAGCGTGTGGTGTGTGTGATTTGGAATGGGTTCATGGCAGGGGCAATGTGTTAACCCTCCACCTTTTTATGATTTGGTTTGGGTACCCCCTGCATGTGTGATTTACAAGTAAAAAGGAAAACTGTAGAGTCAGCAGATGTATATCAAAACAGTGCCTAGTTTGACCATAATTGTGCACTAGTGCAGGGTTTCTTAACCTTGGGCCCCCAGATGTTGTTGGACTACAACTCCCATCATTCTCTGCCACAAAGGCCATATCTGGGGATGATGGGAGTTGTAGTCCAACAACATCTGGGGGCCCAAGGTTAAGAAACCCTGCACTAGAGCTATAATCCGAATATAGATGGCTTGGCTTCTGCTCTTCACTAGTGACCAAGCAGCTTTGTGCAAACTGAACCAATAAGGGGGCTAGAATTTGAACAGAACCTCTCCCCCCACCCTAAGAAAAACAAACAAGCAGCATCCATCTGTTGAATTTGTTTTGTTTTGTTTTTACTGCTGTAAGTTACCTTGAGAATGTATCAGTAGGCCAAAAGGGCAGGTTAGAATTCTTGAAAAACATAATGAAGATTAAAACAACTGTTTTCTTCACCATCCTTCCCCTTCGCTGTTTTGAGTGTTAGCAACATGTGTGCAAGCAACGTTATTTGTAGAGATTAGGGCAGCCTCGGAACTGAACTAGCTCATAGCATCTGGCAGTTGTCCCCCATAAGACCCTTCTCTAGCTTAGCACAGCTACAACATGGTGTACTTTGGCCTTTAAGCTCCCATGCCATTTCTTTGCCCCGAGTACAGCCCTAAAACAACTTGCTGCTTTAGAAATGGCACAGACGGTAGCTTAGGAATGAATAATTGGCTATATTTTATTTCATTTTTTATTAAATCAGGAATTAGACTAGGAGTTATATACCAACTGGCATAGCCTAACAACAACTGCTAGCAAATGCAACGACTAAAGGTAGCAGACATCATGACATTGGGCCTGAAGGGGGATGATGCACAGTTTGGATTATTGGTGTACTTTATAAGTGTACTAAATTCTTAATTGAACCAGATAGTTAACAATATTCAGTGACATCATGAATTGACAGCAGAACTGAAGATATTGTCAGGGCCTTGCAATTTCACTATGTTAAATGCATGTGGTCTTTTTAGTGAGAGTATATAAAACAGGCTTTCAAAAACCACTATAGAAATTGGGATACCAAGGCATGTAGTAAAAGCAGATATATATAATGATCCTGCCAACATTAATCATTTGAACAACGATTTTCAGTGGGAGCATGTGCTTATTCATTTCCAGCTGAACTTAATGGGACTTGAAAATACCTGGATTGGCCCCATACTGTTTAAACATGAGAAAAAGATAGACAGGAAGTTCATCCAGAACATTATGAGATATCGAGCTCTTTCCTGGTCTCTGAAGAAGGTACTGAGAATTGTTTGGTTGGGCGGGGGGGAATAGCTTTATTCAGATTCACACAAAGCCAGACTACTACTAATTTTCCACTCTAGATCACTTGCAAAACCTGGTCTGGAATAGCCTCATACACAAATTAGTTATAACTGCAACAAAAACATGAACTGGATTTCTAAACACTACAAACATGGACATACGTTTTTGGTGAGGTAAGTAATTACATTACTCTGCGGAGTGTAAACTTTAAGATGCATATTTCAGAATAAAAAGGGTTTCAAAGTATGCTTGATCTTACAAGCAATGAAAAAATAGCCAGACCATGGTATGGGAAAAGAAATACCCATATACATTCTTGGATAGTGATAGCAACTCCAACTGTGAGGCTACATCTATGTTGCAATTGCTATGTATTTTTCCAAACCAGACTATCATATCTGCCAGCCTTGGAAACATGGTTCGCTGAAGGAGCTAAGGGTCTTAAACAAACATCTCTCAGTACTCTTGTAATTCCTAGAGTGCTTTAGAGAAAACCATGCCAGTTTAACTTGCTTCATTGCAGTTTGAATTTGTAATGATGTTACTATATCATTTCAACTGGCTGGCCTACTACTATTAGCTTCTCACTGAAGCTATAGTCACGAGCAGCCAAAACTGGGCTAAAGAAGCCCAGTCCGGTTTCGCCTGCATGTGAGAACCTCCGGGAACCATTCAGCTTCTGGTGGCAGCGCAGCGACAAACCACCTCCAGAACTCAGCGTCAAAATGAGGTTAAGGGAGCAAGTGCTCATTTTCCTGATCATCTGCCGGGGCTGGAAAACTACGGAGCTCCTGGCCGGCATCGGGGTATCCCCATAATGCACCATGCACTTGCGCGGTGCATTATGGGAGTTCCAGGGGCCTCCCGGCCCCCAAACCTCTCTGCTGCCAGCTGAATCTGGCAATCATCTGGGCAGTTATCAAAGTGCCAAAGATAATCTGCAGGGAGGTAAGCATTTTAAAGTGTTCTCCAAGCTCTCCCTCAAGCTTTTTCTCTGCAATTCTGAGGAATGGCTCTTAGGCTAATAATATTTATTTATTTATTCATTCATTCATTCATTCATTCCACTTTTATACCGCCCCAAACTCGTGTCTCTGGGCGGATAATGTAGGCCTGCTTCACACAGTTGTTTGAATCTAGGAGGCTATTCACAGGCATGTGCAAAACTGAAGGGAGCCCAGCCCGTTTTTGAACGTGCTTGTGAACTGCTGGGATCGCACTTGTGCGAGGCATTATTGGCGCTCCGGGGGGTGGGGTGGCATGGGGCGGCACATCCCAGCAGCCTGACCCTCAGAGCTCCCAGCAGGAGCCAGTGCTCATCTGGGCGGGAGAGCCACCCGCCCAGGAATGGCAGGGCGATAGTCTGCGGAGAGGTAAGCGCTTCCAGGCTCCCTCTCTGCAAACCGGGTAGAGCCTTCTCACTGCACATGAGAAAGGGTTCTAGATTTAATGTGGGTCACCAACATTAATATGATTGTGTGAACCCATACCGTGTTGGGAATCTCAGATTCATCTTAGGCCAGTTGATTTCCCTGACAACCTATCAGTTTTAGCAGCAGCTCACCACCATTGCGGGAACCAGCACTTAAGAAATTGGGCAAGGCTTCTTTTAAAAAAACCAAAGCCTTTGCTCAGGAAGGAGTGGGAACAATTCACTTTGCCTAGGCAGAAGCTACAAAAACCAGCAGTCTCCAGCAAAAAGCTGCTGGAGCACCATTTCTTCTGTGTTGCAGTGCCCAGCTCTTGTTTCCCTGCTTATTGCTGGCCTAGGAAATACTGCTGATAGACTATTTTTAATGAAACTTTAAAAAAAGAAAGAAAGACACATGCAAACTAATCATCACAGGCAATATAAATGAATATTTAATTGGACTATTGACAGAAGATGTCACTCATACTTCCTTTTACCATGTTTCAGTATTGCATTTGAATGCATATTCTCCTCTCCCCACACATCGGGATATATGAGGAGAAAAGTATCTCTCTCAGGAGACATGTGGTAAGTGAAAGCATGAAATACCTCACACTTCCACTCTGCATTATGTCCAAAGCCATCCAGAGAGTGTTGGTTACTCTGAATCCAGTGCTGAAACATGCATAGGACAATATGTTTATAATAGTAATGGGAGATAAATAGTTTGCAGTAAAAGGGTATAGGTAGGAGCTGCAGAGAGCCAATGGTCACGTGAAAAATAATATGTGGTCTTTCATCACAACAGATAGGTAGACACCTCTGAATTATTATATATAGCACATGCCTGCATTTGGCTCTCTATCATACTGAAAATAATGGTTAATCCAGCCTTTAATGTAGGGTAATCCAAATCATACTTTCTTCATCTGGAGCTACCAACACTTCTATCAAATTCAAATTTTGAAATTTCTTTTGTATTCTGTAATATTACTTTATATTTAGACATCATATCAGAAACTGCTTTGAAGATTCAGGAAAACAAATAATGACAATAAGATGTTGTGCCTAACACTAAAATGGAGCAAGCTAGTTATGACAAAATCTGTAGATAAAAGTCTGTTTTCCCTTTTAAAATTTAACCAGAAAAATTGCTGATGTTTTCAGTAATGGTGAAAACAACTCTCAGTGATCACAGTTGCACTGTTGTTGTTGTTTTAAATTGTTATGATGAGACTCAGAAATGATGATAAGAAACCTGTAAAAATGTAGTAGTTGTTTCTGGAGCTTGTTAATGTATGAAAACTTGTTAGAAGCATGAAAAGTTTCACTGGAGTGGGTATTTGAGACAGAAGACTTTGGCCCTTCCACTTTCCCATTATCCTCCTGCCCCTTCCCACCTCGCTTCTCTTGATTCAGCACTTATCCCTTTCCTGCTCCTTATTTCCCCACCCTATAACATCTCCAACCATTAATTCACCACCACCTCCACCACCACCAAAGTTTCTTCATGTTGATAAGCAAAGCGAGTCTGGAGAAACAGGACAAGATTGGACCTGGAAGCCCCGGAGGCCCTGCCCCTTCCTCCATATGCAGCGACAATCTCAGCAGTGAATGGACTCATCTTCCACCTTCTATCTACCACCATGGCCATCTTCATTAGCAAATAATGGGGGGGGGGGTGCCAAGCCTGTTTGTAGAGATCTTGTCTCCCCTGCAAGCTTTCTGAAGCAACAATCCACCATAGAGTCTTGTCTGCAGGGCACCAGGAAAGCCTTTATTGAAACAGGACAACCTCTGTGGCTTAAACTCTTTAGGGAAACAGGGAAACAGGCTAGAGATAGGGGGACAGACTAGGTGGTTCAGTAGCAGTGCTGGAAAAGAGAGATATCTATCTTCTCTCTGCATAGTGATCCTAGACTGAAAGTGAGATGATTGGAGACCCACTTAGCAAAGGGGAGCTCCATGTGGTTAGGATGAAGCTTGTGAAGCTAAAAAGTATGGAAGTAGCTCTTTAGATCAGCCAGACCTGTCCTGTGCAGCCAAGGGTCTCTGGGAACAAAATTGCATATGTTCTCTCTCTGGGCTGGCAAGACTTACTCACAGTATGTCACAGGTGACAGACTTACTCACTTGGGCTGCTTTGCTCAAACTGCTGGCTTTCCAGTTAGGTAGTAATATCCCAAACTGAATCACAAAAGATTTCTAGAGCTTTAGTCACTAGTTCTTTCGGAGGGGAGGGAGTATGAGGAAATGAAAACAAAAGATTTCCTCTTCTGATTGGTCTATGCAAATACGATAATTCCATTACTGGGAAGGTTCTTTTGTTTTGGAAATCAGAGAGAC
This sequence comes from Hemicordylus capensis, assembly GCF_027244095.1. Taxonomy (NCBI): domain Eukaryota; kingdom Metazoa; phylum Chordata; class Lepidosauria; order Squamata; family Cordylidae; genus Hemicordylus; species Hemicordylus capensis. Next base: position 183,977,864 of record NC_069659.1, on the reverse strand, counting down.
ATGTACTAAGATACTCTCTTTGCAGTCCCGAAGTAGAATCTGGACTTCAGAACAATGATCTTAGGCAGCATGCCTAGTGATATGCCTGTAAGTTAGCTAGAAGTGAATTTAAAATGGAGATCTCATGGTCCCATCTTGAGCAACACTAGTGGGCACTACATTCCGGTAGTCCCAAAACTAGGTAGAGGGGTGCTCCGGGGAGCCCCCAAAAGGCTTTCATTTTTCAGTCTTAGCAAATGTTTGAATTATTTTCATAACTTTCTTTTCTTACAGAATTTCCTTTTTTACTGAGTATAGAAAGTTATTTTTAAAAACAGCATGAGAGCATGAATAGCTTTCAAGATCAAAAAGAAAACATTTTAACAGGAAGCACATGGTTAAGAACTTGGATGGAGTTCAAGCTGAAGGCCATTTGGGATTTAACTGATAGGCATTCAATATAACTCCATCGCTTGTTTAGCAAACAACAGCAAAAGTGTGTGACCAAATTAATAAGTGTGTGCATTGGGACTGGGCTATAAATATATTTTTCTAATGAATAGCTAACTATCGTTGTGAAATCAACCTTTGAGTGTTCTTCATGTCTGTATAGGTTTCCTGCCTCCCTTGATTATAGCTATTCTCAGTTTGTAATTTTTTTATTAAAAAGAAGCACACAAAAGGGAACAGGAGAAACAATTTTTCTAAAAAAACCAAAACACTGTGTTTTTCCCTAAACACAAAAGTTATGCTTATGCAAGTGGCATGGGGACAAACTTGGTGGAACTGCAAATAAAAATTTTGGAGATAGAAAGAAGCTGAGAGGGGCAGAGCTCAGCTGGAGGGCACTCACTCTACATGCAGGTGGGCCACTGTGTGAAACAGGATGCTGGACTAGATGGGCCTTGGGCCTGTTCCAGCAGGGCTGTTCTTATGTTCTTAAGTAGTCTCTGGTTCAGCCCTCAGTCTCTCTAGTTAAAAGGCTCTCTGACAAAAGGGCTGGAATACATAGGTGGGGACAAGGACAGCAGGTGCCCCCCCCCCATAAGCCCCTTGCCACCTTTCCATAGCTGCACTTCTGTGGCAATTTGAAGGAAAGGCACTTTTTACATACCCCAAAGCTGAGAAGCTGCTTTTATGTATTATTTCTGCTAACTTGGGAGCTTGCATTCCAGTGCAACTGTGTTTTGGCCCTCTTCCTCAGTCCGTATATGTTGCAGGAAATGATGCAAATCTACCTGCTATCCTTGTTGCATAAGTGGACCAAGCCTGCAAGGGATTGAGCACCTACTCATTGAAGCTATTCACACAATGCTCGAAACCGGACTGGGCTCCTCTAGCCCGGTTTTGAGCAATCGTGAGAACTACTGGGCTCACGGACGAGCCCAGTGGTTCTCTGGCGTCTCCATTAATGGAGTGAGTGCTCCATTAACCTTGTTTATTTGATCGTGTGTCAACCACGGCTGCTTGCAGCCATGGTTGCCACACTGGGGTGGGGGTGAGAGCGGGGCGGGGGGGGGGGTGTTGGGAGGCCAGGGAGCCGTGTGGCAGCACACCCCTTCCCCGACCCCTGGAGCTCCTGATGGAGACATGGGAGTGCCCAACTGGAGCAGCTGCTCGTCTGGGCAGCCAATGTGGCAACCCAGCAACGAGCAACTGCTCGTGTGCAGGGAGACTGGGCTAAATCTGCTCTCCTCACACAAGCCCCATCTGGCACTTCACACCAATTGTGTGAAGCACCTCATTGCCTTCTTAAGTGGGCATGTCTTTGTTTGTTGCACTAGTGCAACATTCATCTGGATGTCGGGCACTATTATTTCTTTCACAAATCTAACCTATGGGAAAAAATTCACACTCCCACTCCAGAAATGCACTTGGTCCCTCATGTTACTTTACATCATTTTCTAGTGCTGCAGCTTCTTGAAATGTATTTTGCTGAGATCTTCGGGATCCACTTCTGCTCAGAGCAAAATACCAGGCTGGTTTAACTTCCATGTCATGGTTAGTTTGACTAGGAAAGTTATGACTCAGTAGATTCTCTGACCCCTGCCCCCCCCCTCGGTGGTTCAAGAACACAGGTGTGCTACAAACACAAATATGTATCAGAAATCAATGAACTATGAATCCATACATTATCTTAAAACTCAAATTAAGGCTTCTGTATTATAAATTAAGCCACCAGGATTAATTTAGCCAACTGAACTTCAGTAATGAAAACAAATTATTAGAGGGGAATTTTGAATCTAGACTCAATACAATTCAAACACATGCAGCTAATTAATTCATTTTGAATGTTCATTTCTGCTATGATGATGTATAACAGCACATAGGATTTTTTTTTGGTGCAGATTTCATTTTCCCCAGTAAAACATGGGCCCTGATCCAACTCTAGACAGTTTGTTGTGTGTTTGACCAGGACCCATGGGGGAATAGAGATGCAAACATTTCTCTCAAGTGCCTCCATGTGCATCTAATAAAAATACATAGTAATTACATAGTAATAACAAATCTATGGATATGTGATTTTACATCTACCCTCCCCCCGCCCACAAAGTATTTAAGCCAATTTTAGTAGGAGGGTAAAACATTATTTGATAGGATGGCTAAAAGCTTTTAGTCCAATGCAATGTTAAAAAGGTGATGTGTTAATAACTTAAAAATCCATGTTTGTAATAAACAAGTTAACAGGCTCTTACCTGTTTTGCTAGCATATGTTGTCTAAATATGGTGTCTAAATATTAATATTTAATAAACTTGAAAGACACTTTTGAGAATAGAACCGAAAATATTAGATTTGGATATTCATCATTTATGTGCTATAAGGATGTGCATGGAATGGCATGTGTGTTCCATTACGAGCTCGGAACAGAACAAAAATGCCCAGATCATTCCAATGGAAAAACTGGTCAAGCTGGTTGTTCCAACAGAATGAGCTGGAAACATTCAAAACATCCGGAGTGCTGTTTTGGACTCCAAAATGGCACTCTTTTGGTCTCTGCACATGTGTGGCAGCCATTTGTGTGGTGGTGCTGACAAAATTGCAATACAGCAACAACTTTATTTGTTGGCTACCCCATAACAAATTATTCTCCAGGTTCCATATTGGCATCTTCTGCATTCAGATAGCAGTCAAAGTGGGATATCTACCACAAGGTGATTCCCCCACTGGAAAGGTGATAGTTTATCGGCTAGTTCAGGCAAGCCACCCACTGGTACATGAGATAAGAATGGGGTCACACCAAGTGTGTGTACTCTGTGACTTCAGTGGAGGACATCCCAACATGCTCACAGCACGTCTCTTTATCATGTGAGGGGACTGTTCATCTGAATTCCCCTAAACATGTTCCAAATACTTATTTAACTAGGTATTAGGAGTGTGTGTAGAGGGCCAATTAAGATGAAAAGATCCCTCCCTTCATCACATAATAAAGAGATGTGCCAAATGTGCAAATGTTGCAAATATATTTGCAACAACCACAGAATTAAAATCGTTGAAATGGGAGGTCCTTTTGACATGAAAATTAGTATGAAATGAGAAGAAACAGTTTTGAATCAGTCCTATTGGATATTTCTATTTTGAGATTGTTCTGGTACAGTAGATTCCCTCAAGTACTCTTTATACATCAACCAGTTTTTACTTTCCCGCATCTTTTCCATGATGCTTTCCCTCACTCCTGACCAAAATGCTTTTAGCACAAAAAGTTTTGCAGGACCTAGGGATTCAAACAGACTCTTGTGCAATAAACTAGGATAACTTTTTTCCCTCCTTTCCAGAGATTTCATTGGTCAGTGAAACCATAAAAGTAAACTGACATACCATTCTGTAGCATTGCCTGCCTAGCTGTCAGAGCACAACAAAACAAGAATGATGTATGATCAAAGGGAAATTGCAAAATCTAGCAAAATATGGGCTAAATCTTCTGCCTGCAATTGTCTCTGTGGGTATGGTTCATGGAGATGACTAACGTTCTGAACCTTATTACCTTTTAATACTACGAGTTTATTAAAGGGACTGGGGTGGCTTCTTGATTATTAATATCTGTGAATCAAAAGCCAGCATAGACCGAAATTCTTACTCAGTGAAGCTATTCTCATGAGTGAGTAAAACTGGGCTAAGGGAGCCCAGCCCATTTTTGTTTGTTCACGAGAACTGCCAGGCTCGAGGGTGAGCCCGATGGCTCCACAGCAGCAAGCCCGCATGTAGCCACCCCCTTAAACGAGGTTAACAGAAATGCTGTTTCTGGATTGTGTATCAGCTGCAGGTGCTTGAGGTTGCAGCAAACACACTTGGGGGAGGGAGGGGGATCCCAGGAATGCACCATCCACTCATGCAGTGCATTACTGGGGCTCTGGGGGACGGGGTGCCACATGGCGGTGCTTTCCTTCGCCTGACCCCTAGAACTGCTGGGCAAGGCAAGGCGAGTCATGGGCAGCCCGCAAAAGAGCTGCCGTTCATCTGGGCAGACAATCCACACACCCTGCAATGGGTAAGTGAGGAGAGCTGGTCTTGTGGTAGCAAGCATGACTTGTCCCCATAGCTAAGCAGGGTCTGCCCTGGTTGCATATGAATGAGAGAATAGAAGTGTGAGCACTGCAAGATATTCCCCTCAAGGGATGAAGCCGCTCTGGGAAGAGCAGAAGGTTGCAAGTTCCCTCCCTGGCTTCTCCAAGATAGGGCTGAGAGAGGCTCCTGCCTGCAACTTTGGAGAAGCCGCTGCCAGAGAAGACAATACTGAGCTAGATAGACCAATGGCCTGACTCAGTACAGTGGTCCCTCGACTTACGAACTACTAGACATCCGAATTTTTCGACTTACGAAAGGAAAACTGCCTCTTTGCCCCCGCCAGAGACCATATTTTACAGAATAATGGGGCGCTGGAAACCAGCCGCCACCCCCCCGCCGCTTTCTCCTTGCCCACACCATGCTTGCTGCAACTGCCACTGCCCTCAGAGAGGGATGGCAAAATTTGCTACTCCTTAAATTTTGCCACCGTAGGCAAATGCCTACTCTGCCTCTCTGTTAATCCACCACTGCTCATCTCAACACTGTAATTTTTCACATTCGTCCTTAACAACTTCTTTGATTTCGTTCCACAGTTCATCTGGTCCCCTATCAATGAGGTTTAGAACTTCAAAGCGGTTCCTGATGTTCTCCTTGAAAATGGTGGGTACATTCCCAGGGTCATATCATGGAAACTGGATAGCTTTGTGTTTCTGCTTTAGCTTGACTTGGAACTTGCACATGAGCAGTTCATGATCTGTTCCACAATCGGCCCCTGGCCACTTCTTTGCTGTTATAATTGAGCTCTTCCACCTCCTTGCACCAGTAATCAGTTTGATTTCTGTGTACTCCATCTGGTGATTTTTAAATTTTACATTTTATATCCCGCTCTTCCTCCAAGGAGCCCAGAGTGGTGTACTACATACATAAGTTTCTCCTCACAACAACCCTGTGAAGTAGGTTAGGCTGAGAGAGAAGTGACTGGCCCAGAGTCACCCAGCAAGTATCATGGCTGAATGGGGATTTAAACTCGGGTTTCCCCGGTCCTAGTCCTGCACTCTAACCACTACACCACACTGGCTGTCATCTGGTGATGTCCATGAGTATAGGCGCCGCTTTGGTTGTTTGAAGAATGTGTTAGCAATGAAGAGATCATTGGCTTGGCAGAAACTAATAAGTCATTCTCCTGCTTCATTTCTGTTTCCTAGGCCATACAGTCTGACTGTGTTTTCCAACTTATCTTTTCCGACTTTGGCATTCCAGTCTCCAACCACCACCAGCACATCTTGCTTGCATCTTCTGTCAATTTCAGACTGAACTTGAGCATAAAACTCAGCTTCCTCTTCTTCTGTTTCAGTCCTTGGGGTATAGACTTGAAAGACTGTCATGTTAAAGGATTGCCCATGAAATATAATTGATATTAGTCAGTCACTGACCACATTGTACCCAAGTACTGTCATTGCTATATCCTCCTTGACTATGAAAGCAACATCATTCCTTCTTTGTTTTTCATGTCCTGAGTAGTAAATGGTATGATTTTCTGACTGAAATTGTCCTATTCCAGTCCTTTTTAATTCTCTGATGCCCAAGATGTCAATCTGTAGTCAATTCATTTCATCTTTCACTGTGTCGAGCATTCCCATATTCATGCTTCTTATGTTCCACATTCCCATTGTAATTCTGTCTTTCTGTCTGTTGGGTTTTCTTTTCCTGCATGACAGCATCAGCTGCTAGACGTCCAAAAGGCTTTAATCTTAATATGCTTACATTTAGTTAAATAATACCCAATTTGCTTTTAATACACTAATGAATGGATTTTATTATTTCACATTAAACTAGAAACCTGATCTTATGAATGTTTACTCAGATCCACAGAGTTTGGTGTAAGTTACTACTAAGTAAGTGTGTTGCAATCCCAAGCATACTTATGCAGAAATAAACCCCATTATAATCAATGGGACTTAGTTGGTGTATGGTTATGATTGGTTGGAAAGCTGTCAGTGGGACTCAGTAGTTCTTCCAAGTCAAGATAGTTAAATCAGACTGTCGATCAAACTGAATTAAGAAAACTTATTGATACATATCAGAGATAAAGTTCTCAGAAATCCTCAAATACTTTTGTCTGTAAGTCAAGGATTTTCAGATTGTGTTAGTGAATGAAAAAGCAACTCATTAATGAGGACCCATCCATCAGCCCTGATGGGGAGTAAAGTAATACAAAGTCTGCAGCGAGTTTAAGGCAATGAAAATTCATGAAATGCAATACACCATTTTGAGTCCAGCATCTGGCCATCAGTGCTACCATAGTGCGCCAGTGAGGTGATATTCAGTGACATAATGCCATCTGCAGAACCCCAGCACATTTGGTCTATCATATTATGGTGATGATTTTCTTCCCATAACTCATAGTTCAGGTGTCATAGTCCCCAGACGCCAGGGGTCTTTAAGCAGTGTGACAGCAAGTGCAGGATGCCAAAATGTTATAAAGGCAATGTCAGCCCGATTAAATAGAGGTGCTTTCAGACTCGGAGCAGCTCTCATTCTGTCACCACCCTGCATTCACTTGTCGTTCTGCAGATTGGGGAAACAGCAATATAGAAACAATATAGGGATAATTTGAAAATATCTTGGGATTGAGTGGTTGCTCATAGACCTATGTGGTAGAAATGTTCCCATCTCAGGTGGGGTTTATGCATTGTGTGGCAATTTCTTCTCTCCTAAAATATAAGCACATGGACATATTGAAATCCAAATGCAGAGTGGGTCTAATTTAAAATATCACCTGGGGGAAAGGCTGATATACAGCAGGCAGACAGTTTTTAAAAACACACACACACACACACACACACACACACACCTGCCTCTAGCTCTTTTTCAGTAAGATCCTGCTTTCTGACTCTCACTTGCAATGCATGAACGTATTATTGGAGACCAAATATTCTTTTTGCAGCTGTATTGACTTGACTATATTAAATTTATATTGAATTGATATGAAAATTAATGACTCAATGATCCTGTTTGTTTAGTGCCACACTGAAGGGTTAAAAATAAGTTGTCAAATATTTAAGACAAGCTAATTTGTTACTTTGTTGCTTTGACTGGTTAATCAATGCAGCAGTTAAAAAGAAAATCAATATTAAATCTCTCTAGCCCCCTAAAGGAGTTCTCTTATGGTGATACCAATGGTAACTTAGCTCAGTATTGTTAATCCTGACTGGTAATGATTCTCTGAGGTCTCAGGCAGGTGCAGAAACCTCCAGAGAAATTTCACTAATATTGAAACTCTTTTAGCTTCCCATGAAACTCTTTGAGAATACCTGCACCCTGGTTCATGTAAGTTTTGTTTTAAATCATATTCAATATCCGACATCCTGACCAATGAAGCATGAGTGCTATGTGAGAAGTTTTGCTCTTGATGGGTTCAACTAATGCAGCACCAGCCCACAAATGTGGGAGAGTGAGTGGAATTTTGACAACCTCGCCCTTCACCTGGAAGTGTTCTGTACCACAGAAAAATATGTCTCTGAATATTGTGCAGCCTTCAGGACTTCTTTTGGTGACACAGAGGTAGGACTACTATACAGTTACACCCTTATCTCTCGGGGGCGGGGGAGGAATGTCCTTGAGGAAAAGCAATCTGTCCGTTTATTTGCCCAACCCCACATGCAAGTTACCTGGTAGACCCCCCAACCCACTTTGAGTCAGTGGTCAAGTCTAACAGTACCCAGAGGTCAGGGCATTTCATTTGTAATGAACCAAACATGAACGAATTCATCAAATTGTTTATCAAATGAGGATCATTTTCAGAACTTCATCTGTTAGCGATTCATTATACATTTAACATTTGGGTGAGGGCTTACCTTGGTATACCAGAACCCCTTTTTGTCTCCTGGTGGCCTCCATTACAGTATGTTTTCCTACAGTGCCTCAATATTTTTCCCCAACACTGCTAAGGCAATGATAGCACAGAGAATTGGGGGGAAATAAAATGGCAGCTACAACAATACATGGTGGTCCCACAGGCTTCTGCCATTTCATCCTCCAAACAGCCCTCTTCAGATATATCATGGTTCTAGTACTGAAAGCGAATAGGAAGTCCCACCCAGTGCCATCACTCAGCTCCTGGACCTCACCTTTCACGGCTACAGTGATATTTGTGTGAAAAAGGAAGCACCGTAACTATGATGGTTGTTGGTGCTGTAACTGTGAGCACTTCATGGCGAGTAACATCTGAAGAGGACTAATGTTCTACACTGATGCTACACCTGGGTACTGTGAGGAAAAAAAAATGCCAGTCATCACTGGTGGTGCTGAAAACCAGTATAAAGACAGAAAACTGAGGGGAGAAAACAGCTAGAGTTCAGGCACAGAGTATGAAGCTTTGTTACTTTATTGGGCTTTTGAACTTGGCATGGTCAGTTATTCTATTGTCTGTGTTGTATTTTGGTTGTTGCATAGGATAGTGTTTTTAAAAGACATTTTATCACCTTGGGTGCTTTTCTAGGCAGAAGGGCAACAAATGCATTTTCCAAAAAAGCGAGCAACCAGCTGTTCCTACCAGGAAGGGTTCATGCCTGTTTCCCCAACAGAATTCACATATGTAGCTCTGCCTCCCCAAATCCTCCCTGCAAATGCCCTTGCACTTGTGTTAGTCCATATTTGCTATGTAGGAAGTAACTTGTGAACCAGACTGAGAAATGCATGCATACCTAGATTCCAGAGAACACAGCAGCCCTCTTTTGGAGTCCTTTTTCTTCTTTGCTTGCTTGTTAAATTTTTAAAATAATAGGAAAAAAGATGAAGCAAATATTATTCGTAAAGCCTGTCAGAGGTTGAAATCTGCCAGATCTGAAGCAAGAAATGACAATGGCATCAGTCATTGACGCAAAACAGCTGCCAGGACTCTTTATATGCAAGTCATTCCATGCAATAACAAAATGGAAAGAATAGAATACTCGTGCCATCATTTCTTGTAGAATTAATGCCCAGGTGAGAACTCCTGAAATACCACAGTTGTATCTGAGCAAAAACAAGAAGCAATAAAGCATCATACTCATTAGGATCCAATTTGCCATAGCAGCAGCCAAGTGCTTCAGTTTACTCCCAGTGGCAATTGGAAGTGAGGGTTGGAGACTAAAGAAACTTAAATTAAATTCATAGTACCATGCACATTTGGAATTCAATATTGACAGCTCTAATTATACAGCCCTTTCCAACATACGTTCATTAAGTCCAAGCAAGAGAGGCCAGGAACAGCAGGAGCAAAGTGAAAACAAATGCAATATTCCATAGCAACTGACCTTTCCTCCTTGGTCTGAAATATGTTGCATGCCACATTCCTTTATTTATTGGTAATTAAGAGAAAAGGCAGAGGGTCTTTTTTCAGCCACTATTGAATATGTACTGGAACTATATAGAAAAAGAGAACAAAGGTCCAAAACATGAACAAAAATTATCCTAGAGCAGAGGTTGCTCAATAAGATCTGCACATAATTTCACACCTATCCTCAATATTTTCAAAATTAAGTCTCACCAAGAAGTTCACAGCTAGAAAAAAATGGCATGGCCATCTACCCAGTTTTTTCAATCATGACAACTTATTATTGTCTTCTGCAAGACAATACCTGTTTTCTCGGGCTTTTATCTGAAATTAATTTTAAACTGGTTGTTTTTATCCTATAAGTTTTATCCTATAACTTTTTATTCCATGGAATTGGTTTGTTTTTACTATGTTTTATATTTGTGGTGTTTTAAATTGTGTACACTGCCTAGAGATGCACATAGGCAGTATATAAATATGATAGATAGATAGATAGATAGATAGATAGATAGATAGATAGATAGATAGATAGATAGATAGATAGATAGATAGATAATCATAATTTCTAGTACCAAGGTCCACTAAACCAGGATTTTGTTTTGAACAACAGCCATCCAGATGTCCCTGGAAGCATACAAGCAGGGCCTGAAGGCTATCTTGTTTTCCCCAGGCCCCAGAGATTGAGTTACACTGCCTCTGAACATGGAGCTTTCATTTAGGTATCATGGCTAATTGCTGTTGAGTTATTTGTATCCAGTGCTTCCTCAAAAGGACAGACATATCCTTCATGAATTTATTTGATTCTTCTTTAAAAGCTATTTAAACTAGTGGTAATTGACAACTATGGTGGTAGTCAACTCTATTTCATACTAGACTATTCCAGCCTAATAGACTTGACAGACCAGATTACGGCAATGCTATCTTGTTTTATAATTGCTTCCCTTGTAAACTTCTTGAATATTATGCTAGTTTAAGAGGAAGCCACTATAAGAGGAAGCCACTTCCACTTCTCAGTTGAAATTGCTGGCTTTGTCCTATAGATCAGTTTACTCAGGGACGACTTTGCAACTGCCAGTACCTTGAGATTGGCCTCAGAGGTCCTACTTGTGGGCCCACAGGAGAAGTTCGGGGCAGCTGGCACTAGAAACAAAGCCATTGTAGTCACTAGTGGAGCCAGACCAAAGGCAACCAAGTGTCCCGTCACCCTGCCCCCTATGTCTGATGTCAGACACGGGTGGTGGTGGTGGTCTGGCTCCCAAATGGGGCCACGCAGCCCCGTTCGGGAGTTAGATCCAGGCCAGCGCTGCGTTCGCAGCACGGCCAGAAGTATCTCTCCCTGCCTTTAAGGCAGGGAAGAGCCTCTCCTGGGCGCACTGTGAATGCAGCGCTGGCCATTTAACTCCCAAATAGGGCCACGCAGCACCACTCACATCTGACATCAGGTGTGTCTGGTGTTTGACCAGCACCCCCCGCATCTGACATGGGGGCATGTTGGGGCTGCAAGGCACTGCCCCTAAGGGGTGGCAGCCTGGGTTCTTTGAACCCGGTCGCCCAATAGTGGCTATGCCCCTGATTGTAGTGGTGATTACATATTTTGGAACTCCATCCATAAAGAAATGTACCTGGCTCCCTCTTTTTCCATTTTTATCTAGAAGCTTAAAATGTTATTGTTTGGCCTTTTAAATGACCCTTTATGGGTTTTTTGTATTGTGCATCAATTTATGTTTTGTATTAATTGTGAGCCATACTAGGGTGATTTCAATTAGGAAAGGCAGGGTATGCATTCCTTAAATAAATAAATAAATATGGATATTGGCAAGCAGACATTTTGAACAGTAGCAAGAAGCAGCAGTTTAAGGAAACGAATATTCGTGGGTGAAGGATGAATTTATTCATCTCCATGGCACTCTAGCCGCAATGCTTGGCAACATCTAATTTTTAGGGATTTGCTATTACAGTGTTAAATGAGAGATTTTAACATGCACTACATTCTGAGTGAAACACAAATCCGTACAAAATAGCTAAGAGTCTTATGGAACCTTCAAAACATTTGTTGTGGCAAAAGTTACTAGGGCTGTGTATCAGAACTGATCATTAGATTGTATTGGATCCATTCTGATTCCAGTTTGAATGTTTTGGTTTGCCAATGCACATTGGCAGCCTGCTTTAAATTGATCCAATAGTGCCCCCACTATTGGATCAATTTAAAGCCAGCTGCCAATGTGCATTGGCAAACCAAAGCATTCAAACTGGAATCAGAATGAATTCCAATGGAACCATCAGATTGATTCGATATATTTGGCCAGGTAAGTTGAAGGCCTAACATAACAGAAGCACAGTATTTTTAGCTTACTTCCCTTAAGGAACAGCTGTGTGTGTACCTCCCTATCAACTTTGCAATGCCTGGATTGATTTGGACCAAATTGGACCAGTTGTAGTGCTATATAGGGACACTCAGTAGCATAGTTTGTGATGATGCCATCCACCCCAATTCAATATGGTGTGTGTGAATATTTGAGGCTCAAGTGGTCTAACTTGTGAACTGCCTAATCAATTTGAACCAAATTTGGTACAGTTATAAGGACATATAGTGACACCTCAATGGCACAGTTTGTGATCGAACCAAATTTAGTACAGTTTTAGGGACACTTCAGTGGCATAGTTTGTGATGATGTCACCCACCCCAATTCAAGATGGGTGTGTGAACTTTTGTGGCAGAAGTGGGCTAACTTGTGAAGATGGTAATTCTCAATTAAGATTGTAGTGAAAGGAAAGTAGGCAGATTAGTTCTTACCAGAATATCTTATCCTTTCTGTTATTGAAGAAAAGCTACTGCCTCTGTGGGCAACAGCAGCATAGTTTAAAAGTGTTGTTTTCTCGCCAGCAGCCTCCCCATAATGTCCTGAGGAAAAAGCAACATCATGCAATTCTCTGACCTCCCAAGTAGAATGCAGCCATGTACGATGGCCCAACAAAGACAGAGAAATTTGTTTTTGCTGCTTGGCTAGAACGATAAAAGCCAAGGGAGGGTTTGTCAAGAACCCATCAGGCTCTGGTAGACTGCATTTGTCTTTGTGATTGTCATGTTTTTAACTGACCTCAAACTCTTTTTCATGATGACTCAATCTGGCTTGAACTGAGTGCATGACTTGGCATGAGCTGACCTTTTCCCATGGCTGCCACAGGCCAAGAGATGCATGTAAATAGGTCTTCCATTACCCCAGCTTGCAAAATCCTTTGCAGTTACTATTCTGGTTCACTCTAATTGCTGTGTTTATTTGTCCTAATTCAGTGTAGCCTTCATTATGAAGCACATTCTCTGAGTTGGTGCTTTATCACTCAGAATGCCAAAAGCAATTGGGTTGAGCTAGTTGTGTGTGTGTGTGTGTGTGTGTGTGTGTGTGTGTGTGTGTTTTAAAAAAATTATTATTTTTTTAATCTAAAAGATTGGACAGTGCTTGTATTCCATGAGTTATTTCTTTGCAGTTGATCCTGTTTCTTGCCAGTCACATACATCTAGCCTGACAAGGGACATCGAAACAATAGCCATCAATTACATGTCAAAGTAGATTCTCTAGGCTTCTGTTTTTATCTTCTTTTTCAGGGACAGAATGCGTCTGTATGTAAATGTGTGTAGGTTAAGACCCATTGAGATATTGGCACTACTTGCAAATGGGCTATCTATCTATAGCCATTTTTTAAAAAAATAGTGTGTCAGGAACCTGAGGCTTATTTGCACAACATTTCCAATCGTATATGTATATACAGTCTACAGTCAAAGACAAATAGTACACTCACTAGCTTCAGTACCATGCAGCATTCTGATTGTTTTGCTTGAAGAAGTGGAGCAAAGTGAAATGATTAAGGATATAAAGGTGTTAGGCAACCTTAATGTCAGGACTGGTAGCTTCCCAGATGGAATCCCAATGCATCCCAGAAGGATTGTTCTACTTAACATATGAGGTGTGGCTGTCATATTACAAATATTTTGCATATAGGAGGGTTTAAATTCATTCTTCATTAGCTTTAGTTAAAATGAGATTGGGAAACAGCTCTACCCAAGAGCTTGGAATATTGCTACCAATCAGAATAGAGCATGATGGGCTAAGTGGACAGATGCCCTTACTTACCTATGTTGCAGGGTGTAGGAGTCACATCCACATGATACATTGGGATCTAAAGGATCAAGCCAAATTAGAATTGCCACTATGTTTGGCCTGAACTAAAAATTGAGGCATTATGAACACACTCCAAAATTCTGCTTTCTTGCTGAAAGACAATTGGAACGGAACCAAAAGCATTGCAGAACAGTGGGAAAAATGACAGAGCAGAACTGGGGGATCATCCCAGCGCCACCCCTCCCCACTGCTGCCAGAACATTCACTGAGGAATGTTGTGCTACTAACTGAACTCATTCCAGTTGCTGGAGAAGTATATGTGTGCTTGTGTGTGTGTGTGTGTGTGTTTCCCATCACTAGTTAGATACTGGAAAAATTAGACATGTATGTTCCAGCCATTTTTGAATGGTTAAGGAAACTACTAGACATAACTGAAAAGGTGGGGGGGGGGACCCAAAAGTATCTATAAAGAGACAGAAGAGTTATATATATCCCAGGATTTAACAAGCAAATGACAAATTATTGGACCCATAACAATTGAAACTTGTATTGCCAAGAGATTACTTTATCATATTTTTATTCTGCAATGGCTTCAATTGCATACATTGTTTTTACCTGAAATTATGATGGCCAACATGACAGAAAGCCCTCTGTTGACCTTAGGGACCTGCCAAGTTTGCTGCAGAACTTGAAAGGCAGCCAAAACAGTGTAGTGTAACAGAGCTGCTTCAGAACTACTTCAAACTGCTTCTGGGCAGTCATGCAGCACTCCTTCCTTTGTTTCCATTGGAAGGAGCACTATGCTACTGCCCAGGAGTGGTTTAAAGTCATTCCATAGCAGCCTGTATGGTAAACCGCTGGGACTGCCTTTCAAGCTGCAAATCAGCTCCACCAGGTCCCTAATGTTAACATAGGGCTGTCTATCATGTCAGCCAATATTTTTAATCCACTATCACCCTCTTCCTATGTCTTTATTTATTTATTTTATATCCCACTCTTCCTCCAAAGAGCCCAGAGCGGTGTACTACATACTTAAGTTTCTCCTCACAACAACCCTGTGAAGTAGTTTAGGCTGAGAGAGAAGTAACTGGCCCAGAGTCACCCAGCAAGTATCATGGCTGAAGGCAGTTTGAACTCGGGGCTCCCCGGTCACCATGCTGGCTCGTGTGGTGTATTATTATTTATTATTATTATTATTATCATCATCATCAATAAATATTATTATTTTATTATTTAAACATAATAAAAATAGTATGCACAAAATGATTGCCTCCCTGTATTCCAACGTGCTCTAAGACCTTCAAAAAAAGTCCCCCTTTTATGTTCTCTATACATTGGCAGGAGATTATAAAAATCAAGGCCTTCTCAGGTGTGGCCCCTGCTTTGTGCAATCTCACTTATCAGGAAAACTCAGCAGGACCTAAGCAAGATGACCCATTTAAGCCTCGTGCCTGATCTGGCAGGGCATATAGTTCCTATGTGCAAGGATTAGTGGTTGGGGTGTTTTCATGTGGGTAGACTTAGACATTTCCCTTCCAGATATGTCCTGATGCTGATAGGTTGAGAAACAATGATGGGGGCTTGGTTTGGAATGGAAAAAGAGTGGAAAGGCTTAAATAGTCCTCTGAATGAGCACTGTTCCTCAACTTAAAACTGCATCCTCCAGAGGCTGCTTTTTATTGTTGTTTAAACTGTAGGGCTTTGTTCCATGCGTTTTGCACATGAGGTTTAGTTTGATGCTTAATTTAACCAACAAGAGAAACCATTTGAAATTTTTGTCTGGATAAAAACAGTCTTGGATGTGCTGCTGTTTTGTGTGGGACAGAAGATACTTTATAACTAATACAACCTGTCTATGGGCCTGTTTTCTCCTTCCTGCTTTGTCTACATATTTGTAAATAAATAGATTTTTTTTTCTTACAGAAACACAAAATGTCTCCACTATTCCTCTCTCTTCACACAGGAGCCAATCCTATAATTGTTTCCAGAGAACTTCCTACCACTTGTGGAAGTGGAGTACACGGAATTTTCTTGAATCTAGGTTGACTAAATAGGTGTTTTATAAGCACACTTTATAACACTGAACTAAGTTGCAGAAAGAGATTAAGTAGCCCCATTACATTTCATGTCCAGTTGAAATCATTCCATGTTTTTATTGTGCAGCCTCATGCAGTATGCTAAAATCTCTCTTTTCTAGCAAAGGTCTGACCTTCTCTTAACCCAAGTCCCTTTTCTCCATAGCATGAATCTGTCTTGAGATTGTGGCAGGTCATATGGCTCTCTCTGAAGATACCGTTCTTATTGATCCATCTATCATCTGTCAAGGGGGTGTAGTATGAATAGAAAAAATCAAGTGCCTTGTTCCTCTTCCCATTAGATCAAGGTCAACACCTCCATGATATGCTTAGTCTCCAGGAGGGAGTCCCTGAGTTTTCCATCAGCTTTCCTTGTGAGTTGGCTGCCGACTCCACCACTTCCCTGTTGCAAGAAAGTTTGATGAATTTTCTAACTTACCTCTAAACTGGGAGTTGCCCCTGCCCTCTTATTGAAACACTTGGTGCAAACTTCCTCAATCTGATTCTCATGTTGATATTTAACTCTGTTTCCCCCAAAATCTGCAGTGTCAGATTTTTCACTCACCCTCTCTAAAGGTCAATTTGATAAGCTCATTATTAGAGAAAAAAATGAAGCAACACCAGTTACAGACCACTGTATAGCCATGATTCACTGTAAAGTAGGCTGCACCCATGTGCGTCATTTTGCTTACTTTTCTTATTTTAAGTGCATGCTTTCATAAACTAAATTGTACATGATGTACCCTTTTCACAATAATATTCCCAGGTGCAAATTAAGATAAAGTTAACTAATTAGGTATGTGCCTATTTTCATGAAAGTAATTAACCATCATTATGTATTTTCCTAATAATAGAAAAATGAGTGCTTTCATGTGGCATTTACACAGAACTTTATCACTGTAGAAATAATTTTGATGTAAATTGTAAAAGGAAAAAAAGAAATCTCATATTAGAAAGTTGTTTCTTTCTATGTTGAAAACTATAACAAACTATGGAGAACAGCTGGTGGGGGGGCATCCAATGGTTCTTAGAAATATTTACTCAGCACTTTATCCCAATTCCAACATTATGCCTGATTGGAAGGGGGCAAATGGAAGTACACCAGCTAGGCAGGTGCTCTCTCTATCTCTCTCTCTCACACACACTTTAGATGGGTGCAGTTTTCTCATGCATTTAGTGCTTGTCTGAAGAGGCCAGTGCTGAATGCATGGAAGGTTCCTCCATGCAGTGTGGAACCTAGAGGTTCCACATCATGTTGAAAAATCCTCCACTCATTTAGCACTGTCCACTGCAGCCAAGTGGCAAATGTGGGGAGAGCATAACCATGTCCTCACCACACTGAACACAGCCTACCACATAAGTGTTATGGACTACAAATTTCTTGATAACTCTGTGTCGGGACATGATGGGCATGGGGCGGTTAAACGTGACAAAACTTAGCCTGGTACAGGGAAGAGCCCAGCCATCATGTTGCTTGCTCTGTATAGCTGCCTGGTTTGATGGCCGTAGCCAGGGGCCTAGAGGCAATACTAGAACATATGGGTTGGTTTGTTTTTTAGTTTAGAATAGTTTAGCTTAGAAAAAGGCAGCTAAATGAAAACATGATAGAAGTCTATCATGATGTGGAGAGAATGGATAGAGAACCATTTTTCCTCCTCTCTCACAGCACAAGAACCAGGGGTCATCCCATGAAACTGAAGGAAACCCCATGAAACTGAAGGAAAAAAAGTAGGACCAACAAAAAGGAGTACTTTCCCACATAGTGCATAATTAACCTATGGAATTCTCTTCCACGCGGTACCTGGTGATGGCCACCAGCTTGGATGGCTTTAAAAGGGGCTTAGACTAATTCCTGGAGGACAGGTCTATCAGTGGCTACTAGGTTTGGTGACTAGAGGAGCATAACGGAGTATTCCATTATGAGTCTGCATCTGCAACCTTAACCAAGTAAAGTTGAGCTACAGGTTTATCGCTTAAGTGAAAAACTAGGCCTCTGTGAACAATCAACACATATAAACCAAGATCTAAAGAACTATTTTAGACCTGCCAAGGTGGATTGACTTTCTTTTGCAGAAGATTCCTGTGTGATACATTTTACACACTTCGTGTAATTTTCCTTCTATTGAACTTGCAAAACTAGTTGTACTAAGGTTTTTGGTCCTAAAATTAGAGGGTGTTTTTTCTTTCTTTGTGAAGTTAGTTTTAAAAAATCACGTTTTACCTGAACATTGAATCCTGTGAAAACAGTACACTGAATATATTCCTGGATCACCCAGTATTTCTGCTAACCCCTGCTAACTTGGCAAAGAGGCACCTTTTAACGTGGTGATTCTCTTTATTTAGCAGGGGGAGAGTAACTGGCCCTATCCACCCCCAGCACAGTACCTCCAGTGACTGTTGCTGGTATCTATCTTGTGTTTCTTTTTAGATTGTGAGCCCTTTGGGGACAGGGATCCATCTTATTTATTATTTCTCTGTGTAAACTGCCCTGAACCATTTTTGGAAGGGCGGTACAGAAAGGGAATTAATAATAATAATAATAATAATAATTAAATAATTTAAAAAATAATATTCTGAACATATTTCTGGATTCTGGCTAAAAAAGAAATTTGAATAAATAAATGATAGACATACATTACTGAAATCACAGGGTTTTCTTTAAAAAAGGAATGCATCATGTCATAAATCATTCACAAATAACTCAACCCACATGTGAGTTAACTAGTTTGACTTCTGTGCTGAGCACTGAATTTAAGCAAATAGGCAGCACAGTCCTATGCATGTTTACTCAAGAGTAAGTCTCACTGTAATCAGTGGCCTTACTCTCAGCCAATTGTGCAAAGGACTGCAGTCCTAGTCCTGATGCAGTCAACAGGATTAACCTGATTTACCTCAAGGTATTCCAGATTAATTGCTTTGTGGATTTCATCCTTGAAGAAACATGCAATTCTAATAAAAATTGCCAAGTGTTCCAATGATAGGGCTTTCTCCAAAAGCTGCTATATACAGTTCTGCAGCTGAAAACCCTTGATATCAATTAAGTTCCAATAACATCTGTGATTTCTTTAGGGAAGACGTAAATCAGTTTCTTCTGACATGGCACTAGGATCTCAATTCTAATTGATCACTGCTGCCCCAGAATTGGCCAGTAGGGAGCCTGAGCAAATTATTTGATCAGTGCCTCTGAACTTTATAGCTTCACAGACTCATCAGGGGTCTCCTGAAGCTAGCAAAATACCTTTTTATTAGGGCAAATTATCCGACCATAGACTGGAAAAGCCTTCAAAGATCAGTAGCCCCAAACCCTTGAATAGCAGGATTCTATGGACTCAAACTTCCTGAATTGTGCCTATCCAGTCAGGGGCATAGTGATAATTGAAGGGGGGGGGTATGTGTGTGTGCCTAGGTCCCTGCATGTGTGTGTGTGTTTGTGTAAAATTGTCTGCATGTCTTGGGAGTGTGTTATGAGTATTTGCATAGGACAAGAAAGGATGTGCTGAGAATGCTGCATGCCCTTACAGTTCTTCAGCAAGTATCCAGGGGAGGGGAAGGTGTTGCTGGGCTCACTCCAGCTTTGCTACACCCCTACATTAAGTTTATTATTTACAACAATAATAGGAAGGAGACCTCACAGTTTGCTGGGTATTCCGTTTTAGAACAAGAAAACACAGTTTGCTGGGTATTCAGTTTTAGAATTACTCCACCCCACCCCCACCCCCACCCCCACCCCCAATATCTTCCGGCAGCGTTGAATATTACCTCAATTCTTGGTGATCTCCTTGAGAAATGATTGCTTTTTCATTGACATTGTTATTACTTACCCTCACTCTCAATTGCCTTGGCTTGCTATCAGTTGAATTCTCTGACATCACCCCATACAGCACCAGCTCAGGGACTTTTACAGCTGGAGGTAATGCCAAGAGGTCATTGCCCATGCCCCTAATACTGGCCCAGCCCACTGATGCTAACGCCTACAACATGGGGTAGAACCAGCTCCACCTCTTGCTCATACCTCCCTTACCCATTTCCAGGCAGACTTACCTTCTAGGCATGCCAGGATTTTAAAATGCAGGTCAGCAGTGGAGGTGTGAATGGAGTTTCTAGCATGGAGCAGTGGCCTCAGCACATTGCCACCACTTTGCTAGCTGGATCACTTTCCCTCGTGCTTTCTTTCCCCTCTGCCTTCCACCAATAGGCCTGTGTGCTGAAATTTGCTCCCAAAATGGAGAAGACAAAGCACACAAGTTCATTGGGGAAAGGTGCAGGGGAAGAGAGTGAGAGAAAAAGCAATCCAGCCAATGAAGTGGTGGCAAGAAGCAAAGGACACTGCTTTATGCTCCATCCTCACCTCCCTCACTGTTGCCTCTGCCTGACCTGAAATTTGAAACCCTGGTGTGCCCAGAAAGTAAGAGAGCTGGGACCACATGCCCAACTGCTTCACCACCTTCACTGCAGTTGCCCGCCGATGCTACCTCTGCTGCTCATCCGGCTGGCTTCACCAACACTGCTTTTAAAAAATTGCGTATGAAAAATGCCTGTTTTGCACTTACCTGTTTTGTACTGGCACAGCCTGATGATGTCACAAGCTACATGGATGCCAATGAGAACAGGACTGCCTTGAACGGGCTGTCTGTTCTTGCTTAGATTGGGCCTGCTCCAGGAGCGGAGCTATAATTGGACAGATGGGTTCAAAGAACCTGAGCCCCCCAGCTTCTGATAGCCAACTGGCTTGCCCCTCACTATTTTCTTAATATTGTGATTTTTTTTGTCAAAAAGTCAAAACTAGGCAATATAATGGCACTGATTTCATTATATGAGTTAGCTCAAAGGCATCATTTTCATTTCTAAATCAAAAATGTTCTTTCCCCCTCTTCCATTAGTTTTACATAATAAAACTTAATTTTTTTCTACATTATAATATATAATGTTGCATATTAATATGTTCTATAGCACATGCATACACCATGACCAATAATGACTAATGAAAATTCTGCAGCTTCTGCACTGGAGCACATGCATAAATTAACAATCAGAAAACAGAAATTTAGTCTTTTAGACTC
Source organism: Hemicordylus capensis (assembly GCF_027244095.1). Taxonomy (NCBI): domain Eukaryota; kingdom Metazoa; phylum Chordata; class Lepidosauria; order Squamata; family Cordylidae; genus Hemicordylus; species Hemicordylus capensis. The sequence continues at coordinate 183,956,811 of NC_069659.1, read as the reverse complement.
ATGTTGTAAGTGGACTCTGGATGATTATTTAATTGAGTAAAAATAGTGAAGATTCCTCTTTTCCTTTATACAAACTGGGTCACAATCTTTCACAGACTAAAGCACATCCTCTAATGATCTTTCAAAGTAGCATAGCTGCTCATAGATGGCCCACAGAGAAAGCAAGGCTGCCTCTGATAACTGGCCCACAATGCACTAGGGTTGTGCATTTTTGGTTTTTTCTGTTTTGTTTTTGGCCCGAATCCGAAACACCCCCATTTTGTTCTTTGTTCAAAATCAGCCAATCTGAAACACCGCAGTTTTGTTCTTTGTTCGAAATTGCAAAATCCGAATCCAAAATGTTTTGGATTTTTAAAGATGGCCCTGGGGCAAAACTAGTGGGTGGGGGTGGTAATTGGGCAAAGGGCTGATTTTTGGTGGATTTTTGATTTTAAGGTTTTTCCCATAGGGAAGAATGGAGGTTTCAACAAATGTATAGCTTCATATCGGGGAAAGGGGTGACCCAGAGCAGAGTAGGGTGTGTGGTAGTGCCCAGTGGGGGCAAGGAAGCTGCCAGAATTATTTCAAAGGAATTGGGCAGAGGGCTGATTTTTAAAGATTTAATGGAGTTTACGTGTCTTTAAAGTTCTTCCCCATAGGGAATTATGGAGATTTCAGCAGCCCCATAACTGCACTTGGGGGGCACCAGGGTGGCCCAGAGAGAGTGGTTGTGTAGAGCACATAGGGTGCCAACCACCCTCATGGGTTGCTAATCCATGGGGTACTGGTTTCTGAGATGTTTTGAGTGTAGATTCTCTGATAGCATATGAGAGTGGATTCATTGTTTGTTGTAGAAAATCTCATATGCTACCAGAGAACCTACACTCAGAACACCTCAGAAACAACAGAACGCTATGTGCACCTCAAAAACAACAGAACCCTAGTGGCACGCTATGTGCACTACACCACCACTCGCTCCTGACCACCTCAGTGCCCCCCAGGTGGAGTTATGGGTCTGCTGAAACCTCCATTATTCCCTATGGGGAAAAACCTTAAAGATGCATAAACTTCAACAATTCCTAAGAAATCAGCCCTTTACCCTATTCTTTTGGAATCTGGGTTGTGGCAGGCACCCCTTGGGGCACTGCCACCCAAGCTTCTGTTTTGCCCCTCAGGCCCCCTTTCTTCCCCAAATCTGCCCCAAAGACATGTCAACTTCAGAAATTCTTTCAAAATCAGCCTTTTTTCCAATTCCTTTGCATCTGGGTGGCACCCGGCACCCATTGGGGCACTACCACCTGACCCGCTCTTCTGCCCCCAAAGCCCCCTTTCTGCCCCAAATTCACCCCAAATAACCAACATCACACATCAACAAGAGCTTTGCAAAGAACCAGGCAGATATCCAAAGGTTGTGCACATCCACATTCCCCCCAAGAAATGCAATTGATCTACACACAACAGTGTGAAACAACAACAATGAAATGCACACTGCCCACTGGCCAATGAGGGTAAATGCACACTGCCCCACTGGCCAATGAGGGTAAATTTTACCCTCATATTTCCTTAAAAGGAATAAGGAGGCAATTGCCAGCAGATCAGCCAATGCTTTCGCTGGCCAATCTGCAGGCTGGAAGAGCTCGAAATTCAAACAGATATCAACACTCAAAATGGAGACCAAAGGAGAAAGACTTTTCGCGATTGCAAAATGGAGTTCCAAAACAGCCGAAACAGCAAAACGTTTTGTATCCGAAACAGGTTTTGGCTACAAAATTTTCTGTTTTGAGCATTGAGTGTTTTGTTTTGGCTACAAAACAGCCAAAATGGCCTATTTTGTGCACAAAACATTTTGTATCCAAAACAAAACGCACATCCCTACAATGCACTACCTGAAGTTGGCGGCTTCAGCCTGCTCTTTGATAGGTCTAGCCAAAAGTTGAATACTGTATGTATTTGCTTGCAAATAGATTCCACTGTGTTTTGGGATTAACTCCCTAGTTAGTGTTAAACACACTAACTAGGGAGTAGACCCCCAAACATAGTGGATTTTTGTTCCAAGCAAATATCCACAGGAGTGTGGCTTTAGTCTGGAATAGTTGTATTTGCCATGCTCTTCTTCCATTTGAGATGTGTCCTTATGTGTCCCTACAACAGTACCAAATTTGCTCCAAATGGGTTCCCACTTGCACTTCAAACATCCATGTGTACACCATCTTGAAATGGGGTGGATGACACAAACCATGCTGCTGAGGTGTCCCTGTGTGTTGACACACACTACATACTACAGCTGTACCAAATTTGGTTCAAAACAGTTAGGCTGTTCACAAGTTAGCCCAATTGCACCTCAAATGCTCATGTGTCCACCATCTTGAATTGGGGTGGATTTTAATTTCACATTAAAATTAATTGTGTTAATGTTTGCCCTGGTTCTCCAGGGTTTTTAGCTGTTTGAATGTTTAATTGGTTTTATTCTGTTTTTATAGTTTTGATTTTAATTGTTAATTGGTTTTACTTGTTTTTATTCTGTTGTAAACCGCCCTGAGCCATTTTGGAAGAGTGGTATATAAATCGAATGAATGAATGAATGAATGAATGAATGAACTACACCACTGAGGCATCTCTATTAGGGGTGTGCAATTCGGGATTTCGGGTGATTCGGCTCGGACCCGAACCGAATCACCCCTGTTCTGTTTTGTGCCCGAATCTGGGTCACCCGAATCACCCTTGATTCGGTTCGGATTCGGATTTAATCCGAATCCGAATCCGAATCGATTCGGGGGGTAAAAAGGGGCCCAGGGGCAAAATTTTGGGGTGGGGTGGTAGTTCCCAATGGGTAGAGTCTACCACCCCAATTTCGGGGGGATTGGGCAAAATCCTGATTTTTGGTGAATTTTTAAAGTTTTAGTGACTTTGGGGCAGTTCGGGGGCATAGCATGGGATCTGGGCAAAAGGAGTGGGGTGGGGTGGTAGTGCCTAATGGGTGCAGGCTACCACCCCAATTTCAGGGGGATTGGGCAAAGGGCTGATTTTTGGTAAATTTCTGAAAATTTCATGTCTTTGGGGCAGATTGGGGCATATTGGGGCAGAAAGTGGGGCCTGGGGCAGAATAGTGGGGTGGGGTGGTAGTGTCTAATGGGTGGAGGCTACCACCCCAATTTCAGGGGGTTTGGACAAAGGGGTGATTTTTTGAGAATTTTTGAAGTTTTAGTGACTTTGGGGCAGTTTGGGGGCAGAAAGTGGATCTGCCCCAAAATAGTGGGGGTGGGGTGGTAGTGCCTCATGGGTGGAGGCTAACACCCCCATTTCAGGGGGATTGGGCAGAGGGCTGATTTTTTGAGAATTTTTGAAGTTTGGGTGTCTTTGGGGCAGATTGGGGGCAGAAAGTGGATCTGCCCCAAAGGAGTGGGGTGGGCTGGTAGATAGTGCCTAATGGGTGGAGGCTACCACCCATCCCCAATTTAAGAGTGATTGGGCAGAGGGGTGAATTCTGGTGAATTTATTTGTATGAGGTTTGTCTTCATAAGGTGAAGTGTGCTAAATTGATTACTTCCTCATATTATTCATAGTAAAGGAAAGTGTGAAAAAGTGAAAGTGGGGTCATGAGAGTTGTTTAATTGAAAAAAATCTCATTTGCTATGATAGAATGAGAATTCACACCTCAGAAAAAACTTCTGAGGTGTGAATTCTCATTCTATCATAGCAAATGAGATTTTTTTCAATTAAACAACTCTCATGACCCCACTTTCACTTTTTCACACTTACTATGAATATGAGGAAGTAATCAATTTAGCACACTTCACCTTATGAAGACAAACCTCATAAAAATAAATTCACCAGAATTCCCCCCTCTGCCCAATCACTCTTAAATTGGGGATGGGTGGTAGCCTCCACCCATTAGGCACTATCTACCAGCCCACCCCACTCCTTTGGGGCAGATCCACTTTCTGCCCCCAATCTGCCCCAAAGACACCCAAACTTCAAAAATTCTCAAAAAATCAGCCCTCTGCCCAATCCCCCTGAAATGGGGGTGGTAGCCTCCACCCATGAGGCACTACCACCCCACCCCACTATTTTGGGGCAGATCCACTTTCTGCCCCCAAACTGCCCCAAAGTCACTAAAACTTCAAAAATTCTCAAAAAATCAGCCCTTTGTCCAAACCCCCTGAAATTGGGGTGGTAGCCTCCACCCATTAGGCACTACCACTCCACCCCACTATTCTGCCCCAGGCCCCACTTTTTGCCCCAATATGCCCCAATATGCCCCAAAGACATGAAATTTTCAGAAATTTACCAAAAATCAGCCCTTGGCCCAATCCCCCTGAAATTGGGGTGGTAGCCTGCACCCATTAGGCACTACCACCCCACCCCACTCCTTTTGCCCAGATCCCATGCTATGCCCCCGAACTGCCCCAAAGTCACTAAAACTTTAAAAATTCACCAAAAATCAACCGTGAACCGAATCACCCGAATTTTTCATGCCCGAAATTCGGGTGAATCGGCTCGTGCCCGAAAAATATCGGGGGACATCGGGGGTGATTCGGTTCGGCCCCGAATCACCCGAAATTGTTCATTTCGGGCACAGATCGTTCTGTGCCCGAAATTTTTTGCACATCCCTAATCTCTATGTGTCCTTACAGCTGTAGGAAATTTAGTTCAGATCTGTTAGGCAGTTCACAAGTTAGCTCACATGCCTCAAACATTTATGCATCCACCATCTTGAACTGGGATGGATGACATCATCACAGACTATGCTGTTGAGGTGTCCTTATGTGTTCCTACAACTGCACCCAATTTGGTTCATATTGGTTAAAGCATTGTGAAGTTGATGCAGGGGGAGTGAACACACATGGACAGACACACACACACACACACGGAATGCCGGGTGATATCATACGTAAGCCTGCTGGAAAGTAGGCTAAAAATACCTCTCTGAAAGTTTTTCTGTTCATATTAAAATTCTCAAGTACAGTTTTACTGCTTTTTATGGAGTTTACCTGCTCTTTCCTGGAGGTAGTCTCTTCTACCTGCTATATTTCTTCCCATCAGTATCTCAATTGACTAAACAGCAGGTACTCGGGAAAAGTAAAGTTAGCTTCCGTGCCACATGTTCTGTTTTTCTCTAAGGCTGTGTTTCTCTTTGAGCATACATCTTCCTATCTGGCGTGCCTGTGGACTTACGGCCTGAGTGGATCTCTGCTGCTTTATCAGAGCCTTTGGTGGGTTTAATCTCTGTTTTTTTTTAAAAAAAAATCAGAACCTCAATGTATTGTTTGGCAGAATCTTGATATTTTCTTCCCCACAGTGATAAAAACACCTCCGTCTATAAGTAGAAGTAAAAATAAAGCCTTATAAAATGATTCAGAGTTTTCCTTCTTTGGACACCATCTGCCTGCCTCTGGCGATAAAGCTGGTGTGTCAGTGGGGGCTCAGACTTGCCAACAGTTGTTTCATTTTTCATCTGTAGGTACTACAAAAATCTTTTTAGCTTATCTCTGCTGATTACGAAGGCTATTCCAATAAGGGGCAGCTGTGAGTCTTGCAAGTCTTGGTGTTGAGGCAAACTTTTGGCCACCTTGGATGAAGCTTTTAAGAAATCATTCTACTGTAAAAGCTCATGATTAAGACTGCAATCCCATGCAAATTGACTGGCCATAAGTATCACCAGAGCATGGCCTAGGCTGCAGAAGTAAGGCTGAGGGAACTTGAATTAGATTTCTAGAACCTGATGGAATAGAACCTGGACCAGCTATGCCATTATATGAAGAAGAGGAAGAAGGAGGGGAGTGGAGATAGTGGCAGTGACTGGAATTACACATGAGTCTGTTTTAAGAAGTTATTGTCTCAGTATCCCCATCATATTTACCTGCATTAATAAGGAACTAGCTGACCCCGCACAGAGGATCTGTGCAGTTATGCACTGAACCTGTGTCATCCCCCCCACAGCTCCCTCCCTTCCTCGCTCCCCCCCACAGCTCCCTCCCTCCCTCGCTCTCCCCCCACAGCTCCGCCTCCCTCGCTCTCCCCCTGCAGATCCACCTTCACTTGCTCCGCCCCCGCAGCTCCCCCCTCACTCACTTTAACCCCGCAGCTCCCCCCTCGCTTGCTCTACTCCCACAGATCCCCCTCCCTTGCTCTCCCCCGCAGCTCCCTTGCTCTCCCCCACACAGCTCCCTTGCTCGTTCGCTCTCCCCCACAGCTTCCTCGCTCGCTCGCTTTCCCCCTGCATCTCCCTCGCTCGCTCGATCTCCCCCCTCAGCTCCCTCGCTCACTCACTCTCTCCCCCCCAGCTCCCTCACTCGCTCTCCCCCCCAGCTCTCTCCCCCTGCAGCTCTCCCCATTGGGCAAGCCAGGGCCAGGCCATCATTCCGCCTCCTCCTCCTCCTGGCTTGTAGGGCTTTGCCCACCGTCTGCCCATCTCCTCGCCACCGCCATTATTTCTCCCCGCCACCGCCTCCTCTTCCTGGCTGTCGGGGCTTTGCTCGCCGTCCACCCACCTCTTCTGGGTGGAAGGGCTTCTCCTGCCGGCCCTCCAACTCTGCATCCTGACCGCCGCCATTATTTATCTCCACTTCAATTCTGGAACTCTTGCACACTCTAGAGCATCTGCGCATTAGTACTTAATTGCTCCCCTCACCTCAGAGATCTCTCCGCCCTCACCTGAACTGCACCCCTGCTCCTCCTCCATCCCATTGCTTCCATCCCCATCACCCTTCTTGGTCATGGCTGCAGCATTGCTGCCGCCTATTGGCCAAGCTGCAGCCTCCTATCCCCAGAGACCTCCCCACCCTCACATGAACCCCACTCCTGCTCCTCCCTCCAGGAACAGCAGCAGTGGTTGACCGGGTAGTTCCTCGCTGCTACCACCACCATGGCTGCTTGTTCCCCTCAGGCCGCTGACAGGCCCAGGCCCATCCCTTGCCTGCCTGCCTGCCTCCTTGTGACAATGGCCTTGGTAGCCCCAAATTGCAGCAGTGGTTGACTGGGCCCTTTCTTGCTGCTAGTGCTGCCATGGCCACTCATTCCCCTCAGGCTGCTGACAGGCTCAGGCCCATCCCCTGCCCTTCATTCTGTCTTTCTTCCCTCTCCCTTCTTTCTCTCTCTCCTCCACTCACTCTTCCCCACTCTTTCCCCCCCTTCCCTTCATGTTTTTTCTCTCTCTCCCTCCGTACCTGAGTTAACAGATTTTGTTCATCTTGTTTCCTCATTTAATTCACACAACAGCAGCCTCCTTCTCCTGAAGGAGCTCTTTCCTCCCTCAAGACCCGTCTTTTTGCAGACCCCTGCCTGCTATCCATATATATATTCCTCTCTACAATCAAGAACATCTTCCAACCAGTAACAGTTGCATTCAAACTGACCTTAACCATCACAGGCTCCTCCTCCTTATCTGCATAGGGAATTCCCACTGCCCACATTGCCACAGGCTCTTCCTCCCTATCTGCATATAGAATCCCCACTGCCCAATCACCATGGTGCTTCTGCTCTCACAGGCTCCTTCTCCCTATCTGCATATTGAATCCCCACTGCCCAGTCAGGTGCTTCTGCTTGCAAACTCTGTCAGCCAATCGCCTCCTTTCTAACATGTCCCCACGTCTTGGAGAAATACTAATATAGAACATGTGCCTTGGACTGCTGTTTCTAAGAGCTTAAGCTTTGCTCTCCAGGAAAGGCCTATTGGGACTTAAGATTTCAAAGAATGTCAGCGTAATAGCTGACACAGTTGAGTGGTCCGTGGTGCATTGTTCAGAACTTGTATCCTTCTATGGTGCACTCTTCCATTTATGGGAAGCAAACGGGGGAATTATTGAAAAATTTCTGAATGTGTATAGCCAGGTTGGACAATCCATCTAAAATTGTACATCTTTTAGATAACCATGAGAAAGATTTTACTTATGAAGTTAGATATGTGGCGGCGGCAGCAACACAGAAGCTATGGAGAGATTATCTAAAAATGCATGCTGTAAACTATCAAGAGATTCAGTTGTGCTATCTTTTCTATGCCTAATGTTTCCCTGTACGAAGCTATATAATTGATGCATGGCAACCTCTCGCAAGAGTGGCGGCACCACTTGTGAGAGTTCATGAGGGAGCTGTTCCTATTGTCAGAGATACATAATGGTGGTGGCAGCAGGTCCAGCCCAGCCGTCGGAGTGAGGAGGAGGAGGAGGCGTCAGAGGGCCCTGGCCTGGCCACCAGTCGGCCGGAGGAGGCGGCAGCAGGCCAGCCTGGCCTGGCCTTATGGAAGAAGAGGCGGGAGGCGGCAGTGGGGTGGCCTAGACCTGGCCCACCCCACCCAACCACCAGGGTGAGGACAAGCCAGCGGCGGGGGGCCCTGTATGGTTTCTTTCACTCATTCTCCTCAAATACCTAACATTGCAAGCTCTAATTTTATCTCGTACCCTTCAACAGATGTGGGGAAGAGAGTGGATGAAGGGATGGGTAGAGGAATGGGGTGAGAGGTATATCCTGCTTTAGCACTTTTAAAGCTATAGGCAGATCCTCTGGGTTGAGAGCTGGCAACCCTGTTGTGATTTTAAACCCAGAGGAGAGAGAAAAATACACCATCTTGTCTCACTTTCTTTTTTGGATTTTTAGAACTTCTGGTGCTTCTTCCACATGAGGTTCTGATGGTCTTCCTTAGCAGTATGAATAATTTCACTGTAGTTGCAGCGGTTGAATCAGTGTGGCAGTGTACTGTACATATGTTTTTAATGGGAATCTTATGCTATCCTAATAAGCCAATGGGGCTCTATGCACGATCCATGTGTAGAGCCTATCTGGGCTCTGTGGGGAGAGCGGGCTTAGCCCACTCTCCTCACAGATGTGCAGGGAGCTTGCTCTGGGCAGCTGGATCGGCTGCCCACACAGCTACCAGCAATGTCACAGAGTTGGTAAGGGCAGTGGGGATTGGGGGCCACCTGGCCCCCGGAAGTCCCAGAACACCCCACAAAAGTGTGGGGGTCATTCTGGGGAGACCCCCCGAGGCCAGGAGGTTTGTTGGAGCCTCCCAGTTGGGGTTCTTCTCATGAGTCGCCATGGCACTTGGGTGGGGGGGAATTAAGCGGGCTAACTGCCGGGAGCCACTTGGCTCCTGGCGGTTCTCACAGTCGCTCAAAAGTGGGCTGGGCGCCCTTAGTCTACTTTCAAGCGGTTGTGTGAATTTTTATTTTTCTTTAGTGTTAAATTTATACCCCGCCTTTCATTAAGAAAATCCCAAGGCGGCTCACAATAAAATTTAAAAACACGATTATAAAAAAAGACACATTAAAATATTGAGCTGAGAGCCCGGTGGTTCCTGAGCGAGTAAACCGCTCAAGTAACCCACCCCTTAAACCGGGTTTGCGGAGCGAGCGCTCCGCAAACCCAATTTTTTGGATCGTGAGTAGCCGCAGCGTGGCTCTGTGCCACGGCTACTCACGAGGAGACCCCCAAATGGGAGGCTTAAAGCTCAGGGGTCTCTCCAGTATGCCCTGCGCACTCGCACAGGGCATACTGGAGCATCCGGGTGCCACATGGCCCCCGATCCTCCCAGCCCCCACCGGCTCCATCACGGAGCTGGCAGTCGTGTGCTGCCCTGCTCATCTGCGGGGAGAGCGGGCTTAGCCCACAAACCCAGACAAAGTGGGTCTCACTGATCATGAGACCCGCCTCTAGGTTTTTAAACCAAATCAGGTATGCCAAGATACCCTGACTTTCCACTAAAGCTGTGTGTGTGTATTTTACAGACATTGACTTACACATCCTGCAGCATAAGGCTGGCATTGCAGAACTGCTTGCACTGCTCTGGGTCTCTAACACATGCATTACAGTGCCACACAAGAGGTCAGTATAGGAACAACTGGCCTCTTTTGGAATCACACATTGCTTGTGACTTCCATTGGGGATATTGGAAGTCAAGCATGGCATGATTACATGAGGCCAGTAGCTCTGGAACTGCCCTCTTGTGTAGCACCATCACTGTATTTGTTAGAGCCCCAGAGTAGCACAAGTGGTTCTGCAATGCTCACATTAAGCTGCAGGATGTTGATTGTTAGTGTGCAAAGCAGTACTGGCTAGGGATATGAGAGCTGGCTTGCATGGAGCTCGGCTTGACAGCAAGCTGCCCTGATTCAGTTTGAAGAACCAGCTTGTGGGCCGTTCGGAGGTAATACCTGTAAAGAGGAATCCCACTAAGATTCCCCTTTACAAGTAAACCAGAGAGAGTTTTGGATGCAGGAGCACTCCCAAGCTACATACCTGATTTTTCAGGGGAGTGTAACCTCATCCAGAACAGGAAGATCTAAACCATCTCTCAGGTCTTGACCGCCCCCCTGCCTAGTCAGTACCTCCATCTAGTAATCTCCAGACATGAGTACAGACTTGAGTACAGTCTAAGTGGGGCTGCTTTTGTATGTAGTCTAGAAACTACAATTGGTACAGAATGTGATAGCCAGACTGTTGCCTATTAAGATCATCTGGAGAGGTCCAGTTAGGGTTGCCACTGGCTTGTTTGGTGGCAACTTGGGACAGACATTCTCTGTGGCTGCCCCAGGGCTTTGGAATATGCTCCTTATCAAAATAAGAGCATCTCCATCTCTGTTTGCTTTTAGGAAGACCCTCAAGACACACCTGTTCTCTCAGGCTTAACTGAAACTAATTTTAAACTGTTTATTTTTATCCCATGAAATTATTTTAACACTTTAATTATGTCAAACTGTTTTGATTATTTTTACTCTGCCTGATAGCTGTAGAGATACACATATCAGGTTGTATAGAGTTATGATAAATAAATCAATATTGTGCATGGAAAATCACTTTTCTTTTCCCTGCCAGTTTCATGTGTGTAGAAATTATCTGCATGACCAAATACACACCCTAGAATTAGTTATATCATCTAGTTTCCTAGATATATCATCCATCATTTGACTACCAAATGATGAGTTTGATGAGTCACAGCTGCCTGTGTTAATGGATCCCATTCAAACCGATTGCTTTTGAGCTCATGTGATGTGATATAATCCTCATTCTCTGTGGTTTTAATTACTCATTCACAAGCTGTTTCAGATTTCAAAGAGAGGCGAGGTGGAAGGTTTAGCAAGTCCAAAGGCCTGCTGTTGGATATATTCGAGACTGAGCAGAACCATAACTGAGCTGGCTGGAGATGCTGAGGAAGATGTGATTTGAAACATGGGCAAGGGGATGCTTACCCTTCCAGCTGTTCCTAAGAGGCACCCTGCTAATTTGTAATTCAAGTCACTCATGGATGTTGTAGCAGTTATCAACATATTCACAAGCAGTGTTGTAAACACCATTGGACAAAGTAGGACAAATGCTGTTATGCCCACAGAGCAACCCCTTGCAACCCCCACACCCAGCTGGCGAACAAAGCACTTGCTGGCTGGGAGAGATGGATGTGTGGGCCCTCACCCTCTCCCAGCTGGCCAGGACTTGGTTCATTGGCTGGGTGCCTCCATTCTTTTCCTCCCTCTGAGTAAGGGAGATGAAAGAAGCACCCAACCAGCAAACAAAGGGCAGCTGGGAGAGGGTGAGGGGCTCAAGCATAGTCATATGAGCCAGCATGGTATAGTGGTTAGAGTGCTGGACTAGGACCAGGGAGACCCGAGTTCAAATCCCCTTTCAGCCATGATACTAGCTGTGTGACTCTGGGTGACACTTCTCTCTCAGCCTAACCTACTTCACAGGGTTGTTGTGAAAGAGAAACTCAAGTATGTAGTACACTGCTCTGGGCTCCTTGGAGGAAGAGCGGGATATAAATGTAATAATAACAACAATAATAATATGCCCAGTGTCAGCCATATCTCCTTTGTTGGTGTGCCTCTAATGCTGGCACAAGGGGCATGGCATGCGCAAGCACGCATCACATGGCACACCGCAGAGGCAGGTAGTAGCCTGTCCCAGGCCCACTTCCACCCTTTCTACACCAGTGTGCCCAAGCATCTGCCAAACACCCCTAGACAGGCAGCTAATGGGTTTTACAATGGACCACATTTCATTCAACAATGCAGAGCAATCCTCAGTTGCCAAGCTCTACAGCTCAAACCTATTAAACCATACTAATAATGTACAACTGCCCATAAGGCTCCTTAAAAATAAGAAAAACCCCTTGCCTTTTTTATTGGCTGCTTGGATTGTGATGCAGGGATCTTTACAGGGGTCTTTGACCACCATCTGGCAGACCACAATACATGGGCTGCATTTGGTTTCCTGAGTCAGAAGTTGTGAAGGCCTGCTCTGTGGGCATAACTGAAAATATGCTACTTGCAATATGAAGAGAAGTATTCAAGTGAGAATTGCCCACCAATAACACTTGGTCACCTTTTTATTGTCAATATATTTCAAAGTATTTGGGACATCCTTGCTGTGTCAGGCGAAAAAAGCTCCCCTATTAAAATGATGACCTCTAATTTAGGAGTAAACATCGCTTTAGACTGCAGACTGTAGAGCTCCATGCATTGCTATCTGTGTAGCTAAAGTAAATGATGCCCTTTGGGAGCTGTATAATGTACATGGTAACTGTATTTTTAACTTGGTTATATAGTCCTTTTATGGATTCTTATGGGAGATGACAGACACGATTGCCTTATATTTATGACAAAATGTTCATGCCACCACTCAGGGCTATACTTAAAAATTGCCTGTCACCAATGACCTGAATTCCTCTCTTAAAGGTATTACAAGTAAGATGAGCCATATTTGTTATGGAGTTTTGCTACAATGAAGGTGTCATGTGACAGATTTGCACATGCAAAAACTGAACTGCCTTTTAAGTACTTCCATGAACAATTTGTTAGACAGCTATTTGAAAGTTTCCATAGGTCTAATATAAATTTCAAATGAAGTTTGGTAAAAACAGTACAGGTAGGTGAACATCAATGCATTTTAAATTGGATTAGTTCAGTTTTCTGCATGCAGCATGTGTGTGTTCTTGGAAACTGAACAAGAACACAAGATCTTCACTTCACCACTTTTGTTTTTCATTCTCTGTAAAACAGCAATATAAATAATAACAAAATGGCAATAACAACCACATCCACCTTCAGCAGCAGAGAAATACGCATCAACAGTTGCCACCTTTTATTTGCAAAAATGTTGGCATCTCAACTGTTGTGTCTCTGATCATGTGCCAAGCTCCTTGTCCCCCAGAGGAAATGATAAAAAGAAAGAATACAAGAACAAAATGCTTCTGAGTATTATGCAGACTGCTTTTCCTTTTGGGAAAACAATTATTCTAATAAATTGGGCTGCAGAACCTGGTGGTCCTGTGCCTCACCATTGGTTTGTTACCAGAACTGCCCCGGAGTGATTGGCTAATCACACCAGCTATGCTTTTAGGCTAAAGTGGGGAAATGAGCTCAGAGCAGTTCTGTCACAGTACCAATTTAGTAGTCTTGGTGAATTGGAAAAGATGAGGAGACAAAGGTACAGTTTCATGGCTTTATTAAGGGTAGAAATGGGGAATTACAGACGGCAAAAAGAGAGTTATGCTAGGCAATTCAATAATTTGGCTAAGGTTCTAAATGAGAGTCTTGGTTAGAGGCTTGCAATAATTTGGCTAAAATTTTGAATAAGAGTCTACATAGAGCCTGGAAAGTGGGGAAGGAAGCAGAAGGAGAGCTTAGGGAAAGGTGAGATGTTAGTATTACTGATCCTTCCAAGGTGCGTCAGTTGCACGATGGTCAGGTCAGGTGCCTCCTCACAAGTAAAGCATATAGTAGAAGCAGGGATGAAGACTGAGGGGCAGCAGCCATAGGTCACCTGTGTGAGAATCTGTAGGCTGGTGAAATTTAGGTAAAGACCCACCAAACAGAATCTGAGGCCATTGTGACCTGGCTAGGGTACTCATACCTGAAAACGTGTCCCGAGGCAACTATTGACATAATCAGGTGGCTTCTCCCTCCCTAGAGTTCCATGCAAAACAACAAGGTCCATTGAAACATGGAATTAGTCACTTTAGGTGGGTCCTTCTGGACATAAGCCAAGAGCCAGCTATGCAAAGGTGGCTGTATGAGGATAATAAGGCAATGTCTGCTTACAATCTCAAGATGGCAGTGTCTCCAAGTGTAAAGATACACACTTTTTGTCTATGAGTGTCCTCCTGGGGACAAGCAGAATTATGCCAGCTAGACACATGCTGTCCATGGCTATGAAGTCTGTATTATACTGAAAGAGAGAGAGCAAGAGAGCTGGGAAAGCCTATTTTTTCTTGTTTCAACTACAGCAGCAGGCTTGGAGCCTTTCTGATGACATCATAAAGCCCACCCCCTAGAAAGGAGATTGATCCTTTATACTAAACCCTCCACTCACCATGTGGTCAGTACTTGTTTCCCGAGATATATATGAACAAATGAAACTGTCTTATCGTGAGTCACACCATCAGGGGCAGCTCTTTCCTGAGGCAAGGTGAGGCAATTGCCTCATGCAGCAGATTATTGGGGTGGCAGCAGGGCAGCAGGATGACCCGATCATCAGAGCAGCAATTTGGGACCAATATGGCCCTTGCAAACTTTGCAAGGAGCACCTCCGCACACATTCCTTGCAAAACTTTGAAGAAGCATGAGGAGAGGAGGCTGCTAGCGATCTCTTGTCCTCCCTTCTCCCCACATACTTTCAAAACTTGCAAGGACTGGCTTTCAAAGGGGCCTGGCTCCCACCAGGCACATGGGGCATGGTCTCATTGGGTAAGGCTAGCAGCCTTCTCTCCTCATTTTGCACCACTGCAGACCATGGACTAACTGGTTGAACTGGGCCGGTGTTCTAACACAGTACTTTTTGCTCTGATATTCAGTAGCTTGAAAGGTCTTCTTAACCTTTCTACCCGAGATCCTTCAAACTGCAAATACTGGGGGTTGAACCTAAAATCTTTTGCATGCGAAGCATTTGCTCTGTCATTAGACTATCATTGAGCTGCAGCCCATCCACCCCCTGCTTTTCTCAATGATTTGTTTCTAGGGGTGTGCAAAACCAGTTTGAAACCAGTCTGCCCCCTGCAAAGGGGGCCAGTCTGAGTTTGAACAGGGCCCAGTTTGACTGGTTCAGCTATGCTTGTAAAGGGGGATCCAGTTGTTTTACAAGCAAAGGGGATTCCCTACCTATAACGGGGTTCAAGGGGCAGGCATGGTGGTGGGTGAGAGGGCATATTATCAGTGGCGCCACTGGCAGTGGTGGCTGTCCCAGTGCTCCCCCTGCATTGTGGACTGGTGGGTGGCCCATGGTGCAGTGGGGAGCACCAGCGGGTCCAAGAGGGGCTGCTGCCAAGGAGCTGCCACTGCCAGTAAGGTGCCCTCTTGCCCAAAACCCCACCTGCCCCAAGAATACCTATATATGTAGGGAATCCCTTTTGCTGTATCCTTACTAAATTCCCTTTTACAAGCAAGGCACTTGACCTGGGCCAGACAGGTTCAACCTTGTTCGACACCACGAACCAAACCGCTGGCCAGTTTTAACGAACAAATTGTGGCTAGGGATGATTAGAGTTGTAATTCAACATCTGGAGAGCCAAGGTTGCCTATCGCTGCCTTAGACTGTCAGAGAAGTGGTACCTTAGTTCAGCTCTTTCCTCCCTTGCCTATTCTCTGATATAAATTCCTCTCCCCAAACTGCTGTTTGCTGTGGGTGGTGAAGGGTGGCTGGTGGAAGACAAGTATGGATCATGTCGCTTCTAGTTTGGCCCTAAGTGCTTATGTTTTTTAAGCTTTTTTTTTTTTTTAATGAGAAACTGAAGACTCATGAAATTGTACATATTAAGGCTGGGCGGCCATTGCAACAACCTCTGGGGGAAAAAACACAATTCCCAAAATAGCCTGCAGAACTTCTCAGAACTTCTCGGGGGTGGGGTGGGGCTTCCAGGGGTGTCTTGTTCAAAGTCAAGCCATGAAACAACTTCTACTTCAGATTTGAACTAAAAGGGAAATAAAGTCAAAATAATTGCTGCCCGTGCTTTCTAAATGGTATAGGGATCAGGGGAGTGGTGAAGCATTGGTCCCAAACTTTAGCTGCTTTAAGCTGGGCCAATGGAAACTGGGAACTTCCTGAAATACCAAATCAAATATCTTTGCAGGCTGTCATGCTCTCCCTTTCATTGGTTAAACTGGGAACTTAAACTGTGTTTGACTTGAGAAGCTGAAATGAATCAGTATAAGAAGCAGCAGTCTGGTTCTGTAGGTTAACATCTCCTCTGGTTAGTCTGTGGCAGATCACAATTCTTCATAGGTTGTATAATGTCTTTTTTAAAATGCCATGGCATTCAATAATGGATAGGGTTGTCTTTCTGCAATCAAATGAGTCTGTTTTCCAGCCTTTTGCTCTCCATCCTTTAATCTGTTTGTAGATAGCAAAGATAATCTCAGACTACAACTGGTATCAGATTTCACCCATTTTTCAAAGGTTGGCATCCTTCTCTGCCATCACCAGGCCCTACTTCAGAAATCTTGGGGTTTTGGATGCATCCGTCCCAGCAACCCTCGTAAAGGAGCAAGGGCAAAATAATAATAATAAATAATAATAGAATTTGTGCTTATCATGAGCTGAAGATAAATCTCTGTCATTTCTTTAGACCAGGGATTCTCAAACTTGGGTCCTCAGGTGTTATTGGACTTCAGCTCCCATAATCCCCAGCCTCAGTGGCCTTTGGTTGGGGATTATGGGAGTTGAAGTCCAATAACACCTGAGGACCCAAGTTTGAGAATCACTGCTTTAGACTGTTTGTTTTAGAAAGTGTGAAACTTAGAACACCCACTTCATTATTATGCCCACTGTGAAGAAAGCTCTCTTTGGACATTAAAATGCCAACATGTCCCTATTTTCCCATTCTTAACAGGGACGTGTTGGCAGGTATGAAATGATCTCATGAAGCATTGCTTTGTATTGGCCATAAGGCTTGCTAATCTCAGTAAAATATTGGGTTGATGCAGTGCTAACTCAACATTGCTGAAAAATTCTGGGTTCTCACGATTGGAAATTGGCAGCACACATGGCAAGGCTAAACACCACCAGGACACCTTGACATTGAGGCAAGACTGTTTTCAGGCAAGGCTGTCTTATATCCCTACTGTTTAGGAAGTGAGCCAATGACTGGCCTCCCTGGGTGGGGCCAGGCTAAAACTTTAAGGACTCTAGTGCTGCTGCAGCTACACTACCTCTGAACTTTTGGGGTGTGTTCTGCAAAGCAGCAATGGTGGTGTTGTTGAGGTAGTTAAACCCTTTGCCAGTCTTGGATACACAGCAAATGCTCAATCTCAGCATGTTCTGGAGACAGGCCTACACTAGAAACAATGCATCTCCTCTCCAGCTGCATTCCAAAGACTTTTATAGACATTCGGGGATGGGTCAGAAGGGTGAACAATGACAATTAGCACAACTCACACTAATAAAATTCTTAAAGGGCATCCTCAACATCTTTCCAAAAGGCAAAAATAGGGACAATGATTTACCAGGGACAGGTACAAGAGGAGATATACCAGCAGTGGTCCAGGTTCAGCCTGCCACCACAGCCCTAGTACCTCCCCCCGACGCCAGAAACTTCTGATGTCAGACACAGGGTGCATGGTTAAGCCACGCCCCCTGCATCTGACATCAGATGCAGGGAGCATTATTTCGCTCAAAAATGAGGCTGTGTGGCCCTGTTTGCAAAATCTGGCCAGTGCCACATTTGCAGTGTGGTCGGAGAGGCTCTCCCTGACTTTTAAAGGCAGGGAGAGTTGCTCCCAGCCATGCTGCGAACACAGAGCTGGTTTATCTCAGAAACAGGGCTTAACGGCCCCATTTATGAGCAAAATACAGCCAGTGCCACGTTTGCAGTGTGGCCGGGGGCAACTCTCCCTGCCTTTGAGAGAGCTGCTCTGGCCACGCTGCGAATGCAGCACTGGACGGGTTTTGCTAATAAACAGGACCACTCAGCCCAATCCACGAGTGAAATAATGCCCCTGCACCTGACATCAGACTCAGGGGTGAGGCTGGGATGTGACACGTGGCCCCATGAGGGGCGGCGGCCCTGGTTCTTTGAACCCATTTGCACAATGGTGGCCCCGCCCCTGCTAGGGACTGTCTCTGGGGAATAGAGACATATGCTGTCCCTTAAGCAGAACCTCAGGATCCTCCCATATAGCAGATGCTGACAAAGAACTAATTCTATGTCACACAAACATGTTTTGACATTTATATTCCATGGTTTCCTCAAGAAGTGCTAGGCAGTCTACATAGGTGCCTTAAAAACTTTTAAGGTATTCTAGATTCAGAGACAGTGTCTTGTCTAAAGCTGCACAGTGAGCTTCATGGCTGAGCAGGTTTTAAAAGCAAATCTCAGTGATCCAGCCACGACACTACATTGGCTTTAGCATTGTTACACATTTGTATAATAATATTTAAAGAGCTGACTTCATTCTACCCTTACCTTGAATGGAGGTTTCCAGCTTTTTGGAGTGGGAATTTATACAGTGCCCAGCGAAGAGTTGGTACTTCCAAAATAAACAGTGCCAAATCTCTCAGTCATCCACATTTTTCTGAATATGGTTTACAAGAGCTATTTTGCTTTAAACAGCATGCTGTCTGAAAGCTCCATAAATGCAAACACAATGGATGCATCTGAGGCATTTTCCTTTGTAAAACCTTGCAAAAGCAGTAAAATGTTTTAGTAATTCCCTCACTGTCCCTGAATATTGGACAAGTCTTAACATTAGGCAACACTCCCATCTCCACACCCTTTCTCATTTCATAGGGACGATCTGCATTTTGAATGAACTGACAGATTGGATACGTTTGATCAGAGTTTAACACATATCCTTCTTATCTGAAATAATGTGAAAAATGTTATTTGGATTATAATCAAAGCTTTCATTTGTACAGCCGGTGGCTGTCTGTGTCATAAATATGCACATCTCACTGTCTCAGCAAGACTTTTCTGAGCACATTTCATGGTACTTTTCATTCATTGGAAGCGGATTGGATTTGTTTTAGGGCATAATATAAATTTTGTGGTACGATACAGGATTAAAAATGTGCTTTTAAGAAAGCTGGTCCAGTTACAAGGCTGTCTTCATCTCATGAAGCCTCAAGTTTGTATTAACTGTCTAAATAACTTGTTATCATTATTGTTTATGCGCTGAGCAACCCATTGGGTTCTGACTACTGTATCTGCCTTCCTTTGCTATATCTCCCACTCCATGTGTTTGCCCTCAGTTACTATTGTGAATTTTTCTAGCAGATAATGACAATGTTTCGCATTCATAGCCACGAGCCACGCTACACGCCACAGAATACAAATGTGCGGAAGGTGGTGGTTTCATTATCTTAGGGTCAGTAGAATTTCAAGAGCTCTGAAATTACCTCTATCAGTGATGCAAGTGTCAACTTAGTTTTAATAAATCTTTTGAAACAGCCACAAGTTACTTCTAGGACATCTTCTTTCCGGAAATACATCATTCAGCTGCCAAAACTCACTATCAGTAGGTAGCAAATAGAATTTCATCCATTAAATGCAAAGCCCCACTTCGGCTTCAGCATGCCATCCCACTGTGATAGCTAGAAGTGTGATTAACTTGGGTGTTTAGCTGATATCAATCCCAATGTATGCTATTCCACTTAAATTGGAGCAAGTTTCTGGAAAACTGACAGTTCCGCAGAATATGTATAAAATATACTGCATTTGCCACTCCTATGATTAACTCTGGCATTTGAACTTTGGATTCCATTAATGTTGTGAAAATAGTCTTTGAGTAGGAGGGCAGGGTGGTGTATTAACACAAAGGGGACCTGGGTTGTGTGATACCAGTTAGTTTTGCAGTCATGTGCAAATCCTGGATCTTGGTTTAACACCCTGCCCTAAACACATTACTTGGAAGTCAATCCTATTAAAATCGACAGTAGTTAATTCCAAATAAATGGGCTAACAACATGGATGAAAGAATGCCAGTAGCATTCGTTCAGAGGAATGCAGAAGTGTGTGCAACAATATTTTTTCCAGTTTATTTCATTATATTTACTGAGTCTTCGAATGACTTTTGGCAGTGACTAAGTGAAATGACTGTTCTAACGTCATCCACAATTACTGCAGAATTGCACAAGAAACAAAACATAAGACTGCTGTTGAGAACAGCTACCCCATCTGGAGTTCTCTTCCCTCTCCTCTGTAACTTCCTGCACAATTTACCCCATGTTCGGATATATTTCCTGTGATGTAGAGTGGGGATGGGCTAATGTGAAACATCATGATGGAATGCAGCATAAACACACAATAAAAACATTGGTGAGGGAGGGGGGCAAATACTTCAAGATCCCTCCAGGAAGGCAATTCCATCATTGCCTCCTATTAGGATTCTCAGCTGCCTCAGGAGAATTGTGGTGCAGGAACAGCCTTCACCCCCTGACTCCAGCCTTACCAGCTACGTCTCCCCTGCATCTGATTGGGGTGGGTGCTTCCAGGAAGGGGCTTCTTTTTGCCCTTTCGCCAAGCTCAAGACAGTTATCACTTAACTTGATGTAAACATTTTCCAGGCCCCCTTATGCAGCATAAAATGCTTTGAGACTCTCACATTGCACCCCCATTTTTTAAAAAGCCCCTTAATTTGAACTTTGCATTTTCACAGTCAGATTAAAATCAAATTCAAACAGCTGTACAATAATATTTTCATGGATTTCTCCCACAGCAGTATTGTGTTACTACAATAAATAGGGACTGGAAAGCTGGAGTGGGCAAGGCATGATAGAAGAAAGCAAGACCTAGAGGGGATTACAAGGCCCATCCACAGGCCCTGTTGAAGGACCAAACAATCCTCTTTAATAAAGAGCCAGGGTGTGCGCCGTGTCTCTGCTCCCGTGTCTTCCTCGGACGTTCTGGGCATGCGTGGAGCGCATGCCCAGAACGTCCGAGGAAGATATGGCCGCAGGCACCAGGCGGCCAAGTTGAGGAGAGCGGCAGGCCGAGAACGGCCTATGGGGAAAGACAAGGAGGCACCGGAAGGGACCGGCCCAGCCGCAGGGAGGGGAGAAACGGCGGCGCTGGGTCCGGCCTGACCGCAGGAGAAGGAAAGGCGGCGGCGGGTTCGGCACGGTGGCAGGAGCAGGTCTGGCCCGGCTGCAGGGAAGGGAGAGGCAGCGCCAGTGGGTCGGCCCAGCTACAGAAAAGGAAGAGGCGGCGGCGGCGGGGCCAGACCCGACACGGTGTCGCAAGGAGAACACACGGGGCAGCAACCAGCCAATCAGATCGGGTGCGGGAAAACTCGCCGGCAAGAGATTGAACCTTCCAGGGGCGGGAGAGAGCTCGCTCGCCCGCCAATGCACAAAGAGAGAGAGAAGATCCCCACCAAGTTGCGCACACAGTACACCTTGACCCCAGCATTGCAGCTGCAGTGCTGTCAGGGCCTCCGGCTCAGACCCGATGGGCGGGGAGAGAAAGGAGGCTTTGTTTCCAAGCCTCCAGGAGACCACAGACGGTTTTGATTTCTACTTTCCCATCCCCGGTGTCATTGACCCAAACCTCTCCTTCTCCCTCCCTTTCTATTTCCCAGGTGCGGACAGCTCGCCTGGGAGAAAACAAATAGTTTTTTCCTTTTCTCTGAGTCCTGCCCGGAAAAATGTGGGAGGGGATTTCCGGCTTGGATCAGCCTCTTTGCTCTCTCCACTGACTCATTCTGCCCTCCCTGGAAGTAAAAAAATAACAACATGAACTTTCTGACGACTGGCCGTTCTCCGCATAGCCGCAATCCACGCAGTGCCTTTCTTTCGGCTCTACTAAGTAGAGTCTATTTCCTGTTTTGCACCCTAGGGGCGTGCGTCGCGTGCACATGGGGTTCCTTTCCCTGCTCCAAATTTCACGTGATCCTGCACCGCGAAAAGGCTTGCCGTAGGTCTTGCTGCCCCAAGACAAATCCACTGCCCCCTACTAGCGCCCGTTATTTTAACGGGCTTAAAAATACTAGTTACATGTAAGAAAACCGTAGACGTGTGTGTGTGTGTGTGTGTGTGTGTGTGTGTGTGTGTGTGTGTGTGTATCCCTTTCCTCACCTGCCACTTTCCTGATTGAGACTTTCTTTCCTCCCTTCTTACAGGGCTTCTATCATCAACATTATTCAAAGTGTGGTGAGGATGTAAATGTGTATGCTGTAAATCAGGCCTGCACAACATAAGGCCTGGGGGCTGGATTTGGCCTGCAGTGATGATTTTACTGGCCCCCCAGGTATCCTGCAGCAATACAGGAGCTGGAAACAGCCTTATAGCACCATCCTGTGCATGCTTTCTCAGAAATATGCTCCATTGGTGTGCCCAGTGAGGCTTACTCCCATGGAAGCATACCTAGCATTGCAGCCTGAAAGCAACAACAATTTAGGGAGAGGAGAGCACTTGCCATTTGTTTGGGGCTGGCATGCACTCTAGTGGCCCCACTGATTGAGCAGGGTGGCCACTAACCTTGGTTGAAACCATGGGTCCATTGACAGGGGGAATAGATCCACAAGTAACTAATAATATTTTTAATTTCAATGTTATAATGTGCTAAAAATTGATCTCGGCCCCTGCATGCCAAGTTGTGGATGGTTCCAGCCCACCAGGGCATTTGAGTTGTGCAACCTTGCTGTAAATCCTTGACCTGCTGTTTACTGTGGTGCTAAACCTGTGTATGGCCTCTATCACCTCAGAGTGCAGCTGGGAACTTGCATGCTTCAATACTCTTCATCTAAAACATTCCTTCCAGTTAGAATACTGATACAGTTATGTCAGGGAGAAGGGTTCTAATCTACCCTTTTCCCCTGACATGGTAAATTTCTATGTTCAGGGTTGTTGTTTTATAATGGAAGAACAGTCAGTTTTCAATTATGTGAGCCTCCACAGCCCAGGCACACATTTTTCACCTCAGTGAGAACTAGGCCCTTTCCAAAGCATGAACAGGATGACATAATGTTTTAATTTTTATTGCAGGTTTCTATGCTACCCTTCATAAAAAAGACACCAGGGAGGTGTACAAAGGGTTGCGGCGGGGAGAACAAAATGCAATCAAATGTTTAAACAGCAGAGAAACAACAATAAAATCAAACAGCAGCAATTAAAATATCAGGCCAACGGCAGTATCTAGAACACTAAAAACATTCAACAGCAACTAAATATGAGAAGCATGTCGTTATCTTGTAATAATCATCAAAGGATTCATACCAAGAATTGGATTTTGGCTTCTGATATATTAATTAATTTCTGCAGATCTTCTAGTTCAGATTAGATTAGATTTAAGATTATATCTTAAATTATATAAGAAATTAGCCTGATTTACATGTTATGTTCAACACTCGTACAATGAGTGTACAATATACATGAGGGATGTGCAAAACGTTTCAACGTTGAAACATTTTGACTCAAAATGGGCTGTTTAGAGTGTTTTGTGCTTGAGATAGCAGGCCTGTTTCCGGCTTGGAACAAAACAACCCCATTCCAATTCAAAATGTTCCATTTTCTGAGGCCTATTTTTCCCTTGCTGATTTTTTTTCTGGCACTGGCTTCTGATCCTATGCGGGGTTTGGGGAAACGTTAAAAAGTGTTTAAAATTTCCTGTTTTCACTTTGGGGGGGGCAGGTTGGGTAGTAGGTACCACTCATCATGCCCTATCACCCAACCCACTTTAGTGTCCTTAAAAGCTACCCATGGGGAACAATGTGGTGTTTCAAGTTTGCCCATTGTTCCCTATGGCTGAAACACTTGAAACGTTTAAAGTTTTGTTCCATCAAAACAACCGGGTCGACCATTGTTTCAACCTTCTGCATCTTGTTTCAAGCTCTGAACAAAATGCAAAATCCATTTAATGCACAGGCCTAATATAGACTGGTAAAATCTGGACACAGGTACAGTTATTCACATATTATGTTGAACACAAGTACAACAGTACACTTCCTTTCTGTATCATGAATTTTGAGGAACCTGTGCCCAGATCCGCTTTGTAAATATACAACATAATCTCTGAACATGGCTACTGAGGTCCCTATTCAGATCCCTATACTGAGTTGTAGTGTTCAATAGAACATGGTCACCTAAGGAGACCTAGGACTTCTAAGACTAGGACCTCAAGCCTAAAAGTAATTTCTTGCCAGTTCCTTAAATATTTCCTCCTTGAATCTCTCTTTCTTTGTATGAACCTGGCATATTCCACATCCTGATTTGAAAATGTTACCATCATAAATTGTACAGCAAGTCACTTTTTTCATTTGATGTTTTTTCATCTGCTTTTCATCCGCTGCCATCGAAAGTGATCTTCAGTTAATTTACATTTGCAATTGATGTTAGGACTCAACAAATTTTGAGGATATCCAAGACATTACTTTTGGGGGACAATTTATATTTTGGAATGCAAACCCTTGCAGCCCAATCTTATGCATATTTACCTTGAAGTAAATCTCACTAATTTCAGTGGGACTTACTCCCAAGAAAATGTGCATAATATTGGAGTGTTGAGTCTTTGCATTAATATTTATTGGCTCTAGGTCCACTTGTTCTGTGTTGCCCATCTCCTGGCAGGAGGAAACAAAATTATTTGAACACAAGTGAGTAAAAATACATATATATTAGAACAAAAATACAAAAATTGCAGTTTTGCAATGTGAGTGGCAGAGTGTTGCCAGAGTGCTGTAATTCTTATGCACTGAAGGAGGTCTGGTCTTTTCCAAATCCCAACGGTACTTGACTGAATTGATGAAATGACCAGGAAAGCCTAATTAAAGCTGTTCAACTCAAATGTATTGATGTATTACATCTATTATGGCTTGGTTCAATAGGTCCACCCTACAAGTGCTGCCACAGCCTGTAAAGCAAACTAAACAGGCTGAATAAGTAATGCCAAAAGGAAAAGAGCTGCCTATGAAATCAAAGGTGTAGGACACAAAAATGCAACAGGATAGCTTGTGAATTTCTTATCGCATAATCCTAAACAGCTAAATTATGTATTGCTCTAAGGATGCAGGTGGCAGAATTAAAAATGCGTATCTATTTTGTGAATGCAAAAATATGAATTGTATTCCAGTATAAATATGTGTTTGCTCACTGGTGTTTAGATCATGATGTTTCCTGCTGCCAGGAGGTAGGCAACATCAAACCAGTGGACCCAAAGACAATGTTACGTAGCTCTTTCCTAATTTCTAGAAGTATCAGTTCTCCTGGCATTAGAGAGAAGGTTACATGCTGGCAGTAACACTGAAAGCCTCATGGACCAGAAGGCAAGTAATACAAAGCTAACATTTACAATGTATTCCATTGACCTCACATAGAGTGGAACTTATCACCTTATGCTTCTCTAAGTGTCTCTCCTGCAGGAGGCCATTTAGGGAGAGCAGAGGAGCCGCCCCCACACTGTGTTTTAGAGCACATGCTATTATTCCTCTGAAGCACCTATATGTCTAGTTATTAGAAGGTATAAAGAAATAACTGCAGCAAATGTTCTTAAAATACACTCGGCTCTTTTGCTGTTGAATCTTGGATATATCAAAGTGGAAGCCTTTGAACCTTGCTTTGAACTTTGGGTCTTTTCAATATTTGTCTTCTTGTGAGTGTTAGTAGGTAAGCCACAGAAATGAGTTAAACTTGTAATGTAGCCTTGTATACTCAGAAGTTGATGCAACTGTTTTTCTGGGTTAAGATCATCTAGTGTAGCTCCCAGGTGGTTTTTGCCATTTTTGTAATGGTGAGCTTATGGTGAACTGTAGGCAATTTTCAGTATTCCAAAAATTACTTTATATTGTTTTATTTCATGTCGTTATAAACTGCCCAAGGCCTGTATCTGCAAAAGGTGGTATAGAAATATATAAATAATGAGTACCTTGTTAATGCCGCACTGGCTACATGGAGCATAGCCAGTGCCTCTGGTTCTAAGTGGGTGGAGAAATTTTGCTCAAACAGAGCTATTACAGCAGAAATTCCACGTGATGTATCTTCTGTGGGTTTGCACCATTTTACACTGCAGGTGTGATATTGTGTGTTAGAATCTCCCCCCAGATGTCGCATACTCTTGCACATACAAAACTAGCAAGTCAGGGAGGAGGTTCTAGATTAGCTCCTTTCTGATATTCATACTGTGTGTGTGTTGCTAATACTACATGTGGGAGGGAACATTCAGCTATTTGATTCCCCACCAACAGAGTGAAATTGTATAATCCAGCAACTGATACATAAAATGGGGTTTCTGCTCCTCTATTTTGTTCTAGGGCCATCATCACAGTTTGGGTTAGGGAGGAATCTTTATCAAAATCAGCATGTTTAAATAACGTCCAAGCTAAGTACTCTGACAGTATAGAAAATTTTATTCACTGTCAGTTGCACAAATAGTGCTATTGGAAGGCCAGAAATGAAGAAGCTCATAAAAGGAGGTTAGCAATAAACCCCCAGTTTATGCCCTACAGTAGGGATAAGTGTTAGTTTAGATTTAACTTAACAACTGCATTAATTATCTGGCAACAGCAGTAAAAAGGAAGTTAATGGGATAATGAAATTCACAGGTGTCATTACGTTTGGAAAGAGCTGTAAACACCAGTCAGGTCAGAGCAGTAAAAAGAAATGAAGACACACAGAGGTCATTGTTAGATAAGGGATTACAACGAAATATGGGCTCTGTACAAAAATAATAATTTCACGTCACAGGCCTGGTGTACACAGAGAGCAGAATGAAGTTTAGAATGGACTGCAAGTGGCAGATACCATTTTTGAATGCTATGTTAAAAACTGGCTGCAAATAGAAAACCAACATCAGAGGCAAAAGACAGGTTAGGGCCATTTTCCCGGATGTACTAATTTTCTATTTGCAGAGAGGGAATTTGTTGTGTTTTATATACAGGAGTATTGGAAAGTAACATCTTTCATCTTTAGCCTGAAGTGGTACACTCTGCCACCCCCTTCTACTGCATGCAAGCTGCAGATACTAATCACAACAGAACAAGTATGAAGCTATTATTACTGGAATATTTGGAGGTCATGGCTAGGATCCAAAGAACCACATGATTTTATAATTACAATGCTGAATATTAAATTGCATTTGTGAATGTGAGTAGGGGTGTTCATGAACCAGAAATTGTGGGTTGGCTTTAATTTGAATCGAATTTGAGCCGAACCGTGTGCTGCTGTACCGGTTCGCTTGAACTGACCGGCTGGTTTAGTCCATTTGATCAAACCGGTTCAGCCTGTTTGACTGAACTGGTTCAGCAGTTCAGGCAGCTCATACTTGTAGATGGGAATCCGGTGAGGATTCTCCTTTGCAAGCAAAGGGTTGGGGTTCCAGGGAATGTTCAGCGATGGCTGGGCAGGGGCAGTGTGGCCATGCCAATGCTATCTGCACATATACAGAGGCCAGAACAGTGCTGCTGCCGCATGGGCAACTTCCTAAATGGAGCTTTGTGTGCACTTGGGGCCATGCCGGGGTGTGTGTGTGTGTGTGTGTGAGTGGCAGTGCCGGCAGCCATGCTGGCTGGTTAACAACCTTTTTATCTCCTTTGCTACCCCGGGGCAGCCGCCCCTTAACCACCAAACTGGTTCGCCTGAACTGGGCTTGGTCCAGCTTGATCACAAACCAAACCTCCTATAGTTCTGTTCACAGTCAAGTTACCAAACCGGCCCAGTTCAAGGTGAACTGGTTTGGCAGTGAACGGTTCATGCACACCCCTAGTTGTGAGCCAGTTTGTGGGGTTTTTAGTTGTGAGCAGAATGGACATTTAAAAAATAACTAGCTGGCCTGGGCACAGAGCATCTGCACCTCTAGTTTGCTTCTCATTCTCGCCCCCCCCATTCATGGCCCTCCCCCTTCTTTTCCCTGTTCCTTCCCTCTCAGCTCCTCCCCCCATTCCCAGCCCATTTCAGGCCGCCTGCCTAACTGCTGATTTCTCTCCCCCTGCCACCACTTTCTCTCCCCGCCTCTCCCCCCTGCCACCCCCCCCCCCACAGCTATCCCCACCACCTCTTTCTCTCACCTGTCCATCCACATTTGGCCCTAGTGCGGGCCGTCCTTACATTTGGCTGGCAGGCGGGGTGGAGAGGGAGGCTAGACCGCCCTCTCCGCCACCTGCTTGGCCATTCTCTTGCACAGCAGTTTCTTCCTCCCCACCACACCCATCCCCACTGTGTTCTGCCCATCCCCACCGCTATCTTGCAGATGCTCATGAACTCTCGTGAAAGCTGTCACGCATGGGATTAGTGATGGGTACATCATATATATATATATATATATATATATATATATATATATATATATATATATAAAACACATAAACTAATTACATATGTTCAGGGGACCTTCTTAAACAAGAGCCCTCTATGCCACATAACAAACCAATTCTGGAACCATGGGGATGTTATAAAGCAGTTTGTAATATGGCTTAGCAGTCTGCTGTTCAAAGAAATACGTTCAAAACTCCCACAGTGATTTTTGAGCAGATTGCTAAATCACGATTGACACTGAAGCCAGGAGCAAAGTGAGCTCAATTCCAACTTGAATATCTTGGTGGCTAACTTACTTGGAAAGCAACCCACAGTTGATTTTGATGTGGTAAGGAGTCTATGACATTATTAGAGCGTACCAATAGAGTACTTCATTTGCATAACTAAGCAGAGACTCTATCTAGGTTAACTAGGCTTATTGAATTGCCCATGGCAAGATGTATCTAGGCAAAAGCAAATATCATATATTTAGAAGGATTCAATAAGTAATTTTAAAGGGTAAAGCATTAGGAAGAAAATTCCATTTCTAGTCAGAACTGCTCTCACTCTAGGACCTGGAAACAGGAGAGAATGTGTATGTGTGATGTATAAAATATGAGCAAGGCCATCAAGAATTCTACAGAATCACCACCCCAGAATTTTGGAGTGTTTTTCTCTCTGAGAATGCTAGTGCAGTAGCAAGTTCTGCCTCAGATGTGGTATTTTCTAGATGTCAGGAGTCACTGACTGACATCCAGACTAATGCTGCACTAGTGGAACATTACTACGGCATCTAGTGGACAGTGTCTTTAGGATCAGATCTAGGATCAGATCTAGGATCAGATCCTACCACTGCAGTTGACGTGGGTAGGGATATCTTGAGACAGCCCCTATTTCCGACCCAACCTCATCTGTAATACATGAAACTGAGCTATGTCACAGGGTTATGATCAGAAGTAACATAATGGATTACACAGGCTTCCTGTCACGCTAGTTTCTTAGCATGAGAGCTACTGCAGCTCTCCACACGAGCATTGTGGAGAGCTGAGGTAGGTTAAGCGGAGAGAATGGGCTTAGCCCGTTCTCCTCGCACATGAACAAGCAGGAAGCCCTGGGTGGCCACATCGGATGCTCACATGATTGCCAGCTCCCTCACAGAGCCGGAGGAGGCTGAGGGGATTGGGGGCCGCTTGTCCCTCGAAGGTCCCATGATGCTCCATGTGAGTGTGTGGGGCATCCTGGAGAGACCACCGGGACTGGGAGGTTTGTTTCAGCCTCCCAGCAGGGGTCTCCTCATGTGTCGTCGTGGCGTGGAGCCGCACCGCAGTGGCACATGACCAGATAGCCTGGGTTAGTGGAGCACTCTCTCTGCTTCTTTGGAGAGCTATCCACCAGAGAACCACCAGGCTCGCCCACAAACCTGGTGGTTCTCACGTTGAATGAAAACTGGCCTAAAGGAGCCCAGCCCGGTTTTAATCCATTGTGAGAATAGCCTCACTGAGGCAAGGGTCTTTCCCTCCTCATGAAAGTCACACCAGATGCTCCACATCATCTAGATGGAGCCCGCACAGGCTTCTGCTCACTCCAGTGTCATCCTCCTGGAAACAGTCTAGCGGTGGCATGGGGCCCTCCCTTATGGCCCGAGTCTTCCACCATTTCCTGCACAGGATGAGAGTTCCATGCCATGAAGGTAACATGAAAAAGTGCTATACAAGCAGTGTAAAACTGGGCTGATTAAAAAAAAACACACTAACGAACATCACGTGGAATTAAAACTTGACTTGAATATTTAAGCATATTATTTTCAGTCCTACCTCCATTATTGACCAAAAGAGCCATCATTATTGCCCATTGGCTGCACATGCACCTGTATATTATAACCATGTTGTCTAAAGAAATTGTGCTTCATATTGACAGTGATTTTGGTACTGATTTTGAAACAGAACTCAACCTTGTTTTGACACTGGATTTCACATTCGCTTTTTGGGTCGAGAACTGAATGATATCTGTCAAACTGGATCTAGTCACATCAGGGTAAACAATGATTGCCTTTTGTCAGGCTTTGCTTGACAATATTTTCATACAAGAAGCATTGGTAGCAAATGACCCATTAACTGCTTCCACCCACACTGTTCTTGGATAATTATCCATCTCTCTATTTCCTGGAGGGGAAAAATAGAATGATAATTTGTTATGCTTTGTGTTTCAGGTCTCTTCCAGTCTAAGGACGGTTAGGGCATGTGCTAAGATGAGGTTTCCCTAACTAGGCATATGATCACATATGAGCTTGAGGCAGGGCAGGCAGGGGAGGGGGATACTTTAATCCTCAATGGCATTCCATTGAGTTTTATGGAACAAAGGAACGGGGCTGCTATCTGGTATATGTTGAAGAAGAAGAAGATGAGAATCTGGTATATTATGAGGAAGAATACTATGAAGAATTCAAACCCTGTTTATTGGCCTTTATTGTCACTAAGAGTAGGTTTGGTTTCATGCAGAAGAATGTGAGAATGTGGTGACAAAATAGTTTGTATCAATTCAGACTGCTGGTAGGGAATCTCATTTCTGCCCTACATAAACATGTCTCTGTAAAAGAAAAGAAAAGAAAAAAGAAAAGAAAAACAACTAGTAAACGTCGGGCCCTTATAAAGGGGAACAATGCTGGGGGCAGGAGGAGAGGAGCGGAGATCTGGTCTTATTTATTTATTTATTTATTTATTTATTTGATTTCTATACCACCCTACCAGAAATGGCTCAGGGAACACACAGAAATAATAAATGAATAGGATGGCTCCCTGTCCCCAAAGGGCTAACAATCTAAAAAGAAACATAAGACAGACACCAGCAATAGTCACTGGAGGTACTGTGCTGGGAGTGGATAGGGCCAGTCACTCTCCCCCTGCTAAATAAAGAGAATCACCACATTAAAAAGGTGCCTCTTTGCCAAATTAGCAGGGGTTACTGTGGTAGCAAGCATGACTTGTCCCCTTAGCTAAGCAGGGTTGACCCTGGTTGCATATGAATGGGAGACTAGAAGTGTGAGCACTGTAAGATATTCCCTTCAGGGGATGGAGCCATTCTGGGAAGAGCAGAAGGTTTCAAGTTCCCTCCCTGAGGCAAGTCTCATGATCAGTGAGAGTCGCCTTTAGGGGGTTTCCAGGGAAAGTGGGCTTAGCCCACTCTCCCTGAAGATGATTACCCGCGGAGCCCTGGGCAGCCGGATCAGCCACCCACATGACTGCCGGCTCCATCACAGAGCTGGCGGGGGCTGCAGGGATCAGGGGCCGTGCGGGCCCCAGACATTCCAGGATGCCCCACATGAGCACGCAGGGCATCCTGGAGAAACCCACAGGGCCAGGAGGCTGATTTCAGCCTCCCGCCGGCGGTCTCCTCATGTGTTGCTGTGCCGCAGAGCTGCGCCATGGCAATACTTGATCAAATAGATGGGGTTAGCGGAGCGCTCACTCCACTAACCTCATCTAAAGGGAGGGGGAATTAGGAGGGTTTGCTGCTGGGAGCTGCATGGTTCCTGTGGCAGCACACGGTTGGGCAAAAGCGAACTAGGCCCCCTTAGCCCGCTTTTGCCCGATCATGAGAATCTCCTCCCTGGGTTCTCCAGGGTAGGGCTTAGAGTGATCCTGCCTGCAACCCTGGAGAAGCCGCTGCCAGTCAGTGAAGACAATACTGTGCTAGATAGCCCAATGGTCTGACTCAATATACGGCAGCTTCCTATGTGTGCTATGTTCTAACAAAGAGAAGGTCCAGGTACTGCAAAATCAATAGCAGGTTGCTAGCTCTGTAATGAGGGAATGGGGGAGAGGGCAAGATTATATGCCCAGCAGGAGATCACTACAGGTTTTCAAGCAGCTTTTCTTTCTCTCTTTGCTGACTAATGATGTCCTTGCATTCCAACAGCAGTGCAGCAGAATAACTGGAGTGTTCGAGGGTCTTTTTTTCAGCTATGTAAAAATTCCCATTTACATTGCTGCGCTCAAGAGCACGGAGCAGCCATTTAACAACAGAATTGCTCATCAGGGCACTCTGCATGGTGATGGCTTCATATTTGGGTAACAGCATTGAAAATCAGTGTTGTGTTTCCTTGCTCCCTCATCTTGCTCCCGCTCCTAGCCATGCAATGTCCAGTCGGCCCTGTGGCTGGGCTCTAATAACAAACAAGCCCTTGGCAACATGCTTTCCTCTGTTATTAGGGGTGTGCATTTTGGAATTTTCTTGTTTCGATTTGTATCTGAATCGAAACACCCCCGTTTTGTTTTGTACCCAAATTTTCAGAATCCGAATCAGCCCTGTTTTGTTTTGTAGCCAAATTTTCTGAATCCGAATCTATTTGGATTTTTAAAAAGGGTCCCAGGGCAAAAAGAGTGGGTGGTGGTAGTGTCCAATGGGTGGAAGCTACCACCCAAATTTCAAAAGAATTAGTCAAAGGGCTGATTTTTTTGTGAATTTTTAAAGTTTACACATCTTTAAGAAATTTCCCATAGGGAATAATGGGGATTCCAGCAAATGTATCGCTTCAAATCAAGGGGAAAGGGATGACCTAGAGCGGAGTGTGGTGGGTGGTAGTGCCCAATGGGGGCAAGGAAACTTCCAGAATTATCTCAAAAGGATTAGGAACATAGGAAACTGCCATATACTGAGTCAGACCATTGGTCTATCTAGCTCAGTATTGTCTTCACAGACTGGCAGCGGCTTCTCCAAGGTTGCAGGCAGGAATCTCTCTCAGCCCTATCTTGGAGAAGCCAGGGAGGGAACTTGAAACCTTCTGCTCTTCCCAGAGCAGCTTCATCCCCTGAGGGGAATATCTTGCAGTGCTCACACATCAAGTCTCCCATTCATATGCAACCAGGGCAGATCCTGCTTAGCTATGGAGACAAGTCATGCTCAGCCACAAGACCAGTTCTCCTCTACATTGGGCAAAGGGCTGATCTTTTGTGAATTGTTGAAGTTTACGTGCCTTTTAAGATTTCTCCCATAGGGAATAATGGAGGTTTCAGCAGCCCCAAAATTCCACTTGGGGGGCACTGGGGTTGCCCAGAGCGAGGGGTTGTGTAGTGCACATAGGGTGCCAACCACCTCCATACCCACAAGCCCTTGGGGTACTGGGTTTTGTGTTTCTGAGGTGTTCATTGTAGATTCTCTGTTAGCATATGAGATTTTCAGTGAAAAACAAGAATCCACTCTCATATGCTACCAGAGAATCTACACTCAGAACACCACAGACACAACAGAACCCAGCACCCCATGGGTTAGCAACCCTTCCCCTGGCCAATGTGGGGTCAGTAAAGAGTGGCAAGAAGCAAAAGAGCCAATGGGGAACAAGGAGGGAATTGTCAGCAGGTCAGCCCATGATTTAGGTCACCGATCAGAAGTCTGGAAGGGTGGGAAATTCAAAGAGATGTCAAACACAAAATGGAGACTGACTCAGAGATCACTACAAAATGGAGGTCCGAAACAACAAAACGTTTTGTAGCCGAAACAGGGACGTTTTGTTTTGTATACAAAACTTTTGGATCTGGAAAATGGGTGTTTTGTTTTGTCTACACAACACCTGAAACAGGCTGTTTTGGGTACAAAATGTTTTGTATCCGAAACATTTCTCACATCCCTATTTGTTATTCCAATCTCATCCTGTTCCCATGAGTAACAAGTGATTGTTTGTTTAATGGGGAACTTCAAGGAGAGCAGGAGGTGAAAGTGAAGTGGAGGGAAATCAAAGAATGGTTTTTCAGAAGTTCATAAAAGTTCATCTGAAGTAGCAGTGGGGGGAGGGGTGCAGGAAGAGAGGAGAGGAGACCTTTTATTTTTGTTCATTTGCCAAAGTGTAGTTGTGCACAGGCACTGCAGTAAGAGAACAACTTTGAACTTCCCTGCCTTGAAATATGAAGCTGATCCGCTTGCTGCAGTGTTGTTGCACAATTACACCTTGGCAAACAAACAAATGAAAGCTTAAGCAAACAATACTCCCAGCTCCTACTATCTGTACTCATTCAAAAGACAAAAGAGGTGAAGCCATTCTTAGCTTCCCTGGTTACCATTTAAATGTGAATAGCCATTTACCTAAATAGATATCATCCTCCCTGCTGGGAGGAGAAAGCCCTCACTTATTCTAAGTGGTACTTACTTAAGAATCATTACAAGGAGCAGTTTGGTAGATCTTAAACAAAAAACATCCCATTATTGTTAAACAAATTGTAAATAAAAAATAAAAGGCAAATCAAAGTAGAGTATTGGATTTGTATGGCATGAGTTGCACTGAGTGCTTCAAGACTGTTGCTGGAGCAGCAGATTGACTTAGTGCACTGTTGTAGTTTTTATGTCTATCTATCTATCTATCTATCTATCTATCTATCTATCTATCTATCTATCTATCTATCTGACTGCCCTGAACATCCATCTCTGGGCAGTTTACAACAACATAAAACAAGTTAAGACAAAAATGTAAACCTTAAAACAATTTAAAAGCACAATCAAGTTAAGTTTGGGGGAAATAAGTCTTCAAGTACTTTTTAAAAGCTATCAGAGACGGGGAGGCTCTTCTTTCAGCAGGGAGCACATTCCAGAGTCTTGGGGCGGCAACAGAGAAGGCTTGTCCCTGTGTAGCCACCAGATGAGCTGGTGGCAACTGCAGACAAACCTCTCCAGATAATCTCAATGGCCAGTGGGGCTCATGGTGAAGAAGAGGTTCTCTTAAGTACCCAGGGCCTAAGCTGTTTAGGGCTTTATAGTTATAACAAACACCTTGTATTTTGCCTGTTGGCAGCCAGTGTAATTATTTTAGTATAGGAGTAATATGTTCTCTATGAGATGACCCAGAGATCTATCTGGCTGCTGCATGCTGTACCAACTGCTAGTTTCTGAACAATGTACAAAGGCAGCCTGACATATAGCGTGTTGCAATAATCAAGTCTGGACGTTACCAGCATACTTGCCACTGTTCTGAGCCCATTCAAGTCAAGAAACATATGTAGCTGTCATATCAGCTGAAGCTGACAGAAAGCACCTCTGGCCACTGCCTCAACCTGGGATATCAGAAAGAGGTTTGGATCAGGAAGCATTCCCAGACTGTGTACCTGTTCCTTCTGGGGAAGTGTGACCCCATCCAGAATTGGCAGATCAAAACTGACTCTGGAGTTCCAACTCTGCACAATAAGTACCTCCGTCTTATTTGGATTCAGTCTCAATTTGTTATCCCTCATCCAACCCATTACCACCTCTAGGCAGGCATTTAGGGATGTTATGACTTCACCTCATGATGTTGACATGGAGAAATAGATTTGGGTATCAGCATAATTATAATACCCCGCACCAAATCTCCTGATGATATCTCCCAGTGGTTTCATGTAGATGTTAAAAAGATGTTGGAGACAGTATGGGGACCTGAGAGACGCCATATAAAAGTTCACATTTTGAAGAGCAACAGTCTCCAAAGGACAGCATCTGGGATCTGCCCGAAAGTTAGGAGAAGAACTACTGGAGTTTGAGATTGAAATCTGATTTCAACATTAGTTTGAGAAAGTTGTGATGCTTAATAACCTCACTTCCACTTTAACAGAAGGAAAATCATATTTTTGAATGCTTAGATCCATAGTTTTTCCACAGGTAGAGGATGTGTGACCTGTCATTCACCTTATTTACCACAGTGTTAATGTATTTTCAGCTATGAGAAAACACTGCAGTACACTTGGGGGAGGGATATGGTTCATTAAAGACACTGCAGGAGCAAGCATAACGATCAAATTTAATTCTACAAGGGCAAATTTAAAATAATACACTTAGGGAAAAAACTAAAATAATTGTAGAAGTATAAGATAGAAAATATTCCTGGCTAGTCAGAACTGCTAAGAAAAGTTTAATGTGAGTGTAGATAACAGTGCCATTCAGATTGTGTTAAGGCTCAATAAAGGTAAATTGTGCTGTCAAGTCGATTTGGACTCCTGGTGCCCACAGAGCCCTGTGGTTTTCTTTGGTAGAATACAGGAGGGGATTACCATTGCCTCCTGCAGCGCAGTATGAGATGATGCCTTTCAGCATCTTCCTATATTGCTGCTGCCCAATATAGTACCAGTGGGGATTTGAACTGGCAACTGTCTGCTTGTTAGTCAAGCATTTCCCCACCGCACCACTTAAGGCCCAATTGGACAAGTATTTTGAGGCATCTATGCTGTGTGTCTCTCTCTGTGTGTATATTAACCTGAAGCACCCTGGATAACATTCAGCTTTTCCCCTTTGTCATTTTTCAGCTCAAAATTGCACTGTGCAGGCTGATTGTTCACTCATGGGGGAAAGATATTGGGAAAATGTAGATAACACATATCTTTATATCTGTGAGCAAAAAAGGAGGATGAGGACTGAGGAGGAGGATTTTAACCTGGAAAAGGAGCAGAGAGAAAGCAGAAACCTCTCTTCAAGTTCACCGATCTCTAGGGCATTCAGGACTGCTGATAATATTACTTTTAAGTAACTACATGAATTTAAAGATCTATTATGCTTAAGATGTATTTCAATGGCATTTTTGAATGTTTAGTTTCATGTACTAACAACTACTAAAGGTAAATAGCATCATTCCTGATTGTGATGCCACTATACCTTATCCCGGTTTGGAATGTTGGCAATGTTACCAACCAGCAACATCCTAATAAAGTGAATACTACCAACCCACAAAATATGGGAATTTAGGATTGTGCAAAGATCATGATCTACCATCAAAGCAGAGGTCAGGAGTATAAGAACATAAGAACAGCCCTGCTGGATCAGGCCCAAGGCCCATCTAATCCAGCATCCTGTTTTGCACAGTGGCCCACCAGATGCCACTGGAAGCCACAGGCAGGAGTTGAGGGCGTGCCCTCTCTCCTGTCATTGCTCCCCTGCAACTGGTACTCAGAGGCACACCCTTGAGGCTGGAGGTGGCCCACAGCCCTCTGACTAGTAGCCATTGATAGACCTCTCCTCCATGAAGTCATCCAAACCCCTCTTAAAGCCATCCAGGTTGTTGGCGGTCACCACATCCTGTGGCAGAGAGTTCCACAAGTGGATCACGCGTTGTGTGAAAAAGTACTTCCGTTTGTTGGTCCTAGACCTCCTGGCAATCAATTTCATGGAGTGACCCCTGGTTCTAGTGTTGTGTGAGAGGGAAAAGAATCTCTCTCTCTCCACTTTCTCCACGCCATGCATGATTTTATAGACCTCTATCATGTCTCCCCGCAGTCGTCTTTTTTCTAAACTAAATGAAGTGAGGTCATGGCTACATGAGGTGCTGGAGTCTCAAGAGTGCCAAAGCTGCATTAAGGAAAAGCTAGTTTTCCAGTACTGGGGTGCCTGGTTTGGGCTTCTCAAGTGGGGTACTTCAGCTGTGTTTGCTCTTTGACTAGTCTCCCTGTGCTGTATTTGCTCACAGTAGTGAACATTGTCTAACTCCTGGACTCTCCTTGGGGCAGGCAAGTCCAGACTGTCTGCCTATTTAAGGGCACGGTGGAGTGGGGCATACAGGGTCCCAATTCTGGATCTCCTAACAAACATACAAGGCTGGGTGTCTTTCACAATTATGTGGAATGTGGGGAAAGCAGAATGCTATACTTGCCATAGAATTCCGCTGTACACAACACAGCCCTGTAGATAAACAGGATATACCTTGTAGATATACCTTGCATCTTCTGTCCAGTCATATTCCTGGTATCTGCTGGAAATACCTTTTCTGCCTCTCACTGTCAAGACTGTTAACTCAGAGTTATATGGCAAAACTTAAACGTATCTAAATTATTTATCAAGGTGGCTTCTTCTGTTTTCAGACTAATATCCATGGCTGCCACTGCAAATTTCTCTTCCCTGAGTGCACAGCTTGTTGGAGTATGTGATGGGGAAATCAGACCTTTGCATTATTTTGGAGATGTGGCTTGGCTTGTTATAATAAAATTAATAATAAAATAAAATAATGTAATAAAGAATTTAGTCCGTTTAGTGACACAGATTCCGTTTCACAAATTCTGGGCATGAGGGGTAACAGTGTCTCCATTTCACTGCATATGCAACACATTTTGGATTTCCAGCTCTTGGGAAAGTACGCCAACAATTTTCATACCCAACTAAGTTATTGAGTAGTTGACTCATTCATTAATTCCGTGAAGCTTAGGCCATTGCTATCATTTATGCAGTTATTTATACTGTATATTCTGCCTTTTATTTAGAAACTATTTCTGAAGTCTTACATGAGTCACATATAGTGAATCCTGGCCCATGGGGTGACTTGTGATGTTAGGCACCCCTTATCACCTTCTTTAAAATGCAATAAGTGCCTATAAGTGCCTTATATAGTCCAGTTGATTGCAACATTAAATACCCACCCTTGGTCAGCTCAGTTGCCAAGGAGCTTGTGTGGGAGACAATTGGGTTTCTGTTTCAAAAGGCCTCAGGTATGCTTCATTCTTAATTACTGTGAGTGGCAGAAAGCCATTGGCTCTCTTGGTATGCTCTTGTTTCTAAAATGAATGGTTCAGAATGAACAGCCAGTACTTGGAGTTCTGACCAGTGGCAGCACCAGCAACAGCAGAATGGGCCTTTTGTGGCTTTGTTTTTGCTGGTAGCAACCAGTCTGGGTAAAATTCCGCTGTCAAGCATTACAAAGCCCTTTTGGCTTCCTTACAACAGAATGTGGCCCGGAAGAAATCAGCTGACAGAAGGTGGAATCATCTGTCGAAATAACAAGGTCATTCTGAGTTACTTCTGCTTAATTACTTGGGAAGTGAAGGGAGAAGGGTCATTTTCTTTGTGACCCTTTAGTCTTCCCAGCAATGCAAACCACAGCCACTGTAATTTACTTTATGATTGCATCTTTTCAGAAAATACAGACAGACTCCTCTTATCAACCATAGTCTGAGAACTTCAGAAGGCCTCGGCTGGATCAGGCCAAACTAGAATTCTGTTTCCAGCAATGGCCATCCAGATGCCACAGTGGCCATCCAGATGCTGTTGAGAAGCTTACAAGCAGGGCATGAATGCAACAGTCCTTCCTGTTAAGTAGTATAAAGGTAAAGTGTGCCTTCGAGTCGGTGTCGACTCCTGGCACACACAGAGCCTTGTGGTTTTCTTTGGTAGAATACAGGAGAGGTTTACCTGCCTCCTCCACGCAGTATGAGACGATGCCTTTCAGCATCTTCCTATATTGCTGCTGCCTGATATAGGTGTTTCCTATAGTATGGAAAACATACCCACGGGGATTCGAACCAGCAACCCACTGCACCATTAGGTGACTGTTACGTAGTATACAGCATCTAAATATGGATATTCCATTCAGTTGTTATCACTAACAGGGACGGAGCCACCATTGGGTGAAAGGGTTCAAAGAACCCAGGCCGCCAATGGGGAAAGGCCGTGGCTCGGGCTCCATAGGAGCCCAGAGAGAACTCCCCCCTCCCACGCCCGGGCTGCTGAGAGCCTGGGCGAACCCTTTGTTGGTTATTTCAGGCAGCTCCGACTGCCCAATAGAACGTATTTCCCTTCCTCTCCCTCTCTGGAGGGAGAGAAAAGGGAAGACGTCCTGTTAGGCAGCCGACCCTGCCTGAAATGAAGAGCTGAGAGCCCGTTCCGGCTCTCGGCAGCCCAGGCCATGCCCCCTTGTCATGTGCCTTGTCATGCACATGACATAACGCACACGGGCATATTGGGGCTGTCGAGCGGGGCTGGATGCAGGCCGCCGCTCGGCTGGCTCCGCTCCTGATCACTAATGTTAACATTATGGTGTTGACAGACACCACAAAATGGTCTAATTCTTTGAAAAGGACTATTTAAGCTAATGGGCATTACTATTTATTACAATTATCAGTTCCATGTAGTTCCTACCACATCCTGTGGTAGGGTGCTCTTGGACTTTTCTGACCCATAAGGCACATCCTTTTTAATGAAAAATTAAATGAAAGCATGTGAACACATGCAGAGGAGGCTACCTTCCATGCTCTTGCTAACTCTGCAGTTGAAATCTATCCTGCAATAAAAAGCTTTGACATTCAGATGTTCATGATGGCTTATAGGGCTGTGCTATTGGGAGTATCAGAAGTCCCGATAGTGCCATTCCCTCCCTCCACCACAGGGAGGCAGCTAGTCATGGGATTGCCCCAGATAGTAGAGTGGTGGTGGTGGTGGTTCGTTAAAGCCCAACCCAGCACTGTCACATGAAAGGCCAAGTGGTTGGGGAGAATTCTGGGAGCATCCATAGAGAGGATGGG
This sequence comes from Hemicordylus capensis, assembly GCF_027244095.1. Lineage (NCBI taxonomy): Eukaryota > Metazoa > Chordata > Lepidosauria > Squamata > Cordylidae > Hemicordylus > Hemicordylus capensis. The sequence continues at coordinate 183,916,459 of NC_069659.1, read as the reverse complement.
GAATCACACAGGGGAGGCTGGGGGGAAGCGCAGGGATGCCGAGGGACCTTAGTTCCTCCCAGAGCTTCTCCCATGAGAAGTGATAAGAGTGAGAAGGACTGCATAATGACCAACTTAAGGTTTCAGGGGTCCCTTGACAAATTGGCCTCTATGGCCCTACCTCCTACCTAGGTGGACCCTGAGATGGTCACTCTGCTGCCACTACCACACAAAAGCTAGGCGCATAGGAACATAGGAAGTTGCCATATACTGAATCAGACCATAGGTCCATCTAACTCGGTATTGTCTACAGAGACTGGCAGTGGCTTCTCCAAGGTTTCAAGCAGGAATCTCTCTCAGCCCTATCTTGGAGATGCCAGGGAGGGAACTTTGAACCTTCTGCTCTTCCCAGAGTGGCTCCATCCCCTAAGGGTGCTCACACATCGTCTCCCATTCATATGCCACCAGGGTGGACCCTGCTAAGCTAAGGGAACAAATCATGCATGCTACCACAAGACCAGCTCTCCAGCACAGAAGGGTTCTCAGGGATGAGCAGGGGCCCTTGGCAGCTCCCAGTGATGCTCCACTATAGGTATTTTAATGTATGGAGCTGCTGTTCTAAGTAGAAGTTTGTCTTTTAAATGAGAAGGTCACATTTTAACATGTCCAAGAAGAAAAAAATAATAATTCCAAAGGAAAGGAGTTCTTGTTTGGGGGTGTTTTATGTATTGCTTATTCCACTTTGCCAAAACACAATCATACCAGAGTTGTCAAACATATCATTATTTTATGAGTTCAGGTTAGAGGAGTGTTTCTCAGAGTTCCTAGGCGGGAGGCAAACTTTCAGCACTGTTTCCTGGGCTGATATATTTTATGTATGCAAACTCTGATACAGATGCCAGAAAATAAAATTTGTGTGCCTAAACAAATTGGTGGTTTGAAAATATTTTCATCTCATATTTTCCTTCCCATATAAAACAACCAATTAGTTTGGGATATGTGTTCTCATTATTTAATTGTAGAGGAAAATGAAATTCAATAAAGCTAATTCTGTTGCTTTTTTTAAAAAAAGGAAAATAAATTAAGGAAACCTACGTATATTGCCTGAAGGAGAAGTCAGATAACTTGCACAGTATGTTCAATGAGCTCCCCCCCCCTTTTTTAAACAGGTTTTTACATTCAGAAATATTCAGTAGACAGCAAGAATGATACTACTGCAAAAGAGTCCTGGGTCATTGTGCAATTGATATGACCTATTTTCCAATCGTTTCTAGAAGTGATGTTTAAAAATGCTCAGGAGTTTTGTGTGGCTGCTAAACGTGGCCTTTATTTCTGCAGTTTATCATGATCTTGATGTCTATGGAAACTCTGTGAAGTCTATTGGAAATACTTTCTTTTAGGAATTGTGTTTGGAAATTGTATGCATTCCCAAATGTTCATCTGAATGCAGATGCTGTTTTCAATGTGATGTGCATTCAGATGTACATCCAGCTGTAGATGCTGACCATTATTTTAATGGCTTAGACATCTGGATGCACATCCCAACACACATTCAAACATGGAGGCTGTCATTTGCTTTCAGGGTGTTGTGCGTTTTTAACCACCTGACTAATTTACAGAACAGTTTGATTAACAAGCCCCAAAAAGTTTTATTTTTCTGATGGAGAAAAAATCCAGTCAACTAAACTGAAAGTGGGTACGGGATAACCACTGGATTGTAGACTAGCAGAACTAGGAGAGGAGAGCTGGTCTTGTGGCTGAGCATGACTTGTCTCCATAGCTAAGCAGGATCTGCCCTGGTTGCATATGAATGGGAGACTTGATGTGTGAGCACTGCAAGATATTCCCCTCAGGGGATGAAGCCGCTCTGGGAAGAGCAGAAGGTTTCAAGTTCCCTCTCTGGCTTCTCCAAGATAGGGCTGAGAGAGATTCCTGCCTGCAACCTTGGAGAAGCCGCTGCCAGTCTGTGAAGACAATACTGAGCTAGATAGACCAATGGTCTGACTCAGTATATGGCAGTTTCCTATGTTTCCTATGTTCCTAACTACAAATATCCCCTTTGTAAATAGAACCTGCTGGATTCTTGTCCCTGCTGAACACTGATCATATCAAATATTCGCATCTGTCTTGTTGACTACAACTGTTATTAGCTGGGCTTGCCCTAGCACCTGACAGACTTTGTACATCTTTACATGGCTTCCAATGAAAATGTTTTTAGTTTCCCCATTGTTCCCTATGGCCAGAACAAGCTGCACTCACAGAATGCACTGCATAGAAGTTTTGCATTGCAATTTGCAATGCATTTTGCAACCCTGCCTTGAAAAATATGGCAGAAGTACAAAGTAAAAGGGAATCTGTCCCTCCCAACACATTTCAAACACAGTCCAAAAATGGCCAAAAAATAATCACTGAACCAGAATCCATTGACAGCCACAGTGCCTGGGCTACAGTATCATCATTGTCACAAGTTGCTCTCTCACATACAATTATGACTCCATTGCAACAGCTGCCACAACAGCACCCTTAGCAGCAAGCATAGCCATATGCTCAACTAGAGCAACTTCAGCCACATTTTGACTGAGTACTCCTTGCCATGCAGATTGCAGAGCAGACCAGAGTCGTGAGTGAAACACAATTTAGTATTAAGGCTCATCATGAAGCTCATCACAGCAGTCACCATAATATTACACAGAGAGAGCAAGAGAGAGCTGTCACTGTCCATTTCTCACCACAACACTATCTCACAAACAAACCAAACTACATCTCAAGGAAGGAAGGCACCCAAGGTCTGCCTTTGTCAATTTGAAATCCAGCAAAACCAGATAGTTATAGCAGCAATAGCACAGGATATTATACTCAGTGCTGAGAAAAGAAAACTACAAAATCAAACCTTCCTTCCTTCTCTCCTGAGGTATTCTCTTCTTCAAGAGTGGCACAGTATAAGGGCTCTCTCTGCCTCCCAATCCCTTTGAAATTCCCTCATTCTGTGTTCCCCCCTCCCTCCACCTTCCCCTGAGCAAGTTTGGGGCACAGTTGCCCATGACAACACTTGATTAGTATGATGACAAGCCAACCAAGAAGCAGAAGCCAGTGCCAGTGCCAGACAACTAATCAGCAGGGGAGAAACAGGCCTCCAAATGGCACTTGAAACATTTAAATATTTAGATTGAAATGGGGTTGTTTTGTTCCAAGCTCAAAACAGGCCCTTTATTCAAAGGGTGTTTTGTTTCAAGCTCAAAACACTCATAATGGCCTGTTTTGAGTCAAAATGTTTCAACATCAAAACATTCTGCACATCCCTAGTAAGGAACCCCAATAAACTGTATGTATCTGCTGTTTTATTTATTTAGTTAAAATATTTTATAAACAGTTACCTGAAACATTTAGTTTCATGCTATGTAGGCTTCATGTTGTTTATGAAGTAGAGCTGAAGCAATTTTTCTTTACATTTACAAATCAATGAAATACAGTACTTTCTTGGCTACAATGGTAACACATTCCTCCACAGACCCTGGGAGAAGAAATTTAGCTTATGTTAACTGAGGCCTCTTCACATGACCACTTCAAAGTATTGTGGCCAGGACAGGAAGAAGCTAAGCTGATTTGTCACCACATATACTCCCACAATGTGCTGTGGTAGTTGTAGGGTAGTGGTGTGCACAATGTTTCGTGCTTGAAACGTTCCAACTTGAAACTGGTTGTTTTGAGTGTTTCTAGCTTGAAACAGAACACCCTTCGAATTAAGGGCCTGTTTCGAGCTTGGAACAGAACAACCCTGTTCTGAATTGGAATGTTTTGAGTGTTCTGAGCAAGGGGAAAACAGCCCTCCAAAATGGCACTAAGAATACTTAAAACATTCCAAGCTCACTCTGTTGGAACATTCTGGGCGTTCTGAGATTGGAACGGAACCCAAACTCCATTCTATGCACATCCCTCTTTTAGGGGTATGTGGAACAAACAGCCTCTCTTCAAAATACCTCAAATATCTTGTAGGGCACTGCATAACAGGAATTGGATACAGCCCCTATCTGCAGCATTTTGCATCATATCATTTTCAAAGTAAAATTGCTAATATTGGCACTGCCTTATACAATATTTTCTGTATTGGAGTGAGCAGTACTGAACTCCATCTGATGATTGGATAGCTACTTACATGCTTTTTTCTGTTGCTGATGGTGTCACAATACTTGCTTGTTGTCAAATTTGGTGATGTACCATATAGGGAAAATGCCGAGCAGCGGAGAACAGACTTGCAGTTGTTCCAAGCATGCTGAAATGGGTTCATCTCCCTTACAGTCACAGTGCTTGGGAGGAGGAGAAACAGAATTGTATATTACAAGGTGTCTGAGCCACTCTTCTGTTAGCAACTCTTTAGAGGAGCATTGGGAAGGTATTGCTTGTCATGCAAGACTGAACCTGTTTATTGTTGACCTCATCTGAATGTATATATTCAAAGCAAAAGTGTGAAAGGGAGAGGTTTGCCTGCTTCTCTGAAACGCTGGCAATTCTGCCTGCAATAGGGGTATCAAGCTTTAAGAAGAGTCCACTATTGATTCTAAAAGAGGTCTACCATGTCTGAACATTTTATCCAAATAATATTTGGATAATTTCCCATTATTTCCTGTGTGCCATTATATCCTTTGCAATGTTGCATTAAAGGATTTGATTCAGGCCGATACAATTATTGGATTCACAACTTTATAATTGCTTGCATAGAACTGGAATCAGATCTGATCCGATAATTTTATACATGCACAGCCCTAATACCTTGCCTAAACAGAAGCCTCCAGATTATCTCAAAATCTCATTTTGGGTAAAATTGAGTGGCAACTTCACTTTTTACAAACCAGGAACCGATTAACTTCCATCAATATTCTGCAGATTGTTCATTCCAGCACCTTCCTAAAGGTAAAGTGTGCCATCAAGTCAATTTTGACTCCTGGCAACCCACAGAGTCCTGTGGTTTTCTTTGGAAGAGTACAGGAGGGGTTTACCATTGCCTCCTCCCATGCAGTATGAGATGATACTTTTCAGCATCATCCTATATCACTGCTGCCCAATATAGTACCAGCAGGGATTCGAACCAGCAACTTTCTGCTTGTTAGTCAAGCATTTCCCTAGAAACCTACAAATTCACCTTAGAATTTTACTATAGATGCTATTCAGCAGCAGCTTTAGATGGTTGCATGTATTGAATTTAGCATTTGCCACAACACTGCTATTCTGAATTTGGGGTAGAGAGGAGTTGTGGTGGAGGAGTTGTTTCCCACGGCTACTGAGTACTGAAGTGGCTGTAAAAATCAGTTCTTGGGCACTTATTCTCTCTAACAGGGTACCTTGAAACTAACCTTTCTTTGAACTTGTGTTATTCACTGGTGAAATTATGCCTTCCTCCTCATATTAGGAGGGAGCACCAGTAGTATGAGAAAGCTGTCTGTCCAACTAGCTAGCTCTTCATTTAGTCAGATAGCTTGGATCATTTAAAAAAAAAAAAAACCCCAAAAACCTCTGATACGTAGGGTTGCCTATTTACTGATGTCTTGTGGTCATGGAGCTGTGAAAATTCACTTGGCCTTGTGATAAGGAATGTCTTTCAAATAGTCTGTGGTGTTTAATGGAATCCACCGTATAGAGCAACAAATCTCAGCAGACCATTGGATTTTGGTTCCAGGTCAGTAATCCTTTATTTCAAAAGAGGCTTTGGTCGATGAGGCACCATAAACAGAACTCTCCATGCATGGAAAGCTTACATAAACTCTCTCAATTGTTTCCATGGCTCTCCAGCTTGTCTATCCTACTATATCATACCATTGGCTTTGCCATCTAAGCCCCTGCCAGGTGGCTACCATTTCTAAACTATCCATCCTTTTTGGTGTGAAAGTCATTTTACCCAAACAAATGTCATAATAAGTACAAGGGCACCAGCCATTACATTCATATTTGTTTAATGTAATCTCCTGTCTTACAAATATGTGTGTGTGTGTGTGTGTATAAGCATGCACATATGCTTAAATAGATTGATGCTCAGTTCCGAAGAGGAGTTGTTCAGAGACATAGTGAGGTCATATACACAATCACCTGGGGGGTGGTTTGGGGGAGGGAAAAGCCCACAGCTGGTTCCCAACACATGAATAGATGCTCTGCGTATCTCTGCTAACTCACCCCACAGATAATTGAGGATCCCAGCACTCTGGGAAGGGAAACTAAAGCTGCATCTGCCATCAGTCACAGAGTCCTGAAGCTAGAGTACAACAGCAGATCTCCTTTGCCTGGCCTCTCTAGCCTCAGGACTCTATGACAAAAATGGCTGACAGCTGCCGGGAAGAAGTTTAACATAGCAATTGCAACACACACTCAAACTCCAAAGTAGGACAGTGGCTATTTTCATCCTACTTTGGGGAAAATCTAGGTTTAAAAGTCGGCCTACCCATATTTGAATGGGCTGAGTTGGAGGGCTTCCTGTGAGTTTTCATGAGCAGAAAAATCTGGGTTTGCTGCCTCCTACTTTGAGCTTATTGGTTGTGAGAATGAGCCCAGTGCTTATTTATACTTAGGAGGTATTTGCATTGGGCTACATGTTATGATTTTATTAAGACCAAAATATCTTCAGAATCCTTATTACCCTGATTAATTATATACCCTGATTAATGAAGCACCAGTGCAATCGGAGAAACGCTGGTGCTTCTGAAAAGTCGAACCACTCAGCTTCACTGCTGGCTCAGTGGCGGGGGCAAATTTTGATGACCCTTCCCCAGGAAGTTTTCTATGCTTCCTAAAAATACATCCCTGATAGTCCTCTGAGGTGTTTTTTTGGTGACATGGAAGGTTTCCAGGGGAAGGGGAGGTCGTTGAAATTCACACCCAGAGACTAATGCAGTGTTAGTCTGCAACTCTTGTGAATAACTGGTGCTACACCAGTGCTACTCCTGTTGCACAGTACTTCATTAGTCAGGATATTAGCCAGTATATCTATCCATCAAATTATTCTGAAATATGAATGGGGGTTCTGAAGGAAAATTATATGTAAGCACAGTTCCTGTTCTGTCTTCTAAGTGACTGAAGATAAGATATAGTAAGAGTGTAGAGTTACTATATGCTTCTCGTGATATGCGTCTAAGAATGTAGAGTTACTGCCAAAATCTACAAGTGTGAAAATTTGTGGTAAAACCCAAAATTATAGATTTTTTTGAGAGCTCTGGAGGATAGAACTCTGCATTTACAAATAATTCTTTCAAATCATGTAAGAAATCCCATCCTAGAGAGCTCAACAGCACAAGCAAAACCTACCAGGGTCAAGTCATACTATAGAGAAAATTCATAGGAACCACTACCTTCCAACCAAACACACACACACACAGCAAGAGAAAGGGAAAATTCCTTTAAACAATAACACCACACACACAATTATTTCGTGGGTGGGTACACAGGTGTGGGGGGAGGCAGGAATGAACCTACCTTCCCCCAGATGACCCTTGAAGTTCCCTTCGGCATGCTGGTGTGCGCCCACACAACCCACACTGCATGGAGCTGCACGGATTTCTGGAGGCTGGGACTCGTTTCCCTGACCTCCAGGAATTTCCTATTGAACCTGAGCATACACATGGCCTCAGTGCCGGGGTTAAGATCATGCTTGTGCCCTTAACCTTGGCTAAAGGTCGGAAATAGGGTTAGCCGAGGTGGCAGCGACAGGATTGGCCTTGATCCTGGCACTGCACATGAGCAGCCTAACCCAGGCTGGGCTGTCCTAGCCTGGGTTAGGCTGCTTGTGAGCAAAACCTTATCGTGTGATGTTTATTGCTTTTGCCTTGTGCATGAGTGTGTGACTGGCATATTTTGCTTTTGCTGTGCCCAAAGATGGGTTAAAATACACATTACGGGAAGCATACAGACTGGATTACTGCAATGCACTCTATGTGGGGCTGCGCTTGTATGTAGTCCAGAAACTACAGTTGCTCCAGAATGCGGCAGCCAGGTTGGTCTCTGGGTCATCTCAGAGAGACAATATTACTCCCTTATTTAAAGAGCTACACTGGCTGCCGATATGTTTCTGGGGAAAATACAAGGTGCTGGTTATAACCTACAAAGCCCTAAATGGCTTGGGCCCTGAGTATCTAAGAGAACGTCTTCTTCATCATGAACCACACCTCCCATTGAGATCATCAGGAGAGGTCTGTCTGCATTTGCCACCAGCTCGTCTGGTGGCTACTCAGGGACGGGCTTTCTCCGTTGCTGCCCCGAGGCTTTGGAATGAGCTCCCTAGTGAAATAAGAGCCTCCCCATCTCTGACAGCTTTTAAAAAGTCTTAAAAGACACATCTGTTCATCCAGGCTTTTAATTAAATATTGTTTTAATAGTTTTAATATTGTTTTAAAATATTATTTTAAAAATTTTAAATTGTTGTAACATTTTAACTTTTTTGTTGTTCTTTTGTTTTAACTAATGTTTTACTTTTTCTGTTTTGTTGTAAACCACCCAGAGATGTAAGTTTTGGGCAGTATAAAAATATGTTAAACAAATAAATACAAATTAGCATTTGCCAACTGCTTGCCATGAGCTGGGGAAATGATGCCACATTTACCATTAGTCAAGAGAGAGGAGGTGCAGTGCAGTTTTAGTGATGACAACATTCTCTCATCCTCACTCCCACAGTGGCATGGAGGCCATAAAGAGTTAGGAAGGTGCTGTAGCAGTCCTACAAGGCTTACACTGTACAGCTATTTTTTATTGCAAATTACTGTAAAATTGGGAAATTTGAAAATTCATAAAATTTAAATTTTCCATACAGTACAGATGTGATGTTGAGAGTCTGGTCTTGGTGGGGAAACATGGATGATGAAATTCAAATCTTCACATCAGCATTTGAAATGTGTGTATATAAAGTGTATATAAAGGAAGTATATAAAGGAAGTGTGTATATAAAGGAAGACATGAACAATTAAAGGCAAATCTCTTTTTTCTTTTAAAAAAGAGTTGAACTGCTGAAATAAAAAGAGAAAGTGCAACGAATGTCCTAATGGTTTTATTTACTGGTCAATAACTGAAATAAACTTATCTATCCTAATGGTTTTACATTAGGAGAATTCTCCTGTGAAAATAAAGTACTTTCATATCAAAATGAAATCAAACATCCCCATTATCAATGTCACTAAAAGTACTATAACTAAATTAACTATGGCCAAGATCAGCATCACAAAATCAACCAAAGTAAAGAATGCATGTGTTTAATAGAACTGATATTATAAAATAGTTTGGTTTTTTTTGAATACTGAATAAAATGTGTGCATGGTTAGCACAGTGCTTTTTATCAAAATAATCCTAATTCATAGCATTTCTGTTTTCCAAAGCAGAACATTCTTGACAACAAATGAAGTTGTTTGTCTTTCAACAAACCGTGAGGCTGGAACACTGGCATTAAATTGTAATCTTCATGAGGGGAAAAAAGCCAGCATCTTTGGTAGCCATCAGAGACTTTAAAGTTTAATTAAATGCATAAACTAAAAATAGTGCTATAAAAGTAAAGTTGAAGATACCTGTAGGATACCCAGAGGCTTTATCCCAATTTCCACCAACGACCCTACCTACATCCTGTGTGGCATGGTACATACATCTCATCTGAGAATATAAACCATTTTACAAGTTAGCCTCCTGTGTTCATTGAACCAGCCAGGTACCTAGATTAAGCTGAAGAACTCCTCTTGAATTCAGTGCTGTCCTCTTCAGCAAGTGCTAAACAGCGGTTGCCCAGAAGAGGTAGCCAGCAGGTGTGTTGGTGTGGAGGCATAACTCGCTGGTGTGCCTCCACTTCCCTTTCCACATAGTCAATGAACACAGGAAGGTAACTTGTGATTCAGGCTATATAGGAGCCATAGGGTGATGGAACACAGGTGAGTGGATAAAGGCTGTCAAGAGTGGGGAGAGAAGGTGGAATGAGAAGCAATGAATTCACCTAAGTTCCTAGCAGTAGGGGTATGCACAAACAGTGCATTGCCGAACCGGTTCACCTTGAACCAGGCCAGTTCAGAGAGTTGATTGTGGATCAAACCGGTGGTGGTTTGGTCTGTGAACTAAATGAACCAGGCTCAGTTCAGCTGAACCAGTTTGGCAGTAGCCTGTCCCATCAGGAGCCAACAGAGGAAAGTATCGAGAATTTTCTTGAACAGTGCAGTTTCTCCCTACTGCTTTTACCCTGCTTCTGGCAATCTATTATTATTATTGTTTACATAGTCAGACATGTGTTATTGACTGGTTTGTTTTATCCACACATCGAGTCCTGCCCAAGGACCTGGGATGGCTGAATTTAATTGTCAATTGTTATAGATGTAATAGATGTTATAGATTGTCAATTGTTATAGACCCCTGCTAACTTGGCAAAGAGGCACCTTTTAATGTGGTGATTCTCTTTATTTAGCAGGGGGAGAGTAACTGGCCCTATCCACCCCCAGCACAGTACTTCCAGTGACTGTTGCTGGTGTCTATCCTATAATTCATTTTAGATTGTGAGCCCTCTGGGGACAGGTATCCATCTTATTTGTTTATTATTACTCTGTGTAAACCGCCCTGAGCCATTTTTGGAAGGGCAGTATAGAAATCGAATAAAAAAATAAAATAAATAAATAAACAGATATTGTCGCAGAATATAGGCTGTTCCCAGTAAAGCTGCTTTTTGTGATTGGCGGATGGTGATTTCTGTGACCCCTATGGTACTGAGGTGCTCTTCAAGGTCTTTTGGAACTGCACCCAGGGCGCCAATTACGACTGGGATGATTTTGGTCTTTTTCTGCCACAGCCTTTCAATTTCGATTTGTAGATCTTTGTATTTGGTGATTTTTTCATTTCTTTTTCTTCTATTCTGCTATCCCCTGGTATTGCTATGTTGATTATTTTGACTTGTTTTTCTTTCTTCTTGACTACAGTGATATCTGCTGTATTGTGTGGCAGATGTTTGTCTGTTTGTAGTCGGAAGTCCCATAATATTTTTACATCTTCATTTTCTTCAACTTTTTCAATTTTATGGTCCCACCAATGTTTGGCTGCAGGTAGCTTGTATTTTTTGCAGATGTTCCAGTGTATCATTCCTGCTACTTTGTCATGCCTTTGTTTGTAGTCAGTCTGTGCGATCTTTTTACAGCAGCTGATTAGGTGGTCTACAGTTTCATCTGCTTCTTTACAAAGGCGGCACTTGCTGTTTGTTGTGGATTTTTTGACTTTTGCTCTTATTGCATTTGTTCTTAGTGCCTGTTCTTGCGCAGCCAGTATTAAAGCCTCTGTTTCTTTCTTCAAGTTGCCATTCTTAAGCCATTGCCAGGTCTTGGTGATGTCTGATTTTCCACTTATATTGTGCAAATATTGACCATGCAGGGGCTTATTTCTCCATTTTTCTGCTCAGTTCTTGACTTGTTCTTTCTTGTAGGCCTGCTTTGTTTCATTGGTGTTGAATAGTTTCGCATTATTGACCATTTGTGTGTCAATGTGTGTTTTTATCTGTTATCTGTTGTCTTGTTTTTATGCTTGTTTTATATGTTTTTAGTTTGATGTTTTTATTGCTTGATGTTTTTATTGCTTTTATAGTATGTTTTAATTTTTGTAAACCACCTTGGGTTTTCTTTTAACGAAAGGCGGTATAGAAATGTAAAAATAAATAAATAAATTTGAAGTGCATCTTCTTCACTGTCCTTGATATATTCTTCAAGGCCTCTTTTCTCCTCCTCTACTGTTTGATGGACTTGCAGCATTCCTCTTCCACCTGAACTGTGAGGGAGGTATAGCCTATCTACATCACTGCGGGGGTGCAGAGCATGATTGATGGTCATGATTTTCCTGGTCTTACGATCCAGCGTCTCTAGCTCTGCCTGCGTCCAGTCTATTATTCCTACAGTGTATCTGATAACAGGTATAGCCCAGGTGTTTATGTCTTGTATGGTGTTCCCACCATTGAGTTTGGACTTGAGGATTTTTCAAACTCTCCTGATGTATTCACTTCCAATTTTTCTTTTAACTTCAGTGTGTGCGATGTTATCAGCCTGGAGAATGCCCAAGTATTTGTAATGTTCTTTCTCTTCCAGGTTCTTGATCTTGCTTCCATTGGGCAGTTCTATTCCTTCTGTTTTTGTGATTTTTCCTCTGTTCATTATTAATGCAGCACACTTGTCTAGTCCAAACTCCATTGTTATATCGCTACTGAATATACGGACAGTGTTTAGCAGTGATTCGATTTCTGACTGGGACTTTCCATACAACTTCAGATCGTCCATGTACAGCAGATGGTTGATTTTACTGGATGTTTTAGATGTTTGGTATCCGAGGCCTGTTTTGTTTAGTATTTGTGAAAGTGGGGTCATGGCAATTACAAACAACAGAGGGGATAGTGAGTCCCCTTGGAACATACCTCTTCTAATGCTAACCTGTCCAAGTGTCTCACCATTGATTGTTAACTGTGTACTCCACATGCTCATTGCTTTTTAAATAAATATCTGAATGTTTTTGCTGACACCAGTTGTTTCTAAACATTTTAGTATCCATGTGTGAGGCAATGAATAGAAGGCTTTCTTGTAGTCAATCCATGCAACACTTAGATTGGTTTTTCTTCTCTTGCAATTTTCTAAAACCATTTTGTCAATCAGCAGCTGGTCTGTTGTGCCTCTGGTGTTCAGACAATTTCCTTTCTGTTCAACTGGAAGCTGTTTGTTAGTTAACAAGTGTTACATCACTTTTTAAGTCAAAAGCCATGCAGTTCATCGTTGCCTGGAGCATTCCAATTTTTAATTTTCTTTGCTCTTTCACTTATTAATTCTGGTGTTATTATTAGATCTTGCATTTGTTGGTTACATTTTTTGACCTCTTTCATCCAGCCTGCTTTTTTATTATAATCTATTGGATTGTCCCATAATTTCCCCCAGAATTGCACTGTTTCTTCTTTATTTGGTGTTTCTACGTTTCTTGCAGTTTCTCTTTCTATGCTTTGGTAGAAACGTCTCTGATTCGACTAGAATTGGAGATTCTGCCTTTGTTGTGTAGTTCTGGCTTCATATCTGCTAATCTTCTTTGACACTGCTGTTATTTGCTCCTTTATTATTTCCAGGACTTCTCTAATTTTCCTTGAATCTAGGTGGTATTTTTGGATCAGATACTGTTTGGTGTTTTCACTCTTCAGCTTCTTGTCTTTCATATCTTTCAATTTACTAGCATCTGATCGAAGCCTGGAGATTTTATTTTCTAATCTAATCTTCCATTTAGGTGATGTACTACTTTCTTTTTTTACAAGTCCACTGATCTTATATCCGAGCTCTTGTGTTGTTATTGTTGCTGCACTGTACATTAGTTGGTTTGTTTCTTGCAAATTCTTGGTTGTTATTTCTGCAAGTGCAGCATTGACATCTTTTAATACCTGAGCAAGTTGTTTTTTGGCAACTGTTTTTAGAGCTGGAAGTCAAACCCTGGTGGTTGCTTGGTTCATGTGCTCAGTTATTTTTTGCTTTAGTTCTTGTTGCTTTTCTGTTAAATGGCATTTGGGTTTTTGAGGTGAAGGCAAAGGGGCGGTTGCCTGGTTTTGATTTTGAAACAGTTCAGCAACGGTGGTATCCTCTATTTCCAACACCTCCTACACCTGCGCCTGAGCAACTGCTTCAGTTGGTGGTAATTCTTCTTCCATATCTTGAGCCTGTGTTGCTCTTTGCAGTTCTTCCAGCTCAACTCCTGTGAATACTTTATTTCTTATTATGAATCTTCTCTGGTCTGCTAGCCTTTGTTCTGTGATTTCTGTATCTGGATGCTTCTCTTTCCAAATTTGGCACATTCTTTTTAAATAACCTCTTCTAGTTGGACTAGACTTGTAATAGCAGATCATTATTTCCTTGTTGGCATTTTCCGTATATTTTGTCGGTTAAGCGACGTTTCTTCCAGTAACTTTGCTGTCTTCAGCCCTGGTTGCTCAACTGAAGATCCTGAGTCCTGTTGCCCACTTGCCACCAGATGTCCAGGGACTCCAGCACCTGGCATGGTCCTTGTTGACCCGGGCGACGACCGATCCGGTATAGCTTTATTAAAGTTACGTCTCACCATATTGTTGATGGGAGAGGCACTCTTTGTCTGGCTCCTCTGGTGAGACCTGTCCAGTATGGTTGGACCTCTGGCATAGCTCTCACCTTCCTCAGAGCATGCAAGCCCCACAACCATGCCAAGGTAGTGCCTCACTGGGGGATTATAATAATAATTATTATTATTAGTTATTATTTGTTATTATTTGTTATTATTACACAGAGAAATAATAAATAAGATGGATCCCTGTCCCCAAAGGGCTCACAATCTAAAAAGAAACATCAGATAGACACCAGCAACAGTCACTGGAGGTACTATGCTGGGGGTGGATAGGGCCAGTTACTCTCCCCTTGCTAAATAAAGAGAAACACCACGTTAAAAGGTGCCTCTTTGCCAAGTTCGCAGAGGTTTATTGAAGGAATATTGAAGGAAGCACTGAGAAAAATGTCTTACTTCTTCATTAAAGCCACATACACTATCTCAGATCGTTTCCCCCCTTATATGACATGCATTTTTTCATTAATATTAATAATACTCCATGCATATAAAAGTAGTATGGTCACCAAGGAAACTGATTAGTCATGGAAATGGCTGAACTGGTCCATCTCCTCTCTGATTGTTTCATTAGGTGTGTGTCAGGAGTAAAGACCTACAAGCCTCCTACATCACTTCATTCAGGAAAGGCTCAAGTCTTCCCTGCCATGCCAAAGAATCATTCAGAATTGGAGAGAACACTTAAGTATAGGAAGTGCAGGGGCCACAAAGCACTGGCATGCAGTTGATGTGGGATGTGGAGAAATCATCTGATGTTTCTGACTGGGAGAAAGTTTGAAATTATTTTCAAATTTCAGTTGTTGTTTTTTCTTGGAAGAACTTTAACATTCTCTTTCCAAATCCACTCTTTTCAAAGTTCACTCCAGTTCCAACCTTAGGGTCCTTGCCAATTTTTACCAAGTTCCAAATATTTGATTGTTTCAATTGGATGCCTGGCACCCACAAATGTGTGGTTGAACCAGAGTTGGTCTGCAAATCTTGCTAGTCTCCCTTGAAGCTAGGTCTACAAAAAACCATCGCTAATGGGATGCTGCTTCAAACAATCTTTCAGATAAGAAAATCATCTGTTTAAAGTTGATCTTGCCAGCAAGAAATAGAAGCACTGCATGAAGAGGGCATTGCTTTGGTCCTGAATTTTGATATAACTGTGAGCTGCTTATAGTCAATTGACAGATGAAAAATTATTCCCTAGAAGTTATAACTGAAAGTTTAAAGAGTGAATAATAAATAAGTTAACATTTGCAAGCTCTTTGCAGACAGCTCCAGACCAAGATAAGGGCAAAGGTTGTTGAATAAATCTTCTCTTCTCAAGAAATCAGAGCTTGATAGAGATGATACCAAATTTAGAGTCAAGAATGTCGCAGTAATAAGACTTGGAAGGACAATAAGAGAAAACTCTTTGGTTTGATAAATTATCATGCCATATGATTATGAAGGGCCAAGCACCCCCAAGGCTAGGGAGGAAAAATAAGTCAAAGACACCGAATTTGAATCTGCAGTTATGTTCCCAACAGTGATTGTGCTGTGCTGTCATGAGACAGGAAACTCTTGTTTGTTTGTTTGTTTGTTTGTTTTTACACACACACACACACACACACACACACACACACACACACACACACAAACACACACACACACATAACCCGCTAATCCTCCAAGGAGCCCAGAGTGGTATACATGGTTATTTTTATCCTCACAACAACCCTGTGAGGTAGGTTAGGCTGAGAGTTAAGTGACAGGCCCAGAGTCACCCAGTGAGTTCCATGGCTGCATGGGGATTTGAACTTGGGTCTCCCCAGTCCTAGTCCAGGACTCTATGACACTGAACCATGTATGTGGATTTTGTATTATTTTGTATAAAGCATCAGCCAGAATGAAATGGGGGAGGATTCTGTGGACATTGGCCAACATCCAGACTATTCCAAGCGTTGATGCAGCAACACTGCACTGGTGCTATGAGGGAGAGGCAGTTTTTGTCAGTCTTCTCTTCCCCCTGAAGCCAATTCCTGAAAACTCCTGAAAACATGCCCCTGGGGGTTGCACAGCCCTTAGGATATTCTGAACAGGAAGCAAGTCCTTGCCTTTGAGCAGTGCATTCCACTGATAAGATTTTGCTTGACAAAGCTGTACAAACTGTTTCATTTGACACAATGTGGGGGCTAACTAGAGGCACAAATTATTTATACAAATTAAGCAAAGGCCCACACTGAAATGAGAATGATAAGATTGATTTGATTTGAAGGTTTCATTGCCAAGGCCTAGAAACATAGGACAGAGAACCTCCCATGGAGAGACAGACTCCAGCTTGTTATCTGAAGTGTATGAGTCTTCAAATACTTTGCAAAGTACCTCTTGATAAATCGGATTGATTGCATGAAGTGCTGCTAGGTAGGGGTGTGCACAAACCAAAAATTGCAGTTCAGCTCAAATTCAAATCGAATTAGAGCCAAACCATGTGCTGCCAAACCGGTTTGATCGAACTAACCATCTGGTCCTTTTGACCAAACCGGTTCGGTGGTTTGGCCTGCTAATACTTGTAAAGGGGAATCTGGTCAGGATTGCCGTTTACAAGTACAGGGGTTGGGGACCCTGGCAATGGGACATAGGAACATAGGAAGCTGCCATATACTGAGTCAGTCCATCTAGCTCAGTATTGTCTATGGGCAGCAGCTTCTTCAAGGCTGCAGGCAGGAATCTCTCTCAGCCTATCTAGGAGATGACAGGGAGGGAACTTAGAAGCTTCTGCTCTTCCCAGAGCAGCTCCATCTCCTGAGGGGAATATCTTACAGTGCTCAAATGTGGTCTCCCATTCAAATGCAACCAGGGCAGACCTTGCTTGGCTAAGTCATGCTTGCTACCACAAGACCAGCTCTTCTCTCCCTCTTAGAAGGGGCGACTGGGCAGGGGTGGTGGTAGTTGGATGCTTACTCAGCTGGTGTGGCTGCTCGCCACTGTTCTCCCCCATGGTGTGGCCCCCAAGGGCACACTCTGCCTTCTTTAGGAAGCTGCCTGTGTGGCAGCGGAGCAGTTCTGGTGCAGAGGCCATTTGCATGATGCACAGAGGCCATTTGCCAAGTGCACCATTCATTTTGCTTAGACAGGCCGTTGTTACACTGTAACTGGCTCCATTTCACTAAGCAGCAAGAAGTCCAGGGACAACACTATAGGTTTAATGGTTGGCGTTATGTGAAACATTACTCAAAGTAGTAATTTTACCTAATTTGTCCTTTTAATTTCAACAGGATTGCTTTGAGTAATTTTCCTCATCATGTCAGCCAATGTCTTTGGGTTGAGGGAGCACTGGAAACTTATGGTGTCCCACCCCCACCCCCACCCCCCGCCACCTGACAAATGCTGATGGGTTTTACATTCCAAATGCTGGAGAGAAATTCCCAGTTATCAAGGAACACTTATTTTATTAAATCCCTTGGTCGTCACTCATTCACAGTGATTAAGATGGTCAAGCATAAAACACCATTTTATTTCTGTTCTGGTAATTGACCCTGATCCAGCAATAGTAGCATGAATGAAGGTGTTGTATGTGACTAGGAGAACAAGGGAGTATATAGGAAGGTATATTTCAATTTGCATTGCAAGACTGTGCAATTCCATCCACATGAATAATGAATGTTATATGTATTTTATGGGATATTTTTATTAATTGTTCTGGTGTCTTCCTTTGAGCTAAACAGTGGAATAAACATATTATTATAAACTAACTGGGCCGAGCACAGAACATCTGCACCTCTAGTTCTCCACCCACCTGCCTGCCCACCTGCCCACTGCCACCTCCACCATTCTCTTCCCCCACCCTCCCACCACTGCCGTTCCCCCCCCACCTGCCATCGCCATCGCTTTCTCCCACCCACTGCCACCATTTTCTTTCCCCTGCCATCTCTCCTTGCCCGCAAGCCTATTCACCCGTGCTACCACTTTCCTCTCCCCCTGCTGGCAGCTTGCTCATGAACTCTCGCGAGAGCTGCCACACATGGGATTAGTGTCAGGCACACCTTAGAAAAATATAGAGAGAGAGTTATGCAGTGTGTATAGTTATCAGAGCCAGATGCACATGACAATATGTATACACTGGAGGCACATCTGCAATTGCATTTGAATCCAGTCCGTGTACTTGGAAACCTATGGAATACTATGCAGCTCCCTCGCTGCATAAAGATTTCCAGTGCTGATATTATAGTTTGGCTGGTTGGAAACTATCCCAAATCCAATTTCTGCTTAATTCTATTGGTGGGGGGAAAACATCATAGGCATCTGGATGTGAAACGATTGCATAAACTCACTGTGGGGGTTAAGAATGGGAATGTGCTATTCCATTATTTGGATGCACATTCTGATGTGCATTGTTTTACGCCTATGGTGCCTAAGAGGAAGAAAAACTGAGATACTGTGTGGAGTTTCCATAGATATGGTAGACCTTGTGGTGAAATAACAGGAAATGCCATAAAAATAAAGCTGCAGGTTTTGCACCTCCCTAGTTGTAATTATCACACCATTGTTCTGCAGTGGTGACTACCAACATCCGTAAAATCACATAGGTGTCCAGTTCCTTGTCTTCAAAACAGCTGGTGATCCTTGTTTGTAATGCATTGTTGTTTTGAACATGTCTGTTGCTGGAATATTAATATAAAATAAAATCCAGAGGGGTGCAAAAGAATGTTTTTTGGAGTGTGTGTGTGGAGAGAGAGAGTAGGGGCTTCATTTGAGTGAAAAATGCTACCTTCATAACATTTTAAGAAAATTATATTGTTTATGCAGCCATTTGATGTGATTTAGACTAAGGTTATGCTTTCTACTTTGTATATACTGTTTGTAACCTGAAAAGAAATTGAGCTGTCTAGAGTTGCAAGGCAAGAGGAATAAAGCAGGAAATCAACAAGAAGGAAAGTGAGAACCAAACAAGAGGCTATTCAGGAAACTAGCTGAAATATAAAGATAAGGATTTGGTGAACTTTGCTCAGATACCAGATACCTAAGAATGAGGCCAATGAATTCATAAAACCCTTTCTATAGATAGATAGATAGATAGATAGATAGATAGATAGATAGATAGATAGATAGATAGATAGATAGATAGATATAGATGGAGAGTGAGAGAGAAAGAGAGAGAGAGTATGCAAAATGTTCACTTTCAATTCAGGCTGTCCAGAGTAGAGTAGTTGGGCAGCAGAAAAAGTAGTGAAGGAGGTAAGATGTTGTGTGTGAGTGTGAAGAAACAAATACCTAGGAAAGGAAGAAGATGGAGTGGTACCTAGTATTCAGGAGAGCAAAGGCTTCTCCCTGGAATGTCACAGATTCACTTCAGTTTCCCAAGTGATGCGAGATTCCAGGGGCAATATGAAGAAGCTAGTTTTTGTTTTGTTTTTAATGAGGGATCACTGGAGATGTTTCCCCATTTGTGGGGAGGAGAATATATTTATTTATACACATTAAGTATGGATGAGCTGACAGGCACAGAGGCAGACAGTGTTCATCTGTAAAGCATCATCAATTCCCAAGAAAAGGAAGCAGCATACATCTGTATCTTCACCCCCTCTCCCCTCCACAAGGCTCTTGCTTCGAGCTAGCTGCAAGACTCAGATCTTTATCACCTTTGCTGGCTACATTGTAAGGTCATTCACATGCCCTTAATTGCGGAACTGAGGAGGGCTAGGGAGAACTTACCTGCCTTGCCCCACTCAAGTAATGGCTCCCTTGTTATATGCTACACTGTGCACCCACATGATTGTCATGGCGACAGAGTCCCGAGATGGGTTTGGGAGGAAGAAGTCCTCCCGTATCCCAGAGTGCACCGCAGGAGCAGTGGAGTGGCTGTTCTCATTATTGCAGCTGCTCTGCTCTGCATGGCCACTCCTCTCCCCCGCCCCCCGGCTCGCTACCTAAAATAGTGGCAGACCAGTGGGGAGCCCAGCTACCTTACCTCAGACAGCTCATGTTGTGTGAGCAACCTTTATGTCTCTCCAATGCTTCTGTAGCCCTTTGAACATGAGAGGTGTGTCATATCTCATTCCAGATACCTATTTTAACCATCAAAAGCCATTGAATCCTCTTCAGCTGAGCAAAATCCCATTACCTGATTGTTCCTGCTCATTGTCAAGCAATTCAAAAGATGGTCACAACAGTCATTGCACTATTTCGCATTACTTTTTTTTTTTCCTCCCGAGGATTCTATGAAAATCTTTGTGGAAAATTTAATATTTTATGTTTGTGACACTTTCCATAAGTATGCAGAAAGAATTAGCTTTGTTCATCAGTGATAAAGGTGATTTACACTGCTGTTTGGAATGGGCAGGCTGTGTAATTTAATTCAGCCAGCACATAAAATAAAAGCAAGTTTTCCATGTGGCAAAAGCTGGTTTAGGACTAATGACATAAAACTCTCTGGCTTTGATTCTCCTTGGTCATAGAGCCAAAGGAAAAGAACAGAAGTTCCACTTGAAGTTTCTGTTGCTCAGTTGTTTGATTTCACTGTAGCTGCATCAAATTTTAACAAGGTTCTGTTCTTGCAGCAAAAGTTGGGGCATGTAGATATCTGCAAAAAAATCCTCTATCTTCCATACTTTTGTACATTTCCCCAATAGCAGCCACTGTTACCTCAATCTACAGCTGCAGGGACAGGGCACAAGGGGAGGGAACCCATTCTGTTGCCCAAGCAACAGGCTGATACTCCCTCACATTGGAACTCACATCTCCACTTGAGTAAGGATGGGCCTGGCTGTCTCAGAAATGAGGATGCATTCCCTGTTCCCACTGCCACCTTGTGAACACTAGCTGACATCCTAACTAAAGCTTCATGCATGCAGTGAACAGATGCATGCCCTCAGTGGTGGTGTGTGTCTCCACTTCTGAAGCAGGGGTATTTGCACATGGCAGGGAAGATTAACAGATCTCCTCTTCTCCCTGAAGTGTTCCAGCAACATGCAATTATGTTCTTGAGGGTCAAGCAGCCCTCAGGAACATAATTACATGTTGCTCAAGGCACTTCCAGGGGGGGCAGAGATCAGTGAAAATGATTTTCCTCACACCTGAGCATCTGTGCTTCCAAAACGGGGATGCTTCCAAAATGGTGGCCATCCATCCTTTCGCTGCACATACACAGCTTTAGTAAGGATGGTGGCCATTTTGTCATAAAGAGGTGCTAAAACCTGCTCAAAGGGTATGTTTATTTTGCAAGGGGCATAAATGTGTGTGAATCATGCCCATCCCATAACAACTCAGCACTATTTCAAACTGTGGTCATGGACGGAGCGTTTGAACCATCACATAAAGTACTCCCAACATACACAAAAACTAGTATGTCAGGTAGGTGGCTCGAGCTACTGAAGTTCAGTTGAAGCTTCCAGTTCAGCTTCACATTCAGTAACAACCCCACGTCTCTTGCTGTATAATGTCTGCAGTGGCCCTAATGTTGTGGTCCAGGCCTGATTTATATACTAAATATGCTCATTAGCTAGCATACAAAATTTGGCCTGTCTCATAGTGTCACCAAGTGACCAAGTTCTTTTATATAGTGACCATGTAGGATCTGGGCGCAAGGAAGAAAGGAGATCAAACCAATCCTAAATGATTCAATGGGCTTTATTGAGTATAAAAGAATAACAACATCAATATAACTGAGCAGAAAGCAAAACATTCTATCAGTATTACTAACAGTATTTCAACCCTAGCCAGCATCAATATTCACCCAGTGTTCCTAATTAACATATGTGTGTGTATTAAATCTTCCTAGAGCCTAGTACAATTCAGATATAGACGGAAAAGGGGGGGGGGTAAGGAAGGTTGAGGACTGGCATGGGTTGGGGATATCAGGAATTAGTAGAGGGACGAGGGGAAAGGAGACGAAGGGGAAAGGATGGAGGGATCCAAGGCTTGTAGAGGCAGCATATTACCAGGATCAGAGGCTTGAGAGCGGTGGATCTTTCAGCTGAAGGAGCGAGGCTTCTGGCTTTTGGATCAAGCACACAGTTTGCTCAGAGCACGGCTGAGAGTCAGAGCACCATGGCTGTGGAAGTCTTGACTTCCCACTGTGCAGTGGAAGTCACAGACAGTTCCTGTCCATGGACAGAGTTCCTGCTTGTTGCCCCACGGCTTAGCAGCAAACTCTGGGATTGCTCATGAGCAGATCTTGCTTATAAGCACAAGATTGCGTGTAGGCACAAGACTGCTTGTAGGCAAGAGACTGCTTGCTCTCTGTCCAGTATTAGCCTCATTCTTTATAGTTGTATTTTCCTTTGATCTCTCATAGAGTCTATTCAAATCTCCTTATCTTTTCCTGGGTCCCCAAAAGGGTGACAAAGCTGTTACCTTCTGGATAATGTCTTTTAATTATTCAGGATATTGGCCAGTCCAGAGAGATCTGAATCCCATCTTCTGTAAGCTGTGAGCTTAGAAAGGGGGGGGCATTGTCAAAAGCAAATCTGCATCTCTGAGCTGCAAATGGGCATCTTCTCTTGTCCCAGATTTGCTAGCCTGATCCCAAAAGGTGTTAAAGTGTTAGTAAAGTAAGAATTAAAGTCTATAGATGTTTTATTTGTGTGCATTTACCTATGTTGAATTTCTATAGAGAGCAATTGAGTCAATCATTGACAAAGATGAACATATATTTCTTGCAACAGAAAAGGGAAGATCAGCCTCTGGCCTCTTCCACAGACATTATCTGATAGTGAGTCACATTTTAGCATTTGGAGTGTTCTGGCCTGGCTTTTGTGCTTCCTTGAGTACCCATTTCACAATACAATGCTGGATCGCCTCTACCTTCACAGACCAGTTGAGATCTGGGGTGTCAATTCACCCTGAGTCCAGGTATTAATTCATTTCTTAATATAAAATGAAATCAGACACAGGCCTGAATTCCATATACTTCTGAGTTGGTACCTCTGGGTCTAATATATTGTGGGGGGCATCCTCAACATACCCCCTCTTCTTATATATTTTTGCCTAAGGCAAAATTTATAAGATCTATATATTTAAGCAAACTTAAGACAGACAATACGTAGGCCAAACTCATAAGAATGATTGTTTTCCTTGATTGCATGTTCACAAGACAGCAGTGGACAGTCTCAATAGCTGTCCCTGCTTCTGTCAGTAGCTGACCCAATAGGGCTTTTCATAAAAAATTCACAAGCAGATGCAGTGGCATCTTAACAAACAAACAAAAAGGTTATAGTCCTCCACTGCTGCACCTTTTGTGCAGTTGAAGTAATAGTTTAAAGATAAACATATCCTCAATATTGCTGTTGTGATCTAGAGTGTCATCAGAATGGAGCACCCCTTCTTGAAGGGAGCACCCCCTCTTGTCCAATTTCTTTTGAGTACATCTCCCAGTTACACTCGCTGTAGTCATACAAGCACGTGTCTGAGAGAGCATTTTATATGGCCAAATAGTTTGCCAAGCATTTGCCTTCAAATGTGGCAGAATTTACAACCTCACAGATCCCACAGCAACAGAGGTCTGTCAATTGCCCTTTGTCCTTGGCTATCCCAGCTTACAGGGATCCACGCAGAGTGGAGTCCTGCAATCCAAGAGGCCAAGTGCTTTAATACATTTGAATCTATATACCCTCCATCAAATATACACTCAATCAATTATACACTCCTATAAACCCAACATCTAGGAACTCTAGCACGTAGAGTTAGCATTAAACTCATAGGTACAACATAAGTAAGTATGTGCAGACAGATAGATTTTGCAAAGGACTGAGTGTACAACATGAATGCATATGCACCAATACATTTAGCAAAGGACTTCAGTGTTCAGGTTCAGGTTGGGGAGGGAGTTCAATAAAAGGAGAATGAGGCAAAATATTTCTGTCTGCCTCTCCCCCTCTTGGCTTCTCTTGGCAAGCAATAGTTCCTGCTGACATCTATTGTTCAGTGTAGGTCGTGGGAGTTTCAGGTCTCAGGAGCTAGGGATCATTGCAGTTGGGGTGCACAGTCTGTCGGGGTTCAGTCTGTGGCATAGGAGTGGCAGAGTGGGCAGGGTCTCTGAAAATCAGGAGGATCTTCAAGCTGTGCAATCCAGGCCAAATGGGTGGCCTACTCTTCAGGGTTGGCATGCCTTGCATCCATCAGGAGGAAATGGGCACGTCTCATCAGGAACAGGTCTCATCAGGAACAGGGTGTAGGGTGGTTAAAAAAAGATTCTTCCCTTAGTCTCAGTCTTTTCTCAGTCCATTCTCTCTGTCTGCTTGCCATGGCCTCTCACCAGACTGGACAAAGAGGGGGGTAGGGGAGCTCTAGCAAGCAGGTAGGGTGCAGAGGAATAGAGGGGCTAGGAATAGAGTTAGGGTTAGAGTTCAGGAGGAGTAACTCTTAAGAGAAAGGCAATGTGCAGATATCTGAAGAGATTTCAGTGGGGGTGGTGCCTTCTGTTTCCTCAGTCTATCTGCCCTTTGGATGCCCGTGTCTAGATGACCTTGACTAAATGCATCCTGAGCTGGAACAGCTGGAGCTGTGCCAAGTTTCCCCCCTCTTGCTCCAGAACCGCTGGAGCTGTGCCAAGTTTCCCCCTCTTACTCCAGGGGATCATGGTTTTTGTGCTACTAGTGTCTGCTGGACTAATTTGGCTCCTGTGATTTCTGGCTTTGCAAAATGTGCCCAAATGTCCTGTGTGTGTGGGGGGGTGCCTTACTCAGCCCCTCCTGGATCAATGGGTCTTTAATTTACACTACAGTTACTTCCTCCAAAGATCTCTTGAATGGATCCTCCTGGTTGGTTTCCCTCCTCTGCTAATTTAGTGATTTCATTTCTCTGGCACAGTTCTCTTGGGCAAAGCGTTATCTGGCTAGTGCTGTCCCTGAGAGGTTTTACCTGTACTTTTGTACTTCTCAAATAGCTGCTTTCAGGGGTGTTCAATTGAACCACTACCAATCCATCAACTTCCTGTTGTGATTGGACTGGGGCCAGTTGGACTTCTCCAAACTTCTGGGTTTCTGCCAGTATGTCAGATGGGGACTCCCACCCCTCACCAAACTGTTGTGTGCACTCACAAGACTCAGCTAATCTGTCTGACTCCAATACTGGCAACACCCTTTGTTGCAAAAATTCCTCAGTGGCAAGGGCTGCCTCTGCCTCTGCCTCTGCAGAAGTCAGCCTACAGTTCAACTCTGAACTGAACTCAGAAGCCTGACTCTTGCAGGATTCCTCTTCCTCTGCTAGCAAAGCCAAGACAACTTGGTTGGCATGCCAAGCCCCTATAAATTTCTGCTGCAACAATTCCTCACTAACAGGGGCTGCCTTTGCCTCTGCAGAAGCCAGCTCACAGCACAGATCTGAACTGACCTCAGAAACCTGACTCTTGCAGGTTTCTTCTTCTTCTGCTCTCAAGGCAGAAACACCTTGGCTGGCGTGCCAATCTTTCTGCTGCAACAATTCCTCAGTAACAGGGGCTACTTCTGCCCCTGCTTCTGTGGAAACCAACTTGGGAACCTGGCTCTTCCACAATTCCTCCTCCTCCTCTACTCTCAAGGCAGATACAGCTTGGCTGGCATGCCAAGTTCCTATAAATTTCTCTCTCTGTGTTGGTGTGGCAGAACTGCTGTCAGTCTTGGCCACACCCTGTTTCAAAGGCTCCTCTATACTATGTCCATTCTGATCCCAAGAAATTTCCCCCCAAAGATACCAGTTTTCTTGGCTTTGCTCAGTTTCTTCCCTGGCATCAGGGCACCCCTACATGGTTACAGTGGGTGGGGGAGGAAAGTATGTCTCTGTTGTCTGGGGGTGCCCCTAACACTAAGTAATGGGATGGGAGGGAGCTCCTCAATTCTGCAAAGCTTTTAAGTTTCCATATACTGGACTGAGCTGACAATGCTGTTGATGCATGTTTATTTTTAACATGTTTTCAAATATGAATTATGCCTCTCCACATATGTGAATTGTAAGAGCTTGGTAGGGCATAGGAAGGTGAGAAGGGATATATATATATATATTTGTGGCTGATATGCTCATTAGCCTCTCCTCCAATGAATGTTGCCTGGAGAACAGTGGGAGAGCTGAAGCCTAAGACCTTAATTTAACTTTCCAAACTATAGTGGAGTGAGCTGTATCTAATCCTACCCAAGCAGCATTCTGTGTCACAATGGGGAGCTCTTGGAATGAGAGAAAATGCAATGCTGTTTGGAAGAAGACCTGGAGAGAGAAATACAGTATGTTTAAAATACTTGATTAAGTTCCAGCGCTCAGCTAAGTCAATTTTACCACTACATTTTTCAAAGTTCTGCACAGAGTTAGTTGCTGGGATCTCACATATAGAGCAGGAGTTAAACAATTCACCCAGGGACTTTCAGGCTTGTGGTTTTTGAAAACACAACTTCCACAAGTGTGAATCTTTCTCAGAACCTTACTAGTCCCACTGAGTCTCACTGTGGAATTTATTTCTCAATAAGCATGCTAAGGATTTCACCATTATTGTTTCAGATGGTTTTCCCTGCCCTGTCTCAAGGGTTCAAATTGCATTAAATAAACTTGTGGCTGATATTTCCCTGATATTCATTGCCTATCAGTTTTGAGATTTTTTTAAAATTATGTGAATTGCATTGTATTTTTAATGTTGTTATGATTTTTTATTATTATTTTGTAAGCTGTTTGGTGTTGCCTTTGGTAACAAAAGCAGCATAAGCATCTCTTGAAATAAGCAAATAAACTAATCCCACCCCCACCCCCATTAAAATGCAAAAGAGTAGCAGAGGTGATGGGGATCCTACTGGCATGCAAGTCTGGCATTCCCCTCCTGGAATGGGGTTAGGCTAGAGAGTTCTGTATAAACATTTTCCTTTTGAAGCCCTGCCACCCAGGGACATGCATCTATAATGCATGGATACAGGAATGGGGTGTACCCTAAAACAGGATACTCCACCAGCATCATGATTTCTTTTGGGGGTGAGAAAGTATTGCCAACAGTTGTAGCTGCTACAACAGCAACATTTCAATGCGAATGTAAGGATCTGGATTATGTGCCAAATCCAAGGAATTTCAAGGGATCCAAAAAGAGGTCTGTTAACTAATGAAGCTGCCTTCTACTGAGTCAGATTATTGGTCCATCCAGCCTAGAACAGTCTACTCCGCCTAGCTATAACTCTAGGGTTCTTTCTAGCTCTACTGCCTGAGATCCTGTTACTGGAGAGGCTCAAGACCAAGCCTGAACTACTACATATGCAGAGGATGTGATCTACCACTGAACTATGGGGCATCACTTCAAGAAAGGCCTGCAAAAATTATCTGGGGAGGGCTGGTTCACACATCCCTAAGCTGACACTGATATCAGTGTAAGACAGCCTCAGTGCCTAGCCCTCAAAAATATAGAGGTGAAGAGATGAAAGGGGGGAAAGCAAAGAAAGGAAAGCCTCGGGAAGACCAAAATGTGCCGAAAACATGTGGCTCAGGTCTAAAGGAGCTGCACCTTGCCTTTTCCCCTAGGCAGAGAGTCTGACTATGAGAAGGGATGCCTTCATAGCTTCCTCTGTCTTACCTCACCCACCCAGGTGTGCTTTGTTGGACTGTAACTCTCCCCCCACCCCAGCAGTAGCAGCAGCTTTTTTCAGCATCAGGGCTGTGCCCTTTGAAGTGGATGAGTCTGGGTTGAGTTCATGCATTCATCCGGAGCCCTGAGCCAGTGAGGAAGTTTTTTAAAAATGCAGACCCAAACTGGGACAAAGCAAAGCTCATTCATCAAACTGGAGATTGTAAATGGTTTGTTTTGTTTTGGTTTGCATATACCAGTGTTTGCTCTGTAACTGGTCCTTTTCCGAAGATGATATTCCACAGCAAGTAATCGTTCTTACCCTGCACAGTCCTCGTCTGTGACACTGATCTATATGGCTGTTGTCTCCACTTGAGATTGTGATTCAGTTCATGCTTCCTATTATTTGTGAAGCATCTATTTTTGCCAAGCTGTTCTTTTATTTCAGGGAATTTGTCGGGTTGGGGTTTTGTTTTTGTTTTTTTGCCTTTTTCCTGAATGGCAATAGAAAGCATACACTGAAAGCTCTCATTCATCATCAGAGGACTAATATTCAGTATTGATTTGGTTTACATAATAGTCAGGTATTTGCTTCTTCTCTGGTGATATATGGGTGACAGACAGGAGACAGGATTTTCCAAAGGTATCATCTCATAGCTTTCTCATGCCGAAGTCACTGAAACCTGTTCATTGTACAACATCAGCATCAACTGAGTATGTGCTGCAGATGAGATGTTCAAGCGGCAGGTGGTGGTGCATTTGTTAAAGCGAACCATTTGTTGTGTTATTAAGACAAACAGAGGTAGTTGCACATTACGTACAAGGTAATTCCAGTTCATGGCTACAGTTCTAATCCTGAGAGCCTCTGGGTTTAGATTCAAACTCATAGCATATGCCAGGTGACTTCAAATCTAAAGAGAGAAAAATGATGGAAGATAAAAGCATTTCAGCTTCATTAAGCAGGCTTATTTCACAGGAGCAATTGCTGGCATGGTCTGGGGAAATCTTAACAATTGCTTGAGCTTTTTCCAACAGTCAAATTTTCAGTTAGCATGACTCCATGCTATCCTGGCATTTTGCATTTAGAGACTAGAGACACAGTCTCACTGAACTGGCAAGCCTGTTTGGGAGCTGTTCCACTTTAGAACGCAGGCAGAGACTCATATAACTGTATGTTCCTCCATACCAAAATATGCCCACCATATAAATACTAGCATGTCAGGGGAAAGGTTCTAGCCCAATCTTATCTTTTTTGCATAGAGTAGCATATAGTAGTCATGTGAGCTCTCACCCACAGTCTGAAGTAGTACAGCCTTCAGTTTATCAATTCAATGAGAAGTACAAGAAGTTAATGTAGATCAAGACTGTGGAGGGGAGGATGAACCAGTTATTTATGTTGCAGACCAAAGGATGCAAAAGAGAGGCCTTGGTCAATAGACATTGCACATAACATCACTGGAAATTGATGCACACTAAAGTACATTTCTGAATTTATCTGCTCCATGCAGTCCTCAGGGACATATTTTTGCAGTCCTCAGGGACATATTTTTGCAAGGCAAAGAGCACTTATGGTAGCAGGGCAGAGCAGTGAAACTTGCCCCTCTCCCCCTGTTCATGCATTTTATTGTTCAGCTACACACTGACTGAGTTAAGAGCAGTCTCTCTGTGCTGGCATGCAGCTCTAGATGCCAGCTAGTGACGATGTGGTACAGATATATATGCAAGATTATTCCATATTCCAGAGTTATAATAGTTACACTCAAAGAATATGAGATTTGTGGTGGCTCATGGCCACATTGGGGATTGATAGCAAAGAATTACAGCCCTCTGCTGTTTCCACACTGTAGTCATTAGACAATTAAAAACATCACTCTATGGCTCTAAGTTAATATACATTGGGGTGGATTCATTCTAGAATGCCAGCCTCTAAAGTTTTCTATTTACTACTGTTTCTGATTGCACTGGGAAAGAGAAGAAGAAGAAAAAATACCACTAGAGAACTAACGGCACTTAAAATGTCACAGTGAATTTTCATTCTCATAAATGCACATATCATTCCCATCAGGCTTATGAATCAAAGTATAATTATCTCTTTTAAATTAACTTCTCTGATCACTCAGATTAACTTGGCAAAAAGATGGCTGATGGGATGAGGATCCTGGTTACTGATTATATGCCCCAAATCATTTGCAATGACAACACACAAATGTTCTGTAAGTGTCTGGGTGGGTGGGAGAGTCTTTATAGCAGTGAGTGGCTGCTTCTCAGTATCTGAAATGGCAACCACTTTTATTTAAAGTTGACACATATTTTTAATGCCTACAGTATACCATCAACAATATATACAAAAGCCAGTTCGCAAGGTTCTGTCACACTCCCAGATTGCATGCTGACAGGAAAAAATAGTGCAGATAAAAAGATGACAAGATGGGGCTGTTTTCATTGGGACTGTCTCAGTTCTCAATGGCTTCCACTAAATTCTATATGGGGCAAAAGAAACAGGTTACAATCAGTGACACTTTGAGGCAAGGTCTAACCTTCTCCCTTGTCCAACTACTTGGGTCATCAGGAATAGAAGCACAATTCTCCCAATTTATCTTTAAGTTATTATTTCATTTTCTCCCATATAAGTGAATGAGTTCTGTTCTCTCATGCAGGGAAAATAATGCAGAAGGGAACTAATCCACCTACCCCCACTTCTATACAACTGTAAAAGACATAGGGGTTTTATTCACTTTTGTATCTGGGCATTCTATTTTATCCAGAATCTTGGTGGGATAGGATTGCTGGTTTTGTTTCTGGCTGAAATTCTAATGCCTTTATTAGGAGCTGCATGGTATACAGAAATTCTTCAGATGGCTAAAACCAAAGATGGGCACAGCATTGACCCACCTAGCCAAACAGAGCATGCCAGCAATCAATTATATTTTCTGCAGTTGCTTAACAACCCTCTTGTTTTGTAATTCTAGAGAGGCAGCAATATCTGGCCCTCATAGCACAAATGGTGGGCCACCATATGTGATTGGTCAGCTGTCTTTGAGTCACATGATGTGCATGACCAAATTAAGAACAGAGGAATCCAGCCAGAAACAAGGTTGGCAAACCTAATCTGGAGAATTTGGAATAATAGCATCACGAACCTGCTGTTAAAGTTAGAGATAAGAATCAAGGGGGTTGGCCCATTTGAGAATAAAGGGTTGTTGCTTTTTTGTTACAAAAGGAGAATGTGCCCCAGACCTGCCCCCCTTTTGTTACTGGAGAAAGTCACCTCCATATAAGATCAAAAAGAAACAAAAAAGAGAGCATTTCTGGAAGGTTTAACACTCAGAAAGTTGGAAGACTTTTTTGGGGGGGGGGTATGGTTTGATTTTGGTCTCTATGGGTATCTAGCAGTATAAGGCATAAGCTCCTCAATATTGCTGTTGAATTAATGTTTAAATTAATATACTCTACTGATTTCTCTAAGTATGGTGACCTTCATAGCACAAATGGTCTCCCAGTGTGAACCTGCAACTGACATTAATGCAGTCTCTCTCTTAATCTTTAGCAGTAAGAAGGAAAATATATAATTGGAAGCACTTGGGGGGGGGAAAGGCTTCATTAGTAGAAATAACTTGCTCTCTCTCAAAACTGTTGTGAGAACACACAAGCCTTTGGTCTGGATCAAAGGTAACCTTTTACATAGTACAATATTGAAAGAAAGCAAAATGTTTTATTTCCCAATTGAGTGAAAACAATGTAACATTTTAATGGTGTGGAGGATCTTTTAGAACAAAATGTTGTTGCTGTTGACATTATAATTTCTTCTTCTTCTTCTTCTTCTTCACACAAAATGTCCTCAAAGGCAGTGGTTTACAAAGAAGAAGGTTTCTCAAAGAACTCAAATTCTAAAAAGCAACAAGAGGCAGACACCAGCAATAGACACTGGAGGGATGCTGTGCTGGGAATGAATAGGGTGAATTGCTCTCCCCCTGCTACAGGGAAGCAGGGAATCACTGCTTTGCTTTGAAAGGTACCTCTTTAGCCAGTTAGCAGGGGGATGCTAAGTTTTGACACTGGTAGGGGAAAAGAAAGTAAAATCAATTTATGGAGGGCAGTCTTCCTCCCCAAGTTTCACTCCAGATATCACACTTCTGCAGGGACATGCCTATTGAGGCTGTTCTCACGGGCAGGCAAAACCAAGCCAATGAAGCCAAGCCTGGTCTTGTCTGCACATGAGAACCTCCGGTATCGTACCCAATCCTAGCAGCACCCGCTGAACTAGCCACCTTCTTAAACAGGGTTAGGAGAGCAAGTGCTTTCTTAACCCCATTTTGCTGATTGCCTGCCAGCCCCAGCTGCAGCCAGGGCTGGGAGAATGCAGGGCTCCTGGCCAGTGTTGGGAGGCTCCCCACTTGCACGGTGCATGATGGGAGTTCCAGGGGTCTCCTGGCCCCCAAACATCCTGGCTGCCGGTAGCAGCCGGCAAATGTCTGGGCGAATAATCTGCTCGTCCAGCAAGAAGACCAGGATGGTCTGTGGGGGAGGTTGGCATTTTAGGGCTTCCTCCACTGCAGCATGGAGCTCTTTCTTTGTGCTTGTGAGAAAGGGCTCATTGTCTAGTTCTCAATGTGTCACGAGCGGGTATTTTCCCTTCCAGGATCAGAAGCTGGCAGGTTTGTTCAAGGCAATTACAGACACAGAAAAGTCCAGTTACCAAAATGTTATTAAGGGAAATCAAAAACAAGGGGTAAGTGGGCATTCCCACATAACCACGAGGCACACGTATTAACCTGCATGTCAGAACATCCATTTCCTAGAGTGTAACACTTTCCGCTAACAAAACTACAACCGCCATCAACAGAACTGTGGATCAGAAGTAGACTCTCTAACGGTGATTATAGAACGAGGCTTTAATACTATGAGGATGCAGGGCACCATCACATGACATAGAACAGGAGAGAGGGGGAGAGAGAGGTGTAGCGATCGAACACATGGCAAGCAATATCAGAAAAACATGGAACACAGAACAATGAGAAAGTCTTCTCCAAGACAGGGCTTCTGCAGGGGCGTAACAAGGCTGGAGTGGGCCCAGAGACAAAATTTTTAAATGGGCCCCTCGCTGATACACACACACACTCACTTCACATGTGACTTGCCTCTGGGGGGCCCCTCGAGGCGTGGGGGCCCCCAGGCAGCCACCTCCCCTTGCCTAATGGTAGTTACTCCCCTGGGCTTCTCCAAGATGGCTTCTCTGGGAGAGGGCTGAGAGAGATTCCTGCCTGCAACCTTGGAGAAGCCTCTGCCAGTCCGTGAAGACAATACTGAGCTAGATAGACCAATGGTCTGACTCAGTATATGGCAGCTTCCTATGTTCCTATGTACCTATGAGGACGGGGTGGTCAGAGTACTGGAGAGGAGGACAAGCATGTGCAGATTGACACCAGGTAGAGGGAGACAATGGAGGTCAGACTAGATTACCACATAAGGAACCGGACCGACTGGCAACATGTTCCCAGACAAGTCTGGGGAG
The DNA here is from genome assembly GCF_027244095.1 of Hemicordylus capensis. Taxonomy (NCBI): domain Eukaryota; kingdom Metazoa; phylum Chordata; class Lepidosauria; order Squamata; family Cordylidae; genus Hemicordylus; species Hemicordylus capensis. The sequence goes on along the minus strand of NC_069659.1, from coordinate 183,883,409 downwards.
TGAGAGCAAGCTGAGTCCGTCTGGACTGCCAGGGGACGGTGGGATGTATTTAAGGAGGAGACCTGACTAGCTTTGAGTCTCTGGTCCAGGAAGGTCTGGAGAGGGGGAGGAAGGAGGCAAAAGGGAAAAACAGGACAAACAACATAAGGGAGGCAGAGACTGGCATACTGTGAACCTGAAGAAGTTCAGGTACAGAGAGGGAGTTGGGGTTGTCCAGGGACCAGAAATAGGTTTGTCCTCCCTTTGGACAAACATGGAGAGAAGATTGGGGAGACACAACAGCATCAGTTAGAGTAGAGGACCACAGGGGTCCCAGACCAAGGGACAGAGCAACCTTGAAACAGCCCTTCTCATTGGCTCTTCTGGACTTCCAGAGAGCCAATGAGGCAGAGGCGAAGGGGTGAGGGACTGGCTGAGACAGATTACAGACAATAGAGGGTTGAGAGAAGCAGTGGAAGCCACAGAGGCAGAGCAGACCAACAAATGTTGGGAAGGCACCTCAGTCCAACTTCTTGAGGGGAGTTGGGAGTGGGAGAAGAAAGCCAGGAGTCAGACACTAAGACACCAAAAAAGACTCGGGCCTGCAATCCAGATGGATTGCTGTACCTCCAGAGAAGGGAGCAGGGCCAAGGGAGAGAAGCCTGAAGAGAATTGGGGAAACTAGGCAGGACACAGGGTGGGGGGAGATGGAGACAAAGAAGGAGAAATGGTTTCTAGGCCACATGGGGGAGCAGACTAAGGGGCAGAGTTATTCTGAACAAAGCCAAGGGGGCAGGATAGGCTGAGCCCATCTGGATCATCAGTGAGCCAGTGGAACAGATTTGGAGAGAAAGAAGGGGGCTAACTGAACAAAGCAGCAGCTTTTAAAAGTAGTGATTATTTATCAAGGGGAGAGCAACTGTCCCTATCAATCCCCAGAAGAGCACCCCTCCAGTGGCTGTTGCTGATGTCTATCTTATGTTTCTTTTTAAGATTGTGAGCCCTTTGGGGACAGGCGACCATTTTATTGATTTATTTATTTCTATGTAAACCGCTTTGGGAACTTTTGTTGAAAAGCGGTATATAAATATTCATCATATCCGTATTTGTATTCATAATGAGTGGGGGGGGGGTGAGGGGCTGACAAGGACAGATCACATATGGCCAAGGGTCAAGGGAAACAACAAAAAGCATAGGCACAGCAGGCCGACCCCTGGAGGGGAGTTAGAGAAAGAGAGAAAGATGGGGAAGCAAGCATCTCACAGCCTGGAGAGACTTGGGTACCAAACCCAGATCAGTCCTATTGGAGTCCAGAGGGAGTGGACAGGCTTTAGAGAGAGATTCCCCTTTATAATTATAGCCCCTTAGACCATCAAACCAGGTCCACCCAGTCAGATTGAGCAGACTGGACCACTGGTGGATTTGACCGAACCCATTTGCAGACTGGCAGCTTGGTCTGAATTCAGTCCGAATTCAAACTGAACTGTTAAAAATGGTCCCGTGCACACCCCTATGAGAGAGAGAGAGAGAGAAGAGGCGCAAGTGAAGCTTTCTTAAATAAGACAAAATCCACATGCCTGGCAAATTCCAGGGAATTCCTGCCCACCAAGGGAGAAGAAGCTGGGTAAGGAATATGTTAATGTGCCAACCTTGGTGCCGGACAGGTTTAGCTGCTGGAAAAATCACCTAGATAGATTGGAAAATAGCCCTTTTGTTTGCTCAGGGACTGAGCAATCCTGAGAGATCAGGTTAGGAATGCAATAAACAGAGGAATGAAGGGAAGGAAGGAATGCAATAAACAGAGATAGGGAAAGAGGCTTCTGATTTATCAGATTCAGGATGGCTAAGGAGAGTTAAATACAGAAGGTTGCCCTTGGGCATCAACATGACTCTACAAACACATGAGACCTGTTTCCAGGATTCTCATATATTTGACTTGTCTGACCCTTCCTTTTGCCAGCGTGCATATGCATCTTTCCTGGACTTCCAAATACAGGTCCTCCATGCAAGCACCATGTGTAGAGGTGCAGAGGTGTGTGTCAAAAATGAACATGCTCTGTAACAAATGAGGCTGCAGTCATCATTGGACTGTACTACTAGGTCATACCACTTCAGACTGCAGATAGGGCCTCTCATGATTTAGTGCTCCTTCATCAAAGAACTAACTAACTAACTAAATTGAGTGAGTGAGTGAAGAGAGTGAATACATATTTATCCCTGCACCCCTCAAGGAGAAGCCTTGGTTAGAACTGTGCTCTGTTGCATGCTACTTTTGAATGCACACAGATTTCTTCTCTAATATGGAGGTGCATTCAATGTGAAGCAGAGCAGCCCAGACAGAACTTTGGGCCCTGAGCACACTGCGTGCATTGGTGCCCTCCTAGCGACTACCAGGTGAGGAAGCACTGCTATGACCCTCTTTTACACTCCCCCTCTACACCTACTGTTAGACTTTGGGAGTGAAAGAGGCTTGCAGGCCTGATTTGGGGGTCTGGCTGAAAGCCGATTGGCCAATGGGGGGTTGCTCAGCAGTAAAGATGCTTCCTTTGCAAAGGGGGTCTGCCAGGTAGGGATGTGCACAAAGTGAGGTTTGTGCACAGGTTCGGTGCCAAACGGGTTCAGGTGAGGGCTGATCCAGCTCAGCACTCCAAGGCTGGGGGGAGCAGTGAGTGGCATCTTCAAAAGGGGCAGGTCCTTACCTGCTCTCCGCCACCCCATACAGCTTCCTTCTGCTGTGGTGCTGACCCAACAGCTTGTGCTCATTGTGCAGTAGCACGCACGTGGCCTCCATGCATGGTGTTTCTGACCATGTAGATGGCGTCCATGCATGTGTGGAGGCCATGTGTGTGCCAGTGCCATGCCGCTGCTATGCATGGGCTGTTGTGGGGAGCGACGCCACAGCAGGAAGCTGCATGGGGCAGTGGAGAGGAGAGCTGGTCTTGTGGTAGCAAGCATGATTTGTCCCCATAGCTAAGCAGGGTCTGCCCTGGTTGCATCTGAATGGGAGACTTGATGTGTTAGCACTGCAAGATCTTCCCCTCAGGGGATGAAGCAGCTCTGGGAAGAGCAGAAGGTTTCAAGTTCCCTCCCTAGCTTCTCCAAGATAGGGCTGAGAGAGATTCCTGCCTGCAACCTTGGAGAAGCCGCTACCAGACTGTGAAGACAATACTGAGCTACATAGACCAATGGCCTGACTCAGTATATGGCAGCTTCCTATGTTCCTGTAAGAGCAGGACTCCAGGAGAGCTTTACTCCCTTTTAAAGTTGCTGCCCACTGCTCCCCACCACTCCTGGCGGCACCTCAGCGTGCCAAACTGGTTTGGCCCTCGCCCAAAGTGGTCCAGCACCGAACCGAACCTTGCTTTGTCCACATCTCTACAGCCACGTTCTGAGATGGGCGGGTATGGGCCATTAGGCTCATATTTGAATTGGCTTGGCTCACTCTGGACACAGGAGTCCCTAATGAATAATATTGTGTGGTCAGAGGGAGAAAGGCTCCATCTACTCTCCTAAACAGGGTTGCCAAGGGAATAGGAAAAATTGGCCTGACCTGCTTTTGTAACTTGAATGTCAGCTTGATATGGAGAATCACTGGGCGAAGCTTTTCATAGTTTCAAAATTATCAGTTGCTTATGTCTGTACATTAAGCCAGAGGCACAGATGCAATGGTCAGTTCAGAAGTTGGCAAACCTGTACCTAAATAGTGCCCTTGAATGCATGCATTCTCCCTTGTTCTCTTGTCCATCTGGAGGATCACAGTGAAGCCATCTGGAGCACTCCTGCTTCTCAATGGGATTGTGCAAAACTGCAAACTAACTCCTGTCTTGCACTTCTTATAATAAAAGTGTATGAAGGTGAAGAACAGAATATCATACACATTTCTGTTTGATGATGATGATGATGATGATGATGATGATGACAAGTTTTTAATATTACTATTAACTTAATTTTAAAATATACTGATTCTTCTCTATAAGGCAGCTGAAACATATAATTAAACCACCCAGTAAAGACCAAACAAGAACAAAAAGAAAAACCTAACAACAAAAATTAAATAGCAGCAAATCCAGGAGAAGCACAAACCACTACTCTGAAATACAGGAGAGCCAACCAGCTGACCAATTAAACAACAACATTTCAGTCATCTGTGGAATGCCATCAGAGTGGCAGCCAGTCATGTTTCTAGAGTCAGGGAGTTTTGACCCCAACAAATGCAACAAAACAACAGTGTCATATACCTCTTAATGTGTTCCCTCTGGATTTTATCCAAGTCCAAATATAATCACAGGTATTATACAAAGCTCCCCATCATTTGGGGTGTTGCACTTGGCTGCAAAAAAATGTTTTTAATAATCTGGGGGCTCTGCAGCCCAGCTCCCAAGGGGAGAGGAAAGAGCCCAAGGAGGGACCCAGTGTATTGATCATTTTACCAGGAAAAAATCAATAACTGGATGTTGCAGGTTCTTTTCAGCAGCTCTAATCTGGAGTGATTCTCTTCCAAACTGGACATTTCAAGCTGTTGTAACCAGGCACCTCCTGCTGGGAGAACATTAGCAGTGCCATTTCTGACTGTACTGTGGGACTCTCTGGAGTAGGAAGCGAACGACATGGTTAAATATACAGAACCAGGCCAGACAACTGTAGCAACTGTAGTTTGCACGGGGGTGTGGCGGGGGGGGGAGAAATGTCACAGGAGATCACTCAAAGCCTATTTAGGAGATTTATTTTTGTGTTAGGATGAAATGGAAGTGAAAAGAGGAAAAGCTACAATAGGGAGCTATAACAAGAAGACTGGAACTGTGCATTTACCATTTATGCCAGCAAGGAGTGTGTGTTGTTGCTTGCTAAATTATCTGGTTTAGATAAGGAGAGTGCAGGTTTTCACAGCCGATTGCTTCTCTGGTTAGCGTTCTGATTCACCCAGATATGAGGATGTCTCGGGAATAAACCAGTGATGTGCTATTACTCTCATGTCAATATGTGTCAATTATTTAGCACACAGTGCTTCTCATTTTCCAAAAGGCTTAAAATGGGGATTTCTGTTAACAAAACCTTCAGCGCTGTAATACTGAAATGTGTAAAGCTGGGTGAATCAGAATTGACCTAGGTGGCTATATACAATCAGACCAATGGAGTGAGATGTTGCTGCTTTCATTGAAGATGCAGATTATGATCTCTCATGACCTCAGTTCCATTCCCGTCTGGACCAAAGCCCATATGAAATTTGAAAATGAGTTTCTTGCTCTTGAGCTAGCCAGCCACATAATTTTCACACAACTGGTCAATTTGACAGTTTGCTTCTCAGGGGCAGAGAAAAGATCACAGACTTCATTGGAGATGCATTGGTGGTAGAACTCTGGAGGTACCTGGCACATTACTTGCAGATGAACCTCTTGAGAACTGGTGCTGTTGGTGGCATTCAAAGATGGGGAAGGGGCCTTTTATGATTTTATCATTCTACTTGCTACAGAAGGGACGAGAGGAGGGTGGAACCAGTGAAGGGACAGAACAGCCAGCAAGTGGGCAGCTTCTTCTCTTAGTACCGGAGTACTTTAAAAAGTGTTGCAGTATCTCTAGACTGAGAACTGTAAACTTTAACTGGACTAGAGGGAATGGAGAGCAAGGAGGTCTTAAGCTGGAAGTCATACTCTGCTCTGCTAAGGGGAATGTGACTTTCTCCTCCTCTGTTTGCAGGAGAGCTGCTCTGAGCTGGTCCAGCTTCTCAGAGTACAAGGTAAGCAGTGCCTTTGTTTAGGACAAGGCCACCATTTCCCCCGTCCCACGGGCAGTGTTGAACAGGCAGTAGTATGGACCGTGGACTGCTCCACTTGACATGTGGATTGACAGTGCTGGTGATAATAAAGCAAGTCCTTGGTTTTTGAAAGTTCTTCAGCTTCCCTGGGGTCTCTCTCCAAAGCCACCTTAAGGGACACCACCAACTGTAAGAGACACCACCTTGCTCTCCAGTTGCAGGGGAGTAACAGCAGGAGGGAGGGCATGCCTCAACTGCTGCCTGTGGACTTCCAGCAGCATCTGGTGGGCCACTGTGCAAAACAGTTTGCTGGACTAGATGGGCCTTGGGCCTGATGCAGCAGAGATGTTCTTATGTTCTTATATTCTTATTACTCCCTTGAGGAAGCTCCCATCTAAGCTGTACAGCTTTTTTCTTTATCTTACTTATATTCGTGGAGGCTCAGATGCTGTGTTTTCACAGAGAGAGGCTCAGTGTGACAAAGTTTGAGAATGGTTGTCAAGTTACAAAAAGTAGAGCATATTTCTACTTACTTGACAGCATCTCAAAAAAAAAAAGTTCCTCCAAAAACATTAAAACAATAGAACTGCACAGCTTAGGAAGATCTCATTCTCAAGGAAGAACAAAGCTAAATTCTCATACTGCAACAGTATTCTAGGCTTGCAGGACTTGTGATCAAACAGGCCCAAAGTAGGCCACCAGCCATGTCTTAGGGCCTGTCTCTCTGCATCTGCAGCCCAAGCAGGCAGTAGAAACAAAAGTATTATCAAGCTCTTGATGGGTCACCACATATGAAATATTCACTCAATAGCAGTGCAGCCTACCACCAGTTCTCTTGCTCCATGCCCAACCTGGCTTATATTATCTAGCAGGGGATGTTGCTGTAGAGGGCCTGGTAGATAGCACAAATGCTTCTCTGATGGAGGGCATAATGCCCCCCCTGTCCTAATAAGACAATTATTAGACCTCTTTTAAAGAAGCCTATGTTAGACCTCTCAGAGTTAGGAAATTATAGGCTTGTCTCCAATCTCCCATGGCTGGGCAAGATAAGATGACTGAGAGGGTGGTGGTCTCTCAGCTCCAGGTAGTTTTGAATGAAACAGATTATCTAGACCCATTTCAAACTGGTTTTCAGGCAGGCTATGGGGTAGAGACTGCCTTGGTCAGTCTGATGTATGATCTCCTATTGGGAATAGACAGGAGTGTGACTCTGTTGGTCCTTTTGGGTCGCTCGGCAGCTTTTATTACCATCAACCATAGTATCCTTGTGGATCACCTGAGTGGGGTGGGAATGAGAGGCACTGTTCTATGGTGGGTCCACTCATACTTCTTGGGAAAATTCCAGATGTGGTTGCTTAGAGAGTGTTGCTCTTCTAAGTGAGAACTTTTATATGGAGCACCACAGGGCTCCATCCAGCCTCCAATGCTTCTTAACGTTAACATGATGAAACTGCTGGGGGAGATCATCAGGGAATTTGGTTTGTTTCACACATTTGTATACTGTCCAAAACACAAGTCTCTGAGTGGTTTACAACAAAACTGCCAAAAATTTAGGGTAATAGTTTAGGGTGCTATCAGTATGCCGATGACACCCAGATCTATTTATCCATGTCAGCTTCATCAGAAAATGGCATAACCTCCTCAACTGCCTGTTTGCATGTGGTTAGTGGGCTGGATGAGGAATTACAAACTGAAGCTGAATCCATCATTTTTAGAAGCTGTAATCCAGAAGTTGGAATTGATCAGCCTCTTCTGGACGGGGTTACAGAGGCCAGGAGTACTATTTATCAGCTTCAGCTGATATGTCAACTGTTTTCTGGAAGAAAGTGACCTTAAAACCATGGTGCACATGTTGGCGACCTCCAGGCTTGACTATTGCAATGCACTGTATGTGGGGCTGCCTTTGTACATAGTAGGAATGTGCATGAGACAATATTTGCATTCCATTCCAATGCACCACTGAGAGACCTTAAAGGCTAAGTTGAAGAGAGCTCATCCTGGAGAGAATCTATCTATGTGGACACTAAGAGTCGACACTGAATTGACAGCACTCACTCACTCACTCACTCAATCAATCAATCAATCACTCAATCACTCAGTCAATCACAAACCTTGGAATGCAACATCCTAACATAAGGGATCCAGCGTGGTGTAGTGGTTAGAGTGCTGGACTAGGACCGGGGATACCCGAGTTCAAATCCCCAGCCACACTTGCTGGGTGACTCTGGGCCAGTCACCTCTCTCTCAGCCTAACCTTATTCACAGGGTTGTTATGAGGAGAAATTTAAGTATGTAGTACACCGCTCTGGGCTCCTTGGAGGAAGAGCAGAATATAAATGTAATAATAATAATAATAATAATAGTTCCAACGGAACATGCTCGAAACACTCAAAATGTTCCAAGTGCTATTTTGGACTCCATGTAAAAATGTTATGGGACTTCCAAATACAAATAGACAAACATCTGCCACACAATACACCAGATATAACTGTAGTCGAGAAGAAAGAAAAACAAGTCAAAATAATCGACATAGCAATACCAGGGGATAACAGATTCGAAGAAAAAGAAATAGAAAAAAATCACACAATACAATAGGGGTGTGCAATTCGGGATTTCGGGTGATTCGGCTCGGACCTGAACCGAATCACCCCTGTTCTGTTTTGTGCCCGAATCTGGGTCACCCGAATCACCCTTGATTCGGTTCGGATTCGGATTTAATCTGAATCCGAATCTGAATCGATTTGGGGGGTAAAAAGGGGCCCAGGGGCAAAATTTTTGGGTGGGGTGGTAGTGCCCAATGGGTAGAGTCTACCACCCCAATTTCAGGGGGATTGGGCAAAATCCTGATTTTTGGTGAATTTTTAAAGTTTTAGTGACTTTGGGGCAGTTCGGGGGCATAGCATGGGATCTGGGCAAAAGGAGTGGGGTGGGGTGGTAGTGCCTAATGGGTGGAGGCTACCACCCCCATTTCAGGGGGATTGGGCAGAGGGCTGATTTTTTGAGAATTTTTGAAGTTTGGGTGTCTTTGGGGCAGATTGGGGGCAGAAAGTGGATCTGCCCCAAAGGAGTGGGGTGGGCTGGTAGATAGTGCCTAATGGCTGGAGGCTACCACCCATCCCCAATTTAAGAGTGATTGGGCAGTGGGGTGAATTATGGTGAATTTATTTGTATGAGGTTTGTCTTCATAAGGTGAAGTGTGCTAAAGTGATTACTTCCTCATATTATTCATAGTAAAGGAAAGTGTGAAAAAGTGAAAGTGGGGTCATGAGAGTTGTTTAATTGAAAAAGATCTCATTTGCTATGATAGAATGAGAATTCACACCTCAGAAGTTTTTTCTGAGGTGTGAATTCTCATTCTATCATAGCAAATGAGCTATTTTTCAATTAAACAACTCTCATGACCCCACTTTCACTTTTTCACACTTTCCTTTACTATGAATAATATGAGGAAGTAATCAATTTAGCACACTTCACCTTATGAAGACAAACCTTATAAAAATAAATTCACCAAAATTCCCCCCTCTGCCCAATCACTCTTAAATTGGGGATGGGTGGTAGCCTCCAGTCATTAGGCACTATCTACCAGCCCACCCCACTCCTTTGGGGCAGATCCACTTTCTGCCCCCAATCTGCCCCAAAGACACCCAAACTTCAAAAATTCTCAAAAAATCAGCCCTCTGCCCAATCCCCCTTAAATGGGAGTGGTAGCCTCCACCCATTAGGCACTACCACCCCACACTACTCTTTTGGGGCAGATCCACTTTCTGCCCCCAAACTGCCCCAAAGTCACTAAAACTTCAAAAATTCTCAAAAAATCAGCCCTTTGTCCAAACCCCCTGAAATTGGGGTGGTAGCCTCCACCCATTAGGCACTACCACCTCACCCCACTATTCTGCCCCAGGCCCCACTTTCTGCCCCAATATGCCCCAATCTGCCCCAAAGACATGAAAATTTCAGAAATTTACCAAAAATCAGCCCTTTGCCCAATCCCCCTGAAATTGGGGTGATAGCCTGCACCCATTAGGCACTACCACCCCACCCCACTCCTTTTGCCCAGATCCCATGCTATGCCCCCAAACTGCCCCAAAGTCACTAAAACTTTAAAAATTCACTAAAAATCAACCGTGAACCGAATCACCCGAATTTTTTGTGCCTGAAATTCGGGTGATTCGGCTCGTGCCCGAAAAATATCGGGGGACATCGGGGGTGATTCGGTTCAGCCCCGAATCACCCGAAATTGTTCGTTTTGGGCACAGATCGTTCTGTGCCCGAAATTTTTTGCACATCCCTACAATACAAAGATCTACAAATTGAAATTGAAAGGCTGTGGCATAAAAAGACCAAAATAATCCCAGTGGTAATTGGCACCCTGGGTGCAGTTCCAAAAGACCTTGAAGAGCACCTCAACACCACAGGGGCCACAGAAATCACCATCAGCCAATTACAAAAAGCAGCTTTACTGGGAACAGCCTATATTCTGCGACGATATCTATAACAACAGCAACAACATTGACAACAAAATTCAGCCATCCCAGGTCCTTGGGAAGGACTCAATGTCTGGATAAAACAAACCAGTCAATAACACCTGTCTGACTGTGTAAATAAATAATAGGAACAACCAGTTGAGCTGGTAGTTCCAATGGAACATGCTTGGAACACTCAAAATGTTCCAAGTGCTATTTTGGACTCCAAAATGATGCTTTTCAGGCCTCTGCACCAGAGGCATAACTAGGGAAAACGGCACCTAGGGCAAGCACTGAAATTGCACACACACACCCGCCCTGATTGAAAGCATTACAGAGATCAAAAGAGCTTTCAAAAAGTGGGGTGGTGGGAATAAACATTAAAACAAAGATACAAATAATGCTAAAGGCAAACTGGAGGTGGGGAACTTCAAAAATGGCCTGCCAAAATCCACTAACCCTATTTTATTTTATTTTATTTTATTTTTATAGTTCGATTTCTATACCGCTTTCCATTAAAATAATCTCAATGATGTTTACAGTGTAATTAAATCAAGGCCCTGTTAAAATACAGAAGTACAGATATTAAATGTGAATAGGAAAATATCATCTCTATTTAAAAGTTTAAAAATGGTTTGCGGTTGCCATTGGCTGGATGGAAACTCGAGACTGGGCCTTTTCTAGAGTGGCCCCCGGGGGAAACTGGAATGCACTTCCTAACACAATTAGAGTTTCCCCTTCTCTGGTTGTTTTTAAGAAGGACCTAAAAACATACCTGTTTAGTCAGGCTTTTAGTTTATAGTTTTATAGTTTTAAAGCTTGGATTTTAGAGTTTTTATTGTAACTTAAATTTTTTTCATTCTGTTAATGTTCTAATTGGTTTTCTATTGTGAACCGCCAAATAAATAAAGAAGGAAGGAAGGAGGGAAGGAAGGAAGGCAGGAACATCGGAAGTATATAAATAAATAAATAAATATTGTGAACCACCCAGGGACTTTTTGTATGGGTCAGTATATAAATGTACCTAATAAATAAAGGAAGAAACATATGAAGTAATTCATAGGAACATTGGAAGTAAGTGATTAAATAAATAATCTGTATAAACCAGTTGTCTGCCTGCCTGTCTACCCATCTCCAAGTCCAAGATAGTCCTGAGAGAGACTCCTGCCTACCACCTAAGACAAGCTACTGAGCTAAATCCTAAATACTGAGCTAAACAGACCAAGGGTCTGACTCGGTCTATGGCAGCTCCCGATGCTCCTATGAAAGAATGCAATCCGTGTGCCCTTAGCAGAAGGACGACAGGACACCAGTAAGTCTCTGCCCCCAGGGGAGGGGGCTGCAAACCCCCAGGCCCAGCCCCACCCACGCCTGGCTCGTTCTCGCCTCAGGGAGGGAAATCCTGGCAAGGAGAAGTGGGGGAGAGGAGGTTTGGGGTTTGTGGCTGCACGTCTCCATGAGTTATGGTAAGGCAGGCAGGAGGACCCAAGCCCCCATTCGGGCGGCTGCAGCCATTCGCGAGCGCATCAGTCACATCAGCCTCCATGCTCCGCCTCCTCCTCCCGCGGCGCGCCGCGCAGCCCACTCACATTCAACAGGAGAGCCTGAGCCTGCGTGCCCGGGTCTGCCTTCGCTGCCGGTCTATCCACCCCATCCATCCTCGCAGGCAGCCGCGCCATGGCCAAGTCGACGTGCGGAAAATTGGGACTGAGTTGTTGGCTAAAACGAAGGCTGCCCTCGAGGGTCTGATGTGAAGGAAGGAGCCTTCACCAACTTGAGCTAGTTGTAGCCCGCCCCTGCCCGCCCAAGTGAACACAGCAGTAAATTTCAAAAATCATGTATTTAAAAGAGAAAGAGATCACATCACACACACACCTTGTCCTCCACAGCTCCACTAACTGCTTTATATTGCTGAATCCTTCAGGTCCTCCTCCTTGCTCAGCCTCACAGGCAGCCCCAGCAGGCAGCAGCAACAGAAAAACGCTCCGAGTCCGGCGACTCCCACAACCTGCCTCGTCGCCGACGCACGCAAAGTCCACATGCTGCAGGCAGCGAGCTGGGACGCATGCGTGACTGGCGGTGGGGCGGGGAGCGGAGTAGTGCAGTGATGAAGAGAGCAGAGTAGAGTGCTGCTGACGATGAGTGACACTGACGAGAGTAGATGACGAAGAGGTCCGTTGTTGGTTGCTGCAAGCAGGCACTTCAAACAAACTTTAGGTGCCCGCACCGCGCGCCGGAGGCTGGAGCCGAGCAATGGGGGGGCGGGGGACGGTGCCGGGAATGGGGGAGGGGGTGCCACCACGTGGACATTGCAGAGCAGACTGCTTTTTGCGGCTGCTGCGCTCAAAAAAAAAATCTCAAAAAAAAAAAATTCGGGAAAGGCAGGGGATTGGTGGGGGCACTTTTTGGCACCCCCTACCGAAGTGGCGCCCAGGGCACGTGCCCTGCCTGCCCCCCCATCGTTACGCCCCTGCTCTGCACATGTGCAGCTGCCATTTGTATGGTGGTGCTGAACACGCAAATGGCTGCCATGCGTGTGCAGAGGCCAGAAGAGCGCCAGTTTGGAGTCCAAAATGGTGATCGGAATACTCGGAACGTTCTGACTCAGAATCAGGTGATTCTGTTCCGAGCTCAAAACCAGGCCCTTGATTTGTCTATTTTGGAATACTGAAGCATTAATTGGGGTCCTTCAACTTTTTAAAGAGTTCATTTTGTTTAAGCTCCTTAAGTTTCTGGCTACCTGTTCTGTGTTGATAGCTCAACAAGCATTGATCTTTACCCATAACACACAAATGACAACCCCTTTAGATATTATTCCCTGTCCCTGGGATCTAGTGTCAGTTTTTCTATGCACTGTGGAGGCCAGAGGCCTACCTCATTTATTCACAGATGTTCTGGGGACTGTAGAGCCTATCACAAGCACTGTTCCTGGCGTCTCAATAATACTTCTCCATCCCTCCCACTCCCAGTTAGCTGCCATACATTTGGCTCCATAGAGATAGGACCAGGGAGAGCTGAGTTCAAAAACCCATTCAGACATGAAGCTACCAGGGTGACTCTGGGCCAGCCACTAATCTCTCAGCCTAGCCTACCTCACAGGGTTGTTGTAAGGATAAAAATAACCATGTACACCACTCTGGGCTCCTTGGAGGAAGAGCAGGATATAAATGTAAATCAATAAAAAAATAAGTGAGAGCTGTCTCTAGATAACAAGATTTTAGAGTACATGCAGGCCTGCATTGTCCACTAAATTAACTAAGCACCTGTTTAGTGCACAAAGCCCCTCCCTGCAGCCTCCACTCCCGCACCCATGCTTTCATGACAGTGGTGGTGAGGAAACCAGATGGGCAAGCAAGCAGGCAGATGTTCCCCAATCTCCCACTTGCCCGCCATCCTCGTCACTACAGCCACTGCAAAGTGGCGGGTAAGTTACCAAAACTGCACCAAAGTGCTGGCTAGATGCTTCAGCAATGCTTTTTGCTTATGTGAGGGAAATTAACTCAAATCAGGATGCAGTTCTGATGCAGCATTAATTTAGGGAAGTCTGGTGTATTGGAAATAACAAGGAGACACAATTACAGTTTCCAAGCTTTATTTAGCAATGTGGAGTTACAGAAGGCAAGAGAGTTTGGTTATGGCATTCAATAACTTGGCTAGTGTTTTTAAGAGAGAGAGGGAGTCTGTCTAGAGGTTTCTAATGAAAAGTGTCTGGAGAGTGGGGAGGGAGGCAGAGAAGGGAGGTGAGGGAGTCCAGAAATAGAGAGGGGTAGCTAGAGCATAATGGTTAACTTACCTAGCCTTCCTAGTGTGTTTGGTGTGCAAAGTTCGGTCTGGTGCCTCCTTGAGAGTAGGGTGCAAAGTGAGGCAAGCAGGGAGAAAGAGGTAAGGGGCAGCAGCCACAACCTGCCTTGTGAGAATCCATAGTAGAGTGGGTTCCAATTCAATGTAGCCTGCTCATGGGAGATATGCCAAAATCTTGACCTGGGGCAGTATTTGAGCTAATCATGAGGCTAACCCTCCCTGGAAGTTAAACAACTTGGAACATAACAAAGGTGTCCATGACTGGAGAAGACTTAATCAGGGCAGGTGGGTCCTCTTGAATAAAGGCAAGTTCAAACATTTAGGACATTATCTGTATCATGAATCTCCCCCACCCCGGGTCTGTTAGCTCTTATTCTATGCGAGAGGTTATAGAGAAGAGAGCTGGTCTTGTGGTAACAAGCATGACTTGTCCCCTTAGCGAAGCAGGGTCCACCCTGGTTGCATTTAAATGGGAGAGTTGATGTGTGAGCACTGTAAGATATTCCCCTTAGGGGATGGAGCCACTATGGGAAGAGCAGAAAGTTCCAAGTTCCCTCCCTGGCTTCTCCAAGATAGGGCTGAGAGAGATTCCTGCCTGCAACCTTGGAGAAGCCGTTGCCAGTTTGTGAAGACAATACTGAGCTAGATGGACTTATGTTCTGACTCAGTATATGGCAGCTTCCTATGTTCCTGTGTTAGAAGCTCTAGATCTGTCCGGCCCGCCCTTATACAGTCTTTCAAAATTTGGACCTAAAGATGCATTGCCAAACTCTGTGCTAATGACCTGCTCATGCCAAGAGGCAGGAGCTATCCAGGGTGAAAAGTTCATTGGAGGCTAACAGCCTGTCAGCTTGGCATGTTTGCTATATCATGGAGTGGGGTGCCTGTTTGTGCGACCCCCAAATACTGCTGTCTAGCAACAGGTAGAGAGGCATCAGTGGCAAGGAGGGCTGGCACAAGCTCCCTGTCACCCTCCCAACATTCCGCCTTTTAACCATGGCAGAGGTTGTGACCAAGAGGGTACATGGATGGGCAGTGGGGGGGGGGGCGGTGCCTGCATGGGTGATGGGCCCCCCTCCCCAAGCGTTGGGCCAGCTCTGGGTATGTGTGATTGAGCAGCTGCGTGTCCATCCAGAAATAAAAGGTAGCAGCCAGGTTTATGCTTTTTCTAACTAAGAAAGTAATTTTTCAGGGTGGTGGTTGTTAGCTTCTTCTTTTTTTTACAGTATTGCCCTTCCAATCATGGGAGTTTGCTTGTCAGGGAAGAAAGGAGTTGCTTGCAGTCCTTTTAATATTATTAAAAATAACACTTAGAAACTAGGGAGCTCTTGTTCTATTGTTTAGGGCATCACCTTAGAGTGGGCCTGGTCTACAATGCTTCTGTACTGTAGCTGCTGGAACTGGAAGCTGTTGGGTGGATAGCAGCCTCACCAGTTAAGGTTTGGGTATTGCCATGTAGTGAATTCAGTAGACCAGAGGTAAAAAGCTAAGGGGAACAGGCAGTGCTTAAGGGTTGGAGCAAGTAACTGGAACTGTTAAATACCATTTGGTTTTGCTTTATGGATACTTTTTTTCAGAATTCTTTGTTATGCAGCACGATTCTGTTCTGAAAGGCAGCAGCCTCCTGAGACAAACTGCATGGATTTTGAAACTCCCAAGGTTGCCATCCAGTGGACAGCCAGTCCACTGTGGTGTTTAGAGTGTTGGGATAGGGCTGGGGGAGACCTTGGTTTAAATCCTTGCAAAGCTAACCTTGGCCCAGGTACTAGCTACCTTCCCCCCACATGGCCGCCATTGCCGCTCCACTTGCCATGCTATGCCCCACATGGATGCTACTGAGGGAGTGGCACAGCAACAAAAGAGACCACGGAAAGGACACCTGACCTCCAGGGATCCCATAGTGCACTGGGTTGCTCACACGGTGCATTGTAAATATTCCTGAGGTTGGGGGTCCTTCCCCCGGCCTCTGTAATAAAAATGGCTGCCGGCAGCCCAGTCATCCCCACAGCTGGGGAGTGGGGTTAAAGGTCCTTCCTACCTCACTTTTAGTCAGGATACAAAACCCAGGCTACCCGGTCAAGCAGTGCCAGAATTGAGACATATCCTGGTATTATCAAAACTGGCTCTACCCAGGTGAGGGCAGTCCTTGGGTAGAGCTGGTAGTGAGAACAACCTTTCAGTTTTGTTTCTCCTTTGCTGGGTTGCTTTGCAGCTCCCAACTCTTTATCTCCTCAGCCCAGTCCTCACGTGAGCATGCGGGCTGCGATCTAGATCAGGGATTCTCAACGTCGGGTCCCCAGATGTTATTGGACTTCAACTCCCATAATTCCCAGGCCCAGTGGCCTTTGGCTGGGGATTATGGGAGCTGAAGTCCAATAACATCTGGGGACCCAACACTGAGAATCCCTGATCTAGATAGTAGTAGTCACTCACCATCTATGCTCATTTTTAAAAAATAATCTTCCAACCATCAAAATCCATTGTGCAAGCATCCCCAACATGCGCTAAAACCATAAACTGACCATCGTTGGTCATTAGTAAACTATCATGTTTTGAAAAAAATCAATCAGTCAGTCAATCCATCTACAAGGTTATGTTTATATTTGTGTATTCTGAAAACTGTATCTCTATACTTCACACTATCACAACAACAGTTCTGTTACAATACATTACTTGTTTGTAGAAAAGAAATGGGATTGCAGAATATAACTAGGCCTTCCAAGAAAGAGAATTGCATACATTATTGTATCTGCTAGTATCTAAATAAATCTGACATGCTGCTCCTCTGTATTGCTTAGTGCGTGCATGTGTTTAAATGAAACAAACGCTCATGAGGAGACAAGCTGACTGGAATAGTAAAGTAAAGCATCTTATGTCTTGGGAGAAAGCTGCATTTCCAGAGAGCCAGAACTTTTGAAGCCTCATGTGTTCCCATCCTTGGAGTGGTTTCAGAGCAGATGTTTAAAAAAAAAAAAAACACAAATCTTCAGCTTCAAAACATTGGTATCTGAAATATTTAATGCTATTTTTAAAACTGAAGAACACTCTTCAACCTTGAATGGCCTGTGAAAGGCATCACAGTAAACTTTTTTTTTAATGCCAGAGTAGCTCTTAGGCATAAGTTTCTCTTGTGAACACTACGAAACTGTAAACTTTCAAAAGGTTGGGATATACAACATTATTCTACTAAAAGCTAGTTCAAAACCACTAAAAGCTCATTCTAAAATATTTCCAACTTATCCATATAAAGTGTGTGTGTGTATGTGTATGTATGTGTGTAGCTTGCCAATATGTCCCTGATAAAGTTAAATGTCAATCCAATTAGAGGCTATAAGCCTATATTCACAATCTAGTGTATATAATGTGAAGGCGGAAGAGGTTGCCACACAGGGGCTTATCTAGGGTAGGGCAGGCAGGGCACGTGCCCTGGGCACCAGTTGAAGGGGGGCGCAAATCCCCCAAATTAATTTTTTTTAAAAAAAAATGGCCACCAAAACCAAAATGGCCACTGCACATGCTCAAATGGCCGCTGTGAGGCCCTAGGCCATGCCAGGCCTCACAGAGGCCATTTGAGCAACCCATGGGGGTGGTTGGCACCCTATGTGCCATACACCACCACTCACTCTGGGCCACCCCAGCACCCCCCAAGTGCACTTATGGGGCTGCAGAAAGCTCCATTATAGCTTATGAGGAAAAACCTTAAAGATGCGTAAACTTCAACAATTCACCAAAAATCAGCCCTCTGCCCAAATCCTTTGAAAAAATTCAGGTAGCTTCCTTGCCCCTACCTGGCACTACCACCAACCCCACACTGCTCTAGGCCACCCCTTTGCCCCCAACATGAAGCTATACATTTGCTGACACCTCCATGCTTCTTTATGGAGAAAAACTTTAAAGACGCGTAAACTTCAAAAATCACTTTAAAATCATCCCTTTGCCCAATTCCTCTCAAATAATTCTGACAGCTTCCTTGCCCACCCTAGGAACTACCACACTCCACTCTACGACACCCCTTTCCCCCCGACATGAAGCTATACATTTGCTGCAATCCTAATTACTCTCTATGAGGAATTCAAAAATACTCTAACAATTCACCAATAATCAGAGGAGTGTCCAATTGCCTTGGGGTTTTTTGGGTGGTAGGCACCCCTGTCTGTCTACCACCCACCCCGCTTTTGTGCCCCTAGGTGCTCCACAATAGGGGATATGGACTGGTTCGGGTCCCATTATACACTATGAGAAAAATAATTAAAAATATTTCAAATATTCATTAAAAATCGTTGGACTGTCCTATTGCTTCAGGGTTTGGGTGGTAGTTGGCACCCATGGGTGTTCCACAATAAGGTATAATGGCCTCATTCGAGTCCCATTATACCCTATGAGAAAAAATAAAAATAATTTTCAAAAATTCATAAAAAAAATCGTATGAGTGTCCGATTGCTTTGGGGTTTGGATGACAGGTACCCCTGGGTGCCAGATACCATCCTACAAATTTTTGGGTGTCCAAACTGGTCCTAAATGGTTCGAACCGGTTCAAATTGAACCACCCCCTGGTTTGGGTTGAATTTGAACCTGCAGCTCGAACCTGATGGCTGGTTCGGTTTGAATCCGAACCTCCGAACCACTCCGGTTTGAATTCAAACCTGTTCGAATTCGAACCGGTTCGCACATCCCTACAATGAAAAAAAGCAAGCCTATAAGAAAGAACAAGTCAAGAACTGAGCAGAAAAATAAGCCCCTGCATGGTCAATATTTGCACAATATACGTGGAAAATCAGACATCACCAAGACCTGGCAATGGCTTAAGAATGGCAACTTGAAGAAAGAAACAGAGGGTTTAATACTGGCTGCACAAGAACGGGCACTAAGAACAAATGCAATAAGAGCAAAAGTAAAAAAGTCCACAACAAACAGCAAGTGCCGCCTTTGTAAGGAAGCAGATGAAACCGTGGACCACCTAATCAGCTGTTGTAAAAAGATTGCACAGACTGACTACAAACAAAGGCATGACAAAGTAGCAGGGATGATACACTGGAACATCTGCAAAAAATATAAGCTACCAGCAGCCAAAAATTGGTGGGACCATAAAATTGAAAAAGTGGTAGAAAATGAAGATGTAAAAATATTATGGGACTTCCGACTACAAACAGACAAACATCCGCCACACAATACACCATATATAACTGTAGTCGAGAATGAAGAAAAACAAGTCAAAATAATTGACATAGCAATACCAGGGGATAGCAGAATAGAAGAAAAAGAAATAGAAAAAATCACAAAATACAAAGATCTACAAATTGAAATGGAAAGGCTGTGGCAGAAAAAGACCAAAATAATCCCAGTGGTAATTGGTGCCCTGGGTGCAGTTCCAAAAGACCTTGAAGAGCACCTCAACACAACAGGGGTCACAGAAATCACCATCAGCCAATTACAAAAAGCAGCTTTACTGGGAACAACCTATATTCTGCGACGATATCTATAACAAAGGACAATAAAATTCTGGCATCCCAGGTCCTTGGGAAGGACTTGATGTCTGGATAAAACAAACCAGTCAATAACACCTGTCTGACTGTGTAAACAAGAAATAATAATAATAATTCTATACCGCCCTTCCAAAAAATGGCTCAGGGCGGTTTACACAGAGAAACAATAAATAAGTAAGTTGGATCCCTGTCCCCAAAGGGCTCACAATCTAAAAAGAAACACAAGATAGACACCAGCAACAGTCACTGGAGGTACTGTGTTGGTGGTGGATAGGGCCAGTTACTTTCCTCCTGCTAAATAAAGAGAATCACCACATAAGACTAGAACCAGGGGTGATCCCATGAAACTGATTGCCAAGAAATTAAGGACTGACAAAAGAAACTGTTTCTTTCATACAACATAAAATGAACCTACAGGATTCTCTGCTACAAGTTGTAGTGACAGCCAACAGCCTGAGTGGCTTTAAGAAGAGTTTAGATAAATTTATGGAGGACAGGTCTATCAATGGCTACTAGTTTTAGGTCTATAGGCCACCTCCAGCCTCAGATGATGCCTCTAAATACCAGTTGCCAGGGAGTAACAGTAGGTCAGAGGGCATGCCCTCAACTCCTGCCTGTGGCTTCCAGTGGCATATGGTGGACCACTGTGTGAAACAAGATCCTGTACCAGATAGGCCTTGTGCCTGATCCAGCAGAGCTTGTCTTATGTACTTATGTACAGTCTCGTATATGATGATGGCTTTAGAAATGAGGCTCCATGTACACACATTTTGGTTTCATCTTTCATTTGGACATTGGGCTGGAGAGGGATGCATCCAGGTAGACATTTAACAGGTGCATCTTCCCCAATTACTTCTTAGAGATGCCCCTAAAGAATTTCTGCCTGATGCATCTCTGATCAAGGCAAAGTGTGGGTGCATGGAGCCTCATTTCTAAAACCATCAACATATACCAGACTGCAGAAAGTCTTTACAGCTTATATCGTGCAAAAGTTAAGATGAGCACCTTGCAATTTCCATTCTTATTAGCGCACAAGTGAAAATGTAAATCAGTGTAACTTTCATTTTAAACCAAAGGTTTTTGGATTAATGAATTTCCAGACACTTTAAAAAGGGAAATATGAGTAGACACTATGGCGAAGAGCTTTCCCAAAGGTTGAACTTCCTGATGTTGAACACTGAAAACTTTTTAAAACCTTCAACTAAGATAAAGGCACACTCCCGCCCCTCACCTGAAATAACACGTAAATGAAATCAGTACATTCTGTAACAGTGACAGTGTGTCTGTGTCTGTGTCTCTGTGCGTTAAAGACTGCAGTGTGTGTCCCTTTGTCTGTGTGAATGGCTGCAGTCTCTCTCTCTCTGTTTGTGAATGGCTGCAGTGTGTTTGTGTCTCTCTGTCTGAATGGTTGCAGTGTGTCTCTGTGTGTGAATGGCAATGTCATTTGTGTACAACTTTTACACTATGTTGTTGATAACACCACCCTGAAGGAAATTAAATTGAGCAGGAAAACTGTGAGGTTAATGGGAAATTTCTGGGAAGATAATCTGAAGTTTTGGACATGGTTGTTAAAGCATTTCTTATTTTTAATTATCATTAGTTTGTGTGTGTTTTAAGAAAATGGAAAAAATGAAGTACAGATTTAAAATGAACACATGATTATTCATGACTATTCATCTCATGATTATTCAGCAGTGAATGACACAACAAGAAGCAGGTAATTTGTATTCACTTTAAATCTAGCCTGCCTGAAAGGCTAGAGTCCATTTTGAGGGACAGGGGGCTTACCTTGCATTATGACAACAATGGTGAGCTTTTTAAAAAAATACAACTTTTTATGCTTTAATGTAGTGGCAGATCTTCTCTCCAGTGGCTGCCATTTTATCACAGAATCCTTTGGACCTACCTGGAGCACTATAGGGAGAGAAAAAGGCACCTGCCAGAAAAAAACATAGTGTGCCCACTCTACATGGGGTATTGTTGAAAAAGAAATTACAACCTTTGGGACAATAACTCTGCTGCTGCCTGTTTTAAGTATTTAAACCTTTTCAGCAGTGGTGGTGGGGGGAGGAGAGAAACCCAGAGCTACAACACTGCAAGTAAGACCCGGTAATGAAATCAAATGTGAGTAATGAAAATGAGTGTAGTTTTAATCAATGAAGAATTCAGGAAATGTGATTCTAACAAATAAATAACTAAACAAATGAAGTGTTTAGAAAGAAAAATGAATGGAATAACCAGACAACAAAATATTGAGCTCCCCCAACCCTGCCCCAGCTCAAAGAAATCAATCTAGGGGGCCTTCATACTGCCTGTCAGTTTTCAGGAGCTGATGTTGCATACAACAATTTCCTTTGGGACTTCAAGGGATCTTTGGGACCTGAACATACCTAGTCCATGGTAACTCCGCAAGGTAGGTTTCAGTCTCAAACTCTGAAGTATCTGGTTCAAACCGCAGAGCCTCTGACGTATTGCTTACTTACCCATGAGTCTGGTGGCCCATGAAATTACAAGGAACTTACAGGCTTATGAGTGAACTGCACTTTACTGATTGTTGACTTTAAACAAGGGCAGGTTAATTCTTCAGAATAGGGATATGATGTTCTGTATAACCAAAGCATTTTACTTTTTCTTCTCATTAAAAATGGACAGTATCTAATTACACTGATTTTAGCACAACAGCATTATTAAAGGACAATGTTTAATATCTGCTGATATTATTCTCCTATTATTATGAACTATTTATCGCTGCAGTTGCATATGCCGTGCACTGGAAGCTGATCTTAAAATGTAAATTTCAGTTTTGTAACTCTTGCTTATTAGAGGCAGCTATGCATTTAACAACTATAGTGTCTTCAGTGATAATAATTGTATGTTGCAGAAGCCAGAGGACTCTACTTTGAGACAAATGTGTAGATGAACAGCACTTCCTAATGTTCTTAGGCTGGATTTATAGCTTGTGCTGTAAAGGAAAAGATGCCTGTCTGTCCCCAATCAGTTCACAACTGAAGAAAGCAATGCTTGGATAAAATAAATACAAATATTAAAATAAAAGATTGAAATAAAGGCAAAATGAAAAAAGCCATGCTTAACTTTCCCTCCTTGAAGATGAGTTCACCGCTTACTTCGAAGACAAAGGCTGGTGTGGAGACGTGTGATAAAAGAAGATGAAATTCTGGAATGAAATATAAACTCTATTTTTTGACAACTGAATGGATGAGCAGTGATTTGTGCAGGATTCTGCCGCTCATGTTAACAGCAACCAAAACAGAATAGCCAGGGGTGTAGCAAGGTTGGAGTGGGCCCAGAGATGAGATTTTAAAATGCCCCTCCCCTCAAAGTCCAGGGCCTCCGCACATCCCAGGCCCCCAAGGATTTAAGTCTGATATTTCAAAATAAGTATGCTGCCTGGAAATACATTTCACTGAATACACACACGCACACGTCACAATATATAGTGATATACATTGAGTACTATACATCTGTGCTACTTTTAATGCCTAGAACACACTAGAAAGACAAATTATTAAAATGGCCCCCTCGCTGCAGATTAGCAAAGGAGACTTTCAACCATGCAGGGTGAGCCTATGTTTGTTTTCTCAGAATTCTGAACAAATTCAGTCAAATTAGATTCCAGGAGGTTTTTCACAGGAGGCTTTTAAAGCCCTTTAACAAACATCTCCTCTGGAATGGTGGTGCGGCATTCACATGTTGGCCAGATTTACCCTGAAGTCCCTGTGAGTTATTGGGGAGCAGTTCACACACAATTAAAATAAAATAAAATAAAATAAAAGCACAACACATGCTTCATAGTTCTCACTCAGACCTTCTGGGTTGCAAAACAACTTGAACATAAGTGCATTTATAAATGAATGAATGAATGAATGAAATAAATATAATACTGTTTGTTCCAGAAGTTTTTGTAATTTTCTGCCATGAAACAAGCCACTTATAAGACTTTTCCAGCAAATTTTCCAAGCTGTTTTAAAATAAATATTCAGAGACTTCTCAGTCCCTCCCCCCCATATCAAAGCCCTATGGCAAGCAGATCCCTATATATCCGGGGGGCGGGGGCGGGGAAGGTAACCACAAAAAGGAGTTTATATTCTACCTGGCAAATGCTGGGCTGGGTTGGGCAGGGCAGCAAGGGGTCTGCTGCAGAGAACAGTGGTGGCCACTCTGGCTGCCTCCTCCTTCCTGGATTGCTTGGGCCCTACTCGAGTTCAGGCTTCACAGAGGCCTACACGGAGGCCTCCCTGGAAGCCCCGCCCACCCGCCGATCAGCTGAGAGGCGGGAGAAAAGGAGCTCTTTGCAGCTTGTCTGCTGCTTCCATTTTGGGACAGGAGAACAAGCAGGAGAGAAGCTGAACAGGGCAGGTGGCTGAGGGGCCTTGGGGCTGGGCAGGGGGCGTCACGTGAGGTGCCTCTGGGGGCCCCCTCCAGGCAGTGGGGCCCCCAGACAACTGTCTCCCCTTGCCCGATCATAGTTATGCACGTGAGAATAGCTCATCAAGTGACAATCAGTGACAATCAGGAGCAGGAAATCTAGTTAAGGGGACTGTGCAGAAAAGTGATTGGCTCAAATTCCTGAGTAGAAAATAATTTTCCTGGGCATGTAAAGCCTCTTTGTAAACAAATAACAAGACAAAAATAGCCAACAGCCTGTACCCAGAAATTCCACCCACCACCCTAAATATTTTGGGTTTAATTCTATAGATTTAAAAAACTAGTTTGAATAGTATAGGGTCCAGCATATAACTCCTTCTGCCAACAGAACCCAATATATGCCTTCCATCCTTGCTATATAGCAGGCCTTCTTTATTCATGGAGGCTCTGTTCCTGCCAATTAGCATGGATATGAAAACCACAAATAAAGAAACCCAATAAATCCAGGGGTTAGGTTCCTTACTCTGAAAAATATGCCAAAAACGGAGGGAGGGGCAGAAATAAGAGCAGTAAAGCACAGTGTCTTCAGGTCTCCAGCTCTCCAAGAATCCCCCAAATCCTCCGATTTTTTGCTTAATTTTTTAAAGAGCCACAAAATGGCTCTGTGCTTCAAAATTGCAGCTGAAAATGCCATCAGATGTTATTTCCAGCCACTCAAGAAAGGTAAAATTTGCCTATATTTCATGCTGTGAATAAAGAAACTGGATCTCTAAGACACATACGTGAATACAGAAAACCGTGTTCCATGAAACCACAGTTAATGAGGGTTGCCTGTACCAGCACAACTACATTACTACAGCCACAGAACACTGCATGGAGAATCTTCATGGTGAGAATCTCCTCCCATCTTGTGTTGTGTTAGTATAGGATCTCAACTCCATTGTATATGTATAACCAGCATGCTGGAGTATAGAACTGCCCAGCTAATCAATCTGTTAATTTACTCATAAAGAAAAGAGGAAGAAAACAGTTTCAAGAAGTAAGAGGCATAATATAGGCCATGTTTTAATCTCCCTTTGCATTTGTAGTGTTTTCGCTATGCTAGAGAATGTGTGTTCTCTGATTGTGAAGGTCTTAGTGCTTGATGAGACCAATGTTGTTCTCAGTAAGTCGGTAAATTTGTGTCTGGCCTGTACCGTTTCAGACTGCTGATCTGATTGCTCATAGGACTGATTGCTCCTTTCAAAAAAAAGCAGAGAAAGGGACCTTCTTCACACACAAAACTAGATGTCAGGCAGGTCTCACCTGTTTGCTAGGGATTTATAATGGTATGAAAGAACATTCAATTTTGTGAGCCCTCTCTGCAGTCCGAAGTGGTACAGCCCAGTTAAATGGTTACTACTTCACTGAGAACCAGGCCTTTACAATGAAGTCTGACAACTCATAAGAGGGATGGTTTTGTGCAGCAAAACAAACCACCCACAGACCACAGCTTGTAATAGTGTGGCTCCTGAGGATACAGAAAGCAGCATTATCTCTCCCCTGCAGTTTATCTGAATACTACTAGCGTCTATTGTTGATGTGCCTCTTCTTCCAATTTTGGATGTTCTTTAGGGCCTCTTTAGTTCTGTAAAAGGCATTTGAAATAATAGTTTATTTATAAAAAGTGATGGATTATATTTTTCTTCACTCCTTGAAGTTGTTAAATTGTTTGGTCTGGACATAAAATGCAGAGAAATGCATGGACATTCTCGTCTGGTCCATTGGGAACTATGTTTGTTTTAAAGTTAACTATACAAAATTTTGATTAATCAATTTACAGTCTGTAACTTGCAACAATAGCCTCCAGCGATTATTTCTCATCAAAACAAGAAACCGCCAGCAGATTGTCAATTTGCATTGCAGTCCTTAGCAGCAAAAGCAACATAAAATTAAATAAAGACATTTACAAGATTCTGACCTCCAAATAATAACCACAGAAGAAGTCGCAATACAAAGCCATATCACTGAATTATTTTAATTTATGTTAGAAAACACATAGATATAATTAGCTAAGAGGAAAGATTGTGCCATTCAAGCAGAACGAACATCTCAAAACTTGGTCTCCACTGTTTGCTGCAGACAAGTCATGCTCAAGAGGGTCATAAAGCAACTTTAATGGGAGTTAATAATTTACCAACTGCATGTTGAGTCATCTAATTGTTGTTTATGATGATTTAATTACTATGATAAAAGTAGTAAAAAGGATTAAACTAGATTTTCAGAGTGGTTGAAAGATACATTAAATTACAAAAAGATCACTAAATTCAGTTAGATTGGCTATTACGGCCTATTCTGTGGTTTTATTTAGTATAATAAAATATATTTTACTTCATGTGGAAGACACAATGGTCTTTCCTTTGAACACAGATGCACAGGGCACTGAGAGCGGGCGGGGGGATAATTGATCTTCTTTCAATGGTGGGGTCTGAAAAAATTCTCTTAAACATTTCTAATTTTATTTCTGAGTAGGCTTTTATAATTTAGTAGCTTATAAATGCTGTTCTTGCAAGAAAGACAAGATGAGCCTGCAATTGTTTTTAAAAATCCAAACAGGTGGCCCAAAACTTACATTCCTGGTTGTTTATCTTTAGATGGTTCTGTTGCCAATTTGGGGTAAAAGGCTGTTACCTTTAATATATTTCTGAACCACAAGTTTAGTTCACATAATACACATTATATTTACATTCACACATCACGTTCAACATTCATACATTCACACAGGTACAGACTTGTACAGAAATTAGATTTTGAAACTGCATGCCAAGTTCTCTCAAGGTAATATCTCTTCTCCTAAGGCAACCAGGAATCTAAAGTGGTTAGAATTTGCTCTCTGCATGAAGCAATGGATTTATAATATGGGGTAAGAAGCATTGTATTTATTTTAAGAACAAGTGCAATGGGTGGAGGATTTCCCCATTTGTCCAGTTTGCTCAATGTATCAAGTCCAATTTTTAATCTAGACTCATTCCCTACAATCATAGGAAACACAGGGTGCAGTTAGGAAACTCCCATCTACTTAGTCAGACATTTGGGCCATATAGTTCAATATTATCTACTCTCACTGACAGCAGTTCTCCAGGGATTCAGGCAGTATTTTGTTTCTCAGCCCTCCTGGAGATGCCAGGGATTGAACGTGGGACTTCTTGCATGCTCAGCAGATGTTCTACCTCGGAGTTATGGCTCCACCACCAAGGGCAGTGTCTCTTATGCTGTGCTACACTTGATTACCCTGAGCATTCTAGAGATCACTGTTACTGCTCCTCTAGCACTCTGGAGGGTTCCATGAACCTCATGAGGAACACTTGTTTAGAAGTAATTCATTGTGCCCAGACTCAAGGAAGAAACTAGGCAAGAAATTGAGTGAAATGGGCCACAATGTTATTGAACATTGTGCATACAACAAGATAGTATTGATATGGAATTGTTTAGTCCAGGCCCACAAATAAGTGTATAAGAATTTGATTCAAAGTTTGGTTAAGACTATTAAACAACACAAAGAGCCACTAGGCTTGAAACAAGAAAATTGTTTGAGTCAGGAAAAGTGTTCAAATCAGGAATGTGGGGCCCCTCTCAAGAATGTGAGATAGGAGGCCAGAAATAACAAATGCCAGAACCTGTTGGGATATAGATAACATAGGTATACAATTAGTCCATTAGCCAAATCCCTCACTCAAGCAAAAATACACATCCCTGGCACAAGATACTGATAGGGAGTAAGGTTATCAGATGGGCCAAGTAGTAACTCATCTTCGCAGGCTCTAAATAGCACCTCTGGAATGTGTATGTTTAATTACCAATGACGTATTAATTGCTTTACTGATATGCTAGTTTTCTCTAAACCTATATAAACTGGTCAACTGCGCAGCTTCAATGCACAGTACCAGCCAGACTCTTACTGACTGTACTCTGCCTTCCTTGATCAAGAAATAAGAAGCTTATTTTGAGCATGCCTCCTTGCTGCATTTGACTTCATTCAGTCAGGCAACAAGTATAATTGCGGGAACTCTTTCTAATCCTCTTTGGTTCTGGCAAGACGCCCCATTCTCTGTCCATGTGATAGAAGAATGAATGCAAGTGGCTAAATCAAACAGGAGGGCAAGGTTCCAGAGGACCTTTTCCCGCAACAATATAATGTGCGAAGAGGATGGGCACTCTACCTCTGCAGTGCAGTTGCTATGGACTTGCTGCCTTCAGCACAAATCCACCTAAGTTCCCAGGGTGACACACCTTGTCTCCAGACAGCATATGTCCTAAGGCAGATGCCCTTCTTTGCTGAACTACTGTCAAGGCTCCTGTTTAAGGGGCACCTCCCTTAACCCTTTAAGGTTGGTGACCCCCACCCCCAGCAGTTTAGAGGAAGGCCAAACCAGCATTCATAAGCCTGCTAATGGGCCCCATTTGTCCTTTGTGCCATGAGTACATAATTACTTTTGACTGGCTACATGTCATCAAGTATGATGGGCGATTCTTGATTCTTCATGGAAGAATGAAACAGAAGCAGATGGGGAGGGTAGACCAGAAAAATGGCCACCACATACTCTTTGGCCTGTAGATTTTAGAACTTAAGAACATCCCTGCTGGATCAGGCCCAAGGCCTATCTAGTCCAGCATAGTGTTTCACACAGTGGCCCACCAGATGTCCCTAGAAAGCCCATAGGCAAGAGGTAAGGGTGTGCCTTCTCTCTTGCTGTTGCTCCCCTGCAACTGATATTAAAAGGCATCGTGCCTCTGAGGCTGGAGGTGGCCTATAGCCACCAGACTAGGAGCCATTGATAGACCTTTCCTCCATGAATTTGTCTATAAGAACATCATTCATTCATTCATTCATTCATTGAACCATACAGCATCTAAGGACTGCCAAGACCCCTCTTTATGCTGAATGCACGCCTTAAGGTGTTCACTGTCCCTACATTACCCCTGAATACCACACTGAGCCTGCCATTGTGACCAATCAGCTAACTAGCTACATGGGGCATAGTGCATGGTAGGCAAAAAAGACCCATGAATGAAGGCAATCTGCTATAGGCCAAAAAATTCCTATCCAACCCTGCAAAAGGGTAACCAGCGCAAGCCTGCACTATGCCCAAGGAAGGAGGGTAGGTCGCTGTTCAAAATGGAAAGGAGGAAGTCTGGAGACATGTGCAGCAAGCAGCTGGGCAAGCCCACTCCCAAACCACTCTAGCCAATTGACAGTAATTGCCATGCCCCTGTAACTTAGTGCTTCCTCTCTCAAGGCTGGGGCAAAGAGGCCGTGCCCAGACAGGGTGGGCGAGCAGCCGCAATCTTCTCTTTCAGCCTTTCATTGCTTGTTAGATTTGCATCTATGGCTAACAGCAGCAGCAGCAGCAACAACAGGACTATTACCCTGAACAAAAAATTATTAATAGGGAAATCAAAGACAACATATGAAAACAAATCATATAAACAAGATCCTTTCTTTACTTTTAAAGGAATATCCATTTGTAATTGTAAAACACAAAGCATGAAAACTTAAAATTGTACAGACACACTTCAATGGCATAGACAGTTAAAATCTATAAAAGTATGGCACACAGAATATTTCAAGGTCATAATTAAACAAATAAAACATTTAACATATACAGTTGTGATTTCATATAAATCTTACATGGATATTATACTGCCAATAAAAAAAGAAAATAATCTTATTAGGGATGCGCATGAACCGGCAGATGGCCGGTTCAGTGTGGGGGGATCACCTTTAAGGATCAGGGAGGATGCTTTTACCCAACCAACCACCATGTTTCCCTCGCCAGTGTTATCTTTAAAAGCACTGGTATGGGGCGGCATCACACCTCCTTGCCGCCCTGGTCAGCATCAAACTGGAAGTGCCCGATGCACATTAAATGAGCAGCATATGAGAAATCACACACTGATACCCATGTGAACTGATAAACTATGGGATCTTCCCAGTTAGTATCTATGGATGGAATAGTCCGCTGTGGATAGAACAACTTCATGGATCAACCTGATCTAATTGAATGGCTGCTTTAATTGCAAGAGCCAGAATTCCTCATTTATGTATGTAAATATAAATGTAAATGTATAAATGTATGTAAATGTAAATAATAACACATGTGTTTATTGTTTGGTGTTTTAAGCAATGTTTGCCATTTGCTTTTAATAGAAAAAGAAAAAGAAATACTTAAGTATAACCATCTGTGACATCTGATGGCCCATTTCCAGGCCGGGGTGGGGGGGAGGACACCAAAACCACTTAACTGTTAATGCTAGCTTTCATAAACAAGTTGAACAAACTGGGTAGTAGCAGTAAGATTGAAATGAACATGAAAGTCATGCAGTTGACAATATAAATAACCAAACTGATAGATCACAGCACTTACAGGAACATAAAATTATGTTGAAAAGATCATAATTATAGCTGGTTATTGCAGACCAAAGAAATGGGTGTACTAAAAGCAATCAGATAAGAAATATTAAAAAGGCATTTTCCCTGAGCCATGCATGATTGCTACTGGATAATATTTTGCAAACACTTCTCAGTTTAAGAAGTATGTTGTATTTTGACACTGATTTTTTAAAAATTCAGTCATATATTTCTCGATTTTTGATTTGCCACACTCCATACAACAGTCAAAGCCTTCTAATTCCAACACAACCTTAATCTGGAGGATAGCTATTCCCAAACAATGCGAGAAGGGTCCATACTATACTGGGGATTGTGCTACTTTTGTGGTAGTGCATTTTATCCAGTTAAAATTGTACAGCCCTGATTAGACACTATTATATTATAATGCTTTTCAACAATAACACACCAGTTGGTTCTCAAAGTGGTTTACACTGCAAAAGAAATACTACAAGTGGGCTCCTGTCCCAAAAGGGCTTACAAACTTTAAGAGAGGTGGGGAGAGGGGGAGTTCCACTGGAGAGACACTATAGGTTCAGTAACCGGCAGGAAAGGAGAAGCACCCAGCCTGAGTAGGACAGCTGGGTGCACACCCGATTGCCAGTTGTGTGTTTGCAAACATAAAGTTAGGAGGCAGGGGGCATGAATGATTGTGTGCAAGGCAGCAGCTGTCTAGGTGGACTTTTTCTCCTACCTTAGAACAATGCTGTGGATGAAATCTGGGTAGGGCATGTTCATCCTACCCAGATTCCACCTTGCACATGGTCATGCTCCCTATCATGTACGCAAACACACAACCACGGATCAGAAGCATGCTCCTACCCAGGCTGGGTGCTTCTCCTACCCTGCTGGCGGTCATGCGAATGAGCCGTATGCTGCTGAACAGGGAGAGTTGCTTCCCCGCTGTGAAAAATAAGATAACCACAACTTGGAAGGTGCCTCCTTGTCAAAATTTTTGCTGTGGTTCATTTGTTCACCTCTTAATAAGGTGTCATATGGAAAAAGGCAACCCAGAGGCTGTAACTGTTGCTGGTTTCTAAAGTTGTCACAGGATGATGATGATGATGATGATGATGATGATGATGATGATGGAGGAGGAGGAGACAGAGGAGGAGGAGACAGGAGGAGGAGGAGGAGGAGGAGGAGGAGGAAAGGGTTTATATTTCACCACTCAAACCAATTCATCTCACACAGTAGATAATCAGCATGAGAAAACAGTATTGGAGGCAGACGGCAGCTAAGAATACTCAACTGAAGCCTTCCAGACTTTTCCTAGCCCTGGAGACTGGGCAAGAACAAAACTTCCTCCACTCATCCAGTACAATGGCAGCACCATGCTGTTGTTTGCTATCTAGCAAAAAATATTGCTCACATGGTTCAGTTACAACCAACAAAGTGTGTGTAGTGCTTCCTAACTCCACACATCCAGGTCTTGTCCGAAGGAGGGAGATATACATTCTCTTGCATAATGCTTTGAACTCAGACTGAACATCTCCCTGATGGACACATCTGCAGTCAGTCTTAGACATGTAAAATATCCCAGTCCTGAAATTAAATAATTAAACAAAAATCTAAGGAATATTCTTCTCAATACTTTGGAGATTTCTGAATGTCTCTTATTAGTGTTCTTTAAAGTTAAACATGCAATTACAGAAATAACTGTATTAAATCACCACATTAAATCTGGTACCGAGGGTTTAATTCTGGAAGAAGCAGTGGCTTTGAGAAGTATTGCTGAAGATGTTTCCCTAATCGAGATGTTTACCAGGGATGGGGACAAGCAGTGGGGGGTGGGGGGGTGGGGCATATCTTCACCATGTGCCTGAAGTAACAATTATTTATTTATTTATTTATTTATTTATTTATTTATTTATTTATTTATTTAACTTATTTTTATTCCACCCAAAACTTGCGTCTCTGGGCAGTTTACAAGATAAAACATTAAAACATTCGTTAAAAACAAACACAAGAAATTTAACACACAACAGTTTAAAAAATTTTAAAACAATATTGTAAAACAATATTCTAAAACAACATTAAAAACAATCAAAACAGTATTAGTTAAAAGCCTGGGTGAACAGATGTGTCTTTAAAGACTTTTTTAAAATGGTCAGAGATGTGGAGGCTCTTATTTCACTAAGGCGCATTCCAAGGCGCATTCCAAAGCCTTGGGGCAGCAATAGAGAAGGCCTGTCCCTGGGTAGCCACCAGACGAGCCAGTGGCAAATGCAGACGGACCTCTCCTGATGATCTCAATGGGCAGTTGGGTTCATAATGAAGAAGATGCTCTCTTAAATACCCAGGGCCCAAGCTGTTTAGGGCTTTATAGGTTATAGCTAACACCTTGTTTTTTGCCCGGAAACATATCGGCAGCCAGTGTAACTCCTTCAATACAGGAGTAATATGGTCTCTCCTAGATGGCCCAGAGACTAATCTGGCTGCCGCATCCTGGACCAACTGTAGTTTCCGGACTATGTACAAGGGCAGCCTCACATGGAGCACATTACAGTAATCCAGTCTGGAGGTTACCAGCAGATGTACCACTCTTTTGAGGTCATCTATCTCAAGAAATAGACGCAGCTGGCATATCAGCTGAAGCTGATAGAAGACACCTCTGGCCACTGCCTCAACCTAGGACACCAGGGAGAGACTTGGATCCAGAAGCACCCCCAGACTGTGTACCTGTTCCTTCTGGGGAAGTGTGACCCCATCAAGAACAGTCAGATCAAAATCGTCTCCCGAGTTTCGACCCCACACAATGAGTACCTCTTTCTTATCTGGATTCAGCTTTAGCTTGTCACCTCTCATTCAGCCCATCATTGCCTACAGGCGGGCATTTAGGGAGGTTATGCCCTCTCCCGATGATGCTAACATGAAGAAATAGATTTGGGTGTCATCAGCATACTGATAACACCCCGCACCAAATCTCCTGATGATCTCTCCCAGCGGTTTTATGTAGAGGTTAAACAACATCAGAGACAATACGGAGCCTTGAGGCACACCATACAAAAGTTCAGTTTTGAAGAACAACAGTCTCCAAGGGACACCATCTGGAACCTGCTTGAGAGGTAGGAGTGGAACCACTGCAGAGCAGTGCCTCTCACTCCCAACCCCCTCAGACGCTCCAGAAGGATACTATGGTCGATAGTATCGAAAGCCGCCGAGAAGTCCAAAAGGACCAACAAAGTCACACTTCCTCTGTCAGTTCCCAGTTGGAGATCATCCATCAGGCCGACCAAGGTAGTCTCCACCCCATAGCCAGCCCGGAATCCAGTTTGAAATGGGTCTAGATAATCAGTTTCCTCCAGGACTGTCTGGAGCTGGGAGGCCACCACCCTCTAAATTACCTTGCCCAGCCACGGAAGGTTGGAGACAGGCCTGTAGTTACTCAGCTCTGAGGGATCCAAGGTAGGCTTCTTCAGAAGTGGTCTAATAATTGCCTCCTTAAGACTAGGAGGCATCCTACCTTCCCTCAGAGATGCATTTATAATCTCTACCAGGCCTTCTACAACAACCGGCCTGCCAGATAGTATAAGCCATGTCGGGCAAGGGTCAAGAGGACAGGTCGTGGGCCGCACCGTTCCAACCAGCTTGTCTACATCCTCAGGAGTCACAAACTGGAACTGATCCAACCTAACCACACAAGAGGAGTCGCTGGACACCTCCACATCAGACACTGAAGTAATTGTAGAGACAGAGTCTAAATCGGCCCAAATACGAGATATTTCCCCCACAAAGAATTTATTAAACACATGAAAGCAGGTAATAGATGGTTCCAGATTCTGATTCAAGGGAGGAGGGGCACTCACTAGCACTCTCACAACCCTGGACAACTCCGCCGGACGTGAACTTGCGGATGCAATACAGGCAGAAAAGAATCGCTTCTTTGCCGCATGTATCGCCTGAGCATAGATCTTCAAATGAGCTCTATGTCACAATCTGTCGGATTCAAGCCGAGCCTTTCTCCACTTGCACTCCAGTCATCTACCTCGCCACTTCAGCCCCATAATTCTTCCGTATACGAAGGGGCCAGTTTGACACAAGCGCTCCAAGGAGAGGCCTGTTTGCACAGCTGTCTATTTAGTATTACTTTTATTTAAAGTACAATTCTAAGTGTGTTTACTCAGGAGTGAATTCCACTGAGTTCAATGGGGCCTACTGGAACCTAAGGGGATTGAAAGATTGCACAAATGGAATGGCCACATTTGTGGGCTTTTCTTGGGCCTACACCATACATTGTAATACTCATGAGTGCCTGGGCTGCTTCTCCTCTACCATCACCTGTTAAACCATGGAACTGGGCCACTGACCTTTCTCCGATGAGACACTTTTTATACTGAAAAAAATAAGCAGCGTTGTCAGTATTTATCAGAGCACAGACTTAACCATGAAGATTGTATAAGGCCATGGCAGGATGAAAGGGGAGCAAGTTAAACAGGAATCAGTGCTGACACTTGAATACAAGAATCAGAGGCTGTCATCCAGAGTAATGCTATTTTGCTGCAAATGTGACACACTGGCGCAAGGACGTTGCTCTAGCTAGTTCCACTGTCAGGAGCTTGTGTTCCAGACTAGTGTTGTGCTGGTGCAAACCAATGTGCTTGTGCAACCTGTGCACAAGCATATGCCCTGCTGTGAAACCTCTCCTTCAATCCACGGCCCAGTTGAGATGTAATGCAGAACTGCGGGTCCAATAGAGCCACAGTTCTGTGCACCCCCTTCCCCCACTTTCCTGCCCACATTTAGGATGTACTGGAGAGCATCCTCTCTGCAATCAGCGAGACTGCAGAAGCAGGGGAGCTGGCTGTGCAGGCTTCCTTCTTGACCAAAGGACAGCCTGCACAGCCAATTGAGCTGGAGTGAGGGAGAAGCTTCCTCTATCAACTCTGGTTCTGTGGGGCCCAAACTTATGCATTTGGACATGACACTGGCACCGCAAAACTGGAGTAAAGGGCAGCAAAACTCCACTCTGACCGAAGGTTCAGCGTGGAGTTTGGCAAGGGAAACAGTGGGTCTCTTTGCCCCCTTCACTCTGGTTTGCTGGATTCGGATGTGTGGCTTCGGAAACCGGAGGTGAAGGGATGTCTGGTTTCCTATTTCATCTGAATTTGGCCCTTATATGTTGCAGGGATAGATGCAAAGCTATCCACTGCCCTTGTCGTGCAATGCAGCATTTGTGCAAACAGACCAAGAGTACAAGAGATGATGAGCTCTGAGCACCTAATAAGGTCCATTGCCTTCCTGTGTGTGTGCAACTTTCTCTGGATGCCAGTCATTCTTTCCTGAGAGAGTATCTTATAGAAAAAACCAATATGTTTCAAAATAATAGAATGGCTTCCATAACCAGTTCAATACACATGCTGGTTTTTCATCTGGTATGCGGCAGAATTCTGCTATTTCTGAAACTTCAGCCTTTTTGTCGTTCCAGGAATCTATTCTGGATCCATAAGCATACTTATCAAAGTTCGTGTACTATCTTTCCAGAGGCTTTTCCAATGGTAGTGTGTCAGCACAGTATATGTTTTGTAATATCAGCACACTGGGGAACCTGATTAGTGGCAGAAGTGCATCCTGCATTGCCTCATAGAATTTCAGCACCTTTTAACCACCACCTCCTTTTTTTTAGCAAGCCCACATTTAACAGCTCCTGCAAAAACAATTGGTTTTGAATATATGTACAGTAACAATAGACATTTTACTCATCTTTACCTATGCAGCTCAGAGAGGTTCATTTTAACCTATTGTCCAGAGACACGTTCCTGTCTCCTTTAGCCGGCCTGGCTAGGCTTATCGGTTCTGGCCTCAGAGCAGGGATGGGGGTGGGGGGAGATTGAGCATCACCCTTTGCCTTCCTCTGTCCCAGGCTACTTGTTCCTTGTTTCTGCCCCTCTCAGTCCTTCAACCACTTCATCCTCGGAGGTAAGGGCAGCCGGCCTTGCCGGACACCTATATACAACTAGATATACTACTAGATGAACACAAGAGGCAGCTTTTTAATTCTCGTAATTTAGTTGGGGGAGAACAACTGGCCCTATCCATCTCCAGCACAGCATCCCTCCAGTGGCTGTTGCTGGTGTCTATCTTATGTTTTTCTTTTAAATTGTGTGCACTTTGGGGGCAGGGAGCCATTCTATCTATCGATCCATCGATCTATCGATCTAAACTACTTTGGGAACTTTTGTTGAAAAGCGATATATAAATATTTGTCATATTCCCCCTTCTCCCCATTGTGCAGAGTTGCTGCAGTAACTCTTG
Organism: Hemicordylus capensis; assembly: GCF_027244095.1. NCBI lineage: Eukaryota > Metazoa > Chordata > Lepidosauria > Squamata > Cordylidae > Hemicordylus > Hemicordylus capensis. The sequence continues at coordinate 183,846,863 of NC_069659.1, read as the reverse complement.
AGGCGTGCGTGTGTGTGTGTGTGTGTGATCAACCCCTTTTCACCTCCCTCTCTCTGCATGCTGCTGCTCTCATCGCCACCAGACTGGTAATTAAAGGCAGGGAGGAGTGTGAGGGGCTGGGGTGTTTTAGTGATGGGGAGACTGGCAGGGTTGGGGGAAGGGAATTCTTCTCCAACTTGAATTTTGCCTAAATGGAAATGTCAGAGCAAATTTGGAGATTCTTGCATGAAAGAATCATCCAAAAGACTTTCAAAATTTCTTGGAAGGTTCTCTATATCCCTAGATTCTGGAAACTTAAGTGGATCCTCAACAGAATATCACCTCATTTATCAACTTAAATAAACAGGAGATCTTACTCATCTTTAATGTTATTGAAATGAAATGGATAAATTGAGGCTTTTAAAAAAAACAAGTCTAGGTTAAATATCTCAAAGTCAGTCTCCACCTCTCTTGGGTAGCTCGTAAGTGCTGTAAGCACAAACTGTTTCTGTCCTTATCACTGTTGCCAATTCTTCATAAATTAATCTTAGCACTAAAAAAAATCCACATAAATTTCATTTGATTTCTGTGATCTCCAAGGATGGTAATACTGGGGGGAAATGCTAATATGTATGCATGTATTATCTTAAGCCAAGCTGGAGAGCAGACAGTAGGAGCAATGGTTTGATATGATGGAAAGTGCTGGAGCTGCCATAGAATTATGTGGAAGTTAGAATAATTAGGTTTCTAAAGAGAAACATTTATTAGTGCCTCCAGCTCCAAAGCCAATCCAGAAGGAATTGGAAGATAGGGGAGCAGCAGCACAGTCAGATTGGGAAACAGCATGTGAGAGGCCATTGCATTTTCAAAGAAAAACCACATTCAGAACAGTCTTAAACCACAATGATATCTGAGCTGCCAGGTGCAAACGGCATCGAACATTAATTTTTTTTTTTTAGATTTAGCAGGGATTTAAAAAGCAACCTTCCCCAGCCAATATGTTAAAGAATAACATGCCTTAGGCTAGACGGCTGTGAACGTACCCTCCAAATAAATACAGGAGGGAAAGACAGGGAATCTGACATGGAGGCAGGGGAATTTAGGTGCCTCCGTATTTGTATCTAGGTTTCTAGTGCATTAGACCTGGGAGTTGAAATAAAAGCTGCGAGGGAGGAGAAAGAGGGGAAGAGTGAGACTGGGGTGGTCCAAGGATACTGCAATGCCTGAAGTGAGGCCCCCAAAGCTGCCTTGCCCCATGGCCTGGGTGGAGGCCAACTCGCTTTCAAACGTGACCTTTGCAAGCTTTAAAAGTGGTGCAGGGGGTGGGAAGGAGGAAAGGTTGCCAGCAGCCTTCTCTTCTCTCTTAGGCTTCTAGCCAGCTTTGCAAGGTGCGTGAGGAGAGGCACTCCTTGCAAAGTCCGCAAGGGTCAGAATGGCCCCAAAGAGCTGCTCTGATGGCAGCAGTGTGTGTGTGTGTGGGGGGGGGTCTCGTCACCCTCATGCACACCAGTAATCTGCTGCCTGAGGTGACTGCCGTGCTGTGCCTCATGAAAGGGCTGCCCCGGATGACATTTATTGGGAGTGCATGTCCAGAAGAGCCACAAGGGCAGGAGTCTTCACATATATGCAGACTGGGATAGGAGGAAGCCCAGAGGAGGAAGCAAACATGCTGATAAAAGTACATGTAAGGTCTGTCTGTGCGTGAGAGAGAGGAAGTCTTAGAGTTTGAAAAAACATGTTGTAATGGTTTAATTGGAGATATTTGTGTATCTCTATGCTCTTCTATTGCACAGGATTATCATCAGAGAATGCACAAAGGCATGAAGATAGCAGCTGGCTGTATTTTCAGTATCATGGATATTGTGCAGAGAAGGTCCATTTCTTCAGCAGCTTAGGTTCTTTTTCATTTTGGTTCATGAAATCCTCCTGTTGGCTTTGTTTACATTGAGTCAGACCATTGCTCCATCTGATCCAGCATTGTCTATTATAACTGACATTGACGTGCCAAGTTCTCAGGCACAGATCAGTCCCAATCCTGTTTTCTGACATTCCTTTAACTGGCAATTGAACAATCCTATGAGTGCAAACCATCTGCTCTTCTGCTATAGTATTCTTTATTATCCCCAACCTCCACCCATGTATCTGTGGAGCTGCAGAATCTGGTATCCTGCACATTTGGATTGATACACATGAAACATTTTCAAACAAAATGAGTTTTTCACACCTATGTTTGTGGGAATACATTTACATTGAAAATGTGTCAGCAGTCTTCCCAAATTCAGAGAACTGTGTTCACACAGAGGAGTACACAGATCTCTGGTGCACATACAGATATCCATTCATTTCAATGGAAGGAGCAGAGTTTAAAAAAAATGTGTTATTAGATTGTCTCCTCAGAATTGTGGAGAAAATTCCTGATATCCTTTTAGAACTCCTGAACTGTGAACAGATTGCTGGCTCAAGGAAAGCGCCTTCAAAAAGCTCTGCTATTCAGGAGGTGAAACATCTGTGTGGCAAACTGCCCTATCATGGTGATACCTAGTAATGTTCCCTTAACTTTCACCCTGAACACTCCTCATGGATACCTCTTCACCTGAGATCAGTCATCTTCCTATAGTAATTTAGCTCTGATTCCTTCTATATATATTGCATCACCTGAAATTACCACTTCATACAAAATGCTATTCTTTTACATTTAAATACAGAGGATAATTATGGGTTTGAGCTTTTGTGGTATGGATTTTGGATTGATTTTGAGACACAATTTAATATAAAAATAAGTATTGTCAGAGCCACTACTATGAGTTACTTGTGGAAGAGTGTAGAATTACAGAGGGAATGATCAACATCATTAAAAATTGTGTGGAGGGAATATACAGTAGAATTGTACCCTTCAGGCACAACCTTGGTGGGCCTAGTCCTTGGAAAAATATCTGGGCATTATTCGCAGGGTATATAATGCTTATGTGGGTTCCTCATGGCTGGTGTATGATGAGCTTTTCCACATGTGGAACTCTGCCCTGGGGTCTAAAGGACTGATGCTTTGGTCTGATGTAATGTCCTTGGATCGGGCTTGCTCGGGTAAATGCTCTGATAGCAGCCATATTTTGGCCGTATTTGAAGGCTGAAGCAGGAAAGGATACCACTTCTCATGATTTGGGAATGTTGGTCTGTGGGGATTTCAATTCTGCTGGTAAATGTTTTCACTTGCAATGCAAGTTAAAGCACAAATGTTCCCCCTGCAGATGTAATCACCCAATGACTAGTTGCTTTTGGGCACAGGTTACAGGGCATGGTGGAAACGGTTCCCAGAGCAGCAACTTAATGCAATAGCAGCTAAAAGTGCTCAAAACAAGGTCCCAGTGCCAGTGTGGTTGGAAGGTCCTTGTAGATATCTGGCTATGTGTCTTAACAGAGTAGTGGTTAATTATCTGTGGCTCGGGTTTTCCCATGGTTTTCCCATCCCATGCCTAATACCTGCCTAACACCTTTCTTGGTAAAAATCTATTCTGAAACCTGTCCATGTGCATTACACCTAATGTACAACAGGGTGTGCTACATACTCCAAAGCTTTGGGGCAATTTTTGACTGATTCTAGATCTGGTGAGGATTTGATCATGATGAGCATGTTTTGGAGTTTCTAGTTTTTCTTCATTAAAAAGGCTCGTCACTTCAGTCCTTCTTGCAGCATCTGGTGGCAATATCTTTCTTCCCTAATGTGCTGGCAGCTAGACCTGTGCACTGATTTTAATGTTCATAGGTTGGGCCAGGGTGGCAGGTAAGTCCACAGATGCTAGATTGCCTGTTCCGGTCTCCATTCTTATGCAAATCCTTGCTGCTTTGCCCCTAATTTATTCTTCTGATTTTGAGATCTGCCTTTTCTGGGTTGCTTTTGTGCTACTTTGTTTTGGAACTTTGTGTATAAGTGAGCTCTTGTCTCTGTCCAGGTTTGACTTTTCTAACCATTGTTTGTTATTCCAGGATGTTTCAGTGCAGGATTCTGGGGTTTCTTGTACTTATTTTTCTCCAAGATAGTTCAGATGGGTAAAAGAGCTAGGATTCAGTGGAGGGGTGGCATTGTGCCAGGTATATGCCCCTTTGAAGCAGTGACCAGCTACCTGGGGTGGAGGCCTGCAAGTGTTGGACTGTACCCCGCTGACACAGTTCCAGTTAATCTTCAAGGAGGTACTCAGTCTTGCTGGTTTTCCTGTGGATTTTTTTGGCATGCATTCTCATAGCCTCAGTTATTCCTCAGTTATTCCACAAAAGGGATGAGCACAAACCTGTTAGGTGGTTCCTTTTAAAGCCGGCTCAACGGGTATGTGTGTGTGTGTGTGTGTACCTTTAAGATGCAGGTAAGGAGCGCCTTACCTGCTCACCCCCACCCTGCCACTCCCCCTCCGCTGGCGCTTGTTTCAGAAACAGCCACTGCAGCACTGCTTCCTGCAGCCCTGCGCAACATCAGCACAAACACGGCCTGGGCACACACGCGCCGGCCATTTGCATGGTCAGCACTGTGTTGCTAACCAGGCAAATGACCGGAGCACATGCACCCCAGCCATGTGCATGCTGATGCCAATCATGGCTGCAGGAAACAATGCTGCAGCTCTACACATTTCTGTTTCTGACATGAGCGCCAGCAGGGGGAAAGCAGCAGGGCAGGAGTGAGGAGTTCAGGAATTCCTTGCCGGCATCTTAAAGGTATCCCTTCCTGCCCTGCAAGGGACATAAGAACCTAAGAACAGCCCTGCTGGATCAGGCCCAAGGTTTATCTAGTCCAGCATCCTGTTTCACACAGTGGCCCACCAGCTGCCTCTGGGAAGCCCACAAGCAGGAGGTGAGGGAATGCCCTCTTCTCTGCTGTTGCTCCCCTGCAACTGGTATTGAGAGGTGTCCTGCCTCTGAGGCTGGAGGTGGCCTAAAGAGTACACAAAACAGCTCGTGCACGTCCCTACTGCATAGTCTCAGTTCAAATGTAAATTGCCAAAAGACTCTGCATTCCAGGATATATGGATCCCTGCTGAAGATACTTGAAATAAGAGCAAGCTTTGCCCACACTAATTACTCTGCCAAAGGTTGCAAGTACCTCAGTTACAGCTAAATAAATAAACGTCCACCCATATAACTCATTCAACAAGACTGAATCCTACTTACTACATGAATGAGCAGATTATTGATTGAAAGAGCAGCAGTGACCAAGCCCCTTCATCATCCCAGAAAGCAATTCCACACCTTTCATGGTTCCAGACACATTTCTTCCATGCTGGTTTTTCAACACTAATAGCATTTATGCAAGATCAAAAATTTCAATTTGAATTTAATTAATGCAGAACAACTGACAACCGCTGGTTCTATAATCAAAATCACTAATGTGAATTGGAGTTGCCATTTCAAAAATAATCTTGCATTAGTGTGTGTCAGAAGAGATTTCCCTTTGTTCTTTCATTAATCTTCCTGATTGCATCTGCAAAAGAGTTCATCTTCTGTAATTCCAGGTCTGAACTGTATGAACCATTTTGCACCTTGTGCAAAAATAGATTGCTGAGCATCTAATTTTCAATTTATATCTCATTTCATTTTATGTTTTTAAGAGGGAGAAAAGAGCAAGTTCCTAGTCCTCATGTTTATAAAGATAAAGGTTATAGAATCTTTTTGTGCGGTGGAACAAAGCTTAATAGCTGTTTGAAAAGCAGGAATTCAGCAGAAAAAATATTCCACATCACTATATTTTCATGCTGAATGACCCTGCACATGGTAGACGTCATCTTGTGACACAGCTGTTAAAGATACTGGAATCTTACCTGGGCAGGGTGAGTGGAATGATATGTTCATCTGCCGAAATATGGAATCTGAGATTGCAGAATGAAGCATTCAAATTCAGCACCATTATCCAAATGTGAATATTTATGTAGATCTATTAATGTGTATACTTTTGGATGCTGATATCTGGTAAATAGCATCAACTAATCCCCTTCCTATTTTAAGCATATCTAGGCAGATGTCTTGCTAAGTGTTCTGAAGTATGAAACCTCATGAGGGATGCGTATGAACAGGTTTGGTGCTCCCTTTCTGGGTGCTGAACCTGTTCGAACGTCGACATTCGAGCTGGCTTGATGGGCAGCAAGGGGGTGCCTATTTAAAAAAAGGTAAGGAGCTCCTTACTGCTCCCCCCGCCCGCCACCACATTCCCCCCACCGACACTTGTTTTAGAAAGAGCCATGCGGGGCTGCAGCGTTCCTTACTCCAGCCCTGATCAGCACTGGCATGCACATGGCCAGGGCTCACAGGCGCCGGCCATTTCCATGGTCAGCAACACAACGCTGATTTTTAAAGGCACACCTGTTTTTTAAAAGCACCCCTTCCCAGCATGAACAGTGCGTGCACATCCCTTAACCTCATATCCTCTTCTCCATATAATAAGCCCACCTTCATTTTCCAGGTTCACAGTTCAAACAGTTTCCAATTCACTTGATCCTTGCTGGCCTGCAGAAAGGGACCTTTGCTTCTCATTTGAACACCGTCAGGCTCTTTCAGCCTATGGCCTACTGGATATCATAAAAACCTCTAATATTGAGCAGCGTTTTCTTTCTTTCTTTCTTTCTTTCTTTCTTTCTTTCTTGGCAACAGAATGACTCCTCTCTATAACAGAGCAGCCTGAAACCTGATGGAGCAAAATGGAGGGAGACTGGAGGAGGTGAGCTGTGGCTTTTTACTATGAAGCCTCCTTTGTTGGACAGCTGGGAGCCTTGGAGCTGCCCCTCCTCACCCTTCGTTTGCTGGATGGACCAACTCAGCCCAGCACAGTCCTGCTGCCTAATTGGGATCCTCCCTTCCCTTGTGTCGATGTTTTCCTCCTGCAGGCACTGATTGATCACATCAGCCCTACCCAGGGTCCTTTGTGAGAGGAAGGACTCTGGGGGCTATTTAAGGGAAGTGCTGTGGCAGCCGGCGCAGCAGGCGGTGTGGCTAGTTTGCAGGCGGCTGCCAAAGCCAGCCGCCAAAGGGGGCTGGCCTTTGGTGCCGACTTTCGGTATAGGGCTTAGGGTTGGGCTGCACTCTATTTAGTTTGGCTGTTTAAGGAGTTGTAGCAGTAAGTGTGCCAGCTTTGCTACTGAGATTGTGTAATGTGTTTGGGTCTGCCTGGAGATGGGGAGACAGGGGGCGCCTTCATTGAATGTGTGGCAGCTATTCCGGTGGTGGTGGGGAATAGAAGAAGTGACGTTGGCAGGTCAGCAGGCCGTTCCAGAGGAAGGGTAGTCAGAAATTTAATAGCTGTCTCCCTTTCCGGCTGTCCTGTCAGCTCTTTGACCTCGGGAAGCATTGCCAACACCTTGCTCCTCTACAATGCCAGGTCGGTCCATAATAAGCCAGAGCTAATCTAAGATTTGATTATGGATGAAGGGGCCGACCTGGTATGTATTACTGAGATTTAGTTGGGGGAAGCTAGTGGTCCAGTTTGGTCCCCGCTTCTCCCTCCAGGATATTCCGTAGAGGAACAGGTGAGGGGACGTGGGCAGGGATGTGGAGTGGCTGTGGTCTATAAGGATTACATTTCCCTTACCAGGGTCCCTGTTAGGGTATCAGACCATATTGAATGTGTGTACTTAAGGTAGGGGACCAGGGACTTCTGTTGGTGTACCGATTGCTCCGCTGCCCAACCGAGTCCCTTACTGAGCTCACTTGGTTGCAGGACTTGCGTTGGAGTCTCACAGACTTTTGGTGCTGGGGACTTCAATGTTCATTTTGGGACCAATCTGTCCGGGACAGCTCAGGAGTTCATAGGGGCCATGACAACTATGGGCCTATCCCAAATGGTCTCTGGGCCAATGCACACTGCAGGTCACATGCTTGATTTGGTCTTTTACTCTGATCAGGGTGGTGTTCCATGGGTGGGGACTCCTGTGATTTCCCCATTGTCATGGATGAACCACCCTCTGGTTAAGGTTGGGATTACAACCACTTCCCACCTCCGCAGGGGCGAGGGGCCTATTAGAATGGTCTGCCCAAAGAGGTTATTAGATCCAACATGATTCCAAGAAGCCTTGGAAGGATTTAATGTTAGTTTTGCCTGTGATCCTGTTGATGGCCTGCTTGAGAATTGAAACAACTTGCTCACCAGGGCAGTAGACATGATTACTCCTAAGCGTCCCCTCTGACCCGCTTCAAAATTGGCCCCTTGGTATACAGAAGAGCTACGGGGGCTGAAGTGGCAAGGTAGGCAACTGGAGCGCAAGTGGAGAAAGACTTGACTCGAATCCGACAGATTATGACATAGAGCACATCTAAAGATCTATGTCCAGGCAATACGTGCAGCAAAGAAGCAATTCTTTTCTGCCTATATTGTTTCTGCAATTTCACATCTGGCAGAGTTGCCCAGGGTTGTGAGGGGGGTAGTATCTGCAGCCCTCCCTTGAACCAGAATTTGGAAGCATCAGTCACCTGCTGTGATGTGTTTAATGAATTTTTCACAGACAAAATTTCTTGGATTCGGGCCAACCTAGATGGAAACTCCCGATTAATTTGATGTCTGAACTGGAGCTGTCCATGTCCAACAATTCCTCATATGCAATTTGACTAGATCAATTTCAGTTTGTGACTCCTGAGGATGTGGACAAGCTACTTGGATTGGTGAGGCCTACCACTTGTTCTCTTGACCCTTGTCCAACTTATTCAGGCTTATTCTATCTAGCAGGGAGGCTGTTGTAGGCGGCCTGGTAGAAATCATAAATGCTTTTCTGAGGGAGGGCAGGATGCCTCCTTGTCTTAAGGAGGCAATTATTAGACCTCTTCTAAAGAAGCCTGCATTAGATCCCTTGGAGTTGAGCAATTATAGGCCTGTTTCCAACCCCCCGTGGCTGGTTAAGGTAATTGAGAGAGTGGTGGCCTCTCAGCTCCAGATGGTCTTGGAGGAAACTGATTATCTAGACCAATTTCAAACTGGTTTTCGGGTGGGCTATGGGGTGGAGACTTCCTTGGTTTGCCTGATGGATGATCTCCAATTGGGAATTGACAGAGGAAGTGTGACTCTGTTGGTCCTTTTGGACCTCTCGGTGGCTTTCGATACTATCAACCATAGTATCCTTCTGGAACATCTGAGGGGGTTGGGGGTGGGAGGCACTGTTTTACAGTGGTTCCGCTCCTACCTCTCGGACAGGTTCCAGGTGGTGTTGATTGGAGATTGTTGCTCTTCAAAATCTGAGCTTAAGTATGGTGTCCCTCAAGGCTCCGTACTCTCTCCAATGCTTTTTAACATCTACATGAAACCTCTGGGAGAGATCATCAGGGGATTTGGAACTGGGTGTTATCAGTATGCTGATGACACCCAGTTCTACTTCTCCATGTCAACGTCTTCAGGAGATGGCATATCCTCCCTAAATGCCTGCCTGGAAGCAGTAATGGGCTGGATGATGGAGAATAAACTGAAGCTGAATCCAAATAAGACGGAGGTACTTATTGTGCGGGGTCAGAACTCCAGAGACGATTTTAATCTACCTATTCTGGATGGGGTCACACTTCCCCAAAAGGAACAGGTCCGCAGCCTGAGAGTACTCCTGGATCCACACCTCTCCTTGGTTTCTCAGGTTGAGGCTGTGGCCAGGGGTGCTTTCTATCAGCTTTGGCTGATACGTCAGCTGCACTCTTTTCTCGAGATCAATGACCTCAAAACAGTGGTACATTTTTTGGTAACCTCCAGACTTGACTTCTGTAATGCACTCTATGTGGGGCTGCCTTTGTACATAGTAAGGAAACTTCAGTTGGTTCAGAATGCGGTAGCCAGGTTAGTCTCCGGGTCATCTTGGAGAGACATTCAAGGGGAAATTTCTCAAGAGTAAAAGTCAGTCACTTGAAGAATCAGTTCCCTGGGGGCTGGTTAAAAGCCCTGACATTTCAGTCACTGGAATGATCCTGGACAATAAAATGCTCCTGGGAAAGATAGGTAATACTAACATCTCTAGCCATCTATCCCTAAGCATCCCCACCTCTCTCTCTATCTAGTCTCCCAGCACTTTCTATTGAAAATCTCTAAATAGAATATTTTTAAGACACTCTAACCAAAATTATTGAATTTGCTAACCCATCTCCTTTACCTTCTTTACTTCCCCATTTCCACCCTAAATAAAACTTTGAAACTGTAAGTACATTAGGGATGTACAAACAGGTTTGACCATTCGGGGTCAAACCAAACCAAACCATCCCCTGCGGTCCAATCCCAACTGAACACTCGCCAACTGTTTGAGGGGTTCGCGGACACACACACAACACACACACAATACACATATAAAAAACTTACCCCATTTGAGGGAGTTGTTGGAGGGGGTGGTGGGAGGGGGTGGTGGTCCACGAAGGTCCCCCCTCCCCCCAGCCTCCCTTCATGCCTATCCCGGCCTATACAGACCTCTGCATGGCCTGGGTTGCAGAGGCCAATTGCACAGTCATGGCAGCCTCCAAAATGGCCACTGTGCCATAGGGGGAAGGTCCGAACAGGCCAGCAGAGGGAGGAGGAAGCTCTGTGTATAACCTCCCTGCCACCTCCAACAACTCCCCCAAAGGGGGTAAGTTAATAAAAAAGTTTTTTAATTTTTTAAAAAAAAGTTCCCCTGGACTGAACCGGTAGCGGGGGGGGGGGGGGGGGCGGTTTGAGGAGCTGCTGGACCAAACTGGCCCGGCCCAGATTTGAACTGAACTGGACCAGCCGGTTCCGTGCACACCCCTAAAGTACATTTCTTCATCCTTTCCAATACAGCAGACTTGTTTCCCCCACTTTAACCCCAAAGCATAACCAGAGCGCCTAGCCAATTGGTCTTGTTCAGTTCTGATAACCATGGCCAGCAAGTTCTGGGAAGCAAGTGCCAACACACTGGGCTCATTTTCACAATCATATGGGGTAGGTTGGAGGGAACGCATGCTCCTACGTTGTGCATCCCAGACAACCAGAGCCTCCTTTGGGGTCTGTAGTTTACATGCCTACATGCATGCTGCTGCAGCATTCTCCATTGCTGCAATCAGGAGCTTGTGCCTCCACAAATACCACAATACATTGTGGGACAAGCAGAGAGGTGGCCTTCAGTACTGCAGCAGCCCCACAAGCCACAGGACTCTATGGTAAACATGACCACAGGCTTCCCAGGAGCAGTTTAAAATGGCAGCGCAGACAACCAATAAAGAAGTTAGGACAGTCTCCATTTTCCTCCTTCCTCACTTTTAACCTTTTAACACTATCCAGGTTAATTTTTAACTTTTTAAGACTATCCAGGTTTGGAGCTGTTGGGTCAGGAGGCCTTCTGACTCCCTAGATGACCACAGATGACCTCAATGGAAATCCTGGATGCAACAGGTGGAAACCAATCAAGAGTCTGAAATGTCAGAGGGTGGTGGGCAGGAGTGTTAATTTGGGTATAAAAAGTTAAATCAGTAGGGAAAATTGTGGATTTTCTCTCTCTTTTCACAGATAGCAGATTTTCTCTCTCTCTAGCCAAGATGCTTTATCTCTCAAGACCTATTTTACTTTCACTTCTTTACTCTCCTTCATAACAATAGCCTCAAGTATTCTGTCTTCTTCTAAGTATACAAAGGTTTCACATACCTCAACTATCAACTATCAAATACTACTTACAACTGCTATAGGAAGTTGTCAAATGCTAAATATGCATGCCCTTACACATCACCTAGCAAATATTGTCAAATAAAATAAAATATATAAGATATGATATACTAGCAGTTTTCAAACTGTCTTCAGGCAGAGGAGCCCTGGGTTATTTGGAAGTTTGTCAGGAGTTCCTCAGTGAGAAGGTTGGTGATGGAGACAAGTTTCTGTACTTACTGCTGCTGGTTTTCTTCATAATGCATAGCCATAGGGAATGTTGAAGGAATTCTGGGGCACATTCTCAGTTTGTGACAGGCCCTGGTGAGGCCCAGGAGTTCCCCATCTGAACTGTGTGCACCCTAAACAAGCTCCAGAATTCAATATAATATGAATGTGTTTCATGGCAAGTTGATGTGGAAAGTGTTCCCTGAAAAGCAGACAGTTAGAAAATCATTGTGATATACCACTATGTTACCTTTGGATGCTAATCCCTAATGATAAATATCAAATAATGAGGTAAAATATAATTTCTTGTAAAATCCAGACACCGACGTGATTAGAGAATATTCAACAAATGGTTGACTTACGAGAACATGTCTAAATAGTTGGAGCAAACTGTTTCAATTTTCGTTAGGGGCTGTTGGGTTCAAATCCAATTTTTAGCCTACTTTCATTAAGGAAAGTAAGCTTATGAGATCACTCAGCAGTGTGTGTGTGTGTGTGTGTGTGTGTGTGTGTGTGTGTGTGTGCGTGCAGTGGCGGCTGGTGAAGGTGCTGCCAGGGAGGCGACGGGAGGCACTTTTAACTAGTAAATTACTAGGTGCTTACCTCTCCTTTTGCTGCACCTGAAAGTAGCAGTGGAGGCCATTTGCTGGCCACACAAATGGTCTCTGCCAGCTGAGTGATGGAACTGATCCTCCACCACAGTGGGTGTTGTGCGCCGCGCCACTGCTCATAACAGTTTTCAGGTGCGGTGGAAGGAGAGGTAAGCACCCGGTGGCGACTGCAACAGCCGTGTGTGTGTGTGTGTGTGTGTGTGTGTGTGTGTGTGTGTGTGTGTGTCCCATCAACTTCTCAATGCCTGGACCAATATGCACCAAATTGGGTACAGTTGTAGGGACTCATAGGGACATATCAATGGCATAGTTTGTGATTATGTCATCTACCCCATTTCAAGATAGCGGAAGCATAAATGTTTGAGGTTCCAGTGGGCTAACTTGTGAACTGTCTAACCGATTTGAACCAAATTTGGAACAGCTGTAGGGACACACCTTAAGGGTGAAGGTTGACCGTGGAGGTGTAGGAACACATTGGGACACCTCAAGGGCATAGTTTGTAATGATGTCATCCACCTTGATTCAAGATGGTGGATGCGTGAATGGTTGAGGCACAAGTGGGCTAACTTGTGGACTGCCAAACCAATTTGAACCAAATTTGGTACTGTTGTAGTGAGTGACACATAAGGACACCTCCATGGCGTAGTTTGTGATGATGTCACCCTCTCCAATTCAGGATAGTGGATATGTGAATGTTTAAGGCTGAAGTTAGCTAACTTGTGAAGATGGTAATTATCAGTCAAGATTATAGTGAAAGGAAAGTAGGCAGATTAGTTCTTACCATTACCAGAACAACTTGTTCTAAAACATGGAGGCAACAGAATGTGCAAGCTGGTTCAGTTGAAAGGGGTTGTGTAGGAGAGGATATGGAAAGGCTGTGGTGTTACATATTCAATCAGTTTTGGCAACATGGTAACTCTAGTGAAGGCAAATATTGCCCTCACAATCACATCAGAAAATACATTAAAATACACACTGGGATGTGCATTCAAGCACTCATGCATCTTGCAATGCACATTTTGTTACACATCTGTGCCGGTGCTTTCTGTTGTTGTTGTTTTTTTCCTTTTTAATTAGAACTTTATTAGATTCCACCCCCCCTTCAAAATACAATGACAGGTAGGTATCATATTATGGAATAAAAATAAGACATATTTATAACATCACACACACACACACCCTACATTTTCCCATTAAATAACCAGTTTTGAAAATAGAGACTAGAACCAGCTGGTTTCTACAAATGAACATTCATTTTCACCAAGAATAAATGTAGTTTAGAGCATTAGGGTCATGCATTGGGTCCTTACCCTCTTCCAGGCTCCCACCTGGCATAGTATAGTGCACTTAGTTGCTCTTTCTCTCCCCTGAATACATGTTCATACCTTTTTAAGCACCCCCCTAACAATTGCCGCCCCTCCTAACGATTGTGGGGATCACAAAACTCATGATACCTTACGGTTGTATAAGCATTTCATACTTCCTTGACAGCAGGTTTGTGTGTGTGTTTTTCTCTTTTGAAGGCAAGACTTTTTTGTATTTCTTCCCCCAGTGCAATAATTCATCAGTATCTGAAATCTAACCACATTATGTGTTCGGTGGATACCACATGCTCCCGAACATCAACCTTATTACACTTGTCTCAGCTCATTGGATTAGATATGGAATTGCCTCTAACCACGACACTATTTAGAAAACATTGTATTAAAAATTAAGCAGCCCCCCATACCTCACTCTTCAACCTTATTCCTTGATTCTGCGTAGTTGCCATCAAAATCAATAGCCCAGATAATTAGAAAACCCATGACAGAGATCTGAAAAAGGTTTTATAGACCTCTCTGATCTGTAAGTGTGTAGCCTTATCTATTTTCTCCTGCTACCCAAGAGATCTGTACGCTGGGTATCAGCACACTGCCAGACTACCTTTCTTATCCAAATTTCTATCTAAACTTTCTCATGTCAGCCAAAGGGCTTATGCCATTCCTTCAGTGCACCTACAGAAATGCTTCTCCATCTCCTCCTGCTTTCTCAGTTATCTTATTTCCTTTATCCTGACATTTTAAATCTGAGCTCATTGTAGAGATTCACCCAGTTTTATATAGCATTTCAATAGTAATAGCTAGCTGTGCAGGAGAAGAAGGAAAAATTATGGAGGGGGCTTGCTAGTTATGGACCAATTCTCACTAGATATTCTCTCAATCCTTGCTTTTGTATGGTTTCTAAAATTAATATATTTAAAATAATAGGTAATTACAAAATATCTAGTGGCTTGGTTATGCCAAGCCACTGCATCATTTCACCAGATTCCCAAATTCAACTTGTCTTTGCCAAACCTGTTGGGATTTCAGAACTTTCCCTCTACAACTTGTCCCTCTTCCATGGTAAATCAGAAAACAGAAGGCTCTCAAAACCCAATATGCATGGCACCCTTTGAATCTGATGTAATTATACGATTTTCAGGCAGCTCTTTAAGTAACACCACTGCTTTCTGGCCTTCCACTTTGCCAGGCCACTGGCCCCAAACTACCAGTGCTACCACATCTACTAGTCCACCACAGTGGATTTCCTAAGCCACGAATTAACCCAGCGGGAATCCTTATGCACCCCAAGAGGTGGAAGAAATCAGGTCACGGCAGGCCCTACATACCCTTAAAGACCTCAGGTGGCTCCTCTGGAGTAGGACTGTCCTGAACATACAGGAAGGGATGGAGCTCCCACCACCTCCATAAGCTCTCAGCTGACATCAGCCTTTTGAGGGACCAACAGCTTCCTTTTAGAGTTTGTGCCTTGCTGTCTTCAGGGCTGTCCTTAGGGCATGACAAGAAGGGTGACTGCCCCAGGCACTGCTCTTTTAACCCCCATTAGAATTAATTGGAAAGGGGCCCCACACTGGCTGATTTGTCCCGGGCTTCACACCCCACCAGGGCTCTCTAAGGACAGCCCTGGCTGTCTTGCTTGACCTGGGTTCAGACAAGTGCTCCCCTGGTCCAACTCTCCCTGGGTTCAGCCACGCTCAGTGCTCTCCCCTGGTCCAACCCCTGTTTGTAGAGGCAAGCACAGAACCCAATGACTACTTCCCATGATTTGAAGCCCTGGGGTTCAGCACTCCCCTCTTGAGGCAAGTTCTGAATCGTGGGGGAGAAGGGAATGCAGCTATTTTATTATTTATTTATTTATCTATCAAATTTATAGCCTGCCCAAACTTACATCTCTGGACGGCTAACAACAATTAAAACACATAAAAGTTAAAACAGTTCAACATATAACAACACATATAAAAGTTTAAACAATACAATAATTTAAAAACCATAAAATTAAACAAACAGTATTTTTTTAAAAAAGCCTGAGAAAGCTTGGGTAAAAAAATGGGTTTTCAATTTAAAAAATAAATAAAATGCCAGAGATGGGGAGGATCATAACTCAGCAGGGAGCGCATTCCACCATCTCGGGGCAGCAACCGAGAAGGCCCGTCTCTGTGTGACCACCAGACGAGTTGGCGGTAACTGAAGACGGACGTCCTCAGATGACCTCAATGGGTGGTGGGGATCATAATGAAGAAGACACTCTCTTAGATACCTAGGACCTAAGCCGCTATGGAGCTCACTGGTGCACAGCCCATTCTTCCTGTTCCAGGGTATGTTGTAGCCATTTGTAGAATGCCTGAATAGGCTTCTGTTTTTCTGAAAAATCTTCACGTTGACAACTGAATAATTGAATGCCCAGATTTAGATAGCAGCCCTTCCCATTCCATATGGCAAGCATTTTCTGAAACAGTTTACGATAGGGCACAAGGACCTGCTATTCAAAAGCAAAAAGTCATTAATTTCAGTGGGTGCATCCAAGGGCCTAAAAAAGCTCTTTTAATCCTGGCCAATATTTTCCTTTCTCCTTTTATCCAAATATCACTTGGGGATACTTGTTTCAGGCGACAGTCTTTTCTCCCCCTCTTTCACAATTGTTTAACTAGCTAACCTTTTATATAAAACATATACAGTGAGTGCAAATGCCGTTTTCGAAAAGGTCACTTCAGTTTTGGAAATGTTTTCACTATGGACAATGCATTATGAACTGTGGAGTCCAGAAGCAATTTTCAGCACCACTAACAATGGGATATAAAATTCTAGTCATTCACAGTAAGATGGCAACCTGATGACATTTGAAGCCTGACTATAGGGTCGCACCGTTATTGCAGAAGACTGCCTGCTGTTTGGAATGACTTGTGGCTCTTTTTTTCTTTTTTTCCCACCTCCCTCCTTTCCACCAGTTAACTGGATGAATTTTAGATACAGGTGGAAAGGAAGTTCAGAACACATTACAAAATGATTGCAAGTCCTCTGCTGTGCAGGAACGTTCCCCCATGTAGCTGGGTAAGAGCTGAAATATATCAAATTAATAAATCCCTATGAAACTAATAATCTCACATTTGCTGCGGAGTTGTATGTGACAGATGTTTTTATCTTTCCATTCCTGCGAGCCACTAACATTATGTTTTATATTCCAGATGTATGTCCTTGCTCTTCAAAAGCTACTGCAGTTTGCACAACACTGTTAAGCAATAAATTTATAAAAATACATTCTTCTGAACTTGCGGCTTGCTTCATAATCCCTCTTCCATATCTTTAGCTGCTCTAAAATATATTGAACTGTCAGTGAGGGGGTCAGGAAATGAGAACACTTTGTAGTTTTCTACAAGTGCCTTTTGTTTAACTTAGAAAATAAGGTATAGTGCCAGGGGAGTGATGAAATCAAGGATATGTAGAGCCACAAAGGCATAAAAATGTTAAACATGGCAATGCTACCCTTCCCTTGGACGGAAATGCAGCGGCGCGGTGTGTGTTTACTCCAGTTATTCACCAATGAACCATCTTTATTAAAACATATAAAGAACAGGAAGAAACAACACTCAAGGGCTTGGCAGTAAAAATTAGCTGCTGCCTTTCTTTCCAAGCTGCTGCTGTATTACAGAATCATCTGGCTTATGACCTTGAAATGTGATGCACTTTTCCTGACCCTGGATTACTGAAACTGAAACTTCATTTAACATCTCACTGTTACCAGGGTGCAAGGTAGAGGCACTTCATGGGATTTCAATGTGCTGAAATCCCATGCTCTAAACGTGCAGTAATCCGTTTGAAATACACTCCTTTTTTCTTAATTTGAAAGGAAGAAAAATGCACGTAATTTAAAAAGGAAATTTTATAAAGTCCCGCCTAGTCTAAAAGTGCATTGAGCTGGTTTGCACATGTGGTCAGGACTGGCTGGAAAGAAGAGCTGGTCCACCCTGACATTGCTGCAGGACATCCCAACACACTGTTATGGCATCCTTAAATTGCATCATATCTCTCCATGTGCTTCAAACACACACATCCATGTGATTCAAGGACATCCTGCAGTGACATCAGGGCAGGCCCGCTCTTGGGGAAACCAGTCCAGATTGTGCATGCTGGCTGGTGCCCGTACATTCAGTGCATTGAAATAGCAGACTGCTGAAGTTTAGCTTTATGTTGAAAATATGCAGAGATATTTGGAACATCTCAATCATTAGCCTAGTGAGCTACCATGTCTGTGCTTACATCATGGTGGACTCTTCTTCAGGTGCAGAAAAAAGTAAGGATCTGCCACATTGGCAGATCCTGTAACCGGCAGGCAATATGACCTCTGGATTGGCTACATCTGTTATAAATATGGGAAGCCTGGCCTTTTGCCTTTGCCTGGGCAACTGGGCAGTACTGGATATACTTCATTAGTATGGAAGAGGTCATTTGAACATAGCATAAACTGAGTTCTGGGGGAAAGACGTAATCTAAGGAACAGTGGATAATGAAACATTGAGATGCTTTAAAATGCCCCAGCAATAGTGAGAGAGCCAGGTATGGTCAAATCCTCTGCCACTGTTCTGAAAATAAGCAAGAGAGAGCTCTGCATGTGAGTGAGGGGCAGTTGACCAGACAAGGAAAGGAGTAAGAAAGGAGGGAGGGAAGGAGGAGTGGTATAGCTTGGCTCAGTTTATTCTCCCTCCTCTCCATCCCCTCTCTTCCCCTTGCTCCTCAGCTGACAAGTACCTAGCAGTGTGTACTCTTCCTACTTATGGAACCAGCAACTTCAGTCTTTGCTTGCCAATATACTCCTACCAGGAGAAGAAACAGATTCACATACTGATATGATTCACTAGATGCTCCTAGCCGAAGAACTCATGAAGTGTTCTTTTACTACTGTTACCAATGTGACATAGATCCATACCCCAAACACTAAAAGTGTGGGGCAGGGGAGGAAGTACTCACACAAGGTTTTCTGGGAGAAGTCTCCGTTCCACTATAACAGTTAGTTGTGACCTGAAAATTGTAAGCAGAGAATATTGGCTAGATATTTGTAACATTATTTTCTCTGCAGATGAAACAAACAAGGCCTTTTCTAGGTCCAAGCACGCACAGCACTTTTAAACGGTTCAGCATATCTCGAGGTTTGTACTCAGGCTACTCTTGAATTCCTCCTGTTGACTGCTCAGGGGTGGAAGAGGTGGGAGGATTGTGGCTCCAGTTTTCACTTTCCTAGTTTCAAACTTTCAAGAAGATGAATCAGACACTTATTTCAAGAGCTATCACAGCTCTTTGGAAATAAATAGCTGGAAGATGAGGAGGGGAATGTGTGAAACTGATAAGAAAATGCTCAAAAATGGAATTAAAAGGCCCTTGCAAGAGACATGGAATAGCAGATGGCATGAAGAAAGAAAGGCACCCCAACCTATCTGTTGGGAAAAACCACCGGCATCTTTGTCCACTCCAAAGGGAGCGCTGGGGGCGAAATCCTCTCTGGGCAGGCAGAGCAATGGGAGCAAAGGTAGGTCAGGGAACAGAGGAAAAAGAGCAAAAGGCAGGTCAGCAAGCAGGGCATTTGGGTCAGCAGAACTGTAAGCTTTGTGGATTTTATCTGTGGGGGGGGGAAAGAAAACAACTTTTATGAAACACGTATAGCAAATCCACTGGATAGGGATTTCACATTTAAG
Organism: Hemicordylus capensis; assembly: GCF_027244095.1. Lineage (NCBI taxonomy): Eukaryota > Metazoa > Chordata > Lepidosauria > Squamata > Cordylidae > Hemicordylus > Hemicordylus capensis. The sequence goes on along the minus strand of NC_069659.1, from coordinate 183,827,461 downwards.
TGGCATTTCAAGTTTACAAAGCACAATTAAAGTTGGATACTGGGAGATGCTTTTTAAATGGCAATTCATACGGGGCTGGGGTTTTCAGTCACTGTGTATTCTATTTTTCAGTGCTTATAAAAGACTTTTCTTTTCTCAGGTTTTGAAGAGCGTGTTAGGACTTTTGCTGTTGCCATTGTTCACAGCTGAAGGAGAAGGTTATTTGTTTTACTAAGATAAGGGTTTCTAAAACATCCAGGTTTTTTTAAAACAAAAATGTGGTAAAACAGATGATGTTTTCTCTCTTTTTCTAGTTATCTGTTATTTTCTAAGGAAAGCGAAATGTCATCTTGCCTCCTGGATAAATTATATTTTTCTTTAAGAAGGAGACAGAAATCTTTGAGATATAAAATAAAGGTCGGTGAAACAGGTTCGAAAGGGAACCCGGCACTGCGAAAGGCACTGCAATCCTGAGCTCAGGCTTCAATCCTATGCACACTTAGCTAGAAGTACGCTCTACTGGACATGCAAAGGTTTGCACCACTTTTCATGCGTGCATAAGTCTCTTGATTTGAGTGGTATGCAGCAAGCTTCACTTGGTCTAGGATTGCAACCAACGAACCACTTAGTTCTTGGAAGACAGAAATATTGTTTGGAAGACAAAATCACTTTCCAAAAGCATTTTGACTGATGACTCTGACTGACATCAAAACTAACAGACCAGTGAAGCACTGGTGCAATGGGAGAAGCAACAATGCTTCTGAAGAATTCCAGACTGATGCTACACTGGTACCACTGTGTCTGGGGCAGGGGGAGGGGTGTCAACAACCTCTCTCTCCCTGCTAGCTTTCTGTACCACCCAAAAACATGTCCCTGAGGGCTTCATGATCCTTAGGACCATATTTTCAGGTGTCACAGCATCATTCTGTGCCATTCCCACCGGACTTCAGGGTAGAAATCCAGGTGGCAGCAGAACCTGTTGTCTCTGAGTCCCCCCAAATCATGCAGGACTCTGTCCCACTGTTGCTGCCCTGCCACTGCCAGCCTTCAAGAATTTCCTCACCTGGTGGCGAGCACTGCAACTGCTGATCTCTCCCTCCCAAGGCAGTGTGGTTGGGTGAGCTGGCTACAGCCCAGCTCCAGCATGACTGCTATCCTGCTGTCATGTCTAGGAAGTGCCAGTGCTGGGAATCAGCTTCCTGAGCTTCAGACAGCATGGGCTCGAGGGTGTCTCCTTGCACCCAGTACAGGCCCAGCAGTATCACTGGCCATCAGGGCGCTTTCCAGACCAGACCCTGCAGTGGGGTCAGGACGCATCTCAGAAGTGTGCTTCCACACTTCCTGCTCCCTGACACTGCAGTCCCTACACAGACAGCAAGGTGCTGTCCACATTTCCAATGCCTTGTTTTGAATTTAATTGCTGTGAAATGGAGCTACGATGTCATACATCTGGCATGGAAAAGTTGTTGTTTTTTCAGGTTGTTAGTTGCTGCAAGACTGCTCCCTCTGCTGTTTCCGTTCTAAATGCGAATTGCCCAAACAGAGGCATTTTGCTGCTAATGAGCAGCTAGTCTGGAAACTGCTCAGGAGACTAAGAGGCACTCTCCCTGTACTGCCAGTGCAGGCTGGGGCTGCTGCTCCCTTCCCCCACCCAATGATCAGCTGTCTGCCGGGCGGGCAGGGCTTCTGGCTGCCTCTTTTCTGTCTGCCTCTGTGAAGCTCTCCAGCATGGGAGAACTCTCATGTCTACAACATAAATGTCGAGGAGGAAGGAGGCAGAGCAGCCAGTGCTGGCTACAGATAACAGAGCACTGTGTATGCCCTCTGCTCTGCCTGCCAATGCCTCCTTAGTGTGAGAAGCCTGTGCCTGCCTTATCTTCAGTGGAAAATATGGGGCTTGTGTCCTCCCTTTCTATATTTCTGGATTGGTTTTGCATAGGGCTTTGTTATCAGGCAAAGATGTAGGGCAGGGTGGGGAGACTCCTTATATTTAATTTGAAGCATATTAATCAATCTGTTGAATTTTAATATTTTTTTTAAAAAAATTAAAACTTCAAAAGAGTTGTATAAGTTGCTTGTTTCATGGCAGAACATTACAAAAACTTCTCAAACTGAAGCACCCCCCCACACACACACCATCATTCCACCCCCTTTGCCTTCATAAAAAAGATAAAGCACTCCACATTTCTGCCCAGTCCTTTGGATCTCCTGGAATGGCTGGGCCTTGTATAGTTAATCTGAAGCAGATCAGTCAATCTCATGATTTTTAATATTTTTAATTTTTTAAAAAATTAAACAAAGAGCCAGCAGTGGAGCTGAGTTAGTTGAACTTTTCAGAAGTACTAGTGCTTCACCCATTGCACCAGTGCTTCATTTGTCAGAATATCAGCTTCTGTTTGCACACCTAATTAATGCTGTCAGCTGCTTCACATGATCATTCCAATGTTAGTTAGATGAAAAGCAGAGATTCTCATCATGCGTGCATTCCCATGGAATGTCTCATGTGAACCCAGGCTTTTCCAACAATCTTTGATGGGCAAGGCGCCAACCCGACATGAAGCCGAAATCTGTAATACAGGATTTGAAGTTGGCAAGATGCTCTCGGCTTCATGTTGGGTCGACGTGTTGCCAAGTGGAGATCACCAGAAAAGCCTGTGTACACATGGTCCATTCCATGGGAGCCGGAACAGGCCACAGCTTCTATATTTGCTGCTCTGCTACACTAGCTCTTTGTTCTTGAGGCTCTGGATCAGGGCAAGAATTTTTGTCAGTGAATACATGTGTGGCAGTCACATATTCTTCTAGCTCAGGGATTTTATCATTGTTAATCCACCCCTGCTTACTGCCAACAGTGCCTCCGGCATTTTCTCCCCTAATTACAGCTCATTAAAAGAAATCGCCACTGATTTTTTATAGAATTTTGCTTGATTAAAACAAGTGTAAGACACTCCTGATATGCTTCCTGGTGCTAAGTGATTTTCTGCTATATAATCAGCTTCTAGATTTCTTATTGTTCAGTGTGAATTGCTTTAATGTTGTGTACATTCTACAGGCTGCTTATTGAAATGGTAATGTGAGATTTGTAGTCCATTGCATCAGTGATCTGTTTGCCCTAAATGAGGCTGTGGAAAAGCTCACATCCTTAAACAGGTGCAAGTACTGCTTCCTTTTAGTGTAAGTTTCAGTTCCACTGGCCTACTACTAAGTCACACCATCATGGATATTTGACCCCAATAACGCTGATTTTCCTTATTTCATTGGATTCAACTAGGGCTAGAGATGACGACCTACCTGCAAACGTTTTACCTATCATCTCTGTCCCTGGGCCTCTGAGTGATGGGGCCCTTGCTGACTGGGTCATTGCTCTGCCCCTTGCATCTCCTTGAAGGAGCCCATCTTCACATTCTGTCGCAGGGCCCACACTAACATCACTATGCCCTTGCTTGAGTCTTTGCTTACTTTAAGGTTTGTTAGTACAATGTTCCTTGAACCAATGCTCCATGGAACTAGCTTCCATTCAATGTTCTGTGTGGTCAGTGTTTTGTATATGCTGTAAGCTCCATCTGTGCTATAAGGCCTATATCTGCTGTAATAGAAGCTACAGAAGTAAACATTTTTTAATAGAATTTTTGTCTTATGAGTACTTACCTTTAATTATCATCATTACAATAGCCTTGTGAGCATGAAACCACGATGCATTTCTGGATTGGAACCTTGCATATAACAGTTTCCTGATGTAGTTTACAGCTAATCTAAATACTGGGGTGTGAGAGGTCAATCAATCAATACATAAAAGCCTAAGTAATAAAACTGGATAACGGCCAGATTATAAGGCTATAAGGGGCAGTAAAAACAAAGGGAGAAGCATAAGTCTTTCTATTGAATCAGTATTGAGTGAGCAAAGTGTAGGGCCCGCTGAGAGTCACCAAGGGTCATATTAAGGCTGATAGGTCTCACTGCCTACCATCCGTGGACAAATGCTGGTCCCAGCCACACAGAACCTGGCACCGCTATATGTGATGGCAGGCTTAGAGTCAGAAAGCAGCAACGAGCTGTAGAATTGGCTTGAACGTCCCGGATACTTGTATAGCAATGGAAAGATGAGGCAAGCATTAATGTCTCTGTAAAACTAATGGTGGAGGAGGACATGCTCGGTAGTTTTGATCTGCCCTGAGCCACAAGGGCATAGTTGCTCTGCAAGTGGCATCCTTCTATAACGGCCTTCTAGCACTGCTGAAGGGAGGGTGAGGTATGCCGCTGGAGAGGCAGAATATCTAAGCCCATCACTAATATGAAAGTTTGGGACTCTGCTGAGATCAATTTGGAAGTCAATGACTATAATGTGCTGCTTTCATCTGGTCATGACGCATACTAAATAAGTTCAAGGGGGAAAGACCCAGGGTGATTATTTTTGTCTCGATCATCCAAATCCAACCAGATTGATAATAATTGCATAGGGTTAGAGGGGAAAGACCAACTGGGCAAAAGGATAGTCTGAGCCAGTAGCAGAGGATTGCCCTCCACACCCTAGCCTCCAGCATGGTCAGGCCTGTCTCCAGGCAAAAAGTGGCATTGAAGACACATCTTGCTACTTGGAGTGCTGCCCACAGGAATTTAGATTGTACAAGTTCCAGAGTTGCAAAGTTGGAGAAGGGGCCCAGTTGGGCATCATAGAAAAGCTGACCTAGCGACTTGGCTATGAACAGTTCAAGAGCCACAGGTACATAATGGCCTCCTCTCTTCTGCAGGAATTTGAGAATGGCAGAGGAGCTTCTGTGAGCATTTAGAGCCATGTGTTCCCCGTGAGATGTGAGAGGTCAGAGCTGGTCTTGTGACAGCAAGCATGAATTGTCCCCTTTGACAAACAGAGTTCACCCTGGTTTGCATTTGAATGGGTGACTACATAGGAGAGCACTGTAAGATATACCCTTTAGGGGATGGGGCTGCTTTAGGAAGAGTATCTGCATGCATGCAGAAGTCTCCAAGCCTTGCACCTCCAAGACAGAGCTGAGCAAAGCTGCTGCCAATCTGAGTAAACAGTACTGCGCTAAATGGACCAATGACCTGACTCAGTAGAAGGGAGCTTCCTGTGTTCCTATGTTCTGTCTTCCAGATGGAATGCACAACAACAGCATACTCTGCACTTCTCCCAACATGCCAGTTATTTCTGCTGCCCTGATATGTAGTTGTTGGTTTGTCTCTTGATTACACATCACTTGGTAGTCCAAATGTGATGGTGGAAGCCTATGTTAAACTAGCTTTCCATGTGCAGGGATTATTCGACACATTCAAGGATGCTAGTTTGCCCATGTGCATTCCATGTGCATGGAAGGCAGGTCTATCTGTGGTTACTAGTCTGGTGGATATAGGCCACCTTCAGCCTCAGAAGCATGATACCTCTCAAAACAGGGAAGCAGTGTTGCAGGGAAGCAATAGCAGGAGAGAGGGCCTGCCCTCAGCTCTTGCCTGTACGCTTCTCAGGTGCATTTGGGGGGCCACAGCGTGAAACAGGATGCTGGATTAGATACACCTTGGGGCTGATCTAGTAGGGTAGTTCTTATGTTCTTAAGTTCTAAGATGGTACAGGCTGAGGAGTCTGTGGTGGCCATTTTTACTGCCCCCCCCCCCACAAAAAAACACCATTCTTCCAGATGAAATTGGAAAAATGGAGAGCTAGTCTTGTGGTAGCAAGCATGACTTGTCCCCTTAGCTAAGCAGGGTCCACCCTGGTTGCATATGAATGGGAGACTTGATGTGTGAGCACTGTAAGATATTCCCCTTAGGGGATGGAGCTGCTCTGGGAAGAGCAGAAGGTCCCAAATCCCCTCCCTGGAATCCCCAAGAAAAGGCTGAGAGAGATTCCTGCATGCAACCTTGAAGAAGCCGCTGCCAGTCTGTGTAGACAATACTGAGCTAGGCAGCTTCCTATGTTCCTATGAAGAATCAGGGATTATCCATCATGTATGATGACATGTCGCCAGTCAAAAGTAATTATGTGCTGACGGCACTAAGGATAAATGGGGCCCATTAACAGGATGTTGGTGCTTTCTAGTTTCACAGTCTTTTTGCAACAATCCCCCAAACATAGCCAAAGAGGGGAAGGGGCTATTTCAGTTCAGATGATGTCTTTCATTGACCCACCCACACATCCATTTCTGTTTAGCTCTAGTCTAACTCGTCAGATACTTATATCAACAGAATCTGGTCCAAAAAAGAGTAATATCTCAACTGTTTATATCTCTAATGTAAATCTATACTTACATTAGAAGTAAATGTAAATTATATTTAAAGTTCTAGATGTATTAAACCTCAAACCCTCAGGTGCTTGTGGATCAGTGGGCAGTGTGTGTGGAGAGGTTGGATTCACTTGCTAAATAGGTGTCCATGCTTATCACAACTGACAGGGATACTTAGCTTTTTGGCAGTTTTGTGTGATACATGGTGTGCATTCACATATCGGCCAGATCTATCCCGAAGTCTGTGCGATATATCAGAGGGCACTCCATACATGATTTGGGTTTTCCCTGCATATTGGAGCCTAGCCTGATTTATATCCGAGGTAAAAAATAATAATCCACTTTTTGCGTCGGAGTAGCTGATATGCCCCCAAACTCACAATAAAGCCTCACAGTTAACCGGTGGTAAAGCCTGCTATCTGGGAGAGCTCCAGGTATTGCTCATTTAAACGTCTGTGCAAGTAGACTCTGCTTGTACATTCCATTCACCATGAAAAAGTGTGGGCTTATTGGATGAATGAGACCTTCTCACATAGGCATTTGGATATATAGTCCTAGGTTCATAGTTGAGCTTATCTGTGCAATGTGTCTCAGTGTGTACATTTGTGTTTGCAGCCTACATGCCGGGGATGTGTGATGTGTGAGTGTAGGGGATATTTCCCTGCACAGCACTTACTTGCATGCAAAAGGGGTGGAGATTCCAAAAGAAAGTTTGTATGTGTGTCACCCTGTCTAGATTTAAGAGAACGTCTTCTTCACCATGTTCACCACGAACCCCACCGCCTGTTAAGATCATCTGGAGAGGTTTGTCTGCGGTTTCTGCCTACTTGTCTGGTGTCTTCTTGGGAATGGGCCTTCTCCATTGCTGCCCCTGGACTTTGGAATGCACTCCCTGTTGAAATAAGAGCCTCCCCATCTCTGGCAACTTTTAAAAAGGCACTGAAGAAACATTTATTTGCCCAGGCTTTTAATTAGATGTATAGTTTTCAAAAATTTAATACTGGGTTTTAAATGTTTTTAATGTTCTAAATGATTTTAAATGTTAAGTGATTTGATATTTTAAATTATTTTAATTGTAAACCACCCAGAGATGCATGTTTTGGGTGGTATAGAAATATTATAGATAGATAGATAGATAGATAGATAGATAGATAGATAGATAGATAGATAGGGTTGCAAAACTGTAGGTTTTCTAAATCTGGCCACTTCGATTAAGGCAGGTCCAGGACTTGTGACTGGACTTGTAAAAGAATATTCTGCATTATTTAGCATAGGAGAGAATATTTCAGAGAATTATTGTACCGATTCTATTAAATGTATCAGAGAATTTTTTTTTTACAAATCTACTTGCGATAGGAAAACCTTCTCCTTTCCTATTAACTCTTAGCATTAAATTGAATCTACTTTTGATGTCAACTGGGCAATGGAAAACACTTCACATATTATATATTTTCAAGGGTATATGAAATGTAAAGGGTGATTTTGAGAAAGACATATTTATAAATACAGGTATCATTCAAGGAACTGTGACTGGCTGGTTCATTCTATTGAGTATGGATGGTGGCAAGGCAGTTTTGTCTCTGCCTACTGTGTGAAATTGATCTTATTCATCACGAATGTTTGGGGTAGCAGTTATATTTCCTGTATGAGAGCACCAAAGTATGCTATGAAATCTGTGCAATGTATGTCGTTTTCTTCATGTGTTTACTGAAGAACCATTCATTAACTGAGCCAGCCCTTACAGTGCTCCTTGAACACAATGCATTTTTTACCTTATGGAGTTTGCAAAATACTCTTGAATCAGAGAACAAACTTCCTGTGTTTGTTATGAGGATAAATACACTTCAGAAATGTAGATCCTCCAGATGTTGGATTGTCACATAAATGGATGTGCAAGATGTAAAATTACAGGGCCTTTTCATGGAAGAAAGTTTCCTTGTAGCCTTAAGTGAATATCCCCATCTTCGTACATTTTCAGAACACTTCAGTTTTAGCCCTTCTTTCCGCCCTTGGGATGATGAGCTCCATTGTTCAGATGGCACATCTATACCTTGCCCTCCTTGTAGCTTCTGCAGTTGTACCAAAAACAGCAGCTCCCAAGTCTCCAGAGTGGAAAAGCTGCCGCAGGAGCTAAGCGTAGACTTTACAGAGTAGTCAACCCCAGGACCCCATGTGTCACATAAGGCTTGCAGTAGTTTGTCTGAAGAGCACCTTGCTAGGGAGGGGAAGCCGCAGCCGCAGCCTGGGAGCATTCTAGATGTTAATGTCACTTTGTGCACCAACCAGCTGTCACAGGTAGCTCTCAAGGTTATTGGTGGGGCTTAGTTTAGTATACATTTGCCCGGAGCAAATTTCATCTGTTTACTCGATGATGTGTGGCTGCAAGGGAGCCAGGCTTTGCAAATTAGGTCCCATATTTCTTTTGTTCATCAGAAGCATATGCATATAATTAAGATGAGAAATGTCCATGTAGGCCAGTATTAAATCTTTTCATGGACAAAAAAATATTGAGGGTGCTCTAGTATCTGCTTTATCTCATTATTAACGAGGAACGTTGGAGTAACAATAGATCCAGATTTTATCTGACACATGCTTTATGCAAGGGTAAAGATCTAGGGACAGGAGACCTACTTTGATTCCAGACTTCCCCCCTCCTTTCTTATGAGAAGAAGAAAATAAAACATTTTTGTCTAAAAGAAAAATAGATATGCTAAACTTCTCTGTCCAAGGACTTTGCCATCAGAGACAGTGCTTAGACAGTGTTTCTAACCCATGGGGTACAGGGTTCTGTTGTTTCTGAGGTATTCTGAGTGTGGATTCTATGATAGCAAATTAGAGTGGATTCATGGTGTCTCATAGAAAATCTCATTTGCTATCATAGAATCCACACTCAGAATACCTCAGAAACAACAGAACCCTGTACCCCATGGGTTAGAAACCCATGGGGGTGGTTGGCACCCTATGTGAACTACACCACCACTCGCTCTGGTCCACCCCAGCACCCCCCAAGTGCACTTATGGGGCTGCTGAAAGCTCCATTATACCACCTTATGAGGAAAAACCTTAAAGACGCGTAAACTTCAACAATTCACCAAAAAACAGCCCTCTGCCCAAATCCTTTGAAAAAATTCAGGTAGCTTCCTTGCCCCTACCCGGCACTACCACCAACCCCACACTGCTCTAGGCCACCCCTTTCCCCCTGGCGTGAAGCAATACACCCTTCATTATACCTAATGGGGGAAAACCTTAAAAACGCGTAAACTTTAGAAATTCACCAAAAATCAGCCCTCTACCCAATCACTCTGAAATTGGGGTGGTAGTCTCCTCCCATTTGGCACTACCACCCCACTCCACTCTTTTGGCCCAGATCCCAAGTTATGCCCCCAATCTGCCCCAAAGACACTAAAACTTCAAACCAAAAATCAGCCCTTTGCCCAATCCCTCTGCAATTTGGGTGGTAGCCTCCACCCATTGGGAACTACCACCCCACCCCACTCTTTTGGCCCCAGGACCCATTTTTTAAATCCGAATCGATTCAGATTTGGATTAATTCGGATCCGAATCGAATTAGGGGTGATTCGGATGGGCAATATTCGGATACAAAACAGAACAGGGGTGTTTTGGTTCGGATCCGAATTGAAACACCTAAAATCCAAATTGCATACCCCTAGTAAAATGTACCGTCAAGTCGATTTTGTCTCCTGGTGCCCACAGAGCCCTGTGTTTTTCTTTTGCTAGACTACAGGAGGGGTTTACCATTTCCTCCTCTCACGCAGTACGAGATGATGCCTTTCAGCATCTTCATGAATTGCTGCTGGAGCCCAGCCAGTGCTCCAGATACTCATGTTCCCACACACAGTATGTAAGTCACTAAACAACAACAACATTGTTTGAAACTTGGTAGGGGAACTCCTTCCCTCTAGAAATGCACCCATATTCCCATAACCTCTGTCTTTTTCTTGTATTCCTTATTCTCCATAGGTGCCATAGTTCAGTTTGTGATGGAGTATACAATTTGCATGCAAATTCATTCACCATCATCTTCATTTAAAGGATCTCAGGTAGCAGGTTCTGGGGAAATACTTTTGCCTGAATCTTTGGATATCAAGTCCGAGTAAACAACAGTGAACTAGATATACCAATGACGTGATTCGGTGTAAGGCAGCCTCAATGTGGATTCCCATACGTTATTCTCAGCCTGGATCCTGTAATTGTAATGCTCCTAAATATGCCTAAATTGCTTCCCTACCCTTCTGCTGTCTGTTCACCCTCGGCCCAATTACACCTCCCTTACAACCTGCCATATCCAACTGCCAAGATGGTCACATCTAATGCAATGTAAATGTAGTCAAATAGATACTTTGTCCCACACAGGTCATATATTTTGCTTAAAAAATGTCAGCCTATCAGGGGGGAAAAAGTAATTGAGTGAATTACAATATCCTGTCAGCTAGATACCTGAAAAATATTTCAGCGGACATGGTGTGTGTATGTTAATTTTAACCTTGACTACAAAAAAAGACAGGCTTGGGTATTCACAGCGTTATTTTACATTGATAAATAATAAAGCAGTGTTAGGTTTATCAAAATAGCTATTAATGATTTGTATGAACAGTTTTGCATAATTCAGATCTATTCAGACTTCGAATAGGTGAACTGAAGAGACACTTTTGGACTATTGTGCTTTGTAGGCTTTCATTGCTCAGATATGTAGGATTGTAGGATTTCATAGCTCAGAATCTTTAGAAATAAATGTTTACTGGCAACAATTTGAAAAATAAAATAGATTGTCGTATATTTTCAGGAAGAACTAAGCAGGCAAAGAAAAGTTTTCACTTGAATTTTAAACAAACTTGCTCCAGTTCAAAAATTCTGGTCACAACAGCAGGCTCTGAGTATTAATATATGGAACCCACCTGAGAAAGTTCTGTTTCCCCACACTGCTTTGATCCATCCCTTTCTCCAGGAAGCTTTTCACACAGGGCTTTTGAAGCCCTTTAACTCGCATCTCCTCTGGAATGGACAGGGTGCATTCACATATCGGCTAGATTTACCCCTAAGTCCCTGTGAGTTATTGGGGAGTAGTTCACACACAATTCGGGTTTTTTGCAGTGCATTAGAGTGCAACCCGATTTATATCCGGGGTAAAAAAAATCCAAGTTTTTTTCAGGGTTTTGGGACAACTTTGAGTTCGCAGTAAAGCCTCCCCTTAAACTTGTGGTAACACCTGCTGTGCGTAAAAGCCGTAGGTACTTTCCCTACAGCTTAAACACAGAACATTTGCAATGGGAACATTCTGAGAGTCATTGTTCCATTGAAAACAGTGACACTTAATTTAAAGTCATTAACACTAATGTGCTCTGATGTGCTCATTTTTTTCCAAATTTGGTTGAACCAAATGAACCAAATTTGGAACAGCTGTAGGGACACACAGGGACACCTCAATAGCGTAGTTTGTGACAATACCATCCACCCCATTTCAAGATGACGGATATACAAGTTTATTTTAAATAAAACGCAACACAGATGCAGGCTTCGCACACCAGTGTCTGGTCAAACAGGCAATGCAAACGAAGAACAGGTCAAGGCAGAGTCTGTGTGGCAATCCTGTCTGAACAGCATGAACTAAATCTCCATGGGGCCAGAACCAGGGTGGGGGGCAAAAGCCTGGGGGACATATAAACCTTTGAGGTGCAATTTCACTAACTTGTAGACAGTCTAACCAATTTGGATACAATTTTCTACAGCTGTATGGACACATAGGGATGCCCCAATGGTGAAGTATATGATGATGTCATTCACTCCGATCCAAGATGGTGGTTGTGTGAACTTTTGAGGCACAAGTGCACTAACTTGAGGACTGTCTGATTTGATCCAAATCAGTTATAGTGAGTGACACACTGAGACATGTCAATGGTGTAGTTTGCAATGATGTCATCCACCCCAATCCAAGATGGTAGAAGCATGAACATTTGAAGTGCAAGAGATCTAACTTGTGGACCTTGATTTGAACCAAATATAGTCCAGTTGTGGAGACAGTGAAAGGAATGTAGGCTGATTAGTTCTTACTAGAACAACTTGTTTCTTTATTAAATGATGCAGTACATTTTTAATGCATAAATCATTTTTAGTTTTACCTAATTTCAAACCATAAAGGGCACGTCAAATTTTGCTAATGCAAAGCCCCGGGAAGCAGTTTATAACCATGATGTATTTTTATAATGATATAACCCTTAATGAATTATTGTAGTTCTTAACAAGGTTTTAATATGAATTTTTTTGCCCCAGACTGTCGCCCATGGAATTGTACATGCTGATATTTCTTTCTGTGTCAATCAAACAATACTGCAAATCTCCAGTCCATGAATAAAAACTAACTTAAATTTTCCTACTTTCTTATTTTAAAGGTCAGTTTTCTAAAAACGTAAGTTGAAAATACAGATGTGCTGAAGGCAAGACAACTCATGTATAATAGAGAGGAAAAGCCCACCATATTATTCAGATCAGTTTCAAAAGGTTCATTTTCATAAATGTACACTGAAGAACCTGAAAGCAATCTATATGAAATATATTAAGCAGTATAAATGTATTTATTGACATTTGTCTTCAAGTACATGCGCAGTAGAATTTCCTTAAATTGACATTAGGAAAGATAGGAAATTTGTCCACATTGGATTATAAATCTGACCATTGGATTAGAAATTGGAACCCAGTGCAGGACATGATAGATGGCTATAAAATCCTGCATGGTGTGGAGAGAGTGGAGAAAGAAATTGTTATCCCTCTCACATAACACTAGAAGCAGGGGCCATCCCATGAAACTGATTGCCAAGAAATTTAGGCCTGCAAAAAAGGTACATTTTCATACAACACATAATTAACCTATGGAATTCTCTGCCACAAGATGTAGTGACAGTCACCAGCCTGTATGGCTTTAAGAAGGGTATAGATAAATTCATGGAGGACGTCTATCAATGGCTACTAGTCCGAGGGCTATAGGCCACCTCCAGCCTAAGAGGTGCGTTGTGATACCTCTAAATACCAGTTGCAGGGGAGCAACAGCAAGAGAGGAGCCATGCCCTCACCTCTTACCCTTTCCGAGAGGCATCTGGTGGGCCACTGTGTGAAACAGGATACTGGACTAGATAGGCCTTGGGCCTGATCTAGCAGGGCTGTTATGCTCCGGTGAACTCTTTCTTGATACTATCATGAGTGTCCAGAGTTTAGAAGGGCACTGTGATGCTGCTTAGCATGTTCCTTGTAACTCATTTTTCTTAGGATGTATTAGATCACTACTGCAAACATTCTGGACTGGTGAAATGCCCATCAAATTGTGGAAATGTGTATAAATGCATGTTAATAAAAATGGGCTGCAGGTGAGTAGTGTTACCTTCTGAGCTTATTCTGCCCGCTCCCAGAAGTCTCCCTGGTTCCAAATGCATCTCCAGGCTTAGAGATTGCACTTTGGTTATGCTCAGGAGTTGCACTGCAAAGTGGGTCCTAGTCTATGTTATACACTGGGACAAGTCACTTAGTTGGCAATGGACTGGTAGCCCCCAGATTCGGCTACAAGCACCACAAATTGGAAAGGGGATTAGATTCACACTCCCTCTTTCTATGAGGGGGCCCCAGCTAAGCAGACTCCAGAACTAGCTATTGCGAATGTCTGGCATTCAAGGTCATTTCGGCCTTGGAATGAAATTGAAACTCCTCTCATCCTCTCACAAGAGAGATAACACCTGATGCTAATGAAGCAAATTCGGCTAGGAAGGGAAGGCTGATAAGACAAGTGCAACAGCAAACTCCATTATAATAGAGACGAGTTAGTGAAATAACTTTGAAGAGGTGCCCATTGAAACTTTGATAGAACTACTGGGAAGCCCTTCCCAGAAAAGGATACTCTTGGATGCACCTGCACACTCCGATTGTCCTCACAATCAGCCTTGAATACAATAGGTGATCCACACACCTTCCCACCCAGGAAGGACGATCAGGCACAATGCATTCCAAGAAGCCTGTACAGGCTATCCTATTCAGCAAAGTATGACAATAGGAAACTGCCCTCAAGGCACTTTTTGGGATATAAGTATCCCTAACTCCATGACCCAGTGTGCTCCCTTGTGCTTTACACTTGGGACTCCATCAGACTGCAACAAGCAAGCTTTGTGTTCCCCTCTCTATCACACTGGGGACTCCATTGCAACAAAGACTTCAGCAAGACCACCTTGGTGTTCCCCTCTCCATTGGGGCCACCCGAGCTGAAATCACTGCCTGGATTGGTCCATGTGCCCTTCCAGACAGCGTTCCTAGTAGGCATAGGGAGCTGGGTCCACCAAGACACTTATCTCATGGGCATCCATCCTTTCACTAACATCTGCAACCCTCCTGCCTTTCACCTTGCTGTTCCTGAAGGATGTGTCTCCTGGTGCTCGAAGCCCCGTTGCCTAGAGACAGGTACAGTATAGTGGTTGTCTTGCTCTCAGGACCCCAATCTATCACTTTGATTCAAACTTTCCCCCTTCCACCTCTCTTAGATTCACTTTCTTGCCCACCTGGGACTTCAGTTGCCTGCCTGGGAAACGAAATGTGCCTTATAATAGTCTATTTTAAAACATATTTGCATTGCTTTTACATTAGGACCACCTAGTAACCTAGTCTTATTGCTTTTATTTGTTTTTCTTACAATAAACTGCTTTTGTTAATTAAAACCTCTCTCTCAAGCTTATTTTCTTGAGTTCAGATGCTTGTACAAATTAAAAACTAAATTCTCCACATTCGCCTGAACTGAGGGTGTCGACCAATAATCGCCGATGCAGTTCCATCAACAGTAGGTGCAACTTCCAGCATCCATTCCTTGTTATCTTTTCCCCTCCTACTTTCCCTTGGCACTTGCTTTTTCTATGTTCGGTCTGGGAGGTTCACAATGGAAAAAATCTTAATTTTTTAATTACTTTCTGCCCCTTTTCCTATAGACCGCAGGGGATCCACGAATGTTCCCCTGCCCCCCGCTGGCCTCTAAAATCACCACCATGGCCCATCACATTGTTATTTTTTGGCCCATTCAGGCCTCCATAAATCAGCACAGTGGCCATTTTGGAGGTCACTGCACATGCACAAATGGCCTCTGTGAGGCCTGGCATGGCCCAGGGGCTCACAGAGACCATTTACACATGCGCAGCAGGCATTTTTAAAAAGGAAAATTTTAAAAGGCTGCCAAAAATAAAATGGCCACTGCACATGCGCAAATGGTCTCTGTGAGGCTCTGGGTCATGCCAGGCCTTGCAGAGGTCATTTGCGCATGCGCAGCGGCCTCCAAAATGGCTACCATGTCAATTTATGGAAGCCCGAATGGGGCAAAAAATAACAATGTGGCAGGCCGCAGTGGTGATTTTAGAAGCCAGTGTGGGGCAGGGGAAAATTCGTGGACACACACCCCGCAGCCTATAAGAAGCTCCCCAAAGGGGCAGAAGGTAATAAAATTTATTTTAATTTTTTTAAAAAAATTGCAAACCGGCCGGGGGTGGTGGTGGTACTGGTCGGGATGGAACTGGGGGGGGGGGGGTGTTCAGTTCGACTCCAAGCCCACAAACCAAGCCCACAAACCCCACACCCCCAGACCGGTTTTGCGCATCCCTGGTATATACCGCTTTTCAACAAAAGTTTCCAAAGCGGTTTACACAGATATAAATAAATAAATAAATAAATAAATAAATAAATAAATAAGTAAGTAAGTAAGTAAGTAAGTAAGTAAGTAAGTAAAACTACTATTGTACTGGTGCAAAAGGTATGCTTGCACAACCTGTGGGACACCTCCTGCTGTGAAACCTCTTCCGCAGTCTACATATGTTGCAGGGAATGATGCAAAGCTATCTGATATCTTTGTTGCACAAGTGCAATACTTGCTCAAGCAAACCGAAATTGTACAACTCTAAGCAGTCACTCAGCTACATAGCCTTCTTGTGTGTGTGCATCTTTGTTCATTGCACTAATGTAGCATTTGTCCGGATGTCAACCAATGTTAACAAACAAACAAGAATAAACAATAACAACTGTACTGTGGATCCATGGAGGCAGCTGAATCCATGAATGAGTCAATTTCTTTTTTAAAATGTTTTTAAAAACTAGCTGGGCGGGGCGCAGAGCATCTGCACCTCTAGTTTGGTCCAGCCATTTTCTTCTGCCTGCTGCCATCGCCATTGTTTTTTCACCGGCTGCCTGCCAGTGCTTACTTTCCTTCCCGCCCGACAGCCGCCTCTGCCCTGCCCGCCCACCGCCACCTCCTCCCATTGGCAGGCCGGCTGCCCCCACCGACTACCTCCTCCCACCATGCAGCTCCACCAGCTAGCTGCCTCCTCCCACTGGTGTGGCTTCACCTCCTCATCCCAGCAGCGCAGCTCCACCAGCAGGCCACCTCCGCCAGCCGACGCAGCTCTTTTGTTCTCCATCCCTGTGGCTATTTGGCAGCTGTCCAATCTCTCACAAGAACTGCCACGCATGGGATTAGCCATAGGTACATCTTAGAGGGTTAAATATATAGATGTTATTTGCAGTGAGGTGAAGAGATATGAAGGGTATAAAAATAATAAGTATATAAGTATCAAACTGTGATGGCCCATTCATACATGCCAGTCATCAAGTGATAAGTACAGTATGTGTGGATCACACATATTTATACCAAGCCCTTAGGGACCTTCGCAATATCAGCAAAGGACTAGAGAAGAAGCATTGACAAACAGGAGGATCACCAAGTGAAGGCTCACTGAAACATGGTGCCAGGTTTGAGACCAAGCTGTCTTAGTGTTCATTGTGTGTTCATCCCTCCAGGGGCTGTTGCTGGTGGGGTTTTTTTTTTGTTTTTTTACTGTAAGCCATTTGGGGACAGGGAGCCATTTGATTTATTTATTTATATCTATGTAAGCCGCTTTGGGAACTTCTGTTGAAAAGCGATATATAAATATTCATCGTATTTGTATTGTGAAAAAGAAATATGGAGACTGACATGTGAGACAGACTGCATATGTGAGATAGACTGGTGTATCTTCCTAGGATCCAGTGTATATAAAAAACATGAAGAGTATGTGCATACTTCTCCCACACCCTCAAAAATCTATCAACCAAACACCTCTTAGGCCTCACCTAATACAACATTTAATAGTTGGGGGGGATGTGGGAGAAAACCACAACTATGCACACATTCTGCACAGAATGTTTGCATTTAAAAAACACCATACATCCACTCACAAAATACCCCACCTGATATTCAGGGCCTGTAATTTAAGCAGATACACTTGAGATGCTTAAGGAAACAAGATCCGACAAATGAGAATCAGAAAGTAAAATATGACAAAATATGCTGCATAATGAGAAAGGCACCAGCAAAAGGATGAGTATTGCTGAAGTTAAGTTAAATTGATCTATACTGTTATACAGAATCTAGGGTGGGGCCCTTGGGGCTCCTTCAAATAAAATCTTACCCTTTTAATCCTTGAGTTTTGAAACATACACTTCACAGAAGAAACAGATACATGTTCACAGGAGGGCATGAATCAGAAGTACATGCTCAGCAAAAGAAAGGTATGTACAGGTACTGCTATGATTCAAGGTGCATTCATTCTAATTATGCATACAAATTGCCAATTATAGACGTAGCTAGTTGTTTGCATACTCAGTTAGACTGCAGCATGGGGACACATTTTCCTGAAAATATGGGCCTGTATCTGAATTTCAAAGAGATATGTAATAGAAGGAGTCTGGTTGAACAGCAGCAGCACCTGCAACAAACTAGAATAGATACATCACAGACTGACTAAAAGAAAAACCCATTTGCAGCATAATTTTGTTTCAAAGTAAAGAACATTTATGCACGTTTACAATGTTTACAAGATCTGATCGGATTTTCCTTGGATTTGAGAGCTCTAGTGCTGTTTGCACTGAAAGGAACCTATATATGTCTCCCCTGCAGGGGCAGCAGAGGAGAAGAAGAATTGGGATCTCTGCAGAGATGAGCCTCTTTCTGGCAAAGGTGATCAAGCTCTGAATCTTCCTGTCTGTTAGAACCATTGGGTGAGGCCTTCTTGAGTATCCCTCTACCTTCTGTTTGTTCTTTTATTCTGTTTTATTTCTCTTGAAATTTGATCAAACGTCAACTTCATTGTTTTTTGTTTTTTGCTTTTTATTGATGTGTGGTTTTATGTATGTTAAATCTTGCATGTTTTCATCTGGAATTGAGAAAGCAAGATATAGATTATCAAATAAATAAATTACTCAACTTTTTTACTATGGGAATCTCTGATTACATGGGAACTCACATCAATTGCCACTTAACCGAAAGGTCTCAAAGGTCATGAGCATGAATATTCAAATTTAATTCATTAATTAAAATATTGAATGTTGATTTGTTAATCAAAATAAAGCAACACACTCTATTGTATCTAAGTGTCTTTTGACTAACTGAAACATAAGGTCATTCTGGCATGTCAGCATTACCATTTGTGTCCGTACAGCTTTCTCAGTGCCAGCGAAACATCACTACAACTGCCAGCGGTCCTGTTCTAAGCAATAATAATTTGTGTGGCACACAGAGTCATTGGTCTGAACTATTCATTATGGTATCTGGCTTCTTATCAAAAAGAATAGTCACTTTCCCTGTCCTGAAGATGAACTGAACCTACTGGGCCCCCAGAGAAGTGATGATATCTATGTGATGGAGAGGAAAAGGCACCCTTGCTGCTCTTCCAATATGCAAAGCCTGCCACTGGCCCAGTAAAGTATAAACCTGCAGGGTTTCCACTGAGGGAAAAGATAAAAGGAAGCCCAAGGAGAAGAAAATGAGTTTTGGTAAGAGATGCAACATTTCTTAAGAGGGCTCTGCACCTTCTTTGCAGTCAGCAGTCACAGTTCTTTTGTGACATATTGAGGCTATACTCAGGTGGGGTGGGGAGCAGGAGTATACCTGCCTTCACCCACACGAGCAGTCGGTCTGTAGCGCTCCACTGTGCCATGCGGCCACACAATCGACGCAGCGGAGCTTACAGCATAGTGGACCCAGAGAAGGAAGTCCTCCAGTATCCCACAATGCATTGCGTGGGCAACAGAGAGAATGCCCATGACAATGCAGTAGCTGCTGGCTTCCTGGCTGCTCTTTAAGCAGCACTCTCTGCTTTCCAGGAAGCCAGGCTGCTGGGATCGTACACATGATTGGGGCCACCACAGTGAGTTGAACCGTTGTCCCGAGGGTCCACACGAGCCTCACTAACCAGGTTTTCCTATTCCTGCCCTGCTGCAGCTGCTCATGAGAATAGTCTTATTGACTGCACAGTTGTTTCCCCCCTGGGGATTCAGTTCCTGGTTTTCACCTCTGTGTGTGTGTGTATATGTGCGTGTGTGTTTTGCTAGAAGAAAAAGATGTGTGGGCCTAGCACCACTGAAGCAAAGGGACAGAGGCAGAGCAATACAGAAAACTGCTCTAGCTCTACAACTACACTGGTATGTGTCGCATGAGAAGCGGAATCCTGTCTTCTGCAACTAGAGAGGAAAGTTTTCTGTTGCCCATTACCTGATTGCTTTTGACACCCAGCAACCATAGATGAAGCCACTTAATGGCACAGTGGGGAAATGACTTGACTAGCAAGCCAGAGGTTGCCAGTTCAAATCCCCACTGGTATGTTTCCCAGACTATGGGAAACACCTATATCAGGCAGCAGCGATATAGGAAGATCCTGAAAGGCATCATCTCATCCTATGCGGGAGATGGCAATGGTAAACGCCTCCTGTATTCTACCAAAGACAACCACAGGGCTCTGTGGTCGCCAGGAGTCAACTCTGACTCGACGGCACACTTTACTTTAACCATAGGGATAAAGTGCCTAATAGAATCTATACACTTGCCAAAGTGTTTGGCCTACATTTGTGGGGTTGAGATCTAGGACCTTTTAAAAAATCTTTAAAAATGTTTCTTTTTTTGAAAGATCACAGGCAATGATGAAATGAATATTTCTCTTGCATGCTTAGCAGCATTGAATAATCATTATTTAATAATGCTGACTTTCATAAAGTCTCTATCAGTGAGATGCTAGTAGTCAAGATAGTTAAAATGCTATTAATTTCCACATAGGATGATAGGTGCCATATTTTTCAACTCCATGATTCCCAAGAAGTTTACAAAAGCAGGATTGTTTCACCCAAGTAAGATCATCTGGCAAAATGCAGAGACACTCCCATAAATCCCGATCATCAGAGTTCTCAAGAAATTGCCACTGCCAACATAACAGTACTGCTCTTATAACAGTAGGTAATTCAAGTTCAAAGCGATAGATAAGAATCAGTGCATCTGACAAGTAAATGTGACCAGTGGACTTCAGGGTGAGAGATAAGAGAAACAGAGATTTCCCCAAACCATTTAAATAGAGAGCAGGTTTTTGAAAACACTTTGAGATATGTCAAGCTGAAGTGTATTAACCAGAATCTTTAATTCTTCCCCGCTCCTTTGCCTTGCAGAGATTTAAAAATTATGCTTTTCTTTCTATTGTGCCTCAGGTGATTATATGAAAATGACAGGCAGCCCAGTTCAGCATAGCTCCTCCTGATCGACCCCTTCAGTGCCACTGGGATCCTGGGTGGCACTTTTCTGCTCACATACTGCGTGCTTTTAAAAATAGCATGTCATCGCCAAGTGACTGTTTGCATTGCACCCATGGCTGGGCCAGTCCTGGCAAGCCATCAGTAGTTCATTGATCTTGATCAGACATGAAATGATGTAGGTGGACCTGCTAACCAACTCATGGTTTTGCTAGGGAATGGGAGCTGGCACTCTGGGGGCCCAATATGATCCCCAGAAATTTCTGAATAAAGCCTCCCCCCGCGCCCCCCACCCCAGCAGTATAGCTCCTCATCCCTACAATTCTACTGCATATACATCTCAGCTGCTTTCTTCCACGTTCAGTCATGAACAGGGCTCATTGACCCTTTCTTCCCTTGCATGATCAGCAGCAACATGAGCTTTACCAGAGTCTTCCCCTTCCTACAGCTCACCTGAATGCCCCCATTGTACTTTGGCAGAGTGGCTGAACTAACAAAAGGGAGGGCTCTGCTGAAGGTGCTGCTCAGACTGTAAAAGAGAGGGTTTGCCTGTCTCTCTGCTCACCAAGGGGAGTTCACCAAGTCGGCTCTTCAGCCCTTGTCCAATTCTGAATATGGGTCCTGTTTAAATATTAGCTGCTGAAGAGGAACCTAAGTGGGCAGTTCCAGTATTTTCAATTATTCCCATCAGCTGTATATTGCAGAAAGAGACACACAGTTTCCCCCAATTCAGTCTTTTATTGTTCCATGGGATTGCTTTGTCCCACATTCTGCTCCACCTACCTTTTGGTTTAATCTGAATTTCTCCACTCAGTCCCAGTCAGTTCTCTAGTCAGTCCTGATGGCATGTGCATTTGGTTCAGCTTTCCATTTTAAGTCATCCATGTCTCTTTTCTCTGGACATTCTATAACCACTGCAAGACAGACTGATAGATTGATAGTATTGTACTAAGCATCTTTGTTGCACTGTGTTTGTTTTTATGAATTGTGTGTATGAATCGGTAACACAGGGCGGGGGAGGGGGGCGTTTGAAGTCGCAAATGAACTGAAGAAGCTGAAAGCTATAGCAAATGTTGCTAGTACAACACTACACAATCCAGAAATGAAAACTTGAAAAATGGTATATTTCTAAAGTATGAGTGCAGCTCTGGAAATGAAATTGGGTAGATCAGAACCCCAAATCAGAGGAGAAATCTGGAGGGGGAGAATGTCTTAACCACCTCTAATGGGAAAGTATTGTGGTTCTGGCTGTCAGTTTGATCCTATTCACTGCACCCGATTCTATTGATTTCAGTGAGCTTAGATACATTCAAGATCAGACCAAATGCCTATACAAAACAATAATAGTCCTGGACTTATCAACAGAACCATAACCCACTTGGAAAAGTGTTTGCAAAAGAGGTTGACATCCCACACTTTAAGTAGTGCCCCATTTTTCTCTTAATTAAACAACAACAAGAAGTCATTTTCACACTTAGAAATATATAAGGTGCACTAATATGTGTTTTAGGACACTGTCATTTTGAATGCTCCAGGATCCTTCAGCGGTCCCATCAGCTAGCCCTCTTGTGTCAATCATCTGCCATCTGGTACATGGGGTTTTTCATTAGCTCTGTAGCTGCCTGACCTTGTGCCAGGCTTCAGCAGACAGGTAGTTCATAACCCTTCACTGTTGAAATTAGCATTCATGATACTACTTAAACCATGGAGCAAATTTTGAGTTCATTATTAAATGAGGCATATGTTACTACACTCATAACTGATTCAGCTGAGTTATTTTTAGTTTGACCTTTTCTGTATTCATCAAATCAGCTTTGAAATAGACATTGAGGTACCCTTTTACTGTTGGGTATAAAAATCCACATAGCTAATGGAAGTTGGTGTGTATATAAGTGTGTGTAAGAGTTTTCTGGCAAATTCTTATTAGGTATCAGTAGTTGCACTATATATATATATATATATATATATATATATATATATATATATATATATATTTCATTCTGTGGCTAGTTTCAGTACAGATAAGGTAAGCTTAGATCTTGCAAATATTAATGATAATATATTTTAGCTAAAGCAGTTCATGTTTCCTATGAATTTACAATTGAATTCACACAGATATGAATCCTGGGCACAGGCACTGTTATTAATCATAGTCAAGTTTTGAGAGAGAACATAGATGTTATTGGAGTGGATTAATTTGTGGAGTAACAACAACTTATTACAAGCAAAATGGCTGTCATTGCAGTTTGGGGGCATATTTGGAAGGAAGGCTATATATAATCTCAGGGCTCCCACAAAGTGCAAATGTGTTTCCGTTCCCTCTCCAGAGAAACATCGTCCCATACACAGGATCCCTGTCAGGGAAATCCAGGAAACCCAGTATTGGTGGTGATGCGGAAAGGTTTTATGCACCTCCCGTGCAGCGATTTTACTCCAAGTGTAGCACTTTCTCTTTCCTCGTGAAAATGAGTGACAGCCTTTCACTTACACAGGATAAAGTAAAGGAATGTAGTCAGGAATATTATTGGGGCGGGGGGAGTTTAGAAGGCTGCTTCATGCTATAATGCTGCTATTATCACAGCAAGAGCAAGGAAGGAAAGACCTTTCCTTTCCCTGCTCTTGGCAGCACTGTGACTGACAGGCTCTGAGGAAAGCAAAATTCAATCAACAATATCTTATAACAGGCCCATCCCAAACCTGGAAAGGAATCCAATATTTCTGAGCAGTGATTCTTAAACTTTGTGGTATTGAAAACCACAATTCTGTGCAGATTATCACATTTGCTTAATTTACGGCTACCGTGCGGAAGGAGGTTTGAAAAGCTTCTAGATTAAAACTCAGGTTCTGGTCCTCTTTGGGCTACATTTCAACAATGCTGGGGGTCTGCACAGAGCAGGGGCTTGCCTTGATGTTTCCACGGCAGCTTCTTTTAGGGCTGAAGAGGAAAGCTACATGACATTTTAAAGTTAAACTGAAGTCACGTTAAACTTGACTACTTTCAGTTTGTGGTGGTGCAAACTTCAGATAAACAATTGGCTTTTTAGCATGTTGCTCTGTGGTGCTGGGGATCACTGAGAGTGCTCTGGAAGGAGCTTTCAACTCCTATAAACCGCCCAGAGAACTTGCGTTTGGGGCAGTATAAAAATGTGATTGATAGATGGATAGATAGATAGATAGATAGATAGATAGATAGATAGATAGATAGATAGATATTTAAAAGCCACAATTCTTAAGTCAAATTATTGGTGAACCAAATTTATTTATTTATGTATTTATTTTTATTGTTAAATTTATATACCGCCTTTCATTAAAACAATCCCAAGGCGGTTTACAGCAAAATTTAAAAATTGTAAAAAAGATTGTAAAAAAGACAGAATTAAAATATAAAACTAAAATTACAAAACAAATCTGATTTTAAAAATTTAAAACAGAAGCATCAAAGCAATACAAAGTACAAAGAGCAGCTGCAGAGACAATCACATAAAAGCCCTGGTAAAAAGCCATGATTTAACATGCTTTCTAAAAGCTGTGATGGAGACTGAGGAGCGAATAGCTGCCGGGAGAACATTCCAGAGTTTGGGGGCAGCAACAGAGAAGGCCCTGTCCTGCGTGCACAACAACCGAGCCTCCCTCATTGTCGGCACCTGGAGCAGAGCCCCCTCAGATGACCTCATCAAGTGGGCAGCAACCCTTGGGAGAAGGCGGTCCCTCAGGTATCCCGGGTCCAAACCGTTAAGGGCTTTAAAGGTCAAAACCAACACCTTGAATTGGACCCAGAAACAAACGGGTAGCCAGTGCAGCTCTTTCAAAATGGGTGTGATGTGCTCCCACCAGGCAGCTCCTAGGAGATAAAACCCTAGCTGCTGCATTTTGCACTAGCTGCAGTTTCCGGATATTCTTCAAGGGCAGCCCCACATAGAGCACGTTACAGTAATCCAGCCGTGACGTGACTAAGGCATGGGTAACTGTGGCCAAATCTGCCTTCTTGAGAAAGGGATGCAGCTGGCACACTAGCCGAAGCTGTGCAAAGGCACCCCTGGCCACTGCCTCCACCTGTGCTTCCAAAAGCAAATACAATGCTCTTACATATGGGCCACAGTGCAGACATATACTGCCACCCTAAGTGTGTTCATGTCCATGGAAACCAAAAAGACTTACTTCTATGATCCTGTTGGTCAGGATCAGGGCATCATTTTATCCTCTTACTTTTTCTCAGCCACATTTAGTGACCACACTCCCAGTGAGTTCCTGAAGAAAAATGGTATTGATTTCCCAATCCCTTTGAGAGCCACATGCAGACCACATGAAGCAACCCCATGGGATGATCAGAGGACAGAGTGGCCTGCAGAAATCAAGGCTTCAGCTCAAGCCACACAGACTTTACTGACAGATTCTTCTTCTTCTTTTTAAAGAACTGAATGTAGACTTCAAAGAGGAAACAGAGTTCAAATATGAAAACTTTTTTCTTAATTCAGAGCTTGAGTTTTTAAAAAGTTTACCTGATGTGAAGGAGATCTCCCCCTCTCTTTTATGGCTCTGGTTTCTCTTTGAAACTGACGTGACTTGTCTAGAATTAGAATTTCAAAGAGCCTCCAAGCTCTCAGAGGAACAAAATTTTGCAAATGCTACGATGTCCTTATCATGACTGCTATACAGTTCTGAATGAATTTGTACTCCCCCCCTTATTCATTAATTAGAAGTGCAAATTATAGGAGTGCAAATTCTAAATGATATGTGAAATTTGAATCTATTTGTTCACATTCATTTCTAATTATACTTCCTCTTCCATTTGCCCTTTCTGTTATTTCTTGCTGTGTCCACATTTAAATTGTAAGTTCTTTGAGATGTGGAATTGGCTTCTTGCTTGTGTAATTCTAGTAATTCTAGTAATAGTATAGACATAGATGGATGGGTGGTGGTGGTGATGATGATGATGATGATGATGATGATGACGATGATAATATACATCCTAACAGAGCATTGGTGTTCCATGAGATGCAGCGGTATCATGGATAAATAGATTCTAATGCAACATTTGCATTTATGGGGAACAATTTTTGACAACCTCCTCTTCCCCTGGAAGTCCCCTATCTCACCTAAAAATATGTCCCTGAGGTCTGCACAACCTTCAAGGACATGTTTTTTGGGGGACACAGAGGGCTTCCAGGGGAAAGGGATGTAATTTAAATTCACGCACCCACATGAG
Source organism: Hemicordylus capensis (assembly GCF_027244095.1). Taxonomy (NCBI): domain Eukaryota; kingdom Metazoa; phylum Chordata; class Lepidosauria; order Squamata; family Cordylidae; genus Hemicordylus; species Hemicordylus capensis. The sequence goes on along the minus strand of NC_069659.1, from coordinate 183,801,463 downwards.
TGACAGTGCTGAGTTGTGCAGTAGTCCACAGCACTGGCTGATCACATGGAGCACCGGTGCTTTCTTTAGTTAGGATGTTGACCAATATGCTTTTATTCCACCTCTTATTGGTCATGATCTGGAAATGAATATCTTTGCATCTCATCCACGATTTCCCCATGAGCTGTTCTAGAAGCACTGGGAACTGGGGCCACAAGCCTCCCAAAAACATTAACAACAACAACAATTAGCTGGGCCGGGTGCAAAGCACCTTAGACTCTAGTTTCCCCCGCCTGCCACCACCACTTTCTTCCCCTGCCTCCTCTCCCACCCACTGGTGCCACCGTTTTCTTGCCCCGCCCACTGCCATTGCTGTTTTCTCCGCATACCCACCACTGCCACCATCATTTTCTCCCCGCTCACATTTTTAATATCTTGACTACTAGCATCTCACTGCTAGATGATGATGATGATGATGATGATAAATTAATAACTATTATTAATAATATATTATAATAAAACTTTACTTCTTAGCTGCCCCCAAACAAATTGTTCTCTGGATGGCTAACAACACAACATTAAAACATCCAATAAAAATAGATAAAATGCATCAAATCACAACACACACACACACACACACACACACACACACACGAATAATACAAAATACAGTACAAAACAATTTTAAAACTTGGGGTTTTAAGTCAATTCTTAAAAATCAAATTTTAAAAGCCTGAGTGAACAGCAAGGTTCATTGGCATCTAAAAGAACAAAGTTATGGTGCCAGGTGAACCTCACTGGGGAGGCTGTTCTATAAATGGGGTGCAACCACTGAAAAGGCCCTCTCTTTAGTAACCACACACCTCACCTCATTTGACAGGGGCACTCAGAGCAGGGCCTCCAAAGATCTTAAGATCTAAGTCGGGACATATGGGGCAAGACACTTTCTCAGGTAACCTAGTCCCAAGCTATTTAGAGCTTTAAAGATTAAAACCAGCATTTTGAATTGCATCCAGAAAAGGACTGAGAGCCAGTGCAGCTGACAAAGCACTAGTGTAATATGATCAAAACATTCAGTCTCTGTTAATAATCTTGCAGCCTAATTTTGTACCGGTTACAGTTTCTAGATCATTTTCAAAGGCAGCCCCACATACAATGAATTGCACTAATCTAAGTGAGAGGTTACCAGAGCATGAGTAACTGTGGCCAACCTATCTCTATCAAAGTAAGGTCACAGTTGGCGTATCAGCTGAAGATTATAAAAGGCGCTCCAAGCCACAAAGGCCACTTGAGCCTCTAGCAACTGTACTGGATCAATGTACTGGATCAACCCTCAGATTGTGAACCTGGTCTGCACCATCTGCACCACAGATGAACCATCTTGAACAGGGCCTGCAACCCCATCTAGAATAGGCTGAACATCATTCCCCTGGGCAGAGGAATGACCAACCAATAGTACTTCTGTCTTGTGTTGGTTGAGTCTCATCTTATTCACCTGCCTCATCCAGTCCATTACTGCATAAGGAAAATCACTGCCTCACCTGCATCTGATGAAAAAGAGAGATACAACTGAGTGTCATCCACATACTGATGGCACCTCAGGCCAAATCTCTGGATGACCTCTCCCAGCAGTTTCATGTAGATGTTGAACAGCATAGAGGAAAGAATGGAACCCTGCAGAACCCCAAAGCATGACTGCTAAGAAGTTGAGCAGTAGTCCCCCAGCACCACCTTCTGGGAATGGGCCTTGAGGTATGAGTAGAATGACCTCCAAGCCGTGCCTCCCACATCCAACTCGACCAGCTTATCCAAAAGGATACCATGGTCAATGGTATCAAAAGCCACTGAGAGATCCAAGAGAAGTAACAGGGTTGAACTCTCCCTGTCTCTCTATCTCTGCACAGGTCATCCCGTAAGATGACCAAAGTGGTTTCTGTTCCAAAGCCAGGCCTGAAGCCTGATTGAAATGGATCTAGATTATCAATTTCATCCAAGCGTATATGGAGCTGGTCAACCACTACAAGCTCAAGCACCTTGCCCAGGAAGGAATATAGGCCACAAGCCTATAGTTGTTTACATCCAATTGGTCCAGACTGGGTTTCTTTAGAAGTGGTCAAATAAGAGCTTCCTTCAGTGGAGCTGGGACCACTCCCTCTCTCTATGAGGCATTTAGAACCTGCTGGACCTAGGAAAAAAATACCTCCTTACTAGATTTAATAAGCCATGAAGGGCAAGGGTCAAGCATGCACATGGTCAGCTGAACTTGACTAAATACCCTGTCCACATCCTCAGGCACCAATAACTGAAACTCCTCCAGCAAAACTGGACCAGGTATACTCTGGACACCTCTCCCAATGACACTGCATCAGCTGTAGAGTCCAACTGATGGCAAATGTGAGTGACTTTGCCCTCAAAGTGATGTGCAAATGTGTCACAATGTGTTACCAAAGGTTCTAATACATCTTGCCTACGGCCAGATTTCAAGAAGCCCTGTGCCACCCAGAAAAGCCCCACTGGACCTTTTCAGGTGGATGCAATGGTGGACAAAAATACATTTCTTCTGTTCCATCACTGCCACAGAATAGGATTGATAGTGAGCTCTAACCTGTGTTCACTCAGACTCACCCCAAGTTTTTCTCCACTTATGTTCCAGCCATCTCCCAGTTTGCTTCATCGCCCTCAGCTCAGGTTTATACCAAGGCACAGCACGGACTCTGCTTTGCAAGAGAGGGCACTTAGGAGCAATTGTGTCAACGGTCCAAGTCATCTCTCCATTCCAGAGAGCAATTAGAGCTTCGAAAGGAATGCCTGCGATACCAGCTGGAAAATCCCCCAGAGCTCTCTATTGGAGTCCATTGGAGTCCATCAGTCTTAAGGGGCTGACTATTTTAATAGGTCCCCCACCCTCATAGAGTGGTGTAGTCACTGACTCTTAAGTTCTGAAGGAAGTGATCTCATCATGACAAGGGCATAGATGGCATATCCCCCACCTTCAAATTGCCATCCTCCTGTCCAGTTTTTTAAAAAAAACAGATCCAGAGTGTGCCCCAATTCATGAGTTCCATGAACAATGGAACAATCCCATGGTTGTCATGGCAACCATGAAGTCCTAAGCAGCCCCAGACAAGGCAGCTTCAGCATGGATGTTGAAGTCACCCAGAACAATCATTCTGGGAGTCCTCAACACCAAATTTGAGACCAGCTCTGTGAGCTCAGGGAGGGAGACAGCTGGGCATCGGGGTGGGTGGCACACCAACAGAATCCCCACTCTGTCCCGAGAGCTCAACACCAGGTACAGACACTGAACTGGCATTCACTTGGACAGGGGGCCTAGAGAGGAAACTTGAGATTTTATCAATTACAGCGACCGCTGCCACTTGCCGGCCCTCCAGCCTATGCTGATGCTGCACTAAATACCCAGGTGGACACAGCTGGGAAAGACTAATCTCTCTCAGCTCCCCCACCCAGGTCTCCATAATACAAACCAGGTCAGCCCCTTCCTCCACAATTAAATCGTGGATTGTAGAGATTTTATTCTGGACCAACTGGGCATTAAACAGCAGCACCAGCAGGCCAAAGGACAAGCCGTAGGGCAAATATCTGCTCTGGATACCAAAGCAAAGAAAACCACGGGTTTTGTTATTCATCCAACTGTAGTTCACATTTCTGTCACAACATGCTTCTACACCAGGCCTGCACAACATAAGGCCCGGGGGCTGGATTCGGCCCGCGGGGGCTAATTAACTGGCCCCCAGGTATCCTGCAGCAACACAGGAGCTAGAAACTGCCTTAAAGTGCCATCCTGTGCATGTTTTTTTCATTAATATGTTCCATGGTGTTCCCAGCAAGGCTTACTCCCATGAAAGCATGCCTAGGATTGTAGCCTGAAAGCAATGACTGTATAGGGAGAGGAGAGGCGTTGGCATTTATTTTAGGCTGGCTTGCACTCCAGGGACCTCACTGACTGAGCAGATACAGGACCTATTTTCTGGCCACTATTTTTTGGTTAAAACTATGGGTGCATTGACAGGGGGAATAGATCCACAAGTACCTACAGTAATTATATGCTTAATTTTAATGTAATGTGCTAAAATTGACTTTGGCCCTGCACGCCAAGTTGTGGATGGTTCCGGCCCATTAGGGCATTTGAGTTGTGCAGTCCTGTTCTACACTAAAGGTCTGGGGTGGCCCATGTGCGGAGATGATACATGCAGAGAGGTGCAGGTGCCTTCTCACACTCTGTGCAGAAACTAGTATAAACTGGGGCATACTTGTGTAGGAATTTATGCATGTGGTCCCATATTAGAGGGTTTCTATATGAAGGGGGAGCAGTGGCATAGTGAGATTGAAGGTGGGCTGGGTGCAAATTCTGAAGCACCCTGCTGCCCCTTCACCCTCTCTACTGCTCCACCCTTGATCCCTCCTCCCCTCCCACGACGGTGCAGCTCCAGCCCCCATGCTCCAGCCTGGTGAGTGACTGGGCCTGGGAAGTGGCAGCTGGTGTCAGAAGCACCATGCATAGTGCTTTGGGTGGGCAGAACTGCCAGATGCATCCACTTTGCTGGCTGCTTTGCTGCCTAGTTATGGTGGAGGCAAAGTCACGCTCCAGCTGTAGCTGGGTTGAGAAGTGGGTTGAGAAGTGGCAGCATGCCACTTCCATGATTCTCATCACGTAAGTGGCATGCCGTGATGAGAATGGGCAATGCTGCTGCCGTGCCAGCAACAGGGGAGGGAAGTGAGATGTTCTTACTCAGGGCCAGGAGGCACTGAAAAGCTGCACAGCGCAGGTTCTTCAGACCATTCATTCTATTGAAGCTCTGCCCCTGAGGGCAGGAGGGGAATTTCCCTATCTGCCCCAGCTGCAGCAGAAGTGCTAATTAATATTGTCTGGAGACATGGAGTTAAAGTTCCAAATAAAGTGATTTATTTGGGAAATCCATTGGGGAGATAGATAAGACCTATCATGCCTCATTGCTAGCTACATACAGGAAGAGGGGAAGGGGGAAGAAGGAAGTTTCTCTCCAGTTGAGAGAATGAAACTATCAGTCTGACAAAGGAGAATCAGAATAGAAAAAGCATGGTCCGAGGGGGAATGCCCTTACTGGCTGGCTCTACCCCTAATGGTCAATTAGTGGTCAATAGGGTTGCTGGTGCTAAGAGTCGATGCCTTCAGGAGCTGCAGAGGTATATATTTGATGAGGAAGAGGTTGCAAGTCCAAGACTCATTCCCATGCTCCTCTGCTTGCATATCCTGTTCACTGGAGTCATGTATGAATGAGCCCTATCTGTCAGTATGAAGGAAGCACTCCAGAAACTTGCTCTCCTGAATTGATGCAGCTCTCTGACTACGCAGCTGCAGGCAATCAAGTCCTGTCAGGTTTTAGTTATCTGAGATACTTCATGGCACATACAAACTGTGCAAAAACCGCAGTGATTTGCCACATTTTTGGCAGAGGCAGCCACTCAACTATGGCCACTTCAACTGGAGATGCTCTAACTGAGGATTTCCCTCTGTTAAGCAGGGGTCTGGAATATATGGCCTACAAGACTCCTTCGACTCTATTAATCCATTAATCTGACCCACCAAGCCACTCATAGGCTACAGTGGCCTACCAGGTGCTCAGTACTCTTCTCATTTTTGCAGTCCCCAGCAGCCAGCAAAAACAGGCAGCCTACTGAGTCCCTTGAGGAATATATGCCCCATAGGCTGCATGTAGCATGGTGGCCCACACGTTGGGCAAGTGTTTTGTATGTCATGGTATTACACCAATGCTGGAGGAAAGTTTTGAAACTGCTAAGTCCTTTCTCTGCCCCGCCTTTGCCCCACAGCCACAGGAGAAAGGACACCATCATGCAGAGGCTGACAAGCAAAGTATTTCATGGCTTCTGCTGAGAAGAGCTCTCTGATTCTTGACACCTCTCCTGACACTCCCTGCAGGTCACAGGCATTGTTAGGAAGCACAAGACTCTCCCTTCAGACACAGAGCTTATGAGTACTCCATTCTGGTCTCTTTTTGCTCTTTTTCTCTCTTTACACCTCATAGGAGCTTAGTAGTCTTTGGTAGATTGAGTCCCTGGAGCCGAAACCTGCATTTCCCCCACCTTTCTCCACAGTCTTCCCTGCATTTCCTTTTCTGTGCTTCTCCCTCACACATGGATAGGATTCCCTGATGTGGATTTGCAACTATTTTAAACCCCTGCAATGATTTCGGTGCTGGAGGGAGTTTCTGGAGTTCCTATGATCCTGCTGTAAGTGCTGATTGGCTCAAATCACTCAGCAGCTGTTACCTGTGAGTAGGCCCATTGGAAACAATAGGATTACTCATGTGTAATATTTGTTGTGGGGGGGCAGGAGGAGCTCTTTTGTATGCCTCTGCTGTGTTGGCAATTCTCATCCCATTTCCCCAGCCAAGTGTTTTTTGCAGCAGTCTGCCTCCTCATTTTCTCAGTGACTCACTGTGACTGGCCCAGTGGCCCCAAGGAGGGACTTCTTCTTCTGACTGTGTCATGTGTCATGGGTCTCTGCTGCTCTACAGCCACAGTGCACAGCCAGCAAGCTCCCTCCAGGTCAGGAAACTTATGCTTCCCCTATATGCATCACTGTGGAGGGGAGGCTTGTGTTGAACTGTGGAGAAGGGGGTGCATTGCCCCTTCCACCTCAAAATTTAAATGCGCCATTTGCCCCATGGGATTCTGTGATCCTGAGGTTACTGGTGTTTGAACTGTGTGGAAAGAGTTCTGTGGTGGTTTTCTTCCTCCTTGAAAATGAAAAGAAAATGCACCATTTGTTCCCTAGGATTCTGTGATCCAATCAGAGGAAGGCTGGTGTTTGAACTGTGTGGGATCGGGTGGGGTGTGTGTGAGTTGTATTTATTCTCAAATTATCCTGTTTTTAGAAAAGCATGCATATATTATATCTATTACCATATGTAAATTTTATGCAATTTTTTGAAGCAAAATGGAGACTTTTTAGAGACGCTTTTGGTAAACAGCACCAACTATTTCCACTTCTTTGGTGCCAGATTTTGACTATTTTCGCCACCTGGACCTGGCAAACTTATTCATGAATGAGGCCTCACTCATTTCTGATTATGCTTGCAATGTTGATGCCACGAGGCTCCCAGCTCACCAAGAGTCCTTTAAACATTCTGTCGCTCATGCCCTGGAAGTGTGGTTTAAAGTAGTTTCAGAAGGCCAACAAGGCTCAGCATTTATTAAGAGAAACAAGAGCAGGTGTTAGGTTCATTTGCCTGCCCTCCACTAATCGATCAGACAAGCTGAGAGAGAGAGATTGTATATATCTCGGGTGGTTGACACGATCACTCCTGAGACCAAGTTGAGAATTCTGTCCTTTATTGCACATCTGTAGTCTGACTATAGTTTTCCTTTGCTGGATATGAATGATGCCCCAGTCCTTTCAACACTTACACTATAACTATGGAGATAATTGCATTGGCACTACCCTGAGAATAAAGCTTGTAGACTGAGGATACTGGCATTAGAGTGTGTGTGTGTGTGTGTGTGTGTGAAGTGAGACTTCGATTATTGCTGATAACAAACATCAGAGATGCTAGCTGTGTGGAATAAGAATAAGCCAATTCAAACCACTTCTACATCCCATAAAATACCAGCCATTCACACACACACACACACACACACACACACGACTAGAATATTCAAAAGGTGAAAGGACTCTGTGAATCTCAAGAAGTCATTAGTAATTCTAGTGCAAATATCATGCAGCATTTACTCATCCCACAGAAGGATGCATAACATTCTTATGATGGCAAACACAGAGATTTCACGATTTAAAAGATAGGAGATCTGATGTGCCGGGCAACCGGGAATAGCCCATGGTTGATCTCCCACCCTAGAATGGGAGTATATGCTAATCTGATCCTGGATCAAGTGTTTTTGATTCAGCTCAAATCTGCCCAGGTCTATTTGGCCCCTTCTGGGATAAGGGAAAGCTAGATATGGGTTAATGGATCTTGATGTTCAGCAAGAATCCAGAGAAACTAAAGAAAGGTGGAGGGAAGCTTGGCAGTGCATGTCGTCACTAAAGACACTTCCAGCAGTCTGGGGAGTCTGCTGTCTAGTACAGATGTTTATTATTTATTCATTAAAAATGTGTCCTGCTTTTCTTTTTGCCAATCCAGATTTACAGGCTTTACAAATTACAGATATATGGCCTTTTCTCCTAGTATGCTTGGCTGTCCTTGAGTTGACACCAGAAAGAGAGGAGCCTGGGGCTTTAGCCTGAGTTGTTGCACTGACTTGGGATGCTTCCCACTCCTTCTGATGCCCCCATGGTCTATGAGTTGGGCATCATATATAAAGGAAGTAAGAGCTCTTTTCACATGTTATATGACGTAGAGGGTGGCACAAAAATATCAGTACCTAGTCAATCATAGGAATTGATTCAGTCTAGGACTGTGATTCCAAAGATACTTCTATTAGAAATACATCCTGCCTAAATCAATGGGATTTACTTCCAAGCAAACATGGTTAATATGGAGATGTATACTTGACATTTTTAATTTCAGTTCCTCTACATTTCAGATCAAATGTATATACATTTCATTATATCTTATTACCAACTTAAAAAAAAAAAAACCCTCTCAAGTGTTTGACTATTTCAGAGCCTGGAAATTTGTAAGGCATAATCACTTGTCTGCAGTTGAGTGCCTGTGTATGTGTGTGTTTGTGCAAGATGTTGTCATGCACCATTAATACTAACTGAGAAGTTGTTGATGAGCTGACGATTTTGAAACGGGGAAAGGAGGAAACATTTGTGCAGTTTTGGAGTAAATGAAGAACTAATCTTTTAAAAGTTGTAATAGGCCCATCAACAGCTATTAGTATATATGAACTGTGAGAGGGGAAAATAGACTGTCCTCTGACTGCTGCCACCAGGGAATGACTGAAAAGGAACAGACACATTCTAAATTATCTTCACATTTCTTGAAAATCTAGTAAGGCCATAGTCAAAGTGCTGGTTGAGTTCTAGTTGAACAATCCTCTGCACAGTATGAGGAACTTTAACTTCCCTCTCATGAGATATGGTCATGCTGGTGCATCATTGAAACAACAGTGGCAGGGACTTATGGAAAATGTCCATACAGAACAAATTCTGACTTCATTCTAGCCCTATTCACACATTATGCTGTACATTCATTAAGAACATAAGAACAACCCTGCTGGATAACCCGAGGCCTGTCTAGTCCAGCATCCTGTTTCACACAATGGCCCAGCAGGTGCCTTTGAGAAGCCCACAGGCAAGAGGTGAGGGCACACCCTCTCTCCAGCTGTTGATCCCTGCAACTGGTATATAGAGGCACCTTGCCTCTGAAGCTGGAGGTGTAGGGGTGTGCACTGGACTGGACTCAAACTGCAACTCCCCCCAACCCCCTCCCCTGGTTTGGTTTGGTCTGGGGGGGCGTCACGATGATTATTATTATTTGATTGGTTGGCAAAGATGATCCCTGCCCGTGCTTTATTATAGATAGATAGGTTTCATTTGTATTAGTCATTCAAGTAAAGTGTGCCGTCAAGTCAATTTCTACTCCTGGAGCCCACAGAGCCCTGTGGTTTTCTTTGGTAGAATACAGGAGGGGTTACCATTGCCTCCTCCCGCACAGTGTGAGATGATGCCTTTAAGCATCTTCCTATAGTGCTGCTGCTTGATATAAGTGTTTCTCCATCATCTGGGAAACATACCAGAGGGGATTTGAACTGGCAACCTCTGACTTGCTAGCCAAGTCATTTCCCCGCTGTGCCACTTAAGGTGGTTAGACCACAGCAAAAATAAAACTGGTTAGAATACACAGCAGAGAAAGAAAAGTCAGGCAATCCATTATGCCATAGCAACAATAAAATAAGCAGTTAAAGAAAAATACAGCAGTTAAACTTAGTAGCAACAATCACCAGTAATAAAATACAATAGGAACCAAAGCACACACTATTGAAGTAAAATATTGTCATACAAATCTAAATATAAACAGTTAAAATAAAATATACAAGAAATAACTAAAACAACAACTTAAATTTAAGAATCCTGCCAGCAAGCCACATTTTCTTCCAAAAATTTATTCTAACATTAATTGCTACAGATAAAAAGTGAACAACCTTTGCGGTTACATATTATAACCCCTGACATCTCCACATAGTGTTGGTGAAGACTCCTGCCTGAAACCTTGGAGAAGTTGCTTCCAGTCACTGTAGACAATATTGATCTAGATGGACCAATGATCTGACTCAGTAGATGGCAGCTTCCTATTTTTAGCCTACTTTCCAGTAGGCTTATGAGATCACCCAGCATTGTGTGTGTGTGTGTGTGTGTGTGTCCATCTGTGTGTCATAATACATAATAATACTAAAAGGACTAGGAATACTAAAAATAGTAAAAACAGTCACACCTGAGAAATAGTAAAATAGTCTATGCAGTCAAAAAATGCATAAAAAGCATAAAAAGCTTTAAAAGGGGGGCATAAAGTTGTATGAAGGTTAAAAGACATTAAAAAACAGAAATATGTAAAATATATAAAATCCTGAGTAATAAATCTAGAAACATGAATTGAGGGATATGAGGAGCATTAAAAAGGAGGCATGTGAGCAATCGCAAGGCCTGCCCAGAGTCACTGGGAGTCAGATTAAGGTTGATAGGACTCACTGCCCATCATCCGCCGATAAACTGCAGAAGATATAGGGCAGATAAGCATGCATGAACTGGTCTTCTTAAGGAGGGAGTCTGAAGGAATGAACCAAAACAATGTGACAGGAGATGATGTTCTGATTCTAAATTAAGAATTAACAAATCACTGGGTCTGGATGACATCCATCCAAGAGTTCTTAAAGAACTCAAATGTGAAATGGCTGCTATTCTTATAAAAATGCTTAACTTGCCCGTAAAATCAGTCTTCAGTGTCAGAGGACTGGCATGTAGCTAATGCAAAATTGTTTTCTAAAACAGGATCCAGGGCGGGGGGAGGAGATTATAGGCCAGTTTGCTGAATGCCTTTTCTGGACAAACTGGTGGAAAGCATAGTGAAAAATAAAGCCTCCATCTAAACTACAAATTGTGCATTGGATACCCTTCCATGCACACATGGAGGGGAGATGAGTTTTTTGGTGATCACTCTTTTTCTCTGCAGCTGTGTCTTTTGAAAATATGTTCCTGAGTGTTGTCAGAATATAGAAGCATATCTTTTTGGGAGACGAAGATGGTTGCAGAGAGGAGAGTATCAATGAAAATAAACCCTTGGTGCATGTGGAAATATTTCCTGTATATAGTGCTTAGTTTGGATGTAGACCACAGTTATATAGAAGAACAAGCCTTGCTATAGAAGAATCAGCATGGCTTTTGCAAATCCATGTCTTGCCTCACTAGCTTTTAGAGTTCTTTGTGAGAATGAGGCATATGGATAGAGGTGATCCAGTTGACACTGTATATTTGGACTTTTAAAAAGCTTTGGGCAAAGTCCTTCACTAAACACTCTTGAATAAATTTAGGAGTCATGGGATATGAACATGGTCCTTCAGTGGTCTGGTAACTAATTAAAAGAACAGGAAGCAGAGAGTAGGAATGCATGGATGGTTTTCACAATGGTGGGAAGTAAGAAGTGGATCCCCCAAAGGATCCATAGTACTGGGATTATTGCTTTTCAACTTAGAATCAGAGGACAGGTTCTCATGACTGCTGGATTCATGGCTGAATGCTGTTTGCCCATATTGGTGTGATCTTGTGAACCTGTACCACACTGGCAATCTCAGTTCCATCCTGGGGCAAAAACCAGCATCAGAGATCTAGGATCTGAAGTTGAATGGTAGAGCACGGAATGCTCAAAACCAAGATCCATTGATCATGTGAACCCTCACCTCTCATCTTTCCTGGTTAGCTGCAACACTACATAGCCTCACCTGCATGTCTACCATTGACCTGCACCTACAGCGGATGCCACACATGGGCACTCTAGCATCCCACCCCGTATTCCATGGCTCCCAAGCCTGAACAGCTTTGGTACACTCTGCCTGGCAGCACAACACAACACACTTTATTTTTATTTATTTATTATTATTATTTTATTTTATTATTAAAACTTTTATACCACCCTTCCAAAAGGCTCACTTACCTGCAATGCCCACCTGAACCTGGCTTACTGTCTACACTCCCACCCCTTCAAGTTACAGCACAGGTTGCCATGGCCCAGCAGCCCTACACTCCACAGACAGATGCTGGCAGGGGGACCTGGCCACCTATGCAATAGCAGCCAGCTCTACTGCCTGTTGGATCAGTAGCTTGGGATTCTGCTTGCCCACTTAGGGGGCATGGGGAGTGGGGGGTTTGTGTGTGTGATTCTGCAACATGTAACTGGGGTGGGACAGGGCTAGAATGTGTTTAGCCTGGTGGCTCCTGCTCCTTTCCTTTGAGGATGCCATTAGTTGGAGGAAGTTACCAGGGATTGTTGATTTCTGTCGTTACACCAGTGAAGTTGGGGACCAAAGCCCCTTTCCAAAAATTGCACTCCCCATGTAAAGCACTGGGAGTGGTGCAAATCAGGCTGAGAACAATTAATTTGCACTGGCGTTGAGAGGAGATGCCATGTTGATGGGGAGTGGGAAATTTGTGGGTCAGTGTCGGCATACAACTGCCTGCTAAGTCAGCCAGAGAGCGATATGTCCCTGGAGAAGATAACTTCCCCTTGCCTCTGAACAACTGTCATAGTTTGGTGGTATCCATCGATCCATCGATCCATCCATTCATTGGATTTCTATACCGCCCTTCCAAAAATGGGTCAGGGTGGTTTACACAGAGAAATATAATTAAATAAGATGGCTCCCTGTCCCCAAAGGGCTCACAATCTAAAAAGAAACGTAAGATAGACACCAGCAACAGTCACTGGAGGTACTGTGCTGGGGGTGGATAGGGCCAGTTACTCTCCCCCTGCTAACCTTACTCTTACCTCAGCATATAGTCCTCTCTGCCTGTAAAAGGAACCAATACAAATAGCTGGAGTGAGGGTCAGAGTTCTTTTGAACATGTCCAGCACACTGGCATAGTGCATGTGTGTGTGCAAACTGCCCAGATACTCAAGTTTTGGGCAGTATAGAAATATTTCAGGTGAATGAATGAATGAATGAATGAATGAATGAATAGAATCACCATGTTAAAAGGTGCCTCTTTGCCAAGTTAACTTCACCGTTCTCTCCTAGGCAGCACCCCTGACCATCCTGCTCACTGGCAGTGCCCCTGGTAGGGTGCCAGACACCTCTATACAGGATGCCCTGGGGTTCTTGGATCTGACTTATCCAACTTCAGGGCTCAAATAGGGCTTGTTGATTGAACAACCCAACTGTCTGTGCAGTCCTGGAGAGCCCTGTAATTGCAAGGGAGTAATGGCAGGAAAAAAAGAGTATGCCAATGCCTTCATCTCCTGTCTGCGGGCTTCCAAGAGGCATCTGGTTGGGCACAGTGTGAAATAAGCTGCTGGACAAGATTGGCTGATCCAGAAGGGCTTTTCTTATATGTTCATGTTCTTTTGCTAGATTCAGTTCAGCAGTGCTACCTGCCTCCTCCTTCTCACCCATGTTAAAGCACAATCATTCATGTTGTCACACCAAACACTGGTGATCCATTTCAGAGGCCCTGGTTATCAGTGGGCCCTGTGCCACTTTGACAGATGCCTCATGATGCTAGCCCTTGGCACCAGTTCTGATAATAATCAACTGTACTGAGATTTGACTTAATTAGAAAGACTGAGTGTATAACAGCAAGTGAAATGTACTTGGAAGATGGGAATTATAAATGTTTCACGTTTCATAAACAACTATAAATACTTATGTAATGTTACTGATGCGTATTTATTTATTTATTATCATATTTTTATACTGTCTAATATGTAATTAGTTGTTTATTTATGATCTTAGATCAAACAGCAATACAAACAGAACATACTCAGTAAAGGGAAAAAAACTAAAACTAAAACTAAAATATTGTCACATACACAAAATCAAAAACCTTTGGCAGTAGCTGATTGCTGTTCTCTAGCCTCTCTTAATTTGGTCAACATATAACAGGATTTGGCAACCACCAAGGATATTGTTGGGTCCCTATCTTCTAGTAAACCTGTAAGAATCGTCTCCTCCGAGTGGCTTTTGAAACCTTTCAGGTACCGGGATAAGAGTAAGTCTCTTTCAGCAATATAAAGCGGACAATGTAACAGTGAATGCTTCAATGTTTCGGGAGCAGATCCTCAAGGGCATAGTCTCTCATCATTGGGTTTTCTCTCAAATTTCCCTGATAGCATCGCTGAGGGTAGGGCATTCAGGCGAGCTCTTGTAAACGCCCAGCACAGTTTTAGTGAATAGATTGCGTAAAAATAAGTGGCTGTGGCCCAGTCTTTCTTAGCGCTTAGCAGTTGGGGAGGCCTATTTATAGAGGCTCTTTTCTCCTGAAAGTTTATGTCCCTAAGTCTTTGTTTAACTAAGCATCTTGCCGTTGACTCACCATACTGTAACAGTTGTGCTGGGCAGAGGCCCATCCTCTGGAGTCTCTCCTCAACCACCTTGCACCAACAGGGTTGTGGGGTAGCAGCAAGGAGGTTAGGTATAAGTCCTACCAGGTAAAGATAAGTCTTAATCCAATACAGGATGATAAGAAGCCAGGCCCTAGTCTCCAATTTCAAAAGCCCAGTCTCCAGCTGTATTAAGGAATTTGGGACGCATTTTGGTACCCCAACAGCGATCTCAGAAAGCCAGATTGGACTTTTTCTAAAGCTTGTAGGTCTTTTAGCAGTCTAACCTGAACCCCGTATAGCAGCGGAGTTATCACTTTGGCCTGAAAGGCTTTATTTGCTGCCGGAATATAGCCACCACCTTGTGCCCAGAAAAATTTCCAAATTGCCACAGAAGATCGGGTGGCATTCAATTTAGCGGCACTGGTGTGCATAGAAGAACACCCATTGAATTGGAACACCACCCCCAGGTATCTGTAAGACTTCACCTGCTCTACTCTAGCTCCACCTATAGACCATCTGAAGCTCCTTTGCTTCTTTGCAAATCTCACGATTTTGGTTTGGTGTAATTAATTTCCAAAAATCCCTCTTTGCAGTGCAGACTCTGGCATTCTAGCTCTCTTTTTAGGCCAATTCTGGTCTGTGACAGTAAGGCCGTGTCATCTGCATACATGAGGATAGGTAAACACCTATCCCCTATCTTTGGCGCATGAGTTTCAGCTTGCCGTAGGTGGGTGATTAGGCCGTTTACAAAGAAATTGAAAAGAGCTGGTGCTAATATGCATCCCTGCCGGACCCCCCTTCCTACAGGGATCTCTCTGGATAAATGGCCATTATAATCACATTTTACTCGCAGACTTGTGTTCTCATACAGTTTATACATTAGAGTTAGCAATCTCTTATCAATAGAAGAGTTTGTGAATTTCTCCCAGAGAGCGTCCCTGGATATTGAGTCAAAGGCACTCTTAAAATCTATAAAGGCAACATATAACGGCGCCTCTCTGCCCTCAACATATTTCTCTATTAAATATTGAAGGACCAAGCAGTGATCCATCACTGATCTTCCTTTTCTGAACCCAGCTTGTTATAGTTCTAGAATGGTTTTTTTTCTCCATCCAGTCCAACAATTTGAAGTTTAGATGTTTAGCATATAACTTACTGATTACGCTTAATAGACTTATGGGTCTGTAATGTAAGTGAACATGGAGGCTAAGAGCAGAGCCCACCAGCTGGCGTTGGCCCTTAAAAAGTTGGGGGGGATATAATCTTTTCCAGTGGATTTACCTCTCTTTAGCTGTCCAATCAAATCCTCCACTTCTTCAGTGGTAACTAGAGGCCATACAGGTAACTCCTCCAGAGGAATGCTAAGCCGAAATGGAGAGATTAAGTGTAGTGGGGCAGCATAGATTTTAGTGAAATGGTTTATACATCTTTCCTTCGGAATTGAAATCTGTCTAGGGAGCGAATTAGCCCCGGATACTAAGCGCCAGAAACTGGCTTCATCCTTATTATTAAGGGCCGTTATAAGTTCTATCCACTGTCTTTCTTTCAGGGCCTCCTTTTTGGCTCTAATCAGAGCCTTGTAATTTCCCTTACACTGTTTGAGTTTCTTATCTAGGGTTAAGGTATTATTTATTTTGCGGTCAGCAGAGAGTTGTAGCAGTACTTTTTTCTCCTTTTTACAGTCCTGGTCAAACCAGGGTTTATTATAAGATACATGTGAGGCATCTTTGGCTTGAGTGCCTCTGACCAATAAAGGGATAAGTAAAGAGGTCAAGGCTTCATAACTAGCAGTCACATCAGTCTGGGACACCTGCGCCCCTTCGGGGGCAGGTCCCTTGCGCCGTTTAATACAGGCTAGGGTTATTTTTTTTTTTTTGGTGCTCCTCCATTCCTGCTTCTGAGTAACACCAGTTCGTGAGTCTGGCCTCCAGCTCTGGGGACCACTTGATCCTCTGGCCCAAAACAGAGGATTTCATCTCTGAGTCACCCCTGCGCTTGGATGAGGGTTCTGTGATCCCCTTGTTGGTTAGAAAGCAAGTGACCCTCAGATGGAAATGGTCACTCTCAGGCCTTGGGATAACCTTCAGCTCTATTATTTTGTCTATGAGCCCCCTAGATACCATTACATAGTCTATTGTCAAACGTTTTGTACCGAGAAAAAAGGTAAATTGGCCAGGGCAGTCTCCTTTGATAGCTCCATTAAGAATATGGAGGTCTAATTTGTTAGTCAGCTGTACCAGCAGCCTGCCAGTAAAGTTACTGCCCTGGTCCCGTCTGATATGTATCTCTCTGGCGGTGTACAAAATTTAAAATATTTAAAAGTCACAAATTAAAATACATGACAATAAAAACAATAGAATAAAAGTATTAAAATAAGTTTTTAAAATTATTAAAATTAATTCTAATTAAAAGCCTGAGAAAACAGGAGGGTCTTGAAGTTCTTCCTGAGAACAAACAGAGAAGGAGATGCTCTTATTTCAGCAGGAAGCATTTTCCAAAGCCCTGGGGCAGCCTCAGAGAAAGCCCCATCTTGGGTCAACACCAAACGAGCCGGTGGCAACCATAACCAGACCTATCCAGAAGATCGTAACAGGAGGCAGGGTTTATAACAAAGGAGGTGCTGTCTTAAATAGCCTGGGCCCAAGCCATTAAGGGCTTTATAGGTAATAACCAGCACTTTTTATTTCACCCAGAAACATATTGGCAGACAGTACAGTTCTTTTAGAACCAGTATAATGTTGTCCCCTTGTGTTGTCTCAGAGACCAATCTGGCTGCTGCATTCTGTACCAATTGTAATTTCTGGACTACATACAAAGGCAGCCCCACATAGAGTGCATTACAATAGTCAAACCTGGAGATTACCAGCATATGTACCACTGTTTTAAAGTCATGAATTCACTTCTAGAAATGGACGTAGCTGATGTATCAACCAAAGCTGATAAAAAGCGCTCCTGGCCACGGCCTCAACCTGAGAAACCAGGGAGAGCTTTGGGTCTAGGAGCACTCGCAAGCTACGTACCTGATCTTTCAGGGGAGTGTAACCCCATCCAGAACAGGCAGATCTAACCCACCTCTTGGGTCCTGGCCCTCCACAGTCAGTACCTCCGTCTTATTTGGATTCAACTTCAGTTTGTTATCCCTCATCCAGCCCATTACTGCCTCCAGGCAGGCATCTAGGGAAGATATTCCATTTCCTGATGAGGTCAGCATGGAGAAGTAAATCTAGGTGTCATCAGCATATTGATAACACCCAGCACCAAACCTCCTGATGATAACTCCCAGCGGTTTCATGTAGATGTTAAAAAGCATTGGAGACAGTGTGGAGCCTTGTGGGACTCCATACTTCAGTTCTCGCTTAGTGGAACAACAGTCTCCAAGTGACATCATCTGGAATCTGCCAAAGAGTTAGGAGCAGAACCACTGTAAGACAGTGCCACCCAATCCCACCTTCCTCAGGCATTCCAGAAGGATACCATGGTCAATGGTATCGAAAGCCGCAGAGAGATCCATAAGGATCAGCAGAGTCACACTCCCTCTGTCGATAGCCAGTTGGAGATCATCCACCAAACCAACCAAGGCAGTCTCAACCCCATAGCCTACACAAAAGCCAGTTTGGAATGTATCTAGATATTCTGTATCATCCAAAACTGCCTGTTGCTGAGCGGCCACCACCCGCTCAACCACCTTGCCCAACTATGGAAGATTAGAAACAGGTCTGTAATTAGTTAACTGAGGGATCCTCAGCTTTCTTCAAAAGTGGTCTAATAATAACCTCCTTAAGACAAGGAGGCATCCTGCCCTCCCTCAGAGAAGCGTTTATAATATTAACCAGACCCTCTCTGATAATATGATTATCAGATGAGATAAGTCAAGTTGGGCAAGGATCAAGAGAACAGGTTGTAGGACTCACAGTCCAAAGCAGTTTGTCCACTTCCTCATGAGTCACAAACTGAAAATGATCCAATCTAATCCCATAAGAGGACTTGCTGGACACCTCCACAGTATAACTGTGGAATCCAGCTTGGCCCGAATCTGAGAGATGTTATCAGCAAAAAAGTTGTTAAAGATGTCATGGGTGAGTGACCAATGGTTCCAAGTTTAAATTCAAGGGGGCAGGGGTACATACTAGCCCCCTCACAACCCTAAACATCTCAGCTGGATGTGAATTTGCAGAAGCAATGCAGACAGAAAAGAACTGCTTCTTTGCTGTCCCTACTGCCAGAGCATAGGTCTTCAAATGTGTTCTGTGTTGTGCCCGATCAGACTTGCACCGGGTTTTCCTCCAGTTGCGCTCTAATAATCTAACTTTCCGCTTCAGCTCCCATAACTCATCCAAAAACCACGGGGCTGTCTTTAAAGCAAGTCGGAGAGGACGCTTAGGAGCTATTGTGTCTCCCACTCTAGTAAGTTCATTATTCCATCTTTGTACAAGAGCATCGACAGAATCATTAGCAGGGTCAACCCTAAACCCCTCCAAGGCTTCTTGGAATCCTATTGGATCCAATAACCTCCTTGGGCGGACCAATCTAATAGGTCCTTCATCCCTGCAGAGGTGGGTCATGGCTGTAAGCTCTATCTTAACCTGATGGTGATCCGTCCATGACAATAGGGAAGGTAACGGGGAGCAGGGCTATTCCATCTGCCTTGCTGGGACCTACCATTTAACCCCTTTGCCTCCTGTGGACATTCCAGCTGTGACGGAGTGCACCCTGCTTGTCGGCTGCCAAATTCCAGCTGGCTACTTGCCAGCCTCCCAGATTGCTGAAGTTCCATCACCTGCTGCCTGTCCTGGGAGCTGCTTGTGTGAGGAGTGGCTTCTGGGGCTTGCAAGCTTAAAAGCAAGGAGGCTCGCCATAGGCATAGCTGTTGGCGTGGCCGTCAGGCCACCTGTAGGCGGCTGCCGAAGCCAGCAGCCAAAGGGGGCTGGCCTTTGGAGCCGGGCCTTCGGGGGTGGGACTGAGGGCTGAGGGGTTGGGTTGGGCCAGGCCTCTTGCAGACATGTGTTTGGGCTCTCTTGAGTGGGATGGTGCTGGGGGTGTTCCTAGCAGTTCAGGGGCAGTTATTACTGTAGTGGTGGGGAATAGAAGAATTGGCGCTGGCAGAGCAGCTGGCCGTTACAGGGGAAGGGAAATCAGCAATTTAGTAACTGTTTCCACTTCCAACTGTTCTGTCAACTCTTCGGCCTCGGGGAACAGCTCCAATGACCCACAGAATCTGGCCTTGCTCCTCTGCAATGCCAGGTCAGTTCAGAATAAGACCGAAATTGTCCACAATTTGATCGTGGATGAGGGAGCTGACCTGGCATTTATAACCGAGACCTGGTTGGGGGAGGCGAGTAGTCCAGTGTGGGCTCAGCTTCTCCTACCAGGTTACTCTGTCATGGAGCAGGCCAGGGAAAGTGGGCAGTGGGGTGGAGTGGCTGTGGTCCATAAGAATACCATTTCCCTTACCAGGGCCCCTGTGAGACAGCTGACTTATATTGAGTGCACATTTTTGAGGCTGGGAACTAGGGATAGATTGGGGGTTCTGTTGGTTTACTGTCCACCTGGCTGCCCAACTGACTCCTTAACTGAGCTGACTGAGCTGGTCGCAGAGTTGGTGTTGGAGTCTCCTAGATTTTTAGTGCTGGGCGACTTCAATATCCACTTTGGGGCTGGCCTGTCTGGTGCGGCTCAGGAGTTCATAGCGGCCATGACAACTATGGGCCTATCCCAATTAGTTTCTGAACCAATTCACGTTGCCGGCCACACACTCGATTTGGTCTTTTGTTCAGATCAGGGGGGTGTTCCGTGGGTGGGGGATCTAGTGGTTTCCCCATTGTCATGGATGGAACACTACCTGGTTAAGGTTGGTCTCACAGCCACAATCCACCCCTGCAGGGGTGGTGGACATATTAGGGTGGTCCATCCAAAAAGGCTGCTGGACCCATTGGGATTTCAAAAGGCCCTGGAGGATTTTGATGTTGGTGCAGCCAGTGATTCTGTCGATGCCCTGGTGGGAACCTGGAACAGTGAACTCAACAGGGCAGTAAACATGATTGCTCCCAAGCGTCCCTTCCGACCTGCTGCAAAAATGGCCCCTTAGTATACTGAGGAGCTGTGGGGGCTGAAGCGCTTGGATAGGCGACTAGCGCGCAAGTGGAGGAGAACTCATTTCGAATCTGACAGGATTTAGCATGTGACCCATTTGAAGGCTTATGCGGTGGCAGTGCGTGCAGCGAAAAAGAGATTTTGGTCTGCGCGCATTGCGTCTGCAGGTTCACGATCGGTGGAGCTATCCCGGGTTGTGAGGAGTTTGGTTTCTGCTCCTTCTACTTCTAATCAGTCCCCGGAGTTGCTCTGCTGTGATGCCTTGAATGGGTTCTTTGCAAATAAGATCTCCTGTATTCAGGTCGACTTGGACTCCACTATTTCTGCAAGGCCTATGGAGGAGGTGTCCAGCAATCCCTCTTGCAGTATTAGATTAGATCAGTTTCAATCTGTGACTCCTGAGGATGTGGACAAGCTGCTTGAGGTGGTGAGGCCTACCACCTGTTCTCTGGATCCTTGCCCGACTTGGCTGCTTCTCTCTAGCAGGGAGATTGTTGGAGGTGGCCTAGTTAATATCATAAATGCATCGCTGAGGGAGGGTAGGGTGCCCCCCTGCCTGAAGGAGGCAATGGTTAGACCACTCTTAAAGAAGCCTTCCCTGGACCCCTTAGCGATGGACAGCTACAGGCCAATCTCCAATCTCCCTTGGTTGGGCAAGGTGATTGAGAGGGTGTTGGCCGACCAGCTCCAGGCAGTCTTGGAGGGAACTGATTATCTAGACCCATTTCAAACTAGCTTTAGAGCTGGCTATGGGGTTGAGACACCCTTGGTTGGCCTGACGGATGACCTTTACCGGGGAATCAACAGAGGGAGTGTGACTCTGCTGGTTCTTCTGGATCTCTCGGCGGCGTTCGATGCCATCGACCATGGTATCCTTCTGGATTGCCTGGGGGAGTAGGGGATAGGGGGCACTGCTTTGCAGTGGTTCTGTTCCTATCTCTCAGGTAGATTACAGATGGTGGAGCTTGGTGACAGTTGCTCCTCAAAACGGGAGCAGTTATATGGATTCCCTCAGGGCTCCATTCTGTCACCAATGCTTTTTAACATCTACATGCAACCGCTGGGTGAGGTCATCAGGAGGTTTGGTGCTGGGTGTTATCAGTATGCTGATGACACCCAAAATGAATTCTCCTTTTCATCTTCAGGAAATGGCACTCATTCTCTAAATGCCTGCCTACAGGCAGTAATGGGCTGGATGAGGGAGAACAAATTGAAGCTGAATCCAAGCAAGACGGAGGTGCTCATTGTGGGGGCTCAGAATCTGAGGGGTGAGTTAGATCTTCCTGTGCTGGATAGGGTTACACTCCCCCAGAAGGAGCAGGTGTGCAGCTTGGGAGTACTCCTGGACCCAGGCCTCACCCTTGTATCTCAGTTGGAGGCCATGGCCAGGAGTGCTTTCTATCTGCTTCAGCTGATTCGACAGCTGCGCCTATTCCTTGAAGAGGATGACCTCAAAACAGTGGTGCATTAGCTGGTAACCTCCCGGCTTGACTATTGCAATGCGCTCTACATGGGGCTGCCTTTGTACATAGTCCGGAAACTTCAGTTAGTTCAGAATGCAGCAGCCAGATTGGTCTCTGGGGCAACCCAGAGAGACCATATGATGCCTGTTTTGAAACAGTTACACTGGCTGCCGATATGTTTCCAGGCAAAATACAAAGTGTTGGTTATTACCTTTAAAGCCCTGAACGGCTTGGGTCCAAGACATCTTAGAGAGCGCCTTCTTTTACATGATCCCCACCGCACGTTAAGGTCATCTGGGAAGGTGCGTCTCCAGTTACCACTGGTTCGTTTGCTGGCGACTCAGAGGCAGGCCTTCTCTGTAGCTGCTCCTGGGCTGTGGAATGCACTCCCAGCAGAAATTCGTAATCTTAATACTTTACTGACTTTCAAGAGAGCCTTTAAATTTCAGCTGTTTGGCCTGGCCTTTCAGGGTTTTTAATTAGTTTTAATTGTTTTAATGTTAACCTGGTTTTCAGGGTTTTAATTGTTTTTATAGTTTAATTGTTTTTTAAGATTTTTTAAATTGGTGTTTATATTTGTATTTCTGTTTTAATTGTTTTTAATGATTTCTGTTTTTTAATTGTAAACCGCCCTGAGCCAGCTCGGAAGGGCAGTATAAAAACCGAATAATAAATAAATAAATAAATAAATAACTGGGGGGAAAGACAGGAGTCCCCACCCACAGAACACTTCCCTGATCAGAGCAAAAGACCAAATCAATCGTGTGACCAGCATCATGTGTTGGACCAGAGACCAGTTGGGATAGGCCCACAGTCAAAACGGTTGCTATGAACTCTTGAGCCGCCCACAAAAACCTGGTCCCAAAATGAACATTAAAGTCGCCCACCACCAACAACCTGTGCGACCCCAATACCAACTCAGAAACCAGGTCCATCAGCTCAATTAGGGACTCCACTGGACAGCGGGGTAATCAGTACACCAGCAGAAGTCCCTGTCTAGTCCTGGTCCATAGGCTTAGGTACACACATTCCTTATAGGCCAAATCCCTGACAGGGATCCTGGTAAGAGAGATGGTATTCTTATAGACCACAGCCACCCCACCTCCCTGACCACATCCTCTCACCCATGGAGTAGCCTTCTGGGAGAATCTGGGACCAAACTGGACCACTAGCCTCTACCGACCAGGTCTCCGTAATACATACCAGGTCAGCTCCTTCATCGATAATCATGTCATGGACTACCTCAGATTTATTTTGAACTGACCTGGCATTACAGAGTAATAAGGTGAGGTTATGTGGGTGAGTGGCATTGCTCTCCAGAATCAAAGAGGTGGTAGGCCTGCTGGAAGGGGCAACAGCAATTAAATTTCTGAATTCCCTTCCCCTATAACGGCCCGCAGACCTACAAATGCCATATATTCGTCGATTCCCCACCACCACTGGTATAGCTGCCCCAGGGTCATTCCCCACCTCCCCATCTCTGTTCAGCCCAAAACATATACCTGTACCAGGTCTAACTAAATACTGGGTAACAATGAAGTGAGCAGGAGTCTTCGTTCTAGGTGTTCAAGTTAATGTTAGTCCCAGCACTCAGTCTCACCCCCGAATGCCACCACCAAAGGCTGGCCCCCTTTGCTGGCTGCCTTCCGACGGCCTGTGCCAACTAGGGATGTGCAAACCGGTTCGGTTTGATGGTTTGAATTTGAACCGAACCAGGCATTGGGTTCAACCTACCAGTTCAAATTCGAACTGAATTGAGCCTTGTTCGATTTGAACTGATTCAAACTGGTTCGAACTATTTTGAGCCTCCGAAACTGGGTTGGGTGGTAGGCACCCTTGGGTTTTAATTTTTTAATGAACATTTTAAAAAGAAAAATACTTCAAAAATTCACCAATAATCAGAGAAGTGTCTGATTGCCTTGATGGTGCCTACCACCCACCCCAGTTTTTTGCCCCAGGTACTCCACATAGGGAATAATGGGCAATAATAAAAAAATTCAAAAATCATTAAAAATCACAGGACTGTCCGATTGCTTTGGGGTTTGGGTGGTTGTTGGCACCCATTGGTGCCTACCATCCAAACCAGTTTTGGAGGCTCAAACCGGTTCAAACCAGGTTCAAATTTGAACCGAACCAAAACTGAGCCTCCCCAGTTCAAATTCAAACCAAACTAGGCAAACTGGTTTTGTGCACATTCCTAGTGCCAACGGCTATGTCTCTGGCTGCAGCCCACCCTAATAAAGGCCAACAAATTGAAAGCCCAATGGGTGTGTCTCACCCCCCCCAATCGAGCAGTTTGGCCAGGTGTAGATTATCAAACACACAATTAGAGTGAGTTCAAGATAACAAACTGGCTGCAAAGAGGAAGAGGAAAGCACAGATAAGCCTCAGCTAGACCCTTTTCCCGCTCAGAAGAAAAGTGCAGCAAAGCAGCCACTTTAATTACGTGTGCATCACATTACAGAAATTTATTTCATTTCTCTAAGGTCACTATGTATTCACTGAGAGAGAGAGAGAGAGTGAGAGAGTGGCGGCGGGGGGGGGGGGGTGTGCATGTCCATGTGCAAGCCTGCTCCCTTTTCAACATTGTGAAATATGATAATACAAGTGTAAGCCTTAGTTTTAATAGAAGTGTCACATCAACTTCAGATCAAATTATCCAGTTTTAACAATTAAAGGAAATCAACTTACTCAAGGGAAAAAAATTAAAATAGTAAAAATCATTTGGTTGATGGCGTGTTCACTGAAATATCCATATGGTGTGAAGTGAAAATTCACATGCTACAATGATTTCTCCTTAGCTGTCATTAGATGTGCATCATGAGACAAAGATCCAGAATATTATTATTCCAATCCACCTGTGAGTCTACAGAGCAGCCAGGGCTGCGTGCTCATTGCCCTTTGAAAGAAGCTGGAGTCCTGCCAGTCAGCCATTTGGCAGGGAAAGAGAAGTAAGCAGGGTCTGGGGGAGGTGAGCTGAATATTTCTGGACTGAGTGCAGCTCATTGCTCAGCAGCTTCTCTTGGATCAGGCTGGGGACTCATGTCTACAGCAGCCATATGTGCATCCAGTTCCCATGCAGCTAGTAGTCTGCACAGAGGAAGCCTACTTCCCCATGACCCCTAGCTAGATTGGAGCAAGAGACTAGCTCTATAAAGACTTTAGAAACCAGTGCCTGCCAGGGATATTTTTAAATGTATAGAAGTCTAAGCCCATTGAGCTTTTTAAGCATATAATTCAATCCTTAAGCATATAAGTCCTGAAATGGTGTCTCTGATGCCATTAGAAAACATCAGCTGCCAGCTGCAGGTGGAAGGACCAAATCTGGCTCTCCAGCAGGGGTGTGTAAATATATTTGGGTACAAATTGATTTGTGCCCGAATCTAGCTGATTCGGGCAATTTGGAGACAGAAAAAAATCACCTCTCTATTCCATTGGCTAGTTTGGGGTCCAAATCGAGTCACGCCAAATTTGATTTGAATCGATTTGAGATTCAGATTCCTCCTATGAATTCCCCCAGATTCTCAGCTTTCATTTTAAAAAACAAAGCTAAGCTCTAGCCCTTGTAGAAGTGGAGTTATGGAGCAAAATGTGTGGTCACTATTTTTCAAATGTTTGAATTCTTTGGTGTATAGTAACTTTTCCACAATGAATCCCTGTGAGGCTTCATTACACACCTTCATTTCTTCTATTTATTTTGACTGTCTTTGGACAGTGCCAACTGTCAACTGCCATGTGCCAACTACACCCACCTTCCACCCGCAAGGCAGTGGGGTACTACTCAGTTTATGTTCTAGAAATTTTTTCAAGTGTTTAGATTCTTTGGTGTCTAATAACCGTTCCTCATAATGAAACCCTATGAGGATTCATTACACACCAAAGAGTCTAAACACCTCAAAAATTCCTAAAATATAAATTGAGTACCCAGTGGCTTGTGGGTTAGGGGGGATAGTTGGCACATGGGATGCCACTAATTCCCCACCCCCACCCACAAAGCAGTGGGGTCAAAATGAACAAAAGAAACAAAGGTGTGTAATGAAGACCCTGAAGAATCTAAGCACTTCAAAAATTCCTTTTTAAAAAGCCTGCAGGTGTGTGTGTTGTGTGTGTGTGTGTAGTTGGCACATAGCAGTTGACAGTTGGCACTGTCTAGTGACAGTCAAAATGAACAGAAGAAATGAAGGTGTGCAATGAATCCTCACAGGGATTCATTATGAGGAAAGGTTATTATACGCCAAGGATCTAAACACTTGAAAGATAGTGACTGCACATTTTTCTCCACAACTCCACTTCTCCAAGGACTAGAGCTTCGCTTAAAAAAAAAAAAAAAGCTGGGGATCCATGTTAGGTTTAGGATAGGATGACTTCAAATACCCATTATTTCCTATTGCAGAAATATACAAAATCAGTAAACTTTCAAAAATCATTAAAAATCAAGCAAGTGCCCCACTGCCTTGAAATCTGGGTGGTAGGTGGCACCCATGGGGACCTACCCACCACCCATATTTGGTGCCCCTAGGTCCTTTATAAGTGCTCTGAATCAATCCTGATCTGAATAAAATCAAATCCAAATCAAATCTGGGAAGATTTGAGGGGAAAGATTTGGACACAAAATAAATCAGGGGTGATTCAATTTGGGCACAAATTGAATAGGAAAAAATTGATTTGTGCATATCCCTACTCTCCAGTGTCCATCATGGAGAACTGCTTTGAGCAATGGCAAGTTTGTTAGTATGTTAAGATGTACTAATGATAAACAAGTAAACATTCAGGGATAGGGCTGTAGTTCAGTGGTAGAACATCTGCTTTGCATGCAGAAGGTCCCAAGGTCAATCCCTGGCATCTCCAGGTAGGACTGACAAAGACTCCTGATTGAAACCTTGCAGAGTTGCTGCCAGTCAGAGTAAACCAGGGCTGTACAACTCAGCCCTCATGCAAAGGTTGGCCTACAACTCCCATAAACCCTGACTACTGATCACTGTGGCTGGGGATTCGGGGAGTTGTAGTCCAAAAACAGCTGGAAGACCAAAGTTGTGCTGCCCTGGTGTAGACAGTACTGAGCTGGATGGACCAATGGTCTGAGCTAGATGGACCAATGGACTGACTCAGTACAAGGCAGCTTCCTATGTTCCTATTCTATTCACAGATACTTGATTTAGTAAGTCCCATTAACATTTTTTTTTTTAAAATAAATCCCCAATTTTCCTCATATGCCAGAACAGGCACAGTGATTTTTCAGGAAGAGTTACTGAAAATGAGATACTGTACTTGGTAAACAGCGATTGATGGAGTATACAATCTCAGTCTCCATGAGCCGGCAACTTACTGGTTTCAAGCACCTATCCCTATCAGCCAGCCTTGACTGGAAACATAGGCTCTTCTCTATCTACAGAATGTTATCTTAACAATGTGGCACTGAACTCTCCAGATCGCCCAATTAAAACAAAGAGAGAGATCTGAAGTTTCAAACAGGAAATGCTGAACTCTCAGCATATTCATTTTGTTTAATTGGAAAGCAAAGTATTAAGTTTGAAGCTCCACTGTAAGCAGTACACTTATTATTATACAAATGATTACAAACCATATGGCTGGTTTAAATATACTAATTGCATGAAGTGCTTACAATAAACAGGTGCTAGAACCGTGTTTTCACACCCTGTTGTTCATTTACAGCTTCCGAGAGGACCTTGCCTATACCACAGAGGACTCCCACACAGTTGCACAGGCTTCCAGCTGACACTGAAAGATCTCCTGCAAAGCCTGGTTCAGCCAGCAGCTGGCAATTTGTTCTTTCTTTTTATAGAAACTGGAGCGCTCTCTCTCTCTCTCTCTCTCTCTCTAATGGAATAAAAAATAAATAATGGGAAGCATGTAGCAAGAAAGAAACAAAGAACCCTGTATAGTCTTGTGCAGTTCTATAGGTGAAGTCCGATATAAGAAGCCTGACAATTCTATAATGCTGTTTTCATTGAAGCATTACCCAATATATATATCCGGTTCTGAATCGATTGATTGTGTTCTATTTCTGGAACTAATCCTATGGATGAGTGTGTGGACAAAGTGCATTTTCTCCTCCGCCCCCACCGCCCCTAAGTGACAATGAAATAGCCAGAATACAGGTAAATGTTGACAGAAAAGCAGGTTGGAAATAAAGTAAGTGGAAGCAGGGATGTGTAATTCTCTCCCCCCACTGCCACCCCCACTACATAAGCACACTCCAAGAAATTCCACTATCTTATAAAATACTGTTTGATTTGCCTCCACATTATTTAAGTATGTTGCCTAACACGAACACTAGGGAAGAGATTAGGTACTAGACCTGGAGATGGGTATACTAGGACTGTGAACTATAAAAAAAAATTGGATCTAATCCAACCTGATCACACCCAACAGATAGGTGTTGACACACACACAAGAAAAAAACCTCAGCAAAACTGTCACCTGGTCGTTCTTGTTAGAACTATCTTCAATCAGATCAGAATTCTAACGGAGCCTTCTCTGTTGCTGCCCCGAGGCTTTGGAATGCGCTCCCTAGTGAAATAAGAGCCTCCCCATCTCTGACAATTTTTAAAAAGCCTTTAAAGACGCATCTGTTCACCCAGGCTTTTAACTGATACTGTTTGACTGTTTTTAATATTGTTTTAGAATATTGTTTTAAAATATTGTTTTAGAATATTGTTTTAAAATGTTAAATTGTTGTGTTTTAAATTTCTTGTTTTTGTTTTTAACTAATGTTTTAATGTTTTATCTTGCTGTAAACCGCCCAGAGACATAATTTGGGGGCGGTATAAAATATGTTAAATAAAATATATAAATAATTTTTACTGACAATGTCAGTGATTTTCAGGGATTGTACCCTTGAAATAGGGGAAGGGAAGGGGGATAAAGGCAACCACGTGTAAGGGACCCACAGGGCCAGAGGGTCCCAAGCAGTGGGTTGCCTTTGTGCCCCCTCTCCCCCAGTTTCCAAGGCACCATCCCTTTAAATCAGCCTAGGAGTTTGCTTGTGGATAAAGTTTGCATAGGAAACTTTCCCTCACTGCAGGGGACTGTGATCCCTATAGTTAGACTCTTTGTAGAAGGAACTGATTTTTAGATATGATGGCTTACAAATTGTGCAAGCAGCCATGCACATCGCAACACAGTGTGCACACAGCCACACCATGTACACCATTGCACAAATGTGAAAATTACACAACTGTGATTGTGGAAGTGTGCAGAGTGAACACTGTATGGCAACATGCACAGCTTGTGCTCTATATGAGCAGATATCCCGAACACACTTTCAGTATTGAATTTTGGCGCTGTTGATATTCTAATAATTATTATTGTTCACTAGATGTTCTATTAACCTTGTTTACAAATTTGGAGTACTCTGTGCCAAGATCTCAGTATTTGGTTTTGGTTTTTTCATAGACATTGGGCTGGAAAAAAGACAGTTTGATTGACTGAATATGGATATGTTGGTTAGAGAGGAACTCTTTTTGTTTATTTAGTTTTACCTGTTGGTAATGCTCATCCAGCCACCTAATAGTGCAGTGGGCAAATGACCTGACTAGCAAGCCAGAGGTTGCCGGTTCGAATCCCTGCTGGTATGTTTCCCAGATTATGTTTCCCCGATTATGGGAAACACCTATATCGGGCAGCAGCTATATAGGAAAATGCTAAAAGGCATCATCTCATACTGTGCGGAGAAGGCAAGGGTAAACCCCTGCTGTATTCTACCCAAGACAACGACATGGCTCTGTGGGCGCCAGGAGTCGACACCGACTCAACAGCAAACTTTACCTAATGCTCATCCACATTCCACAATCACTCTGGTCAGTCAAACTATGCCTTATGTTAACCATGTACTTATTCTAAACTTCATTGTGAGGAGGCAGGACTAACAATTGGACTGAATCCCAGGTCCTGGCACCAGGCCAGAGCTTGAGAGAACTCCAGAGCTGAAGGACCCCAAAAGAGCCCTCTTGGGGCCTGAGCATCCTGATGGGGTACCGTAGGAACCCAAGCCCTCTGAGGAGCCAGCCCCTCCCACCCCATCACACTTCCTGATATCTGCACATCAATGCTGGCAAAAGGCTAGGCAGGATCAAGTAGAGAGAGGATGAGGGCCAGACTCCAGGCCAAAAGGCTGCCCTTTTAATGGTTCCAGTACCCAAGGGAGGGAGGTAGAGGCCAGGAAACAGCTGTCTGTGATGCTGCAATTCACCTCGACTTGCTTTGTCTCACCACCTTCCAGACCTCATAGGGTTTTGTCCACAGGACAAATTATTTGTTTTGTTAGAACAAAATACCAGCCACTTCCGTTTACCCCACAGACTGGGATCATAGTATGGAATACAGGAGCTTTATCTTTGCCATTGTTATGGTCCTAGTCCAGAGCATTTCCTTGCAGCTGCCATTTGCCTCAGAAGTAAACTCCCAAAGGGAAGTAGGGTATACTACAGCTGTTATACTCTATGGAAGTGTGGACAAAGTCCCCTCCCCATTCCGTGGTCCTGATCTGTAGGAGACCCAGTCTGACTGGGGGGGGGGAAGGATCTCAGCACATGGTTAACAATAGGGGTGTGCACGGAACCGTCTGGCCCAGTTCGGTTCAAGGCTGGACCGGCCTCAAACGGAACCGGGCCAGTTCAGTCCGGCCCCCATCGACCCCCACCCCTGTCCAGTCTCGGACCGGTCCGCAATTTTTAAATTTTTTTTTGAAAATGTAAAAAGTAACTACCTGTAGCCCCTTCGGGGAGCTTGTTGTAGCCGCAGGGGTGGACTGTGAGGATTCCCTCTGCGAGGCCGCCAGGCATTTGTGCATGTGTGGCGGCGGCCAAAATGGCAGCCACTAGCTTTTATGGAGGCCCAAAAGGGCCAAAAAGACTAAGTTTACCCGGCCATGGCAGTGATGAGGGAGGCCGGTGGGGGGAGATAGAACCCCTGCAGATCCCCCCCCCACTACAGCAAGCCCCCAAAGGGGCTACGGGTAGTTACTTTATATATTTAATTTTTTTTTAAAAAAGTTCGCGGACCTGCCAGACCAGTCCGCACGGAACCAGGGGGTGGGGTGCTGGTTCGATAACAAACCCATGAACCCCCGGACTGAACCATCAGACCGCTGGACCAGTTCTGCACATCCCTATTTAACAAAATGAGGTTGTTCATATGACCACAAGGGGGTGGGGGGAAGCAGACGCAGGGGAAAGGAGGGAAGAACTCCCAAGGTGCTGATAGATTTACTCAATATGTTTTTATTGGCGCACTGTCATAAAATTAGTTCAGTGCTGCCTGTTTTTCACAAACATTGTGATTAATTTTATCTACCCAAGAATTGCTTCTAAAGAAGAGCACTGCCTCAAAATGCGTACAGCAACATTGAACTAATTTTATGACAGTGCACCAATAAAAACATATTGAGTAAATCTATCAGCACCCTGGGAGTCCTTCCCCCTTTTTTGCCTTCAATTTGTTGGTACATTGTCATTTCTCTCTCCCTCCCCTCTCTTTTGCTTGGGAAGGCAGGAGCCCACCTGCCTTCTCCCAGACGTCCATTTGCCCATCAGGGCTCCGCTGCCCACATGCCCACACAATGGCACAGTGGCGAGCCCAGCAGCAATCAGGAGGGAAGAAGCGAGTCAGGGCAACTTGGCATCCCACAATGCACTGTGTAAGCAGATGGTGTTTGAAGGAAGCTCCGTGCTGCCTGGCTGCTCTTTCTCCCTGGCTCTATCATAAATCAGGCTGCCGGAGTGTGCTTGTCCTCCCACCTTACTTTAAATCCAAGTAGCCAATCACTACTATCCAGGGGAGGAGCGGCAGGATCAGGAACGATCCAAAGGACCCAGGTGACCAGTCCTATCTTGATTAGCCCTGTCCTACCCAGGTATGGCTGGTCATGAGAATGGGCTCAATATGTAGTTTCACCCACACTGTCTATGATTCCAAGAGACTGTTCTCATGTACAACCTAACCCAGACCAGGGATGCACAGCCGAGGATAGGTTGCACGTAAGAACTGTTGGGGTCGCGCCTGATCTCAATAAGGCAGCACCACCTAGCCCTGCTATTTATCCTCGCTGTTAGACAAGGTTAAAGGAGTGAGCTCTCTCTTACCCCCAGTTACTTGCTTGTGTGCAAGCATGGGCTGCTTCCAGCCCAGCCTCACACAGAGACGGGTGTCTAGAGCACACATATCTTGGGAGAATCCTCCAATGCACTGCATGTGCCACACGCTGCATTGTGGACTTCATCAAGGTTGGGACAAGAAGTTCCAGCCTCATATCAGTCCTCCCTGCTCTGCGCTGCATGGAGCAGGGCTGATCGCATGGGAGTGTGGAACGAATTTCCTCCAACAAAACAACAATCATCTGGGGGCAAGGCAAAGTTTGGGAAGCCTTCCATTCGCCTGTCCAGTAGGTCATGGAATGGCCCCCAAGTATATTTGCCCTACATATTGTATGGACACATCTATTTGCAATTCTGGAATAAATGCCTCTATCACACCAGCAAAATGTCATGGTATATTATTTTGGGGTTAGCACCATAGTTAATATGCTCCAGCTTAGCAGCTGATTGCTAGTGGAACCAGATAAGACCAGGTGGTTTGCTGGGTCTGTAAGGATTACCTATAATGTATGGTCCATGAATGATGTGTAAGAAAGATTCATCATTCTGATACATGCTTTCCTAAAAGTGAATATGACACTTGGCTGTCTTTCCTAGACTATGGCAGTGCTTGGCGGCATTTTGTACAATGTAGGAATCAAAGTAGGAGGTTAAAAACATTAATATAAATGAAAAATGTCCAACAGGCCTGGAAAATACAAATGGCACAACATTATGGGATGTCACAGGTAATCACCATTACCATTCTTTGCACATTTTAGTAAAGAGGCAGAGAGCTGGGTCCACTTCCAGGATAAATGAGATAAAATGATGGCATTCACTTGTCCGGGGATATTAGAATTGGTGAATGCTGAGTCTTCTTCCTTTTTCATTCCCTTTTCCCAAGCTATCTTACCTCCTGGGCTTCTTTCTCCCTTATTTCTCTTGCTGTCAGCCCACCTGCCTGCCCATCAACCCTATTTCTGTCTCACCTCCTGTTTAACAGCACAGATGTACATTTCCCCCCTTCCATCCAAACATTCTGCAAAGAATTTGTGAGAGTTCAGTTATTGGCAGTTTCACACTCTCAGCAACTACACTGTTCATGAACATCCCAAGAAACCACAGCAGCTCAGCTTGTAGCTCATGTTTTAAAATAGCAAACATCTTAAATACATTTAATTGCATATATAAAATATATGCAATATAATTGCACATACAATGCAATATGATACAGGGTTTAAAGCACCCCCTATCCCTTGCTATGGTCGCACACTGAATTGAGGTCTTGTGAAGTGGCTATTTTCATTTACAACTATATACACAGGTCCCAATTGTACGGAGTATGAGCATCTAGTTTGGCCCATGTAATGCCACCCAAATCCAATATCAGACATATTCAATTCCAAATAATCATATTAGACATTGAAACCATTTGAATTATGCACACCTTCTACATTTTATGCCCTCGTTATATTGACATTGTTTTCAGTACAAATGAAACACTTTTAGACAGAAACTGAAATGAACAGTTGCACACCAATTAATGCATAGGGTCGGGTTTTTTCATTTATTCTTGAAATATGAGCTAATTTACTTTCTGGGGGAGTTTCCTAAAACTGATAAAAAGAATAAAACATTGAAAAGAGAATCACTCACAGAGTAGAAAAACCAAGAAATAAAATTGGATGATGCTTTTAGGAGACCATCTATTCTCCATTAGCAGCCTTGTTGAGTCTGCAAATAACTGCTTATTAACAGCATACATCAAGAATAGAACAAGCACAGATTTACAAGTCAACACTCCACAACAACTATTCAGTATTTCAGACAAATATGCCATGAGACAAATGTTTATTTTATGTTACTAAATTTAATTAGTTCTATTTCTATCCCACCCTTGCCCAAGGACTTGGGGTGGGTAACATTAGTTTTTTTTAAAAAAAATACATTAATTATGTATTTAATTAATTTAAATTAATGTTGCTCCTGACCTGTTTCAACTTGGCCACTGAATGCTAGCCCAAAAGGGAAAGTTATAAAGTTCTCAACAGTATCATGGGTTGAACTTTTATGAAACTCTTAGAAGCTCCCTCCCACTGAGGTCCAGATGTCCATTCCTCTGTTGTCAATACTTTTCGTTCTGATCACTATTTTACCATAGTTACCTGTGGATTTTGCTGGTACTTTGTAAAATACCTTTCATATTGCTGACTCTGCCTTTTGGTCTATGGCTGTTATCACTTCCTATATACTCACTCACTCACTCACTCACTCATTTGTTCGATTTATACACTGCCCTTCCTGAAGTGTCTCAGGGTGGTTGACACTAAAATAAAAAATGCATATCAATTAAAAAAATTAAAAATAAAATAAAATTTCAAAGCAGATTAAAATCAATATTAAAACTAAATAGCATTAAAAGCCAGGCTAAAAGGATGGGTTCTTTAAGGCTGTTCTGCATCATTAGCACCAGTGTTACTTCTTTATTAAAATTAAAGCTGATTGGAAATGATATGTGAATTTGGAGTAGATTAGGGCCAATTAAAACATTAAAACCATACCACTTATGGTTGTCACTCAAAGGCCGTTCTTCATGGTGAAACGCAATACCTCACATGAAATTTCTGCATGCCAGTGACTATCAGTTGCACTTAGGGCTAGATGGCACCAGCAGTCAAATACTCCACATGTATGATCGTCTGAGGCAAACACAGTCATAGCCCCTAGGAAAGTGTTGGAATACTCAGAGGAATTACTTCTTATTTCTTCCAGCTATAGAGCCAACTGAAAACACTTCAGGAAATAAATAAGGGAGTGGGGAGGGGAATGATAGGTTCACAAAGGGCTTTCCTCCAGTCTTGATGCTTCTTTATTGGAATATTTCCTTCACCTTTGAAAGTCAAGTACATTGCTTCTCATATTGACACGCAGACTTGAGGGAGAAGAATTTGTGTGTTTTGAAAGGAAAGAGTTATTAAAGATTAATTACATATCATAGATCTCATTCTCACACTTCTTTCCCTAGCAAATTAATGGACTGATCAATACATATCTGTGTGGCATAATACCCTTTCCCCTTGGAAATATTTGATATGAATCAAATGAATTGTTCAGACACAAGGATTCAGATGATCATGACCTCATTTACTTCTGTTTATTTTGGTGTGCTTTCATTCTGTGGCAGGGAGGCTATTGGTTTGGCATTAATTAATAATCTCTTTTTTCTGCATCTTGTCTTCCTTTTGAAAGATTGCTCTGTCAACTCTTTCATCTCAGTCAGCCACCCTCTATGATCTTCCCAAAGAACATCAGGAGCTGTCCGATTCTGAGTGCCTCTTGAATAGCTACGCTTGCTTATTAAGCTTTTTAAAAAAATGTATTATAGGTTTCATGCTGGCAGCATCTGTCCTTTGGAATCCTAAATGGAAATTAAAATCTGTGACTGTAGAGAAGCGCAGGAATAGCATCTTTGTCCTGGGTCCTGTGCAGACTGCAGTTCATCTCTGGATCTGTGACAATGTCAAAGTCATTGCTGTTTGCCACCACTTGTCTCTGTCCTCTGTCATGAGTTGTGCCTTTTATATTCTCACCCCAACTAGACCTCTGTTCCTACAGATAACCCAGCAATACATTTTGTTCCCTTCTGTACCCACTGGCCAGTGTGAGGAGCATATGGGCTGGACCAATCTGGCTACGTGCCTAACTAGTGGAATGATCCAATACTGGTATACGAAATGGACTATGACTAAAATGTTTTCAGACTCCTCCCACCATTTGAGTTCAGGGAGTAGAGGTGTGTAGAACCAGTTCGGTTCAACCGGTTCGAACTCATACCAGATCAGCCTCAAACAAAGGTAACCAGTCCACATTCAAACCGAACCTGGCCCAGTCCACTACAGACTGGTTTGAACTGGTTTGAGGGTACAAGGGGCTATGCTTGTAAATGGAAATACTGCCTTTAAAAGGCTTCTAAGGGTGGCCAGGGTCAGAGAGGGCACCTTACCATGGCCAGTGGAAGCTCCTCTAATTCCCCGCCCCCTGCAGTGTGGCCCATGTGGCGGCAGTGCAGTTCCAGCACAGAAGTCATAACTGTACCACCATATGGACCATCCTGTGTGTGTGTGTGGGGGGGAAGCACTGGGGTTTAGAGAAGCCACCGGTGCCAGTAAGGTGCTCTCTCACCACCGCCACCCCAGCCACCCTTAGAAGCCTTTTAAAGGCAGGTTTCCCCTTTGCTTGTAAAGGAGAATCCTCACCAGATTCCCCTTTACAAGCGTAGCCACTCAGACTGTTAGTCCAGGTCTAACCAGTTCGACCCAGTTCGACCGAATGGACTGGGCCACTGGTTGGTTTGACCAAACCAGTTCATGGACCGGTGGTTCTGTTCAAATTTGTTCTGAATTTGAACAGAACTCCTAGAAACAGTTCCATACACACTTCTATCAGGGCAGGGAGGTCAAAGGGGACATGTGGAGGTGGCAGGATGGGGAGATCCAAAGTATGGTTCCATATTTGAAATGATCAGATGGATCCTCTTCATTCAAAACAGTAAATTTTACCCCAGGATCAAGAGTATCAGTATTTTGAGATCTCCTACACAATCCATTTACTGGACCAATGGACATTGGTGGTCCTGTTGTTTGACCTGTAAATTTAATCAACATATGGCCCATTCAGTTATTGCCTTCTCCTAGCTTGACTGATAGCCTGGGTGGAGCATTTGGCAACTGAATCAGGACCGGCAAGGACCAAGCAGGCCTCTCAAGAACAACAAACAGTATCTGTGCTGGTTCTGGATAGTCCTCTTGGGCTCCTGTAGTTGTTATGAAACAACAAACTCAATCCAGCAGCCACTCCAGCAAGACAGCTACAGGACCAATAGGTGCCAGATGGACTAACTAGAACTAGTATAGATGATACTCCACAATGTGCAAACACTTTGCAAGGGGAGCAGCCCAATGAAAGGCAAAGAATGGTAAAGAAATTGGGGTGGGGGTGGGGCTCAAATGTACATTCTGCCCCCAGGCCTCTCAGAGTCTTAAAAAGGCCCTGTCTTTTATTCTTTCATTGTTCCTTTTGAAATGAAAGGAGGCACAAAAGAAACATCTGCTGGGTGGCCACCTGCTTACCACAGGCATAAAGATGCAGACGTTAATTGCCACTCTACTCACAATAATGTCCACACCACAGTAGTGAAGTGGAATGGATTAAACATGACTTATATGGAACTGTGAGTGTTCACTTCATTGGAACTTCAGAACTTTGAATCACATCTAATGTTTACTAAATGTCATCAGAAAAAAGCCAGCATGTTCTTACACCTTATTCCGTTTTCCATGCACTGCTCACTTAAGTATCGGTTCCTCACCTACATTATTCTAGTTCCTCCTAAAAATTATTTTTTTCAGAAAATACAATCACAAAAACAAGTTTATAGTAAGTTATATTAAGCAGTTCACCCAATTTGCATAGGAGTTGCAGGCACATAATAAGCGTGGTGTAGTGGTTAGAGTGCTGGACTAGGACCGGGGAGACCCGAGTTCAAATCCCCATCCATGAGACTTGCTGGGTGACTCTGGGCCAGTCACTTCTCTCTCAGCCTAACCTACTTCACAGGTTTGTTGTGAGGAGAAACTTAAGTATATAGAAAATTGCTCTGGACTCCTTGGAGGAAGAGTGGGATATTAAAAAATGTAAAAATAAAATAATAAAATAATCTCAGGAGTTTTTATTTCAAAATCCTAGCCCTTCATTTCCATAACCAATGACATTGAATGGTTAGGGAAGGTATTTCCTTCCCCCCGCTTTTTCCTTTTGGCACATTTATATACCACCCTTTCTCCAAGGACCTCATGGCAGTGAACATGGGCTACCCTCTTTTATCCTCAGAACAATCCTTTGAGGGAGGTTAGAAAGACAATAAGGCCATTCTCACAAGCAGCCCAAACCAGGCTAGGGCAGCCGGTTTGGCCTGGGCCAGGAGGGCCAGGATCAAGCCTGGGCCAGGAGGGCCAGGATCAAGCCCGATCCTGGGGCTGCCCTCATGCATAGCCTGACTTTTAACCCCAGCCCTTACCCAGAGTTTAAGAGTGCAGGGCTGGGGTCATGTGTGTGCTCAGGCTGCACACAGCCCGAGGGCACACAGAGTTGGATGTCTAGAGCGCCCGACTCATGTGGGATTCTCCCTGTGCACTGCACTCATCCCAACATCTGGTGATCCACACTGCTTGGAGCAGCGTGTATTGTGTGGGCGTGTGATCCGTGCATCCTATCAATAGACATGCATCATCTGGGGGAAGGTAGGCTTGTCCCCCGCCCCACTGCTCTCCCCACCCCAGGATTAGCCATGAGAATAGCCTTAGTGATTTGCCAGTGCTAGCCAATCTGCTTCAGGGGCAAAGAGAGATGGGAATCCAGACCTTCCACCTCAAAGCCCCTTCTCTCTATCTGCTACACCCAGGAGTGGATCTAGATAGAACAACCTGTTTGGGGGAGCTGTAAAATTCCAGTCTGGTGGATGGAGGATAAAAAGGGGGAGCAGGAAATATTTTGTGGGGAGTACCCGCTACCCCTTTGAGTCATGTCTGGCTACACCATACTGCTTCCCTTAGAGTACCCATAGTGCTTTGTAAACAGTAAAGTGAAGGGAAAGGCAGCCCCATTGTTATACTTTGCATTCTACTTAGCACATTTGGAAATATTTGCTATTGATCTCCAGCACACCAACCCTCCAATGGCTGTTGCTGGTGTCTATCTTATGTTTCTTTTTTAGATTGTGAGTAGGGATGTGCCCGAACCGAGATTTGGGCACCTCCCTAATTGTGAGCCCTTTGGGGACAGGGAGCTCTATCTATATCTATATCTATCTATCTGAATGAATATGAACTGCTTTGGGAAAAGCAGTATATAAATAATTGTTATAATCAATCAATCAACCTTTATTATGGTCATAGACCAGCATAAAGTATAAGGGACTGTTACATAGTACATATTAAAAGTAAAAGTAAATATTAAAAGATTAGGGATGCACAATGCAAGCATATAATGAAAGACTATGATAAAAGACTATAAGAATCAAAAGTAGAACTAATTTTTAAAAGAAAACCATGGCTTTCTAAAACAAAGCAAGACCACAGACAAAATGACCCTTAGTTGCCAAGATCTGAAAATGTCAGTTAAAATTTTCCTGCTCCAAGCAGTCTCGTAATTTCCAATGCAGATGCCTCACATAAAGCTTGCTAATTGTGCTGACCAGGCTAATGGGTCTGTAGTTGACAGGGTCATTCTTTCTGCCCTTTTTGAAAATGGGAACAATAATTGCTGTCCCCCAGTCCTTGGGGATATGGCCATGTGTATCAATGTAGGTAAATAGTAAGGCCAGAATGGGGGTCCACCAATTCAAATTGTTTTTAATGGCCTCAAGTGGAATCAGGTCCTCCTCCAGAGGCTTGCCAGGTCTCAAATGAGTGACAAGGTTCTTGATCTCAGATGTTGTCACTGGTGTCCACACGGTTGTGACCTCTATAGCTTGCCCAGGGTGTCCACCTTCTGCGGAAGAATCCTCAGAGTTCATAGAAGTGTTTTCCCCAAATCCCTGGGGGGATGTGGCAATCTAGATGGGTCAAGCCATTGCTATGGCTGCACATGGTGATGCACCAGAACAAGGCTGAGTCACTGGTTTGGACTGCCTGGATGAGTCGTGCCCATTTTTCTGACATGGATTATTTTTTCATATGTGCCACCAGCTGTTTGTTCCTCCTCTTCTGCTGAAGGAGTTCCCTCACAGCCATTGGTCTGCTGCTGGCTTTATAGATCTGGTAGGATTTGCTGAGAGCTTCTTTAGCATTAACACAGTCCTTATCAAACCAAGGTTTGGAGTGGTGTTAACGCTGTCACAGGGGTGCACTGTTTTTGCATTTTAGGTGCTGTTGAAGCTCACAGACTAGAGTGCTGTAAATCTCCAGAGGTGTGCCAGGGGGTTTGGTTGTTATCAGGGCCAGTTGGAGATGCTGAAAGTACTCTGGGCCAAGCAGCCCAGTTATCACTTGATCAAGTTAGGGGGTCCATTTGGCACGGCAAAGGGCTTTCCCTGCCAAGGATACTGGGGGCTGATAGTGGTCCTCAGTGTTGGTTGAATGGGTGAAAGACTGTAATTGAAGAAAGATCAGAAGGTGATCACTGTCAAATTTAGGAACTATCTCTAGGCTC
Source organism: Hemicordylus capensis (assembly GCF_027244095.1). Taxonomy (NCBI): domain Eukaryota; kingdom Metazoa; phylum Chordata; class Lepidosauria; order Squamata; family Cordylidae; genus Hemicordylus; species Hemicordylus capensis. The sequence goes on along the minus strand of NC_069659.1, from coordinate 183,761,110 downwards.
TCAACAAAAGGAAGCAGATCCCTGGAGACAATTATGTAATTGACAGAGCTCATTCTTGAGCCTTAGAGATAGGTGAATTATCCTGGCTGATAGCCATCACGACAGCACCATATAGGATGGAAAAGTTGAGTCTGGTAATTGTTTGTGCCAAGCAGAATCCTGCAAAGTTTGACCTCCAGTCCTTTGAAACTTGATTAAGAAGGATTCCAGCAGTCTTGAGGTTGGGAGGGGGGCATTGATGTTTCATGTACAGGGTGTGATCTACAGGACCCAACCTAGCATTGAAGTCACCACCCAGGACCACCAGTGCATTGGGGTGAGAAAGGCTAAAATCAGCAGTGAAGATTTCCAGTTCAGCCCAGATGGTTCTAAGCAGAGGTTTCCATTGTTGTGGGGGAAGATAGGTATTAATTATCAGCAAGGAGCAGCGACTGAATTGGATCAACACTGTCATAGCATCGTGCTTTAGTGGTGGTAGAGATTGGTGTTGCACAAAGAGCAGTGGAAACTAGCACCCCCAAACTGCCTCTGGATCTTCCATGACCCATCCCTAGTTTGGCCCCAACTGAGAATGAGAAAAATCCATCAAGTAATATTTCCTCCATCATCCATGATTCCTGAATCAGAATGGTGTCATGGTGGGCGAGAAAATCAGTAAATCGGGCATCCCCTGCAGATGCAGCCCACCCAGCCACATTCCAGAAGAGGAAGACCACCTTATGCTGTCTTCTGAATGTCATGGGGTTGGACTGCAAACTGGTGTCAAAGCAGAGGAACTCCAGGAAGAAGGGGGGTACCTTCCAGGATCCACCTATCTGGCCCTGGAAACACTGGTGTAGCACTTAGCTGATTTGCACTCCTGTCCCTGTCACCAACTGGTCTGGATCCAGTTGAGGGAGGTCAGTAAGGGAGTCCTGAATATTCTCATTGTTTGGTAGACTACCTTGGGTGCTTGGCTCATCACTGTCGAGGAGAGTTCCTGGACCCATATCTTGTATGTCGATGTCCTCTGGGGCTTACACAAAGGGCCTGGATCTCCATACTGGGGAGATCAGCAGGAGGGACCTGGGTGCACACTGTCCCTGGTAGGCTGCCTTGGTTGTTCAACTTGCCCATATTCTCAAGATGAGCATCACTGATCAAGGGTACCTCTCTTGCAGAGTGTCTTGTAGGTGCATCTGTGGAATTAGCAGGCTGTTAATAGAGGGATGCTGTAGGTGGGGGGGGGGGTGCTGGGAGGCTCTGTCCTTCACTCCCCTTGGTTGCCAAAAGGTTTGTGTGAGTCAGGATTTCCATCATAGAGGCTTTCTCTATAGATGCGAGAGGAGGCACTGTGGGGAGGGCCTGGGGAGTCCATGATGCAGGCAATCTGTCTGGGCAAGGAGAGCAGTAATAATATCAAAGTGTGGGTCTGAGGCAAGAAGCACTCCTGGATGCATGTCTGCCATGTCTGCAGCCTTTGTACTGATTATCCTAAGGCATCCAGTGGAGGCAGGAGAAAGCCTGGGGGATCAGGCACAGTCACTTTCACATTCACTTTTAAAATCAGATTCAGTTTCAGATTCAATTTCAGAGTCTGAAGGATGTACTTTAAGGAACCATTTGGGAGGGGAAGACATTTCCAGGAGGGTGGTCCAGTTGTAAGAATGGTGTTGCTTTCACAGTCAGGAAGGATATAGCAATGACAGTACTTGGGCACAATGTGGTCAGTGACCGACTAATATCAATTAGATTTTGTGGGCAACCCTTTAACATGACAGTTCTTCAAGTCTATGCTCCAACAACTGATGCAGAAGAAGAGGAAGTTGATGAGTTTTATGCTCAAGTTCAGTCTGAAATTGACAGAAGATGCAAGCAAGATGTGATGCTGGTGGTTGGAGACAGGAATGCCAAAGTTGGAAAAGGTAAGCAGGAAAACACAGTCAGACTATATGGCCTAGGAAACAGAAACGAAGCAGAAGAATGACTTATTAGTTTCTGCCAAGCCAATGATCTCTGCATTGCTAACACATTCTTCAAACAACCAAAGCAGCACCTATACACACAGACATCACCAGATGGAGTACACAGAAATCAGATTGATTACATTATTGGTGCAACAACGTGGAAGAGCTCAGTTAAAACAGCAGTGACATGGCCGGGGGCCAATTGTGGAACCAATCACAAACTGCTCATTTGAAAGTTCCAAGTCAAGCTAAAGCAGAAAAACAAAGCTGTCCAGCTTCCATGATATGATCTTGAGAGTGTACCCACCATTTTCAAGTCGAACAACTGGAACCACTTTTAAGTTCTGAACCTCATTGATAGGGAACCAGAGGAACTGTGGAACGAAATCAAAGAAGTTGTTAAGGATGAATGTGAAAAGACTGCCAAAGACTAAGAAACAGAAGAAAGCAAAATGGATGTCAGAACAGATGGTGGAAATTGCCCAGAAGAGGAGAGAAGCCAAAGTCAAGAAAGATAAAGACCTCACAAAGGAACTTAATAGGGAATTTCAAAAAGCTATTAGAAGAGACAAAGAGACGTACTACAATAACATCTGTAAAGACCTTGAGGATAGAAATAGACACGGAAAAACAAGGGAAGTTCTCCAAAAGACCTCTGAACTCAGAGGGAGGTTCCAACCTCAGATAGGTATGTTAAGGGATGCCAAAGGACAAACAGTAACTGACTCAGAGAAGATACTCTAGAAGATTCTCCCTACTTACAAGAACCTCTAGTACAGGAAGATGAAATTAAATCAGCGCTCCGGTCATTACCATGTCAGAAGGCTACAGGAATTGATGGAATAGCTTCAGAAATATGGCAAGCAACAGAAGAAAAAGTCAAAGCTCTAACCAAACTATGCCAGCAAATTTGGAGAATGACACAGTGGCCAACAGATTGGAAGAGGTCAGTCTACATACCCATAACAAAGAAAGGAGACTGAACAGATTGCGCAAGCCATCTCACAATATCCTTAATTTCACATGCTAGCAAAATAATGCTCAGGATCATCCAATGCAAATTAGAGCCCTAAGTGGAAAGGGAAATGCCGGATGTTCAAGCTGGTTTCAGAAAAGGCTGGGTAACAAGAAACATCATTGCTGATGCATGCTGGATAATTGAGAAAGCCAAAGTCAAAATGTGCTTTATTGACTACAGAAAAGCCTTCAGTTGTGTCAACCATGTCAAGTTGTGGAATATCCTTAGGAAAATGGGCATCCTGGAACATCTCATTGTTCTCATGAGAAACCTATACACAGGGTGGGAAGCCACAGTCCATACAGAACATGGTAAAACAGACTGGTTCCAGATTGGCAAAGGAGTAAGACAAGGCTGTATATCTTCTCCTTCTTCATTCAATTTATATGCTGAACATATACTGAGAAAAGCTGGATTGGAAGAAGATGAGCGTGGTTTTAAAGTTGGAGGAAGAAACATCAATAACCTGCATTACGCTGATGACACCACTCTGATAGCTGAGAATGTGGATGGTCTGCAAGCTCTAGTAATGAAAGTCAAAGAGCACAGTGAAAAAAATATGACTACATTAAATGTAAAGAATACTAAACTAATGACAACGGGTACAGCAACCAGCCTCAGAATTGCCAATGAAGACATTGAAGTGGTGGATAGCTTCTGCCTTTTAGGATTGACCATCAACAGTAAAGGATCCAGCAGTCAAGAAATACGCCACAGACTAGCACTTGGTAGGGTTGCAATGAAGGCTTTGGAAAGGATATTTAGATGCTGTGACGTGTCTACACCTACAAAGATTAGAATCATTCGGACCATGGTTTTCCCCATGACACTCTATGGATGCGAAAGCTGGACTTTGAAGAAGCAAGATAGAAAAAGCATTGATGCTTTTGAACTTTGGTGTTGGAGAAGACTTTTGAGGATACCATGGACAGCCAAGAAAACAAACAAATGGATCCTAGAACAAATCAATCCAGAATTTTCACTCAAGGCACAAATGACCAGGCTCAAACTATCATACTTCGGACACATTATGCAAAGACCCAGCTCCCTTGAGAAGTCTATAATGCTGGGGACAGTTGAAGGAAAGAGAAGAAGAGGACGACCAGCAGTAAGGTGGATGGACTCAATTATGACAGCAATGAATGCACCAATAAGAGACCTTAAAGGCCAAGCTGAAGACAGATCATCCTGGAGAGAATCTATATATGTGGTTGCTAAGAGTCGACACCGACTTGACAGCACTTAATCGATCATCAATCAACCAATCAATGGAATGAGTCCTCATTGGCTGTAAATAATGGGTCTAGCTCTGCCAGAAATTTGGAAGAGCTTGTTCTTCTAGTTGTTAGGTAGACTTCACTGTGATTTGGCCCATCCCTCCAGGGCAACTCATCGAATTCTTGGTACAGCTGAAATCTGTATAGGCAGGTTTGGCATAGCAACTGGCAGGCGTAGAGGCTTTGGTGATCCATTTTAAGAATTATGTGATGTTGATGGATGGGTGTTTCAGATGTTGGGTTGTTGTTAACCTTTACGTCTGAGTTTCCTTGGCAGGTGCTGATTGGCCTGCTTCAGTGTGAGTGCTGAGCTGTTGCCACCCTGTTGTTTTGGGGGCATGCAAGATGTGAACATCTAGCTACCCTACAACATTCCACCTCCAAAGCATTAAAAGGTAGTTATTATTATAGTTTCTTCATATACAGAAACATTGACAACACAAAACATATGAGAGTCTGATTAAAATTGCGATTTCTTGTAAAACAGTGTGAGTACTCCAAATTGACCACCTACTGTATTTCCCATCCCTTGTGGTACATGGAGTCCAGGGGCGTAACACTATTAGGCAAGGGGAGGCGGCTGTCTGGGGGCCCCCACGCCTCAAGGGTCCCCCCAGAGGCAAGTCACATGACTGTATATTGTGAAGTGTGTGTGTGTGTGTGTGTGTGTGTGTGTGTGTGTGTGTGTGTGTGTGTGAGCGAGGGGCCCATTTTAAAAATTTGTGTCTGGGCCCACTCCAGCCTTGTTACACCCCTGATGGAGTCCCAGAAAACACCATATCTCATCATTTTGGGTGGTGCAGCTCAAAATACAGTATATGTGCTCCTTTGAACACCCTTCCCTATTCATGGCACTTTAAAAAAAAAAGTCTCGAGAAATAAATGCCATGTGCTGGATCTTTTCATATTGATCCCTGTTCATCTTCTTGACAGAATTAGAAATGCAGATTTGCTCAGATGCTCTTTGAATGCCAGATGGCAAAGTCCTTCTAGCTTGAGGGTATTTTTTTTTCCATAGTACATGTGTATTGGCTGAACTTTAATCTGTTCCTATGATTTTTAAGAGCTTTGCAGTCATCAGGGATCACACTGTGATCAATTGGAATGATAGCAAACATGTGGCTAGTGCTGTATCTCCAAAGCATCATTCTGAAGTGGAAGTTTATTAAGTGATACCTCACATTTCTTATTTCCAAAATAAGAATAATTAGGTTCAGCTGTCATGAGAGTCCCCAGTGTCAGGGCATCTAACAAATGAAGACCAGGGCCATTGAACGGATTCTGTTTTGTGTACATATAATTCTGCATGGCATCTGGTGCCAAAATCAAAATTCCAAAGGGTCTGAAGCATTAATTCTTAAATATATTCCCTATTCATTCTGATTATAGATATACCGTATACCTGAAATCACAGTGTTAGTGAGTCTTCTCATTTAAATAAATAGTGAATTCCATGTGTTCTTCAGAGCAACAACTTGTAAATGGGGCATCCTCTACAGGAAACTTTGTGTTTACACTGCCGAACATGCAGATATGTAGCCTAGCAAGTGGTCAGCAAGACATTCCTTTATTCAAGGGGCCAAATTGTTGCTCAAAAAGGTGTTTTATCACCAAGCTCCAGCATATCTTTTGCATTTAGGTGATGCTAAATGCATCATCTCTATACATCATTCATTAAATAATTTTACAGTCCAATCCTATAGAAGTAAATCCCACTTTGCTCAATGGGCCTTACTTGTAAAGAAGTTCATCTAAAAGGATCATAGCAGTGGTAGCAGGTTGCAGGAATAGGAAAGACCTCTTCTTGAGACCTTGGAGCTGCTCCTAGTGTTTGGCAAGATAAACCAATGATCTGGTTCAGTTTAAAATTATATGCCTCCTGGCAGCCAATAATCTATCATCATCATCATCTGCCAGATTTTTGAGACAATGATGAATGTGGCTAGTTCATATTTCTCTTCTGTGGGAAGAAGCTATATTTCTTGGAGCTTATCTTGCTGTAGGGGTGTCACGACACTGGTCTCTGCATGGCCATTCTCTTGTTTACTTCTCCTTCCCACCTTCCCCAGGCAGGGCCTCACAGTTTTTGAGGGGAGGGCATTCGGTTCACCTGAGTCCTCCTCCTCCAGGCTCCTTGGGGTCACTGTGGCAGTCTCTCCCCAGAGGCCTCTACCACTTGCCCTCCATCTGCCCCTCATCACTGGCTGATGCATCCCACACCCTTGCTAATTGGACCTCCACCCTGCCATATCAGGCTGCTCTCACTCTTATCCCCCTCAGCTGTGCCTCTGTCTGCTGCTGCCTCCTCCCTCACTCGTCCCGTCCTTGCCCCAGCCCCTCTAACACGGCTCCTTGGACCCACAGTGTCTCAGCTGGCTGCTCATCAGGCTGATCTGCCTGGCCGCCTGCCCTGCCTGGGGCTTCTCTGGCCTCGACCGCCGAGGGAACGTCAGAGCCAGTAAGGCTGGCGGGGCCCACACCGGACAAGGAGATAGAAGGAAAACTCAGAATGTGCATAGTGTAACTGAAAACCACCTGTTTACCCTTCTCCCTCTTCTGTCCCTCATGGATGCTGATAAATAGATAGGGTGAATCCAAATACACAGTAATCACTTGCTGGGATATAGAGTAATGGTCCTTTCAAGGATTGCTGATCAAGGCTATATTTTGGAATAGGGAGAGGGAATTGGTTATAACAGCGTGACAAAATGCACTCATCCCTACATCTCAAAAATGTTGTTTCCCCCCCAGGAGACGTGGCCTTTCTTCTTTCTTCTTCTTTCTTACCAGTAAAATTGTTTGAGTGAACTGAGGGGAGGTGTGTGGCTTAATTTGTTTAATGAATCACAGCACTGGCTTTACTTTGCCCTTTAAAATTGGATCATGCAGGGCTCACATATGGTCTCCTGTCAAACATTTCACTCAGTGTTCTGAGATCTGTATTGGTTTTGACCTCTGTTATTAAAGTAATATCCTCCTAAAATAGAGGCACATGTTATGACAGTACATGATCCGCTCATGTGCTCCCCACCACTCTGAGTGGAGAGAAAGTCCAGAGGTAGTGCTACAGGGTTTCATTTCCTTCAGATGAAAATGCACTGGTGGGGTATGGTGTCTTTATAATATGGACTTTATCGACACAAATGCAAGTAGAGCACTATGGAAACAAGCAGGCACACTCACAACAGGCAGCAAACAGGCACAAGAGAGTAACTCGTGCCACCTCACTCAAAGCTACAACCCCTCCCGTTTTCCCTGTTTTCAGCTAGAAATTCTAACCTCTCTCTGCCTGTCTCTCTATTAAAACAAAGCAGGGTTCCTGCACTCTCTCCTCCATGGATATCACCTTCTCCAAGCACTCTCCAAATACTCTCCATAGAGATATTCTTAGCTGTTAAGAGACCATCTCCTATCATTCTCTCCCAATGATGAATCTAACTACCATTTTGGACTATTAGCCTGCAATCTGCCTCACAAAGGAATGATTGACCAGAAGATACAACAATACAGAGCTAAGCAAGTATAGACATGTGGATTGCCTAGACTTGGAGACTTTCAGGTGACCACAGGTAAGCTGCTCTGAGCTCCTTGGAGAAAGAGTTTGATATCAATATGATAGAATGGTAATTATACAGCCGATATGTTTTGCCTACAACCTCCCTCTAGTAAAACAGAGAAGAGGAACTGGGCATTTAATAAAATGCTAGTTCATGGAGACTGACAAACTCTCTGGTTACTCTCCTTTCCTCAATGTTTGTTGAGGTAATTTGTGTTTCTCATGCCATCTGACCCTGTGGTTTGTTTCCTGGAAGAATGTGTTCTCTGTGAAAACTACTGCAGTGAAAACTGCTGCTTAACACCCCCAGATTAACCCCCAGATCCCCAGGTTCCCAATTAGTCTGTAAGTAAGCCTAAGTACATGGAATAGTTGTGTCTTCTTTCCCAGTCTTTCTCTGCATCCATTTCCCATCCCTTTCTCTGTGGTCTCCTTGTTTTTCTTTCGATTGCAAGTATTTGGGATGGGACCTATCTTCTCTCTGTGTGCAAAGCACCATGCACATGGATGGTGCTATAACCAAATATAAATCTTATAGGAAGCAAATGAGAGGTTGTTCAAAATCTTGTTCTGCTGCTAGGTTTACTTTTGGTTATGCAAGGCATTAGAAGACAAATGTGACTCCTTCAAAGAATGATTGGCTTAACTGGGTTTCATAAACTATTGGGCATACAAAGCCCAAACAGGAGATAACATGCATACATTAAACCTGGGGGGTAGAAGGTCATATTAAGCTAATTTATACTGAGCCATCATGGAAGCCCAGTATGAAGTCCAGTATACCACCACTATGAAATCTGGCATTATCTACTCTGACTGTTAATAGCTCTCTAAAGGTTCAGGCAGAGATCTTTCTCACTACCATTATCAGCAACCTCTCATGATGTATCTGTTGGTAGATTGAAGAGCCTAGGTGCACATTACATCTTTGTGTAGGTGCACATTACATTACAGAACCAGCGTGGTGTAGTGGTTAGAGTGCTGGACTAGGACCGGGGAGACCCGAGTTCAAATCCCCATTCAGCCATGATACTAGCTGGGTGACTTTGGGCCAGTCACTTCTCTCTCAGCCTAACCTACTTCACAGGGTTGTTGTGAGGAGAAACTCAAGTATGTAGTATGTAGTACTCTGGGCTCCTTGGAGGAAGAGCGGGATATAAATGTAAAAATAAAATAAATAAAATAAACAGTATTTTGTTCAAACAAGTCTTTGAACATATAAAACTACTATTGTTGCAGAGAGAACAGTTGGAGCCTAGTTTTCCATGTGGAGGGATTGTTCTGGGGGAAGCACCACAATATCAATGCCATCACTTACAGTCCAAAATGGTCCTGCTTAGCACCAGAACCATCATGCAAAACTGCTGATTTTCTCTATTGACAGCCACCATTTTAGATACAGTGGGTCCAATCCAAGACTCTATGGGCACCACCAAGCCAAGTAAAGCACTTTTAAGTCTCATTGATGTAAATGAAGAATAAAATCACAGGCTTAGCTTACTCAGTGAAATCAACAAGACTTGCAAAGGCTTCATGTTGGCTGGCTTGTGCCCAAAGTATACTGCAGTGCACATACAGAGCTTGTCTTGTTTGACTGGGCTTTTGTTCACTTAATTATTGGGAACAACTCCATGTAACTAGATGGGGGTGCACACATGGCACTGCCCTTGGCTTTGAAGTGAGCAGGGAAACCTTTGCACTTGGACAAATTCCTTATTTAGAACATAGGAAGCTGCCTTCTACTGAGTCAGAAGCTGCCTTCTACTGAGTCCATCTAGCCCAGTCTTGTCCACACAGACTGGCAGCAGCTTCTCCAAGGTTACAGACAGGAGTCTTTCCCGGCCCTATCTGGAGATGCCATGGAGGGAACTTGGACCCTTCTGCATGCAAGCATGCAGATGTTCTTCCTAGAGCAGTCCCATCCCCTAAGGGGAATATCTTACAGTGCTCACACATGTAGTCTCCCCTTCCATTGCAAACCAGGCTGGACCCTGCTTAGTAAAGCCGACAATTCATGCTTGCTACCACAAGACCACTATGAGAGAGAGTACTATGAGAGTACTACCTCCACTCAAGATGTGCAAAATAAAGCCCAGCACATGCAAAAAATGTTGAGGCTCCAGCATGTGCAAAATAAAAAGGGATTCCTCCCATACAATATCAACAATGCGAGCTCTAGAGTCCTCTCATCACTGGTAATGCCAGAGAAAAATGCCCAGGGCATCTACAGAACTCTCTTGTAAAAATCATATTGTCAGCACTAGGTTCTGAATCACAGCCAATCGTACTGGTGTGCCCTCTTTGCCTTTATGTAATTTGTGAAATGTTTTTGATTAGTGGACTATTCTGGGACAGACTTAACTTAGACTAAAGCAATGGGACTGAACATTCTGAAATTTGGGTTAATTGGCTCATGGACCTCAGCCTTGATTTCAGTAGAACTAATAGACAGGACCATAGTTCATTTGAGCTGAAACATTGTTGTCATCTAAACAGATTTAATGTTGGATTAAACTATTTTAAATACAAACAAAATCAACTTAACCATTCCAGGGTCAGAATGTAAATCAGCCTTTACATCCAAGTATGCTGTTTTAATTGGTTTAATCATCAAGTTTTACATTTCATGGAGCAGTGAGAAAGCATTCTTCCATCTAGTCACTGAATTAAGCAGAGTCAAATTTCTTTACTGTGTCTAAAAATAATTCTGAAGACAAGAAACAATTGAGTTTTATCATCTGAGGACTTGCATATGCATTCACCCTGATCCATTGCCCTCTTCAGATATTATAAAAATGCCCCACCATAGCCATGTACAACAGGGTGATTGGGAAGGAAGTCCCACCCCTACCACATCAGTCACCCGCATTCCCCAGCAGTGACACTTACAGTGGGGCTCATCTGAAGAGGGCAGAGCCCTACCCATGATGACAGATGCTCCCATGATTGCAAGACTGGATTGATCCACCATCAGGTGAGACCCGCTGTAAGTGTGAGTGGCAGGGCATGCAGGTGACTGAAGTGGTGGGGGTGGGTTACATGGCTATACACATGTTATATGGCTATAGTGGAGCATTTATATAACATCTGAAGCTGCCTCATGTGAGGCGTCCATGTGAATATCACTAACTGGCTGAGAAAATGTTTATACAAATGAATTTTGTGTGTGTAATTCACCAGGTTGAGAAACCAGATCCAAAAATGCAGAGTGGAGAACTGGCTGGACTAAATCTACACTTCCACTCCCCACTTCTCATACATGAGCAGATGCTCTATTGATGAGAATTTGATAGGGATTGTACACTCATTGGCTCATGGATTAGTCTTTTCAGCCTCATGTAACACAGTAGTACTCTGTAGTTGGATATTTCCAACAGGCATGTCAGGCCCAAAAGTCCCTTTAACAGGACTATTGGTATTAACTTCACAAATAACAGGGGACCACTATCGTTGAGGGCCCCCCCCCCCAACAACTGGAACTCCAACTAAATTCCCTCCTATTGATGCAAATTTAGTCCTTGTTCTGACATGCCTACCCCCTACTGGAACTACCCACTGGTAGGGGAACTATCCCCTACAGTCCTGTCCCCCTACCCTCCCTTTCCCTGCCTTTCCCCCACCCTCTTCCTGTCTCTTACTGGGACACTTTTGAGGCCAGGGATAGCACACACAATCTTCTCTTTACTCCCTCTATGGAGCCCTGGAGCAAGTTAAAATATATGTTCCCTTGAATCAAGCCCATTATGTGTTTTCTGACTTATCTCAGAGTAGCTTTATTTTTCTGCATGATAATGGCCATCTATCACCAGTTGGCTATGTATATACATACCAATGGTTATGTATCACCTAATGGCACAGCAGGGAAATGACTTGACTAGCAAGCCAGAGGTTGCCGGTTTGAATCCCTGCAGGTATGTTTCCGAGATTATGGGAAACACCATCACCTAAATCTGGCAGCAGTGATATAGGAAGGTGCTGAAAGGCATCATCTCACACTGCGCGGGAGATGGCAATGGTAAACCCATCCTGTATTCTATCAAAGATAACCACAGGCCTCTGTGGGCACCAAGAGTCAACATCAACTCAACGGCACACTTTACTTTATCACCAGTTGGGCTACAAGAAGGGAGAAATTACTCCACTAGTAGATGCCTGTGTGTCTAGTCTACACTAAGCCTGTGGCCTGCACAACTTGTGACTCACCAGAATGCCATGCAGGGCAGCCTGCCAGAAGCACAAGAAACCTGCCTCTCTGGAACAGCAAAGACAAAGAGAATTGGCAGGCCACAGGAAATGGCTGATGGGCATTGCTTGACTGGATGAGTCACAAGCTGTGGACACTTCCTTAATATAGCTCTGGTAGTGCAAAAACAGTACTGCAAAAAAGGGGTGATACAAAATAGAGCTGAAGTGGGGGACGGTTGTGTGTGTGATTGTTCATCAGTACTGGAAGACATCTCTTCTTGCAGATATCTTGAGTGGATCAATGGGAAAGTAATGATAGTGTTTGTTCAGAAAGTATTGCTTTGAATAGGCTTCGTTTGTCTTCACTTTCTTGATTGGCTAGGATCATCTGTGTGGCCCATTCAAGAAATGTTACCCTCATTCTAAATAACTTCATCCATACAGACACATCTGTAGCATCATGGCATCATCACATGATCCCTGATCGGTTTAGATATCTCCATGGAGAAACAAGTCCCTTACAAAGGGAGAAAAAAATATCGCACTGAACCAGCTGCACATCAATCACTGTGCAATATGGGAAAATATTCTAAGGGGTAGATTCCACCCCGCCCCCCACCCCAGAAGGAAGATTGTTCTCCCACAAACAGCACAACTTTTGCCACCTAAAACCAAAATAGACAGTAACTCAGTGCAGACCAATACAAAATGCAACAACAAACATTATAATTATGTATTGTAAATCATTAACTAGGATTTCTATGATGGAGCATCATTTTGAAAATGCTGCAACAGGTTGATTATACACTATGAGGGAGAACAGAAATTCTTGCTCTGGTTGATATGAACACATCTTTTTGATCCCTCTACATGAAAGCCGTTGATCAGGAGCACCTCGACAAGTATAAAGCCTTTTTCCTCTGTAGGCCTATGGCAGTTAACAACTGGCACAACAAAAGAAGTATTTGACAGCTGTCATGGTGGTAGCTGAGAAGTGTGCAAGACAGGATTTCCCTTTGATGTTTTTCTGGACGTCTAATGATGTGACACATAAAGAACACAGGTGGTTAAAGGATTTCAGTTATCATGACTTCTTGCCAAAGTCAATCCCCTTTGTAGAGACAAGAGTTGGTTATAAGTTTTCTAAGCAAAACATTTTTCTGAAATATTTTACAAAGCAATAATATCATACACAAACAATAAACTTAACAAAAGAGAGAAATAAATTTAAAAATGAATACAAGCAGGAAGATATGAATGTTATTATTGTATTGAGAAAAGAAGTATGATCAGCAGGGCTGGGAAGGTTCTCTCTGATCCTGAGAGTCTGTAATAGTTAAGCTCCAACCTTGGACTGCACAGTTTTACCTAATAAGCAAAGGCACCCCACAACAGACATCTGTTCTGGCCTACCAGGTTCTTCACACACCCCTATTTTTGCTGCCCCAGATAGACAGAAATAACATGGTTATCCAGTCTCTGCAAAGCCACCAGATACAGCTTGCATTTAGTTTGTTGAGTCATACATTGTATAGACAGACATGTCTGCATGGTCAGTGTGTGCAAGAACTTTGTTTTCTTTTGCTGTTGCTAAAAGCCTCCTTTATGCTAGCATTCAGTCATTCAGTTAATTCCCACTGGTTTAGTCACAAATGTCATCCATTTCCATTTGATCATTCACTCTTTCCCCATTGATTCTGTTGTTTTTAGCTTTTCTGTTTTCCAACCAATTGGCATTCCATTTGCAGGCATTTTAGGACCCGCCCCCATCACTAGGGATCAGACCTGCCACACTTTAGTCAGATTGGACAAAGAATAACATTTTAGAGGCCATGAAAAAATCACTCAAACAGCTTAATTTAAACTAATTTGTAAACAAACAAAAAGAGCGGTAGACTGCATTTTTGAAAACTAGATTTCAAATGAATTCCTCCAGTTAAAGCGAAGACAACCTCCTCTACACACACAAGGACCTAACATGCTGGGACAACAAGGAATGGTTTGCAGTTGGGTGGTGAATCAGCTGTTTGGAAAGTAGATTTTTAATGGACTGCTCGAACTAAGGCCAAGGCACACAATCCTCTCCCCAAACATAAGCAGCTGCTCAAAACAAACATAATTCACAGAACATTATGAAAGAACAAGGAAGACAATGTGAAGTCAAATCAGGAGAAACAGAAATACAACTATATGCTCTGACTATAAGCAAATCTCAAAATCAGAGAAGAACAGTGCTAGAATTAGAGTCTTAAACATTACTGAAAATAGTGTGTGGGTGCGGTTTGCACAAAGCACTAATCTCCAACCCTTCTCCCTCCTCTCTTTGCTGTAACAATGAAGGCAGAATGAACATGGTGACTTGTCGTTTCTGCATTTTGTTTGCTGCACATCCCTTCCTTTGCCACTCTGTAACTGGAAGCATTTGTATGTCAAGAAGCCCTTTCAGGTTCTCTTGGAATCTTTGACTAGAATCCTGCTCTCTTCCTCTTTTCCAATTGCTGCTGCCTAGGGGAAACAAATTCCTAAAGAATGAATGAGACCAAATGAATTTCTGCCTTCTCTGGACTTGTTCATAACTATTGTTTTTAGCTTCGCATGAATGCCAAAGGAATGTTGAACTAAAGAGATCCAATTTAGTGCATTTTCCAATTCATCCTGGACTGAATGTATACTCCCATGATTTGGTCAAGCCTATGGTTAGAGAGGAGAAGGTACACCGTCTTGTTCTAAAATTCAGCTGGGCCTTGGATCAATTGGCGATGAATGGCAGTTTGTCCCATATTCTCTTGTATTCCCTCTTCATTCTTTTTACTCACTAAGTCACTTCACAAAACCAGCTATGAGCAAGATGCCTTATAAAGCCTATTAGCCAGCTTTCCAAACTTCCAGAATTTGAAATGTTGAAGCAGATTTTCTGTACACACAAAACTGGGAAATAATAATAACTAGCTGGCCCCGCACAGAGCATCTGTGCGCTAGTTGGGGGCAAACTGCTTTTAAAATTGCTTTTAAAACCTGTAAACTTGCCGTTTGTCACTTGCCCATTTGGTCTCCCCCCCAACCTTTAGGGCCAGCTTGCTCTCCCCCAACCTTCAGCCCCAGCTTGCATTTGTGCCCCTAGTTCTCACCCCTTTGGTTATCCCCCCTGCCCAGTCTGTTCTCCCCCCAGGCCTTCTGCCTTATTTTCCTCCCCCCAGCCTTGGGTTCTCCTTCCCTCCCCCTGTCACTTGACTTTTCTCCAGGGCCAGGCCAGGGTCCGCCACCTCCTCACCCCTGCGGCCGGGGCAGGGCCAGGCTGTCCTGCAGTTGCCTCTGCTTCCTCCTCAGGTCACCTGCCAGCTGCCCACTTCCCGCCTATTTCCTGTGGCCAGACCAGGGCCCACCACTGCTGCCTCCTCACCCCGGCAACCAGGCAGGCTAGGGCCAGGCCGTCCAACCATCATCGCTGCTTCCTCCTCAGGCTTGTGGGGCTTCACCCACCAGCTGCTCGCCTCCCCCTCCTCCTTGCGGCCACGCCGTGCCACCGCCTTTCTCCGCCATAACAGCCCCCCAGTTTTCTTTTACATGTACTGTAGCCTTGGAGGCTTGTAGGGGGGTGCACGGAACCGGTCCGGCACTGGGGTGGGGGGTTCCAATTTAAAAAGGGGGAGCTTTACTCACCCCTTCCAGTAAAAAAACGTATTTCTTGTAGTAATTGGGCGGCAGGGTGCCACCCGCTTCAATCTCCGAGTCTGGCCGTGGGCTCCTCCTTGGTAGGCATAATCGGGCGGCAGGATCGCTCCAAGTCCCTGCCGCCCGCCCTCTTCATGCTAAGCAAGCCCCCCCGTCGGCTGGCGGCCGCCCCCTGTGCATATTAGGGGGTTCCCCCCTCCCCTCCCCCCCTTCTTGCCAAATATCCCCCCCCCATTACAGGAGGACGGCAGGAGAACTCCCTGCCGTCCCCCTTCTCCTTTGCCGGCTGGGCAACTTTAGCGAGCGGGCGGCGGGAGAACTCCCTGCCGTCCGCTTGCCTTGCTGGCTGGGCTGCAAATGGTTCCTAGGAAGCCTTTCACGCACGCGCGCGAAAGACTTCCTAGGAACCATTTGCAGCCCAGCCGGCAAAGGAGAAGGGGGACGGCAGGGAGTTCTCCTGCCGTCCTCCTGTAATGGGGGGGGGGATATTTGGCAAGATCAACAATAATAATTCAATTTTAATTATTCAATAATAATAATAACATAAGAACAGCCCCGCTGGATCACGCCCAAGGCCCATCTAGTCCAGCATCCTGTTTTGCACAGTGGCCCACCAGATGCCACTGGAAGCCACAGGCAGGAGTTGAGGGCGTGCCCTCTCACCTGCCATTACTCTCCTGCAACTAGTACTCAGAGGAATCCTGCCTTTGAGGCTGGAGGTGGCCCACAGCCCTCCGACAAGTAGCCATTGATAGACTTCTCCTCCATGAAGTTATCCAAACCCTTCTTAAAGCCACCCAGGTTGTTGGTTGTCTCCACATCTTGTGGCAGAGAATTCCACAAGTGGATTATGCGTTGTGTGAAAAAGTACTTCCGTTTGTTGGTCCTAGATTTCCCGGCAATCAATTTCATGGGATGACCCCTGGGAGAGGGAGAAGATTTTCTCTCTATCCACTTTCGCCACACCATGCATGATTTTTTAGACCTCTATCATGTCACCCCGCAGTCATCTTTTTTCTAAACTAAATAGCCTCAGGTGTTGTAGCCTTGCCTCATAAGAAAGGTGCCCTAGGCCTCTGTTCATCTTGGTTGCTCTCTTCTGCACCTTTTCCAGTTCTACAATGTCCTTTTTTAGATGTGGTGACCAGAAATGTATGCAGTACTCCAAGTGTGGTTGCACCATAGTTTTGTATAAGGGCATTATAAACTTAGCAGTTTTATTTTCCCTAGCATGGAATTGGCCTTTTTCACAGCTGCCACACATTGAGTCGACACTTTCAATGAGCTGTTCACCATGACCCCAAGATCCCTCTCTTGGTCAGTCACCGACAGGTCAGATCCCATCAATGTATACTTGAAGTTGGGGGTTTTCGTTCCAATGTGCATCACTTTACACTTGCCAACATTGAACCACATTTGCAATTTTGTCACCCACTCCCCTAGTCTGAAGAGAGCCTTTTGGAGCTCCTCCCAATCTGTTTTGGATTTCACTACCCGAAAGAGTTTGGTATCATCTGCAAATTTGGCCACCTCGCTGCTTACCCCTAATTCTAGATCATTTATGAATAAATAAAAAAGCACCAGCCCCAGTACAGAACCCACTTCTTACTTCCCTCCATTGTGAAAACTCTCTATTTATCCCTACCCTCTGATTCCTGCCCTTCAAACAGTTAACATTTCACACATGTACTTGTCCCCTTATCCCATGACTGCTACGTTTGCTCAGGAGTCTTTGAGGAGGAACTTTGTCAAAAGCTTTTTGGAAGTCCAGGTATACTATGTCAACTGGATCACCCTTATCCGCATACTTGTTGACATTCTCAAAGAACTCCAAAAG
Organism: Hemicordylus capensis; assembly: GCF_027244095.1. Taxonomy (NCBI): domain Eukaryota; kingdom Metazoa; phylum Chordata; class Lepidosauria; order Squamata; family Cordylidae; genus Hemicordylus; species Hemicordylus capensis. Next base: position 183,743,619 of record NC_069659.1, on the reverse strand, counting down.
GTTTGTGAAGCAAGATTTATGTTTGCAGAAGCCATGCTGGTTCTCTCCCAGTAGGGCCTGTTCTTTTATGTGCTTTACAATGTTATCCTTGAGGATGCTTTCCATCAGTCTGCCTGGAACGGACATTAAGCTAACCGGCCTGTAATTTCCCGGATTGCCCCTGGATCCCTTTTAACAGCCTGGATGAACAAAAAGATCTTTACCTGGTATCTAAAATACCAAAGTTATGAAGCCAGGACTCACTGGCGGGGCTATTCCATAAATGGGGTGCAACCACCAGGCCATCTCCCTGGTATCCACCCACCTTACCTCATTCTGCAGGGATACCTGGTACCTGGTCTCCAAAGAAGATCTTAAGGTATAGGTAGGGACATATGGAGTAAGGCACTCTCTCAGGTAACCCAGTCCCAAGCCATTCAGGGCTTTAAAGATTAAATCCAGCACTTTGAATAGAGACTGGAAACGGACTAGGAGCCAGTGCAGCTGATGAAGCACTGGCATGATATGATCAAAACATCCAGTCCCAATTAATAAACTTGCAGCCCTATTTTGTAGCAGATGCAGTTTCTGGACTGTTTTCAAAGGGACATACAATGCATTACAGTAATCTAAGTGCAAGATTACCCGAGAGTGAGTAACTGTGGCCAAGCTATCTCTGTCCATGTAAAGTCGCAGTTGGCGTTAACAGCCAAAGCTGGTAAAAGGCATTCCGAGTCACAGAGGCTACTTGAGCCTCTAGTGACAGTGCTAGATTGATGACCATCTCCAGACTGCGAACCTGGTCCTTCAGTGGGATGCAACCCCATCTAAAACAGACTGAACATCATTCACCCAGGCAGAGGAACCACCAACCAACAGTACTTCAGTCTTGTCTGGATTGAGTTTCAACTTGTTCATACTCGTACAGTCCATTACTGCATCCAAGCACCGATTCAGGGCAGTCACCACCTCACCTGTGTCTGATGAAAAAGAGAGATAGAACTGCTTATTAATGACACCTCAAGCCAAATCTCTGGATGAACTCTCCCAGGGGTTTCATGTAGATGGTCAATAGCATAGGGAACAGAATGGAACCCTGCAGATCCCCAAAGCATAACTGCCAAGGGCAGTAGCACCCCAACACCACCTTTTGGGAATGGGCCTCAAAGTAGGAATGGAACAAAGTGCCTCCCACACCCAACTCAGCTAGCCTATCCAAGAGGATGCCATGGTCAATAGTATCAAAAGCCACTAATTGATCCAAGAAAATTAACAAGGTTGACATTCAGTTGTATCTTCTGCATCGATCATCCCACAAGGCAACCAAAGCAGTTTCTGTTCCAAAGCCAGATAATCCATTCCCTCCAAGAGTGTCTGGAGCTGGTCAATCATTACAAGCTCAAGCACCTTGCCCAGGAAGGGAATATTGGCCATAGGTCTATAGTTGTTACACGTTTTGGGTCCAGTCTAGGTTTATTGAGGAGTGGTCGAATAATACCTGGATTCAATGATGCAAGCTACCTTGCTTCAATGAACTCAGAGGGAGGTTCCAACCTCAGATTGGTATGTTAAGGGATGCCAAAGGACAGATAGGTATTGACTCAGAGAAAATCAAACAGAGATGAAAGGAGTATACTGAAAATCTGTACATCAGGGACGTCAACATCCAAGATACTGTAGAAGATATTCCCTACTTACAAGAACCTCTAGTACAGGAAGATGAAGTTAAATCAGCACTCTGGTCAATACTATGTCAGAAGGCTACAGGAATTGATGGAATAGCTTCAGAAAGATGGCAAGCAACAGAAGAAGTCAAGGCTCTAACCAAACTATGCCAGCAAATTTGGAGAATGACACAGTGGCCAACAGATTGGAAGAGGTCAGTCTACATCAGGGATGTCAAACTGTGGCCCTCTGGCTGTTTTTGGACTACAGCTCCCATAATCCCCAGCCACAGTGGCCAATAGCCAGGGATGATGGGAGTTGTAGGCCAACATCTGCAGAAGGGCCATAGTTTGACATCCCTGGTCTACATACTCATTCCAAAGAAAGGAGACTTAACAGATTGTGCAAGCCATCTCACAATATCTTTAATTTAACATGCTAGCAAAATAATGCTCAGGATCATCCAACACAGATTAGAGACCTATGTGAAAAGGAAAATGCCGGATGTTCAAGCTGATTTCAGAAAAGGCTGGGTAACAAAAAACATCATTGCTGATGCACGTTGGATAATTGAGAAAGCCAAAGAAGTCAAAATGTGCTTTATTGACTACAGAAAAGCCTTCAATTGCGTCGACCATGTCAAGTTGTGGAATATCCTTAGGAAAATGGGCGTCCTGGAACATCTCATTGTACTCATGAGAAACCTATACACAGGACAGGAAGCCATAGTCCAGACAGAACATGGTGAAACAGACTGGTTCCTGATAGGCAAAGGAGTAAGACAAGGCTGTCTACTTTCTCCTGCTTTATTCAATTTATATGCTGAATATATACTGAGAGAAGCTGGACTGGAAGAGGATGAGTGTGGTTTTAAAGTTGGAGGAAGAAACATCAATAACCTGCATTACGCTGATGACACCACTCTGATAGCTGAGAATGCAGATGATATTCAAGCTCTAGTAATGAAAGTCAAGGAGCGCAGTGAAAAAATGTGACTACAACTAAATGTAAAGAATACTAAACTAATTACAACGGATACAGCAACCAACCTCAGAATTGCCAATTAAGACATTGAAATGGTAGATAGCTTCTGCCTTTTAGGATCAACTGTCAACAGCAAACGATCCAGCAGTCAAGAAATACACTTAAGACTAGCACTTGATAGGGTAGCAATGAAGGCCTTGGAAAAGATATTTAGATGCCGTGACGTGTCTACACCTACAAAGATTAGAATCGTTCAAACAATGGTTTTCCCTGTGACACTCTATGGATGCGGAAGCTGGACTTTGAAGAAGCAAGATAGAACAAGCATTGATGTTTTTGAACTTTGGTGCTGGAGAAGACTTTTAAGGATACCATGGACAGCCAGGAAGACAAACAAATAGATCATAGAACAAACCAATCCATAATTTTCACTTGCACAAATGCCAGACTCAAACTATCATACTTTGAAAACATTGTGCAAAAACCCAGCTCCCTTAAGAAGTCCATAATGCTGGGAAACATTGAAGGAAAGGAAAGAGGATGTCCAGCAGCAAGTTGTGTGGACTCCATTATGATAGCAATAAATGCACCACTGAGAACTTAAAGGCCAAGTTGAAGACAGATCATCCTGGAGAGAATCTATCTATGTGGTTTCTAAGAGTCGACACTGACTTGATGGAACTTCAATCAATCAATCAATCAATCAATCAATCAATCAATCAATGATGCTGGGACCACTCCCTCTCTCAATGAGGCATTTAGAACCTGCTGGATTCAGCTAATTCCCTCCTTACTAGATTTAATAAGCCATGAAGGGCAAGGGTCAAGCATGCACATGTGTAGCAAAGGGCTCTACACATCCCTGCAGGTAATGGGGGCGGGGGGGGGGGGGAGAACCATCTACAACCTATTCTGATCAGTGTGTGTTTCACTTTGCAGATGAAGTCACTTGCATTCATGCTGATTTGGACTCCAGAGTTTTGGCAGTTCCAGCAGATGTGCCTCAGGTACCATCTGGCCCTATTGTATTGGGTTATTTTCAGTTAGTGCTGCCTGAGGATGTGGGCACTGTGTGGGTAACAACATGTGCTCTTGACCCTTGCCTTTTATGGCTAATAAAATCTGCCAGGGAGGGTACAGGGGTTGGACTTCCCTTGAAAGAGCAGGTTCACAGCCTAGGGCTATTGCTGGACCTGGCTGTGCTTTTGGAAGCACAGGTGGAGACAGAGGCCAGGGGTGGCTTTGCACAGTTTTGACTAGTGCACCATCTGTGTCTCTTTCTTGAGAAGGCAGATCTGGCCACAGTGACCCACACCTTAGTCACATCATGGCTAGATTACTGTAACATGCTCTATGTGGGGCTGCCCTTGAAGAATATTCAGAAACTGAAACTAGTGCAAAATGCGGCAGTTCGGATTTGATCAAGAGCTGCCCAATGGGATCATATGAAGAGATACATTCGCTGCAAATTTGTTTCTAGGTCTAATTCAAGGTGCTGTTTTTGACTGCTGAAGACCTTAATGGTTTAGGCCCTGGATAGCTGAAGGACCGCCTGCTCCCAAGGGTTTCTGCCCACCTGACAAGGTCATTGGAGGGGGCTCTGCTCTGTGTGCCAAAAATGAGAGACGTTCAGCTCACAGAGGCAGAACTTGTGTGCCTACCTTCCTTCAGTTCCTGTTTGTTTTGTTTGTGAGATAGTGTTGTGGTAAGAAATGGACAGTGGTGGCTCTGCATGTGTTTGTGTGATATTTCTTGGTTTATGCTGTGATGAGCTCCATGTCTTACCTTGAGACTAACTTGTCCTTCACTCACTGCTCTGATCTGCTCTGCAATCGGCATTGCTAGGTGTTCTCAGTCAAAATGTGGCTGAAATTGCTGTTGTTGAGCGTATGGCTATGCTTGATGCTAAGGGTGCTGCTGTGGCAGCTGTTGCAATGGAGTCATAATTGTGTGAGAGACAGCAACTTGTGCCAATGATGTTACTGGAGCACAGGCACTGTGGCTGGCTGTGGATTCTGGGTCAGTGATTCTTTTTTGGCTATTTTGGAATGTGTTTGAAATGTCTGTTCTGTGTTGGGAGGGACAGATTCCCTTTACTGTTTGCTTCTGCAGTTTTTTCCTAGCAGGGTTACAAAATGCATTGCAAATTGCAATGCAAAACTTGTGAGCCGTGCACTCTGTGAAAGCAGTTTGTTCTGGGGAAACTCGAAATACTCCATTGTTCCCCTATGGGTAGCTCCTAGGGATACCAAAATGGGTTGTGTGGTAGGGCATGATGGGTGCTACCTACCACCCAATCCAAAAAAAGAAATTGGGCTGACAATTACATGGACAGTTTTACATGGATGAAGTTCTATGGTTTTTACACATAGTGCCATATATTTTCAGGAAACCTTGTCAAGCAAATATTTCCATCCATGTAAAAGAAATTGTCCATCCATATAAAATTGCTGAAGATAAGAGGAGCTTATGGGGTTTGCGGGGGAAACTGTGCCTCAGAGAATGGTCTTAAGATGCTTGATGCACTTTGGTTGCTGAAGGTAAGAGGTGTAACCCTGTAAGATGCCTGGATGGGAGACCACCTGAGAGCCATTTAGGCTCCCCTGTATTCCTCAGAGGAAGTGTGCATAGTAGATAATAATAACCTTTTGGTTTTTTTGGTTTGTCCATCCAGCTGATGTTTCACAGTGCACAGTGAGTGATTTCATTAGACTTCAGAGAGGTGCAACCTTCTAACAGTATTAAATATGAATAGACCCAGGATTACAAGAGGTAAGACGGAAAGGAAATGGATACTCAGATTAAAGAATCTTAAGGTCAGGGACCATATTCTACACTTTGTTTAACCAAACCTGATGTGAGTTCTTCATTAATAATTGCACCAGTGAGTATATCTGTCGATAATCATCACTTTGATGTCCCATTCTTATCTTCAGGCACAATCCCATTTTAAAATTCTTAAGTAGACAAGAATATGAGAATAAGTGGAGGATTAGAGCAAAGCATACTGAAAATGTGTAATGTGAAGGAGAACATTTTTATTTGATAACAAGAAGAAACTACAATCAGGAAATGAAAGGAAGCCACATTGATGAAAAGGCTTTCATCCCCTTTTCTGTGACAGCTGGGTTGCAACCCCCAAGGCGAAAGCTAATTTCACCTCAGTTTTTAAAAGACTCTTTAGTTAAAAACAATCTGAAACATAAATATGTAAAGGTAGCATAACTGCATGGCAGAAGGATTTGTCACCACACCTTTTCCCTTACCGCTTATGAACATTCAGTATTCATTTCCTCTATAATGACTGCATAATGTTAAAAAACAGTTTCATTCCCAAAGGCTAATGAGCTTGTGGGGATAGAGTTGCCACATATTTTGCCTAAAGTTAAATTTTGAAGTAAATTTTGAGGTTCCTGTATGGATCAAGCATCGGAGGTGAGTTAATGGAAGCAAATTAGCTAGCAAAATTTCTTATGGAGTTCTGTACATTCCTACTGAGGGAACTTTAATGATTCAGAGAAAATGATATGGTTTGTTTTGTTTATGTATTATGGAGGTTTCTAAACCTTCTATGCACTTTTTCAAGAGCTCAAATGGTTACATTAGATTAAATTATGACTTGTTTTCAACCAAACCTGCCCCCCACACCAAGTGGTGAACAAAGAATTAGCATGAAATAGCATGCAGTTCAAGAAATAATTAAATATCACAGTTAAAAACTGCACAATAAGCAACAGCAATACCCATTTTAGGAAAAATGACCTGCCAAAATTATGGAGCAAGAGGAAAATTTTGTTGTCACAAAATGTTCAGTGGAAATAACAGTACTTACTATCTTCCAGAAAGGACAGAAGGAGGGAGCGAACTGTGCCCCCACCAAGAGAGCGCGCGAGTGCCTCACCTGTACTAAATGGCACAGCCACCTAATGGCACAGCGGGGAAATGACTTGATTAGCAAGCCAGAGGTTGTCGGTTGGAATTCCTGCTGGTATGTTTCCCGGACTATGGGAAACGCTTATATTGGGCAGCAGCGATATAGGAAGGTGCTGAAAGGCATCATCTCATACTGCATGGGAGGAGGCAATGGTAAACCCCTTCTGTATTCTACCAAAGACAACCACAGGGCTCTGTGGTTGCCAGGAGTTGAAACTGACTCAACAGCACACTTTCCTTTACTTTACTAGATGGCACAGCAGGAAAGACACTGTTCTACCATCCAACTTTAGCTCAGAGAATGGTGGGATGTTGAGAAGAGTACTCTGGTCACAAGGGGCAGAATCTAGCCTATTTAGTTATGACTAAGCACTGTTGAAGTAAATAAGAAAAGCAAGTCATGGCTAACTTAAGTCCCATTCATTTTAATGAGACTTGATCCAGGGGCGTATCTAGGGTGGGGCAGGCAGGGCACGTGCCCTGGGTGCCACTTGAAGGGGGGCGCCATTCTTAAAAATTAAAAAAAAAAATTAAAAATGGCTACTGAAAACAAAATGGCCACTATGCATGCTCAAATGGCCTCTGTGAGGCCCTAGGCCAGGCCAGGCCTTGCAGAGGCCATTTGAGCATGCACGGTGGCCATTTTCCTTTCAGCAGCCATTTTAAAAAAATATTTTGAAAAACGGCCACCGCACATACTCAGATGGTCCCTGAGAGGCCCTAGAGGCCAGCAAGGGGAGGGGGAACAGTTGCAGACCCCCTACACATGGCCTTTAGGAAGCCCACCTGAAGGGGCTGCAGGTAATTTTTTAAAAATATAATATGTCACTGTATGCATATTTAGTTTGGCACTAAGTACAGAGAATCAGGGCTTGTGAATACAGAGCCGAAGCTTATGAGCTAGGATTATATTCATTTGCTCTTACTTTGCTTCTTGTGATAAGTGAGTTAAATGTGATGTCTTCATAATATGGCTATTAATGGTGAGTTTGTCTTTGAATCAGTGTGAAATCCTTAGTATTAAGGCCCACTGGGAGTTTCTTGCTCTCTTTCTCTCATTTTAACTGTCTTTCTGAAATACTAAGTAGTGACACAGTTTACTCTGCATATCCTTTAATTATTTTCAGAGTATCTGGGAAAAGTCAAATTCTCCATTTATTTTGTAATAGCTATGCTACAATGCATAGTAGAGAATTAGACAGGCACTTCTGTTTAGTTTTCCAAGTACACCTCCCGATAGTATTTGGGTATTTCATGAGGCCCAGCATACTAAAATTTGTAGTTTCCCAGCATTTTTTGGTCTGGCTATATCCACTGCTAAATAGTTTTTGAAATATTAAAAGATTAACGAGCTTGACTTGTATTTTTGAGTTGATATTATGGTAAAGCTGTCTGAAAGATGGGTGTCAGATGTTTAGACAGGGGGCACAATTTCAGTGCTTGCCCTTGGCGCTATTTTCCCTAGATACGCCTCTGACTTGATCACAACTAACTTAGTCTGGATACTGTCCAAGCTGTTTTGGACTTTAAAGTTACTAATCAGCACTTTTCCGAAGTCCCATGTAAAAGAATTGGGAGCCAATGCAGTTCCAAAAAATATCAAATTGATTTGCTTCCGTGGATCACAAAATCTGGAACTTTCTCTAATTAACTCAGCATTCTTGCTTTCATCTCTCAGCCCCACCTCCCACATTTAGAACTAGTTTCAGTTCTAAGCGAGCAAAGATGCAGGAGATTTGTGAGCAGATCATCTGAAGGGTACTTAAAAAACAACAATAACAACCAGCTGTGACAGGGATCTGGATCAGGGTTACAGTTATGAGAATGGGGTTAAACCCCTTTTCATTTTCTAGTTCTAACTCCTCCTTGAAATGGCCATGTACCCTAAAAATTCTTTTTTTAAACTCCGTTTAACATTTCTTAGGCATTTGCCCAAACCATCTTGACATTTGTCCTGAAATTTGCATTAAGTTGAATTCATTAGGTATTTGCCCAACTCTTGAGTTCCAAAATCTAATTAGCAATCATATCTACTGGGAGAATTTCAGAAATATGTAGACAACAGGGATTTAATTAATCCAACAATTATAAAGTGCTTATCAAATCTACAAACCAAATCTTCTCAATCCCATCACATAGAATATGGCATCACAAACATTGCTGATTTTCAATTTTAAACTATTAGGGTTCACTTATTTATTCTTATTTTATAACAACTGTATAATCTGGGCTACTTTGGGAATTCCTGAAAACATACAGATAGATCCAGCTGTCAGTGCTATGTCATTATCTCTGAAGCTGCAAGCATTATTTTACGAAGTATTTTGAAGGAATCAAATTTTTAGTTTGGAAAATATTTTGAATGGACTACATTTGCAACCTGGAATGCTAAAATAGAACAAAAGGTTGCAAATTAGAAATTGAAGCATGATAGCCAAGAAGAGAAGCCCTTCTTCTGCCAGTGCAGGAAAAACCCAGTCCAAATGTTGGTGGTAGTCACTGTCCACACAGAGGCGTAGCTATAATTGAGCAAAAGGGTTCAAAGAACACGGGCCCCCAGCTCCTGAGGGCCCTCCAGCTCCACCCCTTCCTATTTTCTTCATTATCTCCCTCCCTCGGGGGGGGGCCTCCAGAGAGAGAGATGAACACGGGCCCCCTCTCCCCTAGCTACGCCCCTGTGTCCACATCATGGCCATTCTTCATAATTTAGGTCCATTTGTAGATGAGCTAAATCTAGAAACAGTTATAGATATGTGGCAGCAGTAGTGAGTAGTCAACACATGACAGCAGCACATGGCATTATTGGAGGCAGAGAGTGGTAAGGTTAGTAAAGTGCATATGTGCAGCTATTGATTGACAGGGAGCCTGTTATCACAAACACAGATTCCTGGGTAGGACTGGGTTAACCTAGGAATCTATGGTTGTCTGGGGGAACTGGGACCCAGCAGCTTTGAACCTGAGTAGTGCAGATAACCCAGGAATCCATGGTTGTCTGGGGAACTGGGAGGCCTCTTGACCCAGCAGTTCAGATCCACTACCCAGGTTAAAAGTGAACTAGGAGACAAAGAGAGCTGTCCTATCTTTCTGTTTGGGTCATCTGCAGTACCAGCATTGTTTAAGCTGTTCCCAGGCTACCAGCAACCATGTTTGCCATAGAGTTCCATGGATAGCAGGACCATGCAGAGCAGATCTGCTGCAATACTGAAGGTGGCCTCCCCACTGCTCACACAATGCATTGTGGGGTATAGTATGTGGAGGCCCCAGCTCTTGATTTCAGCGATGGATAATGCCACTGTGGCATTCATGTGGGTGCTTGAGCTGCAGAGCCCAAAGGAAGCTTTGATCATCTGGGAGGCACAAAGTATTATTATTATTATTATTATTTTACATTTATATCCCGCTCTTCCTCCAAGGAGCCCAGAGCGGTGTACTACATACTTGAGTTTCTCTTTCACAACAACCCTGTGAAGTAGGTTAGGCTGAGAGAGAAGTGACTGGCCCAGAGTCACCCAGCTAGTTTTATGGCTGAATGGGGATTTGAACTCGGGTCTCCCCGGTCCTAGTCCAGCACTCTAACCACTACACCACGCTGGCAAAGTAGGAGCATGCCTTCCCTCCAGTCCACCCCCATATAGTCAGGCAGAGTGCTACATGGACCATGGATGTATTCTGCCCCGGTCTGCATACAGCATTGCTGGCTGATCTGTAACCATGCACTTGCATACTACTGACCTCGCTTAACCTCGCTTAACACTTGCCTGTCGTGCTGGGTGGCATGCAACCCTCTCTTGGTAGCTGCTTAGATGCTTATTACTGCTGTGCCACCTTGTCAGCCACAACTGCCGGTTGGTCAAACTAGAGCTAGGGTTGCCAACTGTCCTGCACTATGCAAGGTGTCCCTACTTCCAGCAGGGAAATGCTCATCCCGTTTGGGACAAGCTTTCTCATGCTTTTTTTAAAAAAATAACTTTTAAAGCTGCCCCTGTGTGGTGGTGATGGAGGAGGGACAGCGGTGAGAGCTCCTCCCACCTCCCCAACTAGATGAAGTTGGCAGCCAGGCACACAGGCTGCTGCTCGGGGCAGCACACTGGAAGGTGCACTGAAGGCATGGCTGGCGAGGCTTGGAAGAAGGGGGCACAAGGGTTTCTACCCGACCCGCCTTCCTCCCCAAATGAGGTGATCTGGGCCCATTTCAGGCTTCTGCACAAGCACCACAAATCTTAAGCCACCACAAACTGCACTGCTTGCAAGTATTTGAAACAACTGCAAATGCTCTTGGCATGGAACAGTAGGTCCTAGGAATGTGGCTTCTGACCATAAACTGCTGCAAGTTAGTTGCCATATACAAGTGTGTAGACCCAGCTGGGTCTTCATTCATGTTTAATGTTATCGCTCCCAAAGAAATGATTAATCATGAATAAGATACAGTGCTTTATAACAACATCCAATAATGCCAGTTCATATTAATTTTGGGGGGAAATAACTAGACACACCATATATGTCTTTTCAATTCTCAATAACATCTTACTCAGTTTGTATCTCTGCCCAGAACTATTTCATAATTATACTTTACAATTTTAATTATAGGGAGTGAGGTTCTATACTGTGTTGGAAGAGTTATCATTTCAGTTATAAGGCTTTACAGAGACTTTTAATACACAAAAGATCGTCTCTTTATTACAACAAATAAAATATCTTAATTGAAAATATCGATAGAGACACGCTTTAGCCCAGATCGTTATGTAATGCTCATGCATTCATCAGCTCAATCTCTGGACTTTTTCCATTTGCTCATCAGTCTGATTTCATCTATACTTCCTTTTAGTCCTGCATACACTGTAAAATGCATCCTTCTTTTAATATTTAGCACTCTCATTTTCCTCACTGACCTCAGTGTTTAGCACATTGTAAAACTGATTTATCAGGCAAATTATTTCTAAATTTGTCAGTATAACTAATGCACTCCAAACTAAGAGTGGTTTTTCACATTACAACAAAGTGTGCTTCCAAAGTATATAAACAACTTCTGCTTCCTCTGTGTTTCCAGAGTAATTTACCAAAATATGTTATGAATAATTTCATTCTATGAAATACAAAAAGCCATCTTATTCAGATTCAGAAGTCACTATTCTTTCTGTTTGCATCAGCTATTAAGGTTGTTCACATGAAAACAAGGGGGTGGGCTGGGGAGCCCCAGTGCATCAAGCAAGCAGCCTACCGGAACTTCCCATTTAACTGCACCAGCGCAGAGGGGAACTGGCAATTTTTGATGGTGTTCCCTTCACCAAGAAGCCTTCTGTGCTACCAGAAAGCATGTGACTGAGGGTTGTGCAGCCCTTGGGGACATATTTTTAGGTGGCACAGAGAGTTTCCTAAAGAAGGGGGGGCATAAAAAATACTGCTTCCCCTCTGTGCTGGTGCAGTTAATTGGACATTCCAATAGGCTGATTTCTCAATGCACTGCTGCAGTCTTCCTCTGTATGTCAGCTATTATGTTGTTGTCTTAGATTGGACCCCAGATGAGAACACAGAGCCAAGCCACCAAAGGAAACGTGACCTGCCACCAGGACCTCTCTGTCCACAATGCAGCCATAGTCGCAGGTTTTGTCCCCACAATGGGACAACAGGGTGAGTAAGCAGTAGTGCTGTCATGTTTCCATCACCTTAGCAATAAGAATGCATCTTTGATCTAGGTGCCCAGATGTCTAATGGGATGGGGAGGAGCATGAAAGTTCAGCAACTGACATTAGGCGTTTGAAGCTAGGCAGGCACTGGTCAAGGAGCACTACATCTCCCCCTTGGCTGAAAAGGAGTGAGAACATGAGGAGAAGAGGGGGATCAGGATTAATACCATCACCTTTAGAGCTGAGGCCAGAGGAAGTAGGGCTGTGGCAGAGTATAATCAATCAAGCAAGCAAGCATCTTGATTACGGTCTCAGACCAGCATAAGTACAAAGCATAAAAGAGGTATGGGGGCTACAGGGATTTGTGAGGTATAATGGGCATAAAAGGCAAAGAGTACAATCAAATCTTATTTATTTATTTATTTATTTATTTATTTATTTATTCATTCATTCATTCATTCATTCATCCGATTTCTATACCGCCCTTCCAAGCTGGCTCAGGGCAGTTTCTTTTTTTATTAAGGCACGGTTGGAGACAAAGACCCTATCACCCATTTTCAGAGGTATCCTGGATCTACCTCAAAATTTTTCTTTCCTGGAAGTAATGATGTTTTCTAAATTAAACTACTCACAGCTTTTTATAGACACTGCCATTTTCAGCAGTGTCTTTCTGGCTTGCCTTTTTTCTTCTCCTTTTCCTTTTTTTTTTTTTTTTTTTTTTTTGCACTCCTGGCAAACATGCATGTATATTTCTGTACCTTTCTCTTACTTGCCCTCATGCCTTTTGTGATGTCATCTCATGGGTAGATATGCTTGGCTGTGTAACATTATGAAATTGTACAATTCATCTAAGGGTGCAGCAGGGAAATGACTTGCCTAGTGAGCAAGAGATTGCTGGTTCAAATCCCCGCTGGTATGTTGGAAACACCTATATTGGGCAGCAGTGATATAGGAAGGTGCTGAAAGGCATCATCTCACACTGTGCAGGAGGAGGCAATGGCAGACTCCTCCTGTATTCTACCAAAGAAAACCACAGGGCTCTTTGGCACCAGGAGTCGACACCAACAACTTTACTTTATAGAGTCAACAACTTTCCTTTATGATGTAGGGGTGTACATTTTGGAATTTTCTTGTTTCGATTTGTATCCGAATCGAAACACCCCTGTTTTGTTTTGTACCCAAATTTTCTGAATCCGAATCAGCCCTGTTTTGTTTTGTAGCCGAATTTTCCGAATCCGAATCAACTTGGATTTTTAAAAGGGGTTCCAGGGCAAAAAGAATGGGTGGTGGTGGTAGTGTCCAATGGGTGGAAGCTACCACCCAAATTTCAAAGGAATTAGGCAAAGGGCTGATTTTTTGTGAATTTTTAAAGTTTACACATCTTTAAGAATTTTCCCATAGGGAATAATGGGGATTCCAGCAAATGTATCGCTTCAAATCAAGGGGAAAGGGATGACCCAGAGCAGAGTGTGGTGGGTGGTAGTGTCCAATGGGGACAAGGAACTTCCAGAATTATCTCTAAAGAATTAGGAACATAGGAAACTGCCATAAACTGAGTCAGACCATTGGTCTATCTAGCTCAGTATTGTCTTCACAGACTGGCAGTGGCTTCTCCAAGGTTGCAGGCAGGAATCTCTCTCAGCCCTATCTTGGAGAAGCCAGGGAGGGAACTTGAAACCTTCTGCTCTTCCCAGAGTGGCTTCATCCCCTGAGGGGAATATCTTGCAGTGCTCACACACCATGTCTCCCATTCATATGCAACCAGGGCAGATCCTGCTTAGCTATGGAGACAAGTCATGCTCAGCCACAAGACCAATTCTCCTCTGCATTGGGCAAAGGGCTGATCTTTTGTAATTTGTTGAAGTTTATGTGTCTTTTAAGATTTCTCCCATAGGGAATAATGGAGGTTTCAGCAGCCCCATAATTCCACTTGGGGGGCACTGGGGTTTCCCAGAGCGAGGGGTTGTGTAGTGCACATAGGGTGCCAACCACCGCCATACCCACAAGCCCTTGGGGTACTGGGTTTTGCTGTTTCTGAGGTGTTCATTGTAGATTCTCTGGTAATATATGAGATTTTCAGTGAAAAACAAGAATCCACTCTCATATGCTACCACAGAATCTACACAGAACACCATAGAAACAACAGAACCCAACACCCCATGGGTTAGCAACCCTTCCCCTGGCCAATGTGGGGTCAGTAAAGAGTGGGAAGTAGCAATAGAGCCAATGGGGAACAAAGAGGGAATTGTCAGCAGGTCAGCCCATGATTTAGGTCACTGATCAGAAGGCTGGAAGGGTGGGAAATTCAAAGAGATGTCAAACACAAAATGGAGACTGACTCAGAGATCACCACAAAATGGAGGTCCGAAACAACAAAATGTTTTGTAGCCGAAACAGGGACGTTTTGTTTTGTACAGTATACAAAACTTTTGGATCTGGAGAATGGGTGTTTTGTTTTGTCTACAAAACAGCCGAAACAGGCTGTTTTGGGTACAAAACGTTTTGTATCCAAAACTTTTCGCACATCCCTTTTATGATGCAGGAGCACAGGTAGGTGGGCTCGACAGATGCAGTTTGATTCCTTCATGTGGTGATGGTGGCAGCGATAAGTTAGTGGTTAGCTAACCTTACTCCGTTAGCAGTTCCCCTGGCTGTGTAAAAAACCACCTTTTGAAGTGCCGGGTCTTTAACTGGGAAGGATTACTCATGTTGCTAATTCAGGAAATAAGAAGCAGTTGGGAGGTCGGGGAAAACAGGGCCAAATCAGCAATGGCTGGGGAAAACAAGAAGGTTGGAAGACAGTGAAAACACACATGGTCATCACCCCCTCCCCCGGAAAAATTCCTATCACACAAAAATTGATAGTTTCTACCAAAACAGACCAACAAAAAAAACTGAATTATGTTTGGGGACATCCAAGGGTGGGACTATCTTACCCTCAAGTACATGATGCCAATTATCTAGTAAGAAAGGTCCTCCTTAAGTCCAGTAGGTTCCCAAATCCCAGGAAAGGACAACTTATTTCTTCTTCAGCATGTAGCTGAAGTCATCTTGGTGGCTCAGGACTGTCTGCTGTTAGCAAATTAAAAAAAAATGGACGCTGAACTAATTGGGGAATGTAACCCAGCAAGCCTGAGCACAGCCTGCTGTGGCAAAATGAAGAGAAAGAAAGAAAGAAAGAAAGAAAGAAAGAAAGAAAGAAAGAAAGAAAGAAAGAGGTAAACTGGCTAGGAGTAATAATTTTGCTTATTTTATTGTATCCAGTAGCTTTTATGCCTCCTCCAGATAAAAATACTTTACTCAATTGCATTTGTTTTGTTTCAGTATTAGATAGATTGCACTCACATCTCAGAAGAGACAGCCAGGCTGCTATAAAGCAGCAACAGGAAAATAAAACATTATTTTGAAGTCTTCAGTAAAATAATGAAAGGGTGCTGATTAAGCATGAGTAGTAACAATACAGAGAAAGCAGCGAGCGTAGAATTCAGTCTCTGACAATCCTCAGAGTGAAGACAGACAGAACAGAACATATTCTGGAAGGTTCTCCAGTTCCTTGAATTGTTTTCAGGGCAGAAACGTTTTTGAACCACCCCTTCTATACTTGGGGCTTAGGTACCCAGTTTGTTAAGTGCATAGGCTGACTTCCTAACTAATGAAGCAGGGATGCTGTGTGAGATGCACCAGTGCTGAGGCTGTGTTCCAGACTAACACAGCACCAGATCTCACAGGGGTGTGAATTTCAATGGCCTCCACTTCTCCTTGAAGTCTTCTGTGCCACCCAGTGTTAACCTGGATGGTACCCGTTGTCATTCAGGGAAGCTTGCCTGCCATTACTGATTTTGTCACTGATGAATCCTTAATAAGGTTACTAAGGAAATCCAAGATACCTGGAACACAGTTTGCTATAGGGATCTCACATTAAGGGGTGCAAGTTTGACTTGTCTGGTTGGGAGCATCTTTGAACTACAAAACTGAAAAAGATTATTAAACACCTTAATTTCAAAGAGGCTTGGAGTTGAAGAAAGAAATGATAAAAAATCATGGAAGGCATGACTGCAACTCAGATCTCTGAATTCACTATACAGCATTCCAAATAAATGGACTATAGCATCAGTAGTAAACAAGTTGTTTTAAATAGAACTAATAGGGTCTGCTTTCCACTCCTTTTAGCATGGTGGCTAAAAGAATGTCTTAGGTAAGACACTCTCCCTTGTGCTGTGAATTTGATTTATATCTGACTGTCAGCACATGAATTACAAATAGGTGTTTCTATACTTTGAGTGGCCACCATCTTGAACCAATATGGTGGATTGGCAAAAACAACAGCAACAAAAACAAACCACCAAGCCCTGTTGGAGTTCTATAGGACCCCTTCCCATGTGTGGTGAATTTGGTTTGTGTTGGACACACACAGAGATATAGTGATCTCATAAACCTTCTTCAATTCAGAAAGTATTAAAAAACCTCACTTATTCCTCACAGATTAGCCATGTAATAAGAGACAGCAACAGCTGCCTATTATCACTTCATTGCAAGAATTGGCATTGCTGGAAGATGGAAGGAAAACTCAATGAGGCTATTCACACATGCAGAGGAAACTGAGCTAAGGGAGTCCAACTCCGTTTCCCTCATGAGTATGAACTGCCAGGAGCCACGTGGCTCCCAGTGGCTAGCCCGCCTAATTGCCCCCCTGTTAAACAAGGTTAGCGGAGCGAGCGCTTTGCTAACCCCTGTTTTCGGATTGTATATTGCCATGGTGCGGCTCCATGCCATGGTGACTCTTGAGAAGACACCCAACTGGGAGGCTACAACAAGCCTCCCAACGTCAGGCGGGGGCTCCCCAGAATGCCCCACACACTTGCATAGGGCATTCTGTGGCTTCCAGGAGTCGGGTGGCCCCCGATCCCCACCACCCCTACTGGCTCCGTGATGGAGCTGGTAATCGTGGCTGTCCAGGGAGGGCTGAATGCTCATGTGTGGGGAGAACAGCCCGTTCTCCCCATCAAACCCCACCCAGCTCTCCACACTGCTCATGTGGAAAGCCTCAATATATAAAATGCGGATAGCTGTAGTCCTTGTACTATCTCGGCACTCAGACGTCTAGTCTGAGAAGGAGTCCCTTTCAGGAGGCAGAGACAAAGAGGGCTGCCACTTGGAAATGCCCAACCAAATATGTTAATTTTGTTCCCCTCAAAGTTCCTTTGGTATTTCTCCTGAGCAAGAACCCCTAAATTCACCTTGTATTGTCACTTCAGTTGCAACTGAGTAGCAACTCTATGAGGCTATTCACACGAGCATGCAAACCAGGCTAAGGGAGCCCAGCCTGGTTTTGCATGCTCCTGTGAACTGCCAGGATCGGGCCAGATCCTGGCAGCTACATGGAAGCAAACCCACCTAAGTAGCCTCCCTCTTAAATGAGGTTAAGGGAGCGAGCACTCCCTCAACCTCATTTTACTGATCGTGTGTCAGCCACGGCTGCTTGCAGCCATGGCTGGAACACTCGGAGGGGAGGGGGATTCCCATAATGCATCGTGCACTCATGCAGTGAATTATTGGAGCTTGCGGGGGAGTGACGCACGGCAGCACGTCCCAGCACCCTAACCCTGGAAGCTGCAGCAGGAGTGTCTGGGTGGGTGATCCTCATGCCCAGGGATGAAGCGCTGCTCGTCTGCGGGGAGGTTGAGTCAAACCCGCTCTCCCCACAGACCTCTACAGAGCTCGAAAAGCTCCTCTGGGTCTCATTAGCATTTTCTGCTATATGGAGAACACTTCTCCAACTTGTAAGAGGACACTCAGCACTACTAAAAGCAAGATGACTCCAACGTTGCTGCCACAAAAAAAGGTGAACGGGTGGGCAGGTGGGTGGTGGAGAGAGAAAGGAAGTGGCAGTCAATGGCAGCGGCTGGCCAGATGGCCGGCAGGAGAAAGAAAATGGTGGGTAGGCAGGCGGGCAGGGGGCAGAGTAAGTGGTGGCCAGGGGGAGTGTGCCGAGTGCTCAGACAGTCCAGCTGGCCAAATGACAGGTCAGGCCACACTGGGGCCCAATGCGGCCTCTCTGCACCTGCGCAGAGAGGTGAGGAGTTGATGTAGCCTCCTTCTCCTGGGTGAGTGGAAGGAGGGACAAACGGGCGACTGGTGAGTGGGTGGTGGGGAAGAACAGCGAGTGGGTGGGGTGGGAGGAATGGGAGACCAGTGAGTGGGTCGGGGGGAGGAACAGGCGACTGGTGAGCGGGGAGGGAAGAAAGGGCAACCGGTGAGCCAGGGGAAGGGAAGGACGGGAGACTAAGCGAGGAGAGGGAAGAACAGGTGACTGGCGAGCAGGGGGAGGGATGAATGGGCGATCCAGGGTTGAGGAGGAAAGGGCAAGCAGGGGGGAGCCAAAGCCTGAATGCCCTAGTGCACAGATGCTCTGTGTGGGTTCAGCTAGTTGTACTGGTTTTTTTAAAAGCTTCATAGAGATTGCCAAAAATGTGTGTTATTTATCAGTCCATACATTTTTGCTTTCTAGATCATTCAACAGTCTTCTGCATCAAATAACATTTAGTACTTTTTGCCAGTAACACATTATTCCAAACACTCCAAAGCATTTTATTTTTGTTTTAAGACAGTCCCAATAGGTAAGTTTGTGCTTAAGTATTTCCTGCTGCATACAACTCTATTGTTGGCAAGTGACTTTGTTTCCAGTAAGTAAGTTAAAGTCAATATGCATTCCTGATAACTTCCCTATATTTCCCAGATAGGAATGTGCAGAAAAACCTTGAGAGGTTTCATTCATTCCTTGTTTGTTTGCTTTCTTCAGAATTCCACAGATGATTCTCCTAACTAGGACCATCCATGTTCCCTATGACATTTGATGGAAAATCCACTAATACATAGTTGGGGCTTGCAAACACAATGAACCTTTGTTTGGTTAAATGTATTTCATCAATTCCAGAGCTCTATTGCATTTCAGAGGGACTTTCGGTAGGCTGAGTGGGGCCAACTTTCACTTCAGAGGGTGAAAGCCCAAATATTCATATAACTGCAAATTTGGCTTGCCCAACTTTGTCCCCTCAGCTGTTTCTGGACTACAATTCCCATAATCCCCAGCCACAGTGGCCACGGATTTATGGGAGTTATAGGCCAACATCTGCAGGAGGGCTGAAGCTGAGCAGCCCTGCTGTAAATGAATAAACGCTAAAGCTAAAGTTGACTTACACAATGAAATTCCATATATGTTTTGTAAACCGCCCAGAGAACTTGTGTCTTGGGTGGGTACCTCTTTTAAAAATGACTGTTTGCAAGACATTTGGATTTTGTTTTATATTTTGCAAGTGTCTCTATTACATCATTCTGTGCAACAGGCCCCAACGCATTATATAGCAAAGAGAAAAGGGTATTTGACTTGCCATTATTTTGTATATATGCCTAAATGACAAAGATCCCATCAGCTAGCTTTCATATACAGAGATATATTAATAGCCCTCTCTGTCTGCTTTGCATTATAAAACATAATTTCAGCACATTCCTTTATTCTAATATCAGTCCCATAAATGGTAACTTGAGCAGTAAGGAGCAGCAGCATTCATTTTGCCAGCATCTAATGGATTTCCAATTTAACATGGTTTTACCCTTATATAAATTGCACAACATATTAAGTACTTTTCATCATAAAATCAATATGATATTCTTTTTTTAAAATGCATTTTATTAGTCCACAGGCCAAGTTGAGCCTTCTACCATTATATAACAATTGAGCATTTAGTGGTTTAATTTGAAATCGATCATTAAAGATTCATTTTGTCTCACAACAACTATTTGTAAACATCACCTTCACTTTTTCCCTATGTCTTCATTAGCATCCTGTCATTTTCAGGCTGTTTTGCCACCTATTACAATCACTCTGAAGCACTACCAGCAGCCCTTTCATTAGACTGGCTGGTAAAATGCAAACCGTCAGGAAGCAATGCAAGCAACAAATCTACCAAGATAAAACACTGATTAAAAATTAAATCAAGGATGCTGTCGCTGTGTTGTGCTGCTGGCCCTAGTTATGCTAATGACTTTTGTGCAGTGATGCACAGCCATTCCCCACCCAATAAATGATCCAGAGTAACCAAACTGATTTACCAGCAGCCAGTTGGGACGATACTTTTCCAGACCCCAGTCTCAGCTGGCAGGTGTGTGATGCAGTTGTTAAAAGACTGGAAGGAACTACTGAGAAGTAACTTATGAAGGGGTCCCCAATCTTATTGTTCTTAATTAGTAGAAATTGTACTCATTCACACAATCCAAAACTGTGTTCTACCCTGGTTTGGGAGCTGTGTGTGCTCACAATCTTCAGTTGTGCAGAAACAAGGTGAGAGAAAACCTGGATAGAAGTGGAGGCTATTCCCACAACCAGGAGAAACTGGGCTAAGGGAGCCTAGCCCAGTTTTTCCTGCTTGTGTGCTGCAATGGGAGCCGTGCGGCGCCCTGCAGCAAACCTCGCTAAGTACCCCTCCCCTTAAATGAGGTTAGCAGAGCACACGCTCCGCTAAGCCAGTTTTTCCAGTTGTGAGTCACCATGGCGAGACTCCGCACCACGGCAACTAACAAGGAGACCCCTGCCCAGCACGGGTATCTCCCCAGAATGCCCCGCGCACTTGCTTGGGGCATGCTGGGACTTCTGGGGGCCGAGTGGCCCCCGATCCCCACTGCCTCTGTAGGCTCTCTGTGATGGAGCTGCTAATCATGTGGGTGGCTGATCCAGCTGCCCAGGGCTAGCTGCCCAGTTGTCCGTGGGGAGACCGGGACAAGCCTGCTTCCCCTGCAATACCTTTGTAGGCTCTCCACACTTCTCATGTGGATAGCCTCATAATTGTGTGGAAGAAAATTAGGAGGATAAGCTACCAAGGTTTCCCTTCTACCTTGATTCCACACAATCACTTCTACCCAGGGTTCCCTCCTACCTTGATTCCACACAATCACTTCTACCCAGGTTTCCCTCCTACCTTGCTTCCACAGAACCAAAAATTGGTGCACACACAGCCTCCATACCTGGGTAGAACATAGTTTTTGATTGTGTGAATGACCGCATTGAGCCCTTTCTCACAAGCAGTGAGAAAGGGCAAGAGGGCTAGCAGGGAGGAAGTTGTAAAAAGCTTACCTCCCTGAAGACAGCCAAGGGCTCCGTCTTTGATGAGTGGATTGCCTGTCCAGACGATTACTAGCTGCTGTCAATAGCTTGGAGGCTCGGGGTGCTGGAACGTGTTACCCCATGCCACCACCCCGAGTTACCCTACGCCACCCCCCAAAAGTGTTACCCCACGTGTTACCCCACGCCACCACCCCTAATGCACTGCACAAGTGTGCGGTGCATTATGGGGATCCCCCTCCTCACCCCGAAGCTGGCCGGAAGCCCCACCATCTGCCATCCCTGGCTGCAAGCAGCCATGGCTGGCAGATGATTGTGCTGGCTGGCAGGACTGGGCCTGATCCCAGTGGTACACTTGCTCAGGCAAAACTGGGCTGGGCTTCCTTAGCCCGGTTCTGCCTGCACATGTGAATAACTTCATTGTCTACCAACTAATTGGGT
The DNA here is from genome assembly GCF_027244095.1 of Hemicordylus capensis. Taxonomy (NCBI): domain Eukaryota; kingdom Metazoa; phylum Chordata; class Lepidosauria; order Squamata; family Cordylidae; genus Hemicordylus; species Hemicordylus capensis. Next base: position 183,721,878 of record NC_069659.1, on the reverse strand, counting down.
TGCTTAACTGTCTTTTAAAGTGGGCTATCACATTATTGCCTTTCTTTTAATGGTTTTCAACATGTTAACCAATTTTATTTGCTCTAGACTCATATATTAAACTCTGGCAAAATACCTATCAGTATGAGAGGTGGGCTGATATAGCACAAGCATGCCTGGGACCAGGATATAGCTCATCCCGGGGTGCTCTGCTCAGAGACTCACTGCCTCCCATCCATGATTGCTGTCAGTGTCAGGAGTGCAGAACAAATTTTGACCTGGTCCAGCAATACCTCCTCCTCAACTGGACTTAGTTCCTTCATACTAGAGAGTTCAAATGCCTGGTCCATCAGGAAGCTCACGCAGTGGCCTTAGACTAGTCATCCGCTCTCAACCTACTATTTCTCAGGTGTTCTTATGAGAGTAAACATTTGGGAGAAATATGTACACCATCCTAAGAGCACTGGAGGAAACATGGTGTGTGATAGATAGATAGATAGATAGATAGATAGATAGATAGATAGATAGATAGATAGATGTGGAGGTGGTTCCCACGATTAGTAGGAACTGCCTCGGCAGGGTTAGTGGAGAGAACAGACTTAGCCTGCTCTCCCTTCACATGATCAGGCAGTCTACTCCAGGTGGCCGAAGCGGCCACCCACACAACTGCTGGCTCCGTTAAGGAGCCGGCGGGGGCTGGGAGGATCAGGGACTGCATGGTCCCCGGAAGCTCCAGCATGCCCTGCATGACCGCACAGGGCATGCTGGAGAGACCACCAAGCCGGAGTCTGCTTTTCAGCCTCCCGGTTGGTGGTCTACTCATGAGTTGCCACGGTGCAGAACTATGCCCCAGCAACACACAATTAAAAATAAAACGGGTTTGCGGAGCGCTTGCTCTCCAAACCTGGTTTTAGGGCAGGGCTACTTAAGCAGGTCACCCTCTGAAGAACCACCAGGCTCGCAGCTGAGCCCGGTGGTTCTCATGATGGGGGAAAATTGGGCTAGCCTCCACTAGCTCAAGTTTCTTCCATCATGTGAATAGCTTCATGTTGTAGCAAATCACCTCCTCAAAGTATTTATAATAGACAATTTCACCACATGTATTTAGCTTGATTTTCACATTATCTATACTACAATGGCAATGAATCATATACTTTTTGAGAAAGTCACATCTAACTTCTCTATGAGCTGTTACAGGTGAAGAAGGGCAATCCAGAGAGCAATGTAGATATTGCTCCCATTTCTTTGGGGTTATTTCTTTTTTGTTTTTAAAATTAGGATTGAAAATTTGATCCCAAGATCAAATTGGAATCATTCATTTATAAGGGAAACATTTTAAGTGGGGCATTACAGAACACCCTAGAGGTAGGGGCTCCACTTGCTCTTTCCCCAGGCAATCCTTGCCATTGAAAACCAAGCTTGCTCCCAGAGCTCCACCTTTCCATTGGCATACTCCTATCCTGGGTTCTGTTTCTTAGTCATGCTCGAGTAGAATGGGGGAGTGAGGCAGAATGTTTAGAATTGGCTTTTATGTTCTAAATCTCTTAAAGTCATCCTGTTAGGTTCTGAGGTTTTTTAGTTTCTCACCAGGCAATTATACAGTCACCTTTTTCTCTTTTGAATGTTCTTCAATACACATAATCTCTACACATAATCTCCTGCTTCTTTTGGAACCTTGATTATCTCACCTTTGATCCTCTTCTCTATGCCTTTAAAAAACCCACCACCATATCCTTGTATAAAATTCAAGGAGTATATCCTATTGTGCATTAGACCTTATCTTCTTTATTTTCTTCTTCCCTTAACTCAGTCATGCACACACTACTGACAGAATGATTAACAGCTGGCCAATATGTTTCCTTTGATTCTCATTTTATACCCACATAGAAGTTCAATAGGAGACATCACTGTTGTTATTTGTGCTTATCTTTGTCATGGTAAAGAGGCTACATGATGAAACGTCTTTGCTGGATTTAGACACCCACCCACCACATTCCATAGTAGTTGGCATGCAATTTTCAGAAAACAGATTTTTTTGCCTTCTATACTAGAAGCAGCCACTTCCCTTGGAACTGTGTTTTTAAAAATCTCTTCCAGCATTATTACTAAAGAAACCTCTAGATGTAAATGGACATCCATTACTATAAATAATCTGCCAAGCATCTCCTTTGTGAGTAATAACGGAAGCCAAATGTGCAACAAAAACATTTGTAGTAAATTATGGGGAAGCAGCTGGATTCCTATTTACCATAATAACCATTATCATGGGACAGCTATAAACTCAAAGGAGATCGAACAGTATTAATACCCCGGCTATGCTTGGGTTAGCCAGTTTCATTGATTAAACAAGAGAAAATTGACTTTAGTGATGTTGTCGTTCAGCTGCCCATTTTAATAATGTATTTTTTCCACCAAGGTGATCTTCTTAGGCTTCCCTTATGCAAGTCTTTGGTTCATTCACAACTTTTCAGTCTTTCAGACGTTTGGCACTACTTTAAAATAAGTTTAAGTATTGAAAGAACCCTGTGATGGCTCGGTCTGAAAGCAAATTAATTACTTTTCAGGGAGGAAATATAACATTGCTTCATTATTCACAACAGAGTCGCCGGACTGAGGATATCACTTTCTTGTTTGGAATGCACATTTTGTGCTGACTGCAGATAGAATTCAGCTGCTGGAATGTGGCTGACAAGTGAAAGGGAAACAGTAATTAAAGGGCAGATAATGTGAGCCACTCATAAAAAAAACTGGAATATTATTATTACGGATATCATCACACAAAAGAAGGGAAAAGAACACAAAGAACCTTTGGAATGCTAATTTTATACAGAAGAAGTAAGCATCAGGTTTGTATGTCTTTCTTCCTCCTTCAGGTCCCAGAAATGAATGCATAATATACAAAGTGTCCACAACACTGATTGATTGATATGGACAGTTACTTATGCCAGACAAAATCTATGAAGGAACCATTTTCTATAGTTACATATTCTAAAAGGGTATTATTATAATTATTTATTATTATTTACATTTTATATCCCGCTCTTCCTCCAAGGAGCCCAGAGCGGTGTACTACATACCTAAGTTTCTCCTCACAACAACCTTGTGAAGTAGGTTAGGCTGAGAGAGAAGCGACTGGCCCAGAGTCACCCAGCAAGTCTCATGGTTGAATGGGGATTTGAACTCTGGTCTCCCCAGTCCTAGTCCAGCACTCTAACCACTACACCATGCTGGCTCTAAAACAGGGTAGCTGTTTTAGAAAAAATGATCTGCATCAATGTACAACCTTGGTCGCCTGGTCCCCTGAGGCTTAGACCCTGAGACACAGGAAGTGGAGCTTGGGAACTAAAGGGTGATTCCTCCTATGTTTTAAGCCAGACACCAAGACCTGGCAACTGTGTGATACACCAAACCCAATGCAGCTCATGTGGCAGCCCACCAAAGCCTTGCTGGGCCTCCTGAAATTAGGAACATAGGAAGCTGTCATATACTGAGTCAGACCATTGGTCCATCTAGCTCAGTATTATCTGCATAGACTGGCAGCAGCTTCTCCAGGATTTCAGGCAGGAATCTCTCTCAGCCCTCTCTTGGAGAAGCCAGGGAGGGAACTTGGAACCTAGATGCTCTTCCCAGAGCGGCTCCTTCCCCTGAGAGGAATAGTTTAGAGTGCTCACACATAGAGTCTCCCATTCATATGCAACCAGGATGGACCCTGCTTAGCTAAGGGGACAAATCATCCTTGCTACCACAAGACCAGCTCTCTCGTGGTCTCCTTGGGGCTGCAAAAATAGGGTATTTGTCAAGCAATCACCCAGCCACCAAATACATGACTAGGACATTGTGTTTGAATTGGTGGGTTGTGTAGGCTAGCTCTACGTAAGGACCTGATCTCTGCTCTTGCTGACCTTAGTCACTGAACCTTGCAACAGATTGTTACAATTGTACGACTGTGCAGCTGTTGCTGCAGAACAGTGAATATTTCTACCTTGCTTTACATGATTATTTCATGTAACGCTCTATTCAGATATGGGTGGTTACACAGTAAATGTCAACTTCAGTTTGATCTCCTTAGCAAAACCTTTGTACATATTGGAGAAAATATTTAAATATTCAGATCAGATCAATATTGGGAGATAATATTTTGAGACACTTGGACAACTCCAATCAAAACAGCATTCCAGTTATTTTTCTGCTGGAAATTTTAATTTCTCCCAGATATAGGAAGAGGGAGCAAATTACCTGAAACACATTTACGGAGCAGCACCAGTGCATTAGTGATCTGCCATTCTTTCCTTCTTGATTTCTCAATTTTGTTCAGATTGCTGCACATGAATAGTTTGAAACAGGTTTCATTTTATATACTTCCCCCTGTACAAATTAACGATGGCCGTATTCACATGTAACATGAAAATGGAGATTGCTGAACCTGCGGTTAATTTTTGTAAATTTCCCCTATACTGAATAACTATGGAATGAATGGACCACCTGTGCTCAGCAGAGAAAGGGAATTTAAATCCTTTTAAATGGCATGCAAGCCCTTCCTTTGACAGCAATTGCAATGCCACCCGAGCACTACACCAAAAGAATGTCACACAAGTGCAATTGCTGGCAATGGGTGGGTGGGGTTTGCCAAGGGGCAAAGGATCCTGGGGTCTGGTCCACTGTGACCAAGGATGCTCTTTCAATGGCTGACCTGGGCAAAGCAGTCCAGGGACACCAAATCACACTCCTGCTCCTGTGTCAGCGTGCTGCCCAGGGATTAGCCCTCTCATGAGAGGACCAGTCTACTGGTAAGGACCAGAGGTTCAAAAACCTTTGGTCCTCTGTCGGACTGCACTCTTGTAAGTTAAGCCATCCAAATAAAGGGGGCCTTGCTTGTGTAGGGGCCCCATTCTCCCGGGTTAATAATATAACTTTTACACTGTGAACCCCTCCTCTCTAGGCAAGCTTTACATGCACCCAAAGGAGTAGTTGCCGCTCCCTGTGTCCAGGTGGTACTGGGTGGGCAGACTAGGGCAACACCGGAACTGGAGATCGATTCAAATTTCCTGAGTTTTGACCAGTTTTGCGGAGCATGCAGATCGGGAGAGGGGAGCCCCAATTATCATCAGTCCCAGGTCAGGTAGGTCACCATGCTGAGCAAAAACAACCATGGGTATATTCAAATGGACAATGAAACTGAAAGAGGGGCTGTTTGGACTGCTTCTTTACAGCAGTTGCCAAGATGGAGAGGTGTTGCTGGCATGATGCCCTTTCTCCCAAGGACCTCCTCTCTCATGAGAGTGAAAGGTCATGGAGGCATGCATGTAGTCTGGATGGCAGCTCCCACCCAGCCTGGTTGCTCGACACAAGCAACCTTAAGAGTGAGCAACCAGGCTGGGTGGCTGTTGCCATCCAGTCCACATGTGTGCTTCCATGACCTTTTACTCTCACGAGAGAGGAGATCCTTGGGAGAAAGGGCATCATCGCACATTATTAACAATACAGCCCAATCCCTGTGTGTCTTCAGATGGTTCTTCTCATGAGTAATGAGCCCCTGGTGGCGCAGTGGTAAAACTGCCGCCCTGTAACCAGAAGGTTACAAGTTCGATCCTGATCAGGGGCTCAAGGTTGACTCAGCCTTCCATCCTTCCGAGGTCGGTAAAATGAGTACCCAGAATGTTGGGGGCAATATGCTAAATCATTGTAAACCGCTTAGAGAGCTTCGGCTATAGAGCGGTATATAAATGTAAGTGCTATTGCTATTGCTAATGTCATAGAGTGGATGCTTGCACCCAGTTGGAAGGGACTGGAGCCCCCTTCCCCAAGTTTATTGTATTTTTAGATAGTGAGGCCTTTGGGGACAGGGATCCATCTTATTCAATTATTTATTATTTATCTATGTAAATAGCTTTGGAAACTTTTGTTGCAAAGTAGTATATAAATATCTGTTGTTGTCCAAAAAACAGAGTAGAGAGAATTAGATAATCCTGGGTGGGTCAGCCTTGTAAACCTGACCCCAGCCCACATGGCCGTATGTTATCTTTACAGTGATTTCATTGGGTTGTCCATTTTATGGAGCTTCTGCGATTTCATGTGCTTGTGAATAAACTTTTTGATCAATTTATTTTTGGTGAACAAAAAACCTTGTGTCTATCTTGCCATCCCATTTCCTTGTTCTTCTGAGTGCCAGAGGGGGGAACAAGAGAAACAGTGGGAAGTCCCCAAGTGTGAATTCTCCCTTTGACTGCAATAGAAGCTTGGGGTGGGACAAGGTGGTGTCCCTATTACTGGGCATCAGCTTGAGTGGCACAGAGATGGGGTGGCACAAGTGCTCAGAGATGCAGTCATTTAGAAGCATAGCAGGCATGGAGTGGGTATGTTTCTGCAAAGGTCTGGGACCCCTTCTCTATGATTTTGGTTCCAGAACAACATGAAGCCACAGTCATGGTGGCGTCTGCATTTGAACATAATGCTGCTACCTTCAAACCTCAGATTGGAGCAGCGAAACTCACTACGAAGCGAACATTCAAACTGGAGTTTGCAGAGGGAATGCGGGTAGCTTTTGCCACAAAACCATGGTTTCATGCATTCGGACGTACATGATTTCCAACCTCTGCCCCACTGAACTCTGGTTTGGCATTACGTGTGAATGCAGCCTATGTGTACCAACATATATACACATTGATCCAACCTTACAACTGAAAAAGCTATATTTTTTTAAAAAAGCAGGAATGGTACTCCAATTATATGGATAGGGCACAGTATTATTGGAATCAAATAATACACAGTTTCTGCTTCTCCCTTACATGTTCAGACAACTGAATATATATTGTTTGAACAGAGTTCATGGAATGCCATAAACAGGAGGGATCAGAGGGATAAAATAAGCTGCCATTTTGCATGTGTGAATGAACAACATGAACTTTATGCTCACATTTAGGACACCAAAAAGTGAGGGACGGGTATTTTGTCCAGAAATGGAACCAAAAGGATTATTAAGTTTCTGAAGTAATTGTTGATAAGGATTACTTGCAGCTCTGGCAGACCTTGAACAATATGGAAGCTTAGTGAACTGTTATTAGCAACCAAATACTGTTCAGTGTAGGTTAAAATACAAGAGGGATGGTTGGTTGCTGTTTGCATACACATGTAATATTTAGAGATATATTTCCTCTTTTCCACTATGATAACTCTGGCTCACTTGCATCAGTCCCACCTCAGTAACTGGAAAACCACACAAATGTAATGCAGAAAAAGGGAATCTCCTTATTGCATGGGAAATAGGCTTTTATAGGGATTTTAAAGCCCATGAGTTGTTAGTTCCAACACTGGAGGCACACACCAGCCTACATCCAGACTACTGCTGTGTTAGTATAATGTTATTGCACTAGCATAAGAATATAATGCAATGACATGGGGGAAAGGGAAAATCTGTTTCAGACCAGTTCTTAAGACAACATCTTGTGGAAGGTGTTGACACCTTCCACAATGCATTGCACAAGTTTGTATATATCCTAGAGAAGGACTTCTGGTGTTGTGCCATGCTAAGCAACATGGCAAATCACCTAGAGCAGCATGTCTTATTAAAGTATGCTACCACAGCATTATGTAGGCCTGTCTGTACAGTATATTACAATTAATGAACAAGAACATATTCATGAAATAGAGGTGAATCATGGACAAGCTGTAGTCTTCTGCCATTTCTTTTTGAAGACACATTTGCATTTATTTATTTAAAATATGTATACCCCACCCCTCCAGCACACTACTGCTTGGGGTGGCTTACAACAATAAAATAGATACAAGATACAATAAAAGTAATAAAATTAACCAAGTTGAACAAACAAGTTAAAAGGTTAAAGAACACAATCATTAGATTCAAATTAAAAATTATTTTTAAAAGCTAAAACCCGAAAGTTATAAAATGCCAAAGAACCTACCAGATCAAACAAAAAAATGGAACATTAAAAAGCCTCCTTAAAATGGTGTGCCTATAGTCATTTTTTAAAAACACTGAGGGAGGGAGCATGGCAAAGCTCTTTAGGGAGGGTGTTCCAAAGCCAAGTGGCCACAACTGAAAAGGCCCTGTGTCTAGTCCCTACCAACCAGATCTCTGTTAATGGTGGGGCCATGAGCAGGGCCTGAGACAGTCAGCGAAGGGCCCTGGCAGATTCATATGGGCAAATGATGTCCAACAGTACCCCAGCCCCAAGCTGTGTAGAGCTTCAAAGGTCAAGACCAGCACCTTGAATCAAGCCCAGAAGTGAACCGGTAACCAATGAAGCTGCCACAGGATGGGTGTGATGCTCATGAAACAACCCGCACCCACGAGCAACATGTATAGATACATGTGCTCATCCTTTACCTAACAGTTTAACATACCTACAAAACATTGTGAAAGTATGATGCTTTATGAACTGTAGAGGCTCATCCACCTGTTGCAGTCATATATGTTTAACACATATGTGACATTTGAACTGTCACATTGACATATATGTAGGTAACGTCAGTACCAACACTTAGCTCACATGCTTCTATGTGTATGTTCAGTAAAACCAAAGCAATATCTCATTCTTTTGTCTCAGCCACTTGTAGGTACTACTGAGTTCTCATGTTTTTTCATACCTGGTTAAAAATGCATTAGGTGAAGGCAACTGTCCTGTTGAAACAAGAATAGAAGAATGCCCCTCCCAAGGCCTTGTGCTGTGGGGAGGGCGATTTGTCCCAGCCCATCCCTAGCACAGGACCTAGAAGACCTCTGATTGGCCATGGACCTTGATGGGGGTGGGGCTAGCATGGCCGCTCCTGCAGCTCCCCGCCCCAAACTTTCAGTTCGGCATCGGTTTTCTATCAAGGAGGAGCTCACTCATGCGGCTCCTCCATTAACCAGGTGGCCTGCGGTGCAATTTCTGGGGGGTGCTTGCCTTCGGGCAGTGCGGCAGCATCAACAGAGTAGGCAGCTCAGCTATGGATGGCGTGACGTCAGGGCTTCAGCTCAGCTGCGCTCTGGTTTGGGGCTTCGGCCCAGTTGCATGCAGACTGAGAGGGCCCAAGGGGGTGAAAGCCTCTGGTGGGGGGCTGGCTGGAGCCAGAGCACTACAACACATGGGCCGGGAAGGCCCATTGCACAGCAGTTCCCTACTGAGGGCTTAGTGGACATCGGCCTAGTTGTGAGCAGGCAGAGGCCCTAGGGGGGCAATCGTTTCTGAGGGAAGTGCCTGGCCTAGACCATGTAGGGCTTTTGGGGGGTCCCTTACGTTAACTGGGGGCACCCCCTTTCTTGGTTGATACTGTGTGTGCTAAGGAGAGAATTATCTCAGTTGCATGGGCATTATTAGAGTTGATTTCTGGGGTGCCTTTGGGCAAGCACTCACATAACAGGGCCATTTGACTCATCTAAGGGCTTTACCTTCTCTTCCATTGCCCCTTTTTTCTTTCTAAGCCTAGGGGTTTGTTGGGTGCCTGACATGCCACCCCCAAAAGCAAAGGGCAAGACTGATGGCCAGCCAGTCAGGGCCCCTCGTCAGCCTGCGCCACAGTCTTCTACTCGGATGAGAAGGATGTGGATATGGTGCAGATTAGGGGTCTCATTCAATGCATGGAAGCTCTCGAATGTGCCAAGGAAACTCCCTCTGATAAAGAAGCTGGCCCTTCACAGGTACCCGCCAGGTCTAGGAAGCACACGCGGGGGGCTTTAAAGGCACAGTTGCTAAAAGCATTGTCTGACAGGTTGGCAAATTTGGAAGGTGGTAGAGTGCCAGTTGTTCCTGTTGAGATGGGTGACCATGTAGATGCTTTGCAGACGCCTCCTGTGCCCATTGGGCCTCCTGTTCCTACATCACTGGTGATGCCAAATCCTGTCCCTGCTGTGCCTACAGTCCCAGGTTCCAGGGACCTAAGTCTGTGGAGGTTTCAGCACCTTTTCTCTCAGGTGAAAGCAACACACAAACACCACATGAAGGTACCAGCCAGCAGCCTATGTATCCCTGGTCGATACCTGCTTTCAGTGGATGGGGCATGAACGCATTCTGGGCCCCGCCATCACAGGCTGGGGGGGGGGGTTCTACCTAGCTTACATGGGGTGCTGGCTAGTACACAGGGGGCAGCTGAGCAGGTGTGGAGAGGCGCCACGTCGCACTTACCTGTGGTAAGTGCAACAGGGAGTGTAGGCTTTTGCCTGATAGGAGTGATGCCGTCCCCTCAGCATGACCCCTAGGGGGCTGTTGGGCTTCCCCTTGGGGATCACCTGCTACCAGCAACCAGGGATAAGATACTCAAAGGGGAATATGTTTCTTATCCGTGAATCAGGAACATTTACTTGGCACATAAGATGCTCAATTGATACCTTTTATTGAAAAGGTTACAGCTTTCACACCTCTTGACCAATCAAAAGCCAGGAAGATGGTCCGAGAATCCATCATCATAGATCACAGTACCCAACATCCATGTCCAAACAATAGCTGACACTGTTAGCATTTTACATTATACAGAACTACCCTAAACCAGAATACATCAAGGACCCTTTGTAGATAACAGTAGATCTCTGCTTCAGGGAACACAGAGAGGCCCCAACATAAGTTTTACAACTGTTGCTACAAAGTAACATGATAGTGTAAAGCAAGCATGAGAAAGGCCTGGCATTCTGCAGCCAGATGCTCTTTGCTTGCTGAGAAGAATCAGGTCATAACAGAGAGCTCTGACTGAGACAGCAGGCCCAATATGGTGGGACTCATGTCAAGCTATAGGAATCATTGTCTAGGGGTCTTCACAGATAACACATTGATATTTTTAGTTTATTATTCCATGAGCCTGAGAAGAATCCATGAACTGAGAAGAATCAGGTCATAACAGAGAGTTCTGACTGAGACAGCAGGCCCAATATGGTGGGACTCATGTCAAGCTATAGTAAACATTGTCTAGGGTCTTCACAGATAACACATTGATATTTTTAGTTTATTATTCCATGAGCCTGAGGTGAACCATAAAGAAGAGGAATCCTGCAAGGACCATGAGGCCACCAAGAGGAAGCCAGTAGAAAAAACATGGAATAATTTATATGGGGGTGATTGGGGGGGGGTTCAGCCTGCTAGGCGCCAGCGTTGGTGAAATATTTAGCTACTAGTAACTTTCAGCCCATTAAATTAACGGGCGGTAGTAGTCCTTTGGAGCCAGCTAACTTTCTCTCTCCGTGTCCGCTCCGTGTCTCTCTCGCTGTGTTCTGCGCACGCGCGCAGCACGCATGCGCAGAACACCCAAAAAAGACACGGACGCAGGTACCCAACCATTTTATTATATAGGATTATCCACCATGTGGTCTCTGATTTCACGGGTTCTGCTTTGGTGCGGTATGATGAAAGCTTCCGCATGAGGGCAGCCTTAGACCTGGCCCTCCCCTGGGATGTTCCCTTGCAGGAATTATGGCTGGTCATCGTGTCCCCCTCCCACCTCATTGAGGGCGATAGGTCTGATAGTGGGCATCTGCTGTCTAGGCCTTCAGCTACCACAGCTCCCTCTACTGTGGGCCAGCGTGAGTTCAACCTCACTTGGTCTGCTGGGAGTTTAACAACAGTGGGCAGTGTACCAGGTCCGCCTGCAGGTTCCAACACACATGTGGTCTCTGTGGGGCAAAACATCCGAGTTCATCCTGTCCCCGTGCCAAAAGGTGGGGGTCGGGACCCAGGAACCAACCAGAGGGTAACAAGAGAGGTAACCCCCCTCCCCCACCGCAGGAAAAGGGACCCAGCCCAATTAAGCTGTTGGTGCTGGTGAAGCTGTTAGGGGTTTATTCTGATTGGGGGGGTGGCTGTTTGCCTGAGTTCTGGTTTTAGATATGGTTTAAGGATCCTATCATCGTTGCGGCTGGAGGCTTTTAGGGAGTGTAACCTTAAGTCCATTATAGGTATGGAAGCCGTGGTAAATAAGATAAGTAAGTAAGTGGCAGCTGGACGGATTTTAGGGCCTTTTGATAGTCCTCCCATCCTGTGTCATCTCTGGGGGTGGTCCCAAAGAAGACCCTGGGTGAATATTGCCTGATTCACCACCTGTCATATCCCAAAGGGTCTTCAGTTAATGATGGGATACCTGACTATCTGTGTTCAATGAGATATACATCATTTGATGAGGCATTTAGGATGGTTCAGGACTGTGGGGTAGGTGCCCTCCTGGCTAAGTATGACATCAAATCTGCCTTTCGACAATAGCCTGTTCATCCTTTGGATTTCAACCTGCTAGGCTTTTCCTTTGCAGGAAAAATTTACTTTGATGGAGCTTTCCCTATAGGCTGTTCTGTCTCCTGTGTGGCCTTTGAGGCCTTCAGCACATTCTTGGAATGGACTTTGAGGAGGAAGGCGGGCAAAGTGTCCACGGTTCACTTTCTTGATGATTTTCTTTTTGCTGGGGGGAGGAATTCCTCTGAATGTCACCATTAGTTGGAGTGTTTTATTCAGTTGACCAGTGAGTTGGGAGTTCCTTCAGTGCAGGGTAAGACGGAGGGACCCACCACCAAGTTGTCATTTTGGGGGATTGAGTTAGATATGGTGGCAGGCTGCTCTCATTTGCCACAGGAAAAGTTGGTAGTTTTGCTTGGCCTTATCAGGTCTCTTGGACGCACATGTAAGGCCATGCTACAGGAGCTACAGGTTGTGGTGGGTCATCTTAACTTTGCCTGCAGGGTGGTGGCTCTGGGTAGGGCCTTCCTGAGGTGCCTTTGTGACCTCATGGCCAGGTTGAAGTTGCCGCACCATAGGGTCCGCATCACTGAGGGTACCAGAGCTGATTTAGCAGTATGGGAGACCCTCCTGCAGGAATTTAACGGGTATCCTTTTGGAGGGCTGAACAGCTCCTGGGGGCCAAGTTACAGATACACTTTGATGCAGCCAGGAGTGTTGGTTTTGGAATTTATTTCCAGGGCCGATGGTACACGGCCTGGTGGCCAGTGAGCTGCTTAGCAAGGGGGTTACACAGGATCTCACCTTCCTGGAATTGTTTCCCATTGTTGTGGAGGTGCACCTCTGGGCCGGGGAGTTTGCTAACTCGACGGTCCAGTTCTGGTGTGACAACTAGTTGGTGGTCCAGATGGTTAATTCTTAAATGTCTCGCTCCCCATGAGTCATGGGCCTGCTCTGGGGTCTCGTCCTTCGCTGCTGGAAGGCTGGTCCAGAGGACTTCTGAAGTGTCAGGATCAGAGGTGGCTGATGGCCTTGGAGCTGGTCTCCGCTTATTGGGTGATTTCAGTCATCATGTAGCTCCCAGTGGGAGGTGGTTTTGTTTCAGGCAGCCTTCCTGGTTTCCTTCTTCAGAGCCTTTCGGACAAGGGAGGTTCTTCATCACAGCAGGCGTGTGCCCAGGGATCAGTGTCTAAAATTTGGCAACCTGTCTTCTCAGAAGGGGAAGTGCAGTTGTTTCTGCGATTGTCCAAAACTGACCAAAAAGGTAAAAGGCATGTGGTCTGTTTGGTTTCTGCCAAGGACACCCAGGTGTGCCCTGTAGCTGCGCTTTGGCAATATGTGCCACTGCAAATTATTTCTGGAGGTTGCCTGTTGGTGCACAAGGACGGAGATTCATTGGCACAGTATCAGTTGTGGTCACTTTTGAAGAAGGCGCTTGCCTCAGTGGGGGAATCAGCACATGGGCTTAGTTTGCACTCTTTTCGTATTGGTGCTGCAACAACTGCCAGTCGCCTGGGTTTTCAGGATGTTGAGGTCAAGAGGATTGCATGTTGGAGGTCCAAGGTGTTTCTGCATTATGTGCGCTAAGAGCGTTCTGCCCAGCCGTTGCTGGTGTTTCATCTATGTGTTTTCTTGGCAGGTGCTGGTGGAGCAGCGGCTCCTGTTCTTGTTTTAATCTGCTGCCACTTCCTGGTCTTCTGGGCCTTCAAGTGGGCCAGCACCTCCCAGTTCGGAACCCAACTTGGTTTGGGGAAGCGTGCCAGTGTGTATTGGCTTGGGATGCGTGGGATGTTGTGGAGTCAGTTGCTCTCTGCCGTGGGAAATTATTTGGTTAGGACACACACACACACACACACCCTGATATCCTGGATATACATCTGGGGGAGAAGGATTTGGGGAAGTGGACTGGACTCTCCATCATAAAGCAGGCCTCCTCCTATTTCACAGTTTTGCAGAGTTGGATGCCAGGGTTGCGCATAATCTGGGATGAATAGCTGCAGTGCTGAGTCTGGTGAGGGGTTCAAAGTTTAAGAGGGATAGAGAGGACTCAGCAAGAGGAGGGGGCTTGCTGAGGTCTTGGGGAGTGTTGGGGCAGGGAGCTCAAGCTAGGTTAACCTCCCTTGGTGGCAGGGACAGTGCAGGCTGGGTGGTAAGTAAAGAGGGATATATCGGTGAGCACCCTTGGACAATTAAATGGGTAGATTGGTTAATCGCTCCCTTGTGGTTTTCATGGCCCAGGGATGATGATTTGCCATGAAACCTGCTTCAGGACTTCACAAAACCTATGACTGAGCATTCCGGGGTGTGTGAAGGCCTAGAAGTTGTCCAGACCCCTGTGGGCTTGACTATGAAGGGAAAGGAGCGGGTTTTCACCTTCTTCTTTCTGGAGTCAGGGTGTGTCACCCACACAAGACATGGGGAAGGACTGTGAAGTCTGAACCCAATCTTTGTCAGGCCCACACTGTCTGGGAGTGGGGGTGGAGTGTTTACCCTCCTACAGTCCGTTAACTCAAAATAATTTGGCTAATAAAGTTGTGGCCCTTTTAACCCACTATACTGTTGTCTGTGTCTTCTTGGGGCTAGGGTCTGGGGACAAGAGGCATTAGCAATCTGATTTTCAGTGCTTGAAATCCCACACACCTTTGGCAATACAGCATGCTTGTTAGGACTCATGATTACTGCTATAGCACGATAAACCATCTCTATGTAACCACTGAAGTTATCAAAGATTACAACAATACAATGGGAATGGAGGGAGTTCTCACAGGGAAAAAAAACACATCAATTTTTATTACTGATTCTAATAAGGCAATTTTTCCTTGCTGAAAGGATTAGAATTACAATCATATTAGCAGAATTTTACCTGTAGCTCTCCTGTCAAAAGAAATAATATTTATTCAGGCTTCGCTAATTGAATAACTGAAAACTGCACTGAAAAATTGAAATGCAACACATGAAAACAAAACAAAACATGAGATTACATTATACAATTGTATTTTTCATCTCTAATACATAGATGAATATTACAAACTTGCAAAGAATGTTCCAGTTACATGCATTTCTGAAGGAAGCAAGCAAGCAAACAAGCAAGGAATAGCACTGGACCAAGACAAAAAACAAAACAAATCAGTTTTATCATTTATTTGGCAATCAATAATGAGCATAGACTTTGCCCCCATTTAAACGACTTGTGAACCATTCATTTATTGTGCCCAGAGACAAAGAAATTTGAAATGCCACAAAAGGTTGCCAAGAAGTTAAGGGTTTCAAGCTTTTATAAGATCATTTCTTGGGGAAAAAACAAAAAGCCAAAGTGGTTGTTGTAAGGCCGTAATTCATTTAGGACTTAGGCTGACACTATAACTCACAAAAGTTTAGAAATGTCAGGCACCTACAAGATGAATCACTGCCTTACAGGGGTATCTAATTATATAAAACAGAGAAGTTAAATGAAAGGAAACTTCAATTAAGAAGCATCAAGAGTGATTAACACGGATCCTGGAGTAGTTTCTTTCTTCCATACAAAATACATTAATTGTAAAATATGTGGCATAATTGAAGGGAGAAGAGATAGTTTATTGGGATGCTCTAAAGTTGATTTAATTCTGCAAAGAAGGAATACCGGTAAAGCATTTTTTTATCAGCCATGTACCTCAAACCAAGAAAGTTGAATCTGATCAATCATGTTGTGATTACAAAACCTCCAGGAACTTGTGAACTGCTGTCGATGTTTGGTGTACTACATTTATATTCAACATATATTGTATCCCATATATAAGCTCAGGAGAGTATACATGATTCTCTCTACCCATTTTATCTTCATAACAACCCTATGAGGTGCATTAGGCTGAGAGATGGTGACTGGCTGAAGGTCACTCAGTGAGCTTGATGGTTAGTGGAGATTTTGATCTCCTAGATCTCCTCACTTCCAGTCTCATACACAAACTACATTGGTTTCCATGTGCAAGATGATACACAGTGAAACCAATAATCAATTGTCCCTGCTAACTGGGCAAAGAGGCACCTTTTACCGTGGCGATTCTCTTTATTTAGCAGGGGGAGAGTAACTGGCCCTATCCACCCCCAGCACAGTACTTCCAGTGACTGTTGCTGGTGTGTGTCTTATGTTTCTTTTTAGAATGTGAGCCCTTTGGGGACAGGGAGCCATCTTATTTGTTTGATTTTTCTCTTTGTAAACCGCCCTGAGCCATTTTTGGAAGGGCGGTATAGAAATCGAATTAATTATAAAGGAGAGTGAAGAAGATGCACTTCAAATGGTCAGTAATGCGAAACTATTCAACACCAATGAAAGAAAGCAGGCCTACAAGAAAGAACAAGTCAAGAACCGAGTAGAAAAATGGAAAAATAAGCCCCTGCATGGTCAATATTTGCACAATATAAGTGGAAAATCAGACATCACCAAGACCTGGCAATGGCTTAAGAATGGCAACTTGAAGAAAGAAACAGAGGGTTTAATACTGGCTGCACAAGAACAGACACTAAGAACAAATGCAATAAGAGCAAAAGTCGAAAAATCCACCACAAACAGCACAATCCACCACAAAAGAAGCAGATGAAACTGTGGACCACCTAATCAGCTGTTGTAAAAAGATTGCACAGACTGACTACAAACAAAGGCATGACATGGTAGCAGGGATGATACACTGGGACATCTGCAAAAAATACAAGCTACCAGCAGCCAAAAATTGGTGGGACCATAAAATTGAAAAAGTTGAAGAAAATGAAGATGTAAAAATATTATGGGACTTCCGACTACAAACAGACAAACATCTGCCACACAATACACCAGATATAACTGTAGTTGAGAAGAAAGAAATACAAGTCAAAATAATCGACATAGCAATACCAGGGGATAGCAGAATAGAATAAAAAGAAATAGAAAAAATCACCAAATACAAAGATCTACAAATTGAAATTGAAAGGCTGTGGCAGAAAAAGACCAAAATTATCCCAGTGGTAATTGGCGCCCTGGGTGCAGTCCCAAAAGACCTTGAAGAGCACCTTAACACCATAGGGGCCACAGAAATCACCATCAGCCAATTACAAAAAGCAGCTTTACTGGGAACAGCCTATATTCTGCGACGATATCTATAACAATTGACAATAAAATTCTGGCATCCCAGGTCCTTGGGAAGGACTCGATGTCTGGATGAAACAAACCAGTCTATAACACCTGTCTGACTGTGTAAACAAGAAATAATAATAATAATTGTTACATGGCTCTTTTCAAGCTGCAGTCCTAAACGCATATATTAGGGAGTAAGTTCCATCAGATTTAGTGAAACTTTCTTGAGTAAACATGCTTAGGATTGTGCAGAACAACATTTTGTGCTTGAAAGGTTACCTTTCTGTTACTAATGTCTGAAAAGGACATCTTAATATGAATGTCAAAAACATATATTTTCGTGTTTTGCAATGTAGAAGGAGATTCGTGCTTTCTTGGTGTATGTCTATGTCATTGTATTTTGCCTGGATTACTGAAGATTCAAGAAAAGGCAATTCAGATCCTGCCATTACCCAACTATAGTTAACTGTGGGAAATAAATGTGGATAGCAGCACCCTAGATGCCCCAAACATTGATTTTTAATCAAACTCAGTCTAGATGATGGACTGTAACTGCATTGCTAGTAAAGTGGACAAGGAAGAAAGTGTTGTGCATTGCGACACTTAAGTTAAATAAATGGTGTCAACAAGGCATAAATGTCTCCCTAATTTCCAGGAACCTCTTAGGCCTCCTGTAAACATTCTCATCCTAGCCTTTGCACCAGTCAATGAACATCAGAAGCCCTAATCAGACAATATGTTCTATGTCCACACAGGTGTCTATACACATGTATATTTTTGTGTGTTTAACAACTGTACAGTTGTTCACTTCAAAAGCGAATGTGGCTACAGATCCCCTTAAATGGAGAGTACAACAAGAACTACACTACTATATTTACCTTGGACGTAATGCATAACTGTAGGCATGTAAATAGCCACCGAATGGTGCAGCGGGGAAGTATCTTGCCTAGGGAGCAAGAGGTTGCTGGTGTGAATCCCCGCAGGTATGTTTCCCATCTATATCGGGCAGCAGCGATATAGGAAGATGCTGAAAGGCATCATCTCATACTATGGGAGATGACAATGGTAACCCCCTCTTGTATTTTACAAAGAAAACCACATGGCTCTGTAGTTGCCAGGAGTCGACACTGACTCAACGGCACAACTTTAATTTATGCATGTAAACATCTGTATGTTATGCACTGTAGGCAGATTGTACAAGTGTTGATAATCTGTGGATAGGCTTGAGATGTGGATTGTTGACAGTGATGACAGGGTGAGAAGCCACACTGGCAAAGCAAAGAGCAGGAGCAGATAATGATGATTTGGAAACCCGTGGGATGTGTGTGTGTATATGTGTGTGTGTGTGTGTGACGTAATTATCTTCAGAATACAGTGGTCCCTCGACTTACGATGTTAATCCGTTCCGAACGCACGTTCGGAGGTTGAAATTTTCGTAAGTCGAAGGGCGCATCCACGGAGGTCTGAAAACATTCGTAAGTCGAGGAAGCCGCATCTAAAAATTCGTAGGTCGAGTAAGCTGCATCTAAAACGGCAACGACTTCCGGTCTTTTTTGTCATTCGTACCTCGAAAACATCGTAAGTCGAGTAGTTCGTAGGTCGAGGGACCACTGTACCTCTAAAAACAAGAAAAATTGGCAGGTTGAGAATCCACTCTGTTTTTCATAATCCCTTATTAAAGTAGAAGGTTAATTTTTTTTAAGGTGTTTTATAACATAAAAGCAATATTCATGTCCGTTAAACCAAAAGACAAGGTAATTAACCACAGTTAGGCAGTGATTTTTTATAACATAAAAATGTAATTCAACATTATCAGAGTTTGGGTGGGGGTGAGTTGCATGTTGTGGAAACCAGCTGAACCCCAGCTGATCATGACATTTACTTAGTTAAGGGTTTGAGATTGTTTTTGTTTTAGTATAATTTTCAATTTGTGTTTTTGTGAGTGTTTCAGATCATCAGAACCACTTAAATATTGTTGAGACTGTTTTTCATTGATTAACAATGGAAGGTGTTTCCCACCCTGAATTTTGTGGAGCTAGCAAGATATGACAATAACTACTTGCTTTGTATCATTTGTCAGAGAGAGACAAATGAGGCATTGGTGGAGGAGAAGCCTGTTGCTATAGCCTATGAAAAATTACTGATAAAAATTACTGATAAAATATAATTACTGATAATTTTTTTTATCATGAAGCATGCCCAGTATGGAGACAAAAGTTTTTCTGAGATTAGTAGGTGCCTTGTTGATGTCAGATGGGAAGATCTTCAAGCAAAAGGATGTTCATGGCATAGAAAATGTTATCAAGAGACTGTTCATACTAAAATGCTCAAATGTGCCAAAGAACAATATGACAAAAAGATAAAATCAAATACTGAGGAAGAACCAATACCATCAAGCAGTACCTTCACGATCATCACCTTACAAAAGGGAATTGTTTTTCTTTTGTGAGAATGGACCCGGTTACAAGAACCTGTTGCTACAGAAAATGGTGGTCAGTCACTTAAAGATACATTTGAAAGAAGTGGGAATGAGAAACTGCTTATCAAGCTTTGTACATCCATTGATTCTCAAGATGCACATGCTATAGACATTAAATACCACAAATGGTACCACAAATATCAATTGCTCAGCACTCAACCCACAAAAACCAAGCAAGGAGGATGAGGTGGCAGCTGAAATTGAATTCCTTAGTCTGCTTGAGAATACATTGTTGGATGGAAATATAGTCACCATGGCTCATATTCAAGAGGCATACACAGGAATCCTTATGGCAAATAATGTGGACAGACATCCCAGCCACAAAAAAAATAAAGCAAATTATTCAGCATGATATACCAAGTATAGAATTCCATAAACTAGAATGAGTGTATGAATTCAGAAAGTTTTTCTATCAACATTTTAAGAGATGCTACAATTCAGTTAGCAAAAGAGAGCAACACTGACATAAATGACAACATGAATATACTCAGTGCTGCTGCTAAGACTCTGCAAAAACTTATTACCAAAGCAGAGAGATGGGTATCTTCTGGTTCACTTACAGAAGTTACAGAACAGAATGTTCCAAGTGAATTGCATAGCTTCTTCCGCTGGATTCTCAAGAGACCAAACACAAGCCTATCCACAGGGGAAAAAAGACTGTGAAGTCAACCAACATGCCATGAGTTTAGCTCAGATTACAGTGCCTTTGTTTTTGTCCCAGGACCAGGTCCAAAACAAGAAATCACAGACACTAAGGACCACCCATGAAGTGCCTCAATAACTGGGAACTGCAATAGCAATTCGCCAAGCTTTTCGGAGCAAGAAGCTTGTCAACATGTTGCATCAGTTTGGTTTGTGTGTTGACTACAACAGGATTTTAAGACTTGAGGCACAGATAGCTAAACTGTTGTAGAAAGAAAGCTGGTCAATGATGGCATCTATTTGCCTCCTAATAGAGATCTAGCATGGTGTAGTGGTTAGAGTGCTGGACGAGGTCCAGGGTGAACTGAGTTCAAATCTCCATTCAGCCATGAGACTTGCTGGGTGACTCTGGGCCAGTCACGTCTCTCTCAGCCTAACCTACTTCACAGGGTTGTTGTGCGGAGAAACTTAAGTATGTTGTACACCGCTCTGGGCTCCTTGGAGGAAGAGCGGGATATAAAATGAAAATAATAATAACAGCAGCAGCAGCAGCAGCAGCAGCAGCAAAAAATACAAGCTACCTGTAGCCAAAGATTGGTGGAACCATAAAATTGAAAAAGTTGTAGAAAATGAAGATGTAAAAATATTATGGGACTTCCGACTACAAACAGACAAACATCTGCCACACAATACACCAGATATAACTGTAGTTGAGAAGAAAGAAAAACAGGTTAAAATAATCGACATAGCAATACCAGGGGATAGCAGAATAGAAGAAAAAGAAATAGAAATAATCACCAAATACAAAGATCTACAAATTGAAATTGAAAGGCAGAAGAAGACCAAAATAATCCCAGTGGTAATTGGCGCCCTGGGTGCAGTTCCAAAAGACCTTGAAGAGCACCTCAACACCATAGGGGCCACAGAAATCACCATCAGCCAATTAAAAAAAGCAACTTTACTGTGAACAGCCTATATTCTGCAATGATATCTATAACAACAGCAACAACATTGACAATAAAATTCAGGCATCCCAGGTCCTTGGGAAGGACTTGAAGCCTGAACAAAACAAACCAGTCAATAACACCTGTCTGATTGTGTAAATTATTATTAATAATAATATGACTCCACTTTCACAAATATTAAACAAAACAGGCCTTGGATACCAAACATCTAACATCAAGTAAAATAAACCATCTGCTGTACATGGAAAATGTGAAGTTGTAAGGAAAGTCCCAGTCAGAAATCGAATCACTGAAAAACACTGTCCGTATATTCAGTAGTGACAGCGCAATGGAGTTTAGACTAGACAAGTGTGCTGCATTAATAATGAACAGATGAAAAATAAGAAAAACAGAAGGAATAGAACTGCCCAATGGAAGCAAGAACCTGCTAGAGAAAGAACATTACAAATACTTGGGCATTCGCCAGGCTGATAACATTGCACACACTGAAGTTAAAAGAAAAATTGGAAGTGAGTTAGAAAAATCCTAAAGTCCAAACTCAATAGCAGGAACACCATACAAGCCATAAACACCTGGGCTATACCTGTTATCAGAAACATTTCAGGAATAATAGAATGGACCCAGGCAGAGCTAGAGACACTAGATCGTAAGACCAGGAAAATAATGATCATCAATCATGCTCTACACCCCCACATTGATGTAGATAGGCTATACCTCCCTCGCAGCTCAGGTGGAAGAAGAATGCTACAAGTCCATCAAACAGTAAAGGAGGAGAAAAGAGGCCTTGAAGAATATATCAAGGACAGTGAAGAAGATGCAGTGAAAATGGTCAAGAACGGGAAACTATTAAACACCAATGAAACAAAGCAGGCCTACATGAAAGAATAAGTCAAGAACCGAGCAGAAAAATGGAAAAATAAGCCACTGCATGGTCAATATTTGCACAATATAAGTGGAAAATCAGACATCACCAAGACCTGGCAATGGCTTAAGAATGGTTGCTTGAGGAAAGAAACAGAGGGTTTAATACTGGCTGAGCAAGAACAGACACTAAGAACAAATGCAATAAGAGCCAAAGTTGAAAAATCCACAACAAACAGCAAGTGCCGCCTTTGTAAAGAAGCAGATGAAACTGTGGACCACCTAATCAGCTGTTGTAAAAAGATTGCACAGACTGACTACAAACAAAGGCATGACAAGGTAGCAGGGATGATACACTGGAACATCCGCAAAAAATACAAGCTACCTGTAGCCAAAAATTAGTGGTGGGACCATAAAATTGAAAAAGTTGAAGAAAATGAAGATGTAAAAATATTATGGGACTTCCGACTACAAACAGACAAACATCTGCCACACAATACACCAGATATAACTGTAGTTGAGAAGAAAGAAATACAAGTCAAAATAATCGACATAGCAATACCAGGGGATAGCAGAATAGAAGAAAAAGAAATAGAAAAAATCACCATATACAAAGATCTACAAATTGAAATTGAAAGGCTGTGGCAGAGAAGACCAAAATAATCCCAGTGGTAATTGGCGCCCTAGGTGCAATTCCAAAACAACTTGAAGAGCACCTCAACACCATAGGGGCCACAGAAATCACCATCGGCCAATTACAAAAAGCAACATTATTGGGAAAACCCAAATTCTGCGACGATATCTATAATAACAGCAACAACATTGATAATAAAATTCAGCCATCCCAGGTCCTTGGGAAGGACTTGATGTCTGGATAATACAAACCAGTCAATAACACCTGTCTGACTGTGTAAACAACAACAACATAATAAAAAAATAATAATAATCATGTAGTTGAAGGAATATTCCTATTTCTTTCAACAAACAATATTGATTTTGCTGCAGATACACCTGATTGTAAACAAACCCTTCATGGAACAGCAATGGCTATATATCAGAGATGTGAGGCTGAAGATGAGGCACCAATAATAACTGAGCTAACAGAGAGAACTCAAAACCACTTACTGAAGCAATTCCCAAGTACAATAACTAAACTTTCAGATTGTCATAAATCATCAACAAAACCAACAAGTCCAGTATACACCTCATTCAAATTAAAAGAACACTCTCAACCATAATTACTAGAATCCTGTCTTGCAGACATTACCTAGCTTATGGGATGATCAGTGGTTAGATATCACAAACTGAATGTAAGCAGCATTCCTTGTACATCCAAAAACAGTGGAGTAAGTGCTGAAGCTAATCATGGAGATAAAGTAATGGAAACTAGCAAATGCAACATTCCCACATGGTCCGGATACAACTCACTGTTAGAACATGGACTCCGAAAAACACAAGTTGGTACATCAACATTA
This sequence comes from Hemicordylus capensis, assembly GCF_027244095.1. Classification (NCBI taxonomy): domain Eukaryota; kingdom Metazoa; phylum Chordata; class Lepidosauria; order Squamata; family Cordylidae; genus Hemicordylus; species Hemicordylus capensis. The sequence continues at coordinate 183,698,245 of NC_069659.1, read as the reverse complement.
ATTGCAGCACCTGCACACAAGTGAAAGACATTATTGACTATACTCATTCAGACACTGGGTGTCAATGCAAAAGTCATATGTCATGACCATAAAACAGTCATCACACTAGACATGGATCTCTACAAGCCAGTAAACCAGCTCCAAATGGCTCGAAAGGATTTGGATAATAATGTACTCTGACCTGGAGTACTACATATAGTGATGGCCCAGCTACATTCTATTGGGGCCTATATTGAAAACAGTGGATGTGACCCATGTTGGACAAAGGCTAATCTGTATGGACCACTCACAGTATAGCAAATAATTAAAGGCAAGCATGTGAAGGGATGAGTAGAAGCTCACATGTTCACACTAGAAACTCTTTTTAACCGTTACCAAGATGCCTTCTTTGAAGAGTTTCCTCATCTACTGCCAATAATTACAGCTGCAGCTGAAAATCGTGATCAGTCATGTGCAGATGGGAATCCTGAGCTAATTAAAGTAGCGCACACAAACCTGGAGGAGACGATCAAATCACATAGTGTTTTAGAAAAGATAAATCAGTTTGGCTCAAAGATGGCAAGCAAACCTCTGCCACTTGTGATGTATCAATACATACAGATGGTAATAGAGATGTTGCTTTTCATTTGCTCTGTTAGAACAGGTAATTGAGAATCGCATTTAGTATCACTTGAAGCATTCACCAAATACTTCTTTGTACATGACAAGATCAGTTATGAAGGGGTGTGCAAAGAGGTTCGACATCGAACAGGTTCAACATCGAATTGGTTTGGTTCAACAGTTCAGGGTCGAACCAAACCACCCCCTATTCGGTCTGACCCCAGACCAAACACCCCCGAATGTTTGGGGAGTTCGCAGACCATTCTTAGAAATAAATAAATAAATAAATATTGCTAACCTTATTCCCCCTCGGGAGTTCCTGGGGGCAGCGGCGGGGTGTGTGTGTGTGTGTGCAGAGGTTCTCCCCTCCCCCCGCCGCCGGCCTTCCTCATACCACCTTCGGCCAGTTCAGCTGCTCTTCGGCCAGTTTTTGGCCTCGGCCCAGCAGCCATTATGGAGGTTGCATGCCTGCTCGCTTGGCCTCTGCTTGGCCGCCTCAAAGAACTCTCGCGAGGGGGAATAAGGTAAAAAGATTTTTTTAAAAAAACTAAAATGGTCAACGACACCCCCCCCCCCCGACCAAACTGAGCTGCGGGGGGTTGAAGTGGTGCCAGACTGAACTGGCCCAGTCAGGTGCGAGTCCAATCCAGACTCAAACCAAACCGGGCAGGCCGGTTCCATTCACAGCCCTACAATTATGCACAAATTATCCAGCTTTATTTGGCTGAGATGGAATCACACATGAACACTGACAGGGAGATTTATCAAGAGTTCTTGAATGAAAACTAGGTTGTAAATAAGAATTCAAAAGTCCCTTTTTGTGCTATTGGTGCAGATCAAGCATTGCAGCATATAAACTGTTCAATGAAAGTGGCAGGTGGACTGATAGGCATAACGCTCAATCTTCAAGCTAGAACAAAGTTTTTCCTTTTCTTACCAGAATTAGCAAGGCTTGCTGGAGAAGCACACCAGATGACTGGTATATTACCTGCTACACAAACATGCATTATCAAGATGTATTATCAAGATCAACTTCAAACAAAATCAAAACATTGAAGCACTAACTGCCACTCTTCATAGCTTTACAAACCCATTTACTCAGGACAGTGGTGATCTCCTCAACCTGGCCACAAAGGCAGTCATGCCTGAGAAAGTCAAAGAAGATACCTGTAAACAAAATGAAATTGGTAAGAAGCTACTTGAAAGTTTTGTATCTGTGCATATAAGCCAGGGAAACAGCAATCTGTGGGTTCCAATGAGAAAATGTAAGCTGCAGACTTTTAAGAATACTGGGGGAAAACAAAAAGTGATCACTGGAGACATGATTGAGCTGAAAGAAGACAGAAACCTTTTTGCTCGAATGTTATTGGTGACAAAATCCAGATCAGAAATAAATCCTGAAGACTCTATAGGGAAACACGAACTCTCGGCTGTACCAAGGTCTAAGTTTGCTGCTGATGGTACAATGCTGAAATGTCAAAACAAAAGCAGCCTGATGACTATTCTGGAAAAATTACCCACTAGGGAAGACACATTGCCTGATGATGAGGATGCAGAGCCACTAGCCATGAACAAGGAAAAAACAGAAGCCATTCATAGTGAGCCTAATCAGTCCGCTGGATTTGAGGTGGGGCTTGTAGGTGGGATGGAAGAACTCCAGTCACTTTATAAGCCAGACAGCATAAAAATACTGTGGATAGCCTACTGAACATTTCACAGATTAATTTCTATCAAAATACATGAACTTCATGTAGTTTTTGATTGCCATGACATTAATATGTCACTCAAGATAGCAACACGTGAAAAAAGACAAGGGCAACAACCGGTGACAGCTTACCACATCACGGATACAACAAACAGCAAAATTAACAATGAAGCGGCTTCTTCCACATGTGAAAACAAAGATGGAACTAACACATTACTTGTCAAGGAAGATACCTGAAAAAGCACCTACAGTACCAGTGGTAAAAATGTGGTAGTGGCATGGGGATGTGAATGCAGAGCTACACACAGAGATATGAGCCATCTTCAAAGTAATCAGGAAGAAGCGGATACAAACAAAGCTTTTGCTTCATGCTGCTGATGCAACAAACAAGGGGGCTTCCAGAATCAACATTCACTCACCAGACACTGATGTTTTTGTACTAGCTCTTCCATGGTACCCAGAATTATGCGCCGACATCAATTTTGTTACTGGAAAAGGAGAGCTGTACCGCACTATCCCTCGACTGCCCATATATGAAGTTCTTGGACCCAGCAAAGTTTCTGCTTTGCCTGGCTTACATGCTATCAGTGTTGCAGACAATACTGGAGGTTTTGCAAGGAAAGGCAAACTAAGTTTCTGGAAAGCTTTCAAGAATGCCAATGATGATATTATAAGTGCACTTGCAAGCCTGGGGAAGGATTTACTCCCCAGTGATGATACATTTGTTGCCCTTGAGAAATTTGTATGTCAGGTTTACTTGCCTCCTACACAGAACTCACAGGCTGATAGATTAATGTGGTGGCTGTTCAGCAAGAAACAAGCCTGTTCACCAAGAAACAAGCCACACAATACTACGAGTACATCATCAAGCAGTCATTTTGGATAATGATATGATCATGAAGCATGTAACCAAGCCGCCCCAAGCAGTAGTATACTGGAGGGGTGGGGTATTTTTTAAAAAAGTAAAGTAAGTAAGTAAGTAAGTAAGTAAATAATCTTGTCACATGAAAAATATGGTTGGAAAATGGAAGGGGATGTCTGGATATCAATAATGACCGATCAACTATCAGCTCCAAAGCCTGAACTTCAATTGGTGAGGTACCTGCAGATGCCAGGAAGGAAGATGCTGCTGTCGTAAAGCAGCATTCGTCTGCTGTGACATGTGTTCCTGTGCATATCAAAATACACAGAATCAAAAGGATGCTTGTGATAACATGATGGTGAATGAAGATCCAGAGGACAAGGAGCTAGAGGAAGAAGAAGAAGAAGATTTCTAGGAAGAAGCAAAGTAATACACATAATGTGATGCGCCAAAGTGCATCCCTCCCTTTTTTAATTAATTATCAACATTTTTCATATGTTGCAATATTAATTAGGTGTAAGGTAGTTCATTTTTGTCAAAAAAAAACACCCCAACAACAACCCCTTATGCATAACTTGTAGTAAAAGTCACTTATGCAAAATGTTTATTATCTATCATTTAATTATTAAGAACGTTCACAGATCTGCCAACATGTTTTTTCTTATTCTTTGAGGTATTTTGAAGAGAACTGTGTAGGTAGTTTGCTTTCATCACAAAACTCCAATGGCATTGTGCATACTCTCATACTATTAGGAGATGTGGCATCTTTGGGATTACTAACCATGCAGTCAGAGCACCCACCAGCAGAAGTCTTCAGATGTTTTCTGGCCAGCATAGAAGCAATCATGAGAATGGCTGAAACTGAACCTATAAGAGAAGGGAAGGTCTAAAGAGGGGTCTTAGATAATGAAGCTTACTACATCTTCAAGCAGTGTCTCTCAATGGTAGCTGCAGAAAGCCATCTCACAATCTCAGGAGAAAGGAGTACATTACATTTGCTTCTAGTTGTCAGTTAACAACATCTACCTGTAGCCCAGCTGCATTCATTTTTCCTAAGTAACTGCAAAGCTTCTGTTTTTTCAAGATTCAGAGCAAGTACTTTGCCCAAAGAACTGGCTTTACCACTTGAGCAAGCAGCAAAACCTGTCACATAGTCTATTCAGAGCATGAATTGTCTGATCAAGAACAACAAAAGCAATATGCAAGTTGCCAGATGAACAGATCAATTTGCTGCTGGAGTGAAAAAGAAACAGTAAACAACAACAGCAACAACCACATATGTACAATGGATATCAACTCTGTGGATAAAGAGTTGTAAAGATGGGTTAACACAAACACTTTTTAAAAAATCAGGGCAGGCCCTAAGATAAATGGCACTGTAGGTGAGGAGTGCCTTCTGCAACCTCTCCCCCCCAAAACAGCGAGCCACCGAGCTCAGCTGTTTGCGCCCTTCAGGTACGAGCCCTTGGCAACTGCCTGGCTCAGGCTCACCCACTCCCAAGAGTTTCTCTGCTACCACCCATGGAGGATATGAGTGCAGAAGTGGTCTTGGGGTTCAGCACCTGGGGACTCTGGGCAGCTGTTCAATAATGCTGGTTGCTGATGCCAATCTGTATGAGCTTCCACCTCTCTCCTTTGAGTCCTCTTCAAAACTTGCCCCTGAAGCTTTGACTCAGCTTCTTTGTCCCTGTCCCCAACTGAAATGAAGACTACAGAGGCAGTCCTATGAAAATGGAACCAGGGGCATGGCGAGGGGAGATGGGGGCCCATGTTCATCCCCTCCCTATCGGCCCCTCGGATGGAGGGAGTTAATGAAGAAAATAGGGAGGGGTAGAGCTCGGGGTCCCTCAGGAGCTGGGGGCCCTGAGTTCTTTGAGCCCATCCACTCAATTACAGCTACACCCCTGCACTGAACTCAGTGGATCGGGTAACACAAATATATAATTGAAATCAAACCTAAAGGTATGTACTGTATACTTCCAATTGCTTGTTAACATAACTTCCAGTCTTTCCTTCCCTCTGTTGAAATAAATTGTAAGTTGCTTTGGGGCAGGGACCTGTCATTTTTTTCATGCCTTTCTATAAAGCTCCATGCACACCAATGATCCTCTATAAGGAATAACATAATTAATAATCAGCAAACAGCATCCAGACTGCCATAATGCTGCCATTGCAATGTTTCATGCATGCAGTGATTTTTATTGAGCCCCCTTTCCACTCAGCTGCCCCTGATATATGTCCCCGAGAGTCCCCCACCTCCCAGGGACATATTTTCAGAAAGGAGACAATCATTGCATGAGTGAAATAGTCTTACATGCTGTCAGAGTTAGTCTAGATGCTGCCCAATATATTTAGGGAGATAATTCACTATTAGATGAGTAGGGTCACAGAGCAACTGTAAAGTTGGATGGTGACATGAGGCTGGCAGATAGAAGATAAAGATTTTCAGCGGAGAGGTGTGTTGGGTAGGTAAGCATTTTAAAATGTTTGCATCTTAGGGCAGTGGTTCCCAAACTGGGAGCCTCTAGATGTTGCAGAACTATAGCTTCCATCATCCCCAGCCACAATAGATTGTAGCCGGGGCTGATGGGAGTTGTAGTTCAGCAACATCTGGAGGCTCCCAGTTTGGGAACCACTCTCTCAGGGCTTAAGTTATTCTTGGGACTGTGGTGGGGAAAGGGATCCTCGGGAGGTATGCGATGTTGTAAACTTTGGAGCTCAGAAAATAGGTTGGGATTCTTTAAAATCATCATCATCATCATCATCATCATCATCCATTAATGTTCACATTAATAATGCTGCTCCAGGCCAGCTTATCTGGGGAGCAGGGATAACCATGCAGTCTCCACTTTTCCTCCCTCTCTTGAAGTCCCATGGAACTTCTTGAGAACAAGCCACTGTCCGTACATCCACCTATCTTTTCCATGACAATCAAGGGGACTTCAGCACTTTTTAAGTCCTCTTGTTTGCAGTGGAAGATATATGTGGACATACTGTTGTTGCAACCTGTGGGACTAGAAGTACTCCACTAGGGCTAGATTGTACCCAGTGACAGCCCAAGTGCCACCTGTATTGCTTCTGACTTCCAGCTGCCAGTGGAGTAAACTGCAAGCTTGGCTAGAAAAGCCATTTGAATGTATGTCTACCAAGAGGCCACTTTCACCTGATCATAGATATCGTGATGGGCTCCACGGGAGCAATCCATCACTGTTTAGCTCTGTATTCAGTAGTTATGCCTGAAACCGCCAGCATCACTTGTTTTTTAAAAAACCAGTTCTGGAGAGGCAGTGAAAATTCCTTGTTGTGTCCTTTGATTCAGAAAGGCCAGTTCTTGACCCTCAGGGTTCCTATACCATCAGTAATTGTTTAGATGAGGCGATTCTGGCAAATGAGCAGTTCATAGCCTTGTAGCTTTGTGATGTGAGAATCTGCACCTGCTGAAATGTACACTTGCTAAAATGGACACTTCTTCTGTACAACTGTTAAAAATGCAGGAGTCTTGAATGCTGAGATTTTGGCTATCACTAGTTTCAGGGAAGATTTTATAAGTTATATGAAAGAGTAAAGGCTTTGGCATGAATCATGCTGACAACCATTGATCCATGATGCAACCTCTATGTAGGCAGAACTGGAAGTGATTTCGATACACTTATTGCATAATCCCAGTCTTGATCCCTGCCCTCAGCTCTTAGTCAGACTTTTAAAAATAAACATGAAAGGCCAAACTACATGTGTAATGTAACAAGTAGTTTGGCCTTCAAACAGTACTTTTGTTTGTTCGTTTATTCTAGCCCTTAGATTCTCTTAACTGGAGGTGTCACTGATTAAATTTGGGACTGGAGGGGGGGAAAGTGCTCATCCCACTTCATGACTTTTGAACAGAAGCAGACTTTTGCAGGGAGTGGACAAGCAGTAGGGGTATGAAAACATTGGATTTTGCTATTTGATTCGGCCTCGAATTGAATTGCAAAATCTCTAATTAAATAGTTGAGCCAGCTGGCACCTGCCAGGTGATTTGAGGATCTGAGTTGACAAATCGATTAATTTTTTTCCACAGAGAGCAGGTCTACCTATTGGGTTTAATTGCTCCAAGAAAAGCAATTGGTAGACCAGCTCACCCTGGAAAGGAAAACTGGCCCATGAATAGTTTTTCTGGGAGAGCAGGGCTACTCATTCAACTCACAAATGATTCCCACAAATAAAATGAAAAATAAAATAAAAAGGACATTAAAAATTACCTGAGGACCCATCATTTCCCACCACCCTAACCCATAGTACAATTAGGCAATCAGGAAAATTTTAAGGTTTAAAAAAAAAAAAAAAAAAAACAATTGTCAGGGTCATTTCAAGTCACTGACCTGGTGACCTAGATAACATGCAATGTAGGGAGAGCAGGTTGACTGAGTAGTTTCCTATGAGGACTGCTCTACCCTTTCAACCAAATTGGTAGACCAGCTCTCCTCAGAAAAACCAAGCAATTCTGAGGACTACCAATTGGTCTACCGATTGGATTGAATGGGTAGACCAGTTGTCATAGGAAACCAATTGGTACACTTAATGTTATCTGGGTCAGTAGGTCAGTAACCTAAAATGACCCTGATAGACTTTTAAAAAGTCATTAAAAATTGCCTGATTGCCCGATTGTGGGAATTACCAACCCACCTGGGTTGGTGGGGGATCACCAACCCACTAGGAATATGCATTTCGATTCAGCTACAAAACGTTTTGTGTATGCAAATGGCACTTTCAGACATTTTGTACACCTACCAAAAATGAAAAATGCCACAATGAAGATTTTTGTAGCTGAATTGAAATGACCCCATTTCGGAAACGAACCTTTGTTTTTCAGGGGGAAATTCGGACCTGTTTTGTAATTGCTAGCAGTCTCTCAAGAGTCTCTCTTTAGTTCTTCTTCTGACATCAGTTTGAATTTCCTGCCCTTCAGGCCTGCAGATTGGCAGGCGAAAGCAGGGCCAGATGCGGCAGGGAGTTTCCAGAACAACAGGGACAGGGACAGGAAGCTTGGCTTGCCAGCCCGAGAGCTCCTTAGTGCAGGTGGCACAATTGTCCCAAGGGTGACACACAGCCATCATGGGTGTTCGGCAGACGGTGGGGTGAAAAGGTAGCAGTGGCAGGCCCTGGCAGAGGAGGTGGGCAGGTGAAAATGGCAGGGAGGGAAGGAGAGAGTCCAGCGCCAGGGAGAAAATGGACAGAAGAACAGACTGGGGAAGGAGAACAGATGGTGAGGAATGGACGGGGAAGGAGAACAACGGGGAACGGGGAACACACTGGGGCAGAAGGGAGGGGGAAGCAGTGGGGAAATTGGCAGCCTGTAATTCGGCTTTGGTTTCAGAGCAAGTTGGCTCTGAAACCGAAATTTTGGGGTTTCGGGGGGCTTCATTTCGGACTCTATCCGAATTAATGTGAAGGAGAACAGAACAAGGAGAACCTGTGAAGGAGATTACAGCACCAGGTCAGGTTTAATCCAGGTTTAACCCACCAGGTTTAATCCTTCTTGAATTAATGTGAAGGAGAACAGAACAAGGAGAACATAACAATGGAGAATGTGGAACGGGTAACGGAGAATCGACTGGGGCAGAAGGGAGGGGGGAAACAGTGGGGAGATTGGCAGCTTGTAATTCGGCTTTGGTTTCAGAGCAAGTCGGCTCCGAAACCAAAAATTTGGGGTTTCCGGGTGCTTCATTTCCTATCCGAATTGGGGGAGCTTCGGATTTGGCCAAAAACAAAACAAAACAAATCCGAAATGCACACCCCTACAGCCCACCTTGGTGATGCCAGAAGCCACCTTTGGGGTGTTTTGAGTCCCCATTGTTCCCTATGGGAGAAACACAGCACCAGCACCCACAAGCTGCACCCACAACACACATTTCAGAGACATTCAAAAGTAGATGACCAAGAATGATTTACACTAACTCATAATCCGCTGCCAGCCACTGTGCCAGGACTGCAGTAACCTCATAGGCACAATTTGCTCTCTCTCACCAAGTTATGACTCTGTCCTTATTTACAACCACAGTTATGACTCTGTCCTTACTTACTTACTTACTTACTTACTTACAGCTGCAACAGCATGGCAGCACGATTAGCAGCCAAAATTGTCTGGGCTCTGACTGACAGCTTGCCAGACTGACAGATGTCAAGGCACAAGTCCACCTCATCATCAGCCATGGTAGGGGTCCATGCATGTCTGTGCTATCTAGGATAAAAACTTGAAGCAACAACAAAGAAAACATCGAAAACAATGAACAAATTCAAACCTCCTGCCTGCTTCACCATGGCCTGCTGCAGTGCTGGGCCTCCAGGCACCAGCCTATCATCTCTGGCCTGATGCTGGCATGGGTGTGTGCATATCTGAGTGTGTGTCAGGAGCACTAACAGGCAGACTGTGACCCATCCAGTGTTGGGCCAGGATGATCTGCCAGTGGCAGTCCATCTCCTGGCCTGCCACTGGTACTGCAGAACGGACTGCTTGGTACCACAGCAGGGCTCAGTAGGCTCCTCCCACCCCCTGGCAAGACACACGCCCAAAAGCCCTCTTGTGAACCGTCAGATGGTGGAATGTGGAGGTGGAACTGTTTGTGCTGCTGCCAGAGAGACAATGATGCTGGACTGGGAAATGGCAGTGACAAGGCTGCTGGGGATAGATTGCACTCAAGTAGGTGCTCCAGCCCCCTCCTCCTGGTTGCAAGCCAGCCTCTTCTCCTCAACTTTCCTAACGTGTTCAACCAGGAAGTCCATTCACCTGGGTGTCACACACTGGCTTGGGATCACAGTATCCAACCGCCTCCCTTCCTCTGATCATGTTCATCAGCTGTGGAATGGCCTCAGAAGTGCTGGAGAGGGGGTTAATTGTCACCCTTTCCCTTGACCAGCTGTCATGGAGAGGGGTAAGACTGCACCTCACTGGGAGACTCTAGGTCCAATCCACTCCCATCTCTCCACACCTCCTCATCCCTGGTCATTCAAGCCTTAAATGAAGCCTTGCAAGCAGGGCAACTCCATCCACCCTCTCCTGACTCCATCCTCCTCAATGAAGATGTCTGCATCCTCTAGCTGTCACCAGTCTTGCCAGCTGTTGAGGCGCTGCTTTCTCCTCTTTGCCACCAGGAGGCAACCTGTTGGGCCATGCTGGCCCATCCACGGTCTGTGGGTTCCAGTGTGTCCTGACTCTCCCTGGCAACTGTGTAGGGTCCCAACTGACTTTGTCTGTACCCAGGGGCTGTATTTCCTCTGTTTTCTTGGTGCGCTGACTGGGTGCATACTTGGCCCCGCCTACGGCCAGTGGGATGGCCCAACATTGGTCAGGAGTGACAGCTTTGCCCTTCATCCTTGGGTCACAAAGGCATGATAGAACATCATGCGGCTGCACCCAAGGGATTGCTGAGCCGATCCACCACTCCAGTCCTCATTTGATCTTCCAGGGAGATCATTTCCCCAGTGGCTAGCATGGACTGGATCTTGCCCATCATCTTCTCAAGGAGAAGAGTAATGGGCAAAGCCTGGCTCAGTGTTCCTTTTTCAGCACACAAGCTGTTCATAGTAACAACGAATGTCTTGAGGCAACCTCATATATGAGCTTCCAGTCCTCGTTGGAAAGGCTGTACACAACCAAGCCACACCTCCTTGCCTGCCTGTGGAGGGCCACCTCTTGCTCCTGTAGGCACTGGAGAAAGAGAAAGGTGGAGTTGCACCATGTAGGAACATCCTGGGGGATAAAGTGTTCAGGCAGGCCCAGCTCAAGCTGCCTCTCCTTGAGCATGTGCCTTGCCATTTCACTCCATTGGAAATGGCCAGCTATCTCATGGAACTTCTCCACAAGAGCAGCCATAGGAACAGCAGGGACTGTGTATGAGAGCCCCCTATCGCACCTGGCCTTCACCTCCTTGAGGCATCCTGCACAACCAGGTTCAAAGTGTGCGCAACAGCAGATATGCACAAATTGACTCTGCTTTGCAGCCCTGGCTAGGTTAGCAGCATTATCATGAAGCCTTGCTGAAGGGTTGGCTCCTCGGAAAGCCAAGCATCCACCTGTCAGTACAAGGCCCCTGACAATTCATCCATGGTGTGGTCTGTGTCCATAGCCTCCACATGCAGCTCTGCCCAATGGTGCAATGTCCACACCAGCACAACCAGATGAGGTTCCCCCTCTCTCCTGCCCCCAACAATGTGAAACAGATCAGCAGTGAAATGCACACTGGTGTCAGACCCTGCTGCATGCAGCAGCACTGACATAGCTTCCCTGCATACCTAGTACACGGAGGGCACCACCATACAGGGATCATGTAGTTGAGGGCAAGCAGCTGGACCAGCCAGCAGAAGCTGGCATTCTCTATATGAAATGGCTGACCGTCCACAGCTATTATCTCCCCAATGTCCTGGGTTATTGGGTGATCCCCAATGACCTAGTTTTGGGAGATCAGACTGCTTGCCCAATGACTGCACCCACTGCATAGTCAGCTTTTCCTGCTTGGGAGCAGTATCAGTTACCATGCTGCCACTAGTTGAGGGCACACCAGGCCTATTGCTGTCAGCAGGAGCGAGCACCCCCAGGTGACGCTGTCACAGGAGCAACAGCAACAGCAGCATCCCAAGACGCTTGCGGTCCATTCTCCTGCTGACACATGCCCTCCAGTGGGTGTGGACAGCATGGCTTGGGTCACCAAGACAGAGCTCCAAGTGATCACACACCATGCTGCCGCCATGCTCACTTTGGTGACGGTGGGGCTGCTGGATTCTTCTGGAGGCCACCACTGCCATTGGTCCAGGGCTGAGAAGGTCCAGGAATGGGAAGCATGATAATTTCCTCCTGTTCCACCTCAGCTTCAGACTGGGGGCTCACACTGCCCAGAGGAATTGGGGAGGATGGCAAGACTGATCTTGCAGGGATAGCAACCAAGGCAGTCTGCACCTCCTCCACAGCTGTCACAGGAAGATGCTCTTCCTGGACAGGGGAGACCCTCCCCCCTAACTCCTGCTTCACCAAAACCAGCTGACTCCAATCTTCCATGGTTGGGCAAGGTGACTGAGAGGGTGGTGGCTTCTCAAAGAGGTCAAGGAGCTTTCAGGAGAACTGGAAGGGCTAACAGCTATTAAGTTTATGATCTTCCTTCCCCTGTGATAGCTTGTGATGGTAATGAACACTACCCCGTCTCCTTATCTCCAGGTAAGCCTATATATATGTGTGTGTGTGTGTGTGTGTGTGTGTGTGTGTGTGTGTGTGTGTACACACACACACACACACCTATTTTAGGCCAAAACTACATGTAACAGAGGAAGTATAACTGGTGGCAGCATGTCCTACCCCAACCCTCAGTCCAACCCCTGAAGGCTGCCACCAAAGGAGGACAGCCCCTTTGCTGGCTGGCTTCATTGGCCATCTACAGGAGGCCCACCGTTGGCTGCACCTATAGCACAGCCTTGACCAACGCAATAATGGCTGCAGTAGCCCTTCTTTTCCAACCAACAGACCCAGAGGTAAAAGGTCTTGCTACCAGCCAGGAGAGGGGAGAGGCAGGCAACAGGCCAGGAAAATAGGTGCCAATAAACAGCAGAACAGAGTCTGTGTTGCCAACAGATCTTACAGTTTTCTTGATGTTCCGGCATGCAAGATAACAAACAAACAGAAAAATCCAGCCCTGCTTCCAGTCATTCCCTCCTCTCACCAGCTACGATACTGAATGGAAAGTGGTCCAGAAAGGAAAGGATAAAACATCATTTTGCTGCACACTAGGGCCAAACATCATGAAAATGGTTAGGATTGTATTGGGTCTGATGATTGCGATCAAGTACATATAGGTTGACAGTGCATCGGGGTTGCTCACATTGAACCAATCCAATAGCACAGGGTGAATCAAATCCATTTTATGAATCAGCAATAGGGTGGTTTACCTGGCAGCTCTCCTCTATTTTAACTTGGAAATGCTGCCAACTATAAGCTGCAATAACAAGGTTTAAGCACTTCACTTTCCTCACCAGCAGACAAGCCATCATACTCTGTTACAGGACACAACATCATGTCCTCAGCTCACATGTCTTCCCAGTAGGAAAAAAAAATGGCTGTAATGTATCAGGGAAAGGACACAGTGGCATGATGTTTTTCTTTCTTTTTTAGTTTCTCCAAAGCAGAAAGGAAAGCAGAGTTTGTATACCCTGCTGCTGATGCCTACGCCCAAATCCAATCCAATCTGACAGAGAGTGTATTGGGCACTGTTATGTTGGATCCAATTGGATCAGGCCCTATCAGGATACCCCACCCCCCATTGGATTCAATTCATCTTCTTTCTGCTTGTGCCATGACCCTAGTCCAAATTATTTCGTCTGCATAGCTGCTTTTAGAAGAAGAAAAAATGACCCAGTAATAGATTTTCCATGTAATGTCTTGTCTGGCCTTTGAACCCAGCTCAAACCCATCACCCTGTCATCTACTACAGCACAGTAGTACTCTTTGCCTTTTTGCCTTGTCCCTGGTTAATTTCTTGACTTGGTTTCTGGTCTGACATGAATCAGAATTTTGGCTATTAATTTGTTCTTCTACTGTAGACCATGTTCAGCTTCTTTTGGGTCCTGGTTTACTAAGTGCTGCTCACAATCGGACCCTGACAGCTATTTATTTACAAAGCCAGACAACATTCTCTTAAAAACCAGAAGCAAGGTCCAATTTAATTAAGGTTTTAGAGTCAGCAGTCCAAGGACAGCAAATTCTGCTGAATATTTTAAGAGGAAATTAATTGGGATCTTTTGAAAACGTCAGAGAAAATATCTCTCAGTCATACTAGTGGGGCATTTTGAGGGTCTATTTTCCAAGCAAGTTTTATATTACCACAGATGCCTGAGGCATTTCACGTAATTCTCAAGAAATCACACACAACTAGGCAAGCAGAAATATGGCAGTGTAGAGTGATGAGCTACGTGCTTCTTTTGCTTTAAGAATATTCCCTTTGGACACAGGACCAAATTGTAGTCTCCTGACTGAAGTAGGGATGTTGTGAAATTTGAGTCTCTGTGAGACATTTGCATTAGGTTAGCCTTCAGATATGTCTACACTGAAAATTCAAAGCATTTTCAAGTCTTTCAAGTATATATTTTACAATTCCAGAGGGTAGCCATGTTATTCAATGGTAGTAAAACACCATGAAGCCCTATGGCACCTTGAATACAACATATAGGCCACCTCTGGACATAACATGAAACCTGTGGCAAACTCACCTCAGGTTGCCCCCCTGTGACATCTGAATTATTGGAACCATGGTTCCAGCACCCAACCATAGTTCCAGTTCCTTCTCCCAAGCTCCAGATGAACCCTCAGTTTGTAGTAAGGTACACTCCCCAAACTGAGAGTTCGGAGGCTGCAATGCGTAATCCAGTTTGGGCAACTCGCCCAAACTGGCGTTAAGAGAGGAAGCTTCTCCTGCTGCTTTAATTCAATTGGCTGGCACAGCTTTCCTTCCAGGGTGGGAAGAAGCCCACGCAGCCCGTTCCACTCCCTTTGCAGTCTCTCAGATTGCAGATCATCATTATCTGGGAGTGTGCTGGGGGAATCAGGAGCAGGTCCATTAAACCCACAGTTAAAGGTACATCCGAAGGCACCCATAGTGCCATGTTGTGAAAGAGAGTGAATGGCAGCTCTCCTCTGGCCTAGTGTGTGGGGAAGGAAGGGACTGGAAGAGGGATATTGGCACATAGCTACTTCTAGCAGCTCCAAGATCAGTAGGCATTCCAGTTCCCTACATGCTTTGGTGTAGATAAGACATGTCAAACAGGGCCGGATTAAGTCATGTTGAGGCCCAAAGCTATGTCAAGCTTAAAAGGCCCATAGCATTACAAAATGGGTTGCACGTCCTACCCTGGTGTATCACTCCCTCCACCCCTAGCTGCTCTGCTCATGGTCACAGAAGCATTCATCTGAAGAGCCTAACACTGCCTGTAACCATGATGCTGGGTGTTGGTCTAAACTTGGCCCGGGTCTAATAAAATTTTGATATAACATCCAGTAGTTTCTGCACAGATTTATAAACTCAATATGATAAATAACTGTGTAGCCATATAAGTAAATGTTAATCTTATCAGAACTGATTTAGTCTTTCCCCCTTTTCCCCTTGATTTTTCAACCAATTCTGTAAAACCTGAAATCTAGTCATTGTTTGGTAGTCAGAGGCCTCTCATAATATGAAGCCCTAAGCTGCAGATACTTAGCTTGTACTTAAATCCATCACTCACCACCACATACACAGGTCAGCTGGATTTCAGCTGTGGCCGGGGGGGGGGGCTGTCCCCCCTCAACAGTTGACAAACTTTTTTTGTTGGTGGTGGGGGGACCCTGGACTCTGATTTTTTTCCTCTGAAATCCAGTCTCAGGAAGCAGGGGATTTACCTGTGGTGCGGAGCAAAGCTTCCTGTTTTACGTTCCCCCCCTCCTTGAGCAACACTTCCAAGCAGCATTAAGCCCCAGCTATTTTTTCCTTTAGTAACACTGAGGGCAGTGATTGTAGCGCACCAGTTTTGTTGACTTTGTGTGGCATTTTCTTTCATTTTAGGAAAGAATAGCTCTGAATGGGCAACAAAGCCAACACTTCATGCTGCAACCATGGCCCACAGTGTTGCTGTGAAAGAACTGCCAGTGCTTAATGCTGCTAGGAGTGTTGTTCAAGAAAAGAACTGCTTAAGCAGCAAAATTATTGCTGTCTCCATGCCCTAATCTTCGTAGCCACCCCCCTTTGCGCGCGCACACACACACCCACACACACCTACACCTGGCAGATTCCAGAGAATTTATTTAATATCCCTGAAAAACTGCCAAATCTCCCTTCCCTTTTTTGCCCCTTATGAATGTGGGCAGAAAAAACATAGAGGGCAGTTTGATGCAGCCTTCCTACAACATGATACTTTCTTAAGAGGCAAATGCATGAACTGAAATTGAAGACTTTAGAGATGACTTCCAAATACTGTCTAACATCGTGACTTATGCCGGGAGCGATTCCCGCCAACCCCTCCTTCCCTCTGAAGCACTTTGCAGTCCTCGAAAATATGTCTCTGAGGGTCGTGCAGCCCTCAGGGACATATTGCACAATCATAGAACACTTCACAGGGAGGGGGAGATTAGCAAAATCACCCCACCTCAGACGACTGTTTAATTTAGTCTGGAATGCAGCATGCTGCGTATGTGCTTCCTTTGCTGCATGTGAGCTTTGTAAGTCAGGATGCTGGCCACCCTATACATAGCCTTCCATACCAAATGTTGAATGGTGACCAGTTAACTTATACTCATTGCATACTCATTGCAACTTTCCCCATTCAAAACGATAGCTCCTACCGGTAGTTATTTTCCCTATGATGTTGGCTTCACACTTTTTCTTACTTATATTTATATAATGCATTTCTGGCAATATAAAGTTAATTTTATTTGAACCATTTATAATTCAAACTATTAAAACAAATTCTTTCCAATTAACCACCAAACACCAATTATTACTTTCCATAATTAGCAGCTTAGCAGTTACTCCTGACACCAGTTAAACTATAGCAGGAACAAATTAGTAAGACATTTAAAATTTTGTCAAGGGAGGATAGCTAAAGCAATATTTTGCAATGGATACTGGAGGTTAACCTGCATGTATCAAAAAGGCTTCCCGCTTATTTAGCACTAGAGGAATCAATGAACAACAAATACACTTATGAAAATTCAATGTGAAAAACATTCAGTGAAGAATAATTTTGCACTTCTGCTGATTGGATTCTGGTTAGATACAGAGAACACAATAGTGGGGGAAAACAATCCAACTTTATAGAAGTAAGTAAACTGTTTAATAATATTGCAGTAAAGTTGACATCTAAGGATTACTACAAAAGTGAAGGATTGCTTCAGACATGGAAGTTCATTGCTTCTTGACTGCAGCATCTAATGGTGATTTGCATGTGTGAAGCTGGCATGCAATAACAACATAATGGACAGAAAGGCAAAGAGCACTCAGCTAGAAGCTACAGAAGTGAGGATGGCAAAAGTTCACAATTTAATTTGAAAGAACCCACCAGATTTTGGCTGCAGGCAGGCATCTAATAGGAATGGCTATAATGATGTCCCTTACAAATGTGGTGAATAATGAGATATGGGTTTGCAAAGCAGCTTGCACAATGAAAAATGGTACAGTAGTTCTTTATACTAACAAAACAACGTTACTATGCAAATTGCTGTTTTATACATATTTGAATTGCCTCACACATGCAAGCACATCACTTGGTTTCTTTACACATGGTTATACTGGTGCTGTTCACATATGCATGTTCATCACTTGATGACTCCAACATCAAGTGATGACTTGCAAATGTGAATGGTCCATAGATCCAACACCACACTTAATACTTCCATGTCACCTCATATAAATTGCTTTTCATTGCTGGTTTACACCTTCAGCTGTCAAGCATCATGTGAACAATAGGGGTGTGCATGAATCAATATTTGTGATTCAATTCAAGGTCAAATCAAATAACAGACACCCCACCCCGCAACTGATTCATTGAAAGCAGCTGGTTTGGCCAGCTTCCTCGATGAATTACCCCAATTCAACCCACATAAATTTGGGCAGCATTTTGAAGCCCATTTTGCTGGGAAAACAGGCCTCAAAATGGAGACCCTGTCTACCCACTGAGATCACTGTCTACCCACTGAGATCACTGAGACTGAGGCAGATGCACCAAGTCCAGAGTGGAGGGTTGGTCTACCCAGCAATCCCAATTGGTAGATCAGCTCTCCTGGTTTTGTGGGGAGAGCTGGTCTACCAATTGGGATTGCTGGGTAGACCAATCCTCTGCTGCTGACTTGGTGCATCAGCCTGCCCTGGAGAGCTGGTCTACCTGCTGATCCCAATTGGTAGACCAGCTCTCCCTGCCAGTTTGAGGCCCACCCCCGCACCAGGAAAATGGCCCTCAAAATGGTGCCTGAATCATTCAAATTGATTTGTGTTGAATTAGGGGTTATTCTGTTCTACCCTGAATGTGGCTCCTTTTTAAAGGGTAATTTGATTCAGGGTAGAATCATTGAATCACCCCCCATTTGCCTGAAATCAATTCATGGTCAAATCAATATGCACATCTTAATCAAGTTTAGAGAAATAAAGTGATGCACATGTTTGAGTGAACCAGGCTCAGATGACTGGTAGTTGGAAATGTAAACTAAAACTACTAATAATATTTATATATCACTTTTCAACAAAAGTCCCCAAAGCAGTTTACATACAGTAGATATAAATACATAAATAAAGATGTTTCCCTGTCCCCAAAGGGCTCACAATCTAAAAAGAAACATAAGATAGACACCAGCAACGGTCACTGGAGGGATACTGTGCTGGGGGTGGATAGGGTCAGTTGCTCTACCCATGCTAAATAAAGAGAATAACCATTTTTAAAAGGTGCCTCTTTGCCCAATTAGCAGGGAACTAAGTCCCTTGAAAACTAAGTCCCTTGAAAAGTTGCTGCTGAGTTGCTATTCAATAAAATTGACATTCCTTCCCCACATCAAAAACTCCTCCTCTTGATCTAATTCTTTTCACCTCATTCTTCTAGACCACTTCCCCTCCCAGTATTGTCATGAGTAGCCCAGAAAACAATTTGTTATGGGATGGTTTACAAATAAAGTTTATTATTATTCCGTTCTTGGGCCCCTGTTTCTTCTATCTATCAGGAGCTTCTGCCTGCCCTACTCCTTTCCAAAGTCAGAGTGATCAAAGTAGGGTGCATGAATGTTCCAGATTTCATTTCTTTATTGCTTCATGGGTTTACTCAGCCCTATGCTCTGTTCCTTCTGAAATCCTATTTATTTAGGCGAATTTCTAAAATTAATTCTGGAATGTGCAAGTTGCCATAGTTTTCAGTTCCTTCTGTTCTGTTTTTCTCTACATTATTGATGTGTATATATAAATGAATAAATAACACTGCAAATAATAATAATAACAACAACAACAACAACAACAACATAATATGAACAAATGTTATAAAAGCAAAACTTGATAAGACCCAGAAAGACAGTAAGTGTCGGTTATGCAAGGAAGTGGATGAGACAGTTGAGCACCTTGTATGTTGTTGTATGTTGTATGTTGTTGTTGTAAGGCTGATTATAAAGAAAGACACAACAAAGCTGCTGCAATGATTCACTGGAACTTTTGAAAGAATTAGAAATTGCCAGCAAGCAAGAATTGGTGGAATCATCCGAGTGAGAAGGTCACAGAAAATGAAGAGGCAAAACTCCTTTGGGATTTTTGAATACAAAGTGATAGGCATTTAGCTCACAATACACCTGATCTGACCGTCATTGAGAAGAATCGGGTTCTGATAATTGATATTGCAATCCCAGAGGATAGACAAGTCGATAAAAAAACAATTGGAGAAAATAACTAAATACGTGAACATCAGATTGAAATTGAGTGGCTCTGGAAAAAGAAAACAATAGTGGTGCCAATAGTTGTTGGTGCCCTTGGTGCAATACCAAAAGAACTTGAACACCATCTTGACACCTTGGGCATCAATAAAATTACACCACATCAACTAAAGAAGGCCACACTACTTGAGACAGCACGAATACTATGACGATATCTTTAATTTTTCTTTCGTTATCCTAGACCCTTGGAAAGGGTCTGATAATTAAAGAACCAAATCCAGTCAATAATATCTGGTAGACTGTGTGTAAATATCATCATCATCATCATCATCATCATCATCATCATCATCATCATCATCATCAAATAAAAATAATAATAATAAAGTACATTACCAAAACACTGCAAAAAGCAAGTCTTACATATAATTATATCAAGAATTGCTTTGTATGGTGTTTTGCTAATGGAAAAATATGTGCCTGTGCATCAGTAAAACTCCATACAAAAAGAACTTCAATGTAATAATATGATCCTATCAATATTGTTTTTTTCCAGTGTTTTATTAGTGCCAACAGGGATTAAAAAAAAGAAAGACACAAATGAATTAAAAGCTGCAGTAAATGGTACATGAAGGGCACTATGTATAAGTGGAAGTAAAAAAATTGTGGGAAGTTAAAAACAAGAGAGGAGCGTGAGTCCTACAGAGACAGGCTAGACTCAGCGCTGCAACCAAGTCTAGTTAGGTGGAGTCCAGGGTGAAATCAACAGCCCGACCTCTGTACCTGAACCCTGCTTGCCCCCACCCTGGAGGCATATAGGGTGGAGGCAAGCAGGTCTAGAGGGGTAGGTTTGCCATATGTGACGTCATAGCCCCTGGCTATCAAGTGCTTGCATGTGTGTGTAAATGTATATATCTTTATATATATAAATAAATAATTGAACACTTCATAACTTTTTCGCAATATGTAATTAATACCTGGGCCCTTCCTTCCCATTAGTCTTAGGCCCCTCTTAATCTTAATGGGCCATGCCCAATGCCAACAATTTCTTGCTCCTATCTGCTTGACTTACCTCTATAGATCTATTTTTTTGACTATGACGTTCCGTTCTCATCCCTGGATGTATGTACTATCTCGTCTCTCTCTTTTTGTCACTCTCCCCCCCGCCCCACTCACTTGTAACACATGCTATACAACTATTAATGGATCTCTAAAGTGGCAAAGCACTCATCAGCTATGCTGTATGGTGATCCTTCCAGCTAACTCACACCTTCTGTGCTGCTAGTATGTCAGTTTGCTTGCAGAGAGGAAAAGAACAATAAAGAACTACAAACTGCTTTGATGCTACGGCTCTCACCTCCATTCTCGAATATGCAAATTTTGATTTTTATCCATATCCCTGCCTAGGAAAATAGAAAACATTTCATATTATAGCCTCTTTTTTAGGAAGGAAGGAAGGAAGGAAGGAAGGAAGGAAGGAAGGAAGGAAGGAAGGAAGGAAGGAAGGAAGGAAGGAAGGAAAAAGTCCATTGAAGAGCATGAAGTTTTGATGGTATGCCAGCTCAAAACAGCAACAACATGAGTACTAGAAGGAAGACTTTCTTCTGTGGGGATAAAAGATCTTTCTAATTCCTTTGCTTTACAGAAATAGTGAAATTGTAGATCTGTGTCTATGGGTGAAGATAAATGTGATATTTAAATGTAGTGAGGGTGGTTTTGAACAGGCATGCACTGCTCTGAAAAAATGTTATTTTCATGCTGTTGTATGTGTGTTAGAACCATTCCCATAACACTTAAAATAGTGGCTAACTTGATGAGGGAAATTACTCAAAATAGTCCCATTGGAATTAAACAGACAAGTAGTCTTGTGCATTTCGATTCGGGCACAAATCATTTTGTGCCCGAAAAATGGCAATTTCGGATGATTTGTCTACAAATCGATAATAATTTTTGTTTACAAACCGAAATGACCTCCTCTCTGATCCGAACTTTGTTTACTTCGGAAAACACTTCGGAGCTCCATTTCAGCATTGCAATTGCATTGCAAATTGTCCTTTTTGTCTCTCCAGCAGCAACTGACTGAGTGTTTGTCAGAAGGATTAGCACAGCAGAAGATAAGATATGCAAAAAGGGACAAAAGAAAACAACGACATTCCCTTGGGCGATTTAGTTAAGAGAAATGCACTGTATTGTGATGCAATTGTGTGCTGAAAATGAAATGATTAAGTTGAGTTGAGAGCAGCCAATCCATTGTCAACTCTGGCTGGGCTGCTGAGTTTGCAAGACTTCCTTTCCTCCTGCCCCCCCCCCCTTTTTCTCCCTCTTTATTATTTTGTGTATAATGATTCAGATTCCACATGCCCTGTCCTGTTTGCATTTAAAATATCTAAGCCCTTACAGAAAACAAAACAAGGACACCGCTCTTCAAGTCTCTTTCAAGGGAGGCACAAGCTATTATGCTTGGTTAAAGCAAAAAGCATACACTTGCTGCTGGATTATTATTAACACACTGGGAAGTAGCTCTTCTTTTACAATTGGACCAGCTCAGAGTGCACGCAGTAATATTTTAATTTCTGAGCTCTGATGAGCTTAATTCCAAGCAAGTATTCAGTTTCTACACTTACAGCTGGGGCTACCAGATGTTCGAGGCCAATGGACTCAAAGGGGCAGCCCTACAAATATAATATTTAATATGAAATGTCAGTTTGGGTGCTCCACTCAATTTCCTGGAGAGATCTTGAAAAACCTTCTTATTTATGTTGAAGACCCAGTCAGTTCCATACTTTGGCTCCTGCCCAGTTGCTATGTAATTCCACATAACTAAGTTCTCTAATTGCCTGCCACCACACAGACTCCCATGGAATTGGCCTAAGGGCTGCTTTCTTAGGAATTGTGAAAGTTGGAGTGTCTTTGGGGCAGATTTGGGGCAGAAAGGGGTCTGCTGGGTGGAAGTGGCTTGGGTGGAAGTGCCCCAAGGGGTGCCTGCCACCACCCAGACTCTGATGGAATTGGCTGCTTTCTTTGGATTGTTTTTAAAAAAACATTTTATATCCCGCTCTTCCTCCAAGCAGCCCAGAGCGGTGTACTACATACTTAAGTTTCTCCTCACAACAACCCTGTGAAGTAGGCTAGGCTGAGAGAGAAGTGACTGGCCCAGAGTCACCCAGCTAGTATCATGGCTGAATGGGGATTTGAACTCGGGTTTCCCCGGTTCTAGTCCAGCACTCTAACCACTGCTTCGTATCTGCTAATCTTCTTTGACAATGCTGTTATTTGCTGCTTTATTATTTCCTGGACTTCTCTAATTTCCCTTGAATCTAGATGGTATTTTTGGATCAGATACTGTTTGGTGTTTTCATTCCTTGTAATAGCAGATCATTATTTCCTTGTTGGCATTTTTCGTATACATTTTCCGGTTAAGCGACGTTTCTTCTAGTAACCCTGTAGTCTCCAGCCCTGGTTGCTCAACTGAAGATCCTGAGTCCTGTAGCCCACTTGCCACCACACTGTGGAGTGTGGAGTGTCTTTGGGGCAGAAAGGGGTCTGCTGGGGCAGAACAGTGGGTTGGGTGAAAGTGCCCCAAGGGGTGCCTGCCACAACCCAGACTCCCATGGAACTGGCCTAGGGGCTGCTTTCTTGGGAATTGTGAATGCTGGAGTGTCTTTGGGGCAGATTTGGGGCAGAAAGGGGTCTGCTGGGGCAAAAACGTGGGTTGGGAGGAAGTGCCCCAAGGGGTGCCTGCCACAACCCAGATTCCAAAGGAATAGGGCAAAGGGCTAATTTTTTGTGATTTGGGGAAGTTTGAGTGTCTTTAAGCTTTTCCCGCAGAGGGAATAATGGTGGTTTCAGCAGCCCCATAACTCCAACTGGGGGGCACTGGGATGGCCCGAAGCAAGTGGTGGTGTAGTGCACAGAGGGTGCCAACCACCCCCCTGGATTGCTAACCCATTGGGGTACTGGGCTTTGTTGTTTCTGAAGTGTTGAGTTTAGATTCTCTGGTAGCAATTGAGATTTTTAATGAAAATCCATGAATCTACGCTCATATGCTACCAGAGAATCTACACTCAGAACACCTCTAGAACAACAAAACCCTGTACTTCATGGGTTGGCAACCCATGTGGGTGGCTGGCACCCTATGTGCACTACACCGCCACTTGCTCTGGGCCACCCCATTGACCCCCAAGTGGAGTTAAGGGACTGCTGAAACCTCCATTATACCCTATGAGGACAACCTGAAAGACGTGTAACTTCATTAATTCTTTAAAAATCAGCCCTCTGCCAAATTCCTCTGAAAAAATTGTGGTAGCTTCCTTGCATCAACAGGGCACTACCACCAACCACACTCTACTATGGTCCACCACCACCCCGCCCCCTGCGTGAAGCTATACTTTTTCTGAAACCTCCGTTATACCCTATGAGGAAAACCTGAAAGACGCACAAACTTCAAAAATTCACCAAAAATCAGCCGTTTGCCTAATTCCTTTGAAATCTTTGTGGTAGCTTCCACTCATTCGGCACTACAACCTCCACCCACTCTTTTGGCCATGTGACCCATTTTTGAATCTGAATTTATTCATATTCAGATTCTGATTAATCTGGATACAAAACAAAACTGGGGTAATTCGGAAGGCTTAATTTTGGACAAAATACAAAATGGGGTGATTTGGATTTGGTACAAATCAAAACAGAAAAAATACAAAACGCACAACCCTACAGACAAGTCAGTGCTTACCTAACACGTTCTTTTAATTGCATTAATTTAATTTTTCTCAATATGTCAGCCAGTGGCTTACATACCGTGCAGGGAACCGCCAATACAAGCAAGAGGTGCGCATATTGCTTGCGAGCCGCTCCAAAGTCTACCCACACTGTTTGAGAAGGCAAGACTGCTCCATTGCTACTAAGGGGTGTGCCATCCTAGCTACAATGCTACTTCTATCATTCCCAACTGCATCACAACTGCAATGACACACTCCTCCTACTTAGATCAGTGGTTTTGTGCACAGTATGTAAGCCATGTAGTGAAAACACTTTCACTAAGGCTGCAGCTGCACTTTACAAAGAAGTGTCTGTACTGTGGAAGGCTTCCCAGCCACCACATCACTGGCACTCTCAGGAGCAGAGGGCGAATTCTGCTGATCTCCCCTTCTTCCGGATGTGCCCGTTAGGGATGTGCGAACTGGCTGTTTGGCAGGTTCAGTTCAAACCCAGACCAGATTCAAACTGGCCTGGTCTGGCTTCAGCCAAGCTTCTTGTACAGTTTGGCCTTCAAACTGGGCCAGACTGTTCACAGGTGAGTTCCTTGAGGATTCCCCTTTACAAGTAAAGGGGGCATTCCCTAATACCTAAATCTAAATGCTGTGCTGATGGGGGCGGGGAGGCGAGAGAAAGGGGCCTCCACACATTTAGTGGAGGCTGCAGTGGAGGCAACATGTGCAAGGAGGCCTGAACTGGGCTGCAGCCAGACTGCACTGTCCTATGGGAGGCTGGAGGGGGGCCTTAAAGAAGCCTCCGCCATTGCCCCACATCACCTCCAATGTCTTCGCCACTGCCTCACTGCCTCCGCTGCGGCCTCCACTAAAGGAACGAAGACTCCTTTCTCTTGCCCCTCACTGTGGCCTTTATTATTAGGGATTAGGGAATGCCCCCTTTACTTGTAAAAGGGAATCCAAAGCATTCCCCTTTACAAGTATCCCCAAATTGGCCTGTGAGCTGGTTCTTAGAACCGAGGCTTGGAACTGGCTCGCAAACCTCTAGTGTCCATCACCATCCCAAAATACTGTATATATTGACATGCTGCATGACCCTCAGGGACATATTTTCAAGTGGCACATAGGAAAATAGGAAGCTGCCATATACTGAGTCAGACCATTGGTCCATCTAGCTCAATATTGTCTACACAGACTGGCAGAGGCTTCTCCAAGGTTGCAGGCAGGAATCTCTCACAACCCTATCTTGGAGATGCCAGGGAGAGAACTTGGAACCTTCTGCTCTTCCCAGAGTGGCTCCATCCCCTAAGGGGAATATCTTACAGTGCTCACACATCGTTTCCCATTCATATGCAACCAGGGTAGACCCTGCTTAGCAAACGGGACAAGTCATGTTTCCTACCACAAGGCCAGCTCTCTCCCAGGGGTGGAGCCATCATTGGGCCAACGGGTTCAAAGAACCCAGGCCGCGCCCAACCAGGGGCCGCATCTCGTGGCCCCGACATGCCCCCTACGTCTGACATGTGGCCCCTTCAGGAGCTAAACTAAGCCTGGCACTGCGTTTGCAGCACCAGCCAGGAGTGGTTCTTCCTTGCTAAGGCAGGGAAAAGCTGCTCCTGACTGCGCTGTGAACGCAGCGCCAGCCTACGTAGCTCCTGAAGGGAGCTACTGACTCCTGACTCCTTCAGGAGTTAAAAGGCTGGCGCAGCACAGCCAGGAGTGGCTCTTCCCTTCAGGGAAGAGCCACTCCTGGCTGCGCAAAAAGCAGCACTAGCCTTAGTTTAACTCCCGAAGGGGCTGTGCGGCTTCTTCTTCTTCTTCTTCTTCTTCTTCTTCTTCTTCTTCTTCTTCTTCTTCTTCTTCTTCTTCTTTAACTCCTTCAGGAGTTAAACTCCAACTCTCGAAAGGATCCTCAAGGCTCTGTTCAGGAGCCATACCACACACCCCGCGTCTGACGTCAGACACGGGGGTGTGGTTAGCCCCGTGTCTGACATCAGACGCAGAGGTGGGGTCAGTGGGGCCGCGGCCGCAGCCGCACATAGGCCACCGGTGGTCTTGCTCCACACCTGCTCTCTCCTCTCCTTTCCTCTCCTCTCCTCTCCACTGGAAGGGAAGGTATTCTGATGGGAAGGAAGTTCAACAAACTTCGATTGCCATATCAGTAGAAGCTTCCTCTACACTGGCACATCTCATGTAGCAACTTTAGTCAGGATATTGGCCAATGTCTTCACCTGTTAGGAAAATATATTCTGCCCAAAATATTATGTTTTCACTCACAGTGCACAACATTTTATGCAGCCCGGTCCTATGTAGAAGACTGAAATTCTCCACCAGAAACATTGCATAGTGTGCCAAATACATCATGTTTTCAATTTTTTCTTGGTGCAACTGATGCAAGCTTCTGAAGACTAAAGCTTGCTTATTGAATCCCATTGCCTCTGGCAAATTCAGAAATTTTTCAGATCTGTAGTCATAAGGAAAGAATAAAATGAAATCCTTGGCGACAACTGCAGAAATGGTCCCTGGAAGGCAGCCCAGCCAGGCTTTTGAGAATGAGGCAAGTAAGTCCAGGCAAACTGAATAATCGCCTTTATCTTGACCAATGATTCCAGGCCAAGGGCCATCACCCAGGAGCAAGGAGAGATGAGTGTAGAAGGTTGGAAATGGACCACAGCTTTCCAGGCCTGATGTGCTCATGTGCATTGGGATCTAGCAAGCCTGTATAAAGATGAGATATTCTGCAATTAAGAATCATAGCTTTCTCAAATCATCTAGTCTGTTTGGGTAGCACAAGTCAATTTAATTTGTACAAAACAGGCTTTTACTATTGGGATTCTCTTCTGCAAGCCTTAATTTCCCAGCAGAGTGTTAAGCCACTGATAATTTTTCTTTTATAATTAAGAATTATGTACCTAAAACCTTAAGATTTACCAGGCAGATAGAGCTTCTGCCAATGTAATGATTCACAACCTCTTAGGAAGTGCCCTCCTTGGGTCAGTATAGCTCAGTGTGATTCATAAGCTATAATAAAACACAATGTTGTAATACTGCACATCCAGTATTGTGTGCCTCATTATCTGCTGTGGCCTTCTCACAAATAGCAGTATGCCAGGAGTGACTTTGTTTAAGTTATATGGTATCATAAAACCAATACATTATACTTAGATTCTAAGTACTGGTAATAACATGGCATTGTTTCATCTAATGTATAAGCCCTGCACATTTCAAGTAGAAATAAATATGTGGAAGTGGGATCAGGTTTGTGTACAGTGGTCCCATCCCTGACCGCCACACATTGAAGGTGATGGATGGATGGATGGATAGATGGATAGCTAGCTAGCTAGATAGATAGATAGACAGTCTTTATTACATTCTTTGACCTGTACACATTAAAGGTGCTGTTTGCATAGAGTTCAAAGTACATACAAACAAACATGCATAGTGTCCCTTTGTGTGGACTATATTCTCAGTTTTTTTCCTTCAGGTTACAGATGGCTCATATGGAGCCTATGTACACATTTAGACTCTTGTGCAAATGGCACCTTGACTACATGAAAGTCAAAATGGGGCCAGAAGGCATGGCCCCAATCTGTCCACACATGCATTTCTATAGGAAATGAACATCTAACTCAGGGCTGGTTTGAACTTGGAGCAGACCCGTGAGTAGAGTATTTTAGGAGTGGACTTGCAGAGAAATGACTTGCATAGCAAGCATGAGTTTGCCAGTTCAAATCCCTGCTGGTATGTTTCCAGACTATGGGAAACACCTATATCGGGCAGCAGCGATATAGAAAGATGCTGAAAGGCATCATCTGTGCAGGATATGGCAATGGTAAACCTCTCCTGTATTCTACCAAACCAAAACCACATTGCTCTGTGGTCACCAGGAGTTGACATTGATTTGACAACATACTTTACCTTTACTGGGGCTGCTGCCACGAAGAGTGTCAGGAGGTGGAACCTTCATATGTTGTCTACTGTATTCAGCCAAAGGGGAAGCAGGGCAGAACCAACTGGCAGGAGGAAGGGCAGGTTTGGCACGTCTGAGCACCGTTCAAGAGCCAAGCAAGCTGGGAGGCATAGCCACCAAGGGTGAGAATAGGAATAAGGAGGAACCTAACTTCCTTCTCACTAACTTCCTTCCCTCACTGTGGGAATAGAGGCCCCCAGCAAAGCCATAGGCTCAGGGCTGGTCAAAGGTTGCTGCTTCTCCTCTGCAGCAGTGCAGGAAGTTCTGTCAGGCTGTTCTCTCACTACACCAGTGCATCCTTGCTCTGGAAGTCAGACATTAACTTGGCAACTGACATATTTCCAAGAATAGTGAATTCTAAGGTTTACCTCACAGAACCTTATGTGGTCCATGCCCAGCTTTATTGCTGGGCATGGACCACAAAGAAAGCGAGTGCCTTCACAGAAAACTAAAGCAACAAAATTACACTAAACCTGGGACACAGCTCAGAATACCACGGTTCCCTTGTGGGTCCCCTTTCCCCATTGGGGGCTATTCTGAAGTTCGAGCAATTGCTAGAACAGTTTTGAGATGTGCCTTCCAAGTGAGGAATTTATGGAAGGAGACACCCAAACATTTAAAGGAGGAACATTGCTCTATCTGTCGGGCATTAATTGACCAAAATGAGATATACAGTATAAGGGTTATACATAGTGAGCATTAAGAGCTCCTATAACATTGGTGTTTTTTCATTCCCTACAAAACAGGTTTTTCCAATAACAAAAGCTTGTCTCTCTACAACCCACCTTACCAGATTTTTCAAACACCTCAAAATGATATACTAGAAATACAAATAGAAGCAACCACTTTGCAGCATTAGCAATAACAAAATAATCTCTACATGCAATAAAATACTGTGATATTCACAAACTTTCCTGCAGTGCAGAATATATTGGTAGATGAACACTGTAATGCTGACCATCATGCTAATATTTTTATAGGAAATAATTTTAAGCAAGCTGGAGAGAGAAATTAAATGAAATGAAATGATGCATAAATTTGTGGTATATAAAATTATAAGACCAAAGAAGAAAAATCAATGGGGCTGTGGTAGCATAAGATTTGTGAGATAGGCCAAAGAGGAGAAATCAATGGGGCTCTGGCAGAATAACCACTTCTGAAATTGTAGTCTATATAAATAATGTGAACAAAAAGAAGAATTTGTCAGGGTGCTGCAGACAGAAATATGGGCATACACAGCTATTCCTGTAAAATAAGTGGTGACCTACAAACTAGGTCAGGGTCTGACAGACATTAGATCTGTGAAAAAGAATGGAAGGAAATAATACTTGGATGCCTTGAAACCAAAAGCAAACAGCTGATGAGGCAATTCAAGCAATCTTATCACCAACTCTCTGTAGTCTTGACCTTGGAAATAAATTTACTGCCCCCTTGTGACCTAATCTTCCTGTTTATCTTCGATGACAGTCTGGAAATCAAAAATGAGCCTTTTCCTTGAGCGCCTTTCCTAAATGCTCCTCTCATACACTGTCACAAAACTTTAGTCCTTTCAGCTTGCCTTGTTGTAAATTCCTCTTCCAGTTGGTGGGTATCAGGAAGAAATGTTTGGGTCATGAATAAAAACCCAACAAGCTAATGTTTGGAGACTTGGGCAACGTGTACATATATTGCATCCTTTGTATCTTACAAAGATGGATAGTTATATTTTTGAAGGCCAGTTGGTGGTGGCATCAGAAAAACATGGGGGCAAAGAATTGGCAAGATGCATAACATGGCATGGAAGAAGCTTTTCCTCATGTTAGATTTCTTAAAGAGAAATAACTGTATATTTCACATCAGTGCTCCCATCATATTGGCTTTGATGAAGTTAACTTTCAAGTTAGCATGCTTTGTAAATTTTCCAGTTTATGATTATGCAACAGGGGTTGGGGGTGCCCTGGTACTGTTTTTGTCTCCAGTATCTCATTATCTTGTTTAATATAAAACTGTGGCCAAGTATGCACATAGTGGTAGTGTCCCTGCTTCTGAAGCATGGGTGCTCATGTGTGCAGAAACACTTCTGGACATTTATCAACTCATGGATCTGCTCCTATCCAGGTATGCTTCCTTTCTGTGCAACAGATTGGCTATCCATAGTATTGGGTTGTTTTTTAAAAATTAAAACATATCCCATTATTTTGGCATGTATGCTGATTTTTGTAGAAGTGTGGAAAGTACTAAAGAAACAGTGACTGTGTTTTAAGAACCAAGTTGTTGGAACTCAGAAAAGGAGGGCATGAAAAGTGTGTTTATTCCTCTTGTAGTGCTCTCAAACCTGTGTCTAATACAGAAAACATGAATTCTCCGTTTCTGAAAAACTAAATTAATTTCACATTGGACTCAAATTCCATTCCAGCATCTTCAGCGGCAGTCTGTTTTCAAGCTGTTCAAGTGTCATTTTTATCGGGCTTGAAAGATGTTGTTTGAGCTGAGTGAAAGTGATATTTTTGCCCTGTACCAAGCAAGGTAAAATACTATTAATATATCAGCTAGATGAAACACAGTGGACAGAACATTTCAGCATTTATAAAATCACTTTTATTTTGGATGATGGTTAACGGTTTCATCTGTCTCATGTAGTGTATTACCTGTTTACTAACCATGTGCAACAGTTGCTGGCATGTAATGAAATTAAATCTAATAAGGTAACATATGTTCCTGAAAGAAAAATCACATACCGTATTCACAATGGTGGAAAAAATATCTGAATATTTTCTAAACAGCTATTGAAGATCCATGAAAAATGAAAGTGATGTGCTCAATTAGGGATTAAGGCAATGTAACGGGGAGGGGAAAAATTCACAATAATCTTTTCTTTTAAGCAACAGCACAGAACCATGTGGAATAACAAATCATTGTCACTTTGTTGAGGAATGATGATAAGCAATAGATAATAATGATGATGGATGATGGTAAATGCTAATGATGATAAGCAATGATGGTCAGCAGTTAGATGGAAGATGTGAGTAACCAGTAGTCTGGTACCATGAGAAAGAGCAGACCAGTCTGTATTTTGAGTTCAAACAACACACAATTATGCTAACAAAAGAAGTAAGCATTCAGAATATCCTACTCTTTGTGCAAATTACTTCTCTGATTTTGCTGATAAATGTTCCAAATGTGATGCCACCATTTGATGAGGCACAAGTATCTGTAGAAATAATAAGGAAGGCATTGCGCCCCTCTTAGAATACACCCTTCAAACATTCTTATTTGGATGCTCAAGCACTGGACCAAATTACTGATGAAAATGCACATTGTTTCATCCCACTCCTGTGCAGTGTCAGTTGTGTCATTACCCACTGAAATGTATTAGCTCAGGCATGCATATTGTTGTAGAAGATCAGGCAGAGCAGGACTCAGCATAAAAAGATGCATTACATAGCTGTAACACATAGCAATGGAGCTGTAAAAACATATTTGGGATGGGAGAACATGTGCAAATGTAGCAGTCAACTCAAAATGGCCATCTAACCAATTGCTTCTAAGAAATTATCCCAATGGAAAGACAGGTGAAAATGTATATGTGGTATAAAATCATTGTCTGTTGGTCTGGCATGATGATCATTTGCATGACTATCGTTAATAGACTATTATGAATGGCTAACTTCTGTTTATTAACAAACACCACTGGCTGACATATACATGTGCAGAGCAATGTATTGAAGAGGCAGCAGGAGCTGCATTCTTGCAATCAGAGGCTGCTCTTAATGCAGTCACAGGCTTCCAGAGCAGTGGAGTGTACATGCAAAGTGAGGGGGCGGGGAATGGTTTTTGATAATCTGCCTGGCCTTCGGAAGTGTTTTGTGCCTTCAAGCAATATGACCCTGAAGGCTGCACAACCCTCAGGGATTTCTTTCTGGAAGATATAGTACACAATGTTCCATTTGTGTTTTAATGAAATGTGTGCACAGTTCCACAAGTGTACAAGTGCACAAAATTGCACAAATGAAGTCGCACAATGATGAGCCATTGGAAATAATGACTGTCCATCATAGAACTGTGTTCACCCTTTTTTGTGTTTGTGCAAGAGCACTCCTGTGCCACTGCACACACATTTAGTTAAAACACATGCAAAATGCTCCACAGTATCAGCCTTTATATTTAACCATGTGCCAAAGGTCCTAAAATGAATGTTTGGGCATAGAAGTGGGGCTTTGAGGATGTGAAATGTTCCACAGAAGTCCCCTTTATTGACATCATTCACCCTTTCTTCACCTCATGTTCCCAATGCTGACATCAGCAGCCACGGCCCCTACTACTGCTACTGCTCAACCCCATCCCATCAACCCCATCAGAGCAACCCTGCTGCACCAGGGCTTCATTAGGATGTCAGCCACAAATCATCAATTAATTAGAACAATCTCAAGAAAGTTTTTAGCTTTCTGTTCACAGGATTGTGGATGTTTATATTAAAATATATTAAGCATCCATATTATTTATAATGTGGATATTTATATTAAACAGAGGTTCCTGCTCTGACTTCTAATAATGTCTACGATTAGCTAGAGAGGTCATGGCAGAGGTGTGATTCAGCCTGGCCACTTCCTTATCTGCAGCTCAGTCTCTTAGCCAGTAGGCTATATTAGCTCACAATCAGGGGCGCACAGATGTAATTTGGGTGCCTGGACCGCCCAGTCGCAAGCCCTCCCCACCTCCTTTGGGGGGCCCACCCTTCCAAAGCTTTGATTCCCCCCCCCAAAAAAACCCCTCTTAACATAGCCAGGGGTGGCTGTAGGCGGGAGTGGAGCAGTCCTCTCCCACCAGCAACGGTGGGGTGGGAGCAGGAGCGATGCTGCACCCATCTATTTGGGCCAGCGTCTTTAAGCAACTGTGAGGTGCGCACAGTTGAGAGATCATCGCAAGGCCATGACAACACAGGCCATGACAACACGATCTCCTGCTGCCAGGGGAGGGTGGAGAAGGGAGAAGGACTGCTCCACTCCCCCCCCCCACCCTGCAACCACCCCTCAGCCACAGTAAGAGTTTTTTTTAAAGTAGAGCTTTGGTGGGGCGGGCGTGGGGTGGCTCAGCTGCTGGAGGCCCATGGCCCTGGCTATTTTGAGGCTCCCCCAGACCTTGGAGGACCGGACTGGGTCCCCAAGGTCTGTGGGTTAGTGCGCCTCTGCTCACAATGGTGTGTGGCTTTTAAATGCTAAAGGTTATGTGTACTCTTTGTGCGTGTGCATGTGTCTGTATCCAATCTATGGCAACTCTAATCTTCACACACACACACACACACACACACACACACACACACACACACACTTGGATTCCATGTTCCTAGAAATTATTCAAATGAAGCACACACACACACACACACACACACATACTCTGTGTGTGTGTGTGTGTGTGTGTGTATATATATATATATATTTGTAAATTGCTTTTTTAAAAAAATCTAAAAGCACTAAAATGGTGTTCAAAGAACAAAGCAGAATAAAAAGAATGATATACAACTTGCATATACAATAAGATAAAAACAGAGACAAGACATAAAGCAAGTACTGAGCAGTAAATTAGAAAATAGGCAAAATGCCTACTTGAAAAGGAAGGTTTTTCTTGTCTGGGGAAAAAAAATGACCTGACTAGTGAGGGGGCCCATCAGGCGCTGGGAGTTCTGGATGCCACCAGCATTTGAACAATATAACTTATTTTGCATAATTTATTCTCGCATTTTACTTTGCTGTTTTGTTGTGCTGACTCCAAGCAATGGCAAGAAGCTCTGGATATTCCACACGGAAGTCCGACTTCTCCCAGCTACTGGAAATCATCTTCAGCAAAGCCCTTTCAGAAAAACAGCAAGCATGACTTGTCCCCTTAAGCTAAGCAGGATCTGCCCTGGTTGCATATGAAAGGGAGACTAGGAGTGTGAGCACTGCAAGATATTCCCCTTAAGGGATGGAGCTGCTCTGGTAAGAGCATCTAGGTTCCAAGTTCCCTCCCTGGCATTTCCAAGAGAGGTCTGAGAGAGATTCCTGCCTGCAACCTTGGAGAAGCCGCTGCCGGTGTGCGTAGACAGTACTGAGCGAGATGGACCAACGGTCTGACTTGATATAAGTCAGCTTCCTATGTTCCCTCCTAATTCACCACCTGAGATTTCTCCAAGGCATGGTCAGCACAGACTTTCAAGCCATTCTTTGCAACCCCAAAGGCTAGAAAATAGTTCTTTGTTCCTACATTACAAGTGAGGTTATCAACAAGCTGAAATGTATATGCTTAATGGTTGCATTCTGTGGCTTTTCTGTGCTCTTGCAGAACCACAATATACACAAAGCACTGCCAAGTCTTTCACAATGTGTTCACACTGTAACCTAGCAACCCACAAACCTGGGAAAAATTAATGTTTCAGTACATTGGACACTTGGGGGAAACCAAGAGGTGCTTTTCTTTTTCCACCGCATACATTCATATCAATTCTAATTAAGTCTTCATTTTTAACCAGCTTTTCAACCATCCAAGTTTCTTGGCTCATTTCATGTTCCTCAGAGTGACATGTACTACCGGGAGTTTGGTCAGGTGTGGTTTTTGTTTCATTAATTTCTTGCTTTGCTGCACATATCACCTCTATTTACTATGGGACATATGGAATCAATGAATGCCAAAGCATTCAGGGTTGGAGAAGAGTTTAGGCCACATACTAGACAGGTTCTTATCTTACGTATGTCTAACTGGATTCCATATTGATCTAGTAATATGTGAAAGTTAGAAAGGAGGGATATATGGCATGGGAGGGGTATGTGACATGGTTACTGGCCATCATCCTAACAAAGTCCCACTGCTTTGTGAGATGAAGACAAGTTCCACACTAATGCAGCATGGGCATTCATAGGGGGAGGACAATTTGATGATCTCTCCTTCCCCTGGAAGTCTTCTGTGTCACTTGGAAATATGTCCCTGAGGACTGTGTGACCACAATGTGACCAGGGGAAGGGGAGGTCATCCAAATTCTGCCCCCGTGCTAGTGGTGAGTTAGTTGATTGCATTTACAGCACCAGCACATCTCACACCAGTACGTCATTAGTCAGGATGTCAACCACTGTCAATACCACTACAGGGCCATGACCAGCAACACACAAATTTAATCCTGGAGACTCATGGCCATCCCTGAAGTAACACTCAGGTACTATAAGAATTGTCACTCTCTCACTTCCAAAGGACCTATAGAATGGTGCTGCAATTTAGTCTGAAACAAATAAAGAAAAATTCATTTCATACAAAATAATTAATCTGCCAATGTTAGGTCACAGTCCAGCATATAATGGGGCTTGAGCCCCATTATAACAAAATGCTATATAGAAGTTTGAACTTCCATTTTCCATCTAGCCAGCTCAGAAGGGTGGTATAAAAATTGAATAAATAATAAATAATAATTTTCTTTTCTTTTTAAAGGTCAAAAGCTTCACTGAGATGCATGGAGATGGGGTCTTTGGATTGTGGCCTTGAAGGATGATCCACATTCTTCAGTGTACTTGAACAGAATCACTATTGTGTGTTTCCATATTCTACTGCGGCTAAACAAAAAGGATTTGTGGAAAGAGGGTCCACCTAAGGTTTTTCACCAGCTGCCAGCTGCACTGGATAGTGGATAGAGTGTTGAGAAACATGACCTGTTAACATTTGGTTGTCTTTATCAATCCTAATGTAGGAATTTTGGGGAATTGGGGATTAACATGTAAATGCTTGGTTGCTGCCTTCATGAGTTTACTGCTACCCATGTAAGTTTGGCAGACTGTGCCACTTCAATAGTGATTTCTCGTTTACTCCCTCTCTTCAGCTTTATGCTAATAATGATGACATTATTCATAAATGAATTAATTACAAATTGCCTTTTCATCAGCACTCCTCATTCAAATGCATAATTCGCAGTGAATATAATTAATTATGGTGCTTTATTGAACAAGGTTCTGTTAGAAATACTTCTGCATGCTGAATGTTATGTTTCCAGTACATCAGGCCATTAAAGCCTAAAGTCATGTGCTCTTACACTGTCAATACGTCATGTCAATATGTCTTGTTTAGGAGACCTGTAATTTCCATAGGCATTAATCACATGGGTCAGCCAAACCTGATCAGCTGGCCTGATTACTTTCTATGCCAACATAATATGTTGTGCATCTTTAGTAACAAATGAATCAATCCTTTGTTTATATAATTGGGGGCTGGGGGTAGTCAGTGCTCAACATCCTGACTAACTTAGTGACAGTGCTTTGTGAACTGTGCCGATGCTGTGGGTGAATACCAGGCTCCTGCAGCAGTGGTGCTCATGGGGGTCTGAATTCAAATTACCTCCTCTTACCCCGGAAGTCCTCTGTATCACTCAAAACTATATATTTTGGGATGACACTGAGGATGTCTGCCATTCTAAGAACGCAATCCATATGTTTGGCAGGTGATCCTAACATTTTCATGGAGTGTTGTTATGTTGTTATGTGGGAAACTGTAAGTAATCTGGAGATTTCTCAGGGACTTCAATTCATTGAGTAGAATGCCCTAGAAGTCCACTACTAAAGCCAAAATGAATCACTTCACAATAAGTGTCATTAGCACTGGTCCTTGTGTTTGTGAGGCATATCAGGAAAAAAGATAATCCTTTTCAGCAGCAATATTTATTCTAAACCTATATGTTAGATTCATAGCTATCAAGAATTACTCCTTGAGCATTGGCTTAGGATGTTTAAGTGGAATAAACAGAGAAAATAATTATTTTATCCATGAGTGTGTGGGTTGAAAGTGTAGCATTAAGTTATATCCGTGTTTTGAAAACCCATTCCCAGTTAACCTTCATTAACCAAAACCTTGACTTACCAGTACTATTCAACTGTCATATTCATTCAGTTATATAATTCCATATTATCACATAACCAGGTTATCAGTTTTCTTATTTATGAATTGTTGATGGAAGGA
The DNA here is from genome assembly GCF_027244095.1 of Hemicordylus capensis. Taxonomy (NCBI): domain Eukaryota; kingdom Metazoa; phylum Chordata; class Lepidosauria; order Squamata; family Cordylidae; genus Hemicordylus; species Hemicordylus capensis. The sequence continues at coordinate 183,661,069 of NC_069659.1, read as the reverse complement.
CTGTCTTATAGGATGGGGGTTATTTGGGGTCACTGTGTTTTTAGCCTGCTTTCAAGTAGGCTTATGAGATCATCCAGCATTCTGTGTATGTGTCCATCCATGTGTCCATATCTTCTCCCCGCCACCCATCAACTTGGCAATGCCTGGACCAATATGAACGAAATCAGGTACAATTGTAGAGACACATAGGGGACACCTCAACAGTGTAGATTGTGATGAGATCATCCAACCTGACACTAGATGGCAGACATGTATACTTTTGAGGTGCAAGTTGGCTAACTTGTGTACCGCATAACCAATTTGAACCAAATTTTCCACAGCTGTAAGGACACATAGGGATGCCCCAGTGGCATAGTTTGTGATCATGTCATCCACCCCAATCCAAGATGGCAGATGTTGGAACATTTCAGGTGCAGGTGGGCTAACTTGTGGACTGTCTAACCTATTTGAACCAACTTAGGTACAGCTGTAGTGAGTGACACAAAGGGACACCTCAATGGCATAGTTTGTGATTATGTCCTCCACCCCAATTCAAGATGACAGACGTGTAAACTTTTCAGGTACAAGTGGGCTAACTTGTGAACGACCTAACCAATTTTAACCAAATTTGTTGCAGCTGTAGGGACATATAGGGATACCCCAAGTGCGTAGTTTGTGATGATGTCATCCACTCCAATCCAAGATGGTGGACACATTAATGTTTGAGGTGCAAGGGGCTAATTTGTGGACTGTCTAACCAATTTGAACCAAATTAGGTATAGTTGTAGTGAGTGACATGCAAGTACAACTCAATGGTGTAAATAAAATAACCAAATAATTTATTATTTATTTTATTATGTATTTGTTTAATTTATATACTGTCTGTTTCCAAAGGTTCTAGGTGATTCACAAAATTAACACAATAGAAACCGAAAAAACCAAATATTAAACAAGTTGTTCTAATAAGAACTAATCGGCCTACTGTCCTTTCACTGTCTCTACAACTGGACCAAATTTGGTTCAAATAGAGGTGCACAAATTAGATCTCCTGCACCGCAAATGTTCATGCATCCACCATCTTGGATCAGGGAGGATGACATAATTACAAACTATACCATTGAGGTGTCCCTGTATGTCACTCAGTACAACTGTACTAAATTTGATTCAAATTGGTTAGAGAGTCCTCAAGTTTGCCTTAAAGCTCACACATCCACCATCTTGGATTGGGGTGGATGACATCATCACAAACTACACCATTGGGGCATTCCTATGTGTCCCTACATCTGTAGGAAATTTGGTTTCAAATCGCTTAAGCAGTTCACAAATTAGCCCTCATGTGCCTCCAAAGTTTACATTCACACCGATTCATCTTGAATCGGTGTGAATGACATCATCATAAACTATGCCACTGAGCTGTCCCTCTGTGTCACTCACTGTAACTGTACCCTATTTGGTTCAAATGGGTTATACAGTTCACAGATTAGTGCAGTTGCTCCTCAAAGATTCACGTGAACACCATCTTGGATTGGGGTGGATGACAACATCACTAACTATGCCATTGAGGTGTCCCTGTGGCACTATTATACAGTGGTTCTGTTCCTACCTCTCCGGTAGATACCAGATGGTGTCGCTAGGAGACTGCTGACCTGCAAAACGAGATCTAAAGTGTATAGTTCCACAAGGCTCCATACTGTCTCCAGTGCTTTTTTAACATCTACATGAAACTGCTGGGAGAGATTATCAGGATGTTTGGTGCTGGGTGTTATCAATATGCTGATGACACCCAGATCTATTTCTCCATGTCAAACTCATCAGGAAATTGCATATCTTCCCTAAATGCCTGTTCAGAGGCAGTAATGGGCTGGATGAGGGATAACAGACTGAAGTTGAATCCAAATAAGACGGAGCTACTGACTGTCGGGGTTGGGACTTGAGAGATGGTTTAGATCTGCCTGTTCTGGATGGAGTTACACTCTCCCTGAAAGATCAGGTACACAGCTTGGGAGTGTTCCTGGACCCAAAGCTCTTCCTCATGTTGAGGCAGTGGCCAGGAACACTTTTTATCAGCTTTGGCTGATATGACAGCTACATCAATTTCTAGAGGTAAATGACCTTAAAACAGTGGTAACCTCCAGGCTTGACTACTATAATGCACTTTACATGGGGCTGCCTTGGTACATAGTCCGGAAATGATAACTGGTACAGAATGCAGCAGCCAGATTGGTCTCTGGGACAACTTGAAGGGACCACATAATACTGGTTTTGAGGGAACTGCACTGTCTGCTGATATGTTTCTGGGTGAAATACAAAGTGCTGGTTATTACCTATAAAGCTCTTAATGGCTTGGATCCAGGGTATTTAAGAGAGTGCCTCCTTTGTCATGAACACTGCCACCTGTTATGATCTTCTGAAGAGGTACGGTTACTTGCCACCGGCTCATTTGGTTGCAACCCAAGACTGGGCTTTCTCTGTGGCTGCCCCAGGGCTTTGGAATATGCTCCCTGCAGAAATAAGAGCATCTCCTTTTCTGATTGTTTTCAGGAAGACACTCAAGACTCACCTGTTCTTTCAGGCTTTAATTAGCTATTAATTTTAATCATTTGTTTTAATAATTGTTTTATGCTACTGTTTTTATTTCTGTTTTATGCTACTGTTTTAATTGTTTTGTGTATTTTAATCTGTGCTTATTTTTAAATATTGTTTTAAATTTTGTACACCATCTACAGATGTACATATTAGGCAGTATTTTTAAAAATCTGATAAATAAATAAATAAATAAATAAGCCAGAAATGACTATAGGGATTGTATTCCTGTTAGTGAAACTGCTCCAGGGTTATAAGTGAACACCCCAAAATCTACTTTTTGTGCTCATGTGGGGAAATTAGCTCAGAAAGTAACAGGTTCACTTTAGTTTTAATCTGCGCAAAGTAGTGAACTCAGGAAATGACTGGACTGAGATAAGATTTAAGTTTCAAAATAAAAAGAAAATATTTATTGTAAGGAGGGGTAGTTAAAGCAATATTGCTATCAAAATTACATTGAACTACAATGAGGCATTTTAGCTTAGAGTCTAATTTCTGTAAGTTCCCAGGTGGGCAGCAGAAAGAGGCTTTTAGAGAAGGAGGCAATTGGATTTAAGACAGGCGAGTAGAGGTAGAATCTGGGCCCAGGGAAGGGCAAAGCTCATATCACCTGGTCTCGATGAAGGGCTCTGGGAGCCTCAGATGAACCTCATTTCTCAGGGACAGCTCAGGCCACGGTGGGTGGAAGGAGTTGGAGGGGTTAGTCATTAGAGGTGAATCTAGGAGGGTGCTTCCTCCATGGAACCAGCTTCCTATGTTAGTTAGGAAGACAGTTCAGGCTGGTCAATAACTGATCTGGAGAGAGGTACGAAATACTGAACACAGTCTTGCGTGATGGCCTGTGGACTATTGTCCACAACCCAAAAAGCTATTGGTATCCCCAAGGTAGCTGTGCGTAGAGAGCTCAAAAATCGCAAGGAGCACGACAATCCCAAGGAGCATCCTGGATCGTATAATTTGGGGTTCTTATACCCAAATGTATGTGCTTCGGGGCACATTCCAAGTTGCTTTTTTTGTCGGACAGGTTTATTGGGTGGGACCGGCAAGGTGGGACCCATTTTTGTTGATCTTTCTTCCTGAGTGTAACAATGTGGGAATTGCCAAGATATGCCAAGGCCTTTTCCATGAAAACAGAGTGCATAGACATGAGAAGCGAAATCTGCATAGGCTGAAAAGTCCAGTAATCTTATCAGTATTTTTAATGGGTGCATCTCTTAGATTCGTATCGCTTGCTCAACCTCTTTTGTGAGGATGGAGATTTACCTCTGCAAGCCATATCTGTTTTCTTTCCTGTGAAACTAATTGGCACATTAGCTGGCTGCTATCATTTTTGCGAAAGGCAGGGAAGACAAGGCAGTTCACTCAGAGGGCAAACTGGCCTTGACAGAGAGTTAACCTGCATTTAGTTAACTTCTGGGGTCTACTTTGCATTAGGGATGCCCCCCCCCCTTTGCAATTTGCTTGCTAGAAGCCAAATCTAGGGGTGACTGGCCCCCTGTCACTAAGTGACCTGTCCCCATGTGTATAAATGTAGAGCTCACAATGCTGTGAGGCTCCTGGGCATATACAGAGAGAGAGCCAGCATGGTATAGTGGTTAGAGTGCTGGACTAGGACCGGGGAGACCCGAATTCAAATCCCCATTCAGCCATGAAACTAGCTGGGTGACTCTGGGCCAGTCACATCTCTCTCAGCCTAACCTACTTCACATGTAGTACACCGCTCTGGGCTCCTTGGAGGAAGAGCGGGATATAAATGTAATAATAATAATAATAATAATAATAATAATAATAATAATAATATACAGAGTGAGATCTCCAAGCCTGGAGACTCAAACACAAAGGGGCTCTTGGGACCTGACGGAAAAGTTTTGCTAGTAACATTATGCAGCCCAGGAGTGACCTTAGAGAAGGCCTACTCCCGAGTCAATGCCAGACAAGCTGGCAGTATACAGAGACCGACCTCTCTTGATGATCTTAGTGTTTGGTGGGGATCATGTAGATGAAGGCGCTCTCCCAGGTAACCCAGTCCTAAGCTGTTTAGGCCTTTAAAGGTAATTACCAGCACTTTGTAGTTTGCCTGGAAACCTATTGGCAGCCGATGCAGTTGTTTTAAAACAGGCATAATATGGTCTCTGAGACACCACAGAGAGCAATCTAGCCGCAACATTTTGAACCAACTGAAGTTTCCAAACCCCACATAGAACGTATTGGAGTAGTCAAACCTAGAGGTTACCAGAGAGTGCACCACAGTTCTGACATAATTATCTTCAAGGAATGGACATAGCCATTCCTATAACCCCTCTAACTTGGCAAAGAGGCACCTTTTAACGTTGTGATTCTCTTTATTTAGCAGCGGGAGAGTAACTGGCCCTATCCACCCCCAGCACAGTACCTCCAGTGACTGTTGCTGGTGTCTATCTTGTGTTACTTTTTAGATTGTGAGCCCTTTGGGGACAGGGATCCATCTTAATTACTTGTTATTTCTCTGTGTAAACCGCCCTGAGCCATTTTTGAGAAGGGCGGTATAGAAATCGAATAGATAGATAGACAGACAGACAGATGGATGGATGGATGGATGGATTTCATATCAACTGAAGCACTCCTGGCCATAGCCTCAACCTGAGAAACTAGCATGAGGACTGGGTCCAGAAGCACTCCCAAGCTACATATTTGTTCCGTCAAAGGAAGTACAACCCCATCCAGAACAGGAAGATCTATCACATCCCATGAAGTATGACCCCTTACCATAAGTACCAGCTGCTTGGATTCAGCTTCAATTTATTATCCCTCATTCAGTCCATTACTGCCAGTAGGCAGGCATTTAGGGTGGCTGTGCCATTTCTTGATGATGATGTCATGGCTAAATAGATTTGGGTGTCATCAGCATATTGATAACAGCCTGCTCCAAATCTCCTGATGATCTCACCAAGCAGTTTCATGTCGATGTTAAAAAGCATCGGAGATATGATGGAGTCCTGAGGGACACCATCCAATAGTTCTCGTTTCAGAGAGCAACTATCTCTGAGTAACACCATCTGGAAACTACCTGAGAGATATGAATGGAACCACTGCAAAGTAGTGCCACCTATTCCCAAATTGCCCAAGCGATCCAGAAGGATAGCATGGTCAATAGTATTGAAAGCCGCAGAGAGGTCCAAAAGAACCAACACAGTCATACTGCCTCTTTCCATTCTTTGGTAGAGATCATCCATCACACCGACCAAAGCTGTCTCCACCCCATAACCCATTCTAAAGTCAGTTTGAAATGGATCTAGGTAACCTCTCAATTAGCATGCCCACCCAAGGGAGGTTGAAGACTGGCCTATAATTATCCATCACTGAGTGTTCTAAGGCAGACCCTGCCCTAACTGTGGAGTCCAAGTCGGCAGGCTTCTTAAGCAAAGGTCCCACAATGGCATCCTTCAAACATGGAGGCATCCTGCCCTCCTTCAGTGAGGCATTTATGACTTTTTAAACCTTCAGTTTATCTCAGAATGCAAAAGCTAGTTAGCAGGTGGCACGGCAAAAAATAAAATAAAAATCATTATCTCTGCCTCCTGCAGAGTCCAGCATAATATGCAGTAGTAACAACAACAACAACAGCAAATATTTGTTGTAATAGAGATAGAGGACGTGGTGCTAAAACTGTTGCAGAGCCAGAAGCAGCAGCACTGCTGTAGAGAACTTGGGGTAGTGCTATGAGCATGTGGCTTCCTTCTTTCCAGGCCTGGCTGGCTGGGGTACAGAGTTTCTCGAGAGGAGCGGGGCAGTTGAGTGACACTGGCCTCCCCATGTCCTCTTTGTCCTGCTTCTCCTCAGGCTACCCCAGCGCTTGTCTGGGGGAGTGTCCTTGTCCTCCAGCCCTCCTTGTCCTCCAGCCTGTCTCATCATTGGCTGGAGGATTAAATAGGCCCCAACAATCAGCGCAAGAGAAGGCGCTTACCAGCAGGCCTGAGTAGTGCTCCCCCCACTGTCTCAGCAGCAGCAGATTCCCCTTTACAGGTGCTCAAATGGGCAAACCGGTCTGTGGACAAACCGGGTTCAGTCCAGTTTGATCATGGACTGGACACCTTTTGCCGGGGATGGTCCAGTCTGTGATCGAAACGGTCAAACCAGCCTGGTTCACTGCAAACCGGTTCAGCACACCCCTAGTTAAATGTATATAGACAATAATGTGTTTTTCCATCTGACACAGAGCCTGTCACTAATATATAACTATTTATGCAAAGCAAGCAATAGGAGGCATTCATTAATGATTTCATTTTATTTCTTTCCCCAACAGGGGAATGGAGACAGTTCCCAGTCTTGCAAGAAAACATGTGGAATGAGGTGCAACATACATATATCTGTCTTCTAAATATCTTCCTCTAATAAACTACCTCTAGAATTCCTTCCCCCTTCAGGGTAAGTTCATATTGTTTTCTTAAAGTGGTTCACCCAGTCCTAATCTACAGTTTGCCAATGTATAATTTGCTTCTGCATTTTGTGATGTCTTAGCAGCTGCACAAGTAATATAAGCCCTTACGGCCCTTGCTCTCATCTTAAACAAGACAGCTTTGACGCAGTGGAATAATTTATGTTCAGCTCCATGTCCTCAGGCCAAGTGTGCTGTACTGTACATTAGATTTTCTGCTCTCTGAATGGAAAATGTTCTTTACACTATAAATACATGTAGGAAAAGACTCATTCTTTCCTAGCTTGACCTGTGATCCTTCTTAAGGTGATATGCTAAGATTCACAGGATCCAGGCCATGCAGACCTTTCAAACACAAGCAGCAAACTAACATTCATAGAACTCTTCTACAATAATATTATGCAGGCCTACAGGTTTGTATCACATTTCTCCTTTTGGTGTCCCCACTGAGAAAAAAACAATAAAATAGCTTACAAGATTGTGGTTCCTTATTTATTGGGAACAATAAGGGGGACATTGATTTTATCAACTATTTTCTTGCATTTTAAGTATATTTCCAGCTGTTTCTGTTCCTTTTTTTTTTTTTTGGCCTGGTGAAAGAAGGCCTAACAGAAGGTCTAAGAGATCTCTTCTGACTAAGAGAGAGAATGCAGAGAGCAACATTTCCACCCCAGACCGGAGTAACCTAGGAGGTACCTATGATTAGCATTTCCTGAGTTTCACAGGACCCAGGCCATGCACAGTTTATAAATACAAGGAATTGGGCCCAGAAGTTTCCTGGCAGCCAAAAGTCAAGCAAAAATAGGATGTTCTCTTTTAAAAAATAAATGCCAATGCAATCCAAGGGTATGCATGAAAAGCAGATGCCCTGTCTACGAGAGGATAGGCAACTACAATTAAAAATCAGCTATTAGGTAAACAGAAGTAGTGAGAGGAATCTTGTTGCATTTCTGGGTCCCTGGAATAAGGTAATATATTTATTTACTTGTCTTTCACAGAGCTATTCAGTGTCCATTCCAGGGGAGTAACTATATAGGGCAAGGGGAGACAGTTGTCTGGGGGCCCACTGCCTTGGGGGGGGGACAGAGGCAAGTCACATGATTGACTCCCCCAGCCACGCACCCACCCGGGCTTCCTTCAGTTGTATTCATCCTCTGAAACTGATGTGAGTGTTAAGACCTGGAGCTACCAGAACAGCATGTCTTTCTCTAGTCCCATTAAATGACTTGCATCGTCCACAATTTACAAAACCTTTTGAAAAATAATTTAGGATGATGTTCTATTGTGGCACATAAGAGATATCTATCTATCTATCTATCTATCTATCTATCTATCTATCTATCTATCTATCTTATTTGCTTGCTTGCTTGCTTGCTTGCTTGCTTGCTTGCTTGCTTGCTTGCTTACTATGTTTTTTGTTACCACTATTCAGCCTCATTTAAGATTTCTTTACTTCATGAGCTGAGCTTCAATGGGGGGGGGGGATTTTAAAATCTTGTCTCTGGGCCCACTCCAACCTTGCTATGCCTCTGGTCCATCCCCATACTTACACTTTCTGTATGCTTCACCCCCTGATCTTTTGCCTGTGATTTGCCTCTGGACTCAAGCTGGACTCGTTTTTCAGACAGATTGAGAGAATATAGTAGATGCAACTGAGTGCCTGACTACATGATACACCAATTATGAGAAAAGGAGTACACATAAGCCAGGCTTTGATTGTTGAGAATTCTAATGGCTCCCCAGGAGTTTTCTTTTCCCCTAGGCAGAGGAAGTTGGTGAGGCCTCTCACTGCTTTACTTCATATCTCCCTTGATTATCAATGCTTTTCTTGTGTTTCCTTAGCAGCTAATTGTCCATAAGGGTTAGGAAGGGGAAGAGCAGGGTCAGGAGTGATAATAGTCATGATCCCAGCCCCAACCATTGACTCAGGGACAGGACCAGCCCATCCCCAGAGCCCAACATCAGACCAGAGCCTGAGTGAAACAAAGATGGAGAAAGAGTACCTCATGAGAACAAGAGCCTGACCGAGATATCCCCCAAAGTGACACCCTTAGAACATGCACCCACAAGGGAGTTGGCTCTTTCCCTCCCATTATGCTCCCTGATATCTGTGCATCAGCACTGGTGACAGGTGAAGCAGGATCTACTAGAGAGAAGTGCCAAACATAATGTGATCAAAGATAAACACACTGGCTGGCATCCAAAGCAACAACCTTGATAGGCAGCCGAACTGTGTCCTGGTGCAGAGAGGCTAGTTGAAGCTCAGCCAGAGTGTTGCCAAGCAGCAAAGCATGCAGGAGGAGGGGGCAGTGATTTTCATTGCTCCCCCTGCCTTCCTAAGTGCTATTTGCCTTACAGAAATATGACTCTGAGATCTGTGTGACCCTCAGGGACATATTTTTGGAAGGCAAAGGATACTTACTGGAGCAGGGGAGAGCAGCAAAAATAGCTCCCTCCTTCTGCTCAGGAACACTGGCTGAGCTCAGAGAAGTCTCTCTGCACTGGGATACAACTCAGCTGTGTACTGAGATGGCTGCTCTGGATGTCAGCCACTGTCTGGAGAAAAGCTCTTAGGTGCTCTATGTTCCTCTACTTGTCTTTCGAGGAGCCCATAGAGCCTGGCTTACACAGGGTTGCCTAGTACATGATAAGCATAGCCTGTAACCTCTGGGAGCCATATAATGGACAGAGTGCTGGACTGAAATCAAGGAAATCCAGGTTGAAATCCCGTTCAGTCATGAAGTAGGGGTGTGCACGGACCGCATACAGTGGTTCGGTCTGAATTAAGACTGAGCCGCTGCTCCATGAACCAGTTCATCGGACCGACTGGCTGGGCGGGTCGAATCGATGAACCATCTCGAACCAGATCAGAGCAGTTCAGGATCGAACCAGTCAGTGCACACCCTACAATGAAGCTTGCTGAATGACCTTGGAGCAGTCATCCTGCTTCTTCCTAAAACAACTGATAGGGTTAAAAGTGGATAACCCCACATATACTAATCTGAACTCCTTACAGAAAAGAATGCAGGGATTAAATACAAACATTAATAAACAAGACATGTATATTAAAAAGAGACTTGTCTCTGTCCTTCATCATCACCATGCCCCACATAATATTTTTTTCCTGCATAAATACAAACTTCTAATTTAGGGCTGTCAGTACTTATGATCAAACTGACATCTTACAAACTTCTGAATAATTAAAGGCCATGTTGTTCTAGAGCCAAGTAAATTAAAGCTGACTGGGGAAGGCAGTGATTTAGGCTATAATTATCTTAAAGAACTTGGATTGTAAACCATCGGGACCACCCTCAACCTTTTCCTTTCAAAAAGTAGCTTGAGTTTGTAAGATTTTCTATTAGGACACATTTATCATATTTTGGTGTAATAGTAGTGGGATGCGTGTTTTTATTATCCAATTAATAATAATAATAATAGCAATGACAACAACAATATTGTTATTATTATTAGCCTCTCTGATTAATAGAGTGAACATGGAGCACTCTCATTATAGCTGGAATCCTACAATCAGAAATATGGTGGGGAAGAGACTGTCTCCAGGCTCTAGTCCCTGTTCCTGTTCCTTCTCCCAAATAGCCAATCACTGCATTTTAAATGTAAGAAACATGGTCTATTATTATTATTTTTACATTTATATCTCACTCTTCATCCAAGGAGCCCAGAGCAGTGTACTACATACTTGAGTTTCTCTTTCACAACAACCCTGTGAAGCAGGTTAGGCTGAGAGAGAAGTGACTGGCCCAGCCAGTATCATGGCTGAATGGGGATTTGAACTCGGGTCTCCCCAGTCCTAGTCCAGCACTCTAACCACTACACCACGCTGGCTCTATGCATGCAGTCCCAGCTGCTACATAAGAGAGAACTTTTTGTGCAGCACTTAGGTGTGCATACAATTCTCCATTCAGCTAGGAAATGTTTGTGTAGAAGTCCATAGTGCCTCTAGTTGGGTTGGCGTAAGCCACTCCACCCAGCATCCCACCACTATTACACCAAAATATGATAAATGTGTCCTAATAGAAAATCTTACAAACTCAATAGGAACATAGGAAGCTGCCATATACTGAGTCAGATCATAGGTCTATCTAGCTCAGTATTGTTTTCACGGACTGGCAGCGGCTTCTCCAAGGTTGCAGGCAGGAATCTCTCTCAGCCTTCTCTTGGAGATGCTACCAGGGAGGGGACTTGGAACCTTCTGCTCGTCCCAGAGGGGCTCCATCCCCCTGAGGGGAATATCTTACAGTGCTCACATGTGGTCTCCCATTCATATGCAACCAGGGCAGACCCTGCTTAGCTAAGGGGACAAATCAGGCTTGCAACAACTAGACCAGCCCTCCTCTCCAGTAACTCAGGCTACTTTTTGAAAGGAAAAGCTTGAGGGTGGTTCTGATGGCTTACAATCCAAGTTCTTTAAGATAATGATTGCCTAAATCACTGCCTTCCCCAGTCAGCTTTAATTTACTTGCCTATAGAACAACATGGCCTTTAATTATTCAGAAATTTGTAAAAAGTCAGTTTGGTCATAAGTACTGACAGATCTAAATTGCTATTATTATACAGTGCTTTAGAGCAGTGGTGGCTGGTGAGGGCAGCACCAGGGGAGTGGTGAGAGACACCTTTAAAAGTAAATTAGAAGTGGCTGGTGAGGGTTAGGATTAGGGTTGGGTGAGTGCCAGGTGAGTTCTGGAACTGCCTCGCCCCCAAGCGGGATGCTGGGCAGAACACCGCTGCTTGAGGTATCACTCCAACCCAGCTGGAGGCACTATGGACTTCTACACAAGCATTTCTTAGCTGAATGGAGAATTGTATGCACAACTAAGCAATACACACAGAGTTCTCTCTTATTTAGCAGCTGGGACTGCATACACAGACATGGTTTCTTACATTTAAAATGCAGTGATTGGCTGTT